>NC_092125.1:119855831-121105831 GCF_043159975.1 Macaca nemestrina | reverse complement strand
CATTCTTACCCACTCTGGGCGAGCAGCCATTTGAAGTGTGTGTGTGTGTGTGTGTGTGTTGGAGTGGGAGGAAGGGGCAGGGTGGTTCTGTCAGACAGATGAGAAGTAAAGGGAATGCCTTAATCAAATGTGGCCTTCACAAATGGATGGTGACACCCTTGCTCTTCCCCTTGCTATTCCCTCACTCTCCTGTGTGGCAGAATGACAAATGTAATCATTTTAAAAGTTCTCATCACCTGCTCAGTCATTCCCAATAAGCATATGCAGCACTATGGAAAACCCGACACTACTGCCTCCGGGTTTTGGCCAGGAAAAAAAATAAAATAAAATCACCAGGACACCACCAACCAAACTGTCAAAGACAAAATAAAAAGCTTCATGAATTCTCCATCAGCAATATAACGCTTCCTGGCCTAAGCAAATATAGACCCAGTATATGAATTGTGGAGGGATTTTGCATTCAGCTCCATGGTTTCTAATAGCTGAGGCAGAAACCCCTAAGAAATCTATGTTTCCATAAAGCCATCTCTACTGGCTCTAATCCTGTTAGGGTGAAGATTAAAATCTCTTTCCCGAGCTCCCTTCCTCTGATGGAAAGCTTCACATCCCAGCATCATGGATACATTTCTGTGACCTCAGCTGGAGAGGGGACCTCAGAGAGACAGAATTACCATGACCTCCCCGAGCACCTGTCCCTCCTTCTGATGTCCCTGCTTCTGTGTCTGACCACATGATCCATTCAGACCATCTCACAGTCACCCAGGTCATTCAATCACTGACTCAGACTAAGAAAGCAAGACCGATACTGCTTTAGAAAGAAAGAATAAACCAGGTGCCTCACTTTGCGGAAAATCCAGGTTCAGAGTCACTTAGAGAAAGTCTGCTCAGAGCTACTGAACCCTTGAGTGTCTGTGGCAGCACAGGAGAAAAGCACGACAAATGGGAAAATGGCCTGCAAATATACTACAAAGAAAAAATGCAGAAAGGATCCAAAAAGAGTGCTCTTGGTGTCTTCTGCTAATGGACATCTGAACCCGCCGAACTTCTCAACAGTCTCCTCCCTCCCCAACCACTGCCCTGACCTTCTCCCCAAGCAGCCCCTATATGCACAGATGCACATAGGAATGCAGACATCACCTCACCCCGAGACTTCACACGCACACAAGGCACGGCTGAAAAAAGAATTGGTGACTTAATTTTCTTAGTTCTATAAAACACATGCCCCCACCTCAAAAAGAAAACTCAATTCCCATCAAGCCACCACCCCCAAACAGATTACTCATGGGCTTTCCCTTTCCCATACAGCAACTCCCCCTGCCCCCACCACCTGGGTAAGGGACTCCCTCCTCCTCTCCCCATGGTGACACCATCAAGGCTTCAGAGGCCATCCAGCTGTCCTCCAACCTCCATCCTGGTTTCATCCACCAGTGCTGACTTACCCCAGTGTGGTCATGGTGACAATGGTGTACCAAAATGAGGCAGGGATGCTTGTGAACTTGCTGGCCGAGGAGCCCTTCTCGGCATAAAACATCACAGTGGCAAAGATGATGATGGCCATGGTGAGGGAGAAGAGGAGAAAGCCCAGTTCGGAGGCACAGCTCTTCAGTGTGTAGCCCAGGATCCGCAGGCCCTGGGAGTGGCGGGAAAACTTGAAGATCCTGAAGACGCGGAAGACCCGGAGCGTGACGAAGGCGCCGGACACGTCCTCATTGTTGGTCATGACCAGGCCGATATAGTAGGGCATGATGGCCACCACGTCGATGATGCTCATGACGCTGCGGATGAAGCGGTAGCGGCTGGGTGCCGCGAAGAGCCGCAGGAGGTACTCCACGGTGAAGATCATGACGCACGCCGTGTCCAGGCAGAAGAAGGCCACCGAGTAGCGCTCCCCGCACGGCAGCTCCTTGCTGCCCGGGACCGTGCCGCACGGCACCGTCTCCACCACATTGGTGATGACCGAGACGGCGATGAAGAAGCCAGTCACGTAGTAGAAGACCAGGGCCAGCGTGCTGGTGTGGGGGTTCTCGAAGGCCCGCCACATGGTCTGGCGGAAGCTGAGCGAGGGCATGGACTCCTGGTTGTTCTCCGAGTCATTGTCGTCCATGAGCCGCTCGGCGTTCTCCCTCTTACGGTCCTTGTACTCCTCGTAGCAGCAGTCCCCGATGATCTCAGGGAGGATGCCGTAGAAGGCCAGCTCATCGTCGTAGGCAGAGATGCATTCGTAGCGCGGGTAGTGCAGCTTCCCCGTGCGGTAGAAGTTGAGCACGCAGCGGAACACCTCGGGGTCCCGGTCGAAGAAGTACTCCTTGGTGTCCTCGTTGAAGAAGAACTCCTTCTCCGTGCTGCCCAGCAGGGTGTCCGGGTAGCGCTCCAGCGTGGTCCTCCAGGTCTGGAACCTCCGCCCACTCACGTTGAGGACGATCAGTTCATCCTGCCGCTTGTTCTTGTCGGCCGGGGCCAGGGGCATGGGGCAGTTGGCCACCGGCATCCACCCGATGGCCGCAGCCCGGGCAAAAGGCAGCCAGGCCGCAACTCCGGCTGCCATGGTGACTCCAGCTCTTGGGCCGGCAGCCGCGCGGACACTGTGCACACCAGCTTGGAGTTAGTTCAGCAAACCCTGGGAGACAGGAAGGGAGAGAGAGAAGGGGTGAGTCCATATCGACGGGCAGGTAAGAAATGGGACACAGGAAAGGATCACTGGTGAGTGAAACGGCCAAAGTCTCCAGGGCAGATTAATAAAACTGAAATCCCCCCACAGAGAGGTGACTTGATTCTTTGCCATCCAGACACTGGGAGAACACCTAGCTCCCGGAGCTCAGCTGGGTAGGATCGCCAGATGTTGCTGACTGCCTAACAAATCGTCAAGTTCCAAGAGGGCTCAGAAGCATTTGGAGGGAAGGCCTCTTTAGCAGGAAGATCTGGCAAGATGTGGGTAATAATCAGCTCTGAAAGGTTATGGCGTTATTACCAATTTAAATTGGAAGAGGGTAAATGAGTTCTTATTAAATGAATTTAAAAGTGGGATAAACATGCTAATTTTTATTTCACTCTTTCACCCACTGGGATAATCAGGAATGGGGTGTAGATGAGGGAGATCAGGTAAACAATTCTTTCTACACCTCCCTGGTGAGGAGGCGGCTGGGGCTGCCCAAGCCCAGAATATTCTCTGAGATGGCAGATGACCACCAGGATTGGTGAGGTTCTCTCCCCAACTCCCATGGAGAAGGCTCTCCCTGACAAAGTGCTACTCTGTGGGACACTCAGCCCCTACTCCTTGCCCTAGCAACCTAGTATCAAATTTTTCCCCTCAGACCCTCAGAGCCATGATGGAAAGATGTGGGAAAGGTGGTGAGGCCAGGCGGGGTCTCTTTCCCTGCTCTGTGAAGGGCATCTTGGCTTCTTGGTTCACTGACTTCGATGCATCGTCTCTTTCCCTCCCCAGAGGAAGCCGATCCACGCTCACTGCCGTCCCTAGATTCCTCTCCTCCCGTCTCCATCTGCCCACCATCCATAGCTCCCTCAGGTTATATAACAACACTCCTTCCCATGGCAGCCTCTCTCACCTGGCCCCCACTCCACCCTCAGAGACTTTTCCAGAGCCGGGCCACCCTGTCCCTTTACCTCTCTAAACCACACTGCATAAGCACTTCCCCATTACCTGTGTGGACAGAGGGAGCAATAGCACGGAGAATTATATTTGGCTTTGGGAAGCAGATTTACCTTTCCAAATCTGGCTTTTAAAAGATGATAGTGAAATCGCTCTGCAGTCCCCAAATGTATACCATCTGTGGGAAGGCATGTGGTGACACAGAAACACACGTAACAGAAATTGGAAATTGTTTGGGGTTGACACACTCATCTCCACTAATCCTAAACTGATCACACAGAACAAATCCTAACTCGGAATTATTTGGGCCCTCTAGAATTCAGCTGCTGTGATTCTATGTTTAAATAAATGAGGAAGAGGTGAGTCTTGGAAATTTTTTTCTGTTACACAAAGACTTGTATAGGGAGTCGATCTTCATCTCTCCCTATAAACCTGCTTCACCTTCTCCTGACTCCCAACTCTTCGAGGTTTTTCAGATCTCTACCTCCCTCAAACTCCTGAGCTGCCACTGGACTTTTCTGCTCAGATGCCTCTGAAGTGGACAGGTTTAAACAGAACCTGCCTCCTTGTAAAAAGCTGCTGTTCGCCTTTTCTTCATGACATCCCTAACCGCAGGGCTGTCACCTTGACCATTTTTCTCTAAAGAGTTGCCAAATAATAGGCAATAGCTCCTACTGCCCTCATGAAGGCCCAAAGTCCCTTGGGCCTCCTTCCCATGGACCTTCTTGTCACTCATTCTCACACCCCACCCGGTTTCTCCTGTTCCCCTGAAATCCATTCTGCTCAGTGTTATCTCCCTAAAGCAAGGTTCTGATTACCCCATGACCTACAAAATAAAGTCCAAACTCCTGGCCTGGCATTCCAGTATTCCCACAAATAGATCCTAGCTTCATACTCCAGCCCAATGGCCCAGGTACCCGTCCTAGTCTCCAGCAATAAGACCAAGACCTGTTCATGGACAGACCCTGGGGAGGTCTGCCTCTGGACCACTCTTCCTTCTCATGAGAATATCCTTCCCCTGGACCCCTCCTATTAGAATCCTACCTATTCATCACCCTCTCTGTGATGCCTTCTCCTCTCCCCACTATGAGATTCTCTTCTTCCTCTGGGGTCTTGACTTATTGTTTGCCCTCTTCCCTAGCACCTATCACCCCACAGCTAGGATTACACATACTTTATACACATATTATTAATAATGACTAACAATTGAGCACTTACACTATGCAAGGCATTACACTAACTATCTCCCATAGATTATCTCATTTAACCCTCACAGCAACCCTAGGAAGAAGAGTCTGTTGTGTCCCCCATTTCATAGATAAGGAAAGCTAAAGCTTACTGAGACATAGCAGTCTAACAACCCCAAAGCGGCAGAATAGGGATTCCACCTCAGGCAGTCTGCTGAGGGCTGATGGTGTGCCGGGCACAGTACCACACACTTACATTGAGCATCTCAAGAGATCTCACCAACAACCCTGAGGAGTAGACACCACTGTAGGCCATATTTTTTCTACAAAAGAAAGATGAAGCATAAGGAGTTGTAATAATTGTCTAAAGGATGTAATAAGTAGGCGCAGCCATTAAAGCCAGGCAGACTCAATGTGGAGTTCAAGAGTACAGCCAGACCACTCCCCAACCTTCCCTATCCCACACTAAGCTCTTCTGGGCAAAGGCCGAGATGCCTCCACTTTCATATCACAACCCAGAAGGCAGCATAGTGCACTGCATCAGTAGGTGCTTGAGCTGGGACCCCAGTTTTATAGGTGCCATTTTTTCCCCATTAACTTTACTCTATGCCTTGCTAATATATTTCAGGGGTTGCCAAGGGTGAGCGTTCTGTCTCCAAACAGACAGTAAAATCTGAAGACAGATCTGAATCAAAAGAATCCAATTCAAGTATCTGCCTCTGACTCAGTCAAGTTTTCTAAAGAAGCCAATCTCTGCCTCAGTTTCCCCATCTGCATGCTAAAGGGAATTGTCACAGGGCCCTTCTCTCTCTAATAAAGGGAGGTTGAGTCAGATGCTACAGAAGATAACAGGAATGACAATGACATTTCCCGTAAGTGTCACTGCTCAGAACAGAAAAACAGCACAGGCCTGATGAGCTCCTGATTACTGGAACCGAGGAACTGAGGAAAGAATGGAGGTCGTTCATGCATGGCAGTGGGTAATTCACATGCTACTGATAGACGAGTCGGGAACACATCCTGCATTGTATTTCTTTCTAGAAGAAATTTACCCTTCTAACTATACTTTGTTTAGGATTAGGAGACTTAGTAGTTCCTCAGCATGCACTTAGCTAGGATTTATTTCTAATGGGCAAGGGATGTTTGAGAAGCAAGTCCACAAGTTCAACTCTGTTCACAGGTGATTCCAATTCAGAGTTGGTTACATTTATTAAGCACCGACAATGCTCTGGACACTGTCTGAGACACTTTTACACACAATATTTAATTTATTCCCACTAAAATCCTATGATAGAGGCTTTTCTGCCCAAAGCTTACAGGTAAGGAGAGGGAAGTTCAGAAGTCTCCTTCAAAGTGGCTAAGTTCTATGTATATATAGGAGCTGACAATTTTCAAATAGACCATTGATCACCTCACTGCCAACTGGCTTTCCTGATCTAGGTGTTGCCCAATACTGATATTCCCAACAGAAGACAGCAAGATGCAGAGACTCCTTTCCCTATCTTCCCCAGGCAGCAATGAGCAAGGGCTCATGAGGCCTTGCAATTCCAGTTTCAATCCCACCCTCAATTTGTGAAAGCAAGCCATGATCACCCTCTGGGCCTCAGAGTCCTCCTCTGTAAATTGAGAATTGGACAGAAACGTGACAAAAGACCATTTGGCTCAAATGATCCCTGATTCCACTGGATCCAGGACATCAAGTCTGTAACTTAGTTCTCATTGAGACCTCTTAATGACAGTCACCCATGCAAAGAAGGAAGTAGAGCATCTGGGCTTGTTGCTGTGAGGATGGAGTTAGCCTGAGCCTCAAGGTAGCAAAGGGAGTTCTGGGAATTCCTGCTGAGGTTGGTGCTCTGCACAGGGCACATAACCTGTGTCACTTGCTACCCAGGGGCAATTCAAGGCCTGGTCTACCCACAGACCCTTGGCCACCTTCCTAGAGAGTAAAGGAGACCAAGTTCCCAGACTCTCAGCCCTGGACCTTTGATCTTTAACATCCTGTTTCATCCCAGAATAAAGCTCAGAGAGGCAGAATCTTGAGGGGGTTCAAGAGGCAAAAAGTAAGAGACCACTGAATTACAGGCACCCTGTGGAACCCTGTGTGGCCAGACACAGAGTTCTGCCCCCTGAGAGGGTGATGCCCTTCCCCTTTCATTCTCCTAGTCCTGCTCTACCCGGATTCCCAAGTTTTAATACCTGCCCCTGCCAAGCTGAGTCTCATCACCTTCTCCTCTCTACCCTAAGCCAATCTCCAAAAACCGGTAGTGTTGTACAAACTGCTTTCAGATGAATAATTGAGAGCTCAGGAGAAGGAAAAATTAACCCCTCCCTATCTTGAGACCATAAAAGCTTCCAGTCCCAAGGCCAAATGTTTACCCGATGCATGAATCCAGGGCAATCTTCCTAAAGAAGGCCAAGCAAGCACCTGCCTGCCTCCAGAGGCTCAGCCGCTGTCCCCCTGGTAAAACATACCAAAAAAGGAGCAATTACCCCATTGTTACTTTCTCTGTGTGTGGGGGTTGGAGGGTGAAAGGGGAGGACAAGTGTCCCACCAGACAACATACCCAAGGCTACACTGGCCATATCCACCCCACAACCCTGCAGGAATGACCCACTCAAGTAGGCCTTCTCCATGGCTTATACAGCAGGGTTCGCACCTTGACAGGAACCAACACCTTCCGGAGCTGGCCTGGGTATGAATTCCTGCAACAGGCACAACAGTGCGGCCCCATTTCCAGCCAATGGCACTGCACATGCCTCAAATGCCAAGGTTTTACTAGGACGTGGACGCCTTACAAATGAAAAATCTGAAGCTATTTTTGTTTTTGGCAGAAGAGTTTGACAGTGGGAAAGATAGGGGGTGGGGGCAGGCTGGAAAAGAGACATTCAAAACAGGTAAGCTCTGAAATGAAAAAGGTGACAAATCCTGGCAAAGGAAAACATTTTCCCCTGCTGTAAAAAGTCAGTTACTCCATTAAACAGCTTCTGTTTTGGAGGTAAAAGGCCAAAAGTGGGCGGAGTGACCAGACAGCCTGTCCTGGGGTTTGACACCTAGCTGAGTACAGGCATAAGGCAGCAAAAAAAGTCATGTCACCAAGGTCTGTCCTTCAGTGACCTCAGTGGAGAGCATCTGGAAAGTTACTTTCCACAATCTCACATCACATCCCTTAGCTCAGAATAGGGCTGGTCTGGGGGCAGCGGAAGGTGCCCATGACCCAGAGGGCTTCTCCTGTGTTCACAGGATTTTGGTAGGCAAAGCATGAAACTGACAAGGTGAAACAAGCTGGGGATCCTTGGGGGACAGGCTTGGGACACACGCACAGATCCTCTTCTCCAACAGTGCCACTCCTAGGCTAGCCAGGGCACTTTCCTGAACTCTTTTTCTCCAGCCTCCTTAAGAGCAAAAGGGAACAAGCTACCAACCCCTTTCTCTGGGGGTGGGGGAGAGGGGTCCCTTGTATACTTGCATTTTGTTGCATTCAAGTAGAGACAAGGAAAAAATAAACACATCAATTCCCTTCCTGTGGGCCAACAGGTCCACATGGGGAAATGTACACATGCTTTGTATTGAATTCGTGCACACCCAGGAGCCCTTTCTACAGACAGTAAACATACAGGCTCCCTCGAAGTAAGGTAAACAAGGCATACATTTAACCATCACGTACATTCATGCAAAATACAGCAACGCATGCCTGGTCTTACAAACATCGCATTGTGCCTAGGACCCCGAGAAAGTTCAGACGCTCTCTCTTAAGAAATACACGGACCCTTTTTCTTGCTGTGCGATTTCAGGTCTGGAACCTCAGCCTGTTGCTGACATATCAGGGCTGCCCGGGATAAAAGCAGAACATCTTGGATCGTATTCAAATGTCGACACTAAGCAAGCGCAGGAATTTAGTTGAGTCCAGGTAACTTTGCCCAGTCCCTTCCCGTCCCCCACCTCCAATGTAAACACCTCGCAAAGTGAGTCTTTCGATCCCCCTTCCCCGGGCCTCGACGGCCCTTGGCGTCACGTAGAGACCTTTCCCAGAGCTCGCGGGGTGGAAGCGGCGTCGGGCAGGACCAGACGGACTGGCCCCCAGCCTCTGGTAGACACACCGCCGGCTCGCCGGGCTGGAGAACTTTGCGAAGCGCCCCAAACCGCTCCCGGTTTCCACTTTCAGCCATTTCTCTCCTTCTCCCCTCACCAAGAGCGGGGACGGAGCAAGCCTTCGCCACCTGTCTCTGGCACCCGCCGAGGGAAGACAGGCCAATGGAAAGAGGGCAGAGGTTCACACCCCACCCCCGAACCCCAGCGCCTGGCTGCCCGGAGGTGGCTCCATAGCACGAGGGAACCGACGCCCCCGGGCCGGCTGCCTGCTCCCCCACGGCACGGGCCCCACCCCCAATCCTTCCGGCGCCCCAGCGCCCACCCACCCGGGCGCGGGAGTGGGAGGGTGCCGCGTGGGCAGCCGGAGCAACAGGCGTGGGAGCAGCGCTCCTCGCACTTCCTGGCTCCAGAAGGCTCGGTCGCGTCCCTCTTACCTTCCGCGAAGCCAGCCCGGGCCCCGCGCCCGGCGCCCCGCGCGCGCGAGGAAGCTGCAGCCGGGAGCCGGGGGCCGCGGAGGCGCCGAGCGCCCAGCAGCGCGGGGAAGCGCCCAGCAGCCGCCGCTTGCGCGGCTCCTCCTCGCCAGCGAAGTCTCGCTCGCTGCCTCCCTCGCTCGGTCGGTTCGTGCGTCCGTCCGTCCGTGGGGCCCTCCCTCCCCCGCCGCCACTGCCGCCGCCACTGCCGCCGCCACTGCCGCCGCCACTGCCGCCGCCACTGCCGCCGCCGCCGCTGCCGCAGCCTCCGCCGCTCCAGCCCCGGCTCGGCAGTGCGTCCCCTCCCCGCCTCGCCGCTCCGCTCGCGGGCTCGCGGGCTCCCTCGCTCGCTCCCTGCCCCCGCCGCTGCCGGCGCCGCGCCGAGCGGAGCCCGGCCGGCCACGGGCTGCCTCTCTCGAGGTCCCTTTCCCGAGGGGGGAGGTGGTGGGGGCGCGGCGCAGGCGGGGCGGGGAGGAGAGGAGAGTCCGGGGGAGGCGGCAAGGCTGCGCCCTCGGCTCTCTTCCGATCCCCGCGGGCCCTGCGGCCCCAGGCCGGGCCGGAGAGCGCCGGGCCGGAGAGAGCCGAGCCGCCAGGCAGCGGAGGGAGAGAGGAGGAGGACCCGGAGTCTCGCCGCGGGAGGGTGCCCAGGGCGAGGGCGTGCGAGGGGGAGTGACTCCGCGCGCGAGGGTGTGTAAGAGTGTGAGTGCGTGTGTGTGTGTCTGTGTGTGTGGAGAGGGGCGCGCGCGTGAGCGGGGGGTGGGGAAACGAGGCAGAGCCTGGTGCGTCTCCCCGGGCGAGTGGAGGAATCCTAGGGTGTGCCTGGAGGTGGCGGAGTGTACCGACGCGGGTGTGAGCGCGTGTGCCAGCGAGGGTGGGCACGGGGGTGAGTGTGGCAAGGTGAGCTGGGTTTGGGGGTGGGGAGGAGCGGCGAGTACGGCGTGAGCGTAAGTTCGGGGGCGTGTGTGGCTGGGGACCCACGGAGAGGTGGCAGGGAGCGCCGGCGTGTGCGCGCGTGGGGTGTGTGTGCACCTAGCTGTGTGTCTATTTCTCGCTGACTGTCCACAGGGCAGCAGCATCTGCTTGAGACCAAGCCCGGCCACCTGGCAAGGTGGGGCCCCCTACCGCGCAAGCTTCGCGGCTGGCCCCGGGCTCTCAGCTCCGAGTGCAGAGGCTGAAGAGGTACCCAGGGGACACACTGCCTCTAACCCCACGTATGAGCCGCTCTCCTCTCGGAGGGCGAAGACACCATCGGAAGGTCGAGATTCGCCCTCCTATTCCGCCACGTCTACCCACTACCCAGACCGAGAGTCTGGACTTGAGAGCGTGAACTCTCACCCGAGCCGGTCCCTTCCAACGGGAGCCCGCCCAGCTCCTCAGTCCCTCCATGAAGCCCATGGGTCCCCACTGCCCCGTGCCTCGTCGACCCAGGATGGGGAGTGGGAAGGTCAGCATGGGCCCACAGGGCCAGGTGTCCGGCCCAGATTCCCACCCTCAGGGCGGCGGCGCGCAGAGGGCGCAGTCCCAGACGCTGGGCGGACCCGCGGCTCCGGCTTTCCCGGTGTCTCCAGCCTCGGTGCCCGGAACCCCTGATCTCGGCCTGGCGCTCCGGAAGCGAGGCAGCTCGGTGCCCCAGCAGGGACGGGGAACGCTTGGCTTGAGAGATCACATTTCTGGGTGTGGAGAGGTGGGTGCCGAGGCAGAGGAACGCAAAGTGCGTTGTGACCGCGGGGGTGTTCTAGACTGCGAGGGTGTTCTAGACCCTAGGACAACTGTAGACCCAGGGCTGGAAAACGACCTCCCTGAATCCGGAACGGGGCTTCTGGCTTGTGAGAACCCCTAGCCCTCTTCCAGATGAAGGAGTGGGAGTCGGTAATTGTGGTCTGGGCCCTTGTGGGCCCCTGGCACCTTGGAGTCCCTCATTCACTCACTCTCACTTTTTCCGGAGCCCCCTTCAGTCTGTCAGTTTAAAAGGTACACAATTGGCCCTTCAGGAGGTGGGCGTGGGCTCCATTAGCGTTTGCCAGGAGTCCCGGAGCTGTGTGGGATTTGCATACAGTAATAATGATTAACAACACTGCCACTCCCTGGCAGACAGGGGAAGAATTCAGGGAAGGCCCTGGCGCTGCTCCCACCTCCCTCCTCCCTTCCCTCTGGGGAAGGGCTAATTTTCTGGCAACTGCACACCTCAGTTCCTCTGACCCCGGGGAGACAGTGCCTCGGGTCCTGGGTGGTCACTACTCAGGAGGCAGGGGCACTTTCCTTCAGTCCTCCGTCCCATATTCAGGTCGGGAAAGTGAAACCCATATTTTTTTTCTGCCCAGGTTTGAACTCCTGTACATTCTCTCTGTTGTTTAGCATCTTGGGGGCAGCTCAGGGGTTGAGTCTTCCTCACTGTTTGGAGGCCTCCGGAGACAGTTGGGGACATCTTTTCTCCTCAGAAAGTCAACTAACGGGACAGTTGTGGCCTCCTGAGACTCGTAAGCTCCGTTTGAAGACCAGACACTGGTCCAGACACCTGCCTCCTCTTTCCTCATAAGCTCGTAACTCATTGCTTAAGTGTGGTAGCTGTAGACTATTCTCTCCTTTCTGTCTTAACCATCTAGGGAAAATAGGAAAGACTGGGATTTCTAGTCTAGGCCAGTGTGAGTTTTGTTTACCAGCCCTTCCTACAACCAGGTGATCTGCAAAATGAGAGCAAGCAATGGGGAGAAAGGAGGCCCCTTGGCTCAGGCAGCTGGAGTAGCCCTACTGCCCAGGAGATGCTGTCCCTCCTACCAGTCCCCAGTCATCTATTGCATCTTTCCAGCACTGCCTGTCCTCACCTTCCCCCTCTGCCTCTGGTCCCAGCCTGGCCGGGATTTTCACTTGCTTTTCCCCCATGACACGGCCGCTTTTCCTTTAACTCTCAGCTTCTATTTAAAAAGCTAATTTGGGAGCTTGTCGATGCTCCCAATTCAGACATTTTAAATAGGAACTGAAAGTCAGGAGCTGCCAGGGCACTAGATTTCCTCCCGTTGCCACCAGCACAGCTGAGGCATTTGTTCAGTCACTCCTCTGGCCCTGGCCGTGTGTGTCTGTGTGTGTGAGCACCCGCGAGCTCAGGGTGTATTTCAGGCTATCTTTTCTATTTAAAGATGGTGCTCCTATGGATGACTATTCTTTCTCTGTGTGTGTGTCCTTTCCAAGCTGTGCACACATGAGGATTCTTCTTTAGTCCCATGGCTCTGGCCGGTATTTGCGAAGCTTGTCACCATGTGGACTGTGAGGGTAATAGGCAGCCCAGCTCAAAGTCGGCTGCTGCTTTGCTGACGTGCCAGGCTGGTGTGTCTGCGTGGCTGTTTCCCAGGGCTGCTCTGTTCAGGATCTCTTTTTGAAGCTATGCCTCATATGCCTCAGGGTGTCCTTAAGGGTCACTCCCACCCTCACTGCTTATAGCTGTCCTATTTTAGCAATCTGCCCCATGCTGGGGCAAGAATTTTGGGGGTGGGCTGTACCTCTGAGGGTTACAGCCTTTCTACATTTAGGGTGCTATGTACCTTGGAAGTAAAAAGCACAGACTTTGAGGTGAGACTGCCTGGGTTTGAACCTGCCTCTGCTGTTAATTAGCTGTGTGATCATGTGGAAGGTACTTAATCCCTCTGTGCCATGATTTCTTCCTCTCTCAAATGGCAATAAATAATACTGTCTACTTTATAGGGTTGTGAAGATTAAATGAAGTAACACAGACCAAGTGCTTAGAATCGTGCCTGGAACATGGGAAGTACAATATAATTGTTGGTCGTTGTTGTTCAAGGTAGGAGTGGTGCAGGCAGGAGGTGCAAAGAAATCTGTCTGAGGAGGAAGATAGAACTGCCGGATTGTACACAGACACACATATAGTCCCTCACCCACCCATGCATGTAACAATAAAAATGCCAGGCCACAGTCCACAGGGAGTCAAGTTCACCTTGCTGAGATAGCTGATTCTGTAAGTCCCAGAAAAGGGAGATTTCTGTTGAAGGAATAGAGGAAGAGTCTAGGGGTAAAGATGAGGAATGGGCTTGACCATGTCAGAAACCCATGGGACATTTCTAGGGAGCCGATTTTATGCTGACGAGTAAGTCCCAGGACCTTCACTATCCATGTGGTCCCAGCCTCCCTTATTTAACCACTGAAAGCAAGGCTTTATGAAAGTGAGCTCCAGTGAGAAACTCAGGAGGGTGGCACCTCGTTCTCCCTGAGGATCCCCTTGGGTTTGGGATACTCTCACTTTCATACTGCCATTGCCTTCCATCCCTTATTCCCATAGCTGGGCATGTGAGCTTTTATTCAGTTGCTATTAGAGTTTATTTCACCTCAGTTCGTGAGCATGTAAAGAAAGAAGATGGGCCCACAGGAAGCTGCTAGCAGGAAGAGGAGCTCTGAAGGACAGGAGGCTGTCCAAGGGATGAAAGCAATATTGCAAATGCTCGGCTTAGCATATCAGCCGTAAGTTGAGGAGCCACCATATGTTGGGCTCCTTGATAGATTTTCCATAATCCTGCACTATAGATACTACCATCATTTTATTGATAGAGAACCAGCTGGTGGAGAGGGACACTCCAGAAGCATGTGAGGCTGCATAGCTAGATTGGAGCTCTGACCTCTCCCTTTTGCCACTATCCCAGGATCCTTGGTTTCCCTGCTTCTGAAAGTAGAGTATCCTCCTCAGTCAGATAGAGGGGCTTCCCTAAGAGAACACTCTTGTCCTCTCCTGTGTTTGGCCTCCATAAGTTAGGTGTGGGGTTGACATAGTTTGAATATTTGTCCCCTCCAAATCTCATGTTAAAATGCAATCCCCAGTGTTGGAGGTGGGCCTAGTGGGAGGTGTTCAGGTCATGGGAGCATATCCCTCATGCATGTCTTGGTATCCTCCCCATGGTAATGAGTGAGTCCCTGCTCTATTAGTTCACATGAGAGCTGGTTGTTGTAATGTGTCTGGCACCTCCCTCCTCTCTCTCTTGCTCCCTCTCTTGCTATGTGACACATCTGCTTCCCCTTCCCACCCACCATGAATAAAAGCTTCCTGGGACCTCACCAGAAGCAGATGCTAGTGCTGCGTTTGTACAGCCTGCAGAAACCATGAGCCAAATAAATCTGGACTAATACAAGGGTGGAGGCTCAGTATGTCCAGGGTGGGGATGCACCCTATTTTTCTTCAGGGTGATGTCTGCCTGAGGAATTCCAAAGCTTGGGGGTGGCTTGGCTTTCTCTAGTTTCCCAAGGTGGGGTAGGAGGTGGTGGCATAAATACTGAGGAGCTTTGCCCCAGTCTCAGAAGGCCAGGGCTTTGTCTGCCAGGTATCAGCCCAGGTTGTCCAGCTTGCAGGCCAGGAGGCGCTGTTCAACATTGGTGGCCCCAATGGCTGAATGCTCACAACTTCTAGTTCAGATGCTTCTCGTCCCTTTCTGAGGGTGGAGAACTCTTGCTTCCTGCAGCCCTAAGTCCATTTGGAGACCAGTAGTGGCCTGGATGGTCATCTCATTGATCAATACACTTAAACCAGTTACAGCAAATGAGAAGCCATCCAAGTTACTGGGCTCCAGTGGAGCTTCTGAAAGTCAGCCCTTCCAGTGGACCTTCTGCCAGCCTGACCCCTGCTCCAACCAAGGCAGCTCCTGGGGGAGGCAAAGTCCAGGTGGAGGTTTTCTGCTCATCAAGACCTCCCTTGGAGGGAGATGCGAGGGAAGGAATAGAAGGAAAGAGAAGGAGGAAAGCAAATATGAGAAGGGGAGACAGGTACTGGGAGTTGGGGGGAAAATCCTAATTATTTGTTGAGTTTCTTGCTAGAAAATCTGGAGAAGGGTGAGTGGAGGCTGGGGATATAACTCTTAGGTGCAGTGACTTGTTTTCTGCTGGTGATTTCTTTTGCTTGTGTACTGATGTTTCCCAGGTTTCTGTCCTGGGCCTTTGCTTCTCTCTCTGCCGTTTGCCCTGGAGAGTTGATGCAAGCCCATGGTTTCAAGTTTACTCAGATGCTTATGATTTCTTCCTGCATTCTTCTGGCTCCAGTAATGATCCACCATGCATCTCCATCTTTGTACATAGGCATCTCTATGCTTCATCTCACCAGCAGCCTTAATCCTTCTGCAATCGATTGTTTCCTCTAAAAAACCCTGCTCCTATCATGGTATATCCCCCACTTTCTTTCCAGCCTTACCTTCTTCTACTTACTCACATCTTTCTAGCATGTAGATCTTTCTTCATTACCTGCAAAATTTCATATCTTCATGCCTTTGTATATGCTGCACCCTCTTCCAGAAATGCCTTCCACCACTTCCTATTTCCTTTGTCTTCCTAGCAAACTTCCACTTAGCCTCAAACATTAAATACCAAGACAAAAGTCATGTAAGTATTGGTAAAGTCCTCCCCCGCATCCTGGGATGAACTAATCATTCCCCACTTTGGATTTTCAGTCCTTCCTGCATACCTCAAATATGGTTCCTATGACCTGTATGGCCTTGTTTTCTGCATGGTGGTATCCCTCTCTGGACTTCAAGCTGTTTAAGGCAAGGACCGTCATCTTAGCCATTTCTGAATCCTAGCTCAGTGCTCAGCACATTGCAGATGTTCAGTACATTTACATTAATAATTTATTTTAACTTTACGTGGCTCCCTTGATTGTGTGTAACTGGGAATATGCAATTAATTTGTCAACTGGTTGGTCTCCATGTCCTATCTGATTGATCTTAAGCACTAGCATGAGGACAGAAAGAAAGAATGAGAGTGTTCGATTTTCAGCTGATCCTAGATGAAAAGAGCCCCAAAGCCCCCCTCCTCCAGTGGGGAGGAAAGGAAAGGCTTTTCCTATCTACAAAGTGAGCCCTCAGTCGATGCTGCCTGCAGAGACCTTGCCAGTGTTCTTTTCTTGAACCAGATTGGTTTTCAGAGAACTCTTTTCTTTCCTTTCTGGCAGAATGTCAATCACATACTCAGAATATCACCTCCTTGGGCACAGCCACGGCATGGTCCATTGAAAATGTTCCTGACTGCCTGAAGCTGATGGCTCACCATAAAAGCCAAAATGGGGACCTGTCAAAAATGTATTAGCCAAACTATGGCTTGGCTCAGGAAGATGCCAAGACCAAAGGCTGCTGAACTTTACGTATAAACTTGCATGAAAAGCACATCACTGATCTGAGACAGCGGAGGCTTAGTGGTGAGAATATGGCATCTGGATAGACCTGGTTTCAAGTCTTGGCTCTGTCATTCACCAGCTGTGTGAATTTGGGCAAACCACTTTTTTTCTCTGATGCTCAGTTCCCTCACCTAGCAAAAAGGGTGATAATGATGGCATCAACTCATAAGGTTCATGAGGACTGAGTTAGATAATGCATACACATGTTTCATATACAATAATAAATAAAAATGTTGGCTGTTTTAATATTGTCACTGAGTCTACATGTGTCTGAAACTAGGTCTTTTAAATCCTGGGTACAGCTTTACAAGCAGTATTGTGTAGTTTAGACAGATCACCTGAGTTCTTTCTATGTAATTACTGTTTCTACTGAACCTTGGTAAATGTGTGAAATCAGAGAAGTCTGTCCCTAGATACTCCCCTCACCCCAGTGGCTCCTCTCTCCATTCTGTGCAACCCCATTTCTGTAGCCTTGAGCTTCAGCCCATTTCTCTCCATTTCCTCCTCATTAACAAGAACTGATAAAATTATTTGAACTGATGTGTAAGTGACCATCTCATCCAGAGATACAGTATTCACATTTTAGTAGTCAGAGCCTTAAACCAAGGCAGTAGTAGGTCAGAGCCTTAAACCAAGGCAGTGAAATAGAGTGGATGGTACTTCAAGCATTCATCAAAGTAATGGGGAAAGTTTGGGGTCCCAGGAGACTTTTGCCAATTCCACAGAGTCCTGCCCTTTCATAAAACTGGTACTATTGATGCATTGTAAGCAACAAGGTGGTCCATGTTTGAATTCTGCAGCTGGAAAATCAAGTCTCCAGCTTTTGCAAAAGTGTTGTAATAGGGAAATTTGGGCACTCATTTTATATACCAACCTCTTCTTAGTAAACAGACACAGCTCATGAGCACCAAGGCCTTTCCGGCATTGCACATCTATGATACTTATACTCAAGTGGATTTTTTTTCTTCAGAGCTCAAGGCTAGAGTTGGGTGTTTTTGCCTCACTAGGTTTGCAGGAGACTCAGCTACAAAGTCATTAATTGCTTTGGTGAATCAACAAGTAAAGAAAGACAGTCCAGCTATTGTCCCCACACTGCAAAATCATCAGAGACTTCTGGACTTCTCTGCAAAATCCTCATTAAAGATGAGTCCTCATGGCGCTTACAGAATTCTTTATTATGTTCTTTGAGCTGAGACTGCAAGATAAAGAAAGAAAAAAGGGAAATAACTAAATTTGTTATCAAGGAAAATTTCAAACATATACAAAAGATGAACGAATTGTATAATATACACCCATGAACATGTCATTTAGCTTTGAAAGTTACCAACTCATGGCCAATCATACACTCCCCTACCATAATTTTGAAACAAATTCCAAATATAATTTCATCTGTAAATATTTCTGTGATTGCACCTTTGTTACATCCAACAAAATCCATCTCTCTAAAAGAGAAGTCATTCTTTCCGCCCTCACGATGCTAAGAACATTTGGCCAGTACCCGCATACATGCCCAGGAGTGGTCTCTGGGTTAGGCAAGCTTAAGGGTTTGCTGAATGCTGTCCAAAGTTTGTCCTTTTCCTTGGGTAGAAAAAGGAACCCATAAAATGTCTGGTAGAGGTGCCACTATGTGAAGCTTTTTTTTTTTTTTTTTTTCTGTCAGCAGAGATGATGCTCAATAGCTGTGATGAGATCCAAGCTGAGAGAAAAGAGTCATGGTCATGAATCCCAGCTGGATTCATCATTTTCCACATACTTTACTTCATTTAGCTTTCACCGGTTCTCATGTTGGTTCCATTTTACAGATAAGAAAACTAAGACCTAAGGTAGTAGTTACTTGTGGCAGAGACTGACTAGATGCTAATCAAATTCAGTTCCTCTTTTCTGTAGATACAGTTAGATTACTTTCCCAGGTTCTCTTGCAGTTAGGTTTGGCCGTCTGACTAAGTTCTAGCCAAAGTAATATAGGCCAGTCCCATAAAAAACATCTAGGGCAATTTAGCATGTTCTTTCTTTCTCCATCCACTAGCTGAATGGAAAAAATTTCAAGGGCTTAGAAGAGGACAGAGCCACAAGAACGAAGGAACTTGGGTCCCTGGGTGACTATGTGAGTAGAGATCCCTCCCAACCTTCTTTGAACTGTGAAATAAGCAAAATAAATAAATAAATAAATATTTATTATGTGAAAGTGCTGAAATGTGGGTGACGCATGTTAAAGTAGTAAAGCCTAGCCTGACCAATACAGTGGCACAGATGGGATTTAAATTCAATCTGACTATGCCAATGTCCAAAGTCTTCCCCTAAACCACACTGCCTCCAGGCATAACAAATAAAAATTGCTTATAAGAACCACCTACATGCTCAGCATGTGATAGGACTGTCTTCAAGGAGATCTCGCATCTTAGATTTGTGCTAATATGATAGCCACTAGCCACATGGGGCTGTTTAAATTAAAGTTTAAATTAATTAAAATAAAGTTAAAAATTCAGTTGCTTAATTGCAGGCTCACGTTTCAAGTATGCAGTAGTCTCATGTAGCTAATGGCTACCACGTTGGAAATGTGCAGACAGAGAACATTTTTGTCATCACAGAAAGTTCTGTTGGATAATGCTGTCTTAGATAGACCTTCATTCACAATGCACCCTTCCTCAGACCCCCGCAGAAAAGCTGGAAGAAGGTAGGGATGCTGCTTACGAGAGGATGCAGGGTAGCATAGCCAGCAATCAGATTGTCATAGATATAAAGGCCTCTCCCCTGACCTGAACCTTGGATCTTTTTTCTTACCTTTCCTAGTTAACTCTCAGGCAATCATCCTATGGCCCTCCTGTACTCACTGGTAACATAATTTGGATATGACTTCCTCAAACAGAAGGAGCTCTGTCTGACCCTGTTCTCCAGACAGTCCTGAGAGCAGGGTCCGCACATCATTCCCTCCCCAGCAACTGTGTAGATGCTGAGCATTAGATGCCAAGATACTGGCATCTGACAGGGCTGCACTTCCTGGCCTGGATTAGGGATATTTCACACAGCAGCCAGAGCGATTTTTCAAAAACACATATCCAACAATGTTGCCCATTAGTTGAAATCCTTCTATAATTCTCACTGCCCTCAGAATTGAGTAAACATATCTCAACATGTCTCCTGTTGTTACTGAATCATTGATTACTTCTGCTTTTCCACTTTCTACTCCTGGGCCCCTTGAACCTGGTGTTCCTGCCACGTTGAAAGTGCTGCAGTTCTCTAAACTCACAGGTTTGCTTTTACCCCTTAGTGTTTGCTCAGGCTGTTCCTTCTGCAGGGACTCTGTCCTTCCCCATGTCTGTTTAGCTAACTCCTACATGTAGGGCTTAGCTTGGAAATACTTCTTCCCCACTCCCACCCCCTTTCCCACTATAGAACGTACCACACTTCCCAGCCATGTTTAGGGAACAGCAGATGTTTTCAGTTCAGGTATCAAAAGCAGAGACTATTTCGTGGAGGTTTTTCTCAAGAGGCTGACCCTTCCCAATCCATCTAAATCGTGAGTCTCAGTCCCTCCCTCCTTTCAACACATACACAGGTGCACGCGCGCGCACGCGCGCGCACACACACACACACACACACGCACACACATTTCCCATCGACTTAATTCCTCTGCAGAGTCACCGGAGGCAAGTGGAGCCCTGTAAATCTCTCACAAGCTGTAATGCCCAGAAACCTATGCTCCTTGACCCCAGCCAGCCACTGTGAAACAAGTGCTACTAAATCCACAGGCCATGCCCCACTCCCCCTCCTACTTGCCATCATCCCATCATCTGAAAGGGGGGCCTGATATACAAAATAGGGTGTGGCAGTCACAATCCAAACTGGTGCCGAGAAGTGCTGTGGGTCTTCACTTCATTGGATTACTTTTATGGGATCGGAGCAGATAGAGGCAGTGACTCCAATGCCTGAGACAACATGACAATAAATCGCCATGGTGGCTCTTCCATGGCTCATAACTAGTAAATCAAATCTATTGAACAATACATTTACTGCAAATTTAAGAAGCTGTTCTTCCATTTTTTAAGTGTATGTGTTAAATCATGCCCAGAGTCATAAAGAATGGAGACAGCCAGCCTCGGTGTGAAAAAACAACAACAACAACAACAAAAAACAGCCACAAGCTTAAAGAAGTTAGAAAATGCTAAATTCTTTGTTGATGAGAGAGTGAATACCCTTCCTGATAGCTCCGTGGGGCTCTTTTCCCACTGAGACAGACTAGAATCTCCAAAGTGGCAAGCTAATGACTTCTTAACTAATGCCTGAGTCAATTTTGCAAATACACATTCAATGTTAGCAGGCTCCTTCTTAGTTCCAGATTCCTGACGTGGACAGAAAAGGAAACACAACAGCCTTCTTAGTGAATTACAGCACTGCTTGCATCAGTGGGATGGTGATGAGGGTCAGGAGAGGGAGTGACTTACTGTTTTTCTCTAGAAGATTCCTTTTCTCCTCATTTCACTCTATTCAAGTGCTACTGAGTTGAATGCAACTCCCAACTCAAGATGCTGTTTTGGCCATGCTTTGCTGTCAGCGTGCTTTGTCTTATCTGTATTCCCCTGCCCTGCCTACATATTAACAGGAATCTGGCAACCTGGCATTCAATAAACATTTTATTTGAACTGATAGGTCTTTATCCGCTAATGTTAGTTCAATAAAAACTTCTTAAACAATTCATTCATTCATTTACACACAAATGTTGAATATGCAATTGCTGTGCCGGGCGTATGGTAGTGAGCAAGATAGATACTGACTTTGTGTTCTTGGAGTACAGCTCATGTTTAAAGAGAAAGACAGACAGTGAATCTGCATTCTACACTGATGGTTAGACTTACTAAAACCTCATCTGGGGTCAGTGAAGCCTGAGGGGTGACTAGAAGCTAGATTTACAAATTCCCAAAATGATCCAATGAGATAGAGCTATGATTCCATTTTCAGATGAAGAACTGGAGGCATGCGTCACACAGCTGCAGTAGTGGCAGAGCTAGTATGTGTGATAGGGGTGTGTGTGGACTCTCGGGAAGCACAGGGAGGAGACATTTGGTCCAGCCAAGCTGTCAGGGAAGATGATCTGGAGGAGACGACATCTGAGCAGAGCCTGGAAAGCAGGCAGGAATCTACCAAATGAGTGAGGGAATGATGTGACCACCAGGCAGGGCAAAGACACCAGGGCATGAAACATCACAGCATGTGCCTGGAATGTGAAGCCAGAGGGAGGGTACATCAGGACCGAGGCGGGGGAAGCAGCCTATGGAGGTCTTGTGTGGCGAGCTTAGGAGTTGGACCCTATTCTGCAGGCCATGATGTGCCACCGAAGGGCTGCAGGCAGATGCATAATGCAGTCAGATCTTGCTTGAAAAAACCACTCTGGCCCGGCCATGTGGAGGATGGATTTGAGGAGGACCAGATGGGAAGCGGGGGGACCAATTAGCAGGCTATTGCAGTATTCCAGGAGAGAGATGAGGAGGGCTTCAACTAGGGCAATGGTACTGGGAATGGACAAGAGGGAACACGAGAGAAATATGTTTGTGGTAAAAATGGTCAGAACTCTGACTGGCTGGATGTGGAGCAGCACAAGAAGGTCCCAGGTCAGGCTGTACTGCCTGGACAAATGACTGTGCTAATCTGGGACACAGGAATGCAAAGCGGAGTTGCTGGGGGTGTAGATGCAGTCCTTCCAGGAAGGAAGGTGGTCATAGTTCTCTCTCAGGGTCTTTTCCAGCCAGAGCTGTTTATGCTGGACTGGAGAGACCTGTCAGCTGGGGACATTCAAGGCCTGAGAGCAATGCAGATCTTCAGAAACAGGCTGGGTTCACCTGAAACAAACTCAACAACTCCTTTGGTTATAGGGGGATACATTTTCAAAATAAAGGTGAGCAAATCCCAGCATAGCAGGCCACAGAAGCAAAAGGATTATAGAACTGCTGATCACAGTTGAGATATAGGAGGAGAGATTAACTCTTGGGTCTCATCCCCCATCATTCTTCTTCCCACCCCCTTCCTGTCCCCCAATCAGCACACGTGTGCACACACATACGCTCAAGCATGCATACGCGCATGTGCATACGCTTTATCATCCTTAAACTTCTCACCTTCCCCCAGACACACCAGGCCTGCCCCACTTCCTCTTTGCACCTGCTGTTCTCCCTGCCTGCAGAGTCTTTCCTCCAAGTTCTCCACTGGGCAAAATTGTTTTCTTCCTTCCACACCAATCCAGATGCCTGGCCTCTCTGATGCCCAGCCCCACTACCCCACGTGGGGTTAATTGTCCTGCCCTCAGTGTCCTCTCCACACTTCCCCCCGCCCCACCCCTGTCAAAGAGCACTTTGTATTGTGTTTCCCTGAGTTCTTTCTTCACTGCCAAGCTGAACTCTTGAAGTCTTGTCAATCTTGGTATCCCCGGCAGTGGCACAAGTTCTGGTCCATCACTGGTGCTCAAAAACTGTTTGAGGAATGAGCACATTCCCTGAAGATGGACTAGAATATACCTTCCCAGGACATGATCTCAAGTTCTTCACTTAAATGAAGGGTGACGTATTTACTCTCTGGACACTCACATGCCACTGGGAAATAAAGCCTGAAAACACATGAGACGAAGGCTGTAAAGGTGGTGCCTACCTTCACTCTCAGTTCTACATGAATAGGTCAATTATTTTTCTGAAATTGGCCCTTATATTTATCCCCACTTTACAGATAAGGGTTCAACCCTCAGGGAAGGCAACAGCTGTTTTGGACTAAAATGATCAAAGACTTGTTTAACATCTTTCAAGGGAAATGAGTAGGTAAATGAGAACACCAGCTGTCTGGGGTTTGGTTCTTACAGAGATTCCCCACGCTGACCACAGTTGGTGGAACCAGATGAAGCCCCCCAGAGAGCAAAACCTTCAGTTGTTTGTCAGGTGGCCTGTGCAGTCCTCTGGGATTCTTATTGGCTTCAGGAGCAGGAGGAGGACTGACCACTATGAACCAATTTATTAGCCTCCCAAGAATTATCTCTGCCTGCCTCAGGCTGGGCACCTCAACTTGACAAAGTTGGTGCTCACAAGCAGGGCAATAGACAAGGGCCAGGAGTAGCTGGAGACTGGAATCATCATCATTATGAAATCAATAACAGCAATGACAGCAACAGAAACTCTTCCCTGACATTTACTATGTGCCACACAGTGTTCTAAGCCTTTCTCTGGATTCGTATTTTATAGTCTTTACAATGCTTCTCTGAAGCAGGTACTGTCATCCCCATTTATCAGATGAAGAAACAGAGGTGCAGAGAAGTTCAGCAATTGGCTTAAGATCAGATAGCAGAGCTGGGATTTGAAACCAAACAGTGTGATTCCAGAGCTGCTATTCTTAAATATTATGCTGCAGGGAAGTGCAGAAGGCAAACCAGTACCTTGACCTTCCATGGAAGGGCACACTAGGAAATAAGAAGCCAGCATTTGCTCTTACTCTGACCCCCATACACCTCCAGGCTGTCCAAATCCAGGCAGGGATAAATGTCTGCTCTTTGCTAGGTTAGAGCTCTGCAGAGTCCAGAAAGTACAAGTGAGCTGGAGAATGCTGGGCGGATGAGCTGGGTGCCCCTTTTCCCTCGGCCTTGCAGCAATGGCCTTCAGATTGCTGCCTCTCCTGGGTGCCAGGATTGCTGCTGTCTGTAGCCTAATCTCCATTCTGGTGGTTTTGGTTGCTATGGTAATTGAATTCACTTAAAGTTGTCTCCAATCTAGTCTGTCTACTTCTTTCTGCCCATAACCTGGAAGGGCACAGGCCCAGGATGGAGGGCAAGAAGGATAAGGGATTGCTGCCCTGGGAAGCCTACATGCTTTTCCTGATCCAGAGATCTTCCTCAGTGGCAAACAGAAGAGAAAATCGCAAAGAAATGTTTTTTGCAAGTCTCTCTCCATCTTCCTCTTTGCTGCCTTAGCTCCTTTCTGCATAGACCCATTGGAGTTAGATGGGCTGGAAAGGCAGGGACTGGCACAAGGTACTCTGAGAGCCTCTTCCATTCTTCAGTGTTTTGTTATTCATTCAACAAACACTTATTGAAGGTTAACTGTATTCTAGGCTGCTTGCCTAGACAGGGGTCTCTCTGGGGCCAGCTCAGGATCCAGAGCCACAGGGAATGTCCCCTGACAGCACATGTCTGTGTGGCTACCACTCTGAGATTTCAGGAGAATGGCCAGCTAGGCCAGACCCTGACAGGAAGATTAGGGACCGTGGGACATCTCCCTTTCCTCCTTTCTCTGCTAGAGGGAGATTCATCACACAGCTTAGGGCTGCTGAGCAAGTGGAGAGGAATCAGAGATCCTAGAAACTAAGCTGCAGAGGAATAGGACCATCCCTAGATGGGACCTGAGGTGCAAATAATACTCATTTTCTCCACCATTCTAATGCAAAAAGAGTTTTGACACATAAGACAAACGACAAGGATGGAAACCCATACCAAAGAGCTGCCTGAGGGGTGTGTAGGAATGACATTCCCTTCCCCTGACCACTGCCACTTTGCTTGGATGATAAGGGAGTGGGGATAAGAAGGTTATAGTAGATTATAGGTGACTGTGTGTTCGCAAGTCTCAGTCAGAGAAATCTCTGTGCAGAGTCAAGGCAGGGAGTGAACTAAAATAAGGAACCTGGAACATCAGTGTGGGGGAGTTCTGTTTGGGACAGGTGAGTGAGGTGCCTGGTGTATTCAAGGTCAGGTGCCCGATAGGCAGAAAGAAGTGTATTTCTAGCACTTGGGAGAGAGTTGCTCGTTAGAAATGCGCATGTGAGAATCATCAGCCTAGAGGTGACAGCTGAAGTTGCGAGAAAAGACGACATTGCCCAGGAAGAAGATGCAGAGGAGGGATGTGAGAGGAGGCAAGCACAGCTCCTTGGAGAGTGGTCAGAGGCAGGGCAGTTAGTTTCTTTTAGGAAGCAGGGGAGCGGCCTGGAGTCAGTGATTGGTAGGAAATAGTTAGTAGTACACGTATTGTGTGGGCTTCAGGGAAGAAGATGCTGAGGGAGTTGTGGAAAGTCGGGCTAGTGCAGTGGCTGTCAAATATGAAAATGCATCATGATGACAAGAGACCTTATTACAACACAGCGGGCTGGATCTCACCCCCAGAGTCTCTAATTCATTAGGTGGGAGTGGAACCTGGGAATTCACCTTCCTTCCTTCCTTCCCTTTTTCTTTCTTTCTTTCTTTCTTTCTTTCTTTCTTTCTTTCTTTCTTTCTTTCTTTCTTTCTTTCTTTCTTTCTTTCTTTCTTTTCTTTCTTTCTTTCTTTCTTTCTTTCTTTTCTTTCTCTTTCTTGTCTTCTTTTTCTTCGTTCTTTTCTTTCTCTCTTTTTCTTTCTTTCTTTCAATCTCTCTTTCTTTCTTTTCTTTTCTTTTTTTTTTTTTTTTTTAACAGAGTCTCCCTCTGTCCCCCAGACTGGAGCAATCGTGGATCCTGGCTCACTGCAACCTTGACTTCCTGGACTCAAGGAATCCTCCCACCTCTGCCTCCTAATGTGCTGGGATTACAAGCCAGGCATGAGCCACCAGCTGGGCTAGAATTTACATTTCTAACAGGTTCCCAAATGCAAGTTGATGCTGCTGGTCTAGGGACACACCTTGTGAACCAGTAAAGTGATAAACCTGCACTTGAGAAGGTTCAAATTTCATTTCACCCACCCTTTATTGTGGCCCAAATGGGACAGGATGAGAGGAGATGCTGGGCTTTGGTTAAAGAGCAGAGATGGAGAAAAAGATGGAGAGTGCAAGGCAGTTCCTTGGAAATAGAGTGGATACTGAGGGAACATGATGACACAGAAGAGGGATGGCCTGAGGGACACAGCCGCGGCCATGACTGTGGGTCTGTGATTTTGAGTTGTGTAAAGAGATCAATGGTGAGTCTGACAGATGGGAATACGGGGATTACAACCAGCCCCACGGTTCTGTTTAGAGTCCTGGATGAAAGCCTAGAGTCTCCCTTCTAGAGCGCCTCATCCCTCAGCCCTCTCCTTAGCCCCTCTCTTCTAACCTTCTAGGATTATTGCCAGACTCTGGGCCCCAGGCTTTCCCAAGCAGAACAGAGGCAGCTGCCTCATATCCTGGGTCATCTCTCACTGGGGTTGCTCTGTGGACAAGAAGACCTGGTACTTTTTTCATTTTCTTTCCAAGACTCCAGATCAGGCACTTTGAGAATGCTGTGAGGAGGCTCCTGACCTCAATGCCAAACACCCTCTTGAGACTGAGCCACCCTGCCAGGGGGGAGGTGCAGAACTTGAATCTTATTTTCTCTCAGCGGAGCGAGTCCATAAAGAAAATCCAATTCATCGATGTCCAAGAGAACATTACCAAGATAGACGAGACACCATGGGCAGTATTTAATTATGAGCAGGCACAGCAAATAGGAGGGACGCAATAAAAATGCTAATCAGGGAGGAAAAAAAACAGACTTCGTTTTCAGCTAAGCTCATCTCTTCCCCCTCCATTTCCAGCCCCCAAATGAGTGCCGCAGACCAGGTTCTGAATGTGACTCCGTGACAGGTGAGTCCATTTTAGCCCCCCCACCCCCACCGGCTTCTTCCTGCCTCCATTGTCCCAATCTCCTAGTTCCTAGAAGATCCAGCCCAAAAAGAGGGAGACTGGCTTTCCCTTGCAAGCACACAGTTTCCGCTTCAGCCAGGGAGAACTGGCAGGGAACTTAGAGAGAGAATGAAGTTATTATTCAGGGCTCAATTCCATGTCCCAGGGAGCACTTTAGGAAGGAACAATCTCCCCCTCTCAGTGGCATATCCAGAACTTGCATGAGAAGGGAGGGAGACCAGCTAAGTGCCCCCTGACAAACCTGAATTTAATGTGTTGGGTTTAGTCTCTGGCCTGTTCCTAAGTGGCTCAGTCAATCCAACTGCAAGCCACTTAAGATGAGCTTGGGGGACATTCAGCCAGGCCCAAAGCAGATTCTCAATTCCTTTCAACTTGGCTGAGCTTGATGCTGAAATATGGTTTAGGAATTGCAGGCCATTACTGTCTCACCCCAATTTGGCAGACTCCTCATGTAGCCAGATCCTTTGGGTCACTATATCCTTCCTTACTAAAGCTCAACTTTTCACACTGCTGCCAGGCAGATTTATTTCTCTAGTTTTGCTTGGTTGCTGGGCTGCCTGGATCCCAAGCCTCATGCTGCTTTTGGGTAAAATTTGCTTGTTTTTGCAGCCCTCAGTATCCCAACTCAGTCCAGGCTCTTTCCCTAGGTTTGTTTCTTCTGTTTACTGGGCATACCATTCATCCTGGCTGGTTTCCATGCAATTTCCTTGTCACTTGATTAATCTCTCTGTGGTCTTCTCAAATCTGTATGCAGCTTGAGGTCACCAAGACAGGACCTGGGCTTGAGGACCATCTGGCATCTCTGTATCACCTCCCTTCCCTCCATGACTCAGGGAGAAAGAACCCAGGCCTTAAACTCCTAGTTATGGCCCCTTCCTGGAAAAATATCTGTTAAATTAAAAGTTCACATACCAGCTTAGTTACTTAACTGGTATGGAACCCTAGACAAGCTACTTAACTTCTCTGTGCCTCAGTTTCCTCATCTAACCAATGGAGATAACATTATCTTCCTCATGTTTATTATAAGAATTCAGTGCAAGCACATTTAAAGTGATTAGAAGAGTGCCAGTCACATAATAAACATTCAGAAGGGGTTAGGTATCATCATCGTCATCATCATCATTATTATTATTGTTATGACATTTATTATTAAAGTCAATGATTATCTTATTTGCCCGTATGTCCAGGTACTTGGTAGAGTGGCATAAATAAACATGCAATAATCATTGAATGAATGAATGAATGAATGTTCATTTAAGCTAATTCTTTCAAAGACATTACCCGTCCCAGGAAAATCTAAAGAGAGGACCTATGATGACAAGGCTTTACACATAAGTGGCTAATGGTGTGATTTCAGGCATGTGTGGGAAAGGGATTTTGAGTTCTTTTCACAATCTCCTTCATATTGAGTCACATAGTTACTAGAAACATAACTAGGCCTGATTTTCTGGTCACCCATGAATCTTCTATGGGTGATCAGGACAGAATCTTGATTGGAAAAAAGTTATGCAATTCAGAGGCGATAGGTAAACCAAGGTCTGAGAGCCGTGCCGGTCCCCACACTGGTATTACACCCTGCCATGGACAGTGTGCTTTCATAGGGGTCATCCCACATGCTTCTCAACAGATGAATGAGTAGGTTGGGACCTTTATTCCTCTTTCTTTTCTTTTCTTTTCTTTTTCTTTCTTTCTTTCTTTCTTTCTTTCTTTCTTTCTCTTTCTTTCTTTCTTTCTTTCTTTCTTTCCTTCCTTCCTTCCTTCTTTCTTTCGTTCTTTCCTCTCCTTTTCTTTTCTTTGAAAATATATTCCTATTTTAACATGGTTCAACTAAATGTCACCAATTCCCTGAGTAACATTCCAGAGATATTTTATGCATATACAAGCAAATACACACATATATTATCTCTCCCCTCTCCATGAATTGAAAGCTTGCTTTACACACCGTCATGCACCTTGCATTTTTTCATTTAATATTATACTCTGGAGCTTATTCTATATCAGTATATGTAGGCTTACATCATTCTTTTTGGTGGCTGCATAGTATTATATTATAGAAATTAGTTTGTTCAACCAATTGATGTCATTTCTAATTGTTAACCATTACAAATAAAACTGTAATGAATAACCTGTGGGTAAGTATACCTGTAGGATATATGGGAGTGTATGTGAAGATAAATTTCTAAAATAGAAATTGTTTGGGCAAAGGCTTTATTCATTTGTAAATGTGATAGTTATTGACAAATTGCCTTTCATAAATAGCCACCTTTTTTTAGTTATAACAAAACAGGAGCTTAAAGAGGGTAAGTGAGTTGACTAAAGTTGTACGGATTATACATAAAGCAACTGGGATGATAACTAAGGTTTGTTGAGCATTAGGGCTCTCTGGGCCCATGAACTCAAAGAAATGGGAACATGTAAGATATATCCTACAGATTGCTGAGCTCTAATACAATCTACACCTTCATATATTAAACATTGAGCACTGTGGATTCAACTTTGAGAAAACCACGGTCCCTACCCGCAAGCAATCTCAAGTCTAGAAGGGGAGAGAGACAAAAAAAAAAGAAGAAGTAATTTCAGTTTCGCATGGTGGGATAAGGCTGAGATACAAGGAGATATAATGAGAACATGGGAAGGGATCCTGATCAGCTTTGGCTTCCTGGAGGAGGAGGCATTGTAGGTGACATTGAATAATCTAAAAATGCCCTTTGTAACATTAATTATGACTTGCCTCTTGTTCAGCTCTCACTATTTCCTATACCAACCTTCTATCAAAGTTATTAATAAGTGGCAAAATAAGTTGCTTTGTGAAAGCATGGTGTAGTTGCAATAATAGTAAGAGAGGCTACTGTATTCTGAGTTCCCACTGTATGCCAGACACTGCTTTCTGGCTCCGTCTTAACTAGCAGTGTGATGTTGGTCAGGTAACATCTCTCATGTGTGACTAAGGCCCCATTACTGAAATGAAAAGTTGACCAGATGATCCCTAGCTTCCCAGCCCCAGCAGTTCTCTCACATGCTATGGCTCTATCTCTTCTAAAATCACTGAAGCCTCTGCTGGGAGATAATAGACAAGGAAATGGCTAGGAGAGGGGGCATCAGGGAAAAGGAGTAAAAGGACTAGAGATAGTCCTCAAACTGGCAAATCAGACTTGAGAAATTCAATTTTGAGAGAAGATGATGCATATGCCACGTAAATATTAATACTGAAAACACCTTAGCGTTATATTTTTTAAGTGCTTTCATATGTTATTTCATGTGTTCTTCATAACAATAATGTGAAGGAGGGAGTTAGGGAGGTGGGGAAACTGAGGCAGGGCCAAGGAAGGCTAATCAGCCTAAGTCCCATGGTGAGGCAGTGGTGCAGCCTGGGCTAGAACCCTGGACTTTTATCCTGATACATGACTAGTTGAAGTTAGTTGAAGTTCTGTTTTTCCATAAGGCAAAATTCTGGTTGGGAGCAATCCAAAATCCCGAAGACCTCCAGAAGGCTGCACTTAAATGGCCTTTGTGGTGCTGCTCCCACCTCCTTCACTGTCCTCCCAGCAGCATAAGAAGCCTTTTCCTGGGTGCTGGAGCCAGACTTTTCTTTCCAAAGAATGAGTCAAGTGAAGGGTTTTGGTGACTCAGCACCAATTGATCTGGCTGCTGGGCCTGCTCTGGCCTTTGAATCAGCTGAGTAGGATTTCTACCTGGCTCTAGTGACCAGGCTGGACATCCCTGATAATCTGCTTCACCCCCTTGCTCCTCTGAGCCTGGGTCCTGCCTTGCTGTTCTGAGTCCTCCCTCTCTAGGAGTTCAGCCCTGCCCTTGAACCTATCCTGATGCTGATTTCAGAACCTCCACCCTGAACCACTATACACTGCTTGTTTCTAGATCCCCTTTTCTGTGCTCTGTTCAATAACTAGACACCAAGTACTGGACCTCCCTGATGCTGACCACCAGTTAGGGTGTCTGTCTAGCTCCCATGATGTGTTTTCCAAATAATTATCTTTGCTTAGTGGGCTGACTGCCTCCCATTGCTGCTAGGTTTGCCCCTATGCTACTCACCCACCACAACGGATAATGCTCCAATTCCAGTCTGGGTGATCTGGCAGTCTGGCTGTCTGGAGGCTCTAAACTCTGTTTCGGTAGCCACCCTCCACCTCCACCCCATCAAAGCTGGAAGCCAGTAGGCTGGTATCCTGAAACAAGATCCCACTCTTTGTGGGGCCCTATGGACCCATCTATGGAAGTGCCTGCTAGGTTCCCTTTCCTTACAGGTATGAATAAGAACACAGCCACTTTGGGCCCCTGGAGGGACGGCTCTGTCTGAAAACAGACGTGATTACTATTTCCATCACCATTATAATCCTTTAATCACACATTTGCAGCAGAGAGCCTGGGCAAGGTGAGTCCATTTATATAAACAGCAGGAAAAAAGGAGGCTCTGTGTTATATGCCAACCAGGCTTAGTGGAAACGTAGCAATCGCTAGCCTTTCATGAGCAGAAAAATGAATAATCTAGGTTTTTATCCCCAAACAGCTCACATTCAAGCCACCAGACTTGCGCTCATATTATGAAGGCTTTGACAAAACCATATTACACCCTTTTATGCTGGCCTGAGCTCTCGGCTGTCAGTGGGCTGGAAGGCGTGGAAGGACAGGTCTCTCTGGGCACCTGACAGTCCCGGAACAAAGACTCTCCTATGTGTTTGGCCCTAGGTTGCTGGAACTATCAATCCTATCTTCCTACCATGAATGGGATAAAGAGTCTAAGGAAGATTCCAAAACGATTGTTTGGAATGAGTCCTTAACAGATACAGGGGGCTTTTCCCCCTCCTTTTGAGATGGTGAGAGGATGAGAGAAACAGGTACTCAAACTCTAGAAAGGGAGCTTCTTCAGGTGAAACTGTAGTGTTTCCCTATTTGCCCAGGTGGCAGAGGCAGAGAGGGGGGCCCTGGTGACAGTGCAGTGGCACAGTTCACTCTAAGAAGGGCATTCAGGCTGGGAATATGCCCCGACTCTCTTAATTTTAGATAATTGCCTAAGTAGAGGTCAGTCTTTCCCTCCAAAAGATTGGTTGTCTTGTACGTAAGACTCTCTTTTCTGCTTTTGAATGGGGCTTTATGATTTGCTATTGCTGTGTTACAGAGCACCCCAGAACTTGGCACTTACAAGAGTAATTATTTATTTAGCTCACAGGTGTGGGCCACCTGCAGTCAGCTGGTCTCAGCCAGACTTGGCTGGACAGTTGGAATCCAGCTCTGTACCATGTATGTCTCATCCTCCCTCTGGGACCAATGGGGATGTCAAAAGCACCTGAAGATGAGCAGGAGCATACAAAGCCTCTTAAAACCTAGGCTCAGAACTGTCACACTGTCACATGGCCAGTGACAAAGCTAAGAAGAGGGAAAGCGACCACTCATTTATGGGAAGAACTGCAGAGTCACAGGGCAAGGGTCATGAATAGAGGGGGTGAAGAAATTGGCCTAATGACAAGTCTGCAGAACCCAGAAAGACGTCAAAATTGTGCTTTCTCCCTTGAAGCTCTTGCAGAGGACTCCCCGTTCATACCCCTTCTGCTTGGAATGGATGAGATGATGGTGGATCTTCTGAAGAAGGACCCGGCCAACCCAGAGTAACTTGGCCTGATGACTCCCTCTCCATCTTTCCTGTGCTGGTTCAAGTGTGGGCACAGACAGGATAGAAAGACAAAGAGTTTGCAGTAAGCCAAATGATTACTTCAGTCTCATAGTGGTTAGGTCCTGATGAGTTGTAGTTTTCATGTCTGAAATTTCCCCAGGAAAATAAAGTGGCCAAAGGTATATACGACAAGGAGCGAAAAACAAACACTGCTCCAATTCGGGTCACGTGACCCATGTTACTGCTGAACGGGAAGCGTGAACCAGCGGGTTGAGTAATGCTGTGCCCAGCTTCAACGGCAGACCATCATGTGGAGCCGAGATCTTGTAAATGATCTGAACAGAGATTTCACAGAAGCTCAGTAAAAGAACTTGGCCTTGCTACAACCCTGGACTCTTCAAGCCAACAGAGGTCCAAAACACACCCTTGAGTTTCCATCCGTGCAGAATGGCTGCGAATGGGGCTGTGGCGACAGCAACTCACAGTTTTCCAGAACTCCATGCATGAAACTCCTTTCCCAGCCCTGCAGCCTTCCCCATCCCCCAATTAAATAAGCGCTTGTTGTTTTATTCCCTGCCATAAAGCATATTATTTCACGATGTCTCATTTACTAGAGGTTACCAAAAGAAAGCTAAATTGGGATTTTGTTCAGCTGCTGATGACTCTTCCCTATTACCCTAACTCATTTTCAATGGCATTTCAACACTTTGATAATGAATTAGCTCTACCATTTCTGGCACAAAGAAAAGAGAGTTTAAATTAATTTTCAGCAAGGGATACTATTGGTCCAGACAGCTTCCCTCCCACTGTGTTAACATCAGTGTCTTGTCTTGTTAAATGCCGATAAACAAGTGTAACACTCTAACAAGCCACAAATTGGCTTATTGACACCTCCATCAGCTGTTCTTTGCTTCCCAAATCCCCTGCTTTATAGGCATACGGTGGTTATACAAAACAGGGGTTCTAATGGAACATCAGAATGAAGAGATGCTACTGGCATCTGGGTTCCCTGGCTGCTCATTTTTGTTCTGTCTGACTTTCATCTAACAGTAGATTGTATTAATTTGGCCTCTTCGCCCCGTGCAGTTCATTTGAGGCACATGTATTTTTGGTTTCTACAGAGAGGGGCTGGGCCCATTCCCCTTCCCAGTTCTCCCCAGCTCTCTCAAGCAACGTTTCCATTGGCTTTTACACTGGGTGCTCCTCACCATGTCAGTAAGTCAGACCCCTGAGGACAAAATTGCCAGTAGTCCTTTAATCTGTTCACTTCATGTGCTGCTGGGACCTGAGGACAACAGGACACAGGAGAGCAGGTGATATCTAGTATGGTGCCCCACCAGATTGTCAGGAGACAGAATGACTGCATGGCCAATTACCATTCAACAGGTTCAAAGAGGATAACGCAAGGGAGATTGACCTTAACCCACAGCAAGAGAACTTTAGTTGAAAGATCAGGAAGAACTTCATGAGAGTAAAGATGGTTATGGCTATGACCAATGACTGGCACATGGTACATGGTCAGGCCACTAAGGCTCCCTGCCCAACTCCTCTTCGAGATCCCAGGAACAGAATAGACAGCAACCTGGTCACCTGGGACTGGCTCAGATGTCCCCAGAGGAGGGGGGTTAGATGAGATGACTCATTCTTTGGTGTGAGAGCTCCATAATATCCCTGGTATTCAAAATCAAACACTATTTTTAAAGTTCACATTATTTTGAATGTACATAGGAGATCTCTTCTCCATAATTCTTCTATGGGCATAGCAGTGTGATCAGTGATAAGTAGAATTAACAATAGGAAAGGAATATGAAAATAACATTTCAGGGTGCCAATCTCCAGGAAGATAGCTTTCCTGCCCCTGTCCAAGCCTGCCCTTCATGCAGCATGGTTGGGGACGGTGCTTCACATTCTTGCAATTCTTTGCAGGGCCATAGAACACAAAGGAAATGTTATAGGACCAGCAGGTTCATATGCTTACTGCACAGAAACAGACCAATCACACTGAAACAGCAGGGTTTGAAGCAGAGAAAGGACTTAATCATTGCAGGGCATGGAACAAGGAGATGGGAGGAGACCCTCAAATCCATCTCCCTGAGTTCTGGGCTGGGGTCTTTAAGAGGATCATGAAGAGTGGGGGGCTAGAAAATTGGGGTATTGAATGATCAGAGCAAGGGGGATGAAATCATCAGAACATGGAAACTGCTTTTTCTTTGATGACTCAGCTTCAGCTGGCATCAGTGGGGTTCTTCAGACCAGCTGGTGTCAGTGGGGTTCTCCACATCATCTGGCACCAGTGGGGTCCTTCAGACCAGCTGGTGTCAGTAGAGCAGTTAAGGGAACCTGTAATCTTGTAACAGGGTCTACATGATTCTAGGACAGTAGGCAAACAACTCTGAGCAAGCAGGTCAGTGAGCAAGCTGACCTAATGATCAATGCTGAATGTGCTGCCAGCTTGGTTTATTTTTGTTCCCCCCACCCCACCCCACCCCACCCCACCCCACCCTACCCACTTTTTCCCTGAATAATTTCATAAATTTATAGGGACAGTTTCAGAAACAGGAAATTGACTTAGGTTTATATGTTTGTGGGTGTGTCAGGCATTGGATGCTGAGGAGGCTAGCATGGGGTGGGTGGAGAGAGCTGGTAAAGAACGAAGTTTGGCCCACTCAAGGTAGCTTTGGTCATGGCTTCTTTTGAAGCTTTCCTTTGCAAGTTCTTCCTCCGTGCTGTAGGGCTCCAGGACCTCTCTCTTCTCCCATCTACCCTCACTCTATAGATAATCTCATCTAGTCTTGTGGCTCTAAATATCTGACAACTTCTATGTTGTTTTTATCTCCTTCCATACCTCTTCCCTGAACTCTTATTGCTTGTCTCCATTGGATGGCTAATGGAGATCTCAGACTTAACATGTCCCAATGAAAACCCCTCTGATTTCTCCCTCTAAACCAGCTCCTCCTATAGCCTTTCCCACATCATAATTAGCAACTTCATTTTTCCAGATACTCAAGCCAGAAATCTTGGTGTTCCCTTTGATTCCTTTCTTTCATACCCGATATCCAATCCATCAACCAATCTTATTGGCTCTTCCTTTAAAATATACCCAGAATCCAACACTTCTCATTACTTCGGTCCCTGCTATCCTAGTCCACATCACCAGTGTCTGACATGGGCTTCCTTGGTCCACCCTTGCATCAATCCCTACAGTCTTCTCAACAACCACTCTGAGTGATCCTCTGAAATTATGTGTCAAATCATGTCACTCCTGCTCAAACTCCTCATTCAAGGAAAAGTCCAAATCCTTAAATGCCTCTAAAGTCACAGAAAACTTGGCCCCGTAGCCCCCTTGGCCTCACCCCCCAACCCTCTGCTCACTTTGTTCCTGACTGTGCTGGCCTCCTTGCCTTTCCTCAAGTTGGCTGGGTAGACTCCTGCCTTACAGCCTTTGCAATTGCTGTTCCCTCTGCAGGGAATATTCTTCCCCTGGGTATGACAAGGCTCCCTGCCCACTCCAACTCTTTTAGGCTTTTCACTATAAGGCCTTCCCTGATCACCTCATATAATGTTGTTCCCCATCCCCAGAACTGACAATTTCTTTATCCATTTTCTGCTTTTTTCTATATTAATACCATCATATTTTATTATATATTTGTCTGCCTTCTCCACTAGAATATAAGTTTCATTAGGGCAGAATTATTTAAGAGGGTTTGTTCTGTTTCTTCACTGCTATATCCTAGCATATAGTAAGTACGTAACAATGGCTATGAATTAATGAACAAATGTATGAGTATCGTTATCCCTCTAAATCCTAGCTGTCATCTGGAACCTTGGTCAACACGGTGGCATGATAGGAGGAAAGTCCGAGAGAGGGGTCCTCTGTCACCTCTTCAGAGCTATTTCTTCAGTCCAGCATATTCTTCCCTCTCTTCATCTAACTCCAGCTCATCCTCGAGGAGTCAATTTAAATCGCTTTTTTAGCCTGGGGTACTAAATTAGCAATATTAAATGCTTCTGCAGTTCTGGGTGTTTCTTTGCGTAGCACTTTGCATGCTTAGGGTTTTATAATAAATCATTCATAGCTGTTGTTTAATGTCTGTTTTCCCTATTAGACTGTGAGGGTCTTTGTTCATAGCTGGGTCCCCGGCACACAGCACATGGCTTGGCACATGTGTGTGCTCAGTTAGGAACAGTTGACAGTTGAGAGAACATGGGACTTTAAATGTTCAATTAAAGCCTAAAGACAAGGTGTCAGAGGGCAGACCCTCACAAACAGTTATGGAGAGGCAGACACCATTCCAGGGATGAGCCGAGGCCAGGTTCCCCCAGAGTTGTGAGAGGAGCCACGGTCTGTGTTGGACCTCCACCTGCTCTGAGTGGGCAGCTGTTGTCACATGATGGGTTCACCTTGCAAATCCAGCTCTCAAGATACCCCCTGTTTGCCTTCAGTCAGGATGCACTGATAGGTAAGGAGGGCTTTACTCATACCCTTAACCTTGAGTTTCACACTGGCAGGCGGTCCACAAGGGGTATTAACTAAGAGGGAAATGAGTGCATTTTTCTCTCCGTTAAAAACCCACATGATTTTAGAGCCAGAAGAGACCATTTAACCTTGTGCTCTCATTTCACAGAAAAGAAAACTGAGGCTCAGAGAGTTGAAATGACTTGCCCAAGGTCACACAAATAATTAATAGAATAAAGCTAAATATCCGGGAGCCCTGAAGCCAACACGTGTTTTTTCCACTATGCAATGATCATGCTTCTTTTTCTTCTTCCCCTGCAATAAAACTTTTTTAAACAAAAAGCTCGACAATAACATTAAAAAATAAAAGAGAGTATCTTTAAAAGTAAGCTTTAAAAATGTCATCTAAGTACAATTTATTACCATAATTAACCCTTAAATATAGATTTCAATCTATCCTGATTTCTTTCCCTTAGGCTTGAGTAAAAGATTTCTTTTAGCTCACCCCGACTCCTTATTTCTCAGCTTTGCAATTTCAGACCAGGCCCAAGATTGCCATTTCCACATAACTTCCTGACTTAAGCCTCTCTCAGGTGTGGACAGATTATTTCTCACAGCTGAGCCATGTCCTCTGGACTCGGTCCCTGTCTCTCTCTCTCTCTCCCTCCCTCTCTCTCTCTCTCTCCCTCTCCCTCTCTTTCTCTCTCTCTTCCTCCCTCCCTGCATTCCCTTCTAATGCTCCTGAATATGAGATTTCCTTTTCTCCAAAGTTTCCACCTGCTTCATTAACACTTCCATTACAGATATATTTGGTTTTGCTTGAATTTGCTGATAATTTGAATATAACCCATAAATTTTCTCCATGACACTCCCTTATAGCTGCATCTCAAACTTGGTTTAGATACAAATCTATATGACCAATATTTATTACTGAGGATGGCATAAAGAGGTAAGAAACATCATCACTTGGCTGATGGGCAGTTCCAGCTAGTAGGGACACACAGACATGGCCAGTTGATTACAAGTCAGTAATATCACTTCTCACCACTCCAGTGCTGGCTTCCTGGGCCAAGCTCACCTCATCTCCTGCCTGAATCACCACAATAGCCTCCTCACTGGTCTCCTGTTCCACCGTTGTCTCCATCTTCCATAGTCTATTCTCAATAAAGCAGCTAATCCGATCTACTTCAAATGGAAATCTGGCCCTGTCCCTCCTCAGCCCCAAGCCCTGTAATGCGTCCCCATTCCTCAGAGTGAAAGCTGAAGTCTTTATGCCAGCCTGAGGGCCCCTGTAAACTATCATTTACCCCCACTCTGTTCTCTTTGTTAATTCTCTGATTTCCTTTTCTATTACTCATTACTTTCCTAGTCTTCACCCTCTGTGCTCTCTCCATATCAGCCTCTTTGCTATTTGCTACAAGCAGAATGTTTACTCCCAAATTCATATGTTGAAACATAATCCCCAGCGTGGTGTTATTTGGGGGTGGGGCTTTGGGGAGCTGATTCATCATGAGGGCCCTGGGTCATGATGAGATTAGAGGGCCTGTAGAAAAGAGGGCCCAGAGAGCTCCTTGGCACCTTCACCATGTGAGGACACAGCAAACAGATGGCCATCTATGAACCAGGATGTGGGCCCTCACCAGATACAGGATCTGCCAGGACCGTGATCTTGGACTTCCCAGCCTCTGGAACCATGAGAAATAAATTTTTGTTGTTTTATAAGTCACCCAGCCTATGGTATTTTGTTCTCACAGTTCAAATGAACAAAGACATGATTCTTCAGCACACCAGACACCCCAGCTTTAGAGACTTTCTATTGGCTGTTCCACCTGATAACCCCCCTTACCTCCTTCAAGCCTTTGCTCCAGTCACACTGCCTCTCCACCCTGTACTCTCAGTCCCCTTAAGCTGCTCTTCCTTTTTTCCACTGGACCCACCACTCAATAAAATCTACTATTTGTGATGTTTACTGTTGCTTGTCTATCTTCCCAGCTGTGATGTTAACTCTCTGAGGGTAGGGATCCATTTTGTTCCCTTTTGTTCCCCAACACTAGGACAGTGCCTGGCACAGAGCAGGTACCCAAGAAATACCTGTTGAATGAGATTGTTCAATTACTTGGTCCCAGTAGTAGCTGACACTTTTTGAGCACTTACTTTGTGCCAGGCACGGTTTTAAGCTTTGTACATGTATGAACTTACTCAACAGATAGTAAGTGTGAAGCTGTGGCTGTTTTAATCCCGTCTAAGCTGTGAAATGCTACTTTCTGGTTTTGCAAGTGATTTTCAACTGGGTGAAACTTGTCAATCAGGACAAGGTAAAGGGGGAGGGGGCTAAAAGGAGAAAGAGAGGGACTAAAAGGAGAAGAGGGAGTTAAAAGGCGGAAGGAGGGTAAGTGTAGTTTGAAACACTGATCCAGTAAGCCAATTGTTTTTATAATATTAATTGCAGAAATTAAGCTTTAAAATATTCTACTGTGCCAGTTGGTTTAGGATGGGTTGGAATAAACAAGATAAACTAAGAAAGAATTGTAGGTGGCTTGAATGAAAATGGGGTCCTGCAATGTAGCATGCACACTATAGGTAAATAGAAGCACAAAGGGTAAGAAGGTTGATAAGACGCAATTAATGTTTTTCTGTGATGCTCATTGTTAACAGAAATTTGAAGATTACATTGGAGCTAGACTTTTAAAATACACATGGAATCTGAGCTTTCCAAGTCTCTCTAGCCCATGGCTCTCATTCATGGCAATAGCTCTTATTTCTTGGACTCATCTCTGCCTGCCCACCTAAGGCCCTGGCCCCTGTGGACTCCCTACTTCCTGGTATGGCTGGAAACCCTGAGTTTTGGGCTTTTTCTTGAGTGAAGTCGGGTGGGGAGAGCCCTCGCATACAATAAAATTGGTCACATGAGTGCTGCTATGCCCACAGAGCTGTGCTGTCCAGAAGGAAGGTCACATGGGGCTCCTGGGCCATTGACATGCAGCTGATCTACATTGAGACACGCCATAGTGTAAAACGCTCACTGCATTTCAAAGTCAGTACAAAAAAAGTAAAGTGTCTCAGTACTATCTTTTTCATACGGATTACATATTGACTTGATAACATTTTGGATACTGAGTTTAATTTTTTGTTTGTTTTGCCTTTTCAAATGTGGTTACTAGAAAATTTAAAGTTACATTTGTGGTTTGCGCTTGTGGCAGGCATTGTATTTCCATATTTCTGTGTTTCTGCATACAGCCCTGCCATACATGCTGCCATTTCTCCTGGGCTCCACTGGATCAGTGCCCACCCTTGCTGCCACATCTTCTCCAAATTGCTGGGTGTCTCTCACTTCTGCCGAGTGGGGTCTCTGTTCCCCTGGTAGGTCCTGTATCATCTGCCAGGCACAGCCACCAATCCTACGTGGTGTTCCTGACCCCCTCCCAGGTACTATACCACTAACATCCTTGAGTTCTCGGCGTCTCAGAGTGGCCCAGTGCTCTCTGGCAAGGTGGGAGAGAGCACCTCCCTCCCCCTTTCATTTTCCAGTTAAACGAGTCCCAGAGTAGAGAAAGCTATTTGTGCTCTAATATTTAAGAGTACATCGAAAGCTTTTTCTTTTTAAAATTTACTGTAATCTTTGCAGAAAACGTGGAGGTGGGCCAGCATCAGGTTTTTACTTTGTTTTCTTGTGTATTTATCATTTGATTTGATTTGATTTCTTACCCTAAAAATCAACTTTATTAAGGTATAATTTGCATGCACTAGAAGGTATTCATTTTAAGTGTGTAGTTTGATGAGTCTTGATAAAGGGCAAACCTGTATAACACCACCTTAATTAATAAAGATACAGAAGGTTTTCATTATTCCACAAAGTCTCCTTGTGCCAGAGAAGATTTGAGGGCCAATTTAAAGCTGTATTCAGAAATTTACCTTCTCATAACTTTACCAGGCCTGCTTCTCTTGCCCTGTATGATGACCTTCAGCATGGAGACTCCTCCAATCCTCCTCTGTTCAGGACAGGAGCCTCTGCCAGCCCCATAGATGCAGGAATTCACTTAACAGAGAGTCCGTGCTAAGCTGTGACTGTTAATCCCTTCTAAGCTGTGAAATGCTTCTTTCTGGTTTTGCAAGCGATTCTCAACCAGGTGAAACTTTATAGTTCTCCAGACTTTCTGAATCCTGGCCCAGCAGGTTTTTTTGTTTTGTTTTGTTTTTGCTTTTGTTCATTGAAATACAAAGTGACTTTGACACATTGATCAACCTAAGGAAGCTTTAAGGAGGAGAGAGAGAGAGAGAGTGTGTGTGTGTGTGTGTGTGTGTTTTACTGAATAAATGGAAGAGCAATAGTTGGTAGGTCCGAGAGAGAGCAGTAACAGTCCAGGACCCTGCATGATCTGGTACCTGCAGGCATCTTCAGTCTCATTCACTCTACTTTGTCCTCCCTTACTACATTCTAGTTACACTGGATCTTGTTCCAGTTCTTCAACTGTCAAGATCATCACTTCCCTAGGACCTTTGCATAAGCCATTCCCACTGGCTGGAAAACTCTTTGTCCTCTATGGGCTTACTTGAGTCCTTTTTGTCCTTCAGGTCTCAGCTTCAATGGTGCTCCTCATAGAGGACTTCTCAGTCCACCCAATCTACATGTAGGTCCCTCATATTATTCATTTTTCGTTTAACATTTATCAGGCCAGGCACAGTGGCTCACACCTGTAATCCCAGCGCTTTGAGAGGCCAAGGCGGGTGGATCACAAGGTCAGGAGTTCAAGACCAGCCTGGCCAACATGGTGAAACACTGTCTCTACTAAAAATACAAAAATTAGCCGGACACAGTGGCAGGCACCTGTAATCCCAGCTACTTGGGAGGCTAAGGCAGGAGAATTTCTTCAACCTGGGAGGCAGAGGTTGCAGTGAGCCAAGTAACCCTCCAGCCTGGGTGACAGAGCAAGACTCTGTCTCAAAAAAAAAAACAAAACAGAACAAAACAAAATCTGTCCCAGTTTATTATATATTAATTTTCTTGTTGCATGTTTAATATCTGTCACTCATATTAGACTGTGACCTTTATGAAAGTGGAAACTGTTTTATATTTATGTTTTTATATTTTATATTGTATTATTTGTTCATACTTCTTCCTTCCTTTCCTACACTTGCATGACTTAACTGTGAGTGGAGAATTCTTCCCTGTCTCATTGACTTTCAGCTTGGCCCTGTGGCTTGCTTTGTCTAATGGTATGCTAGTAGAAGTAAAGTAAACTACATCTGACCAAAGACTTTAAATATGCTCATGTGGTTTGGCTTGATGTCTTGAAGATATTTCTCCTTGCCATAAGAAGAGCTTCCCTACATAGCTGTTTCTTCTTCCTGTGACCTGAAATGAAGACCTGAGAAGCAGACCTGAACCCAATCCTGAGTCCTGAAGAAGAGCTATCCCAGCCAACCTGTAGCTCTGTGAGCAAGAAAAACAAATATCTGTTGTTGATAGTCACTGACATTTGGGGGTTCTTTCATATGTAGCATTGTTGCAGCAACAACTGGCTGCTACATGGGCCTATTGCATAAAAGGCACTCTGTAAATATTTGTTGAGAGAAGAGCCCAAAGCCTCTTTAGGACGAATCTCAGGGAACTTCAGATTTGGTCCCCAAAACCACACTAGAATTTAAGGTGTCCCAACCAAAGCTCTAGACAGAGGAGACATATTTGGAAAGTAGAACATTGAGCCATGTATTAAGATTTAGGCATAGAATCTTGAAAGTGCAGAACCATAAAACATAAACAGATCCAATCCAGCAGAAAAGAGTAAATTACTTGCAGTCAGCTATTTGGGGATAGAGGGGAGATAATTTTCCACATCTTTTTTTTTTTTTTTTTTTTTTGTCCCCATGCCCTTTCCACAACTCTGTGTTGATTCTAATGAAATCTGATGAAGAAAAAGAGGAAGGGGCATATGTGGGATGGCATGTCAGTGCAAATGAAGATCAGGACTGAGGAATATCACCTTGTGTCGCTCCCAACAATATCTCCATGGGGTCAGGGCTGTGGGGCATGCAGTGAGGACTGGAGCAAGAGTAGTCCCCTGTGGTTTGAATCTTAAATCATCCCTTTGAAACAGGGCAAGTTACTGAGGTCCTTCCAGAGACCCAGTTCCATTGACTGAAGCCCAAATATGCTCAGATTTTCAGGAAACCAAGTCTCCTGCATGGACCAATCCTGTTCTGACTCACTCCTGCATCCCTACCCAACGTGTATTCAGGGCATTTCATTAGTGCAACTCAGAGACACTCATCTCTTTTCCAGAAGCTGATTCTTCTTCCTTCAGGCAGCATGCACCAGGCAGAGATTCCAGAGAGGTACTGCTTCCTCTGAAAGAGGAGGCCATCCCATTAGCTGCTGCTGTTGCTGTTCTCCTTAGCACCTTCCCAGCCTGTATGACTGCACACTGGATATGCTTGTTCACCAATGACCTTGTCAAATGTTTCCAAGAAAGACCATGGCTGAGGGAAGGAAAAATACATGTATATAAGTATTTGCCACTTTCCCAGGCTCTTCAGAGCCTGGGATCCCAAGGGGCCCAGCAGTGCCTTAGAGTTAAACTCTTCCCATTTTCAATCCATCACTGTTAACTCGTCCTTCTTTCCCCACATTTCTAGCACCCTCCACCACATATTCCTCTTGCCAGAGGCCTGTGGAAAGAATATGCCAATGGAGAGTACCAGGGTTAAAGAAATTTGACATCTTGCTTGGGGGTCAATTCTGTTATCCACAAGACTCCATCCAGTTTGAGAGGCCACGATGGTGTCCAGGCCATGTTGAACAGGAGCCCCTACCTGGTGATATCTTGGGACTTGCTCTAGGAACTGCAGTTAAGGGACTCTAGAATGGGCCGAGGTCTGGAATCAGATCTGTCTACTGAGGTGTGGAAGACTTCAAAGGAACAAAATGAGAGGCTTGATGTCCTGCCAAGTAGATTCAATGTTGATGTCTATGGTAAGATAGATTTGGCTTAGGGAAATGGGGTCTTTTGTGTCTCAGCCTCCACCATGTCTGCACATCTCATCCTGGGTGGAGGTTCACGCTGGGAGCTGAACACCCCCAAGAGACACAGCTAAGGCTTCACAAAACAAGGCTGGTGTGGGCAGCTGAGTTTTTGTCCACAGAACTGAAAGTGAGGTCCAGGCATCAGTATCTGTCCCACGCCCAGTCCCTCTGCTTGGGAAGAATGACCTGCGTGCTCAGGGTCCTTTGGTGGCACAGGAGACTGAGAGCAAGATGACTCTGACCAAGGGACAACTGGTGTGCAAGGGGACCTTCTCTTTTCTGTGTTAGGGGCACAGAGAGAGTATGCTGTTAGGAAGTGGACAGTAGTGGCCTGAGCTTCTGGGAACTCTGCCTACTCTCTTAGTCTCTGGTCATTTGCCTGACATCACCACACTCTGCCAAGCAAATGAGGAGTACCCCCCAACACTGGGCAGACAATGAACCTTCTCTCTTTCTCTCTCTCCCTCATATAATTGCTGGGCTTCCCACTGTAGGCAGGAGGGTGATGCTCTTTGCAGAGTGCAGTCTCACTGCATCCTGGCCATAGTTCGAATTCTTGGTGGAGCCTCAGCTTTTGGCACTGAAGAAACTGAAACAGAGCAGGCTGGAGGTGGAAAAACACCACAGCTTAATACATTTTGAAGGACAGTGAAAAAAGACCTTGGCCCCAAATCAGATTGTTCCTGATCTAAAATTAAAAGCGACTTAAGCCTTAGCATTCAAGAAGAGAGGCAGATAATGGTTGTGAGGGTGGGGAGAGCGATTGCTTTTTTTTTTTTTCCACTTCGTGGCTGGGAGCAGACCTTTCCAAGATTTCTCTGGACAGGATTATTTACTGTCTTTTAAAAAAAACTTTGCACTTTGCATGAAGATTTGCAAATGCCAGGCACACGGCATGCCGGGTGCCCAGCCAAACCTCTTGTGGTTAGCCTTGAAATGAGATCATTTCACAGTAAGAAGGAGGTCAGGTTGCAAGGAGGAGAATTCGTTTGGCTGCATCAATATGTAGGCTGCAGCAAAGCCACTGAACAAAATTGGACACAGATCTGAACTCCTAAAGCATCCACTCCCTCCTATACATTCACTTCTTTCACCTTGCCAGCCACTTAGAATGATACCATATGATCGAATTCCATTTTGTAATGCAGATGGCTCATAAGAAACTTCTATACACTCTTCTGAATTCAAAATGTATACGTGTGAGAGGGTCACACCTATCTCTTAAATTATCCTGTATTTGCCAAGCCAACATGAAACAAAAGGTCTTCCTTTGTCAACCCAACTATCAGAGGAGGAGCTTTATCTACCCTCCTCCCCCAGTATGATTCAATCAGGATTTATTGGGCACCTTCTGTGTCCCCAGGGCAGAGCCAAATACCCCAGGAGCAGCAAAAGCACATGTGGTCAGTTCTGTGACCTAAATGCATTTGGATCCTTGTTAGAGAAATAAATGAATATGAAATGATTAGAGTTTCCAAGACAATTCATGAAAATGAGTGGGAATCTAACAGAGCCAGGACCCTACAGGGTAGAAAGCAGCTAGGACAGGGAAAGGGCTTCATGTGCCAGGGTTGTTGAGGAGACTCAATAAAGAGGCAGGACTCAGGATGGGACCATTTCCTTTCCTATTTCTTCATCTATGCTGATTTCTGTTTTGTCTCTGATAAAATTCCACCATTCATCATACCCATGGAATAATACTTAATTCAAACTTCGGCCTCCTGAGGTACCCTAGAAGGCTCTGATAAAAAAAAAAAATGCCTGGGCTTTTGGTCCTCCATAAAGGAAAGTTAGTGAGTGTTGCCTTTGCATTCCAGAGAGCTAAGCATAGCACCTCACTAAATAAAGGGATTTTGTTAGGCATCAGACAGACCAGGGATTAAACGTAGCTCTGTTACTTCAGCTTTGAGCAACATTTTTACCTTCTGGGAGCCTCAGATTGTCAGTTATAAAATGGGGATAATAACAACACTTATTTCCTAGGGCTGTGGTGAGGATTTGACGAAGTAAGCATTTTATGTGCATGAGCGTAGTATCTGACCCAGTAGTTATTCAATAGCTACGTACTATTGTTATTCTCCTTCATTTTTGAATTCCAAAACCCTTTTGGGAACAGAGTGTCCTAGTGTCCAATCTATAAGTGGTAACAAACAAATAAGTAGAATGTCAAAGAGTTTATAGACTGTACTCACCTGTTGACTATCACTTCAGACTATTTGGTTTTTCTATTCATGGGGATCCTGGCAGGGAATCAATTTATGGCCCTTTTCCTAAAGGAAACAGAGGTTCACAAATGACCCCCTCCGGTCATTTACCCCTATTTGTCGATTCTGGCCTTTTAATGGAAGGGGCACTGAAATAAACTGTAAGGTATATTCTGTTTCCCTTTGGTTGGTTTGTTTGGAAGCAAAAAAGAAGAGACAAACTTGGAGCACATTTCAGATCCATAAAAGACAAATTAATTATCCCCAAGCAGAAGCTGACCTTTAGCTGGCCCCAGCTCCAATGCCTGAGCCACAGCTGCACCTGCTTTGAAGATGACAATATCCACTTGCTAAATACTAATAATTAGTCACCAAAGCAGGGTAAAGAATGCAGAGCAAAGTGAACCTGCAATTACTGTACTCATGCGCATCCCCTGCGCCCTTGGAGGGCCAATTACCCCAGCACATTACCATAATTGGACTGACATGTTAACAGCATCTTCCAGTCTTTGAAATTGTCACTGTCCCCCTTTCCTGCTCCCACACCCCGCAAGCCTGTGGACTGTTTGCGCTGCGCTTTATGGCTAGGACTGGCTAAAGATGTCAAAGTTGTGCATCCTCTGAGGGTGCAAGGGATCGAGCAGATGCTCATGTGCAGGCCAAGCATGTACACAGAGGATTCTGGGATGAAGGTCACTGCTACTCCCATCCCTCAGCTTCTCTTTCCCTCATATATCTCTTACTGAAAAATAATTTGCAAGTGGCTCCCCTGACCAATGGTAAATGCCACATTTCTCCATCTGGAATTCCAGTCCTTCCTGGGGACTACCTGTGTCACTTATACTCTACTCAGCAGTAGCCTGAGCCTTGGAAGACTGTGGTGGGTGGCCTGATCAAGGGGCCCAGGCTGCTCCAGAAAGGGGGCTCCCAACTCATAGTCATAAACAAGGACAGCTATCCATGGAGCCGCAGAGCCTGCAAATGAGAACCGGGTTGCTTTGGGCTCCTAATAGGTGGCAGGAGGGCTTGGGCAGGGGCAGGTTGGCAGCATGGGGCTCTGCCAAGAGCCCTGCCCTCAGGGGGCTCCATGCTGGTGCTAGGCAGCCTCCCTCCAGCAGCCCCCACCCTGGCCTCTGATTTTATGAGGTGATCAGTGTCCTATCGATCTGGAGAAGGCCGCGGAGCACTCACGCTGGTGAGGAAGCGGATTCCTGGGGTTGACCTTTTCTAAGCAAAACTCAGTTAAAAAAATTATTTTTGCCTTCTTCCACATCCTTTTCATCGGATTTCTTTCAGTAAGAACCTTTTTTCTTACAAGTCACTGCAACCTTCCAGAGAAAGAAGACTTGGTTTCCGGCTGCATTTCCACACCCTGGGGAACTGGGCCCCTGGAAATGAGTCCCTGGGCTTTCTTCTCTGCAGCCTCAGATCAGGGAGCTGTCATGAGAAGGGGCCTGGGGGTAGCAATGCTGTCTCAGGGCGGGAGCTGGTCTGGCTGGGATAGAAGGACTGGGAACAGGGGTACGGTGAGAGGGAACCCTGTGTCTACCATGCTGCCCAGGGCCTCTGTGTTGCACAGAATCACGGGGCACATTCACATTGTATTCAGTGTGCATGATACCTCCTGGAACTCCACAGAAGACACAGCAAATGGTGGACCCAGAGCTGGGCAATGTCGTGGCCTTGATCACACACACACACACACACGCGTGCACATGCACGTGCACACACACACACACGCAAGCACCCTATGACTCTGCTGTCTCCCAGAGCTGCTCTGGACCACACAGGCCCCAGGCTGTCTGTTGTTGGTGCTGCTCATGCATGAAATTGTCCACAGGGACAACTTCTGCTCTAATAAGCACCGCAGTGGACCCTTGCCACACCCATCACAGGCACACACAAATGTACTCCTTGGTTACCTTCGCCATTACAATACTATTTGCATATACCATTCCAGGGTTATGGCCCTATGGAGTAGAGTGGATGAATCCAGTCAGTGTTCAGTCTTTTGAACTCTGAGGTCTGCTTAAAGTAAAACAGGATTTACTCTTGACTCATTAGATGTTTTGTCTTCACTGTTTTCATTGGTCACTCACACTCAGAGAGCAGATAGAAAGCCACACACGTGTACCCACAACAAGACAAAAGCAGCCACCAACACAGAAAGATATGCAATATCCATAGGTACATACACGTTCCTAGAGGCAGTCAGCCTCTGTACAGAGATACACTGATGTACACAACAGAGTCATAAACCAAAACAGTCATCAAAGCAGGAAAAGCACACATTTATGTCACACAAACACACATTTATATGTAAACCCAACATACACACTCAAAAAGGTAGCTACAGGGACTCATCCGTATGTACAACCTTCTTGGGCTATAAATGTGAACCTGAACCTGAAATATGCCTGAAAGTTTGTTCCATCATTTTATCATTATCGCTTTTGGGTAGAACGCTGTGGTAGGCATTCCCTTCTGGGTGGCCGACCATTTATTGCTATAAATATGTGGGGTCAGTTGAGTACTTTTGTAGGGCGATTTACGGCACGCTGCCTGACTCCCAACGTGGGCTCCTATCTGCCCATCTCATTCCCTTGAAGAGGTCAAGAGTTTCAGTATCTTTCTACAATCGACTGCACACAGCTGTGAGCTCCAGGGGCCAAGGGATTCTCGGCTGTATTTTCTTTTGCCTTGAATATGTGTTCTGTTCTTCTCAGAAGGGAGACGGGTCCAGGCGCTCTGTTTCTGCTCCCACATAAGGAAGGTATAATTCAGACGCAGTTGCAGCAGGTAATTCTTTACAGCTGAAAGGGAGAAGTGCTTGGAACAGAGGCACTGGATGCTGGAGAAGAAGAAACAGCCCATGTGTCTCAAAGTGGGATCTGACGTCACTGAGCTTGATTGCTTTGCCTCTAACTTATCCCCAAATCGGCCTTAGTGGCAAGAGACCAGCTCCTCTTAAGATGGGTCTCTGAGAGCTCCCAGAATGCTGTATGGATGTGACGGGCCCACACTGAAGATGAGGCCAGTGTGACCTGGTCATGGCTGGGGAGGGAGAAAAGATTAGGGGAAAGAGAGGAATCCCACAGCTGTTATTTTTTTAAATCCCTGTATACATTTAGGCTTACATATCAATAGTTTAGTCTGATATAAAGTGAAGCTGGGCTTCAGAATGGTGGCAAAAGCCCTGGGGAGGGGAATGCCGAAGGGAGAAACCAGGGGAAAACTTCTGGAGAGCAGGCGGATCTAGACAGAAGCTCAGGAATCCATCCCTGGGGAAGAGAACATGTGGTATCTCCCCATCTCCCTGACAGCCCCCAGCACACAGAATGGCTGCTCTAGGGAGACAAATGATCCCCATTAATTCCCTCAGATAATGAGCCAGTTGGTGCCATCATTAATTATACTAATTAACACACACAGACCTTTGAGTTTGGCACACACTTCCTGCCACCCCAAATATTTCATGGGACTCTCTCTCTGCCTGGGTTGACTACTTGGCTGATACATAGGCCCCCAAGATCCTGTGGAAACAAACCACAGGCACAGCCAGCTAACTTGAAGCATTCATGGCCAGGCACAGAGCCTTAGACCTGTAATCCCAGCACTTTGGGAGGCCAAGCAGGGAGAGTTGCTTGAGCCCAGGAGTCTAAGACCAGCCTAGGAAACCTAGTGAGACCCTGTCTCTATAAAACAATAAATAAATGAGTTAGCTGGGTGTGGTGGCATGCACCTGTAGTACCGGGAGGCTGAGGTGGGAGATACGCTTGATCCTGGGAGATCGAGGCCTCTGTGAGTCATGATCATGCCACTGCACTCCAGCCTGGGCAACACAGCAAGACTGTCCCTCAAAAAAAAAAAAAAAAGCATTCATCTTAATCTTCTGCTTCGTTAAAGTTATCCATTTAACTAACAAGTAATGAGCACCAATCGAAGAGACAGTCAAGTAATCGACTAACACAAAGCACAAAGTGCTATGTAGGCTCTTACGTGCACATGTACTTTACCATTTATAAAGCATTTCACAAGCCTCATCTCATTTAATCTTCACAACCCTGTGAGGAAGGTGCTATCATCTTGCCCATTTTATAGATAAGAAAACCACGGTTGAGAGCCATTATGTGACTTGCTGCCCAAGGAGACTCGAGGTGGGACTTGAATCCAGGCCTCTGACTCTGGGCTTTTCCCTTTATAGCCCAGGAAAGTAGAGGAAACTCTGTAGCTCAGTCTGACTGGTGGTTTTGAAGACAGCTTTTCCAAGGTACCTGAAGTGTATTTTAGTAGGTGAAGCAGGTTGAATAAGTGGAAAGGTGAAAGGGCATTTCAAGATGAAGGGGTAGCATTAACAAGGCCCAGGATGGCAGAGCCTAGAGCATTCCATAATCAGCCTCATTTTGCAGGCTGTGTTGCAAAGTACACAGAAGAATGGATTTGTGAGGCAGAATGGAGGTAAATTTAACACATCCTAAAATTCCAAAAGGCAAAAAGTGATTCTGGGATATTTCTCTGTGGCCAAATGGAAAATCAGGATGGGTTTAGAAAAGACCAGATGAAAATTTATCCTCTGCATTTGTCATGCTGTCAGGGCTGCAAGCAACAGCAGAAGATTTCATTGTTCAGACCTCTTTTTCCATCGTCCACTTTATCATTCTGCACTCTGTTTTTCCACAAGCTAAATATGCCTTCTCCTGTCTAAACACTCGGTTCCAGGCCCCTCTCTCTGTCGAGCGACCTGCCTTCTCCATCTCCTGGGCTGCGCTGTGTGCGGGGCTCTGGCCCTGCTCCAGTTGTGTCTGCTCTTGCCTCCTTGGCTGCCTGCCAGTATAGCCCTTATAGCCCCTTGGTACAAAAGACCTCTTGCTCAGCTGTTTTAGTCCCCAGAAACCAGGCTGCCCTGACCCCAAGACATCCAAAGTCCAAATAATGAGAAAGAGAGAGAGAGAGAGAGAGAAAGAGAGAGAGAGAGAGAGATAGTTGGGGCAGGGTGAGATTCATTACTTCAAGAAGCAGTCGTCATATGTAAGTGCTCCCCCAGGCTTGTATTCCTACCCCTACTGCACCCTTATCACCTCCTTGCTTTTTGAGAGCTGAACACTTCCCAGTTCTACCCTTTGGCCCCACACCCACAATGTGTCTCACTCAGAAAGTATTGGTGCTCACCCAATGCCTAGCAGGGTCAAGTCATGTTTATTGAATAAATCAAGGTCTCAGACACCACAGCACTTGGGCAGGCAGTTTAACAAGGCACCTGTGCTGGGTTCTTGCTATATCCCATGCCACAGTATTCATACTTAAAGGTGCTTCAGAGCCTCCCGGAACCACTGCTTCCCACCCTCAGCCACCAGTGCCACCAGATGCACATCTGCTTAATTATAATTCATGAAGTGCTTGGCTATTAATAAAACCTAATTAATCCAGTCATACCACCCTGCGATGCCATCAGGGATCCAGAGCCCATTGGCCACCTCAGCAGCAGCGCTGAGCAGAAAGGAGTTAAGAGACTGACCCCAGATCTGGCCTCCCTCTACCAGAGAGCTTTGAAAGCAATTCTTCATCAGGTACCCCAAACTCGGAGGCTGATGGATTTCATGCCTAGCTGGTGCTTGGCACTGTCCCCATGCCCTGCAAGCATAGTCGTATGTTATTGTGCTATGCCTGCCTCCCCATCAGACTGGAAGCTTCTTTGAGAATAGGGTTGTACTTACTGGTCTTGGTAGCCACCCACCCAGCCCTCCCTCTGCCACTCTCTCTAGCCTGGCCCTCTGGTTTAGGATTGACTGTGTGTGCGTGCAGTGTTAAAGTGTGGCATGGGGGAGTTGAGGGTGAGAGGGTGCCTGAGGAATCACCCTTCCTTTATCTCAGTCTGGGGGAGCAGTGTGGGATATGGAGACAGCACCAGCTCTGAAGCCAGATAGATCTCAATTGCAGGCCTAGTACTTCCATTCCTAGCTGTGTGGCTTTGGACAAGTTCCTTAACCTTTCTGTGCCTCAGTGACATCATGTGCAAAATAAGGATTGCAGCACCTGCATTGTAAATGGTTGTGAGGGTTACATCATTTTTTCAAAATTTTGTGTTGTTGTTGACATAATATATAGAGAAATGTCTCATCTCAAGTATTCAGTTGAATGAATTTTCGTAAAATGAACACACTTCTCCGACCAGCATCCAGAATAAGAAACAAACAATATCAGTATGCTGAAGACCTTGCTTGGGCTCTCTGTAAATAAAGCAATTTCTGCGAAATGTTTAGTCAGGTGCTTGGCACACATGTTATAGACAGTTAGTAATTATTACTACTGTCACCTCTTCCTCATTTCCAAACACCTTTATTCTACCACCAGCACAACTGCATTAGTCAGGGTGCCCAGAGAAACAGAACCAACAGAGTTCTGTTTAATAAATATAAAGAGATTTACTATCAGGAATTGGCTCACATGATTATGGAGGCTGAGAAATCCCACAATCTGCCATCTGCAGGCTGGACACCCAGGAGAGTTGGTGGTATAGTTCTGGTCCAAGTCCAAAGGCTGGAGTACCAGGAGAGTGGATGGCATAAGTTCCAGTCTAAGCGCCAAAGAAGAACAATGCCCCAGCTCTAAAACAGTCAAAAAGGAATTTTTCTTTACTCCTCCTTTTGTTTTATGCAGACCTTCAGTGGATCAAATGAGGCCCACCCACATTGAAGAGAGCAATCTACCTATTCAAAGGTTAATCTCATCCAGGAATACCCTCACAGACATACCCAGAACAATGTTTAACCAAATACCTGGGCACCCCATAGCCCAGTCAAGTCCACACATAAAATTAACTATCACAACAACAAAGCCCCTATCAAAAACATCATTAGTACCCAGGTGGCAAGAGCTTTTAGGAACATCTACTGCCATTACAATGACCGGCTCTTTCATAAAAGTTGGTGCCATTTGATTAAGGTTTTGCAGATGGGCAGAATGAGATCTAGGTCTCTGTCCTGGGGCCAGGCACTCTGGTTGTTTCCCAGTGCTTTAGGGGAATGATTCGCAGACTTCTAGAACTGTAAGAAGCCTGGAGGTCATCACATCTGAGCACCTCCCAATGCACGAATGGCACTCTGGCCTTGCAACACAGACATGAACTTTCAGCCTTATCTATGCATAGTTCTGGGATAGCTCTAGAATCCTTGCAGCAGTTGCCTGCTAATTTCTTAGAGCCCAGTGATGAAAAGACTGAGATAGGAAGGTTCTTCCAAGCAGAACCATGAATCCCAGCAGCCACAGTGGATATGGTACCAATGGAAACAGTTTTTGTGGGGAACCAGACATTCCTGGGGGAGATGCTTGGTGCTAGGACTATCTGGTCCACTGGGCTCTGAAGAGAGGACACAGCTCCATGCTCCCTTTCTGCAGAATAGTAGAAGCCTACATGGGGTGAGGTAATGGGTTTCTCTCTTACTCTACCTTTAAGTAGCAGAATAGTAAACCAGAAAGGGACTTAGTAGGCTTGAAATTATACCAAGAAAGTCCAGGCATTCTTTTAAATCCAGAAGGCTTTGGATTTAAAGCCCTATGGAAAGGGAGCCCATAAGGAAGAGTGCCCCAGCAGGTGGGTGTGTTCCAAGAGGAGACAGAGTCGGGTCTGATATAAGGAAGGACATTCCCCGCTGTGAGAGCTGGCCAGTTAAGGTAAGCTCCCATGAGATAGTGAACCCCATCACTGAAGATGCTCATACGCAGGCCACACGACTGCCCCAGAAAAGGTGTTGCAGAGGGAATCCATGCTTTGGAAAAGTGATGGGTGTTCTTTACCTTAAAATTCTCTCCCCATTGGGATCCCGCATCTGGGACCTGTGGTGCTGACTCAGGTATACACATAGGAGGATATGCATGATCTCAGGGCAGATGGAACTTCAATGGCCATGTGGCCTGAACTCTACCCAGCAGAGAACTGTCCTCCATAGTCCTCCTGCACCGTCTCCACCTGCTTCCACTTACCAGAATGGGCTCCGTTCCCAGCCTGGTCACTTATGAAGTGGGAATTCAAAAATTTTATTGACTTAATGACTTTGCATAACCCACCTAACCTCACTGAATCTTGGTTTCTTCATCCATAAGAACAGGGGGAAATAATACCTCTGTTCAGTTCCTGAGGACAGCATGAACTATCTGAACAGACCCAGTATAACAGGCACTCACCGTAAAGTGATGGGGCTTGATAGGGCCTCCTCCTCAGTGCCATTACCTGGTTTAAGTGGTACCAGGTTTCCATTCTGCTACGGTAGGAGGAGGGGGGCAGGCCTCAGCAAAGAAGCTCCTACCATTTTCATGGATGGAGTTAGAGGTCAAGTGGGGAGACTGATAAAACAGAAATGCCAGTCATTTACCCCTACCTCCTTAATCTACACCAGACTTTCTTTTTCTTTCCTCTTTCCTTCCATCCTTCCTCCCTTTATTCTCATGCTCTCCCTTTTTTCTTCTTCTATAGACCATTTCACAACTTGTAATGGTACATTTAATTTTTTATTGTCCAGAGTCCCAACTTGCCTGTGAGTTCTCCAAGGGCAGTGTTGTCCATACTACCTTCATAGAATGACAACGAGGTGAGTACCAGTTGAATAAACCAATTAACCGGTCTCCCAAACTTGAAGAAGCCCAACACCATTGAGGCTGACCTATTGGCAGCTGGACTGGTCTTCCCACCTGAAAGTTGTGCCTTGGGATAAACTAAACCTGCCACTGATTTATTCCCCCTAGATCCCAGCTCTGTCTGCCACCCTCCACCCGTCTCCCTTGGCACAGAGTTGATGGCTATCTCAATTATTACAAGTCCAGAGTTGATCGTTATCTCAATTCTCCAAAGTCCTCTTTCCTTTGAGCTAAACATTAGAAGTTCCCCCTGCCTCGACCTCTGCCCCTCCTTTGCCTCTCATTTATAGAGCCCTGACCAGCAGGTACCCACAGGCAGGCTTCCCTTGACTGCATGTGATCATTGCCAAGCACTTGTCATTTCTTTAAAAGGGTCTGGCCATTTACATTACATTTGTCACCCTCCCCCAAAACACACACACACACACACGCACACTCACACACACGTACACCAAGGGCAAAGTCTCTTGATGCCCCTGATGCCCATATATATCTGTTTTCAAAATAGTTTTCTGTTTGACCTTTAAAACAGAAAGGTCATGTTTGCAATTATGCTTGGAAAATTATAAAGCTCTGTGCAAATGGAAAAGATTTATCTCAACATTTGGACTGACATTTGTGACATTTGATACACGCTAGGAGAAAAAACCCTTTTAAATCAGGGCAGACTTCCTGGAGGAGGAGACAAGAAGAAGCAGTATGGTTTCATGTGAAGTGAGCTATTTGTGTTTCATAATAGCTAATAGAGTCCTGTGTTGGGGAAAGGCTTCTGTTTCATGCCAAGTGGTTGGAATTCACTTATTGGTCAATAAATCCCTTTGAAGGGCTTCCAGAATTAATACAGTGATGAGATTTCTGCCTTTTCCATATACATGAGTTCAGTAATAACTGTAATTATTATGAAGTTATAATAAAACGTAATGTGTTACGCTGTTAATTCAATGGCAATAAGGATAAAGTATGAGGACTTCCCTGTCTCTGCGTTCATCATTTTTCCCCTTAATTATGGAATAATTCCCCAGGCTGAAAGTCAGGAGGAAGAGGCCCCATCCTGCCTTGATAGGGCTTCCTCCTCAGTGCCATTACCTGATTTAAGTGGTGCCAGGCTTCCTTTCTGCTAGGGTAGGAGGAGGGATCCGGGTCTCGACAAAGGAGCTCTCACCATTTTCATGGATTCAATTAGAGATCAAGTGGGGAGATTACAGGCCCTTCAGTCTCTTCACCTGCTTCCAGACAGATCTGTCTGAACTGCCTCATAACTCAAGGTGCCATGCTGCATTCATTTCTTCAATAATCATATTAACCACTGCTCTGGAAAGGTGCCAGCCGGATGCTAAGGATATAGAGGTGTATGTGTCAGACATAGACCCTGCCCTCAGGGAACTTAGAATCTACTAGGGGAGAATACAGACCCTTTTCTGTCTCCAAAATCTCTGGATAATGGGGTTCCAGCACTAGTCATGCCTGTCTGTCCTGTCAATTCCCAAGTCCTACTTCTGCTGAAGGTAAGGCCGGCTTCTCAAAGAAGAGCGAGGAATGACAGAGGAGCCCAATTCAGGCCTCTCCCTTCACTGTGCTTTAAGAGGCTTTCCCTCAAGAGGGGGTATTTTCTATTCACTAGCCTCACATGCTCTGAGGGACAGAATTGGGAAGTCAATGTCAGCCAGGTGGAGAAAGCCAGGACCCTTGTCTTGAAGATTGTCTTCTCCAAGGCAGTAGGGACATTAAACGAGAAAATGTGCAAAACTATTCTTGATGCAATGAAGGCAGAAGAGATGGTATATCTCTGGGTGATGGATTATCTCCGCACTTCTGAGGATGTTACAAAATGATAATGATCTTGTTTCTCTCTCCTGGTGTTACACAGCTATCAGGGCCTGGAGGAAGCCTAGGTCCAAGTTGTATGTCAATTATGCTTCTCAAAGGAGGGAGGGAAAGCCCAGCAAATTGGCCTCATGTCTAGCGTGAAGGGTCACTATGGAGAGTGAAGACTGGCTGAAAATTCCTTAGTGATCCTTATGGAAAGCAAACCCCAGTTGGCTTCTTTTCTTCTCCCTGTCTCCCCCAGATTTGTTCTTCACCCTTCCCTTGATGTCAGACACTGACCACTCCCTATTTCTCCAGCCACCCATCTCTCAGCATTTCCTATTCAGCCCAGATAGATTGGCTCTTCTAGCTACACTGTCACCAACATCAATTTCCTTGCCCTCATCTTTCTGCGCATCACCTCCCTAATCTCCTCTAATCATGGGACAGTGGAAGGGTCCAGATTTTTTCACTTCTGCTCACAGTTTTTTGAAGTTTCTAGGAAAAAATCTCACATCCATGCTGACAAGCTCCCTTATGAATTAAAGTTTTCCAACTGCAGCTGACTCTGGGCTGCTTGGCAGTACTCTGACACTTAGCGTTGTGGCAGCTTTAGAAGTTGACATTCTTTTCAACACTCCTTCTACTCTCGCTCGTGGCCTTTATTGCCACTTACACCCTCCACTGCCTTGAGCCCAGCATTCTTCTTGGATTTAGGACACCCCCAAACCTGACCGTATCTGAGCAGACCAAAGGTGTTGCCTGTCTCAAGCCGAGAACCAATGAGATTCCATCTCCTGAAATTTAGAAAATTTAGCACCACAGAGGGTGCAATTAGTTCATGTTGGATCCTGGAGCTAAACAACTGCAGAGAACCAGAGAAAGCTATAGAGAGGCAGGTGCTCTAAGAGAAATAGAGATGGAAATTGTTTGCCTCCCAATAAATCCCCACTTGTACTTAGCTACTCTAGATAGCTTAAGTTTTCTGTTCCAAAAAGTCACATCTGCTTCCTTAGTCTCAGCAAATGACCTCACCTCCACTTCACCAATGAGGCTGAGACCATCAAACTCAAACGTACCCCAGCTTCAATCCTTTAGTCTCAAAGAATATTTGTCCACTCACTAACTCACTTATTCTCCCTGTCCACCTATCAGAGAAGGATGGGCACTGGCCCTCTTCCACACTTGATTCCATTCCCTCATGCCTTTGGATCCATTGGGAATAGTTCCCTTCTCTCTTATCACCAGTCCTCTGGCTTCCTTCCAAAAGCCTATGAACATGTTAAACATTTCAATCCTAAACATCAAAGCACCACCCTTTGGCCCTGCTTCCCTCCTGAACCACCAATTCATCTTCTTCCTCTCCTTTTGTTTTAAAAGGGAGGGAAGCATGGGAGGGTGGAAAGAGCACAAGATTGACAGTCAGCAAACAGGATTTGGGGCTCAGCTCTACAATGTAATTAGTGACAAGTTTCCTAACCTCTCTGAACTTGTTTCCTCAGCTGGAAAAATGGTGATGATGAAAATACCACCCATTTGCAGACTCACTGGGAGGGTTAAGTGGATTAATTTATCTGGGTAAAAGGAGCCTAACACATAAGAACTACTCAATGAATGTTAGTCAGAGAGTAATTTATCTCATCACTTTTACTTTTTACCTTTTGTTTAACCCTCAATCATTTACCATCTGGCTCTGCCTCTCCTTTCCTGAGCATACTGTCTTGTAGCTACTCAAGTCAAGGTCACCAATACTTCTTATTTGCTGCCCCCAGGGTGGCTTCTTTCCTGTTTCTCCTCTGCCTCCCTCTCTGTAGCTGCTGAGTGTGACTCTTCATGCCTCCCTCTTCTGCTTTTCTCCCCCGGCTTCCCTCGCCTAACCCCCGACAGCCCTTCATCAATGCTTCTTTGCTAGTGCCTCTTGTTCTTGCCCTAGGTCTGTGTAATCTTCTCCCTTTTCAGCTCGTGCTGCACCTCCCTTCATGGCCTCGAGGATCCCTAATGAATGAACAAGCATCAGGTCTTTATCTCTGGCCCTCCCTTCTGTGCAGAATCCCCCTCTAACCGACACCACATGAATGTGTTCCCATGACAAAAACTCATCTCTTCCTTCCTTCTACCATACAAATCTGCTCCCTAGGTATGTCTCCTACCTTGGCATCATCAGGCAACCAAACCAGAAAAACCCAAACCTCTGTTACCCAAGCCAGAAAAACCCATGCTCATTTTCTACATCTCCCCCTGCCCCAGTCAGCCACCTTGTGTTTGAGTTCTGTAAAATATGTTTCAAGTTGGTTTCCTTTTTTTTTTTTTTTTTTTTTTTTTGAGACGGAGTCTCGCTCTGTCGCCCAGGCTGGAGTGCAGTGGCCGGATCTCGGCTCACTGCAAGCTCCACCTCCCGGATTTATGCCATTCTCCTGCCTCAGCCTCCCGAGTAGCTGGGACTACAGGTGCCCGCCACCTCGCCCGGCTAGTTTTTTGTATTTTTTAGTAGAGACGGGGTTTCACCGTGTTAGCCAGGATGGTCTCAATCTCCTGACCTCGTGATCTGCCCGTCTCAGCCTCCCAAAGTGCTGGGATTACAGGCTTGAGCCACCGTGCCTGGCTGGTTTCCTTTTTATGCCCCATGCCATTGTCCTCATCTAGTATTTGTTGGCTCCTGCTGGATCCTCCAAATGGTGTGGCATGCAATCTTCTCTCAACGCTGCTCTTTATTTTCTTCTCAGAGCATTTAACATGTGTGCACACACATGCACATACACCAACAGAGAGTAGCTATGAATTCTGGCTCCAGCTTATTTTTCCACCTCCATTTCCTTGCATTCCCACAGATGAACCTCACCTTCCAGCCACAGTGGATTCCTTTCTCACCTCCAAGTCTTTGTCTCTGCTGTCCTCTTGGGCTTGGATTATCCTCTCCCCAACTCCCACTCTTATGCCTGGAAACAACCAATGCATCTCCAAGCCTCTACTCAAAGTTCCTCTCCACTGTAGAGCCTTCTCTGATGCAGCTGCCTCTCCATTCACATAGAGAGGAATACTCTCTGTGTTCCTTTTATATCCTGGAGTCTCTTCACTGTTTTCTCTGCCTGGAAAATTTTTGCTCTAGTTCTTCACAGGACCAGTTCCTTCTCTGGGATCAACCCAAATGTCATAGCTATTCTACCTAGAGAAGATCCCCATCCCTATTCTTTTCCCTCTGCAGTTCCTCTCTATCACAGAGCCTTGTTTAATTTCCTTCCTTGCACTTATTAGAAATTCTGAGTATGTGATGTGGCCAGTTAGGCTCTCTGGGAAGCCAGTTCTGAGCTGGAGTTTAGCTGGTAGGTTGTCTGTTGAAGAGGACCCTAGAATTAACATCCGGGGAAGGGAGGGGGAGGACGCAGGAATAGGCACGGGAAGGTCAGTCTTGCCGTGCCTGCACTGATGGCAGGCTTGGCGGACCCCACAGGAAACTCGAGATAAAACGTCCTATGTTGGCTTGAAATGACTGGGCTTTTACACCCTGTCTCCTTCAGTCATTTGATGGGGCCACTCTCAGAAGGCCGTGACCTTGAGCAAGGAGCTCTCCTCACCCAGTGTTAGAGGTCCTCCCAGTTTCTACAGAACTTTTGCTTACTTCTGCATTTTGTCAAACTTTTTTTTAAAAAAATTCTGGAGCCAGGAATAGATGTAAAAGTACGAAGAAACCCCCAATTTGGGGGGATAATTAAAACCCTGGTTTCCTTTTTTGGTAATCGTCAGAATCTCTTGGCTCCAGGGCTTTCCTTCAAGTCCCCATCTCCACTAGCCTCATCTCTGGCCTCTGGACAAGGTACAGAAGACAAACAGGACCTGGCTTCCCTCCAACTTGCTGCCCCTCAGGCCTGGTGTTGGGTCTGACTCCTGCTTCTTTCTCTAACTCAGAGCCCTGCAGTGTGTTATCCGTGGCTTAGAGGAAGATCAGCAGGGAGGGATAAGCCCCAGGCCCTCAGCTCCGAGGGGAGAGTTAGGGCCTCAGCTCCAGGAAATTCTCCTTTCTCTCTCTCTCCCCCTGGCATATGGAGGCAATAAGGATTATACCCAAGCTCTGAGTAGTTCCAGTGCTTATTGAGCAAAGGAGGGAGGAGAAAATCCTCTTTTCTTCCTACCCCCTTCAAAGCTGATGAGAAATCAGACAAGCTTGGTGCAGAAGCTCCCGGCCACCTTCCTCCTTTCTCATCTCTGTGGCACGCCTGGCCTCTCTCTTTAAATCTGTACTGGCAAGTGCCTCTGAACATCTCTCTGGTTACTCTCCAGGCCCCACCTCACCTTGGAACCTCCAGAGGAGTGTGTCAGATGATGTCCCAAGGGGTGAGATCACAGGCAGGTGACTTCTCAGCAGCCTGGATAGGATGAGAGAGGAGGCTGAGCCTGGGGCAGGACTGTGGCAGAAGTCAGGCTATGCTGTCAGGCTCACATGGCAACTTTCATGTCCCTGGACCTGCCCGGGCCACGCTGCTTACCCGTAGCCCAATATCCATATCAGATGGAAGCTCCTGGGTAACCCCCACATGCAGCCGGACTCAGTAAGAGTTGCATTACAACCAGACACAGCCACACACACCCCACATTCACAAATCCCAAACATCAATGAGCACTGTCTTTTTCCCTTGAAGGTTGAATGGAGAGACAGAGATTAACTTGCACATCAAATGCCAAAACTTCACAGACATCCCTTTTACCATCTCTGTACTCATTCCCCAAATTTATTCTCCCTACAGCAGCAACTTCACCTCTCTAGGTTGCTGTCACTGTCCCTCAAACCCCTCTCCTCACAGCCCTCTCCCACTACATAGATTTCCACACAAGCCTCTCAAAACCTGCTAGGATATTCAACTCAGAGAGGCCAAAGGGAGCCAATGAGAAAACAATGTACTTAGCTGGGTTCTTGGCCTGGAGGAACTAAACTCATTCTTCCTCAAAGGAGGGCATTTGAAGGGCCTCCAAAACTCTAGATTCAAAGTGCCCCTCACCCACTCCTGATGGTTCTCTAAGACCCCCACTGCGGCATCCTTGGACTAGAATCAGAAATGGAGAGTTGAGTCTCAGTTCCACCACTTTTTTTGCCATAAGGTCTGGGGTAACAACAGGCACTTTGAGCATTTCACCCTGTGTTCCCACTGAGTTTGTCTCAAGAGTTAGTGGGGACAAGTGGTGACCCTGCAGGTGTCTGCATGAAGTGTTTGAGTGCACGATGGAGTAGGCAGAGTCCCTGCCAGGGTTTCCGGCAGGAAGAGCTGGAAGGAGAAGGGAGGGTGGGATAGGGATAGTCAGGCCACTGCAGAGACCAGGGGAGTGGAGTCACACCTGATCTCGTCCCACCCTGCCACACCAGGACCGAAGATGGAGTTGTTGCCCTGGTTGCTCTGTCTGTGAGAGGAGGCGCTGGATTAGCCTCCAAGTTGCCAGCCCGGCCCCTGACTTGAGTATCAATGAGGGCAAGATGAAATCTCCCCTTCAGGCCTTTCCTATCCTGTGGCTCCTGTACATCCTTGGGCACATGTGGGCTAATTAACCTGAGCGCTTCGAGCTGCTGATCTCGGCTGTGTGCACCTGTGTGTAAAACTCTCAGGTCTACATGGCCTGAAGTTACTCAGTCTTGTGTGAGGGACCTCACTCCCTCTTAGACAGAAGCTCCTGGGTGGCTGAGATCATCTTCCTCCCTTGGGGTAGGAGATTCCAGAGGACAGAGGGGAGGAGAGAGTACCAAGTGCAAGGCAGCTCTGTGCTCTCTCCCCCAGTCCGCCGATACCTGACTGCCGCAGTGTGTCTACAGGTCTCTAGGACCATAGCACTGCCCATCTGGATCTGCAGGAGATGGAGGAAGAGGGCCCATGGGGCAGAATCGTGGAGTTTGGAGGGGCTCTCAGTGGATGCTGCTATGGGTCTTCTCCCTTTCCCGATGTTTACCTCTACTTCCCCTGTTCAAACCTACACCAAGTAGAGATTTGGTGTCAACAACTAGTAAGCCTTACAATTTTTTACTGGGGAAAAAATGAATCAAAGGCCATCATTTGCAAATAGTTTAAAGTTCCTGTGTTTCCTTTTCCAGGGATGCCTGCATCTGAGCCTGCTCTGTCACTATGGGGTAAAGAGCATGATCTCGGTGAAAGGAATTCCAGGTTTCAGTGATGGGAAGGGGAAGTAAATGTTTGGCTAGGAATATTTGTCTACTGCAGGGTAGGCCTACAACAGCTATGCTGGCCCCAGTGGGAAATGTACTCTGGAGGTCAGCAGAAAGGTCCAAGGAGGGGATGGGGCGTAAGCAGAACTGCCTAAAATACAAGGTGACAAGGCCACAGAGGTGGAATGTTGTGGTAGAAAGAGCTCAGGATAGAGTCAATAGACCTGAATGCTAGTCCCAGCTGAGCCATTCTATAGGTCTTAAATTCCTGATTTTAAATAATAAACAGGAAGATCTTTTGGATTATTTTTCATACCTAACATGTATGGTCACATAGAAGGGAAGCTGAGGTGTCCAGTGAGCAGGGATCAGTGAGAGCTCTGCCAAGGATGTAACAGAAGCTTCCTTGGAGCAGGCCCCAGCCTATGGAGGACCAAGGAGGGGCGTCTGGAGGCTCAGGAATGCCGTTCATCCTTCCAGAGACACTGCAGGAGCCACGACAGTGTGAGCCAGGGCAACCCCAGGCACAAAATATCTCTGCACTGAGGGCCTCCAGGAAAGGGGACCAGGCAGGGTAAGTCAGACGCCTATCTGGCCTCTCTCCTGAAAGTTTCCTTCTTTCAGAAATGCCATGGCCAGGGAACTAATAATGATCTCATGTGTAATACCATCTAGATAAAATTCAAGGAAAGGTAAAAAATCGGGACAATGATGACCCATTCAGAGAGGAAAGGGGCCCAAGAGAGCCTTCTGGGGTGCTGGAGGTGTGCTGTATTTGATCTGGGGGTGGTTACATGGGTGTGTACATATCAAAATGCATGGAGCTGTCCACTGAGATTTGTGTAGTTTACTGCATGTAAATTACAACTCAAGGAAAGATTAATAACAGAAGAGATTAGAAACGGTTCCAGGCCAGGAAGAGCAATGCCTGAGACAAAGAAAAGTGAGGGGAGAGTGGGAAGTGAGTTGCCACAAGGAAAGAGCTAGACATACAGGGGAGGTGGGCCTGAGATGCAGGCATGGAGAAGACAGAGGAACAGGGGGAGGTAAGGAGAGGAGCAAGGGAGAAGAAAGAGTAACAACAACCAGTGCTTGGCATGGTCAGGGCAATATGGCTGCTTGGCTTGAGGCATCAGTTTGCCTTAAGGTCCCTGGAACCACTCCTTTGTTTTTTAAAGATGGGAATTTTGAGGGCATTGGCATGTCCAGGAGATTAGCAGAGACACCTAACAGGTCTTTGGCAAGTTGCCGGACTAGTGTTTGTTGCCACATTGGGTGACAGGGGTCGGAACAGATCTCTGATATTTCTACAAATAGATGGCCTTGAGACTCATCGTCCTGCAGCAGTGCTGAGTTGAAAGTAAAAGGATTTCTCCTTGAATTTTTCAGCTTCTGCTGTCAGGAAAAACCCTGCTCATCTAACATTAGAGCTTGCAGATGGCTGAGATGTGACATGCGCCACTTAGAGCGGGACGACATTGATGTACAGTGTTAATATTACACTCTAAGTGGCTTCTGTATGTTATCCAAAAACGGAGAATAAAGCTGAGCAATTCATTTCTTCTTTTAAAAAAATGGGTGGTTATTAAAAATGACTATTCAGAGGCTCAAAGTCATAAAATGGACCCTGTATCATTGGTGTGGGCAGCCTTCTCACTGTCAGGGAGCATATGGCCAGTGTGTGTCCTCATTTGTCTTAGAAGAATCAGGAAGATGGAACTCCTTGAGGGAACTTTCTGGGGGCCCTGGGCAGCCTCTTCCGCTCCCCGCATCCCCAACCCTTGCCCAGTGGAGTGCAGCCAAACTTGGTGTCCCAGCCAGGCCCACCTCTAGTTTCCATTTCACCTACCAGCCAAGAGTGAGGACCATGGAGTCCAGCTGCCTGGGTTAGAATTCTCTCCCCATTACTTACTCACTGTGGTACCATAGTACCTTGGTTTTCTCATCTGTAAAACAGAAAAACAATATCTATCTTTCAGGGTTATTATGAAGATTAAATGACTTAAAACGTGTAAAGCATTTAGACATTCACATGCCTGGGACATTTTAAATGCTCAATAAATGTTGTTTTTATGATCGTTAGCATAATCATAATTCCTGAGCATGCATATTCCCCAGTAGCCCTGGTGTTTTTTGCTTCTGCAGACCCGACAGGCTGAGATGTCCTCTGCCTCTTCATTTCCCCTGAGCAGATGCCTCCTTTGCGGCTTAGTTTGAGTCCAGTTGACTGCATCATCTTCCCTCTCTCCTTGCACTCTAATAGTACAAAGAATTGAGAGTGGATTTCTTTCCATAGTGTCTACCTGCACAGCGGAAGTATTGGGAGTTTTGGCAGCTAAAGATGTTGTTTCTATAGTGAACCACCTGGGAAAGACAGTAAATTCAGTAAATGCCTCAGTTCGGTGAGTGCCCAGCCAGGGCTAGATGCTGTGTAAATAAGACCCAGGCCCAGAGGGTGGATTTGAGCAGTTGCAGCAAAACCTAGACCTTTTTACAGAATATCTGTATTCTTCTCTTTTATCTCCTCACATGCACACTAACTTCTTGACGGCACAGCCTGAGTCTTATTTATATAGCATATAGCCCTGGCTGGGCACTCCCTGCACTGAGGCGTTTACTGCATTTGTTGTCTTCTCCTGGGTGGTTCACTCCAGAAACCCCAGTCCTAGCTGGAAGCCAAAACTCCCAAAAGTTTTCCTGTGGCAGTAGACAATGCGGAAATAAATCCAGTCTGCTGAAACCAGGCAACGGGAGCCCTTTTGGGAAGAGGTAATATACTTCCCTTCATATGATACCCAGACTTCTCCCCTCAACTGTGTCTGCCAGATATCTCCACTTGGATATGTAACTGGCATCTCAAACATAGCACGTCCAAAACAGAACTCCTGGTGCTCCTACTCAAACCTGATTGTCTTGTATTCTTCTCCATCTCCATCAAGAGAGCTTGATCCTTCCATCTGCTTAAACCAAAAATCCTGGAGCCAACCTGGACTCCTTCCTTTCTTTCACAATCCATATGGAATCCATTAACAATTCTGTGCACTCTACTATCCAAATAGGTCCTCACCCAACCACTTCCTACAGTGATGTGCTGAGCACTGATTGTTAAATATTCATGAAACTTGCAATCTAGCTGTTAAACTATAAGTACTCAAAGTCTGCTGTGGTGGGACTATTTACCCCATAGAAATTGGCAGGTGCTACAAATCAGGGCTTTTATTTTTATTTGCAATATCTTTTCCAGAGAACTGGTTCACCAGAACTCCACTGATTTCCCACCCCTTCCACTGCTACTCCCACTCCAAACCTCCATCCTATCTACCGGGATCATTGCAATAGCCTCCTGTCTACCTGGTCTTCCTGCTTTTACTCTTGTCACCATGCAGTCTACCCTCAACATAGCAATCCTTTTAAAACACAAATCATATTATGACTAGGCTATGCTTAAAACTCTCCAGTGCCTTCCCATCTTACTCAGAGTAGAATCCTAGTTTGTAACCATGGCTAACAAGGTTCTACACATCTGACCCTCCATCACTTCTCTGATCTCGCTTCTTCACTGTAGTCACATGGGCCTCCTTGATGATCCTTGGACATGCCCTGCATTCCCTGCCTCAGGGCCTTTGCACTTGCTGTTTCCTCTGCCAGGCAATCTCTTACCCTGGGTGAGTTCGTGGCTTTCTTGGCCATTTCCTTCAGTTGTCTTTTTATGAGACAGAGAGCAATCTGTCTGATTACCCTATCAAAATCAGCTTCCCCTCACCCTGCCATTGTTTTCTATTCCCTACACAATCCTTCACTTCTCTATAAAATGTCTATTGCTACTTGAAACGTACATGTTTATTAGTTTATGTGGCTATTGTTTATCTCTCCACTTCTATCCTGGTTAGAATACAAGCTTCATGAAGGCAGAGACCTTGTTTTGTTCATTTCTATGCCATTAGTGCCTAGAACAATGTTTGGCACATAGTATGTGCTCCATAAATATATGTCAAATGAATGATGCTGCCCACACCCCTGAGCTGTCCCTCTGGACAGAAGGGATCATGACAGCAAAGTGGAGCAATTGCTAATGCTGTACAAAGGGACCACCTTCACCTCCTTCCCAAGGACTCCAGTTCTCCTGAGCGGCTCTTACAGCTATCAGGGATTGAAAGACAACACTTAACTGAGCAAATATCATTCAAAGCGCTCAGATCCCTGATGAGGATAAATTCCTCAGTAAAACAGAACTTAAAGATATAGGTTTGAAATCAAGCTGAACATAAGCTATTCCACCAGCATTTACAAGGGACTATTTTCCTAAGATAGAGCTAAAGTTTCAGGCTGAATTGATAAGAAATCAAATGTTTGATTTCTTCCTCTTCCTCTCTATGGGCCAGACTCCAAGTGAAAAAAAAGACACATGTATATGAATATATATTAGAGAATATATGTGTATACATATAATTTTATGTGTCAACTTGAATATATATATTCAATGACTATATGTAATTTTATATGTCAACTTACATATGTATATACACACACACACAATCTGTGTATGTGTGTATTTAATTTTATGTGTCAACCTGACAGGGCCTTGAGGTGCCCAGATATTTGGTCAAACATTATTGTGGGTGTGTCCATGAGGGAGTTTTGGGATGAGATGAACATTCGGACTGGCAGACTGAGTAAAGCAGGTTGCCCTCCCTAATGTGAGTGGGCCTCATCTAATCCCTCAAAGGTCTGAATAGGACAAAAAGGCTGACCCTTTCCTGAGTAAGGGAATTTCTCCTGCCTGACAGCTTGAGTTGGGAAAATTGGTCTTTTCCTGCATTCAGACGCAGGCTGAAATACTGGCTCTTCTTGGTCTGAAGCCTGCTGGCTTTCATACTGAATCTTACAACATCAGCTTTCCTGGTTCTCAGACCTTTGGACTTAGCCTGGAGCCATACATCAGCTCTCCCGGGTCTCCAGCTTGCCAACTGCAGACGTCTCAGTCTCCATAATCACGTGAGCCAAAGGTTTATATAGTAAACCTTTATATACACATACACACCCCCCACACACCATATTGGTTCTTTTTCTCTGGAAAACCCTGACTAACACTATTTATACACAAAATGTGTGTGTATACATGTGTGCATGTGTGTGTGTGTATAAATATAATTTGTGAGGCTATGGCTGATGGGCTGGGGGATGTTTGCAGGCAGACAGAGATGATCATAGATGTTCTTTAGGCAGAAGTTCCTGGTAAAATAAGGCATAGTTGTTCACCTTCTTGCTCTCCTTTTCTTCACCAGCAGCTGTCTTACTGCCACCTGACAGGGAATCCAGAAAGCAGGAGAGTTGGACTTGGCCTCCAAGGCAGTGTGTGCAGTTCAAGGTCTTTGTCCCATCTGTAGATTCAAAGCCACCTCAATTCAGGATACACAGAGCATGGAGGTGGGGCAAGATTAGGTTGTTGGCCTTTCCTGGTCAGTGTGACTTTACGTAGGTGGAGGGAAAGAAGGATGAGCAATGCAGAGTCCGTTGTTTCACTGACTCTCACATATTGGCATCACCTTCTCCAAGTCACCCAAGATGGAAATTCCAGAGGCGTCTCTCACTCCTCCTCACCCTACCCGCTTCTCTATCATCAAGTCCTAGTGTGTGAGGCTGTTCTTGCATTGCTATAAAGCAATACTAGAGGCTGGGTAATTTATAAAGACAATAGTTTAATTGGCTCACAGTTCTGCCAGCTGTACAGGAAGGATGGCACCAGGCATCTGCTCAGCTTCAAAGGGAGGCCTCAGGGAGCTTTTACTCATTGCAGAAAGCAAAGTCGGAGCAGGTGCTTCACATGGTGACAGCCGGAGTGAGAGAGCGAGGCAGGGTGATGCCACACATTTTAAACAACCAGATTTCACGAGACCTCACTGTAGCAACGACAGCACCAAGACATGCGGGATCTACCCTCATGGCCCGAACACCTCCCGCGAGGCCTCACCTCAGACATTGGGGATTACATTTCAACATGAGATTTAGAGAGGACAACACTTAAACGTAGCAACATCAGCATTCCTTCACAGAGTCATAAGAAAGGGTTAACCACCACTACCTGTGGGTAGAGGAACTAGTAGAAAGAAGAAGAAAAATTTTTATTTTTAATTTTAGAGCTTTCTGTACTGTGTGAATATTCTAAACTTAAACATAAATTACCCACTTACATATCCACAAACATCAAAAAGATAATCAGAATAAATGTGTTTATGTCTGTGTGCATGTATACATACACACATGTCTATATGATGTGTTAATATAAATTATTGTGTCTATGAAAAGCCTCTTTTTCGTTTGCAATGTCCTTTCAATCTGCTTTCCTTTGCCACCTGAGGAGGGACCACATCACTTCTTGCCTGCCTTCCACAAACCTCTCCCTCCCAATCACTCCTGCACACTGCTTCCCTCAAACACTATTTTAAGGGATTCTGGGTCATTTTCTTTCTCAAAATAATACAAGGAGATGACTGTCAAATGTGAGATTGCCTAGCTTGGTGCCTGCTGCTTAGGAGGTCCTCAGTGAATGCTAGTTTCCTTTTTACTTTATAATTCTTCAGAGGGTCTCACTGACCAAAGAGCAAAGCCTGCCTCTTCCTAGTTGCTACCCTGGGATGCCTTCCTGTCCCAGTTAACACTGGGCACACTGTGCTCCAGCCATGCAGAAAAGCTCTGGGATGCCCTTTCCTGGCTACAGAAACTCTGCCCGACACTTTGGGACCATCTCAAATGCCATTTCAGCCACCAAGATTCCTAACAGCACTCCACTCTGTACCACCACAGGACTTATGGCTCTGTGTTTTCTTTGTTTAAAAAAAGTCACTTTTGGAAATCATATACTGATACCTTTTGAAATGCTTCCCCCATTTCTCCTTTTTCCTTTACCTCCACTTCCCATGTCTCTCTCCCATTTGCAATTTGTTAATTCATTCATTAGCTGTGTATTGAGTGCCTACTGTGTGCCAGGCCCTGTGCTGGCCACTGCCCTGTAGGTGATGAACCAGTCACCAGTCTCCTTCCTCTTCCTCTCTAGCTGGGGAGGCTTTGGGGTGAGGGGCACTCTCAGAGAAGCTGAGAGCTGAGCAGAGACTTGCGTAAGGCAAGGGATCAGCCATGACAATATCTCGGGGAAGAGCTCAGGCAGTCGAGCCTGCGGAGGGAACGGGCTTGGCAGGTTAGAGACTAGTAGAAGCTGGTGTGGTAAGAGAGGAGTGCATGGCAGGCAGAGTGTAGGAGATGAGGCCAGAGAGGTGGTCAGGGCCAGGTCACGGGAGAGGAGGGCCATGATTCGATTTTCATTTTTAAATAATCCCTTGGGGTTTTAAGTATGGACTAGACTTTAGGAGATGGGGGGGGCAAGAATGGAATCAGGGGAGCAATAGGAAAATGAGGTGAGAGACAATGGAGCTTTGGAACAGGGCGCAGGTAATAGTGGCAGATTGGAGATATCCCTTGAAAGAAGCCCAGCAAGGCTTGCTTGTGAACTGGCTGGGAGAAAAAAGGGAAAATCAAGAAATACATTTTTTTTTTAACCTTAATAGTGAGGCCATTTATTGAGATGGGGAAGACTGGGTTAGAAAGGAATGAGGCGAGGGCACTGGAGGTAAGAGTTACATTTTGGACACATTGAGCCTGAGATGCCTATTAGACACACCCAAGAGGAAACTTTAAGAAGGCAGTATATAAGTCTGGCTTCCAAGAGAAAGATTCAGGATGGAATTGGCTGACTCAACTGACTAAGTAAAAAATTCAAATAAATACAAAGTCCTTATCATTCATTCAGTAAACATTTATTGAGCACATACTATTACTGTTAGGTCGAACCATATGAAATAACCATCTTTGTATGCCAAAAATGGTCAAACATTGGCCAATTTCATATGGTTTAAGCTAACATATCCAAAGTGCCAGGCCAAGCAAGGGTTGTGAGGGATGAAGATGTGTGAAGTACAGCATCTGCTCTCCAGAGGCTGACATTCCAGAGTGGGAAATAACATTTTCTTTTAAATCTAGTAATAATAACAAGCACTTATATACCAGTTACTATATCCAGGTGCTATAATAGGCACATGGCACATATTGTCATTTAATCATCACAACTTTATGAGATAGCCACTATTGTTATTTCTTTAAAATGGTAAACAAACAAAAAATACTGCTTAACCAAGCTGTAGTGAAAGATGGCTACAAATTCTTTGCCACTTACCCTATGGAAAGGGCCTATCTGCCCCCACCCCCCAACCTCCCTCAAATCCTGTGACTGGCTTTGATCAATAGAATGAGATACAAGGGGTGCTATGTAATCTTTAAGGCCAGGCTTTAAGAGATCTGTAGGTTTTACCTTTGACCTCTAGGAGCATTCCCTGGTAGAAGCCAGCTGCCATGTTAGAATTCTGACAACCATGCCCATAGGAAGCCCAGGCTTACCACACACAGAGAGGGATGCCACGTGGAGGAGCTGAGGTGCCTGAATGACCCCACCTGACACCTCCTAGAACAGAATAAACTCCAAGCTGAACCCTACCCAATTCTGACCCATAGAATTTTAAGGAAATAAACTAGCTGTTCTTTGATGTTATTAGGTTTTAGGGTGGTTTTCTATATAGCAGTAGGGGAACATAAGCAAAAGTAGCTAAGCTGGGATTTGAATCCATGTTGTCTGATTCCACAATTCGTGCTCTAAACTACTGTATATACTACCTTTCTAATACATGGGGTGCCTATGATAAGCACTGTTGAGTGATGAGACCGTAAAGTCTAGTGATTTTTCCCTGAGAGTGATGTTGACACAGCTAGTCAAATAAATTAATATTCTCATCTAGCAGATACATTTGGAACAAGTTTATACACCAAAGTATGCATAAATCCACATAATCTCATCACTGAAACCATAAAATACATAATTGTATCTTATCATTAACATCCAGTGAGAAGTAGTGAGTATATTCACTTTTTAATGCTGCATAACAAACTGAGCAACCTAAAACAACATATATTTATTAGTTCCATTTCTGTGGGTGTGGAATCAGGCATTGATTATATGAGTTTTCTGCTCAGGGACTCACAAGGCTGCAATTGAGGTACTAGCTGGGCTGTACTCCTCTGGGAAGCTTGGGGTCCTCTTCCAAGCTCATGTGGCAGATTTCAATTCCTTGCAGATGAGACTGAAGTCCCCATTTTCTTGCTGGCTGTTACTCCGGGCCTGCTGGCAGTTCCTAGAGGCTGCCTGCAGCTCCCTGTCATATGGCCTCTCACAGACCCTCACATCGAGGTGGCTTCCTTCCCTCAGGCCAGCAGGAGACTCTCTCTCTCTCTCCAGCCTGCTAAGACAGAGTCCTGTATAACAAAACTATGCAATCATAGGAGTGACATCTCATCACCTTTGCCATATCATATTGGCAAAAAGCCAAATCAATGAAATAGACAATCTATATTGTGGAAGAGGTGACAGATACAAATTTATGCCACATGATCTAGGACTTGAGAGGAAGCATGCTGTGTGTCATCGCCTCTTCTATTACATGGTGGAATGAATTCTGGGTTAGAAATCAGAGTTCCTTAATGGACACTGAGGACTGCTACAGGAGGAAGAGAGGTGGGGAGCGAGGGTTAAAAAAGTAGCTATTGGGCACTATGCTCACGACCTAGGGTTGTATCCCAGCCCTCAGCATCACACAATATACCCATGTAACAACCTGCACATGCACCCTCTGAATCTAAAATAAAAGTTGAAATTTTTTAAAAGAAATCAGAGTTCCTGGTTTTAGTTCGGGTTCAGTCACCTACAATTTGTGTAATTTGGGGTAAGTTATTTAATCTTTGAGATTTGTTTTTGCTTCCTCATAAAATGTGGTAGGTGATGTATACAAAAGAGTGTTATAATAACAGTAAAGTTTACAAGGCTTTGCAAGCTCAAGTACTAAGCACGTTTAAAGGCATAATCAACACTTCCCATCTTCCCTCCCTTCCCCATTGTCCTTTCACTCCTCAGCACAAAACAGCCAGCAGCAAGCCTGTCACACAGTACTATGGGTGGGAACGAAGAGAGGAGAGCCATGAAAAGGCATATCAGACACTTCCATCTGGCACCCAAGGATGTAGGGTGGGTGCAGGAAGCAGGTAGAGGAGATGGCCTGCATGTGTGGGAGATGGGCTACATTAGCTAATAAGTAAATAGATTGAACAAATAAGTATGTATATTAAGAATTATGAGAACCAGATTTCCCATTTTGGGAAACGGTACTAACAAACATGAAAAGAGGAGAGGCTGGAAAGAACGCTAAAGAGTTGGATTGGAATTGGAGGAATCAGTATGAACTTGTGGTTTCTATATACAAATAGTACAAATGTGTGTATGTGTGTTGATACATACATACATGTATTTCCTAGTTCTGTCTACTGCACAGGCCTAGAAGCAATGACATCACAGCACAAAGAGCATACCACATGTTCCTATCATGGTCACTCAGTACCATCCACCACTGAAAGGAACTAGTACTTCTTAGAGAAACAATTGATTCCAGGCTGGGACAGGGTAAGTACAGGGTGATCCTGGAGTATCTTTTGTGCCGGAAAGCAAAGAAGCTGAAGGAGTGATGGGGACACATCAAAAGGACACAGGAGCTACCTTGAAGGGGTTCTGGCCGGCTAAATCTGGGATAATTTGAGCATCAAAACGTCCCTATTGAACAAAATAGGACTTCATAAGTAAATGATAAGAAAAAGCTTTTTAAAGTATAATGTCAAATAAGTGAGTATGAAATCATGGAAATCAAATATTACCATTTGGCAACCACCATAGTGATATTTGATCATAGATGGAGGCGAAGGCTGGTGGGTAGAGGTTAGATGAGGAACAGGATATTGGCATTATATGTAATACTAAAGAATTATAAAGGGAAAGTGGTGATTTTAAGATGGAAAACTTAATGACATGACTAGGGAGCCAACTCATGTTGAAACAGGTTGACATCGTGTGGCCCCAGGGTGACACACTGAGAAGAGCATGGTGTCACTTCTGCAGTATTCCTGCCAGGAAATCCTACCTGACTCTGCCAAGATGAAACATGAGACTGCCTATGCTAAGGGACGTCTTAGAGAATGTAAGACTTGTCCTCTTGAAAGTGGCTGAGGACGTGAAAGAACTCTTCCAGATAGAGGAAACCAAAGAGACATAAGACCATGTGCAACACATGCTCCTTGACAGCATCCTGGACCCAAAAGGAAAGAGCCATTGCTGAATGGAGTCTGAGGATGGAGTGGTGGTATTGTACCAACGTTGACTTTCTGATTGGTGGGGTCGTCTGGTGGTTACGTGGAGAAGGTCCTTGTTTGGAGGAAACACACATTGGGGTATTTAGGAGTGATAGGACGTCATGTCTACAGCTGTTTCAAATGGTTTAGAAAATGACAGGTGGTAATGGGTATAGATAAACACAGATAAATAAACCAGCACACACATGCATAAAGCAAATGCAGAGAGCTAATAACAATGAGGGAATCTGGGTGGTGGAATATGGCACTGTACCTACATACCTACAGCTTTGCAGTAAGTTAGAAGTTATTTCAAAATAAATTTATTTTTTGTAATGCAGGGAAAAAGGAGTAACCTAATCATCTTTCTTCCCCAAGGAGATTTCAATTCCTTGAGAAAAAGTCTCTGTCTTTTACTCCTGCTGATTCCCTGGCATACAGGGAATCCTTGACATAGACTTGCTGCAGGCAGGCCAAGGCAAAAATTCAGTGCTCACCCTTGCAGAGTTCTGGCTCTCCAACTGCAAGTTTTCATGGGTTGAATTGCATGTCACATAACTGATCAATGAGGGATTACAATTTGCTTTCACAGGCCGCTATTGGTTTCACCTCAATTGGCCTCAGGAGCAACATGACTAGTGAAATCTTAAGTGAGGGAAGAAATTGATGGTGAATGGTGCAGAATCGTAGAGATGTTCTGCCTCAGTGGCTGGCCAGTCCATGGCCTGGCAAGCGTCTGCTGACCATCTGTGGCTGGGAGCCAGGCTGCCATTTCCTTTGATGGTCTAGATAGAATCTTGTTGATTTGGGTCTGGATGTATGTTTTGTTCAGGATTCAGCGACATTTAAGTTTGATGTTGTCAGTGTTGATAAGTGGTGTACTTTCGGCTTTCGATAACAAAATACACACAATGAGCTATACAAGCGCCTTTATTATTGACATTTCTGCCGAAATAATTCTGTTCTGTAAGTCTCAAATTCTCTAGATTCTCATCCCTTTTGTTCCTCAGAAATAATTGTTCATGGGACACGATTTTTTGATGTTTCTTTTCTAAAGACTGTGGCACTAGGCTAGAACATTCCAGAATTTCGGACTCTCAGAGTCGAAAGGGGACTTACAGGTTGTCAGAGCACAGTGTCTGATCTAGAATGCAGACTGACTTCTGCTCCATGGACCCGAGGGTTGCCGAGCCACAGATGCCACTTTCCCCAGAAGGAATGGGAGCATGAGCCAGCAAAAAGTTGCCTTTCTCAGCTGTAACCAGAGTTACAAAGCACTGAGCCTCCCAAATCTCCAAGCCCATGCAGGAATTCTACCAACACAGCCTATGGGGTCCCAGCTTCTGCATAAACCCCCAGTGATGGGGATCTCTGTGTCTCCCAAAAACCTCCTGCTGAGGCTCTCGAATCTACTACTCTGCTGAGGTCTTGGTGTTTGCTCCTTCTCTCCCCTCCTCACCCTTATACTTCGCTCTGTCCTCCACTTCTCAGCATACCCAGCCTGGGCAGGCCAGATCCGGAGACATATTCTCCCTCAGCTGCCCTGCAAAGGGTGCTGTGGCTGTCGCTTGCCTGTAGTCCCTTTGACGGCTTTGTGTTCTGTGCTATAAATAAATGATTTTGAATGCTTATCTGCTTGCCTCTGTCTGCTTTTCAAGTTATTTTTGGGTGACAGGCCTCTTCTGTGTTAGGTGGGGGCCTGCGTTATTGAAGACCATGCATGCCTTGTCAAAGGGAAATAAGGTCATTTGAGTGTGTGGTGGAGGCTGAGGTGGGTGTGTAGTGGGTGCGGGGCTTGTCAGTTCACATTCAGAGCAGTGCTTGTGTCCTCTTGCTAAAGTGTACCAGGCAAACCAGGGGGACCCCAATATAGTCCAAGCCACTCCCCACAGGTAATCCTGAGCTCAGGCTTTCTCATCTCATTTAACTCTCCATCCACAGGCACTTCTTTCTTAAAACCAGCAATGTGGAACGTGCGAAGGACCCTGAACTAAGAGTGTGAGCCCTGGGTGACTACCTTGGCCTGCAACTTCCTGGCTGGGTGGCCTTGAGTGAGTCACTACTTCTCTATGTCTCCAATTTTTTAAATCCAGAAGTGGGACTGCTGGTTGCTGCCCTGCTTGATTAGAGGGCTAGAAGGTGGGCTTTCATCTACCCCGGACTACAGGCAGCAGAGGCCCCAGAACACGGCCAGGCCTGAGACTAGTCCCCACCTCCCCTCTCCCTGGGAGGCCCTTGGTGGCCAGCAGCCAGGACCTCAGGGATATTTCTGGCTTCAGCTGTATCCTTTTGACTTCAAGATCCATGCAAGACACTAAAATAGAGAAACCCTGATTTACTGAGGGTTCACTTAAGATCAAAACTAAGAGGAAGCTGGAGACCACAGCTCCTCCTAACAGGATGTCCTCCTCCAATTCCTGCCTGCCCTCCAGAGCCCTGTGTCCCCGCCTGACTGACTATTGACTTCCCTCAGCACTTACTTTTTCTTCCAGAGGACCCTCCTCAGCCCCTTCCTCCTTATCCAAGACGCTCCTGCCACTGCCTTCAGGCCCCTCACCACCTCCATCAGAAGCATCTCTCTCTCAAATCCCTGCGTCTCTTCCTCCATGTTCTTCAGGCTTCCAGTGCCTGAAGACAGAGCTGAACTCTGAAGACATTTAGATCTTTAGCCATCAGTCTGAGGAGAAATCTGCATTTATTATGGTTTTCTGAGTCTAACGAGAGAGAATAATCGATTCATCCACTCAAACAGTTTTGTAAAGCACAGCACCAAAGTTTGCTTTAATACTTAGGAAAATGCCCACTGGCTTCCCTCTTTGAGGACTTGTTCTCCTGCCTCTGTCCCTGCCACAGCAGGTTCCCCATGGAAATGGGCTGGGCTCCAGCTCCAGGCCGCTGGGGTTACCTTCAAAGCCCTGGATACTCACCTCCCCTCAGGTCCTTTGCTGTTGCTGCTGCCGCCAAGCCGTTTCCAGGGCATGGCAACCGGACTCCCTGACAGGTCTCCCGGTTCCCAGCCAGCCACGGCTCCTCGTCAGTCTGTTGCCAGCTGTTGCCCCACCTTCCTTGCCCCTCCACCCCGATCCTCCAGCCTGCTTCATTATCCAGACCATTTCTGCTTTTCACCCTCCACTGATTCCCCACAGGCTTCACTTAATAATTTTAAATGGTCACCAATTTTCCTCAAGCCTTGGGCAGTAATGAAAATTTAGGTCTAAATTAAAATTTGCTAATTTAAAAGCATTTGCCCACTAATCGGCTGCTGAAGTGCAATCACTTGGCAGCTGCATCTCAGGGCTGTCCTCTCACGGCCTCCTGCCTCTGTCCCTGGAAGGGTTAACCCAGTGGTTCTCAACTCAGGGGATTTTGCCCCTCAGGGGACATTAGGCAATGTCTAGAGACACTTTTGGTTGTCTTGGAGAGGGAGTTGCTACTGGCATTAGTGGGTAGAGGCCAGGGATACTGCTAAACACCCTACAAAGCATAGGACAGTCCCCCACAACAAAGAATTATCTGGTGCTGAGTTTAAGAAACCCTAGATATGGAAAACTCCCAGGCTTTTCCCCGAGAAACCTTTCCTTGAACAACCCTGCATTCTCCAGAACAGGCCTTGAAGCTTTTGTTTCTAGGGGTCTGGAGTCTTCGATGTACAACATGATCTCCCTAGATGTTCTAGATCTGTTTTCTTTGGCCTGTATAATGTTTGTTTGTTTGAATTGATCCAATATTTAAGACCATCAAGATATTTTGCAAGAAAAATCTGAGTTTACAGTTTGTCTTTAAAAATGGAAGATAGGTTAACATTTGTCCCTAATTCCTAGTGGGTGGCATTCAGCGGGAGTTGAGTAGTAGCTCCCCACGCCCCTTGACATCTGTCCCATTCACCTCAGTCTTCACCACTCTCTATTACTCTCTGACTTTGAGTATTACTTGCTATTTATCATCGTGTTTACACTGCTGTTTTCTCATGGTAGAGGAATACTTCTCCATATACCTCAATTAAAAGTGGGAAAATAAAAGATAGACCGGGCTGCACCCAGAGCCGTCAGTCATTTTTATTACCTGTCTTGCTCTGTGGGCATTTGGCTGTGTCATCCCATGTGGTTCCTGCCCGGGCCAGTGACTGAACTTTCTGACCCTGGTCAAGTCCTTCCCAGGTCAGCTCTGTAGACTCACAAGAGGCTGGCAGGTGGGTAGGAGGTAATTCTTATACTCTTTTCTCAGTTATAAGTTTCCTGCTGGGACATGGGGCTCATGAGGATTGGAGTTCCCAGTATATCCACACCAAACATCCCACAGGGAGCTGCAAAAGAGAGGCAAAGAGCAAATCTCATCACTTTGGGTCAAGGACCCTGGTGCCCTACTCCCAACTTCTAACAGAGGGGTCCGCAGACTATGGCCCATAGGCTTATGCAGGCATGCTTCCTGCATTTATAAATCACGTTTTACCTGTGCAATCACTCCGTTTAAGAACCTATTGTCTATGGCTGCTTTCCTGCTACACTGGCAGAATTCAGTAGTTGCAACAGAATATATGGCCCACAAGCCTAAAATAGTTACTATCTGGTTTTTCATAGAAATAGTTTGCAGACCCCTGTTCTAACATTTCAGTACTTCCCATTCATATACACCTAGCAGTTCACAAAGCACTTTTTTGATCCTTCCAACAATCTCATGAGGTGGGCAGGGCAAGGATTATGAAAGGTACAAACAAACACTTTTGAGCGTCAATTGGGTGCCGAGTGCTGAGCTCTGGTTTTTCACCTGCACTTCCTCACAGCAGCCTTGTGAAGTGATTATTTTAACTTTACAGATGACACAACAGAAGCTCAGAGAGGTTAACTGATAGGCCCAAGTTCACCCTGGACTCTGCCTGGCTCTATGCCAGGCATCTCTGTTTCCCAGCTTGCTTAAGGCAGCAGTCTTGACCCTTCGCTTCATAGTGGTGGAGGGTTACCATGTGTGGCACTCTGCAGAACCACTCCTGGGATGGGTGCTGGAGCTGCAGCCTTCTCTCCCTCAACTCTCACACTGGCGCTCCCTAGCAAGTGGAGAGCTGCTGCATCAAAGGCCAGCCAACTGCAGTTTATTCTTGCCCCCTCCTCAAATTGCCAAAGGTTGGGCTGCCCCAGGCACAGTATCCAGACAGTACCTGACAGCTACTCACCTGGAGCTAGTGCTGCCAGGTAGAAACAGATGCTGTGAATGCCAACCTTAGCTACTTCCTAACCTGGACTGTTGGGGATGACAGGATGAAAATGCTAGAGACCTGGGGGAGGGTATTAGGAAGGAGGACAAAGGGAGGGGTCTGAGCTGAGAGGAACACAGCCCGAATGGCCATGAGGGAGTAGGGGGCCAATGGCCAAGGAATTGAGGCAAACAAAAAACAACTGTGTGTTTCATTGCATGCTGCCCAATAACCTGTGAAGGGTAACAGAGTCAAAGCTTTAAGGAGCTGTAATCCTGCCTGTAGGACAGGCCACATGGAATCTGCATACCCCTGTTGAGTATTTATGCTACATTAACTGCATGCATTTGGGTTTCCATGTGCAACGGTGTGTGTCTTGGCATCTGTGTTTTGTATGAGCCAGTAGACCTAGCCAAACCCACGGGACCAGAAGATGGTTTCATGCATGGGAAATTATGTGAGACACCAAAAGGAAGCATCTTCTAGCCCAGCCTACCACAATACCTGATGTCCTATTTTAGATTCATATTCTGTCTAGTACAGTAACTGGCACTGGGTAGATGCTCAGTCAATGTTAAATTGAACCCTTTCTTTCAACTAGGTACAATATTTTTACAGAGATCTTCATATATTCTCTTAAAGTCTAATACAAAGCTTATCTATTCTTTTCATTATTATCCATGTGTCCAGTAAAAATTGAGTGCCTACTGTGTTAATTACTTTCTTCTTCTAAAATGCAAGAATAGGTTGGCACAAGGGAATAACAGTAAAAAGTCCAGGATAATAAGTGCAAGAGTCTCAAATTGTGTGTTTACGAGACATGAAGCTGGTAAGATGAGGTGGAAGCTGTGGAAGAAGGGCTTTGAAGGCCGGGCTGGGAAGTTTGGACTTGAGCCTACAGGCATTCAGTAGGGGCTGTGGCTACTTATGCATAAACAACAAAAGTAGGGATTTCAGAAGGCCGGTTGGGCATTGGCATCAGACAGTCTGCAGGAAGAGATGTAGATGGGAAGCATATGTCACTGGGAGTAATAAAGGACATTGCTTTAATACCCAGCCCTTCCTGAACACTCATCTTGGGCTCCCTACAAAGCATGTTGGGCACTGTATCTCCTGGAATACTTTCAACAACCTGTGAGACAGGTTTTCATGTCTCCATTTGCTGGATGGGCAACTGAAGCTCAGAGCTGGGAGATGCAGAGCTACTCTGCAGTGGCAGCATGCCTGGGGAAGAAGGGATATATGGCAGAGCTTGGTGGACGGATACATGGGAGATAAAGCTAAACATGGATGCCCGGGGCTGTTCCAGTGCTAGGGCCAGGGAAAGGGAGAGAATGGTGGGTCCAGACCCCAAACTCTGCCTTGGGTACCCCTCTTGAAGGACACACAGGGCCACTTACCTTCCCTGGCAGAAGGCTGCCACCTTCCCAAATCCACAATGGCTTTGGTGATTGAGCCAGGGCGTTCAAGGGGACACTGATGTTATAATTCAATGACAAAGCAGGTTGTCTCTTTCTTACTAATTGGTCATCTTTCTTACTAATTGCTATGTAAGGCCATGGACTGTTCTTTAGTCTGAGCTTCTCTTTGCCTTTGCCCAGTGCAGTAGCTATTCACAGGTACAATCATAGTACACTACAGCCTCGAACTCCTGGGCTCAAGTGATCCTCCCAGTAGCTGGGACTACAGGCACGCACCACTACACCGGCCTCTTTGCCTTTTGAAAATTGTGTAAACCCACTCCCTTCCCCCATTCCCACGACGCATTTCTCACCACAGACTTTCTATACCATGATGATGAAGGCTAGGTTTGGTGAGAAGTCTTCTTGCTTCCAGAGATCAATGATCTCTCTCTCTCTCTCTGTCTCTGTCTGTGTGTGTGTGTGTGTGTGTGTGTGTGTGTGTGTGTGTCCCCGGCAAAATGCCATCCCTTTATTCACTGGGCCTGGGGAGTCCAACATGATGTAAACCAAAATAAAATGAAATGGCTTCATTATCTGCCAGAGAAAGATGATTAAACTGGTCTACTTTGTGTCCTGATGAGCTGTCTCTGAACTGTGTGTCCATTATCGCTTTCTGTCTGGATTAGAACGACAGAATGAACTGTCTGTGTGTTAATTAGTTTCTTGGAAAGTTTATTCATTTCTCCCTTTCCCTGTTCTGTAGTCATAGAGCAATTCATACTGAGTCAAAATGCTCAACTTCTGTTCCACATGATCAGAGCCAAACATGCATCAACTTGACGTCCATCACAGCCGATGAATAGCCAGGTGGGGTCCCTCCCCCTTCTTCCACAGCCTTGTCACCAACACTGCCAACAGAGCCTCCACCAGGCATGGACAATTGCATCTTAGTGGGCCTGATCCACAGCTACTTCCCCTTGGCTCCTTGGAGAGGATGGACAGAGTTGACAATGCACTTGCCCTTCTTCTTTTTACTTCCATTGAAATCCATCATTGTCTTCAGAGTTTAACCAGTCACTATGGCGAGGAAGATTAGCTGTGCATCCATTCTGATCATAAAGTTGGTGCAAATCTTCTTCCCTCACCACAGTTCTAACTACAGCTTTCTTTTTGTTTTGTCAAAATATTTTGTTTAATAAATACATTTTATTTTGTAATTACTCTAGTAATTAAAGCTTATAAAATGTTCTCAAAGATCCTAAAGTTGCACTGACTGGTGTTAGAAGAGAGGAGAAGTCACCTATCTTTTTAGAAGAAAATACAACAAATTAGATGAAATAAACGAATTCCTTATAAAGCCAAACTTAGTATGCTCACAAAACAAAATATAGAAAATATGAAATGTTGACAGTAACCATTACAAGAATGTATTTTTTAAAAGCTGACTGAGAAAAATATATATAACATAAAAAGTAAAAATATATGTGATTGATCCAAAAAGAGCAGAAAGAGAAAAGTTTTAAAAAAATATCTAACATTTTTAGATATCAAGCTAACTACAGGTTTCTTAAATGTAATGATTAAGGCCCAGAGGTGCAGAGGATGGTGCCTTTTTGCTTTCTGAGTTCAAAGGTGCTTATACATGTGTATAGTTTCTTTTTTTGGTTGCTTGCATATCTGTTAATGTGAACTTTTTTATTTTTATTTGTAGCCATCTTGTAGGTGTGTGTGTTCTGCCCCAGTTGTATCACAAATTCCTGTGGGACAAGGCCCACATCTAATTATCTTCTGCTTCCAACACTGCCTAACATGTGTGGTACACAGCTGAGTAGGCAGATGCTCCAATGTGTTCCCTACCTCACCAAGCCTGAAAGTATCACATGGAGGCTCAGGGCAAGGTTCTGGAGCAGATGCTGGGGCAAATCCTGGCTCTTCCACCTACTTAGCTATGTGAACTGGTCAACTCATTTCAGTTCCTTGTTGCATACAATAGAGAAAATAATGGTGACCTCACTGGTTCCTTGTGCAGATTTCGTGGGTCCCCAGCCTTTTTGGTACGAGGGACCAGTTTCATGAAAGAAATTTTTCCACAGATGGTGGGGGTTGGAAGGAGGAAATGGTTTCAGGATGAAACTGTTCCACCTCAGATCATCAGGCATTAGATTCTCATAAGGAGTGTGCAACCTAGATCCCTCACATGCACAGTTCACAACAGGGTTCCCGCTCCTATGAGAATCGAATGCCCCCACTGATCTGACAGGGGGCCAAGCTCAGGCGGTGATGCTGGCTGGCCCACCACTCACCTCCTGCTGTGCGGTCAGGTTCCTAACACTACTTCTTACCAGTCTCCAGCCCAGGGGAATGGGGACTCCTGGGCTAAGGCACAGGGGTTCGTAAAAGAGAACTTCACACACAGTAAACACTTAAATCCATGCTTACATGAATCTACAGACCTCAGAATCCTGTAGACACAGAGCACTGTGCTCCCTCCCTTTGGCCCTCCCCTCCTTCTGGATGTACCATATCTGACTTGGCCAGTGAAGTGGCCAGGCTGCAGAGGACACGGTGAGCCCAGCACGGCCCCAGCATGGCTCATTCTTTCTGCCTTCTTAACCTGGGGGAGGAATGTCACCCACAAAGGCCTGGAGAGACCTTGGGAACTCTGACTTGTTCTCAGAGTTCTAGCTACTCCAGGAAATCACCCGCCCAGGCAGTTCTTTACATTTCTACTCATTTCTCCTCTCTGTGCCCCTGAAACCAATCTGCTGTTCCCTCTGAAGTCCACCCCTGCCAGCACCTATGAAAGCCTCATTAATTGGAAAGAAAAGAACCATGACTCAGCAATGGTGGTCCTGGAACCTGATTGAAATTCCCGACAGATACTTATTACAAAAGCATTTCTCTTTATATAAGAATTTAATCAGGCTGAGGTGTGATAAGCAGGGAGGCAGCCACTAAACAAGGCTGTTAATGCGGCAGAATCGTCTCCTGCTGATGGATGCAGCGTAGGCATGGCCGTTCGTTAGAAATTAAAGTGGAACCGAAATCCATTTGCTGCCTGGTGGCATGGAGCACAGTTGTTACAGCTTAACACAGCCATTTCCTGTGTACTACCAGGCCGACATATGTAAAGCGGCCTCCCGCCCCTGCGCCAGCTGTAATTCAGAGAAAATATCACTTTAATAAGCTTTCTCCACAACCATGGGCAATTGACCTTAGAGACACTCGATTTTCCTGGAGCCACAGGTTGGAGGCAGCAGGAAGAAAGGGATAGAAGGCAGCTGAGGAAGAGAGAGCCAAGCTTCTTCTGGGGATGAAAGGAAAGACTATGCCTTTGAAAAGAAGGCAAGCTCTTCCCACCCCTGTTGCTTGGAATAACTTTCCACTCAATAATGCCACAGTGGTTTCCTCTCCTCCATCAAAGCCTCGCTAATACTCCTCTGTGTGTTTCTTATATCATTGTTATCCTAAAGGCAAGGGGATGTTGACAGAAGGAGAGGGACACCGTTGCTAAGACCCCAGGAGCAAGCATTGCTAGCCCGGGGACTCTTGAATGTGCTCATTCCAGGCAAGGAAACAACCGGTCAAGCTCAAGGGCAGGGCCTTCACCTGCTATTAATGTAGGCGTTCTGGGACTCAACTGAGTCTTGGCCCAACTGAGTCCTGAGCACATCCGCTTCCTTCAAAAGCACAGCAGGTGGCTTATTTGTCTTTGTATCACCAGTCACTAAAATAATGTCGAGCACATGGTAGGTGCCCAATAAGGTAAATTTTGTGATGAAATGGATGAATATATGAGCCAAGCAGAATTTTTAGGGTTGGTTATTTTCTCTCCATAAAATTCTTCACTCTTCTACGCATCACCCAGTGTTCTCTCAAACACTCAGAGTCTCTAATACATTTAAAATCCAATTTGACTCAATCTGCTCATCTCTCCTCTTGAACACAATCAGATTTATATGTGACTTTTTAGGGCAGTCCTATTTCATAAAGTAATAGGTTCTTGTATTAAAGTTCTTGATGGAATCTCAACATGTAGAAGCGTAGATAGCACATCACCATCTGTACCTCCAGGTTGTGACAAGAGAAAGTCAGGGAGTACATTTTCCTAGGAATCCCTCCATTCCCAAGTGCAGGGTGCTAGCTGGAAGGCAGATTTTCCGACAATTACCCAATGCCAGACTTTTTCAGTGAGTTTCCTGAGCTTTGGTACAAGGCCAGGAAACCTCCAGGAACAAAAGCAGAAACAAAAGGAAGGCTGTCAGCACCTTCCCTGCTGAAAAATCAAATGTCCATCATAAAAGTCTATTAGGATCCACTTATTAAGCCAGAAGCAACTGTATCATTTGCAAGCAACAACAATTCATTAGTCTAAACGCATCTGAATGTCATCCCCATCTAAGGACTCACCACACAATTAATTACAGCACAAAGTTGGAAGAACAAACTATAGCTCATAAAATCAAATAGCATTCTGATTCATGATACTCAGGTTTAATCCTGGTCTCAGAAATTTAGAACGAGGGTCCGTGCCTGCAAGTACAAATCCATAGAGACTTTTCAGGGAGGTCTTGCATTGTGTGGTGGGTTTTTGCTTGCCAATCTGACTTCCTCTCTGCTTTGAGCTGCTCCAAAGGAATCACTGTGCTAAGCCTTAAGTGATAGGCCATGTATAGTCCTGGCTTCCAGGGAGCTAAGAGTTAAGCATCAGAGAAAAGCCAGATATAAAGAGCCACAATACAAGGAAGAGAGTGGACCATGTTGTACAAGGCACAGGCAAAGTGAGCTGGGGCAACTTGGAGCACCTCTAGCTGGAAAATCAGAGGGAATTCAAGGAGGAGATGGTCTTCAAGCTTAGTCTTTAATGCCTAGCTTCTGGCTGCACCTACGCATCTGCCAACTGCTCCGCATGACACAGGAGCCAGAGGAATGGCTGCTGGGGCTGCTCACTCTATGTCCAGAGGCCGCTATAGGTTCAGCCAAACTCCCAAGGCCCACCCCTCCAGATCATCTCTGGTTTCCTTTTCAGAAGAGCTTGCCCTTCACCCATGTCAACCTTCTGGCTGCTTCTGGACTCAGCCTCTGGCTCCCTCTGAGACATAGTAGGAAGCCTGTCTGGAGAATTAGCAACCAGCAGCATGAAACTGTTCTCAAAAGATGTTCACTCAATTTATATGATGTATTCCTATTGTACAATAAGTTCTACAAAGCATGTACACTTATCAAGTTATTTTCTTTCCTATCACACTTTATGTCACATCTTAAATACTTTACCTCATGGCTGAAATATATTGGGTTTTGTTTTTCTTTGGGTTTTTAGAGCATTTTGTGCTATAGAGTCAACATTCTTAACTGCTGAAATATTATTTATCAAAAGCAGGTGAGGTCTAGCCATGCTGGACATATTTTCTTCTACTGTGTCTGTCTTTTGACCAAGACTCCTGCAAACACACTAGAAGGCATTACCTCCTAGTTACACTTGGCCGAAGCCTTTCCCAGGCCTCATTACTGGAGAGCAAGCACATTTAAAGACGGGTAGGTTTAGACACCCATGGCATTAACGGCATTGCTGACAGAGGGGCATGGAGTTGTGCCTAAGTTCAGGTTCCCCAAGATTCAAGGTGCAAGGATCCTGTTAGGGAAAAGACCTGTGTGAAAGAAAAAAAGAAAGTGGTGGTGATGGTGGGGGAGTCAAGGAACCTGGGAGATATGTCAGACTGATGCAAATCTGACCCAGAGTGAAGGAGAGAGGGAGAGAAGATAGGGTGGAAGCCTGCTGGACTGCCAAGCAGTCTAAAGCCATTGGGGAGTGCTTGAGCCAAAGTAAGCCAATAAAGGAGTCACCAGTCTCCCAGGGTTGGGTCTACTTCAGTATCCCTGCTGTGCTTATCACTGGGCAGGAGCAGCCTGTAGAAAGCATGGTCTCAATGCAGAAGTGGCTGTCAATTCCCTAGTGCAGTGGCTGGGACCCTGTCAACTGCTCCTTCCGTAGAAGGAGGTCTGCTAGGCCCCTTCTCTGGCTGCCACAAGGTGAGAATTATACCTAAAGGAGGAACTGTTAATCAGAGGGCAGGATACCCTCGTAGCCCCCTTTCAAGGTGTAGGAAATGTCTCCAGCCCAAGGCACTCTCAGGAGACCCTGATGGCCCTCTGCCCTCCTCACATTCCCAAATACTCTTTCAGTTCAAACATCTTAGAGTACACACTAGAGTTTACCTGACCATAGGATGGTTGGCTCTATTGAATGGAGTGCCCTTGGGTGGAGGAACAAATTAAACCTTTCCATCAGTTAGTCCTCAAGGTTAGATAAGCATCTGAATCATGTCCTGATCCCAAGTAAGAGGAGAACAAAAAAACCTTAGCATGGGAACCAGAGGAGAGAGATAGGGCACAGCACTCCCTACTCGGTCATTTTACCCAAGGTCAATCTTGCCTCTGATAAACCTCATGTAGCCAGTCGTGCTTGGTGAGCCCCATACTGGCATGGGGCTCAGGTTGCCAGTGAGTGGCAGGCCTCCTGGAGGAAATCTGAGAGAGGATGTAGAGGTTGGTTGTTTCCTTCCCTTTTTGAAATCCCATAGGCCCTTGTCCTCCACAGCTTTTCAGGCCTGAAAGTGAAGGTTGATTTAGCTGGCAGAAGTATGGATGAAGCCCAGGAGGCTTAGAGCCCTGAGGAAGGGAAAGGAAACTGGCATGGATTGGACATCTACTCTGCACCACAATCTCCATATGTGTTTATTCATTTGACATGCAGAGCCTGTGCAGTGCTATTATTATCCCTATTTTTCAGTGAGGCCACTGAATCTCAAAGAGGTTCACTCAAGACCACGCGTGCCAAAGCCAGGGTGCAAATATGGGCCAGTCTGAGTCCAAAGCCTCTGCTGCCATCCCAAACCTAGGCCCCAGGTGTTAGGGGGACTTTGAAAGTTAGGAAATCCTGTCCCACTGGGCAGGGAAGCCAGGAGTGAAGCTGGAGAGCCCACATGGAAAAGCAGGTCTTCCTGTCTCAGGCAGCCCACAGGAATGGTAGTGCTTGGGCTAGGTGGGTTACCCATACATACTTGTTGAACAAGGAAGAAGGAGAGAACCAGAGGATCCATAGTTTCCTTAAACTTCTTTGGAGCTCTCTGAACCCCCAATATTCTTCTCTGTTACTATTTGGGGGCTCATCTCATCTCCTTTTCTCGTCTCCTAGAAGGAAAGACCCACATTTGAATCATCTTTGTATCCCACAGTGCCTGGCGTGTAATAGGTGCTCAGTAGATGTCTGTTGGACGAATAGACTAGTCTAGACTTTGAGGTGAGCCAGAATGGCAGGTCACATGAGGATAGGGAGGAGAGGCTGGGGTCAGGCCTTTTGCCCCACATTCACAGGGCCCACTTCTTGCCCAGGCTTTCCTTGTGAGCCACAGGGATGTCATCTGGGAAGTAAAGACACACTTTCTGCAACTGCTCTGAGGGCTTTCTATCAGTTTTTACACAAGTGCTTGAGCAGATCACAAGGTTCCATCAGGACTGGAACTCGAAGTAGGAATCATTTCTAGAGGTTCATTTAGCCTGGGCTTTCCTGCTGTCAAGAGCCCTACGTCACCAAGTGGAAGCTGCATCTCAGGTCCTGGACCTGTCTCATGTCACATGTGCGTGATGGCCTGGTGCTGTCTGTCCATGAAAAAGCATCAGTGAGGCAAAACTTGTCTCTAGAAGCCCCTGAGTGTCTGTCCTGTGTGACTTCTACCCTCCTCACTTCCCCACACACATTCAGATACACACCCTCATTCCCTAGGCTCAGCCCAGGGCCTCCTACCTGCCTTCCTACCTTACTCCGATTTTGGTAACGCTAGCACACACCTACCCAGCTCCGAGCAATTCTCAAACTCTCCCTTGAGGAACCAGTTGTCTAAATCTAGCAACTGACCAGCTCCCCTTGCTAAAGGGAAGAGGTCTCAAGGGTACTCTGAGGTGTGACAGAAAAGTCACAGGGTTTGGCATCAGATCCAGATTACATAGCTCTGCCTGAGGATTTATCTTAATGTGCTGCTGCCTTGGTCTCCTAAGGCACAGTACTGAGGCAAGAAAGTTTATGGTGCATTGGAGGAACAGAAGGAATATCATGAATAGAGCGGAAAGAGGTAAGTAGGGAGTGGAACCAAACAGGAGGAAAAAGGCCAGCTTTCAGTACGATCATATTCCAGAAGGAATTTCGTAAATTGTATCATGTTATATACATTCCAGAACAAAATGCCCCCCTTTCAGGATTTGAAAGCCCACAAGGAAGAATCCATGTACCCCAGCATCCCCTCCCTGGGTGAGTAATGACCTGTTCCCTCCCCTGCCTTTTTCTCAGACTCTCAACAGCCTCTCCCCCAACACTCTCCCTCTGCCCTAGGACCTCCGGCAGGATTCATTTATATCTCTAGCTCAGCCCTTGTCCTTGAGCTCTGGACTCTATCTCAGCCTACATGACAGCTCTTTTTGGATGTTCAAAGGCAGCTTAAAGTAAATATGTTACAAGCTCAATGCACTGGCTTTTCCTAACACACTTTGCCCTCCATCCCCAGCATTCCATTCTCAAGGAACGGCTCCACCATCCCTCCAGTTATACTTTTCAAAGACTTGAGCATGATCCTTGATCCTCTCCATTTTTTACTCTGCACATCCAAACCAATGCCAAGTCCTATACCTTCTATTTCCTAAATATTCCTTAGATTATATTGCTTCCCCTTTCCACGATATCATCTGGACTGCTGTAACAGCCTCCTCACTAGTCTTTCAACCCAAGTTCCGACACATCCTCGCTAGCATCGGTAGAGGACTTTCCCAAAAGCCCCATGCATCACCATCACACCTCTGAGTCAAAACACCTTCAGTGGCTTTCCAGTGCTCTAAGGATAAAAGCTAATGTTTTGAGTGTTGCCTGTCAGGCTTCCCTGGCTCGATCCTGGCCTTCTGCCCTGACATTGCCTGTCAGCATTCTCTTCATCACTCTCCAAGGAAGAGACCACACTGTTTCCTTGGTTTCTCCACCATGCCATTCCATCACATGCTGTTTCTCTGCTAGTCTCTATAGTCTAATGACAAAAGTACAGAGACTGGACACTTGTTATCCAAGGACCTATCAAGATACTTGGTCCCTGATAGATGCTCAGTACACGGAATTGGATACATGGAAAGTGAGATGTGTTGAGACACAGGCTGATGCTTTAAGTAGGGTCAGATTCTTCTAGCAAATTTATATTCCAGCAAGATGGTCTCCTGAAAAACTGTCCCAATGAAAGCAACATAAAAAGCTGGATGAATTATGTTGAAACACCTTCCTATATGAATTGCTGAGCTAGTAAGAAAGTAAGGATCTGCAGAAGCCAAATCAAAATGAAAGCCAAGACCTTGGGAGATAAGCAAGAGCTTTGATCAGCACCTGCCCTTAGCATGTCTGCCAAACCCTGTGGACTTTAAGCTTCTGTCTTGGTGGCTGCTGAAGGCTCAGAAATCAGGAGATAAAGCCACAAGCCCATCCAGCTTGGGCAAGCTAATAAAACAGATTGCATAAAGCTAAGACTACAGAGAGTTGTCTCTTCAGTGAAAGAATAAATGAAAAATAATACCACTTGATGATGTCCCCCACCAACTCACTCCAGTCTAATCATGAGAAAATCCAAATAGAGGGATATTCTACAAATACTTGACCAGTATTCTTCAAAAGTATCAAGGTTATGAAAACCAAGGAAAGTCTAAGAAACTGTCACAGCCAAGAGGATCCTAAGGAGACACGGTGACAAAAGGTAGCGTGGTTTCCTAAATAAGATCCTGAGACAGAAAAAGAACGTTAGGTAAAAACTGAGGAAATATGAATAAATTATGGACTTTAGTTCATAATAATCTATCAATATTGCTTCGTTAATTGTGACAAATGTACCATACAAATATAAGATGCTAACAATAGAGGAAACTAGATGAAAAGTATGTGGAACACTCTGTACTTAATTGAAACTTTCCTGTAAATCTATAACTATTCTGCAATACAAAACTGTATTAAAAGTAAAATAAACCCACTATGCAGAAGGGAACAGCAAGAAAACTTACAAGTCTTAACTTGATGTTTGGAGGAGTGGGAAAAATCTTCCCTGAGAATCATAACCATTCATTTGAGCTTGTGACTGAAATCCTCAGGCAGGAAATTTGATTTCAAATGGCATCCAGTTGGTAAAACTCCAAAGTGCCCAATAGATACAAACACAAATTTTCTCTGAAAGCATGCAATTTTGCCTGAGGCCTCAAATAATTTGCCCAGGTGAAGTCTCAAGAAACATGAAGTTATCATCAAAAATTATAAAACACATATGAAACAAAGTACTATAAGTGAAATCCAGCAGAAATAACAGCAGAATCAGAATCCTAAATATTTTAGACATTAACATTATCATAGAATGCAAAATAAGTGTGTTTAATATGCTCCCAGATACAAAAAGGAATCTTGAAAATAATGAACAAAGAAAAAGAGACTATAACAAATGACCAAGCATGTTTTTAAAAAGAACAAATAGAACTTCAATTAAAAATATAACTGAAGTTAAAAATTCAGTGGAAAATCAAATAGTATACAGATTCAATGCAGCTGAAGGAGAAAGTGGTGAATTGAAAGATTCAGAACATAACCCTGGGAAACAAAGAGATTTGAAACACTATGAAATAAGGGTGAAATCTGAAGAATAAGGTAAGATTCTAACTTTTACTGGCTTGACTGCAATAATAAAGAAATGTGGAGGGCTGGGTGCCATGACTCATGCCTGTAATCCCAGCACTTTGGGAGGCCAAGGCAGGTGGATCACGAGGTCAAGAGATTGAGACCATCCTCGCCAACATGTTGAAACCCCATGTCTACTAAAAATACAAAAATTAGCTGGGCATGGTGGCACATGCCTGTAATCCCAGCTACTCAGGAGGCTGAGGCAGGAGAATCACTTGAACCTGGGAGGCAAAGGTTGCAATGAGCCAAGATCGTGCCACTGCACTTCAGCCTGGCAACAGAGCAAGATTCCACCTCCAAAAAAAAGAAAAAGAAAAAGAAAGAAATTGGGAGGAGGCACTGGTGAAAGAGTTAAGAGTTTCACCAAAACTCAGTTCCAGGAGTTCCGGCAAATGCTAAGTAGGAATGTCAAATGAAATCTTCACCCAGACAAAGCAGAGTGAATCTGTAAAACACAAAAGACAAAAAGGAAACAAAAACCCAGCCAGATCAGAAATAGGCAAAATTGATCTATGAAGACAGATATGAAAACAGTTTTTATCTTTAGGGAGGTGGGTAATGATTAAGGGAGGCTTCTAGAGTGCTGTAAGGTTTTGTTTTCACTTTTACAAATTCAGGTGATGACTGCATGGGTGCATTTACTTTGTAAAAATTTAGAAGACTGTACATTTATGATTCATGCACTTTAAAGTAAGAAATATTTATACTTTCAAAGAGAAAAGACAGATCACATTCAAAGGAATGATCATTAGACCAATGACTGGCTTCTTAACAGTAACAGTAGAAGCTAGAAAATAGCAATATAATATCTTCAATGTGCTAAGAGAATGATTTGACTTCCATACCTCAAGAAATTACCTTTTGAGAATGGAAGATGAAATAAGTATATTTCCAGAAAAATGACTCTTACTAACAAAAATTTAAAAGAATGTACATTTGGCAGAATAAAAATGATCTCAAAGAAGGAATGATGAGATATGATATTGGAAGTATGTAGGTAAATCTAAATAAAAACAGACTGAATAAAGTAAAAATAATAATGTCTAAATTGTGAGGTTACAAACAGCTATAACTCAAAATACTAGACAAAAATAGTATATTAGCTGGAAAAGGAGTGGTGAGAGTTAAAGCATTCTAAGGTTCTTAAATCATTTGTGAGGAAGATAAAGATACTGATTAATTTTAGACACTGTTAAATCAAGTTTGCATATTAAAATATCTAGGATAACCACCAAAAATTAAACATAAAAAATAGTTTTCAGAGTAGTAGAGGAAAAGCTGAAAGAATAATAATATTAACAACACTTCAATCAATCCAAAAGATGACAAGAAAGGAGAAAGAATAAGAAAGAGTGGAACAAATAAAAAGTACAAAATAAAATAAGAGAAACAAACCTATCAGCCATCACAATAAACACAAATTGATAAATGCTCCAGTTAAAAGGAAAAGATTGCCAGGCTAGGTTTTTAAAGTCCCATTAAATGGTTTTTATAAGACCACAAAAATTGAAAGCAAAAACACGAAAAAAGATATACCAAGTAAATACTAGCAATAAAAAGCTGGTGAGACTATATCAATATCAGATTAAGTACATGGTAAGGTAAAGCATTAACTAATATAAAGAAGATTATTATACAATGATAAAAGCTTCAAATACATCAAATAAATATAATGAAATTAAAATTTAGAAATTATTGATAACAACAATGCTATATATAAAAACTTGTGGGATGCAGCTAACTTAGTAATTAGAGTGAAGTTTATAGCTTTGAAACTTACATTAGAAAAGAAAAAAGATTGAAAGAAATGAATTAACTATGTCTCCAACTTAAGAAATGAGAAAAGAGCACTAACGTAGCTCCCGTACCCCATGATCCCCCACCAACCCTCACATACACAGCCACACAGTAGAAGGAAAAGACTGATTCCCAGAGAAACATAAAATAGAGAATTGGCATCTGATGAATCAACCTAAAGTCATGAATTTTCCCTTTTAGAGCTTGTCTTGGGAGTTCACTATTCCATGATAATGGTTATGTGGCCCTTGCAGAGTGCAGGGCAGATATTAGAGCTATTGATCCTGCAGTGGACAGACTCAAATGCTAGGAAAGCCTACTGAGGAAGGTGGCTGTTGCGTGTCCCTCCTTCTCTGGCCCTGGCTAGTGAGGCAATGGCAGCTGTGACATCTCACCACTGAATCCGTTTCCTTGGCTGCATCAGCTAGCTAATTTTGTGGTACCCACAAGTATTTAATGTACCCTGTGGCAGTTGGTCCAAAGCCTCTCCTGAATCTCTTCACTCTCAGTGGGCATTTTTAGAAATCAACAACAACAAGAACAATAACAACAAAACAGTTCTGTACCAGGAAAGACAAGAGGAATGAAGGAGAAGTCATCATCCAAAGTGGTGAGTGTGGATGTTAAACAGAGACCCTCTTTAGAGGCCCAAGGTCAAGGATGAATCATTTGAACTCTCTGAAGAGACTATTTGTCAGGAAGAGAGAAGCAATGTTCCCACCCCGACAAAAAGAAAATGGAAACCAAAGTTCCAAGGCCAGAAGCCCCGCAGCCTCTATTGAGAAAGAATTGTTCTACCCAGGGACAGGCCCAGCAGATGGCAGCTTGGGCAGAGCCAGCATATACCCCCTCCCCTCCAACTTCAGGGGAGCACTGCGCCTCTTGTACTCATTCCAGCTATGAGCCTTTGCAGAATTCATTAAAGTATTTTAAAACCAGGAGAGAAAAATTAGCCCATATGTTTAGACTAGCTAAGCACACACAATCAAAAAATAAATAAATAAAAGCAGCAGGGAGAAGAGAACAAAACAACAAAATTAACTAAGCTTTGAGTGAATGTCTAATAAACCTGACATTTTTAACAGGCACGTTGAAATTTCCCCCATGTGCTGGTGACAATGATAATAATTGAATGCATAAAGGATAACAATCTATTAAAAACAGTGACAGTAACTAAAGTTGTTGAGAGTTTTCAAATTCATATTTCTGTTATAAATTCAAGGTCTGTGGCCTCTCCTCACATAGCTCACTGTGGCCTTGCCTCTGGTAAGGCTGTGGAGAAGACTCTGGACCCATGCGAGGAAGGGCCCACCAAATACCCCTGCTTGGGGGCCTAGGGCCACAGGGCCCACAAGAGTTAGGATCCCTCAGGATTAGGCCCTCTTGGTTGTAGGGTGCACTTTCTATGGGAACATCACCCTGTTCATGAGGCCCAGAAGCAGTCATATAGAACTTCCTGTTAGTAACCCAATGGATGCACTCTCTTCCCCTGCCCCACCTCAGTCCAGGACCTGAAGGAAACAGAAGATCATATGCTTTTTAATTGAGGCAAAATTCATAAAACATAAATGTATCAATTTTCAAGTGTACACACTTGATAGATTGATGGGTGAATAGATCGATGAATGGGTAAAGGAATAGGTGAGTGAGTAGCTAGGTGGATGGATGGTTGGGTGGGTGGATAGATGAATGAATGGATGGATGGAGGGATGGGTGGATGGGTGGATGGATGGGTGGATTGTTGTGTGAATGGATGGATGGTTAGATAGATAGATGGATGGGTGAAGGGATGGATGGGTGAAGGGATGGGTGGGTGAAGGGATGGGTGGATGGGTGGGTGAGTAGGTGGGTGGTGGAGGGTTGTGTGGATGGATGGGTAAATGGATGGATGGATAGATGGATGGGTGAAGGGATGGGTGGGTGAGGGATGGGTGGGTGAAGGGATGGGTGGATGGATTGGTGGATAAATGGATGGGTGGATAGACGGATGAATGGGTGTGTGGGTGGATGGATGGGTGGGTAGATGGATGGGTAAAAGGATAAGCAGATGGGTGGGTGAGTGGGTAGATGGATTGGTGAAGGGATGGGTGGATGGGTGAGTGGGTGGAGGTGGGTGGATAGGTGTGTGAATATATTTGTTAAATGGAAGAGCACTGAACCTAAGGTTCATAAACCAGGCTTCAGCCCCATCTTTGCCACAGGGTAGTTTTATGACATATAAGTTACTTCATCTCTGTGGGGCTTCATTTCCTCACATGAAAAACTAGTCCATTAGACTGGATGGTTTCTTGTGATCCCAGGAGACCCTTCTCCTCAATACTGTCTCTGGATAGAGGAGAATCCTGGCTAACTGTGATGTTACAGGTAATACCATCCAGAGGCAGAGAAATGGACAACCTGATTTATGGATGAACTCATCTCTATTATTGCTTCCCAATTTGCGTTGGGTTCACCAAGGACTTTCTTTTTTATCTCACTGAGTACTGTATCCTCTCATACCTACTTTCCATTACACCCCAGCCTTCCTCCCTCATTGACATACAATGTCTTTTAGGGATTCTGCCCCCGTTGTCTCCACCATAAGTTGCATTTTTTCCAAATTCAATTTTCTTCCTCTTGCAGAGCAATTGAACCCACAAGGCTAGACCCTGAGTAGAAAGGCCCACCTTTCTAACAGCCTGCATTCCTCAGTAGGCCAGCACAGCTCCCAGAACTGGCTGCCAGCAGAGGCCATTTCCCCCACACAGTTATCACCAATATCATGCACTTGTGGGTTATTTTATCAACAAACTTTCAGCAAGTGCCATGAAAATTAAAAAATGATTTGTTGGTATTGATATCCTTAAAATAAATTGCAAGCCAAGCTGAATAATACCAGAGGTTGGGGAAGGGTAGGGCTATCAAGAAAAACAGAAAACATTTTTTTTTTCATGAAAGGTGAGGAGGAAGTTTTTTGTGCCATCCCAGAAGAAAAGTCCAGGTGGCACTAGCAGGAGGGGAGAAGGCCATTAGGTACTGGACTGAGCCCCACTGACATGGACGATCACATCAGTATGGAGAAAAGAAACTCTGAGGACCTTCCCACCGCTTTCTCCCTGATTATGAAGAGAAGAAGAGCAATTAAGTTAGACCTGGTAATCTGATCTATTACTATGCATCTTCCCTAAATCGGGGGTCTGGGTATGTTGCGCGCTGAGCTGGTCTCATGGGTCTCCACGACAGTAACAAGATGGAGGTGGTAACCGCTTTTGCTTCAGAGCGTTTTCTTGACAGTGCTCCCCCTTGTGGCCCGCAGATAACCTCCTTGAAGGATTCTCACTCAGATGACTCCCAGAGACACTCTCTGGGATGGAGTCTTGTCCTCGTAGTCAGTGCCACCAAAGGAAGGCCCTGCCTAGCCACCATGTCACCTAGTCCACACAGTCAGTTTGATTACAGAGGCAGCCCGCCTGATGCTTGAGGGCCAGGGTTGCTTGGATTGACCAGGTCTGTGTACACTAGCTCAAGTTTATGTACCTCTCTGAGCCTAGGATTTCTCATCTTTGAATTTGAATAATCTCATTTGTCTTCTGTGGTTGAAGAAAAAGTGCGTGAAAGCAGCAGCATAATGTTGGACACATAAATGCTTAATAAATGTGCATTTCTTCCTCATAGTTAAATCCTAATTCAGAAGTCTCTTCCCAGGGAAGTCTCCTGGGTGCTCAAGGGTGGTGATGGGAGGCCCAGCATCAGACTCCATCTGGAAAGGTGGGAGAGGGAGCCTTGAGCACTGGAGTATGCAGCAGGCTTGCAGTGAGAGTGTGAGAGTGGGTCTTCCCATTCTTACACCGTGGACATGCTTCCCTGTTACTTCTTAGGAAATTAGCATGTGATCCTCTACTAGTGATTTATCCCTTTGAGTGGACTTCAAGTCCATGTGCTCCTCCTTCTCCCAGAAAGTTTTCCTCCCTTTCCTTGTTGTTGCATCAGGCTTCATCTTCTGTTAGAGAAACGTCAGGCTTTCTGGAAAAGCAGATATGGAGTAAGGGGTCCTTCCCAGAGCTGCAAAAGTCATACCAAAAAGGAAGCTTCCTATTGTGCTTGTGGTCATAGTCAGGTGTGCAGGCTATGTTAGGTGGTGTTAGCAAGCAGAGATGGAGAAAGAGCATAACAGCCTCACTGCCTGGCTTAGCAAGAAGCTCAGTCCCTCACCTCCCCTAACCTGATAACCTTTCTCCAGTGTAGAACTGACCCAAGCTTCCTATAACAACAAGAGGATACACAGAGCTCTGAAAATTCTCCACGTGCCCTCAGACATTAGGGTCCCAACCCCCTAGGAGCAGCCCACCTGGTTGTGTGGAAAGATAATCAGATTGGTCATAAGAAGCTTTGACCTTTGTGACTTTGGGGAAATTACTCTACCTCTCTGGGCCTCTTCGTCATCTCTAAAATGAGAGGATTGGTTTGGCCAATCTTTGATGCACCTTGTGGATTCAGATAATCTGAGTCTACTTTGAGGGTATTCACTATGGGAAATATCAACTTCTTGTACACTCTTCTCAAGCTGATATAAATCAGTTACTCTTGCCCACAAATTGTGACCAGTGAACTATAGTGAGAGAGATGGGCCCCAGAGCTAGGAAGCTTATTCATTTATTCAATAACTACTTATTGAGCACCTGTTATATGCTAGACACTCCTCTAGATGCAACAACATCGAAGAAGTTCTTGCTCACACAGAGCTTACAGTCTGATGGGGAAGACTAGGAATAAGCAAATATGTAAATATGATGGTTCTGGTGGTAAACACACACACACACACACACACACACACACACACACACACACACAAAACCACCACCACCAACAACAACAAAACACTATGGAGAAAACTAAGCAAGGTAAGGATACTCATTGCCCTGAGTATCCTGGGTGGTGGTAGGAGATCTGTCTTATGTAGGTAGTCAGGGAAGACCTCTCTGATAAGGAGATGTTTGAGCAGAGAACTGAAGGAAGGAAGGGGGAGATTTTACAGAAAGAAATTAGATAGGGGAGAAAAATAAAAAGAAAAGTCCAAATTCTCTTGGTAAGCTGTACCTCAGACGAGTGGTGCTTTTTTCTTTTGAAAGAGGCAATGCAAGTTTTAAGCTGAGTTCTGAATCCTCTCTAGGAGCAGTGTTGGCAAGGATCCTGACATGGCCATCTTGCTAACCCTTCTCTGCCTTCCCGTATCCTGGCTTTGGAGTCTGACTAACCTGAATCACGGGCTCTGTCACTTATTATCCATTTGACTTTGAACAAGTGACTAGCCTTTCGAAGTCATAATTCTGTCAACTGTATAACAATAAATAATGCCTACTTCCTAGGGCTGTAGAGAGGATTGTGTGAGCGATGCGTTCCAGGTTTACAAAGTTCATACTGCTCTTTCCCACTTCTTAGGCAGGAATGCTCTCCTGGGGTCTCCAATCTCCTTAGGGAGGGTGAATGCCTTGGTTACAGGTCCAGGTCTCAGAGACCTACAGGTTTTCCAAGGGGCAAAACCACTTTCGGCCTGAAATGCTTTCCTGTCATCTCCAGCAACAATCCCAGCAGCACAGGACAGCTTCCTCCACAAGCAGAAACTGGGCAAGGCTTTTGCAAAGATCTGAGCCTGGCAGAGCCATCTGGAAGCCTAGAACAGGAGAACACTTGGACTTGCGACTCAGCTGTGACCACCCTGCAGCTCAGCAGAGCTCCATGGCAGGGGACAGGCTTGGGAGCTGCCTACAAATTTGATGGCACAAGAAGCAGTTTAAAGTTTTATTTTACAAAACAGAATAAATTAAAAATGCATTAGAAACGAGGCCTTTCTTAACGACAGGGTGTGCTAATGGGCTTGGAACCTGTGCTCCGTCCTCCTTTAAGCTCTTACTGACTGAGCTTTAATGTATTTTATTTCTTGAAAACAATCCCACAAGCGCTCAGTACAGTCAAAAAAACATTTCTAAAATCATTAGACCACTACACAGTAAATATTCCTCACAACCACAGCTCCCACCTGCTTGCAATGAGGCATTGATTTTATCTTTGCCTTGTTTTGCTCTCTCTTGCTTTTCATTCTCTCCTCCCATCTCTCTACCTCCTCCCTGCAGATTCTCATTGGGAGTTCAAGCAAGGATTGGCAGAGCCTTCTATAAGATATATTTTCAAAAGGAGTAGAAGAATCTTTGTCAATATTCAGTCCAATGGAACCACCTCACTGCCAGCTGCAGGGCCTCCCAGTCTGATTTTTGGAGGGCAAGTAACCTTGTTTGCCCTGAGAATCCATTCCCATTCCTCAGCTGATATCCGAAATTCTACTGTCAGGACTACATGATCACACCATAGGAAAACTATTAATTTGTCCATTCAGAAATCCAGAATCCAGTTCTAGCCCAGCTAATATCACTGTGTGACCATGAGCAAGTAATATCACTGCTATAACCCTTGGAATTGTCATCTATAAAATGGCAATGTTGGATAAATTATCCCCTAGTTGATACTTTGATCTCTTTAGTGGACGAGTTGGGTTTCAATCACACTCTGCCTAGTTACTAGCTATGTAACCATGGGCAAGTTGGTTAACTTTTGAAGTCTATTTTGCTTATTTTAAAAAGTGTATATATGCATGTGTTTGTATAAGACATATATATGAAAAGGATGTTTGAAATTTAAAATATATACCACATGTAGAGAACTCAGCAAAGTGCCCACAACATAGTAGGACTAAAAAAAATTAATGTTATCTTGCCTGCACCTGTAGTCATTCTTGTCCTCTTGCTGTAGGCACAGGAGCTGAGTCTTATGCTAGAAAGAGTTGAAGAGCATAGACATCCTGGAGCAGCAGCGGCTGCTCACAGAATGGGAAGAGGGAGTGTGAAGACAAACTTCCTACTTGGCATCTGGGCCTATGTCCCCAGATCTAGAGGAAATGGGAGTGGCTGCATCTTTTCAGGTGAATGTATTAACAGGGAAAAGGGGGTTTCCCAGATGAGAGTCACCAAACCCCCACTTTCTTAGATCCACATCCCTGCCACTCCCTTATTTGATCCCCAAAATCTTGTGAGGTGGAGAAGAGTTATTACATCCCCAATTTACAGATGAGTAAACTGAAACCCAAAGAGGTTTAACCTGAGGTTACATTGATACTAAGTGGCAGAACAAGGTCACACATCCAAACCCACTGATTCCACATGCAAAGATATTAACCAAATTTCTCTTTATGCATAGCTCTTTAAGGACACAGCTATGACAGTGAGGCAGATCATCACAAGCACTGTGCCAAATGAAAGGTGCATTCTCAAACACTCTGTGCGTAATAGCTACCACTGCAAAGGGGATCACGATTTTTGGTAGTTTCTCGATTCCGTTAGGTGCCATCAATAAATAGGCATTAGCAAAGTAAGTTTTCAGAATTCGGCTGAGCTCCCAGCTAAGTGAGAAATCCTAGGGCAAGAGGCTGCAACTCTGTTCTGAATTGTATATTTCTTTCTCTTCATGATGTATAAACATTGTTCTAACTTACTGTTAAAAAGAGAGGTTTATAGAGAGCTAATGACATGCCAGGCACTCTGATAAGGGTTTATCATGCATGATCTCAGTCCTTGAAACAATTCTACAAGGTGGGGCAACATCATGCCCATTTTATAGAGGCACGAATGAAAGTGCTTTTAGGTCAAGTAACATAACCAAGGTCACACAGATAATAAAACATTTACAAGGGGCTTCTCCCTTGATTTCCTTGCTATAGAGATTAGAAAGTTAAAATACTGTTTTTTATACTTTCTCTTGCATAAGAAAGTCTGGTCAATAGAAAGTCTGGTCAGTAAGAGGTAGGTCGAACTTCCTAGGTGAATCTCCTGGAACAAATTTCTCTAAGAGACAGACTCATCTTCCATGCTCTTTGCCTATTCTTCCTGTCCGAAATGTGAACATGAAGCTTGGAACTGCAGCATCCATTTTATAATTCTGACGATGGAAACCACATGACACCAAGACATAGCAGGAAGGAAAAAGGAACTTGGGCCCTTAATGGCATTCCTGAGGAGATTCACAGCCTTCAACTGCCTAGCTCTGAACTTAGAAGAGGAAAAATTAATCCCTGATAGCTCATGAAACTTTTGTTTTCTCTTAGTTAGAACTATGCCTAATCCTAACTGATACATATAGTGATACTATTGTAATTTTTACTGTTATGGTTTCTTTCTGGTTTGTTCTTGAGGTCTCTCTCTTAAGAGTAACCACAAGCCAAGACAGACACTCTCCAAGAAAGCCCTAATTTGGGTAGAGGGGGAGGTGGAGTTACATTCAGGTGTGTTTGTCAAGTGAGCCACAATGAGGACATAAAACAAAAATGCATAAAACAGGAGAAATGTACAACTCACAAGTCCCCAAGAAGTTAGGGGTGCTGACTGGGGAACTGCTGGAAAGTCTGAAGGCAACAGGAAGCTCAACCAGTGGATGGAGAGTGAGAGGGAGTGAGGAAGTGAGAGAAGGAGAAAGGTGGAGGTGGAGGGGGAGTAGGAGAAAGAGAGAAAGAGAGAGAGAGAGAGCCTGTGGGACTATGCCTTTATTAATGTCCATGGGCACTATCCCTTAGGCTTTCCTGTGGGGGTTGTATATGGATTTGTTTTTAAAAAGCACATGCATAGGCGAGAACTTGTTATTTACATGACTCTAGTGTTGATCATTAGGTTGTACCTTGACCAGCAGCTGTGGGGTGTATCTGGCTTTCCACCATTGAAAGGAGGAATGAACAGGCTGTGTTGAAACAAACACACAGGGATGGGGAGCTTTAACTAGACCAAAGGCGACAAGGCAAAACTGGGTTTTGAATAACTGATGTCGGGTTTAAAAATAGATGTCAAAGCAGCAACTGTATTAAACAAGCTTATGACAGATACGAAATTCAAATCTGAGACTACCAGACTCTAGACTCAAGTTTTTAGCTATTATATCTGCCTCTTATCTAAATTCTACTGTTTTCCCAGTAGAAGAGGACAAAGCATTAGTGTTGAGTAGATAGGAGGGAAGGATTACTCAGTGCAGCTAGTGCATGTACCATTTCTCCCACTCTCTCTCCTCTATCACACCCGTAACCAACACAATACTAACCAGAGATTTCAAGGATTCAGATATCTGAAGGACCTTTTTCCACTATCTCACTCCTAGAAAGGATGGGTCACTCCACAGATGACATGAATGCTATTTCTACAGCTTAATATCACTTGGTCCAGGGGGAAGGAGAAAGGAGGAAAATCCCAAAACTTAGTTTCATTCATTACTTAAACAATGATTAGAAGAAAAGCATCAGTCCTGCTGATCCTTCGGAGGGTTGAGTGATGACCAAATGCAGTCAGTGATAGTTTTTTTGTTCACACATAGTAAGAGCAGCTGTTTTCAGCACCTTGGACAGGATTTATACTTTTCTGACTTTAAAACCTTGAGACAAAGCAGAGATCTCCTGAGACTTTTCCAGATGACTAGTGGCATAACCTGCACTTTATGCTCTATTCCTGGAAACAAGGGAGCAGCTGGGGTCTGAATCAAGGATGTTGGCATCCAAGAGATTTTCTCAGCCTGTGTAGGGAGTTGTCCTGCCCTGCTTTCAATGAGCTACTAAGGTTACATAGCAAATTTCAGAACTTGTGTAGTGCACCACTGCCAAGAAAGGCATAGATGAAAGAGAACACTGAGAACAGTGCCTGGCATATGCTAGGAGTTCAATATTATTGTTTAATAAATGAATCAATTCTGTATATCTATCACCAGTATTTGTACCAATATCCTATGACAGCTAAATAAGATAATGCTTGCTTAACAAAATGCTAAAATATAAGATATGCATAATAACTGTTAGCTCTAATTCTAAGAAAACTACCTAAAATGTGAACAAAGATGCTTGTCACAGCATTGTTTATAATACAAAAGTAGAAACAACCTAAATATGTAAAAATATCATAATCCATATGATGGGGTAAAGGAGCCATGAAACGATGTTTTCAAAGTTCCTTTGTGAGAGGATGGTACTGATTGAGATGTTTACCCTTAGGAATAGTGCAGTTTACAGCAGAGACAGAGAACTGTCAAAAACAAAGTGATTAAATATTATAGGTGCTGAGTTTAAAGGGAATCTGATTTTTAATCTTGAGATTCCTCATACCAACAGAGTTGACAAAACTAGAACTGATTTAGTGGCTTTTTATTACTGAGACATAAAATAAAGCTACCTTTTAATGAAGAACAGTGTTATGAAGAAAGTTTACTCATTTTTATCTCTCCATGGAAGAAGAGATGAAGAAAATTTAACTTATTCTCATCTTCAAACAAAAAGAGGGGGTCCCAGTGGGTGTCTCCAAGAGGGAGAGACAAACATCTTATTCCAAGGTTCTGCCATAGCTGGCGACAGAACAGTGCAGGGGTAAGGAGAGGTTTTGTGGTATGGTCAAGTGATAAGGGGGCAAGAACATCACCTGGGTGCCCACTAGACATATCTTTTCTTTCTTCCTTTCTTTCTTTTTTTTTTTTTTTTTTTTGAGACAGAGTTCACTGTTATCACCCAGGCTGGAGTGTAATGGCGTGATCTTGGCTCACTGGAAACTCTGCCTCCCGGGTTCAAGCAATTCTCCTGCCTCAGCCTCCCAACTATCTGGGATTACAGGCATGTGCCACCATGCCTGGATAATTTTTGTATTTTTAGTAGAGACAGGGTTTCTGCATGTTGGCTAGGCTGGTCTTGAACTCCTGACCTCACGTGATCCACCCATCTCAGCCTCCCAAAGTGTTAGGATTACAGGTGTGAGCCACCACGCCCAGCCCCACAGACATTTCTTACACCCACTGGCCATAGAGAGTATATGAGCATAGCAGGAATGCTGAAGTTTGAGACAAAAGGGAGTAGCCTGGGGATGGTCCCCACATCAGTTAAGACTTGCCCATCCACATGGACCTGGTGACTAAGAGCCAGACTAGTGGTGATGACCAACAGGAAGGGGCAGCAACTTGCCAAGGGTAGTCATGTAGGTAGGTTTTTTTTTTTTTTTCCTTTTACTCCCTTACATATCCCTATACAGCAGGGGGTAAAGGCAGGGAAAAGAGGGGCTATGCGTAAGAATGCACAGTTCTGCCCTCTGCCCCCTCTTTACTTTTTAGTATAAGCTGAAACTGCAGCCCACCCTTTGGGGATAGGAGGAAATCTTGAGGACATTCATGAATCAATTAAATATGAAATTAAATGTTTTAAATATGAAAGACTAAGCTTAAAACCAAAACAATCCCACTTTAGTAACTGAATGTGACTGAAAGTTATGGAATTGGATAGAGTGTTGTCAAGAATCTCTTTTCCCCAGTGAGAGAGAGGGATTTGAGATGGCACAGTAATCGGGAAATATTGTAAAAGTAAAAGCATTCCATGTTTAAAATCTGATGAGTTTGAGATTTTATAATCAAACTTGTTACAGCTCTGATGTAAAGTGCAAAAATCAAAATATAAAATTGTATCTGTGATAAGCTCCCATTTTGTAAAATATACAAAAGGCTCAAAGAAAATACACGAGAATGGGCTGGGTGCGGTGGCTCACGCCTATAATCCCAGTACTTTGGGAGACCGAGGTGGGTGGATCACGAGGTCAGGAGATCGAGACCATCCTGGCTAATATGGTGAAACCCCATCTCTACTAAAAATACAAAAAATTAGCCGGGCATGGTGGCGGACGCCTGTAGTCCCAGCTACTTGGGAGGCTGAGGCAGGAGAATGGCGTGAACTCGAGAGATGGAGCTTGCATTGAGCCAAGATCATGCCACTGCACTCCAGCCTGGGTGACAGAGCGAGACTCCATCTCAAAAAACAAACAAAAAAAATACACAAGAATGATACGGGTAGATGGAATGATGAGTAATTTTAATTTTCTTCTTTATGTCTTTTTTTATTTTCCAAACTTCCTCAGTGGGCATGTATCACTTTTACAAGCAGGAAAAAAATATTCAGGAAATGTTAGTTTGCTATGTAAGTTTCTTTCTCTGAAGTCCCACACTTTACGGCAGGTACCCCACCAGTCTTGGCTGCCCTAGTGCTAAAGTTCCCTTCAAGGATAGAGAGACAAGTCTTATTTGGGAATGAAATGAGGTATCTGTCTAACGAAGATCCTATTTCAGATGTTGATTTTAGTGTTTGTGAAACCTTTACTTTAGGGATGCTGAGTTATAGCAATCCGAGGAGCTGGACCCTCAAAACTCTATGGTCTTCCCATTGGAGTCTCTGAAAACTTTTAAAAGAACCATGTTCTCAGGAGTAACTGATTACTGGGCCAACTGCAATTGGTTTTTCTAGGGCCAGAGTAGCAGAATAGCAAGTGCTTGTTGTACATCTTGAGCAGCCTGGTGGGATTTTATCCATATTAATAATACACATGATGTCAACCCTGATTTTTCATCCCTTGATATAGAAGTATGCATGGAATAAGATTAGCGAAACAGGACTTTTCTAAGACATAGCTGTTTGCCTGAAGATGAAGCTTGAGTGAAATGGTCTCCACAAAGCTACTGCTCTAACACCTGAATTACAGGCATCCAGAGGTACTCAGACGCAGTTAAAGGGTTGGAACTATGCAACTGCGACTGGCTTCACTAAGGTGACAGGAGAAAAGGATAGTCATAAGGGTTTGGGAGAAGGCAATAAGATGAGACTGCATTTCTGCCAACAATGAATTTTATTTGTCTCCAAGCATTTATGCTATTTTACATCCGTTTCTATCAACAAAGAACTATAAAGAAGGAAAAGTAGCAGCATGCCAGAGAGAGAAATACTCAAAGACTCTGATCATTGCTGGGCTGTCACCTCAGAAAAGTGCCTGTGTGCCCTGCCTTCGTTTGGAAGATTTGGGAGGTTATAATAAGGGCTCTCACTCCAGATTCTGAACGTCTAACACCTTCTAGGAGGGATCAAAGCCTTTAATAAAATTAAAATGGAAGACTTGTGTAACCATGCCTCTGGGAGAGAGTAAACAGTTCCTTAGAATTACATTAAAGTGTAAATGACCAGTGTAATTTCAGATCCTATGCTGAAAGCGAGTTTTCATGGCAGGTGAAGAGTAGTGATTAGGAGGTGGAGTGCCTGAAGAAGAGAAAAGAATCCAGCTGCTAAGAAAGGAAAAAGGACAAAAGAGGGAGGCTCAGGGCAGCCAACTCAAACTATCTTCACCCTCTGGCTTAGAATTGGTGCAGTTCCCAGGAGGATACAGAAAACTCCTGTTTTGGGAGTGTCAGACTGTACCCAATTGGCCCTTTAGGTAGTATGTTCAACTAGTGTTAATTTTTTAAGTGAACTATACAAGAGCTTGGGGAAGAATCAGGAGATGTAGAGTTAGGGATATCCACCTGCACAGTAATTACAAGACTAGCTACAATTTGCAAATCGTTTGTACTTCCTTTTTGGAGTGCTTTTTCATTACTGGCAATGTCTCCTTGACACTGCCTCTATGAATTATCCTCATTCTTTGACCACAGTATTTGGCTTTGTCATATACACGGGCCACTAGCCAGAGCCTGGAAAGCTTTTGTTGTATATAGAGATTTCTATCACAGGGATGTCCAGTCAAAACGTTGTGATGTGATTTCACCCAGTTAGCTCATGTTAGCCTCAAGATGATCAGTTTCATTTCCTTTCTGCTTCTTCCTCCAGTCTCACAACTGTTACGTTATCAATGGCTTTACCCTTTTCCTACCTCCCATGGAGGAAGCGCTGTCTTTCCTCCTGTCCAAGGTCACGCGTTTTTCTGTGCTCTGGATCTTATTCCAACCAACACGCCCTTGCCTCCCCAGGGGTCAGGAACCTTGTTCCTTCAATTATCTCCTCTCTTTCTTATATCTTCATCTTCTCTTTTAAGACTGGCTTCTTCCCATAGTCACACTCATGCTCAAGTCTCTCTTACCTTAAAATAAACAAAAATTTCCTTGATTCAATGTTCGCCACTTCTCTTTGCAGTTCAGCTTTCAAAAAGAGAAGATTTCAATTGCTACCTCCATTTTCTTATTTTCATTCAGTTCTCAATCTGCCTCATTCTGACTTCCATCTACCAGCCCTCCATTCAGGCTGCTTTCATTGATAGATTTTTATGTTTGCTGAGTCTATAAGACCTTTCCAGTCCAAAAGTTTGCTTGACCTCTCTACATTCAGCTTTGAGGATCACACTTCTTGAAATATGTCTTGACTTTCCTAACCCCATTCTATCTTTGTCATCTTCCAATGCTTAGGACATTCTTGATCTCTCTCATGGGTTTATCTTTCTCTGTCCACCTTTTGAATGTTGATGCTCCCCAGGGTGCTGTCCAGAGTTGTTGTTGACTCCATGCACTCGACTTGGGGAAGTTCATCTTCTATGCTGGCTGAAATACCATTTATGCAATGATTTCCTCTCTCTGTATCTCCTCCCCAACTCCAGCTTCCCCTGGATTCCAACCCAATATATCCCTATTGGATAGCCTAAATTAGATATATCTACTTTTAACTAATTTAGATAGGAACTTCAAACTTATATCTAAAACTGAACTCATATCTTCCTCCTAGAATGTACAAATTTAAAGTTAGGTTCTTTTTTACAATCTCTCATTGCCTTCCTTTGACATTCAGGATAAAAGTCAAGCTCCTTAGTGTGGCCTACAAGGCACTTTACAGAATCGTCATTAGCCCTACCTATGTCTCCTGGAGATTTCCTGATCTTTCTACCCATCCCGAAGCACTCATCTCCACATTTTCCTTGGCAAGACAAGATTTCTCATAGTCCTATAAAGGGACCTTGCTGTTTCATGCTTTTCCACCTGTCTATCCTCTGTCTACAATGTTCTGTATCTCACTTCTCTTTTCTATTTACAAAATCCTACTAAGGACCTCTGAGGTCTCCCCATTATATCAGAGAGATGAGTCATTGTTCTGGTCCTAAACTTTGTACATACTTGGACTATTTTCTGTACAATCCTACTTTTTTATTATACATCTGTCTTTCTGACTGAGATTTTCTGCTTTTTATGGGCTAGGTATCTTATTCTGTATCTTATTCTCTTTTTTTTTTGAGATGGAGTCTTTGCTCTGTCCCCCAGGCTGGAGTGCAGTGGTGGGATCTCGGCTCACTGTCAGCTCTGCCTCCCGGGTTCATGCCATTCTCCTGCCTCAGCCTCCTGAGTAGCTAGGACTACAGGTGCCCGCCACCACGCCTGGCTAATTTTTTTGTATTTCTTAGTAGAGACGGGGTTTCACCATGTTAGCGGATGGTCTCGATCTGCTGACCTCGTGATCCGCCCACCTCGGCCTCCCAAAGTGCTGGGAATACAGGCATGAGCCACCACACCCGGCCTCTTATTCATCTTTATGCCTCCTGAATCTTTACTTTTCTGGCTTCTAGCAGATGCTCAGTAAATGCTTTTGGCCTAAGCTGATTTTTTCCCTTGTGGATTAAGAAGCAAAAAAACTAATATCTGTGAGTATTTGTTGTGAATAATGAATATCTTTGAAATGTTTATCATTGTTTTTGAAAAGGAAAACCAGTGCATTTTTTCCCTCCTATCCTTCCTCTTCTCTTTCTATCCTGGTTCTTCTCAACTCCTGAAAAATTTATTGACATTCCTCAAAAGTGCCAAAAACATGGAAGGACTCTTGTAGAAAGGTGGAGGAGTGAGTAGTGCTCAGCAGGATGCACATTTGTTTAAGATTTACTCCCAACTGAACATGCTTGGAAAATCAAGGCCATGTTTACTTTATTATGGGACAGCAGCGCAAAAAGGAAAACTCACTCATTCCAATCAGTGTCAAAGTCAGCAATGTCAACGGAGAGGCAAACAGATGTTCCCAATTCTGAACATTTCAGGTGAAGGGGCAGGAATTCTGGATTTAGTTAATAAAGGAGTAGAGAGCAGCTTGGGAGGCATTTTATTTCTAATACACTGGAAACGCCACTCTGTAAGTAACATTAAGAAAAACAGTGTGAATGGAAGCTGTAGGAAAGGCCTGGTAGATAACAGTATCTCCATAGAGCTTCTTCCCCTCTGGTTCAGAATCCTGACAGAGAGGTCAGGCTAACCATGGGAAGTGTAAGGACGGAAAGGGAGTGATCCCTTTCCTCCCCATCACAAGGGTCATGGCCAGCACTCCTATAACAAAGGACAGGTTAACAAGAAAAAAGCACAACAAATTGATTTGATGATAGTTTTACATAACATGGGAGCTTTCAGAATGAAGACTCCAAGACACAAGGGAAGCTATCTGACTGTATGCTTAAGTTCAATAAAGCAGGGAAGGCTGTCTAGAAATGTGATTTTACAAAAAGCGTATGACCTAATGGTAAGAGACTGAGTGGAAAACCTAGCAAGGCCTGTCCAGACTCTTCTTGGCCTCTCTGTTGTAGCCTTTCTTCTTCCCATGTATGGGATAGGACCCCTCTGGAATGAGGGTCTTACTTCCTTTATGACCAGCTGTTACACACAAATAAAAGAGAAGGTTAGAGTAATATTTGTAGGCTTTGTGGCTGGTTTAGGGAGGTGAAGGGGTTCTGATTTCTATGACCCACATTAGGGGAGAGAAATTCTAGTTTCTATGGCTGCCATGGGGGAGGATGAGAGGTGAGAGACAGGAAGGCAGGAGAAGGTAAGAAAAAACTTTGCTTTGGAGGTTTTCACTTTGGGATATCATTTTCTGAGCTCCAACAGAAGAAAACATAAATCTTTAAACTGAGACAGAAACCCAAAACAGTGGTGCTTGTGAACCAAGCTGGGCTTTTTCCTGGATGAGAAGCACATCTGGAAATATCTGTCCTTAGGCAAATCAGTCCTTGGCTGGGGTGGAAGGTAGCAGCAAAGACCCAAATCCTTAATGGCCCAGAGTACTCCTCTCTATGAGGGACCAACAGACCAATGCTGCTCCAGCTTCTGCCACAATTCCAAATTGTGTGCTAATGATTCCACCGGAGGTTCTTTAGGCACCTCAAACCCAATTGTCTCTTTCACACTCTCATCTATCAAAATCTCCATTTCCCCCTATTTTCCTGTTCCTCTTGCTGTCCTGCACTCGCCTTTACTCCTTCCCTCTCTGTATACAATCAGATGGCAAGTCTTTCCTGTCCAGTTTCACTGCCACTCCTTTGCTTAGGCCATTATCCCTGTGCTTAGATTTCTTTATTACAAAGGCCTGTTGGTCTGTACAACAGATGCTTAATACCTCAACTCCTTTATGTGGCTATTGGAGTTACTTCTGACCATTTCCCCCAACCTTAAAAACCTTCAAAATTTCCCCATTGCACCCACTATAAAATCCAGACTCCTTATTCTCTAATGCTTATTATTCATTTTCAAGTATGCTCTCTAATTTGTGAAGTTCTTTCTATTTTGACCACAAGGTACATTTTCAGCATTATGTCTCCTGTTTACCCCACCCAGGTTCCTTCATCTGAGCCCAAATATTGCTTTTGCATTGCCATTTTTATACTGTCTCTTAGCCTTGAAAAACGTTATCTTAAAAATGAATACATCCCTCCAAACCTTCCTTACCTGACCCTAACCCAGGTGATCTCCCCCATATCAGTTCCCTTGCACTTGATGTCCCTAGTGAGATACTAAGGACTTGCTTCCTTGCACTGTAATGTACATGTACTATCGACCCAACACTAGACTGCAAGTATGTTTAGAGAAAAGTCTGCATCTTATTGTATTAGCATTCCCACAATATTAATATAGTGCCGTGCTCATAGAAGAAGGCAGGAGTGAATAGAATGATAGAAGAACAGACTCCTGGGACTTTAAGGAGGATGCCTCACCTTGAAGCAAGATTTTCTAGAAGTATGGTCTTCAGTGTCAGCCACCTAGAAAGTTCTCTCTTGGCACCCCCACTTGCCTCACACCCACTCCCTAAGACAGCCACAAATAAATTTGAATTAGGAGATAGGCAGGACTGGGTAAGACCAGAATGTTGTCCTGAACTAGACGATATAGGGATAATTTTGGAAGGAGAGCAAGGTGATATTTCAATTGGAGTGGAGGAAGAAGGGAAAGCATTCAGAGAAAGAGGTGGCAGATGAATAAACACAGAATTGCAGGGGGAGTTGTGTGGTTGTGATAGAGGACAGGGAGAAATTTATCTTGGCCAGAGCAGAATCTCCACAATGGGAAGTGGGGGGAAATGAGGATGTTCAGCTGGGATGGAGGGGGGTTCACATAGGGGCCCTAAAGTTCAGACAAAGCAAATCAGAGCCTTTCTTCTCCAAGGCCTACTGCTCAGCTCATCTGTAGGGACTCGCTTGCTCAGGAAATTTAATGTCAAGGTTAAGCATGTGAGAATGACCAGGTAATAATCCTAGCTCTACTACTTCCTACCTTATCTGGCACTGGGAAAGTAGTTTAATCTCTCTGTGTCTCAGTTTTCTCATCTTTAAAATAAGTACATAATAGTGCCTACTTTATAGGATTATTATAGGATTAAATGAGTAAAGCACTTAGAATAGTGCCACAGCTATGTAAGCTAATTATTAGCTTATAATATTATTAGCTAATAATATTTTATTATTCCTGGGGAGACCCCAAGACAGGTCCAATACTTGACATCATAACATTTGTCAAAGCAGAAAAATCTCAGGTATTTTTTACACCAGAAAATATCTCTTAACATTCTTAACAAAGTCATACAAAACAGTACCAAAGCTGGGGGAATGGCAAAGCCACGACTCCAAAGCCAAATGTGGAGACCCATGATCTCCACCCATGACTTCCTGATTCAGGAAGCCAACCCAGCAAGGCATCTGAGTCAAGGCCTGGGAAGATGCTACCAGTTCCAGCAGGGACAGGACTTAGCCGAGAATGAGTGTTTGTCCCTGGGCCAGGAACAGGGGCAGAGCGGTCTCCCCCAACCCCTGCCTGGAGTGCTGGGGAGAGGTGCTGAGCTGAGCCTCATTAGCAAGAGGAAGCTGACTTCAGAACCCACACATCCTTGTGCCATCTCAGAAATGCTCTGAGAAAGTCAGTAAACGGGTATTTGGGGAGGCTTCTAAAAAATCCCTGTGAACACATTCTTAGCTAAGAATATAAGTTGAGAGAAAGGAGCTGCCAACTTGTGAGAGGGGCTGAGTATTATGAAGAGAATATTACATCCCCCTCTGGGAAAGACAACTGACACAGCAAAGAAACTTAATGAGACTCAATATCCTGCTTCCTCTTGCTGCTCCTTTGCAGAGATTGGAATGCAAATCTCTGGAGTGGGGGAGGTTATTCGATGCAGGGTAAAAAGGAAGGTGTTTTCAGCAAGTGTTTGTTAAGTTTTCTTTGGGCTTAAAAGGCCAGCAGGGGCCTGTCTTTGCAAAACAAGAAGTAAGGGAAAAACAAAGCCTGTATGTTGAGATCCTGCAAAGTTTATCTTTTCATTAATTCTTCAGAAACTACCAGAACGGAGACCTCAGTCCTGACATGATGCCATCAGTTCTTCCAAGTGTCCCTGAAAGGGCTGGGCTATACCATCTGTAGGGCACAGCTCCCCAAGTAGAGGAAACGTGAGCCAAATTTGACAGAATCTCTTCTCAACAGGTAGCTGGAAAAGAGCTGTCTCTTTTCTATTTACCAGGGAGGGAAGTAGCAATAAAAAACTTATCTAGGTGATTTGGGGGCTGGGATTAACATGATTCAACTGCCTCCCGTGTGCCAAATACTGAGGTAGGCACAATGCATAAATTATCTCTTATGAATGCAAAGATAAGATTCTAACCTTAGCTGAATCGATACATGATTAATTGGGAAAGGAACAGAGAGAGACAGAATGAGGGAAGGAGGGAGGGAGGCAAGAAGGAGGGAGGGAGGGAGGGAGGACGGAAGGAAGGAAGGAAGGAAGGAAGGAAGGAAGGAAGGAAGGAAGGAAGGAAGGAAGGAAGGAAGGAAGGAAGGAAGGAAGGAAGGAGGGAAGGAAGGAAGAAGGCAAGGACCTTATAGTCAAATAGGAATCAAATCCTGGGTCTGCCCTGACATTGCTAACAAGCTAGGACTTCAGTTTCCTCCCCTAAAAATCAAGATTGTTGTTAGGTGGATGTGAAAGTTCCTAGCACAGAACCTCTTATATAGTAGGTGCTCAGCAAATGCTTGCTTATTTATTAATTTGCCTAAAAGGTAAGGTTGTAGTTGTGGGAAGAGTGATATTCAGAATCTGCAGACCTGAACACAAGTTTGACGTTGCTACTCATTAACTGCATGACTTTATGCAAATCATTCAGCCTCTCTAGGCTTCAAATTTCTCCTTCTTGATTAAAAAAAAAAAAAAAAAAAATCTATCGAATAGGAGTGTTGTGAAGGTGAAGTGAAATAATATCTGTAAAATGCTTAGCACAGTGCCCTGCCTTTTGAAAACTCTCTGTAAACAGTACTTAGTACCAGCTGCTCGGTGAAAGGGCTTTGGGGGTGGGAATGTGTAGAGAGCAGTTAGTATCCCAGTCATTTAAATAGTTACATGTACAGATTCCAAATATCTCAGCATGATCTTGCATGAAAGCATAATGCTATAACTAGCCTGGCAGTTACAAAAGTGGAAGTCCACCACCTAATTGAGCTTTCATTATGAATGGCGAGGGCCAGTGAGGAGGGAAATGCTGCAAAGCTGCTCCCAAGGAATCTGCTGGGGTATCTACACAGGAGCCTACTGATCCTCCCAACTCAGTCAGAAAAAGTGTTCGGGGCTCTGGGAGCTCTGTTTCTACTTATGGTACTGTAAAATCCAACTTGGAAAACACTGTTCACCCACCACTCATTGCAAAGAAGAATGTGTGGGCACCACAGACCACACACCAAATTGTCTTGCTGAAAAAGAAACAGCTAGACAGTCTCTCTCTACTGCAGACACAGTGGTGTCACTGAGGGAGCATTTAGGGGAAGAAGGAGAAGGGAAAAAAGAGAAGGCAGCTGACTTTTCTGCACCATCCACAGAGACCTGTCCTGGAGGGCACTCCCCTCCTGATTCCCTGCACTTGGCAAGCTGGGGAGTTGGGTTGCTCCAAGCTTTTGCAGTCTCATCTTTCATCTTCAATGACAGTTTGAGTTTATTAAGAAGTAGGTACTGCATCTCCCCTGCCAGGTCTTGGGGAAGGTTGAAGTTGATTAATGCTCATGAGGCCAGAAAGAAGAGGGAGCCTGTGGTTTGGCCATCACACAGAGAAGAAAACGAGGTCAAATGGTATCTAAAGGGTAGCAAAGGGTGCAAAGGAGGCGCTGCAGGAACATCCCCTGCAAATGACCCTCTTTTGAAGTCACATGAACACAGTCAACCTAGGGCTTTCTTTGTTTATAGAGTTTCAGCTGATGTTCACTGTGTTTGCTACCAGCTCCTTTGTTTGGGACAATCTTACATTATGGAAAACATCATGTGATACAATGAGTGGTTGCCAATTTACCTTCCAGTGCTTTTTTGACCTGGATTAACTGAGTTCTGGAAGAAGATATCTTGGAAAAAGCCTAATAGAATTTTAGCTCTCGCAAGGAATATCCACTGAAGAGCTAATTGTGAGGCGATTACCCTCAGCATGGCTAAGAGAAGATCTGAGTTGATATCGCCACTCCTCTCCTTACTGTCTCTTGAACTTGGAATAGTCGGTTATCCCATCTGAGCCTTGGTTTCTCCATCTGTAAAGAGAAAAAAATAATAATTATAGGGGCCAAGGGAAAACTTCCCGTCTTCCTTCTGAAGGTTCACTGAAAAATCAGCTGACAAAAGGTAGATTAACAGGAAAAATGGCACACAAATTTATTAGTGTTCACAGGGGAAATCACAGAGTTATTACCCCACCACACACGAAGATGGTACAGATAACCATCTTCTTAGGGGAAAGAGAAAAGGGGACGGTAAATGATTTTAGAGGGATAGTAAATGATTTTTAGGGGAATTCAATGGACTTGAAGAACATACAATGGCCTGGGACAAAGTCTGTTGGGCCCACAGAGCAGACGATGGTTGTGATAAAAGTCTGTCCAGATTTGTTGATAGACTTCAGTCTTTCTTCCTGTATTATGAATTCAGTTATTGAAAACTCAGGAAAGGGACCAGACATAATTGTTTTCTTCTTTGGTGGGTCCCAAGTTTAGGCAGATAAAGAACCTTCAGGAAACAACCTCATCCTGTGATTTGGGGGAGACAAAAGACTGAGAGACAGAAAATGGGGGCAAGTGGGAAATGTGTGTGTTAGAGAGACACTAAGGCTTCTTCTTCAGTTAAGCATGTTCATCTTCTTCAGTTAAGCAAGAAGTACCATATTTTGAGGTATCAATTTCTGAGCCTAACACCATTCATCCAATTGAAATTTACAGATATTTATTGATCAATAGAATTATGTGCCAAAAATTATGTTAGGGAATCCAAGATAAATAAGATGTGGCTCCTATCCTCAAGGAGCTTACAGTCTAGTCTCACTACTTGTGTCAGACACTCTTATGTACTACTTCAGGTTCTCTTGGCTTCATTGATCTCTTGTCTCACCTGCTACTGAGACTTCCAGCTTTACGTGGGTTCCAGCTGACTTTACACAGGCACAGGCTGATAGTGTTTTATCTCACGCCCTTGCTGCATAACTCTTGCTTCCTTCAAGGCTTTCTTGTTGACATTGAGGCATGGAACATTTCTGGCCCCTGCTTGGTACCTACTTATATGCAACCCAGAAACTTCGTTCTGAGTTTTGGAAGAGACAGAGGACAGAGACAGGAAGGGGGCAGGGTGTAATTGGAGGTAAAGCTTTGACCACTACCTAATGAAGTTCATGGGTAAATTCTTCCTCAGTTCTCTCCCTGAAAGAATCTTGCTAAGATGCAGTTTAAATGACTTCTTGGAGGACTATCCTGTAAAGTCAAGTAATTGTCACAGTTAGATAATTGCCAGTTGATAACACATCCTCATAGTTTGTCCCTGCTTCATCCTCTTGATCTCGTTCCTGTTCCCTGGGATGGCACTCCCTAATAAAGTAAAAGCACATAAGTCTTTTTGGCAGTCTTGTACTCTGGGAAACCCAGGATAAGACAGTTGGTATCAGGAATGCCCCTAGAAAGTAAAATCTCCAGGTGGGATTTTGGAGATGAATTACCCAGAATCTGATGGCAAGAAGTACCTCGTTGCTATTAGTGAAGAGGGTAGTAATAATTTTGGCATACAGTGATATAAAAACACTAAATTTTTACTTGATATTAATTGGAGAAAGTGTAGGATGAACTATTGAAATACGTGATGGCTGCGGTACTTGAAAAATTTGGAAGCATTGAAATTATATGGAGTGAGCTAGACTTTGTTAACTGCATTGGAAGACTTTACTAAAGAAAATGATAAGCTAAGGAAAACTAACTGCCAACTCAAGACACAGTGTGAAAACCAGAAACTCTCTATGGCAGCTTTAAGGAGACTCATCTCCTGAAGCTGCAGAACACACAGTGCCGAAAATCAAGCCCACGATCTAATTGTAAGGGTGCTATAACTTCCAAGAGGAGAATATGTACAACCTTCCCTCTCTTATGTTTTAGTCAAGGCTTGGATAGGAAAAGAGAGGGCTTGTGAAACCAAGAATGGGGCATTAGGGTGGACAAGCCTGAGAACTTTCAGATTCCCTTGAACCTTGAAAGTTAGTAAAAGCAGTTCCTTCTCCCTTGACAGGGAAGAACATCCTCTTCTTGCCTGGAAACCATGTAATGACTTCACCTGAGGCAGGTACTTTATGAGATAATGACTATTCTCTTCAAAATCTTCTGCTATCCCTCAAAATGAATTTTGTGGGAAAAGGAGTCAAATGGAGGAATAAATGTAAAATAGAAAATATTTTTAATATGGGAGATCTCACCTATATCCTGGCAAGGATGCCTATAGCTTGTTCTTATAATCTATTGGGATGACTCCTTAAACCTTGGACACGATAATGGCCTATAGTAAATTAGGTGAAGATTTTGGAAATTCTTTGGTATGGTATTGAAGAAGAGATCACAGGGCTCAAGAAAGCAGGAATATTAGAAACAAGGTACTATACAAGACCTGAGAACCTACCACCTGACCATGTGTTTGAGAAGCTTAGTGACAGCTTTTGCTTTTTTAATAGTAAGTTAAAATTGCTGATGGGAGATGCTGCCAAGTAACTGGGATTTCTAGTATCAATTAGTTTGATTCAACTAGCTTCTGGAAAAAAGCTGATTTGATACAACCAGCTTCTGGGAAAAAAGAAAGACAACCCTTATTTATAGCATTTGCCAGCTTCCACGATGTTAACACTTTCATCATGACCATTTTCAAAGCTACTAGTCTGACTTCACTCGGCATTGAGTTGAGGAGATATGCACAGCTCACTAGACTGGCTCCAGCATACTACATGATCCTGTCATGTAGGGTGTTTCTTGACTTGTGTACATAAAGGAGAAAAAGTAATTTAGCCACCAAAATGGAAACTCATTAGTTCTTCATTTATTTTCTTGATCTAAGGGAGTACATAGACTCGGAACCCAGTGATTGGAGAGAAGACAGGGTTTCTTCTAGGAAGGACCCTGCAATGCAACTGCAAGTATAAATGTTAAATAATCTTCCGATCCTTCCCAATGGGGACATGTGGCCATTTGCCAGTGTATAACCAGGAGAATATCTTGACTTTTCAATAACTTTAAGAATTGTCACCGTTTAACATAAGTTCTGACCAAGGGACTTGAAATGCCATCATAGTCCTAAAGTTAGAGAAGGAGTTTATGGAGGCCAGGTGATAAATAGAATCCTAGCCCTAATCCATCTCACAATGGGTTCAGTGAGTCTGCAGACACATTCTACTATTATATTCTGGTCTCCAAGTAAATATCTGGGATAGATATAGCTGGCAGAATCCTCACATCAGTCCTCTAACCTGTGAAGTCAGGGTCAATATGATAGTGATAGCCAAGTGGAACCCTCTGAAGTTGACCAACCCCCCCCCACTTTCTGTACTGACCAAAATAGTACTCAGAAGCACAACCCAGGAGAAATTGCAGAAGTGAGTACTACCATCAAAGGCTTAAAAGATATAAGGGTGATAGTCTCATTATATCTTCATTTAATTTAACTCTATGGTTTCTGCAAAACAAACAAACAGACAAGCCATGAATTAAGATTCATTTCATGCTGGACTAACATAAACTAAAGGAAGTGGTAGTCCCAACCATAGTTATGCTGGATGTGATAGACATCTTTATTAAGACAAACTAACTCAGCCTCTGGCATTTGGTATGCAGCTACTGAGCTGGCAAATGCATATTTCTCAATCCCCATCAATAAGAGGATCAGAAGTAATTACTTGCATATGACAGAAACAGCAATATACATTCATTATCTTTCTCTAGAGCTTTGTTAACTTTCCCTCTCTCCATCACAATATAGCTCACATGGATTTTGATCATCTTAGAATTCCAAAGCTTATCATGATGGTCTGCTATTAGTGATACCTTTCTAAATGAACTCAGTGATCAGGAGGTGGCAAGCACTCTAGATGCCCTTGTAAGACACATGCATATCAAAGGATGAGAGATAAAACAAAGGAATGTTCAGAAGTCTTATGCATTGGTAAAGTTTTAGGGGTCCTGTGGCTTGGGGCACACAAGGACATTATCTCTAAGGAAAAGGTCAAGTTGCTGCACTTTGTACCTTCTCCCATTAATAAAAAGGCACAATGCTGGTAGACTTTACATTTTGGGATAGAATTCACCACACCAGAAAATATTGCTCTGACCAAAGTGTTGAATGACTCAGAAGACTGCCAGTTTCAAATAGGGCCAAGAACAAGAGAGAGCTCTGCAGTAGCCCAGTAGCAGAATAATCTACTTGCCACTGGGGATATGTGACTCACCATATTCAATGGTGTTTGAGTTACCCATGGTGGATAACATTGCACCTAAGGTTCTGGAAAAAGACTATAACTTCTACAACAAGAACTACTTTCCGTTTGAAAGACAGCTCCTGGTATGCTACTGGACTCCCTAGCAGAAACTAAATGCCTGACCATGGGATACCAAGTGATCATGTGATTTGAACTACCCATCATGAACTGAAAATTATCAGATGCACCAAGTAATAAAGTTAAGTGAACAGTGACAATCAACTGTCTCAAAGAAATTATATTTTTGGAATCAGACCAAATTAGGCTCGAGAGGCATTAATCAATCACATAGACATGTGGTACAGAGTTCCATGTCATTAATGTATAGTGCACTGATGTCTGTCCTTCCATGCAAACCTATAGCCTCATGAGGGTTTCCCCATGACCAACTGATGGAAAAAGAAAAACTCAGGCTAGGTTCACAGATGACTTAACACAATATATTGGTGCTAACCGAAAATGAACTGCTGAACTGCTGCCACAATGCAGTCCCTTTCAGGGATGACCCTAAATGTGATAGGGAAGAGAAATCATCCCAGAGGACAGATCTAGGAGCAACACACTTGTTCTTGTTCATCCATTTGAATGGAAGGAAAAGTGGCCTGAAATCTCCACCCACCCCCCTCTTCATATATATCTCTATCCACCCATATAGACACACAGACTCCATGGCATTAGTGAATGGTTTATCTAATTACTCTGGGGTTGGAAAGGAGTAAGATCAGAAAATTGGGAGATGAAAGCCTAAGGAATGGGAATAAAGCATGTAGATCTTTGTGTTCAAGTTAACACCCTCCAAAGAAAATTAACCAGAGAGAAGGCTCTCCACAACTGGGTAAATGGGTGCTACATCATGTAATTGTCCTCAAGCCTCTCTTCTGCCACTCCGGTCCTGGTACAATGAGCCCATTAACAAAATGAACATGGTGGCAGGGATAGATGTCATGGGCTCCCATTCACCAAGACTGATCTGTAGACAGCCACTGTGCTGATCCCTTGGTATGCTACTATTCCTCAAAGAGATCAGGTAAACTTGATTATGGATCAATTGTATTGGACTCTTTCCACTCTAGAGGGGCAGGAAACCATTATTATTGGTCAATTCCTTCTGAATTCTATATAAGCTCTCAGTGCTGGTTATTCAGAAGGAATTGACTTACCAATATGTTAACCCATGGGGCGTCATATAAAACCAAAGGACTTACTTTACAACAAAAGAGATGTAACAATGGGCATATGTCTAAAACACCAAAAGCAATGGCAACAAAAGCCAAAATTGACAAATGGGATCTAATTAAACTAAAGAGCTTCTGCATGGCAAAAGAAACTACCATCAGAATGAACAGGAACCTACAGAATGGGAGAAAATTTTTGCAATCCACTCATCTGACAAAGGGCTAATATTCAGAACCTACAAAGAACTCAATCAAATTTTCAAGAAAACAACAAACAACCCCATCAAAAAGTGGGCAAAGGATATGAACAGACACTTCTCAAAAGAAGACATTCATACAGCCAACAGAAACATGAAAAAATGCTCATCATCACTCGCCATCAGAGAAATGCAAATCAAAACCACAATGAGATACCATCTCACACCAGTTAGAATGGCAATTATTAAAAAAATCAGGAAACAACAGGTGCTGGAGAGGATGTGGAGAAACAGGAACACTTTTACACTGTTGGTGGGACTGTAAACTAGTTTAACCATTGTGGAAAACAGTGTGGCGATTCCTCAAGGATCTATAACTAGAAATACCATTTGACCCAGCCATCCCAAATACCCAAAGGATTATAAGTCATGCTGCTATAAAGACACATGCACATGTATGTTTATTGCGGCACTATTCACAATAGTAAAGACTTGGAATCAACCCAAATGTCCATCAGTGACAGACTGGATTAAGAAAATGTGGCACATATACACCATGCAATACTATGCAGCCATAAAAAAGGATGAGTTCGTGTCCTTTGTAGGGACATGGATGCAGCTGTAAACCATCATTCTCAGCAAACTATCACAAGAACAGAAAACCAAACACCGCATGTTCTCACTCATAGGTGCTTCTCATGGTAGGGTTTACTTGTGATTACTCTCACAAGTTCAGGAATTCTATTATTTGTCTGCTGGTCCTTTGGCATAAGGATCCCAAGGTGAGTAAGTGGCAATAATAATTTCAAGTTAATTGTAGCCCTTGTCATGCTCCTGAATGGAATCATACTCTATTGACACTTGATAGAGAAGATCTCTAACTTAGTAGAACCTAGGGATGCAGCATGATTCACTGAGAATGGAGTTGTGAGGGTTAATCCTTTTTCCATCTCTTGGTTCCTGGATCCCTGTATTCCAGCTATTAGGTTACAGTTCTATCTAGTGGCCTTTGATTTGACACATAGACCACATCCTTGAGGAAAGTGCTCCAAACTTGCAATTATTATCACCAAGCTAGAATTTTAGATGAACCTTTAACAGGTTATTCCATCCATAACTCTACAACAGCTCAGACTTCGTGGGGATGAAAGCCTGGCTTACCTCAACTGGCAAGCAATCCAGACCAACAGAAGTGTTGGCCAAATTTGAGAGAAGTCTAGATAGAATAGATAATGGATATGAGTATCAATTACAGTTTTTAACTATAGCTGGATACAGGGATTGTAGCTTATTTCACTAACCCTCTTGCTTTTGATTTTTAAGAGGCTGCTCATGGCCACCAATTTGAAAAAGACTCTTTGGTCAATTGTACTTGTATCTGATTTCTCTGGGAAGAATTGAGAGCATTTTGTTGTCACAAAAATGGAAGCTCCATATTGTAAAATGGGAACCAGACGTATTTGAGAGAACCAGAATGTTTGAGTAGTGCAAGGGGTAGATTGTAGCAGGCACCTTTTGTGTACCACTTGATTCTCTTAGAACTTGTCTCCTGTCTCTAGTTTCAGTCATCACTGTGTTAACCATCTGTGCTTGAGTGTTGACTGACTTCAAGTAAATATAACTTTTCAGTACCTCAACTTGTGCCTGCACCTAGAGCATTTTGCCTCTTGTCATGGGTTTTTCCTGTTGTCTCTAAGGCTTAGGATGCTATAGGGTCCTGTTTGACTCTCACACACTTGAAGCCCAAATGTTAGATGGCCTCCAAAAAGCCAACCCTTGACTAGTGAGAGAAGGAAGTCAGTGGATGAATTATTTCCCCTGTTTTATCCCAGATGGACTAGGGTGAGATGTAATTTACACAGTTTCTCAGAGAGCTACACCATAAAATCAAGCAATTAGTCGCAGTCATAGTAACCAGCTAAATAATGCCTCATATATTGTGCACTTTCCCTGCTTTGAGCTCATTTTCCCTTACTCCCGCTCCCTGCGCTTGCACTCCCTAATAAATTAGTGTTGCATAAACCTTTATCTCATTCTCTGCTTTCTGGGAAAATCAGATGAAAACACTACTTGACAAAATTTCTGTGAGAAATAGACTTTTAAAATAATAGAAATCAAAGTGCTTTGCAAGCACGTTATGTAATAGCACATGATGTAACTATTAGCTTATAGTTATTGAGTCTATTTCAAGTCTATGTTGCAAATAGAGTGGGATAGGAAAATCCATAGGCAGTATAGCAGGTAAACACTCTCTTGTCTGTACTCCCAGCCCATTACTTTGATCCCAGTAATCCTGATTTACAGAGTGCTTGTCACTCCACCTACTCTCCTTCTTAAATTTCAAGGGTTACTTTCTCCAGGAAGGCTCCTGGATTGACATAGCTCCTTCAACCCTATTATGATTATCACCACCACTAAGAAACACAATTTCAGGCCACATTTTATGGAGATCCTTGTTGACTAGAATTTCATCTTGTGTATTATATGTGAGCTCCCTGAGAGCAGAGTCTGAGTTCACCCATTAGTATAACTTTAGGATAACTTCTAAGCTACGCAGCTGATTCTCCCTCAGGACAGCAGGTTTTCCTAATACATTTGGACTGATTTAAGAAAATTATTCCATACTCTCTCACCTGAGTCCCTTCTGACCAACAACCTAAGTGTGATCACAGGGAGGCAATTTAGTGTGGGTGACAGTACTGGGAAAATAGGGATTTGTGGTAAGAAAACTTGACTCAGGCCCTGGATCTACCATTTAAATGCTGCATGATTCTGAGGCTCAGTGTCTGTGATGATTAATTTTATGTATCAACTTGACTGAGGTACAGGATGTTCAGATATTTAATTAAACATTATTTTAAATGGGTCTGTGAAGGTATTTCTGGATGAGATTAACACTTGAATTGGCAGACTGAGGAAAAAATATTGCCTTCCTCACAACTGGTGGGCCTCATTCAATCCATTATAGTTCTCAATAGAACAAAAAACTAAGAGAGAATTCACAAAAGGTGGAGTAAGAGGGAATTCACTCTCTCTACCTGACTGTCTTTGAGCTAGGCCATCAATAGTGTTCTGCCTTCCAACTCAGACTTGGACTGGAACTTACATCATCAGTTCTCCTGGTTCTCACATCTTCAGACTTGGACTGGGCTATACCATTAGGTATCCTGGGTTTCCAGCTTGCTAACTGCAGATTCTGGACTTTTCAGCCTCCATAAGGGTGTAAGCCAATTCCTTATAATAAATCTCTTTCTGTACCTTTGTGTGGGTGAAGAACCAATAAACAGAACCAACAGGAGATAAATATATATAGATATATATATACGCACACACACACAAAGTGTGTGTGCATGTAAATATATACACAAATATATAAAAATATATCCATAAATATATAAATATATATTCTAATATGTGTATATAATATATACTGTTATAGATACATGGCATATGTAATATGTTATCTATGTAACATGTCTTATATTATATAATATATTAAATTATATAAAATATAACACATATAATAATATGTAATATATAATATATTATTGGATTTTATGTTATATACTATTAGATTATATACTATATTATATAATATAGTAATAATGTGTTATATAATTTATAATATAATATTAGATTATATAATACATTATATAATATTAGAATATATAAAATATATAACACATTATATAGTATATTATATAATACATATTATTATATAATAATAAATTTTATGCTATATAATACATAGTATCTTATATACACATATGCATACACGTATATACACATACACATAATACTACATATTATTACAATATATTATATGTTGTAATAATATATAATATATATAATATATTACATAATATATAACATATATTATATTGCATATATAATATATGTAATATATAATATATTATATTATATTAACATATATAAACATAACATATAATATGTTATATTATATATTATGTATTATATAACATATAATGTATGACATATATATGTTATATACATACATATATAAAACACATATATAGGATATGTCATATATATTATATATTATATATTATTACAACATATAGTAATAATATATTATATAATATTATGTGTATGTGTATAATGTGTATATATACATATAACATACATTATATAATATATAATATATATAACATATAATAATATATAATATTACATATATCATCAAATGGAGTTATGTGTATATAATACATATATTATATATACCATATTATTGTATACATAGTATATATATAATATTATATATAATATGTATACTTTCTATCAACACTATATATACATATATATCTCCAGAAGGAGATATAAATAACAGTATATGTATATGTATAATATATATTTTATAATTATATATAGTATATGTAGATATAGATATATAGATATACATATAGATATATATCTCCAGGATATATATATGTATATATAATATACAATATATGATAGAAAGGATTGTCCATATTATATATTATATACTATATAGAATATATATATAATTATATATTATTATATAGAATATATATTCTATACTATATAGAATATATAGTATATAATATATATGATATATACATATATTATATACAGGTGTACCTCAGAGATATTGCCTGTTCTGCTCCAGACCACCAAAATAAAGCAAATATTGCAATAAAGTGAATCACATGAACTTTTTGGTTTTCCAGTGCATATAAAATTTTTCCAGTGCATATAACTTTATATGGTTTTCCAGTGCATATAAGTTACGTTGACATTATTAAGTTATGCAATAACATTATATCTAAAAATGTGCACACCTCAATTTAAAATACTTTATTGCTAAAAATACTAATGATTATGTGAGCCTTCACTAAGTCATAATATTTTTGCTGACGGAGTGTCTTGCCTCAGTGTTGACAGCTGCTGACTGATCAGGGTGGTGGTTGCTGAAGATTGGAATAATTGTGGCAATTTCTTAAGATAAGGCAACAATGAAGTTTTCTGCATCAACTAACTCTTTCTTTCACAAAAGATTTCTCTATACCATGGGATGCTATTTGATAGCATTTTTCCCACAGAGCTTTTTGAAAAATGAAGTCACTCCTCTTTAAAACTGCCACTGCTTTATCAACTAAGTTATCAACTAAGTTTATGTAATATTCTAAACCTTTTGTTGTCATTTCAACAATGTTACATCATCTTCACCTGGAGTAGATTCTGCATGAAGAAACAACTTTCTTTGCTCATCCCTAAGAAGTAGCTCCTTATCTATTCACATTTGATCATGAGATTGTAGCAATTCATTCACATCTTCAGGCTCCACTTCTTATTCTAGTCCTCTTGCTATTTCTACCATATCTGCAGTTACTTCCTCCACTAAAGTCTTCCTTCCTCAAAGTCATCCATGAGCATTGGAATCAACTTCTTTCAAACTCCCATTAAGGTTGACATTTTAACCTTCTCCCATGAATCACGAATGTCCTTAATGGTATCTAGAATGGTGAATCCATTCCAGAAGCTTGTCAATTTATTTTGCCCACATCCTTCAGAGGGATCACTGTTGGCAGCCTTATGAAATGTATTTCTGAAATAACAACACTTGAGAGTCAAAATGACTGCTTCATCTGTGGGCTGCAGGATGGATGTTGTGTTAGCAGGCATTGGGAAAATCTCAAATACACTCAAAAGTGCTTTTTTCCTATTCTCTCACTCAATACAAAAATCATCAACAAAAAGGAAGACTTCTGTGACAACATTTGTGGGGGTTTCTCCCTACTACCAACTGACTAATCAATTCTGCAGCAGACACCTACAGGGTGTTCTCCAATTCAATCCCAACACTATCTACCTAAAGTTAATGTCAGATCCCACAGGTTTGGGGCTCCGTCCCCAAAACTTCCCCTGCTCCAGACACCAGTCACAAGTCCATACCTCCCAAACTTCTCACTCACTGGCTTCAAATTGGGGTTCCCATAGTCTCCTCTTTGGGAGCCACTGGAGTGACTCATAGCACTCAGGGGAACACTCATATTTATCAGTTTATTATAAAGAATGTTGCGAAAAATACAGATGAAGAGATGCCTAGGGAGAGGCATATGAGAAGGGGCACAGAGCTTCCATGCACTCTCTGGGTGTGCTGCTCTTCAGAAGCCTCCATGTGTACACCTATCTGGGAGCTCTCCAGGACCCTATTCTTTTGGGTTTTTACAAAGGCTTTATTATGTAGGTCTGATTGATTAAACCATTGGTCATTGATGATCAACTTGACCTTCAGCCCCTATGCCCTTCCCCAGAGGTTGGAGAGTGGGGCTGAAAGCTTTAATAACGCCTTTGTCTTTCCAGTGACCAGCCCCATCCTGAAGTTAGCTGTCAATCATTAGCATACATAAAGACATCGCTTTGGAGATTCCAAGGATTTTAGGAGTTGTATGTCAGGAAACAGGGAGGAAGGCTAAATATATATTTCACAATATCACACCAGGCATGAAAACAACATTCTTTTTCTTGTAGATCTCCATCAGAAATCTTGGATGACTAGATATGTTGTCAATGAGCAGTAATATTTTGAAAGGAATTTTTTTTTTTGAGCAGTAGGTCTCAACTGTGAGCTTAAAATATTCAGTAAATCATGCTATAAATAGATGTGCTATCATTCAGGCTTTGTTGTTCCATTTATAGAGCACAGACAGAGTAGATTTGGCAAATTCTTAAGGGCTCTAGGATTTTTAAATTCATTCCTCTTTTTATTTTTAATGCTTCTATCATAGATCTTTGTGTTATGATTTCCAAGAGGTTTACAAAAAACATCTTACAGATACAAGTTAATTTAAAGAGATGACAACTTATCTTACATCACAAATAAAAGAATAGAAACAAAGAAAAAATAAAAAGGGAAAACTTCTAAACTTTGGTTCTAAGGTGATGCTTAACCCCATCCCTATGCCACATTTTGACTTTTAGTTGTCTCAATTTACACATTTTTATATTACCTGTTTCTTGACAGGTTGTAGTAGCTATTAATTTTTTGATAGATTTGTGTTTTGGGCTTCATACTGGAGTTATAAGTTGATTGCACACCGTAATTAGATAATTAAAGCTTTCTGGGCTTGTCCATATTCTCCATTTTACCAGTGGGTTTTATGCTTTTTTGCACATTAGTGTTGTTTTTTCTTTCAAACTGGGGAACTCCCTTTAGCATTTCTTGTAAGATGGTTCTGGTGGCAGTGAAGTGTCTCTGTTTTTGTTTATCTGGGAAAGACTTTATCTTTCCTTCAAATTTGAATGATAACTTGGCTGGATACAGTATTTTTTGATGAGAGTTGTTGTTTTTTTCTTTCAGCACTTTGTAAATATTGTTCCACTCCCTCCTGGCCTGCATGATTTCGGTTTGGAAGTCTGTCACCAGACCAACTGAAGTTCCTTTATATATTATTTACTTCTTTTCTCTTTCTGCTTTTAGAACTCTCTCTTTGTCCTTGACCTTTGAGAGTTTGATCATTATATGCCTTAGGGTAGTCTTATTTGGGTCAAATCTGTTTGGTGTTCTCTGGCCTTCCTGTATCTGGATATTTATATCTTCCCAAAGTTTTGAAAAGTTTTCTGTTAATATTTCTTTGAATAATCTTCTACTCCTTCCTCTTGCTCAACTCCTTCTTGAACACCAGTGATTCTTAGACTTGGTATTTTGAGATAATTTTCTGTATCTTACATGTAATTTTCTCCTCAGACTGTGTATTTTCAAATAGCTTGTCTTTGAGTTCACTGATTCCTTACTTTCCTTGATCTATTCTGCTTTTGAGAGCCTGGAATAAATTTTTCAGTTCAGCAAATATATTTCTCAGTTCCAAGGTTTCTGGGTTTTTAAATGATTATTTCAATCTCTTTGTTAAATTTCCCTGTTAAGTTTCTGAATTGCTTTTCTGTAATATCTTGGAGATCACTGAGTTTCCTTAAAACTGCTCTTTTGAATTCTTGGTCAGAGACCTCACATATCACCATCTCATTAGAATCAGTTACTGGTTGCTTGTTCTGTCCAGTTAGGGAGCTCCTGGTTCCCTGATTGCTGTTGTTTCTTGTGGATGTATGTCTATGTCTTTGCACTGAAGAATTAGGTACTTATTCCAGTCTTACTTATCTAGGTTGTTCTGTTTTACATTGGATATATTTGCTTAGAGGTTCTTTACTACTAGGTCACTGCCTCCCTCTTGGTATTAAGGTGGTATGTTGAGCCCAGATTCGCCTTGGCTCTAGTAAATGATCAGAGCACTGAACTTCTTGAATCAGGGAGGTCCCAAAGGGACCTGGCCATGTGGGAAGGCTGCCTAGGGGACCTGGGTGATAAACCTCCTACTGCATGGTGCTGCTCAACAGCGACTCTTCTTTGGCATCTCGTTTGTCTGTGTTACAGAGCAGAGCCTCCACGGCTGAGGGTGGTAGTCCCGTCTCCCTCCTTTGTTTCTGCCTGTCCTCAGGGATATTTCTCCCTTCGGGCACTCACAATGTTTTCCACGGGTTAAGGCAGGGATAGATCTCCTTTCGGGAAGTCCAAGATAATAGGGAAGCTGGTTATCCACCTCTATCTCACTTTTTCTAACACAGAAAGAGTAATTTGGGAGGGGGTAATTTTCATACACTTGGTGCAGGGAAGAATGTGGGGAGAGGCATCACAGATGTGGCAGTACAATTCTCTTACTGTCTACTTGAAGTTTTTTCACTTCTCTGTGGTCCCAGAAACTATCTTATCTCCATATTTGAGTTCTGGGATATTACTGGTGATAAATGCAACACTGGATAGTTGTTTTTGGTTTTCTGTTGGGAGAGTGATGCCAGCTTCTTTCTCTGCCACCATTTTGGAACCAGAAGTCTCCTAGGGCCCTAGGATTTTTTGAATGGTAAATGAGCATTAGCTTCAAGTTAAAGTAATCAGGTGCATTAGCTCCTAACAAGAGATTCAGCCTGCCTTTTAAAACTTTGAAGCCAGGCATTGATTTCTCCTCTCTAGCTACAAAAGTCCTAGATGATATCTTTTCCCAATATAAGGCTATTTTGTCTACATTGAAGATCTGTTGTTTAGTGTAGCCATTTTCCTCAATTATCCTAGCTAGATCTTCAGGATAACTTGATGCTGCTTCTCTGTCCGCACTTGCTGCTTTACCTTGCACTTTTATGTTATAGAGATGATTTTTTTATTTAAACCTCACGAACTAACATCTACTAGCTTCAAACGTTTCTATTGCAGCTTCCTCACTTCTCACAGCCTTCATAGACTGGAAGAGACTTAGGGATTTGCTCTGTATTTGGCTTTGGCTAACAGGAATGATTTCGCTGATTTGATCTATGTACACCACTAAACTTTTATAATTTCTGTGTTCTCTAGAGTAGCACTTTTATTTTTCTTTAAGGACTTTTCTTTTGCATTCACTACTTGGTTAACTGTTTGGCACGAGGGGCCTTGCTTTCAGCCTATCTCAGCTTGCAACATGCCTTCCTCCCCAAACCTAATCATTTCTAGCTTTTGATTTCAAGTGAGAGATTTGAGACTCTTCCCTGCACTGAACACTTACAGGCCATTGTAGGGTTATTAATTGGCTTGAATTCAATACTGCTGTGTCTCAAAGAATAGGGAGGCCCAAAGAGAGGGAGAGAGACAGGGAAACAGCTGGTTAGTGGGGCAGTCAGAGCACACACAACATTTATCAAGTTCACCATCTTCTATGGGTGTGGTTCCTGATGCCCCCAAACAATTACAATCGTACCATCAAAGATCACTGATCACAAATCATCATGACAGACATAATCATAATCAAAAGTTTGAAACATTGCAAGAATTATCCAAATGTGACACTGAGACACAAAGTGAGCACACGCTATGGGGAAAACAACACTGGTAGACTTGCTCAATGCAGAGTTGCTGTAAACCTTCAATTTGTAAAACGTGCAATACCTGCGAAGTGCAAAAAAGCAAAGTGTGATAAAATGAGGTATGCCTAGGTATAACATATGTATATCTCCTGTTGGTTCTGTTTCTCTGGAGAACCCAGACTGATACAGTATCTTTGTGTATCAAATGGGCATACAACCACACTGAAGCATCCCCCAAGTATCATTGTGAGGCATATGTAAGGAAGCATATTGAAAGCAGACTTTTAAACTATAAAAGCATCATACACCTATTAATTTGACGTATCACTGTTCTCTATGCAGAGAGGGAAAAAATAACAGGCCTCTTTGACTTGAGGAAGGATTTATTTTGCAATTCACAGAGCACAGTGGGGACCTTTTCTGACATTTGACTTTAGGGCCAAGAGATTTTCCCTAAGCAGCTGGGATCAAGGAAAGTGAGAGGAATGTAGCAAACAAAGCTTTGGTCTAATATTTCATTTTAACCAAAAATAACTTATATTTGTAAAGCATGTTAGCATTTACAAAGTACATTTCATAAAGTGCATCTCATTTTATCCTCACAATTCTGTGAGGCAAGTAGTTTACCCCCCATTTTGCAGATAAAGAAACTGAGTATAAGAGAGTTTAGGATCTGGTCTGAGGTCTCACAACATGAGAATACTGGGTCTGGAACTCAGCCAGCATCTCTTAGTCCTTACTGCATTCTTTTCTCATTAAGATTTGCTAGCTACACTTGGCCTGGTCTATCAATGCCTTTTTTTTCCTTTTGCATACTGGTTTCAGCTGTAGATCTCATATACTCCTGACCTTTAGGAGAAACCAGCCAGGTTGAGAGGAAAAAGGAAATCTCATGTTTTTCTTAGGATCCTGATGCATAGATTAGGTGCTGCCCAATACCTTTGAAAAAACAATGAACAAACAAACAGCACATTTGGTGTTTTGTCTCACTGCTTATTGAGGCTAAACTTATGGTCCTATCCTTTCAGAACAAACACCAACCCAAGGACACCAGCCAAACTTCAGATTCTCCAGATGAGGCAGAAGAATAGAGTCTGGTGGCAGGGAACTTAAGACCAATTTGCACTGACTTCCTAGAATTGGATCAAAAGGAAAACCCCACCTCTCCACACCCAAGTGACAGGATCAGAGGCTATTCCCTTTGCAACTCTCCCTTCCACTGCATCATAGATGAAAAATGGAAAAGTATCTCTGATTGGCTGCAGGCCAAGCATGGGCCAATCCTCATTTGCATAAGATATCAATTCACTTCAGCTTTTGATTGGTCATGGACCAAGCCTCCACTTCAATCCTTCATTTACATAGGGTATAACCAACGGGAAATCTCTAGAGGGTACTCAAACCCCAGAAGACTTTCCTGCCAGGGCCCTTGAGCTGCTTGCTCGGGCCTACTCCCATTCTGTGGATTGTACATTCACTTCTATTGCCTTTCGCTTCAACAGATTTACACTTTCATTGCTGGTTTGTGTGTGCTGTTCAATTCTTTGTTCAACACACCAAGAACTTAGACAAACTCATGATCAGAACCTTCTGTCCAGTAACACAGACACTTAAGAGGCTGCTCATAGGTCAGGGACTAAGGAGAGTATACCCAGTCCTACCCCATCTCAGTCACTGGGACCTTGTTCAGGTCCAAAGGTCTTGATATACACGCAGGAAACTTTCTGCAATGCTTCCTTCCTTGGGTCCTGACTGGGGTCCTCAAGGTTGAAGGAGGAAAAAGTGGTCCAATTTGGAAACCATCTCTCAGGAAAAAAATAATAATGAGACAGCATATGGAAAACAGAGTGAAATTCCTTTAGTGCGGCTCTTTGGAGAGAGATGGGTAATTTACCAAATGCAAGACTTTTCTTGCAGCTGGCTGACACTGTGGAGCACCATGGAGTAATTGAGACTGAATTACAGAGACTTTGATTATGAGACTGGATTTTCTGTAAGGCCACCTAGGTGATACCAGCCACTTGCATCTCCTCCAGTGGGAACGTGAATAGTTCACATTGGCTCAGATTTGCAAATGACTCTTCCCCTTCATTAGCAGCCCCATGGTGGAATAGAATTGGTGGTGAGATTTTAATGAAGCTAAGTGTTTAGATTCTTCCTTGGGGCCACTGATAGTGCCAATAACCATTATTTCCCTTCTTCAGACCAAAAGAAGGGCAGCCAGTTCCTTCAGGGGTCATTCAACCATCCCCTTGACTGTCCTTGTAGTTTTTCCTGAAGATTTGGAGGAATAGAAGAAATGCTAAATGTTCAGAGCTATTTTCCTTCCCTCCTTCCATTGAGGGTCAAAGCTATAAAGCACAAGACAAAGAAAGGGTTGTCTAGCCTGTGACTTAAGAGCCTGGGACAAAATGACAATCACTATAGTGTCAAGAATTCTTCCCCTTAAAGGGTCAGAGCAACCTGGTCTGACTGCTGCTACTGTCTCTTGCCTTGGTGCTCAGTTGAGTACTGCTGGAAATCTTTCTCTGGTAGCAAGTAATTGAGTGAGTCACTGACTCTGAACCTCTAAAACAGAAGCACAGAGTTCCCATGGACGTTATGCTTTGGCCATTGAGATTTTTCCATCTCTGGCTTTTGTTTTTTATGCTTTAATTGTCTTTTTAAAAATAAATAAATAAATACTTTTGTTTGTTGAGAGGCTATTATCAGCTGATCACTAAAAACATGTACTTTTGCATATTTTCTCAATTAATCATCCAAGAATTGAAGGAAGAGGTGTTATTTCCATTTTACTAATAAGGAAACTGAGGTACAGAGAGGTTAAGAAACTTGTCCAAGTTCATACAATAGTAAGTGTAATGGAGCCAGCACTTGACCCCACATCTGATCAATTCCATAGACTACTCCTTACCCCAGACTACATGAACTTCTTTGTGTCTGTGGTGCTTTCTAAACACTGGCCCTGGTGTAGATACAGCTTCTGGAGGTCATTGTATGTTAAATTTTGATTCATGTAGTACCTGTGCAAATAGATTTCTAATAGACATTGTAACGTTGTGATTGCTCACAAGGTGCTTTCGTGTTAGTTATTCCAGGTTTGAAAATTATTTTTTAGCTTAGTAGGTACATGACCTTGAGCAAGTCATTCTTCCTCCAAAGGTCATTATTTCCCCATCTGTAGAATGAGGATAGTGTGAGGAATAAATTACACAATGTATGTAAATATCTTGCAACATCTGACACACAGTAAGAATTTTATAATTGGGGATGGTGATAACACAGATGATGAGGAAGAGGAAGAGGAGGAAAATCGATCATAGTGTGGATCTAAGGAAAAACTGTTGGAAGAAAAAGAAAGAGGGGCCTCTAGAGATGTGCTTTTTTCTCCCAGAAGGGAGAGGCTCTTAGAGGAGAGGAAGTGATTGCCTAGTATATTAGTTAGGGTTTTCCAGAGAATCGGAACCTTAGGGTTGGGAAATGAAGAGAGAGAGAGAGAAAGAGAATGGTTTTATAGAATTGGTTTGTGTGACTGTGGAGGCTGGCACATCCAAAATCTGCAGGGTAGCCAGCAGGCTAGAGACCCAGGGAAGAGTTGATATTGCAGCTCAAGAACAAGGCAGCCAGCTGGCAGAATTCTCTGTTTCTTGGGGAAGGTCAGTCTTTTTTCTCTTAAGGCCTTCAACTGATTGGATGAAACCCACCCACATCATGGCTTACCCATGTAATCTGCTTTACTCAAAGTCTGCTGATTTAAATGCTAATTTCATCTAAAAAATACCTTCACAGAAACATCTAGACTAGTGTTTGACCAAATATCTGGATACTGTGATGTATTAGTCTGTTTTGCATTAGTATGAAGGAATACCTGAGTCTGGGTAATTTATAACAAAAAGAGGTTTATTTGGCTCATGGTTCTGCAGGCTGTATAAGAAGCCTGGCACCAGCATCTGCATCTAGTGAGGACCTCAGGAAGCTTTCAATCATAGCGCGCTTGAAGGGGGAGCAAGCATGTCACATGGTAAGAGAGACAGGAAGCAAAACAGGGCCGGAGGGAGGTGCCATACTTTTAAACAACTGGCTCTTGCATGAACTCACAGAGTGAGAACTCACTCATTACCACAGGAATGGCACCAAGCCATTCATGAGGGATCCACACCCATGACCCAAACACACCTCCCACCGGGTCCCACCTCCAATATTAGGGATCACATTTCAACATGAGATTTGGAGGACCAAGCATCCAGACTATATCATGTGGTCTAGCCAAGCTGACACATAAAATTAACCATCACCACTTGCCTCCCAATTTAAATGTACTTGTTGCTTAAATTTACCAGAACCTCCAGGACAAGGGACCACAGTCTTCCCCTATCTAATCAGAGATGAATAGTCCAGCAACCTGTCCTTAGTGTGGCCAGGGGAAAAAGAGGGGGAAGGCACACAGGCTGGCCTTAATGGTACAGTGATTGTTTTTTTGTGCCTGTTTCCCTGCCCAAGGCTCCTTTTCTCTCTGCTCCCCTTTAACAATGTCACCAAACAAACAGAAAAACCAAGGCAGGAGATCGTGGTGGGCAGTTGAATTGCAAGATGGAAGAGTTACTACAAATATTTTGGTCGACCAGCCCCAAGTCATGAAAGAGAGACCAGCCCTCCCCACTGTGCCCTCTCATCTCTGGATGCCCCAAAAGAAATAATCTGGATTATGTGGGCAGCAGCCTCCTGGAGAAACTCCAGTGTTATCTCTGGAAATTCCAGGCATTCCTAACCAGTGGATATAATATCAGGATATAAAGAAATTCTGACAGGTCAAAATGATGGTCTAATTCCAACAAAATGAACCTTAACAGAAATAAATGTACAGTCTTTCATTTAGGACCAAATCAAAATAACATAAAATAAAACATCTACTAGGAAGGATTCAAGGAGACCTTCCCATTTAAAATTGCACCTGGCTAACATTTCTCAGTGAAGCCTTTATCAACTTCCTCACTAAAACACTCATGGAAACATCGATAAGGATGAAAATCACGACACTGAAAACTAAAACTGATGGAAAACTTAATGACAGAATCTGGAGGGAATCTCTGCTTTCAAAGCGGCAAGCAGAATTGAGATAGAAAAAATATTCCCAGGTTTCATCTCATATCACATGGAAGCTCTGCCTTACTGTGGCAGAGCCTGTTGGTGCTCACCAACATCTGTGCTCTCCTCTGCTTCACGGACCCACAGAGCCACTGTATTTTACAGCCTCCCTTATAGTTGGGTCTAGCAATATGCCTGAGTTCTGGCCAAAAAATATGAGCACAAGATATGAGGGTCACCTCCCAAGCACAATACTTCATACTGTCTTTCTCCGTTCTCAGACTGAGTGGAGACGGTCCCAAAGACACAGAGGATGGTGGAGACACAGATAGAAGAAGCCCAGGTTCCTCTGTGAGTAAGTTGTCCAGAACCTGGACCCTGCTTCACTCCCCAACACCAGTACACACTGTATTGTGATGTGCATGAGAAATTATCTTTTACTATGTTAAAACACTGGGATTCTGGAATTGTTTGTTATAGAATAGTGTCTTCCTTGATATACTCACAAAATGGAGGTGACCTAGAAAGTTCACAAGATATGATATATCTGTCATTCTCTGGCTACTAATGGACCCTATCAGTGCATATAAGAAAAGGTTCTAGCTGGAGTCAGCATCAGGAAACACGTTGGCAGCTGTACATACTGCTTATTGTAATTTTCCACTTATTCATGCATTTAACAAATATTTATTATGTACTTACTATGTGCCAAGCTCTGTGTAAGTATTGGGGGTGCACAAGTAAGCAAAGCAGACATGGGCCTGCCTTATATAGCTGACAGTCTGGTGGGATACCAAACATGAAACAAATTATTACTATATGAGTGGTTATTATGAAAGGAGACATTATAGGCCACCGTTGGGAAGAGGGGTCTCACCTAGACACTAAGGAGATCTAGTGTTTTTACCTATAGAGCACATCAAAGAACCAGGAAATGTGAGCAGGAGAGCCTGTGTGGCTAGGAAGTAGATGGAATCATATACATCACTCAGTCCACTGACTTGCTCCAGTGGACAAAAAGGAGGCCAAGATGGTTCACATACTCTGCCTATAGGAAAACATCAGGTCTGGAAGATCTTGCTTTGCTCAAGGTGAGTAAGAGAAACTGTCTGATAAGGAGCTCAAGATACAAGGAAAATATCACCCAAGAGACTAAAAAAGAGGTATGCTGGTGAACACATGCAGAGCTCTGAGGCCAGGCAGGGGGTAGGTAGGGCAGAGAGGAGAGAAGATCACATTTTTTTCAGTTAGAAGTATGATAAAACTATAAAAAGCATATTAAATCACTTATAAAAGAAAAGTTATTTAATCTGCAATCATATAAGGCAGATTGTTTTAAAGATCTTTTCATCAAGACAGAAAATTAAGACCAACTCATTCTCTAGTTTTCACTTAAACACACTAGACCACTAGACCTCACTTCCTTAGTGTCTAGGTGAGACCCCTTCCCCCTAAGGTGGCCTATAATGTCTCCTTTCATAACATTCAGTCATACTAGTAATAATTTGTTTCATCTTTGGTATTCCACTAGACTGTCAGCTATACAAGGGTAGGCTTCATGCCTATTTTGCTTACTGCTCTATCTCCAACACTTAGCACAGAGTCTAGCATGTAGTAAGTAAATAATAAATATTTGTTAAATTAATGAATAAATGGAAAATTACAAAAAGCAGTATGTACAGCTACCAAGGAATTTCCTGTTGCTAATTCCAGCTAGATCCTTTTCTTATGTGTACTAGTAGGGTCTATTAGGAACCAGAGAGACAGATGTATCATATATTGCAAACTTCTTAGGTCATTGCTATATCCAAGTAATTTGTGTAACCATCATTTTTGTCACTCTGCTTTTGTACCTCTTAAAACGATATACTACTGGAGCCAGAAGAAAAATTCCAGAAATTACCTGACATTTATAATAGATGCAAAAAGACAGTGCTTCTAAACAATATGAACAAAACTCAGGACATGATGAAACTAAAATAACATGGGTAAAAGAAATATATATATATGGAAGAATTTGAAGGAAATAAATACATACATAGATTAGAAGAGTTAAAGTGTACTTTGGAGTTAGTAAAGAGGAGTACCTTTATTGTGGAAAGTGGAATAATAATTTGACAGTCTAGTAGGATACCAAACATGAAACAAATTATTCCTATATGATATATTATTCCTATATTAATTTATATTAATTTAGAGGCAAAGAATGAAGAGATAAAAGTGAGGGAGGGAAGAAGAAGACCATAAGAAGACTGTAGGCATGTTTTAATGAATTGGGAAGGGGGAAAGAGTAAGCAATTGTTAAATTTTAGTCACCCAAAGACAAAATTTGGAATACGAAAGATAATGTTTCACTGTTTACTTAAAACATTCTGTTAAATATAAAAAGTACATTTTTAAAATTTAGGAGAATTCAATATGGTACCACTGCATTCAAACAAAGGAGATGACAGGAATAAAAGAATAAAAAAGAAGTCCAAATACCAAAAAATAAAAAAGGCATCATGAGCAACAAATGCATACATGGTGGGTATTTGTTTTTTCTGGGAGCTCAGCATATGGCAGGTCTGACTCCCAGAATGGAAGATGATGGGGGAAGATCATCATTTTCCAGGCACTTGGCCCTGGACTTCATTCTTAGCAGTTAGATGCTACAACCTGAGGCTTTGAAAGGAAGGAGTGACACAAAGTATACTTATAGTCAGAGATTATTTGGGCTTGGCTGCTGTGAGATCAAGAGTCCACCCATAGTGTGGAAGTAAGAAGAAATAGCAGAGTTGAGGGGTGGCAGCAGCGAGGGATCAGCTGCAGTGCCCTCCCACATCCTTTTGCATAATTTCTGCTCTGCCTTACCTTCCACAGTTCCTATTTATTCTCAGAACTTGATTTTCTCTTTCTAGATATCCCTCCAGTACTTCCTTTGTCTGCCTGTGTTATATTAGGTTTCTGTTGTGTGCAAACAAGAACCCAACTGCTATAGCATAAAGCATGATAGCAGTAAACACAAATGTGTTCCTTATAACAATAAAAATAGATGGATCAAAAATCCTTTTTGAAAGACAAAAAAATCTCAGGTTGATTTTAAAATGTTAAATGAGTTATTACAAGAGAGATATCTAAGTCAAAATAGCTCAGAAAGATGAAAAGAGTTGGTAAAGATATATCAGGTAAATGCAAATAAAGGAAAGCAAAGGTGGAATGTTACTACCATTAAAGTAGAAGTTAAGCAAAAAGATTAAATAGGATAAAGAGGTTAAATTTATATTTTTATTTATGTTTAATCACACAAATTATTATTATGAGAACAGGTTATTATAAAAATTAAATCAATACAGAAATATTTTTAATGTGAAAATTCCTTCTTTTAGTCTTTGAATATTACTCCCTTCTTAGAAGGTAAACTTCTGTTCAGTCGTTAGTGTGTATATTTCTAAAACTCTATGCGTGTATATACTCACATACAAATATATGACTTTGAGGATTTTGTTCAATCATAGCTGTGATCATGTGGTATGTCATAGCTATGGCAGTTGAAGTGCAATTCTGAGAACTGGCAACAGCCTCCAGCCACAGCGTCTTCAGGCCTACTTTAGTGTTTGAGCCAAAGTTATGCTCTCACTGGGCTGCAGCCAGCCAATCACTGAGCACAGAGGGGCTCCTAGGGTCTGGACATTTCTTCCCAGGGCAGGACTCTTCTATGAGTGATCTTTATACCAAGTCCCCCTGATGCACCAGCTAAACCTTTCTCGGAGCTGCAGTGCAGCCTCTGGCTCTTCCCGCCTAATCTCCCTTCCTTCCTCCTCTTCTTTCATGGCATCATGTCTGCAAAATGGTTTGAAAGTTTTCCTGTCTACTCCAGATTTCTCTTCCCTTTATCTTTCATGAGCATCTTTCCAATGAATCTCTTGCACTTCTAACTCCTTTTTGACATCAGAATAATACAATTCATACTAAAAGTAGTCCAACAAAACAGGGACAGAGATGAGGTTTTAAGACTGAATCACTCACTGCTCAGCAAGAAGGGAGGACCCTATTGAGTAGTATGTCAATCAGATAATATTGTGTTCATGATAATGTGCCCACAATCTAGGGCTTAAGGAATACTTAATAAAACCAACAATATATTAGGACGTAAAAATAAATCAGTATATTTCAAAAAGCAAAACTTCTATAGGACACCATCTCTGGTCACAATATAATGAAATTGAAATTAAGAACACACACACAAACACGTATAAAAAGCCCCTAACCACTTTGAGGTTAAAAAAAAAAAAAGGAAATATTCTGAAATAACTACTAGATCAATGGTGAAACCAAAACCACAATTATCAATTATTTAGAAAATAAGAATAGTATATACCATCAGTAATAAATAACCTACCAACCAAAAACAAAAAAAGCCCGGGACTTGATAGATTCACAGCCAAATTTTACCAGATGTACAAAGAAGAGCTGGTACCATTCCTACTGAAAATATTCCAAAAAAACTGAGAAGGAAGGGCTCCTCCTCAACTCATTCTCTGAGGCCAACATCATCCTGATCCTAAAACCCGGCAGAGACACAACAAAAAAGAAAAATCTTCAGGCCAATATGCTTGATGAACATCGATGCAAAAATCCTCAATAAAATACTTCAAACTGAATCCAGCAGCACATCAAAAAGCTAACCTACCATGATTAAGATTAAGTTGGCTTCATCCCCAGAATACAAGGTCGGTTCAACATACACAAATCAATAAATGTGATTCATCACATAAACAGAACTAAAGACAAAAACCACAGAATTATTTCAACAGATGCAGAAAAGGCTTTCAATAAAATTCAACACTCCTTCATACTAAAAAACTCTCAATAAACTAGGTATTGAACCAATATAACTCACAATAATAAGAGCCATCTATGACAAACCCAGAGCCAATATCATACTGAATGGGTAAAAGCTAGAAGCATTCCCCTTGAAAACTGACACAAGGATGCCCTCTCTTACCACTTCTATTCAACACAGTACTGTAAGTCATAGCCAGAGCAATCAGGCAAGAGAAAGAAATAAAGGACGTCTAGACAGTAAGAGAGGAAGTCAAACTATCTCTGTTTGCAGATGACATGATTTTATATCTAGAAAACTCCACAATTTTGGCCCAAAAACTCCTTCAGCTGATAAAAAACTTCAGGAAAGTTACAGAACACAAAGTCAATGTACAAAAATCACTAGCATTCCTATACATCAAAGCAAGTCAACCTGAGAGCCAAATCAGGAAGGCAATCCTATTCACAACTGCCACAAAAATAAAATGAAATACTTAGGAATACAGGGAGGGAGGTGAAAGATCTCTACAATGAGATCATTGAGAATTCCACATGAGAATTACAAAACACTGGTCAAAGAAATCAGAGATGACACAAACAAGTGGAAAAACATCCCATGCTCATGGATAGGAAGAACAAATATCATTAAAATGGCCATATTGTCCAAAGCAATTGATAGAGTCAATACTATGCCTATTAAACTATCATGGACATTCTTCACAGAACCAGAAAAAAAATATGTTTTAAAATTCATATGAAACCAAAAAACAGCATGAATAGCTAAGGCAATCCTAAGCAAAGAAAACAAAGCTGGAGGCATCATGCTAACTGACTTCAAACTATATGGTGGGGCAACCGTAACCAAAACAGCATGGTTCTGGTACAAAAACAGGCACATAGACCAGTGGAAGAGAATACAGAGCCCAGAAATAAGGCCATACAGCTATGACCATCTGATCTTCAACAACGCTGACAAAAACAAGAAATGGGGGAAAGACTCTGTATTCAATAAACGGTGCTGGGATAGCTGGCTAGCCATTTGCAGAATATTGAAGCTGGACCCCTTCCTTATACCATATACAAAAATCAACTCAAGATGGAATAAAGACTTAAATGTAAAACCCAATACTAAAAAACCCTGTAAGACAACCTAGGTAATACCATCTTGGAAACAGGAACAGGCAATGATTGTATGACAAAGACACTAAAAGCAATTGCAACAAAAACAAAAGTTGACAAGTGGAATCTAATTAAGCTTAAGAGCTTCTGCACAGCAAAAAGAAATCACCAACAGAGTAAAACAGACAACCTACAGAATGGGAGAAAATATTTGCAAACTGCATTTGACAAAGGTCTAATATCCAGCATCTATAAGGAACATAAACAAGTTTACAAGAGAAAAATAAACAACTCCATTAAAAAGTGGGCAAAATACATGAACACTTTTCAAAAGAAGACATACATGAGGCCAACAAACATAAGAAAAAAAGCTCAGTATCACTGATCGTTAGAGAAATGCAAATCAAAACCACAATGAGATACCATCTCACACCAGTCAGAATGACTATTATCAAAAAATCAAAAAACAACAGATATTGGCAGGGTTGTAGAGAAAAGGGAACACTTATACACTGTTGGTGGGAGTATAAGTAAGTTCAACCATTGTGGAGAAGAGTATGAAGATTCATCCAAGAGCTAAAAGCAGAACCACCATTCAATCCAGCAATCCCATTACTAGGTATATACCCAGAGGAATATAAGTCATTCTACCATAAAGGCACATGCACTTGAGTGTTAATTGCAGCACTGTTCACAATAGCAAAGACATGGAATCAGCCTAATGCCTATCAATGACAGATTGGATAGAGAAAATGTAGTGCATATACACCATGGAATACTATGCGGTTATAAAAAAAGAACAAGATCATGTCTTTTGTGGTAACATGGATGGAGCTGGAGGCTATTATCCTCAGCAAACTAACATAGGAACAGAAAACCAAATATCACATGTTCTCACTTATAAGTGGGATCTAAATGATGAGAACTCATGAATACAAAGAAGGAAATAATAGATACTGGGGTCTATTTGAGGATGCAAGGTGGGAGGAGGGAGAAGAGCAGAAAAGGTAACTATTGGGTACTGGGCTTAATACCTGGTTGATGAAATAATTTGTGCAACAACCCCCCATGACATGAGTTTATCTATGTATCAAACATTCACATGTACCCCCAAACCTAAAATAAAAGTTTAAAAAAAAAAAAGATAAAGTCAAGAAACAAGCTAAAAAGCAGAATATCATATACCAAAATTTATGAAATATAGCCAAAGTTTTTCTAAAGGAAAACACATAGAATTAAATGCTTTAATTTTAAAACAAGAAACATCAAAGTTAGCATTCAACTCGAAAAGTTAGAAAAGACGAAAACAAAAAAATAAGTAAAATGGGAAGAAAAACATTAACAAAGCCAAAAGCATAAAATGATGAAAATTTAAAAGTCAAATTGTTAAATAAATCCAATAGATGATTTGTTGAAAGTATTTATAATTAGACACATCTGTGGCAAATGCAATCAATGAAAAGATAGAGAAAAGACAGGTACATAGAAGAGGTATGAGAGAGTAAATATGACCACAGAGGGGAACTAAATGAGAAAATATTAGAAATAATAGTATGCTAATTGAGTTGAGAATGTAGGTAAAAAGAACCAACTTTTGGAAAATAGAATCTCCAATATTGCCTTGTGAAGCAGAAAATCTGACCAGAGCAATAACCAGGGGAGAAATCATAAGGATTTCTCATGCAGATCTTAGACCCAGAGACTTTCATTTCTTTCAAACATCCTAAGGGGAGACGTTCCCACTAGTCAACCTGTTTCAGAGCCTAGAAAAACATTTTTAAACTTCCAGATTCATTTTATGAATCCAACATGTCCCAAAACTAAATCATAAACTAGGCCTTCTCCAAACCTCGTCTACTAATATAGTGGTAAAAGTCCTAAACATGATGCAAACCATATTACATATTTCAAATACACCATAACCAAGTAAAGCTTATTTTAGAAATGCATGGGTAGTTCAGTATTGGGAAATACATTAATATAATTTACAATGCAAACAAATTACTGATAGATCAAAGGAGAAAAATTATGATTAATAGATACCCCAAATCAAATAAAATTCAAGATGTCTTTTTGATTATATATTTTTAAAAAATTCTCAGAGAACTATGACAAGAAAGATAATTCCTTAACAAATGAATTTTTTGTCTCACACTAATAGCCAACATCATACATGATTATAATGTCTTAGACATAGCCCTATTAGTTTTAGAAAAAACATAAGGATGCCTGTTATCACCACTATTATTCATCACTGTTCTGAAAGCCCCAGCTAATTAAATAAGGCAAGGTGTACAAATAATAACAAAAAGACTAAAATTTTATTATTGCTATTAATATTATTATTATTTTAAGATAGAGTCTTGCTCTGTCGCCCAGGCTGGAATCCAGTGGCGCCATCTCGACTCACTGCATCCTCCGCCTCCCGGGTTCAAGTGATTCTCCTGCCTCAGCCTCCCAAGTAGCTGGGACTACAGGAGTGCACCACCATACTCGGCTAATTTTTGTGTTTTTAATAGAGATGGGGTTTCACCATGTTGGCCAGGCTGATCTTCAACTCCTGACCTCAAGTGATCCGCCTGCCTTGGCCTCTCAAAGTGCTGGGATTACAGGCATGAGCCACCGTGCCCGGCCAAAAGACTAAAATTTTATTGTGTGCTTACTATAGTCCAGGCACTGCTCCAAGCACCTTTTGGTTTTCACTTAATTCACATAATAACCCTAGGAAGTATCATTATTATGCCCATTTTACAGATAAGGAAATAAGTCACCGAATGGTTAAATAATTTGCCAAGGGCAGGTAAAAGTAAATACTGAAAAGCAAAACACAATGATCACAATTTTTAGATGTCATGGTTGCCTTCATGGAAAGTCTAAGAATTAGCTGAAACCCACTTAAAAAGTATTACTGATAACAAAACATCCTTTATTTCACCCCTCTCAAGCTTCTCTAGAATGCCACAAGAGCCATCAGGCAAGACAGATGTTTAATTTAGTCCTGGCAAGAGGGTAAGATATCTGTCTTCCCCATTTACTCATCTTAATCCTTAATTGCCACCCATCTTCCCCAAGCAGTCTGTCTCATTTACTTTGCTCCCATTTGCAATCAAGGGCTGAGCCTCAAAGACATCTGGAGTTTTAAAACCCAGTAATGATAAGTAGAAACCAACACAAAACAAAACAAAAAACATCTTTTAGAAATCTCTGGCCATAGATGATGTGTATCTATAAGGCCCCAAAAGCTCCAGTCCCCAAGCTTAATATCAGTGGAGAGGAGGGAGGATTGGCAGAGGTACATCCCTCTTTAGGACTCAGCCTCATTTCAGAACTGACTGTGGCTGCCACTCAGCCAGGCTCTGGGTCACAGCACCAGGCTCTGTAAGTTCTGAGAGAGCCAGGGTCAGGACCCAGGGACCTGCCTGAGAAGGAGGCCTGTGGGGGCAGCGTAGAAAGGGCTCAAGGCAACCTGCAGCATTTCAAGGACCCTGGACATCTGTAGGGGCAGTAGCAGTATGTAAAGAGGCAGAAGAAATAAAGGAATGAGCACAATAACTAAAGCTTGCCCTACCAGGACAAAAATTACTGTTCTAAGGTCATTTGGCCTGGGCCACTATAACGGTTCCCAACTGTTTGAGAAACAGTATGGTGGAGTGAAAGAAACACCACGCCAAGATCAAAAGACATGCATTCATGCCCTCTCCAGGTCACTACCATCTGTACATCATTTGAGGAACCCCTTTATCTTTCTGAGTCTATGCGCTGTATCAGATGGTTGTGGGAAGCGTTACATAAGGCTGGAGTTGAGACTGACCAGAGAACGTGAGGAGCTAATGTCCATGTCTTGACTTTGATACACTAACTTTAATTTTCCAGCCTTTCTTGAAGATAGGAGGCTGAGGCCCAGCAGTGGTCTGAGGTCTTTCACATTGTGTTCGTGAATCTTCATTGTAGGATTTTCCCTGCCTGCTTTGTGGAGGACATCACCTAAACCACAGACTCCTGGGTAAAAGAAATATTCCTCTGCTTTCAATACAGTGGGCCTAGAAGAAATGCATAATAAAACCTATAACATGGAAATAGCCATTCCTTTCCAGACTATTTCCCAAAATTGTCATGAGTATTAAAAAAAAAAAAATATATGAAAGTGCTTTGTAAACAGCAAAGTGTATACAAAGGTGACGGGCTTATTGTCATTATGCTGATTTATCTTAAAATCACCTCTCATTTCTCCCTTCTGAGTTATCAGCAAAATGCCTTTCTCAGATTGACCTTGTTAGGGTATGGGAGACATCACATGTAGAGCACATGTAAACTGCGTGGCCAATACATACTAGATGTATTTGTCAGGGTTCCCTAGAGGGGCACAACTAATTGGAAATACATAAACAAATATACATACATATTTATAAAGGGAAGTTTATTGAGTATATTAACTTACACAATCACAAGGTCCCACAATAGGCTGTCTACAAGCTTGAGGAGCAAGGAGAGCCAATCTGAGTCACAAAACTGAAGAACTTGGAGTCCGATGTTTGAGGACAGGAAGCATGCAGCACGGGAGAAAGATGTAGGCTAGGAAGCTAGGTCAGTCTGGCCTTTTTGTGTTTTTCTGCCTGCTTTATATTCGCTGGGAGCTGATTATATTGTGACCACCAAATTAAGGGTGGGTCTGCCTTCCCCAGCCCACTGACTAGGGAAGTGTTAATCTCCTTTGGCAGTACATTCACAGACACACCCAGGATCAATACTTTGCATCCTTCAATCCAATCACCTGAACACTCATTATTAACCATTACAAGTCCACCGCTTGTCAATTTGAACCCATATGCATCCCCTGAGATCATACATAATCTTCAAATAGAGACAATAATAAGGTTATAATTAAGCCTAACATAATACAACTATCCTTTGTACAACTGGAAACACACCAATCCCCAACCCAAACACTATTACATAAAGTTAACAATACTTAAATGCTGATATGAAGTCAATAAATCTTGTGTCACGTGATAAAGAAGAAAGGAAATAAAAAGAAGATATTTTCTTACCATAAGTGTCTGTATGCACAAACATGTTTTTAACAAAAGAGGGAAGAAATACTCATAACAATTACTATCGTCGTTTCTACAGTTGGTCACGTGGTCGTAGCTGGTATTGGTGACTACCTTCTTTTAACCTATTCTGTATTCCCTTTGCCTTCAGCAAGCACCTCAGCAGGTCATGATTTTTTTCCTAGTGGAGTGACCCAAACCTTCATTCCTGAGGGATCTGGGCCATTTGTAGTCCTGCCTGGATTGGGCTGTTGTAGTTTCCCATTGACCTTAATCACAGGACATGGTAATACTAAGAGACGCCGTAATGGATCTGCTGTATTCCATTCATACTCTTCCTTTCCTCCGTTATGGAGTAGTAGACTGATTTCATCTTGATAGTCCAGGTCAATCACACCAGCCAACACTGTAACTCCCTTTTAGCCTGTTGACTTAAAGGTGGGAGGAGCACAAAGTGTTCAGGTGGCAATCTTATCTTCCAGTTTAATGGAATTGTTGTTGTGGCTCCTGGTGACAACATTCCTCCCTCTGGAAGTAAGATGTCTAGGCCAGCAGAACATAATGTAACAAGAACAGGAAGCAAAAATTGTGCTAGTGGATCACTAGGGGTGATGGTGAGTGGTGCCATTTCCACTTCCACCCCTTGATTCCTGGACCTGTGCATCCTGGCTATGGGAGAAAGAGTACCATATATTTGATGTTGATTCAGAGCATACACGGTTTTCTGGAGAACTTTGCCCCAGCCCTCCAAAATATTGTCACCTAGTTGGCATTGTAATTGTGACTTCAAAAGGCCATTCCACCATTGTGTCAATCCAACTGCTTCAGGATGATGGGAATCATGGTAAGACCAGTGAATTCCATGAGCATGAGCCCACTGCCACACTTCTTTAGCCATAAAGTGAGTGCCTTGGTCAGAGGCAATGCTGTGTGGAATACCATGATAGTGGATAAGGCATTCCATGAGTCCACAGATGGTAGTCTTGGTGGAAGCATTGCATGCAGGATAGGCAAATCCATATCTGGAGTAAGTGTCTATTCCAGTGAGGATAAACCTCTGCCCTTTCCATGATGGAAGAGGTCCAATATAATCAACCTGCCACCAGGTAGCTTGTTGTTCACCCCGAGGAATGGTGCCATATCAAGGGCTCAGTGTTGGTCTCTGCTGCTGGCAAATTGGGCACTCAGCAGTGGCCATAGCCAGGTCAGCCTTGGTGAGTGGAAATCCATGTTGCCAAGCCCATGTGTAACCTCCATCCCTGCCACCATGGCCACTTTGTCCATGGGCCCGTTGGGCAATGACATGGTGGCTGGGGAAAAAGGCTGAATGGTGTCCACAGAATGAGTCATCCTGTTCACCTGATTATTAAAATCTTCCTCTGCTGAGGTCACCCATTGGTGACCACTCACATGGGATACAAATATCTTCAGTTTTCGACCACTCAGGTCCATCCACATACCTTTTCCCCAAATTTCTTTGTCACCAATTTTCCAATCATGCTTCTTCCAAGTCCCTGACCATCCAGCCAAACAATTGGTTACAGCCCATGAATCAGTATATAATCGCACATCAGGCCATTTCTCCTTCCATGCAAAGTGCACAACTAGGGGTACTGCTTGGAGTTCTGCTCACTTGGAAGATTTCCCTTCACCACTGTCCTTAAGGGAAAGGAGCTATAGTGCTGCAGTTGTCCACTTTCTGGTGGTGCCTGCATATCGTGCAGGGCCATCTGTGAACCAGGCCATAGTCTTCTCTTCCACTGTCAACTGATCATAAGGAACTCACCATGGGGCCATCGATGCAGGCTGAGGAAGACAAGGCAGGGTGGCAAGAGTGGAGATCAGGGCATTTGAGCCACTTCCTCATGTAACTTACTTGTGCCTTCAGGACCTGCTCGAGCCTGATGACGTATATACCACTTCCATTTTGATGACGGAATGTTACTGTGCATGACTCACTTTATGGCTAGATGGGTCAGAAAGCACCCAGTTCATGATAGGCAATTCAGGTTGCATGTGACTTGATGACCCCTAGTCAAACGTTCAGTTTCCACCAAAGTCCAGTAACAACCCAAGAGCTGTCTCTCAAAAGGAGAGTAGTCATCTGCAGAAGATGGCAGCACCTTGCTCCAAAATCCTAGAGGCCTCTGCTGTGATTCACCTAGAGGGCATGTCAAAGGCTCCAAACAGCATCCCTATCTGCCACTGACATCTCAAGCACCATTGGATCTGCTAGGTCATATGGCCCAAGTGGTAGAGCAACTTCCACAGCAACCTGGACCTGTTGCAGAGCCTTCTCCTATTCTGGACCCTGCTTAAAACTGGCAGCCTTTCAGGTCACTCAATAAATGCACCAGAGTAGCACACCCAAATGAGGAATGTGTTGCCTCCAAAACCCAAATAGGCCCACTAAGTGTTGTGCCTCCTTCTTGGTTGTAGGAGAGGCCAAATGCAGCAACTTATCCTTCACCTTAGAAGGAATATCTCCACAGGCCCACATCACTGGACTCTTAGAAATTTTACTGAGGTAGAAGGTCTCTGAATTTTAGTCGGATTTATTTCCCATCCTCTGGCACACAAATGTCTCACTAATAAGTCCAGCATGTTTACTATTTCTTACTTACCGGATCCAATCAGCATAATGTTATCAATGTAATGGACCAGTGTGATATCTTGCAGAAGCAAAAGGTGATCAAGGTCTCTCCGAATAAGATTATGACACAAAGCTGGAGAGTTTATATACTTCTGAGGTAGGACAGTAAAGGTGTATTGCTGGCCTTGCCAGCTGAAGACAAATTGCTTTTGGTGGGCCTTATGGACAGGAATGGAGAAAAAGACATTTGCAAAGTCAATGGCTGCGTACCAGGTACCAGGAGATGCGTTAATTTGCTCAAGCAATGAAACCACATCTAGTAGCAGTAGCTGCAACTGGAGTTACCACTTGGTTAAGCTTACAATAATCCACTGTTATTCTCCAAGATCCATCTGTCTTCTGCACAGGCCAAATGAGAGAGTTGAACAGGAATGTGGTGGGAATTAACACCTGTGCATCTTTCAAGTCCTTGATGGTGGCACTAATCTCCACAATCCCTCCAGGGATGTGATATTGTTTTTGATTTACTATTTTTCTAGGTAGAGGCAGCTCTAAAGACTTCCATTTGGTCTTTCCCACCATAATAGCCCTCATCCTACCAGTCAGTGAGCCAATGTGGGGGTTCTGCCAGCTGCTGAGTATGTCTATGTCAATTATGCATCTGGCAATGGGCAAATGACCATAGAATGAGTACAGGGACCCACTGGACTCACTATAAGTTGGACCCAAGCTAAAACTCCATTAATTACCTGATCCCCAAAAGTCACTATTTTAACTGGAGGACCACAATGATGTTTGGGTCCCCTGGAATCAACATCAGCTCAGAACATGTCCAGTAGTCCCTGAAATGTCTGATCATTTCCCTTTCCCCAATATACAGTTACCCTGGTAAAAGGCCAAAGGTCTCCTTGGGGAAGGATGGGAGAAAGATTCACTGCATAAATTGTCCGTAATGTAGTGGGGTCCTTCCTCGAGGAGACCCAGCCTCTTCTTCATTCAAGGGGTTTTGGGTCTGTAAACTGGCTCAAGTCTGGAAACTGATTGAGAGGGCATGATTCTATGTTTTTGTAATTCAAATTAGGCTTTTGTCCATTCTACCTAGAAGTTTTCTGTTTGTATAATTTAAGTAGGAATGCAGTAGGCTTCCTATCAGTTTCACTTCTAAGAACACCACGATTAATTAGCCAATGCCACAGCTATACACAGGTCAGATTATTCTAATTGCTGCTTTGCCTCTGCTTTCCATTACGGTAGCTATACCAACCTTTCCTTTGACAGTTGAGTGCCACCACTTGGTCCCTGCCACCTCGGGATTCAATTATTCCCATTGTATTTCAATTTTGTAGTTGAGTGACTGCTGTTCCCACTGTTAGATCTGACATACAGAGAAGAGCAATTACAGGGCTCTTCAAAGATGCAGATGCTGTCCTCACAAATCTATTTTGCAAGGCATTGATCAAGGGTATATCTCATTCCCAGCTGGGATGAGTAGGTCTAAAGTGACTAATCCACTCCACCATCCCAATCTCCCTAAACCTTTGGGTCCCTTCTTTTATATTAAGCCAAGGAAGATCAGGCATTTCCAGCTCACTCACAGTGGGCCATCTTTTAATCCATATTTCAGCTAACCAAGCAAATAAACTATTAGAACCTTTATGAACCCCCTAAGCTGCAACATTAAATGCAGAGTCCCTACTTAGTGGACCAATAAATGTAGCCTGATCCAACTCTGTGTTCCCTCCACCATTATCCCACACCCTTAATATCCATTTCCATGCCTGTTCTCAGATTTCTGTTTATATAAATTAAAGAACTCAAGCACATTCTTTTTGATGTGGTGCACCTCCTCATGGGTCACACTCTCAACCTCACCTCCAGGGTCCCGCTGGGACTTTAGTCTAGTTATAGGTCTAGAAGAAAATAGGGGTGTTGGGGGAGGCTCATGAGGAGAATCAACATTATTTTGCCTGGCAGCTGCCTCAGGGGAGGCCATCATTGTTGCCACAGGCAGTGCAGGGTTTATCTCCTCATACAAAGGTGGAAAGGCTGATGGCAGCATGGGTCATGGGGGGATATTGCCACTACTGGGGATGGGGAAACTGTTCCTTCTGGCAAGAAGGTTCATCAGAGTTTACAAACTCAATGTCTACAGCTTCATCAGGGTCCTCCCACACATCCCCATTCCAAGTTTCAGGGTCCCATTCTTTTCCAATCAATGCCCTGACTTTAACTGTAGACACCTGCTGAGGCTGTGCAAGCACCTTTCATTGCAGGTCAGCCACTCACATGATAAGAGCTTGTTTCTGTTTTTCCACAGTTTTAGCTCTTTCTCTACAAGAGGTAAGACTCTCACTAAGGGCAATCTTGCAGATTTGAGAGTCAGTATGTGCTTCTGAAGCCAGGAGACAGAATCCCTGAGAGCTCATCATTTTCTTTCATCACTTTGTCTACTGAACTTAAGAATAACCAACCAGCTTCATTATGTTCCTTGGTTCTACATATATAGTCAAAGGTATTAGGTATAAAGTCACTAAACTCCTTGCCTCTCATAAGCAGTGAATCAGGAGTGTCAAATGCATTTATTTTGCATAACTCTCTAAACAGTTCATGCTAAGGACTCTCAGTGTTCTCCATACTATTAGAAGTACAGTCCTTCTGCATCCATGTCCCTACAAAGGACACAAACTCATCCTTTTTTATGGCTGCATAGTATTCCATGGTGTATATGTGCCACATTTTCTTAATCCAGTCTGTCACTGATGGACATTTGGGTTGATTCCAAGTCTTTGCTATTGTGAATAGTGCCGCAATAAACATATGTGTGCATGTGTCTTTATAGCAGCATGATTTATAATCCTTTGGGTATATACCCAGTAATGGGATGGCTGGGTCATATGGTACACCTAGTTCTAGATCCTTGAGGAATCGCCATACTGTTTTCCATAATAGTTGAACTAGTTTACAATCCCACCAACAGTGTAAAAGTGTTCCTATTTCTCCACATCCTCTCCAGCACCTGTTGTTTCCTGACTTTTGAATGATCGCCATTCTAACTGGTGTGAGATGGTATCTCATTGTGGTTTTGATTTGCATTTCTCTGATGGCCAGTGATGATGAGCATTTTTTCATGTGTCTGTTGGCTGTATGAATGTCTTCTTTTGAGAAATGTCTGTTCATATCCTTTGCCCACTTTTTGATGGGGTTGTTTGTTTTTTTCTTGTAAATTTGTTTGAGTTCTTTGTAGGTTCTGGATATTAGCCCTAGCAAACTATCACAAGAACAGAAAACCAAACACCGCATGTTCTCACTCATAGGTGGGAACTGAACAATGAGATCACTTGGACTCGGGAAGGGGGACATCACACACCGGGGCCTATCACGGGGAAGGAGGAGGGGGGAGGGATTGCATTGGGAGTTATACCTGATGTAAATGACGAGTTGATGGGTGCAGCACAGCAACATGGCACAAGTATACATATGTAACAAACCTGCACGTTATGCACATGTACCCTAGAACTTAAAGTATAATAATAATAATAAATAAATAAATAAATTTTTTTAAAAAAGAAAAAAAAAAAGAAGAAGTACAGTCCTTAGCATTTTTGGGTCTAATCATATAAAGTAGCCAACTCCAGAAACCCCAAAACCAACGAAAGAACTCCATCCTTAATATCTGTTCCTCTAGAACCACTCCTGGTACCAAAATCAGTTTATGGGTCCCCTAGAGGGACAGAAGAAATAAGACATATGAGGAGTTTAGTAAGTATTAACTTACATGATCACAAGTTCCCACAATAGCCTGTCTGCAAGCTTGATGAGAAAGGAGAGCCAGTATGAGTCTCAAAACTGAAGAACTTGGAGTCTGATGTTTGAGGGCAGGAAGCATCCAGCATGGGAGAAAGATGTAGGCTGGGAGGCTAGGTCAGTCTGGCCTTTTCACGTTTTTCTGCCTGCTTTACATTTGCTGACAGCTGATTATATTGTGCCCACCAAATTAAGGGTGGGTGTGCCTTTCCCAGCCCACTGACTCAAGTGTTAATCTCCTTTGGCAACACCTTCACAGACACATCCAGAATCAATACTTCGCATCCTTCAATCCAATCAAGTTGACACTCATTATTAACCATCACACTAGGCAAGACCACAAATCAGGTTCCAGGGGCTCAGACCCCCACTACTCCCTGCCCTTTCTCATTCCCTTTTTATTCCTCCAACAACCTAAAGTCATTGGCAGCATGATCAGTTCTAATCTTGGAAACTGTTTTTTTACTCTTCCACTTTCCCTTCCCTCTCCTTAACATCTTTCTATCTCCACACGTGTTCCCAACTTAGGAGGTGCTACATATTTCGTGTTTGGATTATGCGTAGCCTGTTCTACTCATGGGAAGGATGACAGGAGTCCTTAAAAAGAAATCGGGGTCAAAAACTCCCTGGGGAGTGTTTTCTCATCTCAAGCCATGACTGCACTTTCCACCTTCTATCTTTTCCCAACCCTTCCAAAACGACAATGAGTGTACTTCATACCTGCTCTGTAATTCAAAGACTCTAGGCCCATGAGAGGCTGTCGGCCACACTTATCAGAGAAACTGATGCAGGGAAAGCAAAAAAGAGTAAATAGGAGACGAGAGGAATAATCCCAATCAAGATGGAAGATTCTTGGCTGGGCACAGTGGCTCACGCCTGTAATCCCAGCACTTTGGGAGGCCAAGGTGGGCGGATCTCGGGGTCAGGAGATCGAGAGCATCCTGGCTAACATGGTGAAACCCTGTCTCTACTAAAAATACAATAAAATTAGCCAGGCGTGGTGGCAGGTGCCTGTAGTCCCAGCTACTCGGAAGGCTGAGGCAGGAGAATGGCTGAACGCAGGAGGCAGAGCTTACAGTGAGCCCGAGATCGCGCCACTGCACTGCAGCCTGGGGGACAGAGCCAGACTCCGTCTCAAAAAGAAAAAAAAAAAAAGAAGAGGAAGATTCTTTGGAGTGGAGAGCAAGGAAAATTCCAGCACCGTGTCTTTGGTGAGCAGGCACATTGGGATTGGAGTTGGTGTAGGGATGTTAAAGGATAGTCTAGGAGGCCCCATAGAGCAATATTGCCAGCCCCAGAAGTGGTTGCACTTCACAGGAGGCTGGCTGGATTCAGAGCTCTCCAAGGTCCTAGCCAGGAAGTCCCAGAAATTTCCAAATTTTTAGTGGCAAAAATAAAGGCGGTCAGGAGAGGCTGAGCTGAAATGAAGGACACACTCTGCTAGCCAGCCAGGAAGATGGAAGCCAGGCTGAAGGCTGAAAACAAGTATGCCCCCTCATTCTAGCTGCCTTCCCTTGCATTATCAGCATGACTTGTAGCAAGAAGTGTCTCCTGCTGGGAGAAATTCAGCAGGTATTTTGTGGAGACTAACACTTGAATTATAATATGAAGGTGACTCACCTCCTGGGAGACCAGAGGACTGGGCAGTCATTGAGGTCTGCAGGTTTGGGGTGTGGAGATTAGAGGGGAAACTAGCCTCAAGTAATCTGTCTTCATCCTATAGCCAGTCCCCGGGGTGCCTTTGCTAGCCTAAAGGTACAGGGTAATGTCCCATATAATTCTCTTGATTTTGAATGATCGACATAGGCTCTGTTTTGTGCTCTTTTCACCTCATTCTCTCTGCCGACTCCATTTCTGCCAGGCACCTTCCAAATAGGGCTGAACATATGAACTCTCTTGGTCTGGAGTCCCTGGGCTCCAAACTCAGTGTAGCCTCCTGATCCTTGCTAGCATTGTAACCATAGGACGTACAGGACTAAAACTGCTTCCAGTGACAACACTGGAAGCAGCCTTAGGCTATAATCAAACACTCCACCATGGCAAAGAACCTGAGGTCAAAGCCTGCCTTGAAGACGTTAAGAGCTACCTCATAAGCATCCTGTCTGTGTAAGAGACTTCTGTTGTCCTTGTTCCAGAGAGGACCAGTTTATTGATGCCAGTCATCCTTCAGAGGACGGCAATGCAGTTGACATTCAACACGTGTGAGGCTCTTTGGGAGCTTGTCTTTTCCTTTAACCTGTTAAGGGGTGGGCATAACCTTTGACTTCTGCTCTCAAAGGCTATACACCAGGGTTCTCTTCTTCCCTCCCCAGTCCACCCTTCCCTTTCCCATCAGACTCCCAATATGCTCTCTAACCTTTAAGCCTGCTGTTTGGCCAGTTCCTCAGGACTACCTAGATGGTCTCTCAAGTTGAATTGACTCTACAGGTGCTGAAGAAACCAGTTACCTGTGCTCTGTGATTTCACATTCACCAAAAGATCTACTTCTTGGCAGCACTTCCTGTATTAGGAAGAGTACCGACCAGAGTGTCTGAAATCTTACCAGTAAAAACTAATTCCAATGGGGTAAAGCAAAATGCCTCCAGAATCCTCCATTAGGGTGAAAATGCCCTCACCAGAGAAAAATGCAGTGACCTGTTGCCCAATGTAAATGCACTTCCTCTCTCCAAAATAGTGCCTGGGCATTCCCAAGTGAGCCAGGGCCATTAATACACACAGTTCTGAATGTTAAAGGATCAGATTGTGGATGGCAGTACTGCCTACTGATGGAAATTATGGGCTAGGAGTGAAAATTAGACTCTAATCCCAGCCAAGAGAACATGGGCAGTTCATTCAACCTCTCTAGGACTCAGCTTCTACCCCAAAATTATCTCTATTCTACCTCTCAGGGAAATCATTAGAACTTAGTAGAATTGCTCTGAGAATACTCTCTCTCTCTCTCTCTCTCTCTCTCTCCAACAATCATTTATTTCACAATTCTCATGTACCAGGTCCTAAATGAGTAAGAGGAAATTCTCAGATGACTGAAACTTGGTCCTTCTGTGCAAGATGCTTCAAATTTAGTAGGGTAGATGATTACTATCAATATACTAAGTGCAGATACTGGACTGTGCACAGGAGTCTATGGAGCCCAGAGGGTCATCTAACCCTCTGGATGTGGGCAAAGCAGATGAACCCTGAATTGGAAGACTAATATAATAAACTAGGGAAGGGGGTTAGAAGAGGGTAAAAATAGCCCATACAGAAGGAATGACTTCAGCAAAAGTATGGCAGAGGAATATTAAGATACATGGCTAAATATGACCAATTAGGAATTACTAGAGCTTAAATTATGAAAAATGGAATGTCAGGATATAAGGCTGAGGAATACGTAGGAGCTAAACCATGGAGGACCTTTTGTATTAAATTAATGAAATTGGAGTTCATGTATCAAGCAACCCACTACTGAAGTGTTTTAAGCAGGTGAGCGAGAGTCAGTTTAATTACGGATCCCTTTGGGAGCAGTGTGACAGGTGAGTCATAAAAAGATAGGGTAGAAAGTGATCTGCAAGGTAATGGCAATGGAGGCATGGCCAGTCCCTTTGACTCATTGGTTAAATAGGATGCTGACTGAGAGCTGCTGTTGCTTGGAAGTTATGGCTGCCTGGTCCCATACAAGGCTGGGCCCTAGGAAGGGACTTCTGGCAACATCTACAGAGTGTTTTCCAGTAGTTTTTTTTAAATGCCCTGATATCCTAGGCTCAAAAGAACATCTTAAAGGGAAGTCTTTAGTAGGATGCCACAGGTCTATCTCCTGTCCCATCCTGGTTAACATATCTGTTGATAATTGAATGAGATATCACACCTTTAGGGGCACAAAGCTAAACACAATAGCTAATGTATTGTATGTTAGAATAAAGACTAAAAATATTCTGATGGGCTGTAACAAGAAAACCAATAGATCAACTTAACCAGATAAATGTTAAACCCTGCTTTTAGATTTCTTCAAAATCCATTGCCTAATTGCAAGATTTGGGATACATGGCTTGATGGCGAAATATTTATTCCTTCAGCAAACGCTTACTGAGAACCTACTATATGCCGACCTCACCATTCCCTGAGCTTACGTCTATCACCATATACCATACATTTTATTAGAACCAGGTCTGCTTCCCTTCTTATAAGTTCTTCTAGGTGAGAAAATAAGCCTCACTTTTATATCTCAGGAGCCTAGGGTCATGTACAGGGAAAGACAAAGACTTCATGAATGCCTACAGGTGCCAATACTTTCCATCCAAAACCTATTTAATTCTTTTTTTAAATTTTACTTTAAGTTCTGGGATACATGTGCAGAATGTGCAGGTTTGTTACCACATGTGCCATGGTGATTTGCTGCACCTATCAGCCCATCATCTAGGTTTTAAGCCCCACACGCATTAAGTATTTTTCCTAATGCTCTCCCTCCTCTTGCCTCCCACCCCTTGACAGGCCCCAGTGTGTGACGTTCCCCTCCCTTGGTCCATGTGTTCTCATTGTTAAACTCCCACTTATGAGTGAGAACCTGCAGTGTTTGGTTTTCTGTTCCTGTGTTAGTTTGCTGACAATGATGGCTTCCAGCTTCATCTATGTCCCTGCAAAGGACATGAACTCATTCGATTTTATGGCTGCATAATATTCCATGGTGTATATGTACCAAATTTTCTTTATCCAGTCTATCATTGATGGGCATTTGGGTTTATAACAGCCCTATTATATTCATTTCATAGATGACAATGTTAAGTCTCAGAGGTATTAACTAAATTGCATATGGTTTTGTTACTAGTAGATTTCCAAGCTGACATTTGAACCCAGATCTATCTTTCCACTGCACCACACTGACTCCACATTTGCACATAATCCCAATAATGTGCATGGGTATTGAGCTGTAGCCAGAGCTGTACAAAACGGAGCCTGTCCTCAGGTTCTGGAAGTTTAGTAGGTTTATTTTACTCAGCAAATGAGAGGTAAGGTGGAGGAAAAGGCACCAACTCCATATGTGCCTCCAGTTAGATGTAGCTGCTCAGAGGAAATGGTAGCTGCGTCTGCTCTGATAGGATTATGAAATCCAGAACAAGAACTGTGATGGCCCAGCTGTGCTCTGTGTTGCTCAGACTATACCTGGACTTCTGGTCCAGTTCCAGCCAAGACACTTTGGAGGGAACAACTGCCAACTAGAAATTATTCAGAAGAGAATAGTCAGCATGGTAGGGATCTAGAAAGCATGTCATATGGAGAATGACTGGGGGAAAGGTAATATTTGGCTTGAAGAAGAGAAAGCTTAATAAGGCAAATAATTGTCTTCAAATAGTTGAGGATGCAATTGCATAGGTTTTCTGTTATGTAGGTAGACAATTACTGGTGTTTATGTATTGCGATTTCTGAAGGTTGGAGGAGTTGTGGAGAAGAGAACTAACATTGACTTCAAGAGAGCTTCAAGGTCATTTATAATCTAGTCCCTGTTTACAGACACTTTGTATACATCTAATCTAATTCTCATAATTGCCCTGCTGAGTCCTCTACTTTATAGATGAGGGAGACTCTAAGAACTTTGCCTAACATCACAACCTGTAAATAGCAGAGCCAAGACTTGCGCTGAAGTTTGTTGTTGCTCTTATACAGCATGCCTTTATCTTTCTCTATACTTCCTCATGATTATGTTTGGCCAGAGAGGACACCTGCAATGAACGGTCATCTTAAAGAGCATTTCCCTACATGAAGAAGAGGGCTCACAAATTCAGGAAGAATTCCTCTACTCATGTGTCAATTTTCACAGTCTTGCCAACAAACTAGAGTCCTCAGTCCAGAATCCAGAACTGGGTCAAAAACTCTCATGCTCTTTAGTGAAGGTGGCATAAAACCTGGGTCCAACTCCTCACAGAGACCTTCAAGGTCCTTTATAATCTAGTCCCCGTTTACCTCCACATTCTCACCTCTCAGTGTCTCCTGCCTTCATGATTTTCCCTCCACACTCTCCATCAGGCCACTTGCTTGTTTTCCCATCCAGGCTTTGGTACACACTCTTCCCTCTGCCTAAAATACATTTACCACATCCCCTTCATCTGTTCTTCACCTGCTTGACACTCATTCAGTCTTCAGATTGGAATTTGAGCATCATTACCTCTGGGTGACTCCCCCTATCCTTGACTGACTCCAGTGTCTTCACTGCACTGACTCTGTGTCTATCTACATCCTAGCACTTTTCTCACTGTTAGAGCTATTCTGTAGCCATTTGAAGTCAGGGACAGTGTCGTGCCCTTTTTATCTCACTATGTAATAAGCACAGCACAGTATGCCTATTACATAGTGTTGTTGAATAAATGAATCAATGAATGAATATGGGCTTAGGAGTCAGTCAAATCTGGGTTTGAAGACAGGCTCTACCACTTACAGATTAGGTTAAAACCTTAGGCAGTGTACTCAGTTTCAGAATTTCAGTGCCTTTCTCTGTTAATTGGGAATAATAACACATATATCATAGAAGTTATTATGAGAATTCAACATATCAGTAAAGACACTGGCCAATATAACATACATACAGTTAAGAATGATGAGACCAATACAGTGTAATATTAGAGTCCAACCTGATTCACTCACTAAAAAGTTATCCTATTCTGGAAGGCATTTTTTCAATACCAAGGATTACAAGAATATATTAACTAAAGCATTTGATTCTGTGTCTCTGTATGGACAGAGTCCAAAGTGAAGACTGCTACTTAGTGTCCTGTCTATGCTCTTGTGTCCAGCGTGGGTTGAGGAAGTGGATGGAACGGGCCACCTGCCTTGGGATGCCACAATCCAGTCATGCAAAATTTCCATAGGTTCCCCGAAGACCTCACTGTCACCTGGACAGCCTGCCCTTACTTTTCCAGTAGCTAACTCCCAGGAGATTAACTCAGGCATTACTCCCACCCCATTCCCTACTCCTTACAATACTCAGCAGGGGCCACCTCCGTGTTTAGGTAGCTCCTTGAGATACCTCTCTGAACATCCATCCCACTGCCCTGCTTCTCTCTATCACTAAGCTGTGAGCAACAGGAGTAGAGGAGATAACTCTGGCTCAGCTGTGCAGGTCCACCTCCATTCCAGTGCCTAGTCCTAGAAGGTATCACAGACTTCAGTGGGATTGTCTGAACAGCACCCAGCAGCTCTTCTCCTGGAAGCATGATGCAGTAGGTGTTCATGCCACTGGGTTGGTCCAGAATATGGGCACCTGATCCAAGTAAGCCCAGGTCCTCTTGCCAAGAGTGAGAGCACTTCAGAGTCATTTTGTCCTGGTGGCTTGCGTCTTAAAGATGTAAAGCTTGGAGCTCGAGACCATGTTTCTGAAGTGTGAAGAAAGCCAGTCAGGGATAGTAGAAATTATAGGAGGGATGAAGAGTCCCGGTAGCACACAGGGGTCATGGTCCAAAGTGCTCCTGAAGCTCAGCCATGGTCTTGGGCTCCTGGCAGCTTGGGCTTTAAGCATGTTAATGACCAAATGAATGAATGCCTTCAAAGAATGTTCACATTGAACTTAGATGCACAAGAGCAGTGAGTCAATTCACCAAAACAGTCAGAACTAACACCTAGATGGGAGCTGGTACTAAAACAAAAAAACAAAAAACAAAACAGTAGCTTTCTTGTCCCTCAGGGAGCTAACACTGCCTCTCATTTCATCTCATCTCTAGGGTATCACTATGGAGAGAGAGCTTTGGTTGCCCAGAGCAGCAAACTGCCCATTAAGGCACACTTTACAGGCTCCATCCTTTCTCTGACTTACTCCCCATTACCTCATAGTGCTCCTGGGATCACCTCCCAATATGCTCTTTGCATACTCTTCCTCCCTATAAAATTCTCCAAGAGGAATACAGTAAGAAAGGATGCTGAGAAGAGGCTCCAAATAAAACACTAATCAATTTTTCCTAAACTCCTTCCCAAACCACCATAGAGACAGCTACTCATATCTGGATGTCTGGTGACTTTAAGAATCTCTAAGTACATAAATACATTTTGTTAAGTCATTAAGCTTGTAAGAAATAAGAAATTAATTAGCATTAGCATGTTGAATCGCTTAGGTGTCAGTAGCTAATATGGCTAATTGACATTTAATAAGTCTTGCCATCTAATTTACTATGAATTACATTAAATGTTAATTAATTGCTTAGTTATTCTTCACACAATTATTATATGCTAATGTGAATTTAATAGCTTATTATTTGGATGATTGTCCTAATGACAAACAAGTTACCTGTTAACTCTGGTTTGAACATATTCAAAACATTTCTAAAATCACTCTCTTAAACATAATCAATTAATAGATTAATTAATATAATTTGAAACCATTGAAAAAATAGCCATCAGTTTACTGAGCCACAACAATCTAAATTGGCAGAGCTTTCAGGACTTGATCTGCTATCAGCAGCCATAACATAGAATATCATTACCTATTACATTAAGCCATTTCCTGGTGCTGATAAACTAGCACACTTTATAGTCTGTTATTTTTGGCCCATGTTTAAATCTCAGAAGTTTCATTAACAGAGTAATGTGGCTGACAGAAAAGCAGATGTGATTTCGGCTGCATTAGTAGAAGCACAATATCTAAAACAAAGGAGGTGATAGTCCTGTTCTTTCCTGTGCTGGTCTGACTGTATTTGGTCAATTCTGGGAATGATATATTTAAAGTGGCATAAATTATGCCACGTGAAGAATTCATAAATAAATTGAAGATGTTTAGCCAGATTTAAGAGAAAATTCCTGGGAAGACACAATCTCTCTCTTCAAATATATGATGAAGTTTGTGGAAGATAAATTAGTTGTTATCTTTTTAAACTTATTGACTCCACTGAGAATATTAGAATCATAAGTTTGAAGTTAGAGGAGCAGATTTCGGGCTCAGTCAGAGCTGTCTGAGGAGGGAATGAGCTGCCTCTGGAATGATGAGCTCCCTGTCACTGGAGGAGTTCAAGCGTAGTCTGCAATCACTTGTGCACAAGAGATTGGAGCTTGGGTGGGTGGCTGGAGGTGACCTTTCCAATGTCTTTTAAGGCAGACATTCCACAATTCTTGTGATAAATTGTTTCCCCAATACAACTCATTGGCCTGAATATAGCCTGGAGCCCACAGAGACCACATTATGGGCTCACTTTCAGCTCTAGAAAGAACCTCACAAGTATGCATAAGCACTTGGAATTCAGTTCTGATTGGTCACCTGGCAATGAACATTGCCTCTCCATTGTGGTGGAAAAGACTGACTTGGGAGGATCATCTGACGTGTTGGTTTCCCCTGGGTCTCCTGCTTTGTGGCTTCCCTTCAGGTGTCCTCCAGCAGCCCACGGTTTGAGGCAAAGCTTAGAAGGGATCAGCTGAGCCACTGGAGCCATTTATCTTTGACAGGACAGGACGGGAGAAAGGGCAGGCGCCTGCCAGGTAAATAAACTTAATGAAGTTTGTAATAGACTGCAGAAATATCAGCCTCATGATCAAAGCAGGACTACGCCACAAGAAACTATTAATTAAGACTCTCTCACTATCTCCCTCGTCCTATTTCCTTCACTGTCGTGGTAACCACTCTAATTGTTCCCAGCCTCTCAAGGATTCCAGGGCGGCTTTTCTTTCCCAGATTTCAAAGGGTTGTCGGGGGGTCAAGTGTCTGGTGCAATCACTGGCAAGCCCTGAGGGTCCCTATGTTCCCAGCTTTGTCCTCTGTAAGAGGGAGAGGTGTCTTGTGCCAAGCGCCTGCTCCCCCATGCCCCACGCACACAATGTTCTGCCCTAGAATGTCCTTGCTGACCTTCCAAGCCTGACTTAAAATTCCTCTCTTCAGGAAGCCCTCTCTGACTCTGACCATCTGCCCTTACCCCTTACTGCCTGGTCATGCTGACACTCGCTGGTCCCTGCCGCTGGATCAGGGTACCAGACTTGGGTCTGTTATTTTGACCTTGAAACTATTCCTGTAGTTGGGGCATTTGTATCTGGGCAAGGGTAACATTAAATATTCAAAATATTTAATAGCCAGTATAGTAATATAAAGCAGCACACAAGTTAACATATCAATAATTTCTAAATCTATTCCTTTTAAATGTATTTTCTAATTTAAACTGCTTACCAAGTGGTGCAAGCTGTACTACAAGTCATTCATCAAACAACTCCAACAGCATCCTATTTGTTGATTTTTTTTAAAGTTGTTGTGATCTTTTGTTTGATGCAGTTGTCACTAGCTAAATGATGGCCCTCTCTGTCTATGACTGGACATAGAGAACTGCATCAGCTCTTCCAATAATCTTCCTATTCAATTGCTAGTCCAGAGGTCCCCAGGGTCAGATCTTTGTGCAAAAGTCACACCATGGTTGGATGTGCACCTGATGCCAACGCTTACCACGTGACCTAAATCTGAGGACCTGTCTTAGGTCCCCCAACAATGCTGCCGCCAACCCCGCCTACCCTATGCCCTCTTCCATGTCTCATCAACACTAGGCCATGTTGGAGAAGGGGGCGAAGGCTGTGTACACCCCTATGATTGATCTCAGTCAGTTCAGTAGCTGCCCAAGGTCCCCAGATCTGCTCCCCACTGTTCTCAGACCTCATTAACCACCATTGTGGCCACCTCTGGGCAACATCAAATGGTGGCTCAACAACTTATACTATTTACCAACTAGCATGGAAGTGGCTTAATATTTCAACAACTGGTTTGCTTTACGGACGCATTCACATATCCTGCCTTCCCATGTACCCTGTCACCCCACTAAGAGCAGGTGTTCTAGAAAGCATCTGCCCCTTTCAAAAGAGAAAGCAAGTCTGCAAAGGGTCCCAAGATAGCAAAAAATGACAACGCTGTTTTGCCAGCCCATCGGGTCTCAAAAATGATCCCCACATTCTCTGTCCCCCAACACATCTCTGGACAAGTAGGGAATCCAGTCTCCATTCTCTGCTCCCCCAGTATACATCTCCCCATGAAGCACCAACCAATTAATATATTCTGATTTAGGAATATAATATAATATAATATAATATAATATAATATAATAGTCCCATGGTTCTCTTCCTGAAAGTGTCAGAGGTAATCAGAGGGGCCCACAGACAGGGGCAGCCTCAGTTCCTGTATAAATTTCTACCTGCTCAGGAGATTTATAGAGACAGATGGCTGCGTGGGGGTGGGAGGGGTGAGAGCCAGTAGCAGAAGGGATGACTTACTATTGCTGTCGACACAGGCAGGCCCTTGTTGTTGGAAATGGCTTTCTTGTTGCCTCATTGGTTGAAGCCTCAACAAATGTAGAAAGATGAACTGAGGGTCTCATCAGGGGCTGAGGGTTTCTAAGGTGGAGATCATTAGCAAGAATAATTCTTCTCCATGCATAGCATTTATCATCCCTGCCCTTGGCAGGAGCTGGTGGATCTAGTAGTTCCAGAGAAGAACAGTGGCAGAGGTCGGTCAGGATGTGAATGACAATTGCCAAATCCAAAGTTATTATTGCCTGCTCCCCTGCCCTCACCGCCTTCCTGAGAAAAGTTGGCCCGTTCAATTAGCTTAATGACATGGTGGGAGATGGTATTTTCAAACAGTGAAAACAGCTGGGCTGCGATCGCTGTGGTTTCTGGCATGAAGCATGTCTGGCAGCCTCAACTATGGCACAGGGACCTTATCAGCATGACACACATTTTGGGAAATGCTATAATTCAGCATCGACACCTCGATCAATAGCGTCATTTTGTGCTGCCTTCCCAGGGAAACAGACAAGGTATTAGCCTCAAACAGCTCAGCAGTCTCTGCAGTGGCAGTGGGTACTTGTCCCTATCCCCCATTCTGGTTCTGCTGGTTGCTATGTGTGGCTCTGCCATCTACTGCACACACTGTCTGAGTGCGAGCTCTGAAGTCAGGCACGGGCTCAAGTCCTGCTCTACCACTCAATCCCAGTGTAATCCTGGGCAAGTTACTTAATTATTCACCTTCCTCCTCTTAAGAAATGATACTGACAATCAAGTGTTATGGGTGTAAAACCATAAAGAGAATGTATATAAAGAGTTCTGGTCCCCGCCTGGTGTACTGGAAATTTCCCCTAAGTGTTAGCTGTTGGGGCTGTCCTCTCTTCTCTCTTCTTTTCTTTTATTCTGCTCTCTTTTGGTCTGTGTCTCTGTCTCTGTGTACCCATCACCAAACCTTTCTTAGTATCTGTCTCTGCTTTGGTCTTTGTCAGTTTGTTTCTGCTTTTAGTTCCTCTCTCTCTCCTCTGTGCTCTCTGGGTCTCTTCGTCTCGGCCTTCATTTCTTACTCTATCCCTCTCCTTGGCTATTTAATATTTCCTGGAAGCTTAGACTTGAGGCATTATGGTATCAGAGGGTTTTCAAGTCTTGTGCAGGGAAAATGAACTCTCCTGAATGGTGATCACCGTAGGCTCAGTGAAGCTCGAACTGTGAAATCTAGAGTTTACTACTTAATTATCTTGCCTGATGCTGTGCCAACTTGACTGGGCTGGCAAAGCAACCTGCCAGTCAGGAGCCATTCTCCACCTTCCCATTGAACATGGAGATGCAGCTGGGTGCTAAAAATAGGCATCAGGAGGCTGGGGCAGCTCAGAGCAGGGGACAAGCTAAAAATACACTTCTGACAATGCGGCCTTCCTGTGCCCCACAGACTGCAGGCTGGCAGGGGCATGGGGCTTCAGGAACCCTGGGATCTGCAGCTGCGTGGCCCCAGCAGAAGGAACACAGGCAGACGCTCGAGGCTGGCGGGTCCATCAGTAACTTGGGAGGCACAGCAGGCTACAGAGTCAGTCACAGAAGCTGTGAGGCTGCAGAGCACACTTAGGCAGTGAGATGGTTTATGGCTGCCACCCCCAGAGCCAGTGAGAAGGGAGATCAGCTGTGGGCACCTGGGTACATCCAAGGCTCCTTTGGCTTTGTCTCTTCACTCTGGCCTCTGTGATTCCCCCCGAAGACTACAACTGCATTCACTCTTTCCTTATGAACTCTTCTATTCCACCCACAGATGCCTCCTAGTCCCCAGAAGGGAGAGGTTTCCTGCCCTTCAACCTAGCCCCCAACCACGCAGTCACCCAGAGCTGCCATCCTCTCCAATAGAGAAGACAGACATTTATCTTTGCTGAGCACTGACTCTGGAAATCGCAGCAATCCTGGAGGTTGGTATTATTATTTTCTTCAAATTACAGATGAGGAAACTGAGGCTCAGGGAAGCACAGTAAGTTGCCTGAAGTCTGGCAGTGATTCAGTGAGAGACCAGATTTGAATCTCTTTTTGTCTGACTGTAACTTCTCTGCTCTGTCCTCTACATCAGTGGCTCTCAACCAAGGGTGGTTTGCCCCACAAGGGACCCTTGACAATGTCTGGAAATAGTTTTGGCTATTATAACTATGGGAGGGATTGCTATACTGGCTTCTAGTGGATAGGAGCCAGAAACACTGCTAAACATTCTACATTAACAGCCCCCCAAACCCCCGCCACAAGAAAAAGTTGCTAGCCCCAAATGTCGAGAGTGCTGAGATTGGGAAGTCTCTGGTCTCCATCATGCTGCATCAGTGCCTTGAAGCAAGTGGTTGTCAAACTTGGATCACATCAGAATTACCTAGGGAGATTGTTAAATCAGAGACTTGCACCCCACTCCCAGACACTCACATTCACTGAGTCTGTGGAAGCCCTCCTCCACCCTCCACCCTCATTCCAGGAAGTGCCCACTTAGATATTCCGTGTTTCCACTGGGAAACACTTTCCAAGAAAAGGGTGCAAAGGGGCAGATGCCAGGTCCCCGTCAGCTGCGAATGGACCCCTGACACAAGGTGAACACTTGGAAAACATTCCCTTGAAGGAACCAAGGAACCAGGTAGCCACAAAAGGTAAAACTCCTTTGGCCCAGAGCACCAGTTTTGTGGCCTCCCTCACCAGCATATCAATTGCCTGAAAAATTGCTTACCTTGGCTCATGGTCAATGGAAGTGTGAATCAGTATGTCCTGCTCCCAACTCTTCTTCTGATACAAGCAAGGTGATACATAGCGCAGACGGGACTGTTTGGATTAGCAGCTAAAGTAAGAATGAGTGAAACCACAGGTGCATTGTCAAGATTAATATGCAGGCATCTTCAGAATTGGAATGGTACCAGGTAACATCATGCCTCAATAGGAAGAGTAATATGAATTGACTTGAGACAAAGGGAAAACAAATGGAAAGTGACAAGCACAAAGGGGAGCAGCAAGAACAAAGGGGCTGAGCAACTAAGAATTCCATATGGCCCATCACGCAGCCTGCGCCCTTGGTTGTTTCTTCCCCATCATCCAGGAAAATTCCCCAGGACTAGGCTCCTAAGCATCTGGATAGACAAAGCACCCTGCACCATGTCAATAACACCTCCACTATTGTTGTCAATTTGGTTCAACAGATGTTTACCTCAGGCAGGGAAGATAAATGAGACACCATTGTAGGAAAGAAAAGCCAGGTGCTCTGAGCATCTTCGCTTCATAGGAATCACAATTAGGAGTGTGAGCAGAGGTCTGAGTCAGGCCTGCCCTCCTTCCTTCCTTCCTACCTTCCTTCCTTCCTTCCTTCCTTCCTTCCTTCCTTCCTTCCTTCCTTCCTTCTCACTCCTTCCCTCCCTCTCTTTCTCCTTCCTTCCCTGCCTGCCTTCTGAGAACATGCAACTGTGGGGGCCCTGGTGGAAAGCACCCTCCATCCAGACTGCTAGAGTATCCCTAAGCAAGGCTTATGGGGATGGGTTTTTATTTTGTGATTTGGGTTAGTGGCTGCTTTGCCTTTGTCTCTGCTGCTCAGATGGCAGGAACTTAGAGGTCCAGCAGGGCTCTATTAATTGGAGAATGCTACTGGATAAAGATAGGTGATCCTCAGAATCAAGAAGAAAATGAGTTTATACCCACAGGAAGAAGAATATTTTTAACTGTCAGGCTGACAAACTGGGAAATCTTGACGACCCAGAATTGGTGTGGAAGCAGGATTATACCAAATAGCTCTGATGTAGATCCTGCTTGCCGTAAATTTCTACTATCTGCCAGGCTACAGTAAGCGTTCAATAAATATCTGTTGAATGAGTAACTAAGCCCTCATTACACCAATGGAGATAAAGAATGGCAAGCCCTTTTCTTATAGCACACTTTCCATTGTGTTCTTTTTATTCTCATATCGGCTGTTTTATACATCATTGAAATCTAGAGAGATACCCAGATACCCAGACTCTTACAAATGTACGACTCCCAACATGCATGGTGTCCAATTTATAGAGTAGCTTCCCAGCCTTGTCAGTATCTGCTGCTCATGGTAAATGTGTAGATTTGGTCTCAAGTTCCAATTCCTGTGGCTTCAGGTGATGGGGCTAGGCATGGATCCAACTCAAGCTGGGCCACTAATGCATGTAACAGATTTTTATTGAACTCCTAGGAATGCAAGCCATAGTGCCAAACAGGAAAGATACAAAAATGAGCAAAAAAGATGATCTCTTTTCGTCTAAACCATATCCTACATTCAGAGAATGGCATCAGTCAAATCATAATAAAACTATAAAATTTAGCTGTGATTAATTGAGTACCCTGGATGACAGTTACAGGACAAGATGTGATTGCTTGATAAAGTTGATGTAATGTAAGTTGAGGCAGCAAGAAAGTTTTCCCTTGAAGAAGTGACGTTTTAGCTCAGAGCAGATGGATAAGTAGGATTTAAAGATGGTGGAGTGAGTGTGTGTAGTTTTCTGGGGAGAGGCTTAAAATGATTCATCTCTGTGTCCCCGCTCAAATCTCATCTTCAATTGTAATCCCCAGGTGACAGGAGAGGGACCTGGTGGGAGGTGATTGAATCATGGGAGTAGTTTCCTCCATGCTGTTCTTGTGATAGTGAGCAACTTCCCATGAGATCTGATGGTTTAAAAGTGTGTGGCAGATCCCCCTTCAAGCTCTCTCTCTCTCTTCTCCTGCCACCATGTAAGATGTGCCTTGCTTCCTCTTCCCCTTCCACCAAGATTGTAAGTTTCCTGAGGCCTCCTCAGCCATATGGAACTGTGAGTCAATTAAACCTCTTTACAAATTACCCAGTCTCAGGTAATTCCTTATAGCAGTGTGAAAATGGACTAATACAGAAAATTGATGCTGGAAGAGTGGGGTACTGCTATAAAGATACCTGAAAATGTGGAAGCTACTCTGAAACTGGGTAACGGGCAGAGGTTGGAAGAGTTTGGAGGGCTTGGGAGAAAACAGGAAGATGTGGGAAAGTTTGGAAATTCCTACTGACTATTGAATGGTTTTGACCACAATCCTGATAGTGATACAGACAATGAACTTAGGCTGAGATGGTATCAGATGGAGATTAGGAACTTATTGGGAACTGGAATAAAGGTCACTCTTGCTATGCTTTAGCAAAGAGACTGGCAGCATTTTGCCCCTGCCCTAGAGATATGTGGAACTTTGAACTTGACAGAGATAATTTAAGGTATCTAGAGGAAGAAATAACTAACCAGCAAAGCATTCAAGATGTTAACTGGCTGTTTCTAACAGCATATACTCATACGCACTCACAAAGAGACGATCTGAAATTGAAACTTATGTGCAAAAAGGAAGCAGAACATAAAAATTTGGAAAATTTGCAGCCTGACCATGCCGTAGAAAAGAAAAACCAGTTTTCTGGGGAGAAATTCAAGCTGGCTGCAGACATTTGCATAAGCAACAAGGCACCAAATGTTAATAGCCACGATAATGGGGAAAATGTCTACAGGGCATTTCAGAGATCTTCACAGCAGCCCTTCCCATCACAGGCCCAGAAAACTAGGAGGGAAAAATGGTTTCATGGGCTGGGCCCAGGACTCCACTATTCTGTGTAGCCTCAGAATATGGCACCCTGTGTTCCAGCCACTCCAACTCCAGCCATGGTTAAAAGAGGCCAAGGTACAGCTTGGGTCATTACTTCAGAGGGTGCAAGCCCCAAGCATTGATAGCTTCCATATGTGTTGGGCCTATGAGTACACAGAAGACAAGAGTTGAGGTTTGGGAAGCTCCATCTAGATTTCAGATGATGTATGGAAACACCTGGATATCCAGGCAGAAGTTGGCTGCAGGGGTAAAGCCCTCATGGAGGACCTCTACTAGGTCAAGCAGAGGGGAAATGTGGGGTTAGAGTTCCCACACAGAGTCCACTAGGAAACTGCCTAGTGGAGCTATAAGAAGAGGGCTACCATCCTCCAGACCCCAGAATGGTAGATCTACCTTGCACCATGCACCTAGAAAAACCATGGGCACTCAATGCCAGCTGTGAAAGCAGCCATGGGGGCTGCACCCTGCAGAGTCACAGGGGTGGAGCTTCCTAAGGCCTTGGGAGCCCACCCCTTGCCTCAGTATGCCCTTGACGTGAGACATGGAATCAAAGGAGATTATTTCAGAGCTTTAAGATTTAATAGTTGCCCTCTGGATTTAATAGTTGCCCTTTGGATTTTGGACTCACATGGGGCCTGTAGCCCCTTGGTTTTGGCCAACTTCTCCCTTTTTGAATGGGAACATTTACCCAATGCCTGTACTCCCATTGTATCTTGGAAGTAAATAGCTTGCTTTTGGTTTACAGGCTCCTAGACAGAAGGGACTTGTCTCAGGTGAGACTTTGAACTTGGACATTTGTTGTTGTTGTTGTTGTTGTTGTTGTTGTTTTTAATTTATTTTTTATTATTATTATACTTTAAGTTCTAGGGTACATGTGCATAACGTGTAGGTTTGTTACATATGTATACTTGTGCCATGTTGCTGTGCTGCACCCATCAACTCGACAGCACCCATCAACTCGTCATTTACATCAGGTATAACTCCCAATGCAATCCCTCCCCCCTCCCCCATCCCCCCTCCCCATGATAGGCCCCGGTGTGTGATGTTCCCCTTCCCCAGTCCAAGTGATCTCATTGTTCAGTTCCCACCTATGAGCGAGAACATGCGGTGTTTGGTTTTCTGTTCTTGTGATAGTTTGCTAAGAATGATGGTTTCCAGCTGCATCCATGTTCCTACAAAGGACACAAACTCATCCTTTTTTATGGCTGCATATGAAAAAATGCTCATCATCACTGGCCATCAGAGAAATGCAAATCAAAACCACAATGAGATACCATCTCACACCAGTTAGAATGGCGATCATTAAAAAGTCAGGAAACAACAGGTGCTGGAGAGGATGTGGAGAAATAGGAACACTTTTACACTGTTGGTGGGATTGTAAACTAGTTCAACCATTATGGAAAACAGTATGGCGATTCCTCAAGGATCTAGAACTAGATGTACCATATGACCCAGCCATCCCATTACTGGGTATATACCCAAAGGATTATAAATCATGCTGCTATAAAGACACATGCACACGTATGTTTATTGTGGCACTATTCACAATAGCAAAGACTTGGAATCAACCCAAATGTCCATCAGTGACAGACTGGATTAAGAAAATGTGTTACATATACACCATGGAATACTATGCAGCCATAAAAAAGAACTTGGACATTTGAGTTAATGCTGGAATAAGTTAACACTTTGAGGGACTGTTTGGAAGGCATGAGTGGTGTTGAAATGTGAGAAGAGCATTAGATTTGGGAGACTGCAGGGTCAGAATGATATGGTTTGGCTCTGTGTCCCTACCCAAATCTCATCTCAAATTGCAATTGCCTCATGTCAGGGGAGGGATCTGGTGGGAGGTGATTGGGTCATGGGCATGATTTTCTCCATGTTGTTCTCGTGATAGTGAGTGACTTCTCATAAGATTTGATGGTTTAAAAGTGTGTGGCAGTTCCCCCTTCATGCCCTCTCTCTCTCTCTCCTGCCGCAATGTAAGACGTGCCTGGCTTCCCCTTCCCCTTCCACCATGATTGTAAGTTTCCTGAGGCCTCCCCAGCCATGTGGAACTGTGAGTCAATTAAGCCTCTTTTCTTTATAAATTACCCAGTCTCAGGTAGTTCTTTATAGCAATGTGAAAAAGGACTAATACGAGGCCCAATATTGGAGGGAGCTTTCTAATTTTAAGAAATTGAAAACAAAGGCCAGCCAGGGGTGAGGAGAGAGAGAGAAAGCCAGTATGAGTTACAAACACAGATGATTTAACAGTACACCTTCATGAGTGGTTGCCCAGAAACTTTTTTCCACTGAGTCTGTCCTCAACAGCCTTGACTAAACAGAAGCCAGTGTAGCGGAAATGGGAGAATAAAGAGTGGGCCAAAGATGACATTGAAGAGACAGGTGGGCCAGAAAAGGCAGGATGTTAAGGATTTAGGATTTTATTCTAATCCCAGGATGAATCTTAAATCTATCTTCATTTATGCAATGAAGAGGCTTGATCAGGTTTGCATTTAAAAAAATAAATTCTTCTGGCCCAATATAGAGAATGGTCACCATATTAGAGAGAGTGTAAAAGTGGTATGGAGATACTCATTAAGAAGCTATCATATTAATCTAGGCAATCTAATAGCTTGGACTAAGGAAGTGTCAAGGAAGATAGAGAGAAAAGATATTTAGGAAGTAAAATATATAAATTTGATGATGGATTAGGTGTAAGGAATGGAGGAAGAGAAAATGTCAAGGACAATGACAATAAGGATATCCACCCATGGAAGGGAAAATGTCAAGGACAATGACAGAGAGCTCACTCTTGAATGGATAAGGATGTGTAAACACTAGAAAACTACCTAATTGGGTGGGGTGGGAGTGGGGAGGAAGGTGGGTGGAGAGAGTGTGAGCTTTGTTTTGCATATATAAAATTAGAAGTGTCTTTGAAATTTAAAAAAATAATGGAGCAATCAAGTAGGCCAGTGAATGTATGGGTCTTGAGTTCAGAAGGAATGTCTAGGATGGTTTATAAATTTGGGAATCATCAGTGTGGTCACTGAAGCCATGGGAATGGATGAGGTCACCAAGAGAGCTAGTATAGAACAAGAACAAAAGAGGTAAAGGTGGATACATCTGCAAAGGACTGAAGGGGTGCCAAGACGGAAGGCATGTAGTACCAATTGAATTCTCTCCCTGACAGGTTTGAGTTAGGACCCAGAGATTAACGTTAATTGGTTTTGAGCACCAGCACTAAAGGAACATGGGTAGCAGGGCAGGGAGGGGGCATTTCTGCCACGTGCACGCAGTGCCTAGAATGCTGGTCTGCAGGGAACAATGAAGGGGAGAGCAGAAGCAGAGAAAAGAGGCCATATACCACACAGCCCAGACAGATAGGGGCTGGGCCTCCAGCTCCCCACCTTCCTTAAGGTCCATGGTCAAGGAGGTACCTATGTGTCCTTCCTGTGAGCCCACTTTTCACCAAGGACTTGTTTGAGTGTTGTTTTTCTTGATGGTGAAGGATGAAGTCAGGAGAGAGCAAGCCTGTGTTGGAAGTAGGAAGCTGATGGTCCTGAGCAGGGCAGGCACAGATAGAGTCCAGAGAGTGAGAGAAAGACAGATCTGTGGGGCACCACGAGCTTGGCACTTGCGCACAGTCTCAACTGAACTTCATTGCAACCCTAAAAGACAAGAATTCTTACCCTCCAATTTAGGTGAAAACACAAAGGCTTAGGGACTTTCTCAGGGTCACAACACTAGTACTCAAGGATAAGACTAATAACTAATCCTTCTGATGTCTAGTGCAAGACAGTAGTTATACAGAGGAGAGAAAAGAGTGACTGTTTTGTAAGAGTCTGTAAGGAGAAATAATTAGGAACCACTATAGGTATATTAATTAGTTATTAATGGAATAAAAATGGCTCCTGGGAAGGATGACTTGAATTGCTGTGATAAGCATGAATTAAAGAGGGAAGCTGGAGATCGGGAAGTTTATTCCAATATCTAATCCTAGTAGGAAGTGGCAGCATCTCCTGACCCTACCACAGTGGGCAGGGGTGGAGAAAGCAGAGAAGGATCAAATCAAGCCCCTTCATAGGCTCAGAGTGAAATAAAGCTTTCAAAGACAGGTAAAGAACCTCTTCAAGTAATGAATGAGCTGATTTACTTGGACCTATTTTAGGTCTCAGTGACCTTACAGCTCCTCACACCCTAGGTGTGTTGCTCTTTGGTTCCCACTCACCTGTGGATGGAGGGTGATGAGAAAAGGAAGAGGCTGGTTTGGAAGAGGGAGACTAAGGTGATCAGGAAAGCTACCAACGTCCCCACAAACCAGGGGTGGGCTCAAGATGCAGAAGGGACAGGGAGAGTGATCCGGGACACCTATGCTAATGCTCCTTGGATCGGGTACTAGATTCTGAGAATGAGGGCCTGCCCTGAAAATGGGAGTCTGAGTTAAGAGTGGGAGAAATGAGCTTGGAATATGGGGTGATCTGGCAAGGAAGGGTGATGCAAGGAAGGGGTCACTGTTGATTCTGGAGTGTCCTCGAATAGGGGGACTTGCTGGGAAGGGGAGAATGAGATCTGGGCATGTAGGGCTGCTCTAGGAAAGTGGAGACTATGGGAAATAGGAACCAGAAAGAGATGTTCTGGGAACAGGGCCGTACTGGAACGGAGCTTAGTGCAAGGAGTTGGAAAGCTAGTGAATGTAGGAGGCCTCAAGGTTATCCACGACACAAACTGCTTTCCTGAACTGATTTGGCAGGGATATTCCTTTTCAAAGAAAGATTGTCTCCGTGGCAAGTGTGAGGAAGGGACCTGTAGAGGGGTCTGCACCTGCCTCAGTGCTGATGAATGGGCTGCTATCAGGTCAAGGGCTTGCAAGTATTTCCGTCAGATAGAAAAACCCTGTCATCTCATTCTCCATTTTATTTCCTTCCGTTTCACCTCATATTTCACTTAATGGGAGCTGCCAAGGAGACTCTTTGATTTTTTTTTTCCCCCTCCTTCTCCAGCAGCTTATGCAGTCTGTCAGCCTGAGACATGGGTCTTTGGAAGACCCACAGTGAAATAAATTGTAAAAGCTTTGAGTTTTAGGGTGTGTGTCCATGTGCGTTTCTGTGACTACAGGCTTGTCTGTGCTCACCTGTGCACCTGAGCATGCATGCGTGTGTCAGCATGGGTGTGTGTGTGACAAAACTGAATCCATGTGGAACAAGGAGATGAATGTATGGGTTTGAGTTCTGCCTCTGATATTTAGCATCCCTGTGCAACCTGAGCCTCAACGGCCTCACTTGTAAAATGAATATAATAATACGGTCCCTTCAGGGGTTTGTGTCACAGGCACTTAAATACAGTCTGTGATCAATACGTGCTACTGATAAGTACAACCACCACCTGTGTCCTTGAGGGGTTCTTCCTGATCCAGCCTGAGTTCAGTGGGGTCTGGTTTGATGCTGCCTCCTCTGAAATGCTGGACCCCCAATGCCTTGATCCTCTCAGAGCCATCATGCCAGTCCCTGATCTTAGCCCAGCTCCATTGACTGCCTCCTCCACCCCTGCCCACAGGCCAGAGAAAGTCAGCAAATACATTTTATTGGAGAACTTCTAGAGTTATTCACCTATTCGACAAATACCTATTGAGCATTTATTATTGACGAGACTCTTTCCTGACTCTGGGCAAACAGCGTTGAATAAAACAAAGGCCCTGTGCACAAGGAACTTTCTAACAAGTTCAATATTTAGAGTTTAAGATAAAGAGTATTATGGTAGATCCAAGCCTGTGGATGATAGCAGTGCAGAGGAGGGCCCCTGACCTCAAACTGACCCCTGAAGCAGGGGAGAGAGTTGGCCATGTGAAGGGAATATGTGCGAGGACCCTCAGGCTTTCCACTGCTCTGCAAATCTTTAAGCCCTCTTTTGAGATCCCCCAAGTCTGTCCCCTAATTTCTCTTCCACATTTTTATCACATGACTCAAGTTGCTTTCATAATCTCCAGATCTTCCTCCTCCATCAGTCCAGTCCGTGACCACTGGGTTAATCCTCCCAAAGCATTGATACAATTAGTTCCCTCACTGCTCAAACATTCCCACTGCATACAGAACAAAGTTCCAACCCCTTAACCTGGCTTCAAGACTCTCCACAAACAATGCTTCCAACTTCCTATCCCACAGTACACAAATACTGGGTCAATCAAAGCTCATTGCCAGTCTTTGCAAATACTGTGTTCTTTCCCCTTCTCTATCATTACTCCCTGCTCTTCCATATGCCAGGAAAGTCCTACCTGCCACCACATCATGTTTTCCCCTTTGGGGATCACGGGCACACTTTGAGTCCTTGCTAAGATTCCACTCTCTCAGGATGCCTTCTAAAATCCCCTACCCGACATGCGAAGGAGATTTTCCCTTATCTATTGGATCAGGTGACCAAGAAAGTTCAATATTGGACCCCACCACACATAGACAAAAGGGACTGTTTTCATATCAGGGACAACAAGAAGAAACAATCATGGAACTTTGGGTATCAAGATCAACGGCAGGGTGGGCATAGGAGACTGAGGTGCTCATAAGCATCAGTTTACCTAGGTTGCTGTGAACATTGACTCATGACAGAATAAATGCACATGTTTATATCTATTTCTTCTCAAAATGCAAAATTTCTGAAATGACTACAAATTATTTTTAAAATATAAATTCACAAAGACAAAGATCGTGGAAGTAGAGACCATAGTAAATGAGAAATGTCACATAATCTTTGAACCTGGAAAGCAGATGGGAAAACACTGATTTCCCAGGACAGTGAAACCTAAGTTCCATGGTGAGAAAGCAATGAGAGGCAAGTTGATCCCCACTCACATCAAATGCCTCCTACGCATCACTTCACAACCTCCTGGTCTTGCCTTTTGCCACTTACTCCTTACCATGTATTATGTCATAACCAGCTGTGCATGGGATCTAAACAGATTCATGCAGGCACCAGCCACCAGTACTTCACCTCATGTTTGTGCTGCCCTGCAGCTTCCCTGTTGACACTGTCGGACTCGCTCAGTGCCCGTCCTGCATAACCCGGAACTTTTGAGAAGTTAACTCCCTTTAGGTGAACTTTTGACCAGTGTGATCATGGGACTAGTAAGTAAATTCATCCCTCTTCCTTCCCTCACATAGATTATACCAAGGTGCAGTCATATTTAAAAGCCACCGACTCCACTGCAGCAGTCAGTGGCTCTTTAACTGAGTGATGGCCAGCACAGGAACACATTTTGTGTTTGCTCTCCTTTACCCCTGTCTTACTCCCATTTTCCCTTACTCCTTTGTCCCTGGGATTGAGCTGCCTAATATAATGCAGTACATAAAGGCTATGTTTTCCTAATCATGCTGAGATACCACCAGAAAGCCAGAAAAAGAATCAAGCCTAGATAGCCTCCAGAGATCTCTGAAGGCAAGTGTGAGGGATGGGGCTAAAAACAGGAGGGTCTTTTAAAATCTATATAAGAAGTTTACACTCTCAGATCTCCTTCCAGTCCAAGATGCCAGGCAACTGCACCTCTACCACCCTGCGTAAGCCTTGAGTAAAGTTTGTGCATTGGAGAAGCTTATTTATCTATTTTCTTTTTCAGAGACAGGGACTCACTCTGTCACCCAGGCCAGAGTGCAGTGGCGAGATCATAGCTCACTGTAACCTCAAACATCTGGGCACAAACAATCCTCCTGCCTCAGCCTCCTAAGCAGCTAGGACTACACATGTGTACCATGACACCCAGCTAATTTTTAAATTGTTTTCTAGAGATAGGGTCTTGCTATGTTGTCCAAGCTGGTCCCAAACTCCTGGCTTCAAGCGATACTCCCACTTCAGCCTCCCAAGTCGGTATCCTCAAATTCAAACTCTTATTGAAACTCTTGGCCTGGAAAAGTTTCAATAAGACTTTGAACTTGAGGATACCAGACACCACTGAGGGCAGGGCTGAGTAATCTTAGCCCTGTAATCTTACTGAAAACATGGAGACTGAGCATCTACATATTAGAAAACAGAGTCCAAAGAAACAAATAAAGACAATAAACTTGAAGGAAACAGAGACAATGTATACAACAGAAAAGAACTATTTTAAAACAATTTCCCAAAAAATAAGATATTGCATCCGTGAAACAAGAGCAGAGCACTACAAAAAATTGAAAGCACAGGAGAATTTTTGGAAATTAAAAATATAGTAGCATAAATAAAAGTTTTAATAGATTGGGGACGAAGTGAGGAATTGTTTTGATAGTGAAACAAGAAGACAAACAGATGGAAAGTTTTCTTTTTTAGAAGTGGGGAATCAATCTAGAGGTCCAATATCCAGCTACTGGAACTTCCGGAGAAAGAATGAGAGGATAGAGAATGTGCCTAATATAATGAGTTTTAAAAGAACCACACAAGACACATGCTCATGAAATTTTAGAACAAAGATAAAGAGGAAAACTTCAGAGTACATTTAAAAAATCAGATAACAATATGGCATTTGATACATCTACAAAAAATATTAGAAGCTAGGAGATAATAAACCATTATCTTTAACATTCCAAGAGAAAAAACAAATTGCATCTAACCTGGAATTCAATAGCCAAGCAAACTTTCTCTTACTCTGTCTTACATGTCCAGCAAGGTCTAGAAAAAGGATGATCTACCATGAATCTTTCTCAGGAAGCGCCATCAAAATGAAAAACAGGCAGGGTATGGTGGCTCACACCTGTAATTCCAGCACTTTGGGAAGCCGAGGTGGGTGGATCACTTGAGGTCAGGAGTTCAAGACCAGCCTGGGCAACATGGTGAAACCCTGTCTCCACTAAAATACAAAAAAATTAGCTAGGTGTGGTGGCACGTGCCTGTAATCCCAGCTACTCGGGAGGCTGAGGTGGAAGAATCACTCGAACCTGGGAGACAGAGGTTGCAGTGAACTGAGATCGTGCCACTGTACTCCAGCCTGGGGGACAGAGTGAGATTCTCTCTCAAAAAAAAAAAAAAAAGCCACAAATACATCAAAAGAAAAAGATAACAAGTCCAGGAAACAGAAGATCTAAACAGTTCAAAGGCATGATTTCTTGGGATGACAGTGAAGGGAAATGCCAAGGTCATAGCAGTATAGTGAACCTTGGAGGGTGAGCAGCCCAGGGACAAGGCTGGCTGAAGGCTCCTGGCGGATATTAGTCCTAGGAAGAACTCATTAGGACGCAAAGACTACCTCATGTGCTCAACTTTACTGAGGGGAGCTTGATAATTTTGTTAAGGAGTCTGAAGATGAATTATTTATATATTACATATTAAGCAAACAACCAAAATGAGTAAAGATTGATCCCAGTGAAAACAAAAAATTATTCAAGAACGGAAATGTAATCATTACAGCTTGACTGTTAAAATTTGCATAGCAACAATAACAGATACACTATTTAATCAAAATTATTAAATATATTAGAAAGATTGGGGGAAGGAAATATTTATGGTAGGGTGGGTGGAGGGAGAGAGGGTAGTGGAAGATGTAATTCTCCTCTTCTGTGTTGGGAAGGCAATAAATAATAAGTAAAAAGTTTTAAATCCAGAATTGGTTACACGTGTACATTATTTAGAAATAAAAATGTAATTATCAAGAGAAATAGAAAAAGTTGGATGTGTTTGCCTTTGGGAAATGGGACACAGCGTTAGGAGGAATAGGAGAAGCAACTGCTTTCTTCTGTTATTAATCTTGTGAATTCCGTTTGACTTTTAAAACTATGTACATTGTTACTCTGATTAGAAGTGGGGGGTGGGCAGGCTGGGTATGAGAATTATAGCAGTATGTTAAATGGAATTTTTTTTTATTGTCTTGGAATTTGAGCTGAGGCTCCAAAGCTGAGAAAAGTGATGGTGAAATGCCCACACATTCTAAGAGAGTGCTTAGACACATCTCATCTTCAGGGTTTAGGCAGGAAAATTCCATCTGTGACCCTCACCCCATCACCTGCTTCAGTCCCATAAATAAGAGCAGGTAAATCAAGGACGGTTCAGAGAGTAGATTTCCTGCGACTTGTTACCTTAGTAAGGAGTCCTGTCCCCCACCTCAGTCTTGCAGAGAATCATGTTTAGAAAGTGCAGGCCGTCTGCAATGAGCAGAAGGAAACCTTCACTCCATAAGGCTGAAGCAAAGCAGGGAAAGAGCTTCTGGAGAACCTAAACTACATCTGCGGAGTTTGAGGGGCACAGAGACTAGGGACTGGCATCTGATCCTCACCTGGCAGCAGAAGGTCAGGCCTGGCTGGAGCTGCCTGTCAGAGCTACCTGGAGGCCCGAGTCTAGTGGGGCTTTCCCTGGGACAAGCAGATGTCACAATAAGAGCCAGACTAGAGTTATCTTAAGAAGAACCTGCCCTAAAGGACGGCTTGCTGGGATGAAGTGACCCCAGCAGAGGGGCTGGGGTAGGGGGCGTGACCCTGCAGAAGGAGCTTAGGAGAAGTCATCGGAGGTCATCCAGAAGTCCTCATGTTAGAGAACAGCGAGGGAAACCTTTAAAAGACCCATGAAAGCACCCCATGAAGGAAAGAGCCAGCATTTGGACACCCAAAGAGCTTGCACAGGTCCCTGCTACCAAACTGCAGCAGCACCAGTCTAGTTAGATGTGTCCCTCTCTCTGCTTTCTCCTCTCACCCGGCCCTGCAAGAGCCCCAGGCAGTGGCCAGTAGGGGGGATGAGATGGAATAGGGAGCGTAAGAAATAAATAGCCACCCTCCACCCCACCGCAGGCGGCTGAGCATGAGTAGGCCCTGAGTTGGGAGGGAAGAGAAAAGCTTAAATTGGATGTGAAATGAAAGTATTGATTTAGATCCACCTGGCCTTTTTAATACCTGTAAATAAAACTTCTAATATCTGAAAGTGACTGGAAAAGCTTTAGAATCTGTCCAGGGGCAGAGAAGGGTTATCCAACAGGGCAGGTTTGAAGGACAAGTTGTTATTTGCTGGTTCATTTTTTGAAAGTTACCCTATTTTTTTTTTTTTAAAGAACCAACATGTATTGACACCTACTATGTGACAAGCATATACACAGATTATCTCATTTAATCCTCACAACAATCTTTCATGGTAGTGGTTCTTATCCCTGGTTTGCAAGTCAGGGAATTGAAGTTCAGAGAGGATGAGGTTCTCAAGATTACATAGCTAAGGGGCAAGGCCAGGCGGTGGCACACGCCTGTAATGCCAGCACTTTGGGAGGCCAAGGCACGCGGATCACAAAGTCAGGAGTTCGAGACCAGCCTGGCCAGCATGGTGAAACCCCGTCTCTACTAAAAATACAAAAATTTGCCGATATGGTGGCATGCGCCTGTAGTCCCAGCTACTCAGGAGGATGAGGCGGGAGAATCGCTTGAACCCAGAAGGCAGAGGTTGCAGTGAGCCGAGATCAGCCACTGCACTCCAGCCTGGGCGACAGAGCAAGACTCCATCTCAAAAAAAAAAAAAAAAGTAAGGGGCCAGGAATCAGATGTAGGACATGTCCCAGAGCCCATACACATCCCAGAAAGAGTGATTCAACACCCAGGGACTGATGTCAAACAGGACTTTAAACTCCTATGAGGGCAGTAACTGACACCATCTCTCTTGGACAAGTTATTTACTCTCCCTCAGCCTCACTTGCCTCATCTCTAATGTAGGGAAATAATGCTACCTATTTCAAAGGCTTGTTATGGGGATTAAGGGAGATCATTCACACTGAGTTCAGCCTATTGCCTAGCACATAGCAAGACTTGATGAACAGTATCTACTGTTATTAAACTATACTGCACCCTGAATAAAAGATGATGAAAGGAAGCAATAATTCAGGAGTGCCTGGAATACCACAAATACTCAATAATTGGTTGAATGAAAACTGAGTTTCTTCTCTCCTGTGAAGATACATATACTTGTATGGAATGGATTGCATTCTGCATTGTATTGTAGATATTTCATAAAAACAGAATCATAAAATCGGGTGGGATCTGGAACCCATTGAATTAGATATTTTCTTCCCTGACAGACTATGAACTACTTAGAGATAGAGGCCATGTCACTTTATCTATTAACTTATTTATTTACGCATTCAGGAAATATATATGTAAGATCTAAGGGTAAAGTATTGCATGAGGTATTTAGAGAAAGACAGAGATTGTTAGAACTTACATCCTGCCCTCAGGAGCTTAAAACCTAAGCAAAGATGAGAATAGTGGCAGGAGCAGATGTGCAGATGGTGTCCTGGGACAGCGCAGCACATTTTACCCCATGCAGCACTCCTCACAGTGCCTGACACAGAGAGAGTATGCACCAAATGGTGTGAACCAATAGTGAACAAATGTGCCTGTGAGCAGGAGAGTATGCGTGCCTAGGACAGAAGAATGAGTGACCTGAGCAGACATTGCGGGCATTCAAATTTGATGGTGCCATGGGAAACAAATGAATGGTGCGCCAAGCTCTCTGTCCCAGGTTATCTATTAAGTCCTTTCTTCCAGCCTGCTCTGTGCCCATGTTGCCCTCTGCACTGTAGAAGTTTATTGGACTCATTTGGGAGCTCGATATTGATCTGATTAGATCATTTCCCAAATTCAAGACTGATACAATCTCTGGCCAGGGCCTTCCCCATTGTGTCAGAAAGAAGAGAGGACTGAGAGGGCTGAGGAGAGGGAGGCACGAGGAAGGTGACTGGCTCCAACTGATCAGGTGTCTTCCCTCTGGGGCCCTTCCTTTAATGGTGTTGACTCTGGAGAAGTAGACCATGTGTGGTTCATCTTCACACTTTTTTTCTCTCACTCTAGGAGCTCAAGGATTCATGACAGCATCCACACTTACACATGCATTCACAGCATGCTCTGACAGAAGCACCCAAAAGCTCTCACAGGTAAGAGATGCCGCCCTTCACCTGGCCACTTTGCATCGCAATGGTACATCAGGGAAACATCAGCCTTCCTTCTCCAACACCCTCTACAACCATCACCACCAAAAATTGGGGCTTCCAGTGCTGGAAATTCTACACTGGCAAACACCACAAGCAGGGACCCAGCATTCAGCCTTCTCAGTCACTCATGCCTCAGGATGAGTGGGAGCAATGGATCCTTTCTGAGTGGGCAGTAGGAGACATGAAAATTGAGCAGAGAGAGAGGGTCTAACTCCATGCGGGAACAAAGGATTTGGACAAGGGCAGTTGGAGTTATCTTCTACTGTTTGGCTTAATTTCATTCAATTTCCATTGTATTGTCCACCAACCACATCCTAGGCATTGTTCTGAGCACCAGAGAGAAACAGGGAATATGACCCAGATCCAGAGCAACTCACAGATTAGCTGCTACCAAGTAAATAAACAAGTGGTAAGTAAACAAAAGTAATAAGTTCTACAATTGAGGCAAAGATTAGGGTGGTAGCACAGCGGAGGGACAACTAAACCCAGGCCAAGAGGCAAGGGTTAGGAAGGAGAGCTTCTTAGAGATGGTACACACCACAGCTGAACCTTTAAGCTTAGAACTAAGGGTGCACCCTGCCAATGTTTCAAAATGAAATCACCATAGGCCATTGAAATTGGACAAGAATGCTTTCTGAGTCTGGACAATTTCCACTTTCTAGAGATGCAGGATGATGTAGCAGAAAGCACACAGACCCAGGCTCAGGCCCCCCAAGTTCATATACCAGCCTCAATGTCCTCCAGTCAAATGGCTTGGGAAAGGCACTTAGCCTCTCTGAGCCTCAGTTTCCTCAAGGTTCTATCCGCCCTGCCTGCCTCCTCAGGTTGTTGTGAAGACCTGATGAGATAACCTTGGTGTAAACACTCTATAAACTATTACTGTATGAGTCATTACTTTTCTCTGTTTTGGCAAATCCCTTCTTTTCTGCCTCCTTAAGTGCCAGGATGAGCTTAACAAAGGGTTTTCTTCCTTGACACACCAGCTCCAAGCTTTCTGAAGTATCCCTTGGAGCTGTCATGAGGGCCCCAAGCATCTGTTCCCGGCTCCAGACTTCAGTCTCAGGAAGCAAGACTCTCCATGGGGAGAAGTGTAAAGTAGAGACCCAACCAGCAATGAGTTGCGTGGGGTTTGGGAGTAATGAGCACATGAGCCATGCAGCATTAATAACTGCACAATAAGGACTCTAGCAATGGTTTGGCTCAGAGTCCTCTCCCTACAAATGCCAGTGACATGCCTAAGCAATAATTATAATATTAAATATTCAGTGTTTTATTAAAATAATAATACCTTTTTTGCTCTCTGTAATCACTCATATCCTTTCTTTATACTCCGTTTATTCTGAAAATCCACTGACAAGTAGAAAATAAACAGAAGTTCAAAGATGGAAGGAGGCCAAGAGCTAGGGCTGTCTGAGCCTCCTTGATTTTGTCTCTCAGAGATGTGTCAATGTCCATGGCTTTGAGGATTACAGTCTCAGTTACATGATAGCATTTAATGGAAGAACCAAAGGCTTAACTCCCTGATGGACTGACCTTTGGCAAGAGTATGAAATACGTGAGCATTGCAAAATGGTGAAAAGTGCAATTACATTCCAGAGACTTGTGCTCAAATCCAAATACTGTCAGCTCACCTTTGGGCAGGAAAGCTGACCTCTGTGATATTCAATGTCCTATTCGTAAAATAATCACTGTCTCATCTCCCTCCTAAAGTTCTTGTGAGGACAAAATGAAATATTGGAGGTAAAACTGATCTGTCAATTGTAAATTAGTTAACAACATTGGTAAATATTATCCCACAGCTACCTCCTGTGTTGCAGTCATTTTCTTGTTCCTAGTCTGTTGCCCCAAGTACCATACTGGAGAGCCCTGTTAAAGCCTGCCCTCAGTGGACAGCTCCTCTTTTCATAAATGTAGCCCAGTTGCCTAATTTTCATCTGTTATTAGAAAACAAAGTGGTCATTTTACTAGTTTAAGCTAATGTGTGAATAAACATTTATATTCAGGAGCTATCAACTCCACAGGACCTGTTACTCCAAACGCACTAACTTCTAATGGAAACTCAAATTAAACTCTAATGGGCTAAAGGAAGACATGTTACAAGTGAATGGGACCTTTCTCATATTCTTCAAATTGAATATACTCAACCTGGTCATATCACTCTCTATCCGTAAAGTCCATAGATCTTAGGATGATATTCAGGGTCCTTCATAATTTGACTCCAACATTTCATTCCAACTTTATTTTCCACTATCTCCATGAATTCTTCCCTTTGGTCACGTGGAACCTCTGGTTATTCCACATTATATACCTCAGCTTTCTGGTCTCCATGCCTCTATTTATGCTATTGCGCTTGCCTGGAATGCCCATGCCCTCACCTCTGCAGGTCCACATTCTACTCATTCTGTAAGACTGAGCTCAAACTCCCATTTGAAGCACAAAATATTCCGATTCCTCAATACAGGGATGATCTCATCTTCCTACCACAGGAAGGATGCCTCTCCTATAGCTTCCATTTTCTATGCTGTGTGATGGCTATTTGTATGCACACTTTAGCTCAAGAAGGACTTCATTCCCAAAATATACCCCTCAGTGATATCTGAACTTTTGTCTGCAGGCTCTCAGTTAATCAGCATATTAATTTGTTTCTATCTGATACAAAACAAAATGGTAACCAAGGAGAATATTCAGAAGTTTCTCTGAGGGAGCCCATGATTTCATTGAGGTGCCTAGTAGTTGATACAGACAAGAAATGCATTAGTAAAGACCAAGGAGAGCTCACCAACATTGAAACAGACCTTTCTTTGGGTTAAATATTGCCTTTCCAGAAAGTCTCTTTTAATGCACACGTATTCTTGACAGTATCTCAGTATACTTCCAACACGATGGCATGGTGGGTGACAGAGCAAGACCATGTCTGAAGGAAGGAAGGAAGGAAGGAAGGAAGGAAGGAAGGAAGGAAGGAAGGAAGGAAGGAAGGAAGGAAGGAAGGAAGGAAGGAAAGAAAGAGAGAGAGAAAGAGAGAGAGAGAGAAAGAAAGAAAGAAAGAAAGAAAGAAAGAAAGAAAGAAAGAAAGAAAGAAAGAAAGAAAGAAAAAGAAAGAAAGAAAGAAAGAGAGAGAAAGAAAGAGAGAAAGAAAGAAAGAAAGAAAGGAAAAGGAAGGAAGGAAGGAAGGAAGGAAGGAAGGAAGGAAGGAAGGGAAAGGAAAGGGAGAAAAGAAAACAGAAAACCCAGAGAAGTGACTGGGAGATAAACTGTGGCTGGTCTGAAATACTAAACTTTCAACAGAGTCCACAGCTCCTAAGAACTCTAATATAATGAAAATGCTGCTAAGATCCTTCATTCAATGTGCAGCTTTCAGATTCTTCTAGAACCAGATCAGGCTTCTAACTACATAACTAGTATAAAAAGAAAAAAGTTATAATAGTGCTTTACATTTATATAATTCTGTATAGTTTACAAAGCACAGTTACACATATCTTCTTTCCCTTTAGCCTGTCACACTGGAGATCCAACCACATGCTGCAAGAAGTGTGAGTTCACATTTCTTGAATAACAAAAACCAGAGGTGACATGTTGAGAGCTCCCCATCCTCATTCCCCAAGATGTCTTAGAAAAGTTTCTACATTCTTTTGGTTTCATGACTTCTACTCCACATGGCTGTGTCTCTCATTCCATTTAGAATCAAAGAATCAAGGGAGACAGAATGGGAAAATCAGAGATGAATCAGAATCTGGTGACCTCATCAGAGAGCTGTAATACGATGATGTCAATCCAAACAATGCCACAAATTAGTGTTTATAATCTCTGGTGGCAAAACCCCACTTATTTATGTCAATTCTATGCAAATGTCCTCAGTACACTCCTACTTCATATCAGTGTGATGTCCTTGTGCAGCAATGATGGGTCTAGTCAGTCTCCAAGAAACCCCAGAAAGCCTTCAGGGCCCAGAAGGCCAAGGCTGGTGGCCAGAAGTCACAGTGCTGGGAGTTGTGGCCCCTTGTTGATTCAGTGGATGTTTCTATGTATTTTCAATAAAAATTTAAGGCAGTGATTCAACATAGCTGCACACTAGAATCACTTATGAAACTTTTAAAACACACTAAAACCTGAAAAATATTCTTACATATTCTGATTCTGTTTTTGAGGCATGCTGCTGGTACCTGGCCTCAATATTTTTACAAGCCTCCAGGTGATTCTAAAGTGCAGCCAGTGTTGAGAACCATCACTCTAGATGTAGAGGTTCTCAAACTTTAGCAAGCACCAAAATTACCTGGAGGGTTTGTTAAAACACAGATTTTAGGGCCTGGTTCCATAGTTTCTGATTCAGTTGATCTGGAGTGGGAGCCGAGAATTTGCATTCACAACTGGTTCCCAGATGATGCTCATGCTGCTGACCCAGGGACTATAGTTTAAAATTCACCGCTCTAAAGTGTCACAAAGCCTTTTACTTACCTATCAAAACCAATTCACCTAAACCTTTCTACTTATAAGAAATACCCCTCACTGGCTATCAGACAGTTCTACTTATTTAGGCTTAATTATTTGCCTGACTCAGTGTGAAACAATGAAGTACAGTGAAACTCAATTTCAAGTCCTCACTCTCCCAGTCCCTCTCTCTTTCCCTCCCCTCTGTGCTTTGATGGAACCTGGAGAGCAGTTTGTTTTTTAAAAATCCCAAGAAGGTCATTTCTGAAAATTTGCCTGGGAGCCCTAAACATCTACCCAATAGTTAAGGTTGCTTCGTGCTGGGTCAGTTCTTGGCAGAGACTAATGGGTGCTGGTTTCAGCACCTCGGAGAGTGGCCTCTGAGCTGCACTCAGAGATGGAACAAGGACAATGGAACTGTAGTCATCATTCCCAGTGAAAACGAGGAAGAATAAATGGCACACAGCATTCCCTGATCTGTGACAAATTTATAAATCCCATTAGGCAAGCATTGTAAAGTCCCTTGATATTACAAGTCCCTTAAAACTTAATGGGCTTCTGATCTATTTACTTCTAGTTACTTGCATGTGCCAATAACCACATAAAATTTTTCAGCTTTGCTTTACTTGCTTGCTTTCCTGCCCATATGCCTTTCTCCTCCTATTTCCCCTTCCCTCCCTGTCTGCTCTCTCTTCTCTATTAATGACAGCTATTTTAAGTCTATCAGGCTGTGAAAGGCTGTCTCTATCATTAAGAATAGTGCCTTGTACCTGGTAAGTGACCAATAAATAAATAATTATTGAATAAAGTATTTAGGAGAAAGTATAGCAATATCTTCAATTTATCTTGAAGTGCACCAAGACATTTAAGTGTTTCTCTAGTTTGAACACTCACCTGGAGGGTTTGTTAAACCACATATCATTTTCCCACTGTAGAGTTTCTGATTCAGTTGTTCTGGGGTCTGGAGTAGGACTGAGGTGGTTTGGTAGATGATTAGAAGGAGTTCAAGACCAGCCAGGCCAACATGGTGAAACCCCATCTCTACTTAAAAAAATACAAAAAAAATTAGCCAGGCATGGTGGTGGGTGCCTGTAATCCCAGCTATTCAGGAGGCTGAGGCAGGAGAATCACTTGAACCTGGCAGGTGGAGGTTGCAGTAAGCCGAGATCGAGCCATTGCACTCCAGCCTGGGTGACAAGAGCAAAACTCTGTCTCAAAAAAAAAAAAAAAGGATGAAGAGATTATTATGTAATAATACAAATATACTAAATTGCTAATGGCAGAACCTGAAAAGTGGGTATACAGATCTTCATTGTAAAATTCTTCATTGTAAAATTCTTTCAACTTTGTGTAAGCCTTTAAATTTCCATAATAAAACACTGAAAAATGACAATGTAGTGTCTGAGTACCTGGCTTTAAAGAGCACAGAAATTTACAGTTCAGATCTGTGCGTTCTCTCTCTCTCTTCCCTCACCCCCTTCCCCCTCTGCTTCAGCAGCTTGGCTAGCAGAATCCTGGAGTGGGTGTGTGGCTCATTCAGGGATGGAGGGGCACTCCAACAACTGCCTACTCCCGGGGACCAAAAGCTAGATAGGAAGTGCGCTAAGGGGAGGTGGTTGGGAAAGATTGGAAGCCAGCGAGCCGAGCCGTTGGAGGATCCCTACGATGGAGAGAAAGTAAACACGACTGTCCTCAGCCACCAAGAGGCAACCTGAAGCCTACCGCCTCCCTGCCTCCAGCTGTGCCACAGCAAGGATTGCACCTCTTTCCATTGTCCACCCTGCAGGTCCAGGAAAGGAGTCTCCATCTGGATGAGGTTGCATTACAAACTGTGAACCACTGCAGGACAAAGCCTATGCCACATCCAGAATGGAGCAAGTCGTCAGGCTGGAAAAGCCCTCCTGAGTTGTTGCCAAGCAAGAACAATGATCACGATGCCAAATCTGTTCCATTCTTTCCCTCCAAGAAACATGTGATTTTGGGCAACAACAAAAAAATTTGGATTAAATATAAGAAAGGCCTGTCCCAACATGTGGGTGCTCCACATATTGGCTGAGGAATCTGTGACATCTTATTTTATAAAGGCTCTCAAGCAACAGCTCTACATGGGCATGCTCCTTCCAAAGCCCATCAGCAATTTTCAGACTATACTTCTTGCAGTATGTTAGAAAATTGTGCAAGTGGGAGAGGAAGGGGTATGGAGACTGCCTCGGGGCCTGGAAGCCTGGGCTTTGGCTCAGCTGCTTGAGAAAGGTCTCTGTCTTCTCCCATTCCATTCTTTTGCTGCTGCTTCTGCCCTTACCCCCACCCCACAGCCACAGGACCAGAAGCAGCCCAAACTGGAGAAAAGGAAATCAGAGCCCATGCTCCCACCTATGCCACATAAGAAAGCCCAAGTGGTTTTCTGTCATGCTTTCTCCCTGGTGCCTTTTTAATTAGCTTAATGAAGCCCTCCCACTTGTGGGTGCAGAAAAAAAAAAAAAAAAAAGGAGATGGGAAAAAATGTGAGACTGAACAGCCCTGATGACTCAGTGCTGGAGGTTGTGTTGTACCCTGGAAATGAAGGAGGCTGGCTTTGAAAAAACAAACTATCCCTTTTACTGTATTGCTGCAGCAGCTGGCAAAGGAGACAGCTCCACACCCCTTCCCTACTGGGGCCCCTGACATCTGGATCTCCCTAGGAGCCTGTCCCAGGGGCAAAACAAACCAGAATTTGTCCTACAGGAGCAGTCATGGTGCCTCATTAGTCTTGTGACTCCAGTGTCGAGCATACAGCTTGGCATATCACAGGAGCTCAGTTGATACTGGATCCTTTTGTGTGTAAATGTATGACAGCTTCCCACGCATTCACTCCCCTTCCCATTGTTCATTCCATCTGGATGGTAAGTTAGAGCTCCAGCCAGGGAGACAGCGAGGACCTCAGTGTGTGAGTGCTTAACACTCTCCTCACAGAGTTGTCACTCTGGCACCAACGTGCTCTCCCTACAGAGTAGGTCCCACATAGATTTTTCTCCTCTGAATTCTCCAGGAAGATATATTGATCCAGTCCAAGTGACATCAATAGACCCAAGTAACTGAATAAAACTTCTGGAGTTTGCCTTTAAATATGCATGATATAGACTCAAGACACCACCTGGTAGCTTTGCCACCCTCCCTTCCCCTGTTCTCAATCCACTGTGACTATTAAACATCATCCTCATCTCAGCCCTAGCCTTCCCTTCCCAACCCAGGTACTTCTTGTGCAGTCCCAGGATAATGTGAGGAGGCCGTGGGTAGAAATTAAAGGTGACAGTGAAAGGAAATGGAGGAAACCATGCAATTCCTTCCCATGTTCCAAAGCAGACCTCATCAACTACCTGATTCAAAGATTCTCAGGGCTCTGGCCACTTCTGCTCCATCTTTCACAATAAAACTATTTGAGGCCTATTTGCTCCTTAGTCTGGAGAGTGAACTCTGCCCTTCACCCTCCAATAAGTCCCATGCCCCTTTGCCTACTCAGTTTCTTCCTGGGGCTGGGACTGGCACTGACATGAGCTCCAAAAGAGGTGGTTTGATTCTCCTTGGACCCTACCCAGCCCCCACTGTGACTCTTTGGGACTGTTATATCATTTTCCCTCCTTAGGGATCCACAGGATGTATGTTCACATAGACCACTTTGCCACCTTCAAGTCCTGTGACCTAAAGCAATGTTCTATGCCATAGATCCCTTCCTTAACATGGAAATAATAATACCTACCTCATAGGGATTAACTGAGATTAAATACATGAGGTGTTTAACTTACTGCCTGGTATACAGCATTAGTGGTAAAAATAACAGCTTCCCCCTCCTGAGCACTTATTATACATTAGGCAGTGCTTACATTAATCACTCCAATCCTCATGACCACCCTGCGAGATAATTGTCAGAGCCATTTCACAGATGTGGAAACTCAGATTTAGAGAGCAAAGTAATTTGCCCCAAACCCACAACTAGTAAGTGAGAGAGCTGGGATTTGAACCCAGTTCTTTTTTACTCCACGGCTTGTGTTCCTAACTACTGGACCTATTCAAAATACATATTACTTCCCTTCTCCCTTTCTACTCATCTCTCCCCACAACTACCACCTCACTGTGGAGTTTTTTGTCAAGATGCAAGGTTTGACAGTAAGGGTCAACAAATTTTCTAAAAAGGGCAAAATAGTAAGTATTTTTAGCTATGTGGGCCATATAGTCTCTGTTACAATTACAGTCATGTGCTGTCTAATGACACACTTCAGTAAACATCAGGTCATGCATAGGATGGCAGTCCTATAAGATTATAATACTTTTAATATGCCTTATATTTATATTATATACTTTTTATGTGCCTTTTCTATGTTTAAGTACACAAATACTCACCTTTGTGTTATAGCTTTCTAGAGTGTTCAGAACAGTAACATGCTGTGTAGGAGCAATAGGCTATACCATACAGCCTAGGTGTACAGTAGGCTATATATCTAGGTTTGTGTAAGTACACTTTCTGATGTTCACACATGAGGAAATTGCCTAACATTTCTCAAACTTTATCCCCATCGTGATTCATGACTCTACTGACCTTTGCCAGTGTAGTATGAAGGCAGGCACAGACAATAGGTAAATGAATGGGCATGGCTACATTCTAATAAAACTTTATTGACTAAAGCAGGTGGCTAGATTTGGCCCAAGGGCCATAGTTTGCTGACCCCTGCTCTAGAGTAACAGCACAGCTCTAGAGGAAACAGACTTACAATAGAGAGTACCTGACAAACTGTGGATGCTCGGTAAGTACTTGTGGGTTGATTTTGAGGTCATTTTGTCCACCTTCTTGAATCCAGGTGGTAGCACCAATAGCCAGTTCTTCTTTGATTACAGTTTCACAATAAAGCTGATTTCACTTTTTACCTAAACTGTCTTCGTGTCTCATTTATGTTGGGAAGATGCCCTCCTATCTTGGCTCATCTATGAATTAAGATTTTCACTATTGAGAACTAATAGTGAAAATATATGCATCAAAACTAAACCTGTCTCCTCCCCATGCCCTGAACAACTACATTCACCAAGAGACAATGCCACTCTCCTTGCAAAGCCACTGCATCCACAACAGTTGTTCTGTTTCACTGAAGATGGGAAGAGTCAGATACTTCCTCCCTGGTATTTAGGCCATGTACTGTTGGAAGGGAAGCTCTTCACAACACCTCTGAGAAGAACTGGAGTTCCTGATGCCACAGCAGTTGACTACAGCTTTTTGGCCTCCTAGAGGTGAGAAACCACTGTGGGTGGGATAGGTCCCTTCAAAACAAGGCCTATGTGATGAAAGGATTGCCAGTGCGAGAGGAGCTAGGAAGACAGCCTATCAGGTGGCAGTTCCAGGGTTCCTTGCCTCCTCTCCAGCTGTTGCCACTGGGAGTCGAGCCTGCAAGATACAGAGAGAACATATTTTGAGCTGATTTGTTTTCATTTGTATTTATTGGTTTGTGGGCGTGGGATGTCTGAAATGCCCATATGGTCTTCAACACAGGTTACAGCAAGAAAAATAATCTTGGGAATTGAAATGAAGCCAGAATTAAACAGCCAGTCCCATGAGCCATGCCATCTACAGTCCTGAGCACTCTAGAGAGGAGCAGAAGGCAGGAGAGAACTTAAGTTCTGATGGCCACCAAGGATCAACCAAATGAGCCAATGCCTAATTATTGGGGTTGGTTCATTGGCCCGCTTGATTTTTCTCATTCTCCCCCCTACTTCTTTCTGGATTCATCCTCTGCCACCTCATGCCCCACAAGGGCTCTCCTCAAGGCTAATGTCTCCAGAGGGCATCAAAACCATAACTACAATGAGGCCCCTCCACTCTTGGAGCAGGTTTAGCAAAAGAAAAAAAGTGAAGATACCAGTTGCAGGGCAGCATCTGTGGTTTCCACTGCTTGGAGCATCTCTGGCTCACCCACAGTCACTGGTGTATCTCCCATGACAAAGAGCATACACCTAATCCTTTCCAGACTAACCTCCCCTTGCCCCCACCTTTCACAGCATATTCGAATTCTCACCAGTTGGCACTTTGCTACCCATCATCTTATATTCCTCTCTAAATATTCCAGATGTTACCTCCCCAAGTATAAAGGAAGCTCTTTAAGGGTAGGGTATATTCTATTAGAATAATAATGACATGTGAAAATATTGAGGACAAAAACAATAATAAATCAGTCTTGGATTAGCAGTTCATACTGTTCTGCCCATGGGCTTTGGTAGACAGGGTTGCACTCATTCCTACTTTACAGACTTTGCAAGATTGTTCCCTTCATCTGGTATATTTCTCCTGTACTCCCACCCTTTACGTGTTGATGTCTTCACATCAATCAGATCTCAGTTCAAATGCCATCTCCAAAGAGGCTTTCTCGTGTGACTCAAGCTACAGTAATCCTAGCACTAATCAATAAACATCTGTTGAATGAATGAATGATCTCCATTTTGTAGATGAGGAAAATGAGACTCACTGTGATTACAAAGTACTTAGCCATGGTCAAAGAACCACTAAAGGCATAAACTGAGGTCTTCTGACACCAAAATGCTTATTATTTCTCCTCCACTGTAAGTGCACCTTGGCAATTGTAATTTCTTATTCCATATCTATCCAGCTCTGCATGCATCATGAGGACAGGGCTTGTATCTGTCATGTTTCTCCTTGTGTAGCTCCACTGTCTAGTATGGGATGTGGTACATCCACATTGACTGTAGTAATGACATAATATCGATGAGTCAATTAATTGCCATCTAGTTGGGTCTCAATAAATATTTACCCATATACGGAGATTGGTGAACTCAGGACACAGATGCATGAGACACCCTTCACTTATTCTAGTCCTCTTTCTCAAGTGGTAAAACAGCCTTTTCCTGGAATGTCCCCTGGAATGCAGGAGTGACAAGGATGCTAGGGGAATTTCTTTGAAAACCTGGAACAAGAACAGGGAAATTGAATATCTAACATGAGCAGTTTTTGTGCCAAGTTACAAATCTCAGCTAATTACAGCTCAGTGCTGCTCCTTTGGGGGTCCTTCATCTGGCATGAATTGCCTTCACTTGGGAATCAAGGTTCCTACTGCAATCTTCCCCAGTCCCTTCATTCCCAGAGTGAGCTTTGGTCTGGGTCAGAGGAGTAAGGTGCTGTTGGCTCATCTCAAGACAGACAGTTTCATGGCTGGGAGCAGAAACAGCAATAAAGATAGAAATTATGAGTCTACAGCCAGCAGGGAAATAGAATGGGAAGCTGCTAACACACCATATTCATCTCTAGAAATTTCATAAGATTTGATTCACTCTCATGTCATACACTAATTTACTTTTTTTTCTTCAGGTTAGATTCCCCTTCATTTTAGTCAACTACTCTTTTTTTTTTTTTTTTTTTTTTTCTTCAATATCAAGTACATTTGTCCTCTTAGGCTTTCTCTCCCTCTCTTTACATGCCACCTCTGCCTTCCATTGCTTCCTTACCAGTTTTAAGAAGGCAGTGTAGTATAACTGATTGAACAGGATTTGCAGTCGTGCTAATCTGGAGTTAAATCCTTGCTATACCAGTTACTAGCCGCTTTTCTACAAACAAGTCACTGAAACCTTATGAGTCTCAGTTTTCTTATCTGTGAAATGGAGATAATCCTCATAGGTGATTTGTGAGGACCACATGGCATGTGTTGCCTGAAGGATTTAGCATAATGCATGACAAATTCAACAAATGGTGGCCACATTATTCCTGTTACTTGTCTCATTTCCCCACACCCAGCTCCCTCTATTTTTCCCTTTGACTGTGTGTGTCTACACACATGCATAGCCTGGCTTAACAAAACACTGATTACCTTATCCATTTTAGTATCTCAAATTCATCAAGATTCTTGATTAGGCAGTCCCTGGTATTTCAGATTTTGTCTCTCTCTCTCTCCCTCCTTCATTTCCCCAAATCCTTTTCTCCTTGATACAATTTAATTTCTCCATCTTTCCTGAAAATACCTGGGGAGACAGTGGCCATGAGCATTACTTTGTAGTAATAATCCCCACCTGGATTCTATTCAGAATATTTGGCTGAAAGAGCCAGGATATCTGCCACTTAGAGCCTCTCTCACTTTGCCCACCATGTTTAATTCATGTGTGTTGCAGGCCATTTAAAGGGGTTCAATGAGCTGTGAAGATCAAGATATGAGCCATACAGATTGTACATTATTGAATTAAGATGCTAAATATGGAGACTAAGTGATGCCAAGGAGAGAATATTGAAAGCCTTAATGGTTTATAACAATGGAAAGCAGGGTAGATCAAGTCAGTAGAAAATTGAAAAGATGCATTACTTCAAAGAAAAGGCTGTTTGTCATACTAGAGTCATCCTCAATTTCTCCCTCTCCCTCACCCTCTACACTCAATCCATCACTAAGCCCTGTCAGTTCTACCTCCAAATAAATCTCAGACGTCCACTTCTCTTCATTCCCACTGTCACAACCCAAGGTCAAGCCCCTATTCCTCTTGTTTGACTATTACCATTAGATTCACTTGTCTCTTTGACTCTATTTTACCTTTCTGTAAACCACTCTCTACTCAGCAACATTTCTAAAATACAGACCAAATCTTGTCACTCTTCTGTTTAAAATCTTTCATTGCTCTTACAACAAAATCCAGATTCATTAGCACAGTTTTAGAGCTCTTCATGGCCACTCATCTCAGCCTACACTTCTTGCCTCTTGCTTACTGTCCTCTGGCCAGTCTCATCTCCTTTCTGTCATTTCAACATGCTAAGTTCATTCCCACCTTAAGGCTCTTGCATTGTTGTTCCCTCTGTCTATGTTTTATACAACCAGTGGCTTCTCATCCTCCAGGTCTCAGTATAAGGCAGCCTTCTGTGACCCCCTATCAGCATAGTCTGCCCTACTTACACTCCATCTCATCATCCTGCTGATTCTCGCAACAACTTTGCTTAATTCCTTTTGTTTTCTCTCTACTCCATGAAGACAGAGACTATTTATATCTTGTTCATGATGTATCCCTTGTACTTTACGGTGCAAGTAATATAGCACTTGATCAGTAAACATTTTTTGAAAAACTAAATGAGTGAATTTATCAAAGGAAGTTCCATTCCAGGATTTGATCTTTCATTGGCCAATTACAGACTAAAATCCCTTCTTTCTCACATTCCTTCTTGTTTTTGACTCTAGGCTGCAAATCCATAGCTATAGAAATTATTGAATGTAACAGGAAGATACAGATGGTTGATCCTCAACAAAACAAGAGAAAACAACAAAACTTCCACATTAGTGGAAATGAACCACTCTTTCATTCAGTAAATACTGGGCACCTATGCTGTGCCAGGTAGTATCAGGCACCCATAATACCCTGGCATTTAGCATAGCACTTGAGTGGAGCTTACAGTCTGGGAGAGGCAAACGTCAAACATATAAATATGTAATTATACCTTGGCTTAACTGCTCTGAAGAAAAGGGAAATTATCTTGTTGAGAATAACAATGGGGCAACAAGGTGGTCAGGAAATGCCTCTCTGAAGAGAAGATAAAACATTTGAGCTGCAACCTGAAGGCTGATGAGTGAAAAGTTAAAGGGAGATGACCCAAGGGAAAGAGTCTGGCCCCCTGGATGGCCTGTATCCATGGATGAGGGAAAGTGAGGTCCCTCACTCCAGGAATCATACAGGGAGCTCTTTGCCACTTTTTCACACACCCTTTTAGCTACAAGGGAAATCAAATTTTTTAAAATAAATTCTTTGTCTACAGATGTAACTTTTGCACTCCAAGTCTGGGTATTCGGGCCTCAGAAGGAAGACCAGACTGGTTTCTTCTTTGTTCCAACAGCTTTGTTCTATATCTTCATTGCATGTCTTTGACTTCTTGAAGGATTTGAACTGATCTGAAGAACCTCAGCATAGTGATCTCTCCCTAGGTGGCATGGATTTGTCTCTCCCATCTCCAGAGAGGAAACCATTTACCTCTTCTGATTCCTCTGAGTGTCTGACAGCAGCCCATTAGAGCAACACTTAGGCATTTATGGCATAATTTTCTGGGCACATTTATTTAGGAAAAATAACTTAATTATTTAATAGTCCATAACTCCTGCCAACTCATTATAAAGTCTGGGCATGTGAACCAGATGGGGAAGGAAGAATAAATAAAAGATCAGTGCCCTGCTGGAGCCCCAGGGCACTAATTCTGCTCTGCACAAAACCTTCAGTAAGCAACCACTCTTTGATATGCCAGGAGGGTTCCCCATTCATTGTGCTCACAATAAGGACATCTGGGGCTTCCCCCTCTTGAACCTGGAGGGACCTAAGAAGAACAATGGACAAAACACTGGACTAGAAATCTACACACAGGATGGTAGATCTACTCATTGGCTACTAGAATTTGTCCCTACCTGCTGTGTGACTGTAGGAAAGTCTCTTTTCCTTTCTAGATCTCAATATCCTATCTTTTTTTCATAAAATGAAGTCATCAAACCAGACCAGAGATTTTCTAATATGATTTTATCTGTAAAACCCTGTCTTCAGAGAAAATTTATATGGAGGTCTAATATAGTAAACAGGTAAAGTAGAGCCCACTTGTACTTTGTCCTCAGAAAGTGCTCCTTGGGATGCCCAATGCTCCTAGAAACACTGCTTGGAAACCACTGAGTTAGAAACTCTCATAGTCTTTGATTAAAAAGGATTCAGAGGTTGATTTGCCCCATGCTATGGATTGAATTGTGTCTCTCCCACCAGCCCTCTGCAATTCATATGTTGAAGCCTTAATTCCTGATGCTACTGTATTTGGAGATATGATTTTTAGGAGGTAATGGTTAAATGACATCATGGTGGGGAGGCTCCTAATCCAACAGAATTGGTGACCTTATAGGAAGAGGAAGAAAGAGCAATATCTCTTTCACCACGTGCATGCACCGAGTTAAGGCCATTGTAGGACACAGCAAGAAAAAAGCCATCTGCAAGCCGGAAAGAGAGCCCCCACTGGGAATCAAAGGAGCTAGCACCTTGATGTGGGACTTCTCAGTCTCCAGAACTGTGAGAATACATTTCTGTTATTTAAGCCACCTAGTCTTTGGTATTTTGTTAGGGCATTCTGAACTAATATGTCCCAGCTGTGGAACCAGTGGCCTCTTGGTCCAAAGATGAGAGTGGCCATCATAACTTTGAATTTGACTCCTTTAATGTCCATAAGTCAGCGTTCCAGTTTGAAGGCAAAGGAATGTCTAGTTCCTCCACAGGACTTCCTCATCTGCTCCAGCTCACAGAAACATCTTTCCTCCCTGGACTCTTCCTGCCCTCGTGTTTTGTTTGATTATCTCTTAATTTTACAAGGATAATAACTTAAAATCATATAGGCAGGCAGTTATATCTTTTCAGTGCTCCCTCTTAACTCTTATTTTATTCCTCTGTCCAACAATATTTGTTGACTCGCAAGCAATATCAAATAAAGATCAAAATTTCACATGCCCCATCCTTGCCTTTACAGCTCCCCTACACGTAACCTAGGCAATGAACCACTTATTCTTCTACAAGCTCTGTGTTTTTCTGCTTTTTCATCTGGGACTCTACCTACCATCTATGGGTGTCTAAATTCCTCCCACCTATCAAGGCCAAACTCAGATGCCATCTTCTCCATAAAAGCTTCCCTGAAACCTCAAGTTGGAAATATTATTATTACCTCTTCTGCACTTTCATTGCCACTGACTCTGCTGATGGTGGCACATAGCACCCGTTTTTCTGCTATCGCTATCTGACAGTGTCTTAAATCTCCTTCTAGACTGTAAATGTCTTGAGAACAAGAACCATGTCTTATTCATGTTTTAATCTTATATAGTGCCTGGCATGGTGCCTTGTAATTAGAAGGTACACAATAAATAATGGTTAAATGAATGGATGGATAAATGAATTTGAGTATAACTGTACCTGATTAGGTGAGGAACAACTTAAGTACAGATAGAGATTTTAATATGCCTGTGCATAAAAGAGGAAGTATGAACTTGGAATATGTGAAGAGCTTGGGGGCAGATGTCAGAGATGAAAGGTGCAGTAACTCATAACTCATTCAACAGCTACATGTGTGTTAAGCACTAACCATATCCCAGGAACTGTTATGCTGCTGGTGAGCAAAACAAAGCTTGCCTTCTCGGGACTTGCAGTGTAGTGAGAGAAACAGATATTAGGTATATACATGAATATTATGTTAAATAATAATTATAACAAGTAGCTTGTTATATAAAGAAAAAGAAGACATTACTCTGAAGGAGAATGAGAAAGACACATAATTTAGATTGAAGGGTCAGCAAAGTGCTCCTCAAAGACAGGGAATTTTATACAAAGGTTAACTAGGTTGAGACCTGAAGGGCCAGTAAGAGTCAGGCAGCCTTAGAGATATACAAGGCCCCAATATAGGAAACTGGTGCCTGCAAGAAACTGCAAAGCCAAGAGGACCCAAGTGTAGAGGCAGAGGGATTGGTAGGAGAGGAAGATGGAGGGTAGATGAGTACTTGATAGTGTGGGGCCCTCCAGGTGAGAAGTCTGGGCTTTTTCTAAGCACAGTAGGAAGTCACTGAAGGATTTCAGCAGAGAAGGAACATAATCCACCCTTCACTTTGACTGCTGCATGGATAAAGATTAGACTGGCTACAGAATTAAGTTAGGAGACTGTGGCAGGGAAGAATTTAGAATAAAGGAGTGGCAGTGGATATGGACAGAAGTGACAATATTGGAGAAATATTTTGGGAGATATAATATTTGAGATACACTTATTGCTACCTAACTTTCTTGTATGCGTTTTCTTACTTATTGTCAATGTTTCACAATTAGAACGTAAGCTCCATGAGGACAAGGACTTGTCTTATACACTGCTGAGTCCCAGCACCTACAACAGTGCTTGCATACAGTGGGTATTGGGTAATATTTGTCAAATGAAATTATGATGGAATGATTTATAAATTTGAGGTAAAAATAAAAGAGAAGAAGGTGTAGAGAGTGAATTCCAGGATTGAAGGGATTGAAGGTGATATTTATTGAAATGAGAAAAATGAGGAGAAGCTATTTTGGAGGATAAGATCGAAACTTATTTTTTGACCTGTTAAGTTTTCTAGACACCTGTGAGATATCCAAATAGTTACTGGTCTGAAGATTCTAATTTTGGTAATAGCTACACAGATACAGCATCTCAAATCATGGTAACATCTAATACAGCATTCCTTGACTTGAAGGATATAATGTCCAAGGATCTGTGCATAAAGGATTTCATAAACCTGAATGGAAAAAATATTATATCTTCATTTTTACTAACTTCCACCTGAAATTTAGCATTTTTTTTTCAGTTATGACTGACTGTAGGCAGCAACCTACAGCAGTATATGCAGTACCTGTGACTTTTGTGAACAATAGAATTTACAGATATTTTCATACATGTTACAACCATCACAGATACCTTGCAAGATCATTTGTGCTCATCACTACTTCAATGTGATAGAAGTCATTAGACTCACCAATATGTCTTGTTATTTAACACATTGATTTAAAAGTGTATCTATTATTATATTACAAATTTGGTTTTTTATGTTTTTGTAACCGTTTTTCAAAATAACATGTTTCCTTTTTTGTCCTCTAGAGTTTACTTAATACATTTAAAATCATTACTGTGAGAAAGGGTGCACAGGCTTTGCCAGGCAGCTGGAGGGTCTGTGTCTCAGGATAGGTTAAGAGCCTCTAGGAGGAGCTGGAGGCTGGGTCTGGGGAGGAGGGAGCTTCTAGGAAAGCAGGAGCTGTTGGAGGAGAAACAGCCAAGGGGAGAGAGAAGCTGACTAGAAAAACTAGATCAGACTAAGGATGAACTAGTTACAGCTGAGAGAAGCAGGAAGCTATCAAGAACAAATTGGAAAAAGGAGGAAATGAATGAACAGCTCCAGGAGCTGACCAAGGGGCTTCACACCCAGTGAAGACCAGGGAGGATTCTGGAAATGGAAGAACGGGGAGCACAAGTTAGGCTGCGGCCTGTGAATGGCCAAGCTTGGGCTGGAGACCCTGGACTACATCTTCCAGAGAGAGGCTGGGGGCTCCCAACCTGGGTAAAAGGATGCCTGGGGCAGACACGTTAGAGAAGAGATCTCTGGGCTGGGAGAACAGGGATCCAGGCCCTGCCCTTGACCAGCTCTGAGACTTTAGTCCAATCTATGTTCTTCCCTTGGGAGGGTGAAGGGTGATCTGTTTTCTTATCCTATAGCTGAAGGAGTTGAACTAGAAGATTCCTCAGCATCCCCTAATATAAACAATGTAGGATCTGGTTACTCCTCTCTTCTGGGCTTGCTGTGATACCAGCTGGCTGGAAGTGGAGCCTCCTGTATTCATCTGGCTGCCCAGAGCCTCCCTCCTTTGTTTTCTCCTTATACATTCTTCAGGCTTCTCTTACGACACCCTGTGGCACCTACCCATTTATAAACCTGTCGTTCCCACTCCCAACCCTACCCATAGACTATGAGCTTTTAAGACTAGGGATCTTGCCTTACAGATTCACTTTTATTCTCTGCTACCTAGCTCAAAAAACATTTGCTGAGTGAAAGAATAAATTGATATAACAATTCCATGAATAAATGATACAACAATTTATATACTTTGAGAACAATTATTTGATTGGGATAAGAGTAATTGAAGTGCAAATAGATGGTTAAATATATCAGCGTCTATACCAAAAATGGTCTGTAGTCAACAGGTGGTATCAAATTTTGTTCCTGCACTTTACCTACATATTTATCTCCACACCCTAGAGAAAGATAATTTTCATAATAAATTCCCTCTGGTCTCTCTCTGGCAAGTGAGGTCTCCAACACCATCCCTATCCCTCCCTCTCCTAGGCCCCATGGAGGAATGAGTCAAATTCTGATCTCACTGGTCTGATTTCAGGCTATTGATTGGCCCTCTCTTCTGCCTCCTCTCTCAGGAACAATAACTGAGCCTGCCCACTCAAGCCTGAAGACCAACTGCAGAGAGATCCTCCTTGGGTTTAAGCTCAAGATGCATGTTCTAATTGACTTTACCCAAAACAGCTGAGGTATCAAGCCCTAGCTCAACCAATAACAGAGTGCTTCCTGGTTTCCCATTTGCCATGTATGTATACAGCCATCTCAGGCACATTAAGGGAGAATTTGTGGCTAAGTCAAGGCAAGATTTGGCTATTCCTAGATCCACCTGGTCTTTAACAGAGAAATCCCCATTCCTTTAGATGCGTGAGGGAAAAGCACTCTGAGTCGGAGTATGCTAGTCTTGTGTAGGGTTGGAGAGGTGAATCGAGGAAATAAGAATGTCTCAAAAGCTGTTTACTTACAAGGAATGGAAAATCACTTCAACTAACTTAAGAAGAGAGACATTTATTTAGAGATACAATAAAATTCAGAGAACCAAATTGTATCATGAGGAAAGCAGAAGATAGATGGCACAGAAATAAGAAGTCAGTGAAAGAAAGTTTAGGAAGTAAAGATAACAACTGAGGATGGTTCTTTAAGAAATTCAGCAATAAAATAGAGATGTGCATCAGTAACCCAAGAGAGTACTGGAGAAGAAAATGTTCTCAGAATGTAAATTGAGGGATAGGAGTTAGAGGAGGGGCAATAGGGAAAAGAAAGACGAGATAATTGATACACAGTAGATGCTCAATAAATACTTGCAAATCAATTGAACCCACCTGGACTGAGGAGAAATGAAGTTAAATGTCTCAAGGGACACTGAGCATGTCTTTATCTATGTCCTACAAGGTAGGCAACTACTTTCTGATTTCTCAGGCACTGCAATATGAGACTCAGACCTCACCCTCTGAGGAAATTAACAGCTTTCTCAGGCCACAACCAGGGGAACAGGCATATTGTTGAAGTCTCAAAGCCACCATGAGTTTCTCATGCCAGCTGCCTTTGATTCCTACATATTGTGAGACCAAACAGATTTGAGGAGAGCAAAAAGTAGTCGGGAATAGCCAAGATCACATTTATAAATTGGCATCACGAATTATTGCTTGTCAAATGCAGTCCCAACAGAGGCTGGTCCTTCTCTTAAAAAGGATTCTTGCTTTTGGGTCAGGATAACAGGAGATCTGGAGAAGGGGCTAGTAGTTCAATCTAATTATACTAGCATTGTATAAGAATTAAAGAGGTAGGCCGGGCGCGGTGGCTCAAGCCTATAATCCCAGCACTTTGGGAGGCCGAGACGGGCGGATCACGACGTCAGGAGATCGAGACCATCCTGGTTAACCCGGTGAAACCCCGTCTCTACTAAAAAAATACAAAAAACTAGCCGGGCGAGGTGGCGGGCGCCTGTAGTCCCAGCTACTCAGGAGGCTGAGGCAGGAGAATGGCGTGAACCGGGAGGCGGAGCTTGCAGTGAGCTGAGACCCGGCCACTGCACTCCAGCCTGGGCGACAGAGCGAGACTCTGTCTCAAAAAAAAAAAAAAGAATTAAAGAGGTAAACTGAGTAAATGAGATGTCTTAGAGATATTTTGGTTGCAAGGAACCGATATTCACTGAAGCTAATTTGAATAAAATAGAATTTATTAAAAAAAAAGAGAGAGATCTCCTAAAACAAAATTGTCAGAAAAAAAATTATAATGAGCCTTAGAAGAAATGGGGAGTTGATGTGCTCCCGTTCTCTCTCTTCCTCCCTCTATCTTCTTTCCACCTCAAACTACATGTCTTTCACGTCTTCCATGTTATCTTCATGATAATATCTCTCTGTTCCTAAACCAGTTTCTGTACTCATGATCCCACTTTCACACAGTCTGTCATGAATGCCCTGAAATGGTGACCTCAGTCCCTAGTTAATGGAATCTTGCAGGAATGCTCCCACAAATTAATGACTCAATCTCTGCACTCCCATTCTAAATTCCCTACAAGAGCCATCTATTGGCTCAGCTAGGACCAGCTGTCTACACTATGTAATCAGATATTACTGATGTAGAGACACATGGTAACTAAAGCCTCCCCTTTCAGACTGTGAATGGGAAGGTTTTCTAAGAATGAGGTGGCATGAGGAAGAAATGATTGACACACTTAGTTCAGAGGATCTGGCTGAAGGCCACACTGGGCTGAACCTGATTTACCAAGCACTATGGGAAAAGTGGACTCTGTTTTCTTATCTTCGTTTAGGGAAACTCTGTTCAGATTGGGAGCAAAAGGAGGGAAATGCCTAAAGATCTGCCTAGTAGATTACAACAACTCCCTATTGCTTTATGCCATGCTTTCATTTCCATACCTTACCCTGCCCAAGATGTGAACTAGCCAACACACTGTGACTGGATGGGAACCACTAAGAACTTGTCACTGTATTTGGAGAAGCATAACTTCCTTGGGAAAAGCTGGTGGCCTCAGCTTGTCTTTCTCTGAATTGGACCAAGGCAAACTCATTCTCTCCCTTTCAGATATAGCTCTAATGCCATCTCCTTTGCACTGCTTCCTGCACTCCCCCAGGGAGAGCTGTCACAACTCTGTGCTTCCATTGATCTCTTTTCACATCTTCATTAACCTATTAATACATGGTCAACATCTGTCACAAATCTGCCTTTTCCAGGCTGTGAATCCCAGGGGAAGCATCTGGACACTTATTCTTGTACCATCAGCCCCCAGCATGACACATGTTGAGTATTTGATTAGTTTAGTGAGTAAATAAACCAGCAGTGGCCACTCTGGATCCATCTAAGAGTCTGGCTTGATGCTCCCAGAGACCTGTTGAGGTGTGGTTTGGGATGGTCCTCAATGACTAAGGACATGCCCAAATATCCTGAAGTTGGGAAGATGAAAAGGAGGAGACGTTTGGGTAGAGGAAGAATAGGCTGTCTTTGTGTGTCTGAAGGTTTTTCATGTAGAATTAAAATAAAACTTCCAATGAATGACCACAAGGGAAAAAAAAGGATCAAAGGCAAAAACTCTAGGGAAATAGATTCCAGTTCAACATAAGGGTATTCTAAGAAGCAGTAATGTCTAAAAATGGATTAGACTAGCTACAGAGGTGATAAGCAACTTGTCACAAGGATGCTGAATAACAATACAATTCTGAAATGGCTCATTGGACAAGATATTTGATTTAGCTTCATTTAAAATTACACAATTAATCTATGTTTATTGTTTAAAAATTTTTAATGGCTAGTGAAAACAAATGCTCTTAATTTCACAACTCAGAGATCATGAGTGCTAACGTGTTGTTGTAAGGTACAGTCATCTCTCAGAATCCATGGTAAGTTGGTTGCAGAACACCCAAGGATACCAAAATTCACAGATGCTCAAGTCCCTTATATCAAATGGTGTAGTATTTGCATATAACCTGTGCACATCCTCCTATATAATTTAAATCATTTCTAGATTACCTATAATACTTAATATAATATAAATGTTATGTAAATAGTTGTTTTACTGTATTGTTTAAGAACAATGATGACAAAAAATCTGCACCTGTTCAATACAGATATAGCCATCCTTTTTTCTGAATATCTTCAATCTATAATTGGTTGAATTCACAGATGCAGAACCCACAGATATGGAGAGCTGACTGTATATCTTTATAGTCTTTTTCTTTTTATTTAAACACTTAAAATCTATATTTGTTTACCAATATAAAATATATTACTTGTAATTTATTGTATTAGTAAAACTTTGAGTCTTCTTCGAATCCTACATTACCTTAAAACATCTATGCAATACCACTCATGTTTACTTAAAGTCTTCTTGGAGCTATTTATTCACCAGAGGTAAAGTAGTAAATACTTATTTATATTTATGTACTAATTACTGATGAGCCCTTGTGATATAGCCAGGCAAAGTGAAAGCAGTACTTATTGAGTTATAGGTTAAGAGATCTGGATTCTAGTCTCAAGTATGGTACTTGTTGGCTGTATGACTTATCTCACTTAGTTTACTCAGCTGTAAAATGTGGAATCTGGATGAGGTAATCCAAAAGCTTCTTTTGGGAGTTAATTACTTCACTAGTAAATGAGCACAATACTCTGAAAGTCACTTAGGGGGCTACACATTGGTAAAATGTTTTCTAGAAGCTTACAGTTTCATTGAGGACTTACATACATGAAATTGTTGAGTAAAAATCTAAGATCATTATTGATGGAAGTGCCAAAAATCATTGCAGGAGTAAGGTATACTGTAGTGAGTCTATTTCACCGCTAGCACTGATGATTTCAAGTTCGTTACATATTACTAGGAACCACTTCTATAAAGGATGCTGTGTGTACTGCCTATATTTCACCTTCAGGAGTGAGATACTTAATACCCCAACTGCCAGGAGTGTGGACTGCAGATAATTTACAGCTAAATCCTTCTCCAGAATTTTCTTTTGGCCAAAGAAAGCTTCCTTGCCTATGGTTATGCCACCTTCCTAAGGGCAGCCCACACTCGATGATCAGTCAGTGTAGGGCTTAGCTCCCTTGTCGGAATTTGAGACAACTCTCAGCATTTTCACTCTGCCCAATGCTGCTCCTCTCAGTTGTTGTTCCTGAGTGTGTACCCCAGTAAACCTCCTGCTTGAACATCTACATCTAAAGATGTGTTTCCAGGGAACCTGACCTATGAAAACCACCTCTTATTTATCCTAAAATTTAAAAAGCCAAACTACAGATCCACAGATCCAAGAAGCTCTGTAAGTCCTGAGCAAAAGAAACATAAAGAAAACCACACCAAAGAACATCAAAAATCATCACATTGTTGGAAACTAGTAATAGAGATAAAATCTTAAAATAAACCAAAGGAGGGTGGGGGTGGGAGGAGCTATATTACATAGAGAGGAACAAAACTTAGAGTTACAACAGATTCCCCATCTGAAACAGTGCAAGTCAGAAGATGGTGGAGTCACATCTTTAAACAACAGAAAGGAAAAAAACCTGTCAGTATAGAGTTCTGTACAGAGTTAAAATGTCTTTTTACAAAAGAGGGCAAAATAAAGAGTTTTTAAGGTATACAAAAACTGAGATAATTTATCACCAGAGGAGTAGCGCTGTAAGAAATGTTCAGATTTCTTACAGGAAGGAAAACAATGCAAGATGCAAATTAGGATCTACACAATGGAATGGAGTGCACCAAAAATGGTAAATATGAGAGTAAATATAAAAGATGTGTTTTCTTATTTCTAAATCTCTTTAAAACATAATTGACTGTTTAAAGTAGAAATATTAACAACACATTTGGGGTTTTTTTGAACATATGTAAAAGTAAAATGTGTAACAACAAAAACATACAGGCCAGGAGGGAAAAATAAAAATGGAACCATTTACTATTATACAGTTGTTATATAATATGTGTAATGGTTAAAATTATTTGAAGGTAGACTGTGTTAAACTAAAAGTATATACTACAAACCCTAGAACAACCACTGAAAAACAAAAGCAAAAGCAAAACAAGTAAGTCAATAAAGAAGAAAAAATGATCATAAAAGATATAAAATCAATTTTTTAAAGTCAATAAAAGTAAAACTAAAGGAGGGGGAACAAGAACACGTGAGTCAAATAAAAAAGAAACATTATGGTGGCAAACTTAAGCCCAACTATATTGATCATCACGTTAAATGTAAATAGTGTAAACACGTGAATTAAAAGGCAGGATTATAAGATTGCATTAAAATATTTAAGGTTAAGAGAACAAAGCTAACAAACCTAGAATTCTGTGTCCTGCAAATAAAAACTGAGAAAAATTTTCACCAGTAGACATGGTCTGCAAGAAATAGTAAACGTTCTTCAGAGAAAGGAAAAGCATATATATCAGAAACTTAAATCTACATAAAGAAAGAGCACTGCAGAAAGAATAAATGAAGCCATAACAAAATAAAATATTTAGTTTTCTTATTCTTATCTGATCTAATAAATAACTGGTAGCTCAAAATAATGATGGCAACAATTCTTTAGGTTATCATACCTTAAGGATAAGTAAAATGAATAACAGCAATGATACAAGGAATAGAAGGGAGATATTAGAAATACCTTACTATGCTGACACTATTTGTGAAGAAGTATAGTGTTACTTGAAAGTAGACTCAGAGTAGTTGTAAATGTGTATTGCAAACACTAGGACAATTACTAAAATAATTTTTTGAAAAGAAGTATAACTGATAAGCTAAGAGAGGAGAGAAAATGAAATCATGTAAAATGTTCAATTAAGATCGGAGAAGGCAGAAAAAGAAAGGAAGATTGAAAAAGAGTCCAATAATAGAAAAGAGTTACAAATTTGGTAGATATTTATCCAGCTACATCGATAGTGACTTCAAACGGAAATGGTTTAAATACAGCAATTAAAAACAGAAACATCAGAGTCAATTTTTTTTAAATAAAAACACCCATCTATAAGTTGTCTATAAGAAATCTTTCGAATATAAAGATGCTTATAGATTAAAAGAAAAGGAATGGAGGCAGGGCAGGGGGAGGAAAGAATTAGTGTTTAATGGGTATAGAGTTTCAAGCTTGCAAGATGAAAAAATTCTAGAGATTAATCGCACAACAATGTAAATATGCTTAACACTACCAAACTGTACACTTAAAACTGGCTACAGTGGTAAATTTAATGTTATGTGTTTTTTGCTACAATAAAAAAGTAAAAGAATGGAGAAATCTGTAACATACTAACATTAATTAAAAGAAAGCAGGAGTAGCTATATTAATTTCAGACAAAGCAGGCTTCAGAACTAGAAAAATTAGCCCTGATAAAGAAGTCAATTAATCAAGAAGACATAACAATAATAAATATTTATGTGCCTAATAACAGAGCTCTAAAATGCATGAAGCAGAAATAAAAGTGCAGAAATTGACAAATCCACAGTTATTGTCAGTGATTTCATACTGTTATCTAAATAATTGATAAACACCATAAACAGAAAATAAAGATATAGAAGACATGAACAACACTATCAACCAACTTGTGCTGACATTTATAGAATATCCTATCCAACAGAAGAAAATACATTCCTTTCAAGTGTATACACTAAATGTTTGCCAATATTTACCATATTCTAGATCATGAAACGAGTCTCAATAAATTTAAAAGGATTAAAATAATCCAGAGCATATTATCTAACCACAATGGAATTTAAGTCGATATCAATACAAAAATACGTGAAAAAGATCCAAATATTTAGAAACTAAGAAACCTCCTTTTAAGTAACCCATGAGCCAAAGAATAAATTGCAAGGAAAATCAGAAAATATTTTGACTGAACAAAAGAAAACACAACATATTAAAATTTCCCTTTTAAAAAAAAGCTAAAGCAGGACTTACAGGATAATTTGTAGCATTCAAATCTTATATTAGAAAAATAGAAAAATTTAAAATCGATGACTAAGCTTCCTCTTTAAGAAACCAGAGAAATAAAACCAAACTTAATGTGAAATGAAGTAAATAGTAAAGATAAGAGTGAAAATCAATGAAATAGAAAACAAAAATAATGGAGAAAACCAACGAAATCAAACCTCTTTCTTTAAAAATAACAATAAAAATGATAACCTTCTAGACAGGCTGATCAGGAGAGAAACATAACAAATTACCAATATCATCCTGAATGAGAGAAGGGCCATAACTATAGATCTTGCCAACATTAAAAGGAGACCAAACAAATATAAAAATTTTATGTCAATAAATATAACTTAAGATAGAAAATGGGAAAATGAAATCATATAAAATTAAAATTGGAGAAGGCGGAAGATTAATGGAAGATTTAAAAAGAGTGCAAGAATAGAAAACAGTTACAAATTTGGTAGATATTTATTCAACTACACCAATAATCACTTTAAATGTGAATGGTTTAAATTCCTTTAAAGACACAAACTGTCAAAACTTACTAAAGAAGAAATAGCTTGAATAGCCCTGTATCTATTAAAGAAATTGGGTTTGTAGTTTAAAATTTTCCCATAAAGAAAACTCTAGGTCCAAACAACTTTACTGAAGAATTCTACCAAAATTAAGAAATATGTAATATTTATTCTACATAAACTCTTCCACAGAATAAAATTTGAGGGAGCACCCTGAATTCATTCTATTACTTAAGCATTATCTTGATCCCCAAAACCAGGTGGTTATTCTAAGAAAAATAACCTACAAACTAATTTCCACCATGAACATAGAAGCAAAACTCCTTAACAAAATTTAAGCAAATTGAATCCAGCAATATATAAAAAAGCTAATACATCGTGACCAAGTGGAGTTTATCGCCAGAATGCAAAATCAGTTTAACATTTAAAAAAATGTATCAAAGCATGATGATTAGGTTTTCACACTCATGTGTGAGATATGCCTCTCTTGAACTTTGTTACACTGGCACTTTACCCATTTGACATGCGGGAAAAAAACAAAATGAAAAAAAATCAGTGTAGTTGCCATATTAACATTCTAAAAGGAAAATCATATGGTCATCTCAATAGTTACACAAAAATCATTTGCCAAAATTCAAAACACACATTCGTGATAAAAACTCTTAGTCAACTTAGAAGGGAACTTTCTCAACCTGGTAAAGGTCATGCATGGGAAACCTACAGCTAGCGTAATAGTAAATGATGAAAAGCTAAGTTTTTTCTCCTAAGATCAAAAACAAAGAAAAGATGTTTTCTTGCCCTATTCCTAGTCAACAGAGTGCTGGACATACTAGCCATGTGCAATTTGGCTAAAGAAATAAATAGCACCCAGACTGGAAAAGAAGAAATAGAACTATTTTAAAATTGCCTTTCTCCAATTTCATTAGCCATGATATTTGGGTACAGACTTAGGTAGGATGAGGCTTAGGGACTCAACCTCTCTCTATTCTTGGTTCTGAGCTACCTTCCACCAGGCAAAAGGAATCATCCATACGGCATACAAGAAGAGCCTGTGAGGTGCGGCGCTACAGCCTCACGGTGATAACACTGGAGCATTTGCCTGACCTTGCCCTCTGCACACACTGCTTTCAGGAACACTTCAGAGTTGTCAATGTCTGGCACAGACAGCCAAGGACTCAGAAACCTAGGTTCCTGTCACATCTTGCTCAATCTTTCCATTACCAGCACTGTCATATGCCATATAACAACGTTTTGGTCAATGACAGACCATGTGACATGGTCCCATAAAAATGGAGCTGAAAAATTTCTATCTCCTAGTGATGTCATCACCATGATAATGTTGTAGCATGATTACTTTATTTTTTTTCATAAATTTGGTGTGGCCTAAGTGGATAGTGTTTATAATGTCTACAGTAGAGTAGAGTACAGTGCCGTCCTAGGCCTCCATGTTCACACACCACTCACTCACTGACTCACCCAGATCAATTTCCAGTCCTCAAGCTCCGTTCATGCTAAATGCCCTATACAAGTATATCATTTTTTATATTTTATGTCATATTTTACCATACCTTTTCTATGTTTAGATGCACATATACTTATCACTGTGTTACAATTGCCTACAATATTCACTACAATAACTTGTGGTAGAGGTTTGTAGTCTAGGAGCAAAAGGCTCTGCCATATAGGCTAGGTGTCTAGTAGGCTCTACCATCTAGGTTTGTGCAAGTGCACTCCGTAATGTTCACACAGTGATGAAATTGCCTAACGATGCATTTCCCAGAACAGATTTCCATCGTTAAGTGGTGCATGACTGTATTGTGATTACCCCACAGAGGCAGAATGAGCCATCCCTCCTCACCCGGAATTTGCTTCCAGATGTCAAGACTGATGTTGCCATACACCCACATGCCAAGAGGGTAAAAATGTTTGTTCTTCATATAATGAGATTCTCTGGGAAAAGCAGGATAGACTTCCAAGCAGGGTCAAAAATGGTTTTTAGAGAGAGTAGCAAGGGACAACTGAGTTGGAGTTTCATGGTGATTATGGAGTGGGGCTGGGGTGATGGCCTGGGCTTGCATGGTTTGAACTTCCCACTGATACAAAAGCAAAAAGCACCCTGGCTCTCTTATAACCCTCCCCAGATAAGGAGGTAGAAAGAGAAAAGGGATTAGTGGGGCTAGGAAGCTGTCAGCAGTCAAACACCACAAATGGAGTCTGATTCTTTATTACAACAACACCATCAGTAATTCCTTTAAAGAGCTGCCTCCCGACTCTCTACCCTCCGTGTGAGGAGCATCCCCCCAAGCGCTCACTCCAGAAACACCTGTCTTGGGAACAGCAGGCTGTGGGGGTGGGAGTATCACTCCCACACAAGGAACAGCCATAAGGTGACAGAACCTAATGAGCTTGCAGGGAATATTTAAATTGCTAAACAAGATAGTATATTTACTACCGCATTTATCCCTAAGCATTTGCAGTAAAAATCAAAGTGATGCCATTAAGTGATCCTCCAGTGGCATGTACTTGGAAGCTCTCCTTTTTTAGCCAAAATTGATTTGAGGTTGTGTATACTTCTGTCTTTCAAACAGCAATTTAAAATCTGAACAGTGGGAAATTAAGCAGAGAAAAAGGGAGGAGCTTAAAGCAAGGGCAGGAAAGAATCTGTTCAGCTACCCCTGGGAGATGGTTATGAGAGCCTCATCTGTCTCTGCTGTCCTATTACAGGGACTATCAGCAGTATAGTGTGAAAGAAAGCACCTCAGCTTTGAAGCCAACTGACGAATTTCAACTCTGGCTCAGTCACTTAATATGTGACCTTAAGAAATTTATTTTCTCATAACCTTGTTTATATCATCTATAAATTAGGGATAACAATACCTACCACAATAAGATTGTTATAAGGAATAGATTATAAAGTTTGTGTAAGTTTCCAATATAATGTGTGCCACATATATAATAGGTACTCGGCAAATGTTAGTGCATTTCTACCACCATACTCCTCCTTAGGACAGCCACCAATAACAAAGAATTGTGAGCTTTAAGAAACATCCATGTTTCTTATCTCTCCATTATTCTATCCATGGTGCATACATTGCTCTCCAAAATTACCAAAAAAAGATCATCTTGTCTGCACTCTAAAACCTCCAGGAACTCACCACCTCCTCAGCACATTCCATCTTCCAGACATTCTAACAGAAAGCTCTCTCTTAAACCAAACTGAAATCTGGCTTGCCATGGCACAGAATCTTCCAAAGAGCTGTTAATAGAAAAGTATTCTGGAAGATGTTAGCAGTTGAGTAGAAAATAAAGGAAGCCCTTGATTTCAATTCCTGACCATATTTCAGACCAGAAATCTTGAAAAACCACCAAGGTACAAAGAACCCACGAAGGTAGTGTGAAATATTTTCAGATATGTTGTTTGTTTGTTTGTTTGTTTGTTTTGCTTTGTTTTGTTTTGTTTTGTTTTCTTGGAGACGAGCTCTCACTCTGTTGCCTAGGGTGCCATCATAGCTCACTGTAACCAAACTCCTGGGCTCATGCTATCCTCCCATCTCAGCTTCCTGAGTAGCTGGGACTATATGTATGTTACCATGCTCAGCCTATTTTAATTTTTTTTTTAGAAATGAGGTCTCACTGTCTCCAACTCCTGAACTCAAGCAATCTTCCCACTTGTCCTCTCAAAGTGCTGAGATTACAGGTGTAAGCCACCGTGCCCTGCCTCAAATATGTTTTTAAATGAATAATGCATAGCAGAGGTGACATGACAATAAGGAAAGTCCTCAAAAATCAAAAAGACATAAAACACCAACCCAAAGAGGTGTGAGTGCTGAGCAGCCAGTTGTTGTGAGGACACCTGCTCATCACTGGCAAACTGAAGTTTCCTTTTTCAATGAGCATTTTCCTGGAGAAAAGGAAAAGAAAAAAACAAAGGCCCGGGGCTTATAAAAGGTAAGAAGTTAATCTAAGGCCCCTGCATAAATCGGAGACCCTTAAAAGCTCAGTGAAAGGCTGGGCACGGTGGCTCACGCCTGTAATCCCAACACTTTGGGAGGCTGAGGCAGGTAGATCAAGAATAAAAAACTTACCAACATTAGATTTTGACAAATTAAGATCACATGTTATAATTTTAAAGCTAACCACTCAAATAATAGACTGTGCAACATCTAAACTAGTGGAGGATAAAAATGCAAAGATTTTAAAAACCCATTCCAAAAGAAAATAAAAAAGAAGATAAAAGGAAAAACAGAGTATTGGAGGGAATAGGAAGCACAAAACAAGTGGTAAATTTGGAAAGAAATATATTGGTAATAACATTAACCATAAATAAACTATATTGTTTAGTTAAAAGAGAAATATAAAGACAGACTAGATGAAGAAACAAAATCTAACTAAATATAAGGACACTGAAGGATGGAAGGAAAAGGTCTAGCTCACGCCTGTAATCCCAGCACTTTGGGAGGCCGAGATGGGCGGATTACCTGAGGTTGGGAGTTCAAGACCAGCCTGACCAACATGGAGAAATCCGTCTCTACTGAAAATACAAAATTAGCTGGGTGTGGTGGCACATGCCTGTAATACCAGCTACTCAGGAGGTTGAGGCAGGAGAATTGCTTGAACCTGGGAGGCGGAGGTTGCAGTGAGCCAAGATAGTGCCATTGCACTCCAGACTGGGCAACAAGAGCGAAGCTCTGTCTCAAAAAAAGAAAGAAAGAGAAGAAAGAGAAGAAGGAAGGAAGGAAGGAAGGAAGGAAGGAAGGAAGGAAGGAAGGAAGGAAGGAAGGAAGGAAGGAAGGAAGGAAGGAAGGAAAGAAAGAAAGAAAGAAAGAAAGAAAGAAAGAGAAAGAAAGAAAGAAAGAAAGAAAGAAAAAGAGAGAGAGGGAGGGAGGGAGGGAGGAAGGAAGGAGAGAGAGAAAGAAAGAAAGAAGGAAAAGTGGTGAAAAAGGTACACTTTGCTAATACCAACCATAGTAGAGTTGGTAGATTTCTGCTTCCAACCAAGATGGAGTAACAGGGACTGGATTTACCCTCATGCCAGAAAGAACCAAAAAAACCAACAAACTATAAGAGAAAAAAAAAAAAAAAGCCAAAACACTGCACATCAGGTATCAAAGGACAATGATCCCTGAGAAATAGAAAACAAATAAGATGAAACTTACACCTGCCCAAGATCTTACTGCATTGAGAGAGATGCCAGGGCATGGCATGGGGAGAGGACACCGAGGCAGAACCCAAAGGACTTAAGGTGAGAAGATAAAGCTAAGAATCCAGATAGATCAAAGAATATCTAGTAGGCTAGAGTGCCAGAGAAGAGAAAACTGCACAGAGAAAGAACTCTAGAAATCTGCAGGTGTCCCTCTAGCATTCAAGAGTACTGATCATCATAATGCATGTGAGGACACAACCCAAAGCCAGAAAAAGAATCACCTGAAAGGACCAGAAGTGACAGTGCCCAGCAATGACACACAGCTAAGAATAGTGACTCTTCCCACCAGTCAGACTGGAAAGCCTCAAGACTCACAGGGTATTGAGCATATTGCACAGAAAGGTCGTGCCTTAATAATGGGGACTAATTAGCCCTACACTGGGCACCACTCTGCTCCCACCTGACAGATCATACAAGCAAAGTCCTGAAAGGATCAGTTTCCAAGTGATTTAAATGCATCTTAGAACAAAGCTCGAGAATACTGCAAATAATTCAAAAATAACCAGCATCAAATAAGGTAAAGTATACAATGTATGGCAACCAATTAAAAATTACCAGTCATACAAAGAAGCAGAAAAATATGACCCACACTGAGGAGAAAAATCGATAAGCCAAAGCTGATCCAAAACTGATACAGATGTTAGAATTAGCAAATAATAATGTTAAAATAGCTGTTGTCACTGGTTTCATATGTTCAAAAAGTTAAGTAGAGACATAAAAGATGTTAAAAGATTCCAACTGAACTTCTAGAGATGAAAACTGCAACATGTGAGATGAAAATATTCTGGATAAAATAGTGAACTTGAAGACCTAACAATAGAAACTATCAAAAAAGAAAAGCAGTATGCAAAAAAATCAAAGACAGGCTGGGCGTAGTGGCTGATGTCCCGGCAATTTGGGAGGCTGACGGTGGCCAGATCACTTGAGGTCAGGAGTTTGAGACCAGCCTGGCCAACATGGTGAAACCCTGTCTCTACTAAAAATACAAAAATTAGCCAGGAGCGGTGGCAGGCACCTGTAATCCCAGCTACTCGGGAGGCTGAGGCAGGAGAATTACTTGAACCTGGGAAGCGAAAGTTGCAGTGAGCCAAGTTCGTACCACCTCGCTCCAGTCAGGGCGACAGATACTCTGCCTCAAAAAAAAAAAAAAATCAAAGAGAATTTTAAAATATCTTGATTGTGGTGATGATTTCATGGATGTATACATAATATCAAAATCTATCAAATTATATACTTTAAATATGTACAGTTTATTGCATGCCAGTTATGCCTCAAGAAATCTGTTTTTAGAAAAACTTGTGCAGCTATATTAATATCCATCAATAAATTTTAATATATAAAACAAAAATTAAAGAGGCACACTTAATAATAATCATTTCAATTTGCCAGAAACATATAACGTTAAATTTGTGTGTATATAGTAACACGACCTCAAAATACAGAAAGCAAATTTTGACAGAACTACAGAAGACAAATCATTATAGAAAATCTTAATGTTTCTCTTTCCATAATTGATAGAACAAATAAACAAATCCAGTGAAGCTATAAAATATTTTAATAATTTGATTAACAAACTTGACTTAACAGTCATATGTAGAACACTGTATTCTAAAACTATAGAATAAAGATTCTTTTCAAGCACACATGGAAGAATTATAAAAATATAAGAACATATACTTGGCTGTTAATCAGGTTTCAACAATTTCAAAGGATGGAAATCATACAGACTGTGTTTTCCGATTACAATGCAATTAAGCTAAATGTAACCAACAAACATTAAAAGTATTTACCATACACACCGGGGCCTGTCGTGGGGTGGGGGGAGGGGAGGGATAGCATTAGGAGATATACCTAATGTAAATGATGAGTTAATGGGTGCAGCACACTAACATGGCACATTTATACATATGTAACAAATCTGCATGTTGTGCACATGTAACCTAGAACTTAAAGTATAATAAATATATATATATGAATAAAAAATAAACAGCAAGAAGAAAGATCTATGTACAAAGTAAAAAGATAAACTGGGAACAGATATTTGCAACATAAAAAAATTTACCATATTTAGAAATTAAGCAATATACTTCTAAATAGCCTGAAGATTAAAAAATTATAATGAAAAGTTAGAAAATGTTGTAGTCTTCATGATAGTAAAAACACCATATATCAAAATTTATGAGATGTAGCTAAGCAATATTTGTAAAAAGTTTAGAAAACAAGAAAGGCTGAAAATTATGAACTAAATATCTATCATGAGAAGTTTTATAAAAGCCTTTTATAAAAGCATTAACCCAAAGAGTGGAAAAGAAAAATAATAATAAAAGTAAGAGCAGGAATCAGTAAAATAGAATACAAACATAAAAGAGAATAGTCAAAGTCAAAAGTTGCTTATTTGAAAAAATTAAAAAGTTGATAAACCTCTAAACAAGAAAAGAGAGAGATAGAAAAAAGGCACAAATAAGTGTTAAAAGTGAAAATGGAGACTTTATTGCAAAACTTACAGATATCAAAAAGGTATTATAAATAACCTTATTCCAGTAAATTTGGAACTTTAGATATAATGGATAAATTTCTAGAATAACAAAATTTACCAACCTGAACTTGAAAAGAAATAGAATATACAAATAGTCCTATAACCATTAAGTAAACTGAATTTGTAGTCTTCAATCTTCCCGAAGAAAACTCCAGTTTCAAATAATTTCACTGGTAAATTCAACAAAATATTCAAGGAAGAAAAAATTTTATCTTAACACGTATATGTTTTAGAGAATAAAAGGAAAGGACATAGTCCCCAACCCATTGTATGAGGTACCTTGATATTCATACCAAACCTGAAAAGGCAACTATTATTTTTAAAAATCATAAGCCAATCTCAGTATGAACATAGATGCAAAACTCCTAAACAAATATTGGTAAACTGAATCCAACAATACATGGGCAGTTCTCGCTTTGCACAGTTCAGAAGTGCAGACATTTCAGTTACTACTTTTTAAGTAATACCAGTCCTCAAATATAGTAACTGCTAATAATTACATAAATACAAAAATCACTGTAGATCTTCAGTCCACAAATCACTATGTAAATAATAGATTGCAATATGATTGGTGACTAATCATATAATGCCTTCAAAATCTGTTGATGATTGGTCACTACACATTTGTTATTCAGGTCATACGCAGACAGCAAAGCATGTTTCCTCTTTGTTTCTCAGTGATAAGCTCATATTACAAAAAAATGGATAGTTTTAAAAGGGAAAAGGCCAACAAAGATGAAATGACAGCAAAGAAATGAAAAGTGATAATACTGAAAGTGAAATTCAAAGAGAATGCAAATAAAGTTGTAAAAGAAATAGATGGTCATGGGAATGTTGACACTGCCTCCTTCAAGAAACTATACGTAGACAACCAGAGAAACTTGGCGAAGACAAACTTATTGACATAAACAAGGAAGGTGGTTGTGATGAAAAGGATGAAGAGGTCCCAGAGAAAGTGACACTAATAACAAATTTCACATTAAAAAAGCTCTCAGAGATATTTCATAGCATTGAAAGCAAAAGAAACAAAATGTTGGAAGTTAGCCCAAACCTAGAAAGGCATATGACAATTCTCCAAGGCATGTAAAAGATGCTTGCTTCAAAAATTATGTAATCGTAAGACGGCAAGCACTATTCAAACTACTGTTTGATCAGCTTTTTTGCAAAGAAATAAAACATTTTAGTTCTCAATGTTTCTGTGTTTTATAGTGTACTCAATAAGCACCACTTTTACTATTTTTTCATGTATCTATATGTTTATAACAGTTTTTAATGTTTTGAAAAAAATTTCAAAGATCACAGAAAAATTATAATTTTTCTATGGATTAAGATTTCTTTGCACGGTTTCAGCTTGCATAATTACTTTACCATTGTGTACCACCATACAAAGTGAGAACTGTTTATATACCTATATATTTTTAACAGTCATGACCAAGTTTTATGTGTTTTGGGAATGCAAGACTAATTTAACATTAGAAAATCAATCGATTAATTCACTAGAGTAACAAAATAATTTTTAAAAATGGGATCATCTCAGAGATTTCAGAAAAGTCTTTGAAAAATTGTAACTCCAATTTAAGATAAAAACTCATAGCAAACTAAGGATGGAAAAGAATTTCCATAATTTGATAAAGAATAAAGAAAAGTTAAACAAGTAGGAAGCACCAAATCCATAGTAAAAATAAATCCAAATGTATAATTCATCAAACTAAATGTAAATGGAATAAACAAAAATTATGAGACCCAATGTTTTTTAAAATGCCCCTTAAGACAAACTTCACCTGTTCTCATTTACTTGTGGGAGCTAAAAATTAAAACAATTGAATTCATGGAGATAGAAAGTAGAATGATTGTTACCAAAGGCTGAGAAGAGTAGTGTGGGGGTGAGGTAGGGAGTGGGGATGGTTAATGAGTACAAAAACATAGAACTAATGAATAAGACCTAGTATTTGAAAGCACAATAGAATGACTATAGTCAGTAATAATGTAATTTTACATTTAAAAATAACTAAAAGAGTATAATTGGATTGTTTCTAACAAAAAAGCTAAATGCTTGAGGTGGGGATACCACATTTACCCTGATGTGATCATTATACATTGTATGCTTGTGCCAAAATACCCCACATACCCTATAAATATATACACCTACTACATACCACAAAAATTTTAAAAGTTGTTGAATGAAGTCATATTACTTTCAATAAACAAATAACTAGAACATATGAACATAGAATAATGGGGCAAAGAAAGTTACTATATAATAATAAAAGGTCTCATTCACCAGGAATGTGTAAAAAATCTAACCTCATACACACTGAAAACATAGCTCAAAATAAGTAAAACAAACATCAAAAGAACTCTTAAGAAGAAATGTTCTAAGTCACCACCATAATGAAAGATTTTAACGCCTGTTTTTCAATAATTAATAAACAGTCAAAAAATCAGCAAGCAACATAACTTACAAGCTTAATCTAATAAATAACTACAGAATAATTGACTCAATATTGGACTATATGCATTCTTTTAATATATTCATGAAACACTGATAGAAATGTATCATGTGCATGACCATAAAGCAAGCCTCAAAACTTTCAGAAAATTGGTACGTAAAAAAAGTATTCTCTAGGCACAAAACAATTAAGTTATAAATCAATGCAAAGAGACAAGTTTTTAAATCTCTAAATAAATTTTCAAACCTAAATATGATCAAGCCTCTCTACCTGTCTACCGATTCCCCAGAAATACAAGAGCAAAGAAATATGTCAAATTACACTACGAGGATGCAATGATCAAAGCTCAGACTGTGCTAAACTCTGTAGGACAAACAACTCAGCTTCTTAAACATATAAATGTATAAAATTTAGAGGCGAGGAAAGGAGAAATGGCACTCCTTGAACTCCTTTCTCTCTTTCTCTATATAGATATATATATATATCTCTATATATATATATAATAGAGAGAGAGAGAGAGACATTTCAGTTAGTAGCAATGTATGGATTCCATTTGGATCCTGATCCATACAAACTGTTGAAAGGGCGAGAAGACATTAAGAGAAAGATATTCAAGTGTTTACTGAATATTGATGCTATTGAGGAATTATTAAATTATATGATGTATGGGAATTGCTTCAAAATAAAGGGAAGGTTCTAGAGAGGGGCATATAAGTGAAACAAGATTGCCTATGAAGTGATCATTGCTGACTGGCTGATAAGCATGGAGGTTCATTAAATTATTCCGTTTTGTGTATTTTAAATTTTCAGTAATAAATGATTAAAAGAAACTAATGAATTTAGAATGGGAATGAACATTACAGGCCAATCTCCCTCAAGGCTATGTGTGCCAGTTATTTACCCCATTACCCACCCTTGGCAGCTCAGACCTACCCTTTAATACTGTGTTCTATACTGCCAAGGCTGGAAACTGCGAAATACGTTCCTCAGTTTCCATTGCCAGCGGACTTTCTTTTAGATTCTGCTAATGGGAATTTAAAGTCACTGTTGAAAGATCAGAAGTGGATAAAGAGGGAAGTTTTCTGCTTTTGGCTCCAACAGTGTGGCAGTTGCTGGTTGTTGTTGTAGTAACAGTGAAGAAAGAGATTCTGAACTCCAGAAGTTTGGCCTAAGGCAACCTTTTGTCTGTGGTTCCAACCCAGGTCAACATTTGATGGGTCCAGAACTGACTGAGATAGTTCCTCCAACAGCACAATGGCAGGTGTTGCTAATAGGTTCCAATCCAGGGCATTAGCAGCTTCTAATCTTTAGGTGTTACCCTTTTTTACTCTTGACTCCTCCAGCACCTTTCCTTCTCCTTTTTGCTTCTGCAGCGCTTCCAAAAGAAATATATCCAATTCCCTTTATTAAGTTCCCTTTATTCAAAATACCTACAGTGGTTTCTGCAATCCTGAGTAAAGCCTGACTGATATCAGTACTTGGTGTCAGGAGTGCTTCCAGAAAGAGAACCTCATAAATGGAATCCTGGGGTTGGGTTGCTGACCCGTTTGAGTAAGAGGGCAGTGATCATCTCATTACATGTTGGAAATAAGATATTGTAAATTCATGCCTTGTGGTGCCATTACAATTTCTCAAATTATCACTCGTGAATGTTTGGAATGTAGTGCCTGTTAAAGGCCAGGCTTTGGAAGGCCAAGTGACTAGGGCACTTGACTGTCATGACAGTGACAATGACAGTAGAGACTGAGATAAGCTACCTATTTCTGATGAAACTGGAGAGCTTACACAAAGAAAATGACAGATTCAAAGACTTAAACTTTCAGCATAAGGCACGGTCAGAGAACTAGAGAGTACGTTGAAGCACTAAAATTATCTCTTAATTTTTGTAGCCATAAAGCAGATATGGCTGAAAATAAGATTCCAAATGTGATTTTACATGTTGCAGAATTACATTATAAGTTTAATTTATAGCTTCATCAATTCTCCTATGTGAAAATTAGGACATGGGAGGATTAGGAACCTGCAATTTTGAATGGAGATATTTTGTACACTAGAAATAATCTAAGAAATAAAATCCCCCAAATCCCCCAAGCTTCCCTTACCAACAGGAATAGTTACTTCTTCTCCTTCCAAGGAAACTAGCCAATCTTTGCTATAATAACCTCACCTGAGGCAGTTGTCTTTCAAAGGATTCCTATGCTCCTCAAGTTCATGCCAATGTACACCTATTGCTTCTAGATTCATAACTATAACCAATCCCAGGAAAGTCTCATGCAAGAGGACATAGGCTATACACACCCAAAGAATTGCATATTTCTGCTCATTTTTATTATTAGAAACCCAGAAAATATGTATTTGTGTAGAAGTAGATTCCAAGGAGGATAGAAATAGCCTTGGATAAGGCAGAATTGATCAATATAGGGAATATATTAATCAATATCTGGAAATCTGTATTTAATGCATTGTCTTTAGTAGTCAACAGTTTGTTTGATTGACTAAAATTTGGACTCAACACTCAGCACTGGTCTACAATAAGTGAAATTGAGATGCCAAAATTCCCTGGCATAAAACAGAGAGAGAGAATTAAGTTGGAACTCTGGGGGCAGCAGCAATCAACAGTATTCCCTTTACAAGGATATCCATTTCACCACTTTTATTCAGCTTAACACACAAAGTCCTGGCCAGAGCACTTATGCAAGAGAAAGAAATAAAGGGCATCCAAATTGGAAAGGAAGAAGTCAAATTGGCCTTGTCCACATATGACACAATCTTATTCCTAGATAAACCTAAAGACTCCACCAAAAAACTGTTAAAACTGATAAAATAAATTCAGTAAAGTTGCAGGATATAAAGTCACATAAATAAATTGGTAGCATTTATATACACCAATAGCGAGCAATTTGAAAAAGATATCAAGAAAACCATCACATTTGCAATAACTGCAAAAAAACAAATCTAGAAATCAATCTAACGAAAGAAGTGAAAGATCTATAGAAGGAAAACTATAAAACTCTGATGAAAGAAACTGAAGAGGAGATTAAAAAATCAAAAGATTTTCCATGTTCAGGGATTAAAATAATTAATATTGCTAAAATGACAAATATTACAATTTACAAATTATAAAGCAATTTGTAAAGCAAATTACAAATTTGATGCAATCTCTGTCAAAATACCGATGACATTCTTCACAGAAACAGAAAAAACATTCTAAAATTTATATGGAACCACAAAATACCTTGAAGAGCCAAAGCAATCCTGAACAAAAAGAAGAAAGCTGGAGGCATCACACTACCCGACTCCAAAATTTATGACAAAACTACAGTAATCAAAACATCATATAATGGTACTGGCCTGAAAACAGGCACATAGACCAATGGAACAGAATAGAAAACACAGATATAAATCCATGCGTCTACAGCCTACCCATCTTCAACAAAGGTGCCAAGAACATACAATGAGGAAAGGACAGTCTTTTCAAAAAACGGTGTCAGAAAAACTGGATATCCATATGCAGAAGAATAAAACTAGACCCCTATCTCTCACCACACACAAAAATCAAATCAAAGTGAATTAAAGACTTAAATCTAAGGCCTAAAACTATGAAACTGCTGGAAGAAAACACTGGGGAAGCACTCCAGGACTTTGGTCTGGACAAAGATTTTTTTATGTCAGGCAGCTATAGCATGGGTAACCAAAGCAAAAATAGACAAACAGGATAACATCAGGCTAAAAGTCTTCCACACAACAAAGGAAACAAAGTGAAGAGGTGACCCACAGAATGGGGAAGAATATTTGCAAACTGTCCATCTAACAAGGGATTAATAACCAGAATATATATATATATGTAAGGGGCTCAAGCAACTTAATAGCGAAAAAAAAAAAAAAAAAAAAAACCCAATCTTAAAATGAGCAAATATCTGAAAAAAATGTTTCTCAAAAGAAGATATACAAATAGCCAACAGGTATAGAAAAATACTCAACATTGCTAATCATCAGAGAAATGCAAATTAAAACTACAATGAAATATCTCACCCCAGTTAAAATGGCTTGTATCAAAAAGGCAATGCTGGCGAAGATATGGAGAAAGGGGAACCCTCATACACTATTTATGGGAATGTATATTAGTACAATCACTATGGAAAACAGTATGGAGGTTCCTCAAAAAACTAAAAATAGGGCCAGGCACAGTGCCTCATGCCTATAATCCAAGCACTTTGGGAGACCAAGACGGCAGATCATTTGAGCTTGGAGTTCGACTCCAACCTGGGCAACATAGCGAAAAACCATCTCTAAAAATCAAAAAGTAAAAAATAGAACTACTATATGATATGCTATATGATCCAGCAATTCCACTACTAGGTATATAATCAAAAGAAAGAAAGGAATTCAATATATTAAAGAGATATCTGCACTCCCATGCTTATTGCAGCACAATTCACAATAACCAAAATATGGACTCAACATACGTGCCCATCAATGGATGAATGAATAAAGAAAATGTGGTATGTATATGAAGTGAAATATTATTCAGCCATAAAAAAGAATGAAACCTTGCCATTTGCAGGAACATGGATGCAACTAGAGGCCACTGTGTTAAGTGAAATAAGTCAAGCACAGAAAAATAAATATTACACGTTCTCATTTACATGTGGGAACTAAAAAAGTGGATCCATGAAGATAGAGAACAGATTGGTGGTTACCAGGGAAGGGTAGAGGGGAAGGGAGATGAAGGGGAAAAAGAGAATATAAATGTAGTTATTACCACCTAACTGTACACTTAAAAATGATGAAGATGATAAATAATTCAAAAAGAAAGACAATGTCAACAAATAGGGATGCCAGATGCCAAAGTAGGCTACAGGACAAGCAAGCTACAGCAAATAATGGCATAATGGTTCCAGGAATGCTGGTAGCTGTTTCTTGATGTGGAATTGTTGAGTTTGAAGTAAAATTTTATCTGCACCTGACTCTTCCCACCCCCGGTCTCCCCGCAGAAACACTAGTATTGCCTTTAAGTGGTTCCCTTGCAGCAGCGGCCTATGTAAACAGTAGTGATTCAAAACCAGAACGGCCCTATGGAGTGAATCCTACCATGGTTCCTGCTGGTCTTCCTTGCTTCTGGACCTTTCCCTGAGCCTAGTCCTCCAGCCTTGCTATAGGTATTGTCTTTTCCATGATATTTCATTCAAAATTCCTTTTCCATTGAAGTCAACCGGAGTTACATATAACAATAAACCATGAATTATGCAGTTTGTATTTTTATCTTTCAGCTACAAAGGCTGTTTAGTAGCCCACATCCTATTAACTTTAGTTTCAGTGATCATCTCTGTTTGTCACTGGAGAATACTGGGAGAATAGTGGTGGAGATAGCAAATTAGGGAAATGCAGATTAAAACCAGAATAAGATATTATTTCACACCCACCTAATTGTAAAAAAATATGAAAATTCTGAAAATGCCAAGTGTTGGTTAGCATGTAAACAGTGGTTGGAGTATAAAATGGTACAACTACTTTAGAAAACAGTTTCTAGTAAAGTGGATGATGTGCACAACTCCTGTAACCCAGCAACATCTACTTGGAAGAATAGATTGTAGAGAAGGGCTTATTCATACGTGCAGGAGAAAAGTCCAAGAATGTTCACATGGCATAGTTTGTAATAACTACAGGAGAAATATGAAAGTACCCCAAATGTTCGATAGGTAAATAGACAACTAGCTTGGGATGTATTTATACAATGGAATATTGAACAGCCATAAAGATGAAATAATTATAGAACATGTCAACATAGATTAATTTTATCAATATAATGTTTAATGAAAAAATGCAATTCACAGAAGGTTGCAAACAATGATTTCAAGTGGTATAATATTTGAAAAAGGTGAAGCTAAACAATATTGTTTGGGGATACATAGAAAAGTGGTAAAATTCAGGGTGGAGTTACCTTTAGAGAGAGGAGAGAAATTTGAATGAGGAGGGGCACACAAGGGAACTTCGTAGGGATGGTAATAATCTATTTCTTAAGGTATTGTTTCTCTAATATTTTTGAAACCACTTATATGTCTTATATACGCAGTTTTATAATTACAAAATAATCATGATTTTTAAAAAGTGATTTTGTGACTCAGCTGGCTGCCACTTCAAATGCTCATGAATTTGAAAAAAGTAATTTAAAAAAAGAAAATGTCTTCTGCCTACATAGCCCTGTTTACCTACTAAACAGGTTTGGTTTTATTTGTAAACATAGGATTCAACGTCTTGTATAGTCTTGTGCATCATGAATCTCCAAGAGAAGAATTTAAAATTCCGTAATTTCCAAACTTTTTTAACCATGGAATATTTAGACTTGGAATACCTAAAATACAGATATGGTTTGAGAAAAATACTTTTCTACAGATGTGTCCTAGTTCTGTGCCACACCTCCCACCCCCAACCCAGAGTTATTCATTTCTGCATTCTTGGTCCCAAACCCTAGCTGAGTGTCTAGGACGGACGCTGCTTCCCATCTGCCTACCTAGACTCCTGTTCACTGCTGGCTCCTGGGTTCCTAGAGATGTTGCAAAACCTGTTTGCTTGGAAAAGTCCACATTCTGGCCTTCCACTCTGGCCTGAGGCAGGGTTTTTCAGGCCTGTCGTCCTCCACATACCCGTTTCATGCTGTGTTCTACCTGCAGCACTGGCGTTCCTCCCAGCACTTGCAGAGGAGCCTGTCTGCTTATCGCTTACTCCAGCACAGGAGGTAGTCATTCCAGATCATCTAACCCCATCCTGCTCCCCAACCAGTCAGATCACATTGGATGTGACCTGACATAAAGTCATGAAACTTGAAAATCATATCCCTGGGGACAGGCAGAACTGGAGTGACAGAGAAGAAAAGACTTAGGTAGACAGGCACCAGAAAAGTATTGCGGCATTTGCCCATGAGGTCACCACTAAACATGTGGTCATTTCTGAGGCTCAAAGTCTAGCCCAGAATCATAGCTGAAATCTCTGGGTCTTCCAAAGAGAAGAATTGGCCTTAAAAGTTGATTAGTGGATATGACTCAAGCAAGCCAAATAGCCCACAGACAAACAGACCATGGAAGAAGAAAGCAGCACCACCAGAAATCTCTGAGATAGACAAGGAGAAGTCTACAGGGCTACCAGGCAGTGAGAAGCACAGAAATGCTATTGTGGAGGATCTTAGGAGGCAGGACCTGAGTTCTGGATGATTGCAGCTAAGTGTGGAGCCAGGTGAGTACTGTTGTGACTGTATTTTTGTCCCCTCTGTTTCTCTCTCCATCTCCCTGACTTATGTGGCCTACAGAAAGATAAGTTATGTTACAAATGGAGTTCAAATTAATATGTTATGACTTACTAAGTAGCGTTTCAAACTTTAAGACAAAAGTCAAACAGTATAGGGTTCTTTATTTAAGCAGTTCTGGCTAGCGTTAAATGAAAAGGAGTATTTTTGAAGAATATCAGATAACTCACAAAATCAACAGAAAGCTGGAGAACAAGGCCCAGAAACACGATGGAAACCCAGGATGGCCAGTGGGGACTACCCGGGGCCTCAGGATCCATCTGGGTAGGGCAGTGTCTATGCTGGTCTAGGCCACTGCAGCCTAGGGGTGCTCAAAACCAACAGGGCTGACTGCCAAATCTCAAACGCTCTGCCGCCACCATAAAGAAAGTCTGACCTGTTCCAGATTCTTAGCAAAGTTCTCTTAAAGTCAAAGTGTGATATGGTAGTGCCTGTTTGGCTGAACCAAGATCACAGGCGAGCTCCCACATGGCCTTTGGGAGGCTGGGAGAGAAGAACTCTCCCCTTTGGTTTCCACTGTGAGAGAAGAGTAGCCTGCACACCCAGCAGGGGGTGGGTGGGGAGGTCCCAAACCCAGAATGGTGCAAAGCTGGCTGAGCAGCACAAAGAAATGATGACTGTTCATTACAACATTATAATGTTGTGTGGTGCTATAAACTAACAGTATTGTGAATGGTAACTATTAAAATGAGTGTGAAATGACTTAATGTGAATAAATGAAGAAATGCTGTATGTGTGTGAGTGTGAATGACTATGAAGGTTGCCAGCTGTGAGCAACAAGAGGATTGCAAGACAAAATCAAAGGACCCAGCTTCAGAGGCGACAGCACAGAGGCCACAGAACAGAACTAGCACAAGGTTCCCAGACCTGCAGGGAACCGACTGAGGAAGAGCTAGAAGCTTCTGTCAGGCTGGGAAGGAGCCTCAACATGCACAGAAAGTCCCCCTCCCCTAGGCCCAGAGAGGGCTGGTACCTCAGGGGTCTTCTTAAGGAAAAGCTGAACCGAATAGAGCAAGTTCTTGCCAGTAGAACTCACCCAGCGATTCCATTTCAACCATGGCTGCAAATGGAGAGTGGTCATCTCTGAGTGATGGGGTTCATAGGAAGGATTTATTTCTGTTTAGAACATTCATCTGCTAAACTTCCTGTGGTAAACATGTGTGGCTTTTATAATCAGAAAAGAAAGGGTGAAAGAAATAAGACAAACTTCAGTGAAAGCTGCCCCTTTCTTTTCTCTTCCTGTAAGAATAAATAAATCATCTTAGGATAGCAATTAGAAACTAAATGTGCAAGAGGGAATATGTGTCTGGTGTGTGTGTCAAAGACAAAATTTAGCAAATTGTAAATCTGTAAGAAACTAGAACTTGGCCCTCATGGCTTCAGTGTGGACTGGTTTGGATTGGGTTTTTTGTCAATTTAATTGCTGCTAACTGGGTTCTCACTTTGCAAATAAACAAACAAAAACCTGAAGCTTCTTATTTAATTTGAGAGGACAAGGGTCTCTATCTTTAGGGTCAACATCCTGCCTTCAGCTTTTTCCTCCACCACACTCGTATTTTTCTGGGAGACCCCTCTGTTTTTCTCCAGAGCAGCCCATTCAGCCCCCAAAGAATGTGCATAGATTATTTTGTTGCTATCAGGAATGGCTCCTTGGAGCATGCAAATGCACCCTGCAGCAGGTGCCAGCTCGCAGAAGGTTAAACACCAAGGGGGCCAAGCCTGCAAAAGGGAGGCACCAATGCAGGATATGCAAGTCCCCAGGGGGCGAAGCCTCTTCATATTCTAGACACCAGGGCAGGGTGGAGAGGAAATCCAACCCAGAGAAGCATGGCGAGTGGTGTGACTGCAGGTGTAGTACAGAGGGATCACTCCTAGGAAATCCACCTGAGGGGAGGCAAGGGGAAGCCCCAGGAAATGGCTGGGGCGCTGGAGATCTGAGAAATCTGAGGTGAGAGGCAGGCAGGGTCTGTTTTCATGCACCACGTGCCCAACCTAACCTGGGCCTTCAGGGAGCTGTCCACACCCTGTCCACAAGCCACGTGTTCAGGATTTGACCCACAAGCCACCCAGCCTTGTGTACCCATTCCATACCTCATTCCGTATTCTGGTCTCTCCATGTTTATTGTCCCTGCTTCCTTGGTCCCTTTCCAGTTCTCTACTATAGCATACCTTTCTTACTAAAGAAGTAACTCAAAGTAATTCATCATGTTTCTTTACTAGAGACAAATCAATGCTAAGAAGTGGTAAAAAAAAAAAAAAAAAAAAAAAAGAGAGAGAGAGCGAGAGAAAGAAAGAAAGAAAGAAAGAAAGAAAGAAAGAAAGAAAGAAAGAAAGAAAGAAGGAAAAGAAAGAAAAGCAAGAAAAGAAAAGAAAAGAACAATGTTTTTTTTTAAAAAAGAGCTCCTTAAAGAGATTTTCTCCCTTTGTAGTGAGAGGAATTGAAAGAGCACTGAATAAAAAGAGAATTGTACAGATAAACAGTGGTATACCAAGGATGGAGGATGGGGAGAGTTGTCCATCAAGGTGAGGAATATTTTATCACTGACGTTGCTTAGAACTGTCAGTGCAAGACGATAATAAAAAGCAGACCGACTTTTTCTTGCATCTGTTATTGTTTTAACATTCTACATAGACATTGCACATCCTTATTTCTTGCATTCAAGGCAAAGCACTCCAACTTCCCTTGGTACTGACCAGCTCTCTGAGTCTTTCTGTGTTCCAAGTGAATCTGCACATTGCAAACGTTTTCGTCAATAGCCTTTGATTTCTCAATCCATAAAATGGATCCACGAAGCAGAAACAATGGAGGCCAGGGGAGATTTAGATATCATTTAGTCCAATCCTCTCATTTCACAGTGAAGGAGATAGGTGGAGATAGATGACGTGATTTGTTGAAGTTGGTGCCAGAGCTAGGTCTTAACCTCAAGTCTCTGGTTCTCTGCATCCAGGGCTGTATCTAGTACAGAAAGGGGCAGAGCTAGCTCAACATTTTACAGTTATTTTTAGGTCCCCTTCCCAAGTCAACCAATAACTTTCTCTTAACTATTGAAGGCTCTAATAAAATAATGTGATCTCTGCCTGAGCCTGAAGACAGCTGTCTCAGAAGAGGATCAAAATCAGCCACCCGAACATGGACTTGAAAGCTCCCCTGGATTCCATTCACAGAATATTTCTGCATTATTGCAACAAAAAGTGCAAAAAAATCCCCTTTCCCAGGCATGCTGCTTCCTGCACTGCTCCAACTTTTATAGCTTCTTCAACTGGCCACTCCATGTAGCTTGTAGCATTAATTATTCTGCACTCTTCATCTGGAAGCAGAACTTCTCTAAAACCTTCAAGTTTTCCTCAGCTCCAGCCATTGCAGCAACCCCAGCACCTGGGAACCATGAGGTCATTGCCACCTTTCCAGGTCCTGTTGAGTGGAAAACATTAGCATATCTGGAACTCAGTTATGTTTTTATTCTTCCATCCTTGGCCAGAAGAAAGTTTCTTTTCCCAGACCCCTGTGTTACAGAGATGGGCATGACGGCCACGGGTGCTCTCAAAAACAAGAAGATTTAACATCAGCTAGAATAGAGGTTCTAGAATGAATGAAGCAAATCAGCTGCTCCTGCACTGGAGAAAATCATGACCTGGTGCACTCCACAAGCAGGCTGATGTTTTTTCCAGTTGTCCATTATTTTTAGATTATCCATGTCATTCTTCTCATTAGCCCAAGTCATTGAGAGTTCACAGTTGGTATGGCTGAATCATTGCCCAAGTGACTCAGCCTCCTGATTAAAAACAGATCAAAAAAGCTTGTTAGTTCATCATTACTTATAGAGGAAAGGCTCAACTCCCTAATGGGATGTTCAAGGCTTTCCTAAACTGGCCCCAATCAACCTCGCCAGCTTCATCACCCATCATGACTGTAAAGCTCTTCTCTTTCCTTCTCACACTCCCACTTTCCATGTCTAATGCTCACTCATCCTCCGGGACTCAGCTTAAGTCATCTTCTCCAAGAAGTCTACTTTGACAGCATCTGGGCTCTTACTCAGAGCTCCCTTACCTCCATCTCAGACTTGTCACTCTGCTTTCATGCTTCCTTATCTGTTTCCTCCACTAGACTGTGATCTCTAGGGGTGCCACTGCATGACAAATGTGTGACTGTGGACAAATCTTTTACCCTAAATTTCAATTTCATCATTTGTAAATGAGAATAAGAATGGTACCCTCTCCGGCAGTTATTGGAAAGAATACATGGGTTAATACATATAAAGCATTGAGTAAGCTCTCAATAAATATTTGCTATTATTATGATCAGTATTCAAGGCATAGACAAGGTTCATAATTCTTGGTCTTCCCAATACCTAACTCAACACCTGGCACACAACAAATACTCAACAATTACTTGTTGATTAAATTAATAAATAATAAATATTCCATCCAAACCTATTTGCCATTTTCTAAACACTCCATGCCTTTTATGGCTCTTTGTCCTTACACACTCTGTTTGGAATATCTGTTACTCCCTACCCCCCTTACCCCCATCCCTTTTCTAACTTCAAGACTAAGATCAAATATCATCTCCTCTTTTCTACCTCCCTGGGCTCATGGAGCAGATTTTACTGAGTTTACACAGAACTTTGTTCATGCCATTATGATCATACTCATAGCATTATCTTACAATTATTATAATAGTTTGCTTACAATACATTAATTTCTCCATCTCTACAGTGAGCTCCTCTAGAACAACGACTGATTTATACATTCCCAAACCCAGTTCCAACTCAGTAGCTAGCACAGTGCTGGCACATTAGGCAACTAATTGACAAAGAATAGATTCCCCAGTGAGTCCAGAGGTTGATCCCAGTGTTTCAGAGACAGTGAGAAAAAATCTAAGGACCTTTCCTGGATAGGCAGGGAATATGGCTGTGTGCTTGGAGCAACACTGCCATTTCTTTATTTCTGCTGCTTACGATGCAAACACCTTAACAACAGTAAAGCAGTCATTTAAAAGGGAAAGAAGCATCATTCACTATACTATTATGCTAACACATCAACTGCTTTCATTTTTCTTTGTTCCTCTAAAGTCTTCTACTTATATGCATGGATAAGTTTGCACGGTTGCACTCATAATGTAGACACATTTTAGCATATTACTTTTTTACTTAACCTTCTCTCATAACATATTTGCAAGTTACTATACTGTCTACAAAACGATTCTGGCTGCATAATATTCCATTTGATGATTTTAAGTTACCACTATTAAAAATAATGCTATATCAAATATCTTTTCGCACAGAACTTTTCTTCTTCTAATTGGTGGGATTTTTTTCAAACATTTCTTTCTAAGACTTTATAATTTTTCTGGAGCCTTGACAAAGAGCTGACTTTTTTTTTTTTTTTTTTTTTTTTTTGAGATGGAGTTTCGCTCTAGTCACCTAGGCTGGAGTGCAATGGTGCAATCTCGGCTCACTACAACCTGTGCCTCCTGGGTTCAAGTGATTATCCAGCCTCAGCCTCCCGAGTAGCTGGGATTACAGGCACTTGCCACCATGCCCAGCTAAATTTTTTGTACTTTTAGTAGAGACAGGGTTTCGCCATGTTGGCGAGGCTGGTCTTGAACTCCTGACCTCAGGTGATCTACCCACCTCGGCCTCCCAAAGTTCTGGGATTACAGGCGTGAGCCACCGCGAACAGCCAAGAGCTGACTTTTTCTTTTAAGTCACAACAAACAAACAATGAAGTACAGAAGGTCAGTTAAGGCAGAACCCTAGAATAATAGTTCTCAGTCTCTGGACAGGCTTTAGGATCCAGAGGATTATTTGAGGATCTTTTGAAACTACCAATGTACAAGCTTCACCCCAGATCAACTGAATCAGAATTTGGGAATGGAGCAATAGAATGTTTTAAAAGATTTCCAGGTGGTTACAATGCCAGTGAGAACCACTAGTCTAGATTCTACTCGTCTCTACCAGGTCAGATAATTAGCAAGAGCATCATGGCAAACAGTTTGATGAGTCCTTGTTCTAGAGCAGAGACTTTGATGTCACCTGCTGGAGGTGGCCTCTCTGGACTACAAGGATTAGTGATATGCAGAAGGTCATTGGAGACTCATGGGACAAATCTGACCAGTCTCTTAATTACTCATTCAAGAAGTAAGTTTTTGTTTTTTTAGACAGGGTCTCTCTCTGTTGCCTAGGCCAGAGTGCAGTGGCACAGCTGCCTGCAGCCTTGACCTCTCAGGCCCAAGCGATCCTCCTGCCTCAGCCTCTTGAGTAGCTGAGACTACAAGCATGTGCCACCATACACAGCTAAGTTTGAAATGTCTTTTGTAGAGACTGGGTCTCACGATGTCACCCAGGCTGGTCTTGAACTCCTGGGCTCAAGCGATTCTCCCACCTTGTCCTCCCAAAGTGCTGGGATTACAGGTATGAGGCAATGCACCTGGCCAAGAAGTACTTACTGAGTGCCAAACTGAACAAAACTACATCACAGTTTTGAATTCCAGTCAAACATATCCCATGGCCTGCTCTACATTCCTGCTTAAATATAAACAGATATCTTGAACTTGACATGTTTAAAATCTAACACCTGATTTATCCTGATCAAACCAGCTGGTTCAACAGTCTTCCACATCTCAATTAATGGAACCTCCTACCTTCTGATTACTCAGGCCCCAAACGTTAGTATCATCCTTGATGCCTCTCCTTCTGTCACATTTTACATTCCAACCCATCAATGAGTCCTTCAGGTTTTCCCTTCAAAATACATCTAGAATCTAACCGCTTCTCACCACCTCCATCCACTGTCATCCTGCCTCAAGCCACCACCATTACTTGCCTGAATTATTGCAATAGCTTCTGAAAAATTCTCCCTGATTAACCCTTGCCCCTTGCAGACTTTTCTTCACATAGCAGCCAGAGTAATTTTTTAAACCATAAGTCAAATTATACCACTTGTCTCTAAAACTTCCAGTATCTTCCAATCTCACTCAGAGTCTGATGTGCCAGTTTGAGCCATGGAGATCCCAGATGTTTGGTCAAACATTATTCTGGGTGTCTCAGTCAAGGTGTTTCTCAGTGACATTAACATTGGGATCTGTCGATAGTAAAGCAACTTGCCCTTCTCAGTGTGGGTGGGCCTCATCCAGTCAGTTGAAAGCTGACTAGCACAAAATTGCTGATTCTTCCACAAGTAAGGGGGGACTCCTCCTTCCTGACTGCCTTTGAGCTGAAGCACTGGTATTTTTTTCCCCACCCCTCAGGTTTGAACTAAAATATTGGTTCTTTCTAGGTCTCTGGCCTGCCAGTATGCAGACTAGAACTACACCATTGAGTCTCCTGGGTCTCTAGGGTGCCAACAGCAGATCTTGGGACTTGTCAGCCTGCATAACTGCATGAACTAATTCCTTATAGTAAGTCTGTTTATATATACACCCTGTTGATTCTGTTTCTCTGCAGAACCCTGACTAACACACAGATCCAAAGTCTTTACCAAGAACGCCAGGGTCTTATATAATCAGACCTCTTTATTACCTCTTCTTCTCCTCTCCATCTTCCTCCTCATTTCCTTCCTCTCCCCTTCAAATGCTGTGCTCCCACAATGTTGGCCTCAAATGAGTCAAACATGTGTCCACCTTGGGACTTTTGCACCTGCTGTTCCTTCTGCCTGGAAAACTCTTGTGCACAGCTCACTCCTTCACTTCCTAAAGGTTTCTTCCAGCTCACTGATGTCTTATTGGAGAGGACAACCTTGACACACCCTCTGTCCCATATAAAATAGCAACCCATCCCCATATGACATTCCTAAGTCGTCTTCTCCTGCTTTAATTTTCTCTGTCATGCCCTTGACTGCCTGATATATTAAATATTTGTCAGCTTACTGTCTTTTTCCACACTAAAATGACTCAGACAAAAAAATACACAGAGAGAAAAACAAGTAGAAGAGGAGAATAGAGCATGAGAAAGTGTTGTCTCGAATAGGGGAGTTAGGAAAGGCCTCCTTGAGGAAATGAATTGGATACAAAGCCTAGGTGAAATGAGGGAGAATCAGGATGAAAATGGGAAAGAGAGGCTTGAACAGCGTGCCCCACTCATATCTCTTTGTCCTTCTTTATTCAGGTAAGTGCCAATGACGTCCTTCTGCGAACACCTATCGCTCCTTCCTGAAGGCTTTCCTCAGTCTACACATGGGGCAGGTCAGATGCACGGGGGCAGTGGGTGAGGATTAATACCCCTCAGCCAACAGCCCTCAGCAAATGACGGCAAGCAGTTAGACAATCAGGACCATGGATGCAGCCAATGATGGCGAGGAGTTAGAGAATAAGGACCCTGGCTTCTTCACCCTTTCGATGGGACAACTCTGAGTCATGTTCAAAACCATCTCCCAGAGTCCCCAGTGGGACTGAGCCCACATGCCCACAAGGGTAACCTGCTCCAGGACATGTTGTTTTGGCTTTCTTCCCTTCTGTACCTGCCAGTGCTTCCTGGGTTCACCACCCGCTGGATTCATTCACATTGAAATCCTCATCTCAGAACGCAGTCTAAGACAGAAGGGAGCTCACCTGATTGCCGGTGGCTTTTTAGCCTTGAGATGGGGAGTCTGTGGGGGTGACATGCAGTGGGAAAGACGCCTCTGCCTGGGGGAGCTGTGTGCAGGGCTGGCCGCAGGCACAGGGAGTGGGGTGCTGCAGCTGTCTAGGGGAGGCTTGTGATCCACACATCTTTCACCACCCCACACAAAACAGAATGCAATATTCAAATCAGGCTGAGGTCCTGGAGGGAGAGAGCGGCTACACAGGCCTGGTGGTGAATCTGCAGAAGCAGATTAACCCAATCTGCATACTAAACAGCATGTAAATTACGTTATTTCAACCCATAAGTTTAGACATGTCCATAGGAATAAAAATTTATGACAGTGATAAGATGTATGGTTGGCGTAAATAAGCTAGCCCAAGCAAAATATGCTAAAAGGGCTATGGAAATTCTCCAAATTAAGTGAGTGAAGCCAGCCCCAGCCTTCAGCCTGGAGGTGAGGAAGCTGACTCCTGGCCCTCAGGGCACTCTGTTCCCTCCAGACACTGCCGGGAGAGGGAGAGAATGGTCAGTGCTCATGCAAAGATGGGGGAGTTAGAACCCCTGGGAAAAGGGCTCTGCCTTTGGAAGGGGTCACCCTTAGAGATGAAGCAGAAATCATTCCAGTATCCAGGGCAAATTCTTTCAGTAATGGTAAATAATAGTGGCTAATATTTTGGGGAACATAGTATATGCCTAGCTTACTTCTGTGCCCTCTATGTCTTCTACTCATTTAATTCTTATAACCACCCCATGAGGTAGATATCATTTTGTATTCCATTTTAATATGAGGAAACTGAGGCTCAGAAGTTAATCATGCAATAAGCAGTAGAACTGAACTCAGGCAGCCTGGCCCCAGAGCCTGCATATTTAACCATAATGCTCTACTGCTTCCATTGAAAGTTATGTGGAAAAGAACTTTGGGAGTAATTTATTTCATCCCCTCACCTTACAGATGAGAAAATTGAGGCCAAGGAGATGCAGAGACTTGCCCAAGGCCATGCAGCTGAGATAGCAGAGCCAAGATCCTGTCTTAAGATTTCAGAATCATGGTCAAGGTTTTTCATGTACCTAGGGCACCTCCTCGCTGTGTCACTTGCAGTGGTCTTGGAAGGCTTAAGGGGCTGGAATCAGGTAAGAACTCCCAGCCTGCATTTTCTTTCCTATATGGCCCTGAGTCACAGGCAGAGAAGGTCTGTCTTTAGTAGATGCGCAAAGGGCAGAGCAGAAGTTCAGCTTCTGCTCTCAGAAGTGTTCTTTCATAGCCAGAATACTCTACCCCGCCTGTCTGGGGTGAAAGAACTCCACAGAATGTGTACCAACCCTTGCCTCTATGGTTGGGCACCTGTTGCAAGTGTCTTGACCCTGTCACTTGGCTAAATCCTCACAATTCCCAAGGGCCAAGAATTTTTTGGCCAGGGTTCATTCAGTTGAAAGTGATCAACCCAAACTCCAACCAGCTATGCCAAAGAAGAGGTTTCTGGAGGGACTAGGAAGCCACGATGGAGCTGGCCAGGTCCAGGAGAGACATGCTGTGTCCAAGGACTCCAACACTGTCTTGAGGACTTGATGTCTCCATCTGCTCTCCTTGTGCCTGTGGGACACACACTCAGGGAGGTGCTCTCACATACAGAACCACTTGCTTTCCTGCTCCACAGTGGAGGAGAAGGGCCCAGAGCTGTGGTGCTGAGCAACACAGGTGGTTACTTGCTACCCAGAGGCCTGTGGCTTTGGTTTGGGGGAGTGGGAACAGCGGGAGAGAGAACAGCCCCAAGCCCTCATTCTGAGCAGGGAGCAGAGACTCCCTCTCCCAGAGCCGATATGTCCGGTCTATTTACTCATTCAACAGGATGTAGGCAGCCCCTATCGTGGTCAGGCACCAGGGATACAGCCATAAACAAAACAAATGTAAATCCCATTTTACATTTACAATAAAATATGTTCTATTGGAAGAAGGGTGGAGAACAAATAAAAAGCAAAATGAGTGAGTAAAATATAAAGTGTGCAACATAGTGATAATCACAAGGAAAATAAAACAAGGAAGGGAGATAAGAGTACCAGGAGGTATGTTACTAAACTGGAGGTAGAGGGTAGAGAAGAACTCACTGAGAAAGCAGCTTTCGAGCACAGAGCTGAAGGAGGCAAAGGAGGGTGCGACGCAGGTGTATAGAGGAAGAGCATTTCAGGCAAAGGGAACAGCCTATGCAGAGAGCTGGAGGTGGAAGCGTGCCTGGCATGACGGAGGCACAAAGAAGGGACCAGTGTGACTAGGCAGAGTGAGAGAGAAGGAACTAGAGATAACAGGATCAGAGAAATAATGGGTGTGGCTGGGAGGCACATTTTACCTTTGGCCATATAGAAAGGGAAATGGGTTGTCACTGAAGAGTTTGGGGCACAGAAATGACGTGAGCTGACACGCATTTTAAAAAGCTCACCATAGGCCGGGCATGGTGGATCACACCTGTAATCCCAGCACTTTGGGAGGCTGAGGCAGGCGGATCACGAGGTCAGGAGATCGAGACCATCCTGGCTAACACGGTGAAACCCCGTCTCTACTGAAAATACAAAAAATTAGCTGGGCGTGGCGGCACATGCCTGTGATCTCATCTATTCGGGAGGCTGAGGCAGGAGAATCGCTTGAACCTGGGGGGCGGAGGTTGCAGTGAGCCGAGATGGCGCCACTGCACTCCAGCCTGGGCGACAGAGCGAGACTTAGTCTCAAAAAAAAACCTCACGCTGGCTGCTGGAACTGACTTGACTGTAGGGGGCGTGACTGATGCTAGGAGACTATTGTAGTAACCCAGGCAGAGATAACGGTGGCTTCCACCAGAGTGAAACAGTGGTAAGATTTGGAGCATGTTTTGAAATAGAGCCAAAATGATTCAATAATGACTGGGATGTGAATTGATAGAAAGAAAAGTGTCCAGAATGATTACAAGATTTCGAGCCTGAGCAATAGGAATGCGAGAATTATCATCAACTCAGATAAAGACTACCACGAAAGGCCAGTTTGGGAGGTGGGGAAACAGTAGAGGAAAACCCACTGACACCGGTAGGGTTCTGTGCCTACATTGAGAGGAATCACTGCACAAGATGGATGAATGGGGTACTCTGGTTGGCCAGTCTGTGTCAAGTGCCCTCCAATGTAGCAGGCAAAGCCTCATGATTGACAGCCCCATGGGATGGGAAAACTGTAATTCCTCAAAGGAAGGGTATACCTTTCACACAGATAGAGAAGCCACAGATAGAAGCTAGGTGGCTTGTCCAGAGTCACACAATTTCTAGGAAATAGGAAATTTCTCTCCTGCCTCTCTTTACCCACATGCACAAAATCTGGCTGACTGCAGGCTGAGTCCCATCACCTGATATCAGTAAGAGCCTGCATGGTACACATTAGAATGAGCTCAAGTTGGCAAAATACACCCACAGGCACTAAACAGGGCCACCACCCATCAGAAGCAACAGCCGTCTCTGAATCCTCAGGGTCTGGCACAGTGGTAGACACATAGTAGGTGCTCCAGAAACATTTACAAATGAATGAACAAAGCGATGGAAGCCCCACCGGGCTAGCCACTGGAAAAGAGTTTCTTTCACTCAACTTCTTCCTAGGCTATAACGAGATATATGCTATGGCCCTATGCTGACCCCTCCCCTGCCCTCCCCGGCAAAATTCTCTTTGAGCAAAATCTGTAGACATATAGAACCACTTGCTTTCCTGCTCCATAGTGGAGGAGAAGGGCCCAGAGCTGTGGTGCTGAGCAACACAGGTGGTTACTTGCTACCCGGAGGCCTGTGGCTTTGGTTTGGGGGAGTGGGAAGCTGAGCAGAGAGCCTGACCACACTCTGGCTTGTGGCAACTTCCCACCCCGGGCTCAGAAGCTACCCCTGGCTCTGGGCTGGTCCAGGGCTGGCCTAACAGCCAAGGTTCTTTCAGTGGGTCAGAAGAAGGGAAAGGAAGGCTGGGAAGGAGGAGATGAGAGAAGCAGTGCCTGGGTGCCCAGAGTCAGAGGGACAAGTGAGGCCTGTAAAATTTGGAGTCTAAATGGAGGGCAAGAGAAAAGAAGAGCAAGAAGGAAGGAGGGAGAAAGGAGGGGAGAGAGGGAGAGATTGATTCCTCCAAACCAGGCCAAGCCCCCAGGCTCTGGCTGCTCCTAGAATCGTCCTCCAGCAGAGGAGAAGTGAAAGGCCTCCTGCCAGTGGTCAGTGGGTGTGAACAGGAGAGACAGAAAGGACCATATCCTGACCCCTCTCCCCATCCTTTCTCCACCCTTCAGGCCCCAAGAGGCTGACACCAGAAGACTGTGTCACCAGGCTCCCTTGCTGTGCATCCAGTAGGGTTTGTGGGGGAGCCGGGGGGGGCGGCGAAGCAGGAACAGCTGCCAGAGTTCAGAATATGGGAGGAGAGAAAAGTCAGGGCATTTCTTCCCCATGCCCTGCCTGTTTCAGGGTCACATCTCTGGCTCTACCCCTGCATGGCTGTAGCTTCTGCAGGGTGGCCTCCTTTTCACAGTTGCTCCAGGGCGCCATTCTCTATCCCACTTCAGTCCCATCTCTCCAGCCTTAGGGATAGTGCAGCTTGTCTCTGGGTGTCCCACCATTTCCTGTTTTCCCTCCATGCTGCCCGCACTTCTGTAAATCATCCCTTCGTTAAGTCCTGTTCATTTCAACCATCTGAGATGAACCAACTGGGATGAACCCATTTTCTTTTGGAGACTGTGGCTAACGCAGGCCCCAAGCCTCCCTGAGAAATCCTGAGCACCAAACAGTGACGAAGGGGCAAATTCGCTTATCCAGGACATGGTTGCTAAAGGTCTGCTCTGGGCCAGACACAGTGAAAGGCCCAGAAATGATTCCGATTTGGGGGCCACTGTCCGGGAGCACATTGTCTAGCCAGCGCTGAGGCTGCAGAGACTTGGGGTCCCCAGCTGCATGGGGACTCCTTAGCACACCCAGCCCCTCACTGCAACCGAAGGCTGGGGCTGCTGTCTCCCTGCCCACACCCGCCTCAGGCTGCTGCTGTGTGATCACTTTTCCCTTCAAGGTTGCCCTGGATCTTTGATTTTCCTTGACTTCTGGAAAAGGATGGAGTTGGGCTGAGGGTACAGGAGAGAGGAGAGGTCCCCAGTGGGCTTTGTGTTGCTTCCATGCCTCTTAACGCTTAGGCCAGGGCCAGCACAGGGTGTGCAGCCAAAATGCATTTATCAAAGAAGCAAATGCTCCTCCTGAGTAGAGGGGCAAGCATGCAAGGTCCCTGCAAGGTGCAGCACTGGGCTGCACACAGGGAGAAGGAAAAGCCAAGGCCCCTGGTCCTGCACGGCTCCGTCTTCAATCCAACAGCTGCCTTCAGACGGAAATGCTAAGTGCAGAGTAAAACAGCCAAGCAAGGAACCCCAGCTGAAGGGTCACACCCAACAGAATACACCACCAAAGAAGAGCAAGAAATTTGTGCACTGAGTGATACAAAGCTGCAGAAGACTTTATATAAGCATGATTAAGAACACAGACTCTGGAATCACACTGCCCAAGTTCAAATCCCACTTCTGCCGCTTACTTGCTGCATGACCTTGAAGTTACTTAACTGCTCTGTGCTTCACTTTCCCCACCTGTAAATTCTGTAAATTGAGAATGATGATAGTATCTATCTCATGAGTTTGGTGGAGACTAAGTTAGTTATGAAGCTAGTAAGTTATAAAGCAAGTGCTCTTAGAACAGTCAGCCACAGGCACATAACAAGTGCTATATATGTGTTTGCTATTAGTATTTGCTATTACAAAAGAACAAAGCTGCATGGGCACAAGGGCAGACTACAAGCTGTGTAGACATGATAGTATGGAAAATTATCAGCCAAGTGACACCAAAGCACTTTTTACTTTTTGTATTTTCTACATGACAAAAGTTTTTTGACTTTTCTTGTACCATGCAACTTTGAAGCATAACCACACCTTATGCTTCAAAGTTGCACAGCTAATTTCATCTTCTTTTGAAGATGGTTTTATAATGTTTCTGATACAATTTTCTTCACTTCTATGAAGTTGAGGGGCACCTGCCAGTCCAATCCAAGAAAAGAGGAATCACAGTGTTGCCTGGAGTTGGATCTAAAGGGAGCCCTTGCCTCCCAAATGAAGACCAAATGGCAGGTGCAGAGAGGTGGTGCCCTGTAGAAATAAAGAACAAGGATTCTGGCGTTGCATTGGAGTTCAAATCCCAAATAGACCGCTGACAAGCTGTGTGACCTTGGGAAAGTGGCAACCTCCCCAAGCTTCAGTTTCTTCACCCATAGTTTGGAGACATCGCTGCCTCTTCCAGGAGCTGTAAAAAGATCAATTAAGTAAATCAAGGTCTACAGGATGCCAAATACCAAGTCTGCTTTGGCATAGGTGCCCATCGCACTTTCCACTTTCTTTTTCCTGGAGAAATGGCCCTATTACCCACAGGCTGCCTGGGCTCAAGGAAACGACAGCAGGTGGCCAGGCCCTCCTGATGTGGTCTCACGCCAGGGAGCTCTGCCTGAAAGATAGGCTGCTGGTTCGATCCCAGCTGCTCAGAGGCCCCCCTGAGCTGACCCCATTTCCAGAATTGGCTGAGGGCTCCTCAAATAAACAAATGCCTCTAGGAGGATGAAAGGAAGGCTCATGCAAAGCTTTGAAGCCTGCAATAATGCTGGACCAGCTCCTCCTCCCTGCTCAGGACATCTCCTGAAGGAGGAGATACAAAGAGAATCTGTGATGAGCAAATGAGGGACAGCCGAGGGCCAGGATTTGTATCAACAGCTTAAGTCTCTGCTTTCTTGTCAGCCCTGATGGCTGGCAGCGAGGATAATTCTAAATGAAGAATGGTTTTCAAGGAGGAGCAAGAGTCTCTCATCTGAAACAATTTGTTGTCTAAAATTGTACTGCAGAAGTTGTTTAGAAGGTGCAGATTAAGTTGTGCATAAAAATATAGTCAGCTCTTGATTATCCACATTGATGGATAATCCAAAAACAACACATATCTCAAAGTGATTTCTCTTTGGTTTCATAACACAGGATTATTTTTCCTTCAACATTTTTAGCTTTCTTCATTTAACTGTCTTCAGGATATAACCAAGGAGATAGGGGATCTATAACCTTCTGTTAATTATAAAATAACCGAGGTTTCAGCACCATGCCCTCCAAGGCGGGAGTTGCCTAGATGGAATTTGTAGATAAAAATACTATTTAGGAAAATGGTGAAAAAGAAGAAAAACTATTCAACATTTGTACTTTCTACACATAGACAAAGAAGAGGCAATTAAGAGCATAGACTCTGGAGTCAGACTGCCCAAATTCAAATCCCAGCTCTATCTTTGAGTACTTTATTTAACCTCTGGCGGCCTCGGTTTTCTCATCTGTAAACTGGGGTTAATAACAATAGCAATGTTAGAAGGCTATTGTGAGGATTAAATGAGATCATCTATGTAATATGTTTAGCATGGGGCCTGGCACACAAGAAGTATTCAATGGATGTAAATTAACACCAGTAAATGTTAGTTACAACCAGCTCTCAGCAAACTGGGCAGCTCATCTCCTGCAATTGCGCTCAGTAACGTCTTGTGGAATTCACTGAAGGACCCCAGGGACTGTGGACAGTTTGCCACCCCTCCCCCAATCCCGCAGGATGGGGGAATGATGCCAGGTTTCATGGGGAGAGAAGCAGCTGCAGCTGTGGACAGATACTGGGGTTCTCTGGAGAGCCAGCACAGCTGTTGATTCCTGTGTGTGCTGAGCAAACGGCCCACCATCCTATCTTAATTATCCTGCCTAATGGGGTAAGGCGATTATGATTCATGGAAAATTGGCTATTGGCAGCTTGGCTTAGGAAAGCAGACAGCCCTCAATGGCACAGCACAAACAGCAGGTCAGGAGAAAGACTCAAGTGAGCCCAGCGCGAGGCAGCTGCCATGTGTGAAAGTGGAGGTCAGAAGACCTTCAGCCCACTCAGATATGGCTCTGAGAGATGGGGAAGTGGAAGTAGGGGGTATAGAACTACCCAAGTAGAGTTGAGTGCAGACACCAGGAGAACTGCTGCTCTGAAGCTCAAAGGTCCAGAGTTCGTCTCAATCCTCGCCCTTCCTCTAAGGAACCCAAAAGAGCTCATGCCAAGGTGAATTTACAGAATAGCACTTACCTGGAGTAAGGTGGCCTGAATTCTAGGTCTGGCTCTGCTAGGAACTTAATAATAATAATAGTAGTAGTAGCAGTAGTATTAACAGCCTCTTATTATAGAATTGGATACTGTGCTAAGCTCTTTACATAGATGATCCATTTAATCCTCACAACAGCTTTATGAGGAGGATATTAGTTTTGTCCTCATTTTTCAGATGAGAGGATGAGTCTCCAATTATAAAAAAAATCACCTTAAGTCACCCAGCTAATAAGTGTGTGATCTGGGATTCAAACCAAAGTCCTTGTGACTCCCAAGTCCCTGCTTTTAACCAATCCCCTGAGATACTCATTTCAGTGGGACAAGCTCAGTTGCTTCATCTGTAAAGGGATATCCAGCCCAAAATTTTGAAGGAAATCCCAGAATGAAAACTGTCAGAGATAGGAGCTGCTGCCTTCTGCATTCGGCCTAAGGGCATGGGGCCAACATGCTGGAGGGAGAGAGAAGGGCTCAGGAGTCCAGGCTTGAAGGTTAACAATGGTGATTTTCTTTTCACATAGTTTATAGTAAGGGCTGTGAAGTGTCTCCCAGTGTTTTCACACACACCCTTTGAGGCCCCTCCAGACCAGGCGTTGGATCATAGAAAGCCAAGTGTCCACAGATGCCTTGGGTCAGGTGCACCACTGACACTAGGCTCAAGCCCATCCCGCAGCCTCTGCTCGACCTCTGCCTCTGAACCTAGTCTCTGTCTGCCTCAGGCTGCCCTGCCACAGGCCACTCATGGACAATCAGTAGGCTTTATGTCTGGAGCCCACTTGAAGCTGCCCTAGACCCCAAAAGAAGAAGGACACTGAGGTACTGCTTCTGAAAGGGTTTCTGACTCTCCTCCTGTCCTTTTCTCTACCCTCACTCCCCACAGCACATCCAGATCCAGGAGCATGAGCTGGAGAGGAACAGCTCAGACAGTTCTGCCTGGGTCTGAATGAAGCTGGGCCTCCTCTTCTAGTTTGAGAGATCTAGCACCGGGCTGATCAGCACTCAGGTCACAATGGGACTCCCTTCCCTTCCCCTGCTGTCCTCTCAGCCCTCCAAGAGCCTCAGCTGCAGAGCCAGCGTCACGCGCTCAGCAGACTGTTTTTTCTGAGTCTGTACACAGTCCTCAATCCTCAATCCATCATCTCTACCACATCTAGCCCATCTCTTTGTACTCTCTGTCTCCGATTTCTCTCTGCATTTACCCTGGCTGTCAACCACCATGCTGTCCTCCATCCCCTCCCATGTGGCAAAGAATTGGAGAGAAGGGTGTCTGTGCTGGAAGGGACCTTACAGACTGTGTGGTGCAAACCTTTCATTTTATAGGTGAGGAACTGAGGCCAGAAGGCCAGCTGGACCAACGTCATGTGGTTGGTTTGAGGCAAAACTCTGGCTGGACCCAGGATTCTTGCATTCCTATCAAGGGATGCTTGTCAAGTTCTGAGAGCAAGTACCAAGCCCAGTGCCCAGGGCAGGGCTGGGCACTCAGAAGCCTCTCAACAAGGGGCTAACGGGCAGGCTGTCTTGTCTCTCCATTTGCTCTCCCTCTGGCTTGGCAGGAGGGAAATGGATTAAACAATGACTGCTGGCCTCACTGAGCCCTGCGATCCAGCGATCGCTTCTACTCAGTCTCTCCCCAATATAAAGAAAAGCTCGTGAGACTCAAGTATAGATCAGGAGATGGGCTTTGTAGCCAGTGAAGAACTTTAGCCCAAAGAAACAGGTCATATGTAATTAGCCACAGTTCCCAGAGGCTACTTCATCACCCCCTCTCCTACCTCCACTTCCACCCCTACCCCCACTCCCACCCCCCGCCCCCACCCTCAGCTCTCTGGCCTTGGCTGTCTGAGCATTTGGATCTCTGAGCCAAGAATTTGCTTCTCAGAGAGTAATTGCCCCTGGCTCCCCCTCACTTCTAATCAACAAGCCAAGGTATTAGTTCCTGGGAGCATGATTGATTTCCAGGGACTTGGAACTTAATTACATTTTAGCAAAAGTCTGTTTGGAATCCTCAGAAAAGCGAGACACTTTCAGTTCTTTGAACTTGCCATGTAGGAGGGCTTCCAGCATCTCAAATATTCAATTCATCCTTCCTGGGGCCAAAGGAGGGGCATTCTACGGCTGTCAGTTTTAATTTTTTCTTACCCAAGATCTCCACCCTCTAGAGCCTGGCCAGAGGAACTTGGCTCTCTCATGCTGAAGAATTCCTCACGTGGTCCTCCCCACACCAGCAGCCTCCCCATCATGCCCAGGGAACCATGAATCTCATCTGGGATCCAGGTCTGTGTGCTCCTTCCTGGTCTGCAGGCAAAACCGGCGACCCACCAGCTGCATCAAGCTGGTCCCAGCCTCTGGCTCCCATCTCAACCTCAGGAGGTATTCTTTTTATTATTCTAACCATCACCATCTTCATCATTATTAAAAAATACCATGATTGAGCACGCACTGTGAGCCGGGCACCGTAAGATACTTTACATACACCAGCTTGTTCCATAAAGCCCAATGAAGTAGATGTTAATCTGTTTGCTTACCAGCGAGGAAATAATGGCTCAGAGAGGTTTAGCACTTTATTCAAGATCACAGAGCTGGAATTGGGCATGTTGATCTTTCAGTGATCCCATCCCTCTGGAAAATTGCCTCAGTGGCCAGTTCAGCACATTTTCTGCTACTCTGCTGACCTGCCCTGTCCCCTGTCTCTCCAGGACGACCTTGACCAGGACGATCACATGACCCTTCCACCCCCCAAACACCTCCCTCCTTTATAAAATAGTGTAGACCAATGGGTGAGTTCAAATCTAGTTGCTGAGTATCCATGTCAGTGAAAAATGCTGTTTCATGAAAAGAGAGAGATAGTGTGGACAGCCTTGAGAATGCACAATTTGGGGAGAAGTGTGGACACTGCCGTATAAATGGGCCAGCCTGTGACCTCTTCCACCCGTTTCCTGAGCCTGGGCCTGAGAGTTAGAGTGTTGCCCTTGGCTTTCAAGAGTACCTAATAACATCATGAAACAAATGGGTCAAAATGAAAACAACTGGTAAATCTAGGTACAGGCTAAACAGGAGTTCTTTGTGGCACTCTTGTAACTTTTCTGTAAGTATGAAATATGAAAATTAAAAGCCTTAAAAAATAGAGTTGTGGTTCAATTTATGGATCTATTTATAGTTGTTTTTGCAATTCCAGTCTATATTGGGCATTTCACATTAATGATTTAAAGCTCAAGAACAATCTTAATAACATCTATACAATAAAGCCACATGAGATTGCTTTTGAGATGACAGAGTGTTATAAATAAATAAATGCTGTAAGAAACAACTTAGGGAAATATACTTGATGACAACCACATGCTTGTCTGGCCTCCAAGAATCACATGAGCTGGATACCTTGTCCTTGCGTGAAACCCACCTCTCAGGAGGCCTCTCACTGGAGCTGTCCCCTCCCTTGCCCTACACCCTCACCTATGCGGACTTCCGGATGAAGCCACGGCTTCCTGCCTCCGGTACTTACTCACGGCAGCTGTTTCCTCCAGATGTGCCCCTCCCCACAAATGGGTCTAGTTCAGTGTCTGCCCAAGACTACAGGGTCGCACTATGTCCCAAGATGTGGCTCAAGCCCTGAACCATTGAGAGTAGCTCAGACCTGGACCCAGGCAAATCTACTGTCTTGCCCCATTGCACTCTGCCTTCCTTCACAGGCCCAGAGGTTCTGTATTACCAAACAAGATGCCAGTTCATTTGGAGGTTCTTGTTCGCAGACTCAGATTTTTGATCCTTGGATGGATTTTAGTGGTGTTTCAAATCTGGGAGCTTCCCAGGGGTTGTGGATCTGGTTAGATTGGCACAACTCTTGAGGACATATTGGGGAAGAAGCCTAATGTTTTTAGAAATAAATTTACAAACTCAGATCTTTATAGAATAGTGCAGATCAATGGGTGAGCTCAAATCTAGTTCCTGAGTATCCATGTCAGTGAAACATGCTGTTTCATTAAAAAAACAAAACAAAACAAAACAAAACAAAGATAGTGTGGACAGCCCTGAGGATGTTTGCACATCTAAGCAGCACAGTCTGGGGAGAAGTGTGGACACTGCCATATAAATGGGCCAGGCTGTGACCTCCTCCACCCATTTCCATAGCCAATGTAGACACAGTGCCAAACAAGAACCCTCTGTCTTCAGATATTCCCAAAGGACTGGTAAGCCAGCTTCCAGGAGCTTGATTCACCATCTTGCAAATATGTTGCTCCACCCCAGCCCTGCACAGGGCACCCCTGCCTCTTCCCCTGACCCTGGCTGGGATCCAAGTCAAAGCACACATCAGGGGGTATCCTGACTCACCAACATCTGGAGTCCCTGCAAGGGCATATTCTAGAGATCGTAAGATGCCAAACTCCTCCAGCTGTAGGCATCCCTGAAGACATTTGTTCTTTTGAGAGCCACCAAGTCATTGCTGGAAGTGGAGGAACAGAGAGGAAATGACAACGAAGAAAGCAAGCTGAGGACTGAGGTGGAAAAGGGAGGAGAATCCATGACTGCGGAATTTCCAAACCTTTCAGTGAGGGTAAGGGAGAGCCACCTTCTTATCTCATCCCCGCCCTCCCTGCCGGCCACTTGCCACCCCCATTTACATGGACCCATTTGTCAAATGGCCCAGAAATGTCCACAGGCAGCCAGATCTGACCTTCCCCAGAGAGCAGTGAAGGCCAGGCCTGCTCAGCAGCAAAGCCCAGCTCCAATCACCCCAGGTATAAAAGTGAAGAAGGGAAATAGCACATGGCACAAGGATGTGGCAGAGAGAAGTGAGCCTCTGAGCCTACGCCCAAGAGGGAAATCACATAAAGAGATTTTCAGGAAATCACATAAAGAGAGCACAGCCAGGGCCACCTTGAAGCCCCGCTGTGGGAGATAATGATGAAGGCCTGGTGCTTGGAGCCAGACACTCTGCAGGACGAGTACCCTTGGAAAATATGAAAGCGAGGTCAATTCCTAGCAAGACAGAAGTCAGAGCAATTTACAATATTAGGAGCAGAACTTACTGGAAGGTGGTGGGGGCTGGCAGAGGCACCCCCAAAAGGAAAGGGTATGGGAAGATGAGACCTTGGAATCGGGCCCAGTTGCTTTGCACTGTCCAGAGATTGGGTCTGGCTGTTCTCTCATCACTCCGTTCTCTATGATCCTTTTCTGTTTCAATGCTTAGCTGCAGATTCTGATAGCTTTTTCTTATTTCCAAGTAACTGAGCAACAGTGCTTACCATCTTTACTATACCCTCTCTCTATCGCATACACACACACATTCATTTCAAAAAAGTGACTCTGGGCCTCTCCTTCCTTTTGAATAAGCTGATCTTTTTCCCTATCTTGCCGCTGTCCACAGAGCCCAGCCTTCCCCCTTCACTCCTGAGACCTCTTCCTCCTAACCTTCTTCCCAGGAGGTCTTCCTGTAACTGGGAACTGGAAACTACCAGGAAAGAGACTAGGAAACAAAAGACTGTGGAGGAAACCCATGAGTTTGAGCTCAGGAGCTGCAGACTTTCTATGACTGGCCTGAAATGACAAAGAAGACAGCCCAGCAGCTGCTGCAAATGAAGCCCAGCCCCAAAGCTGAGGAAAGGACCAGGGACAAGTGAGAGGGAGTGAGCTGATATGACAAATATCATCATCATTAAAAATACTCCCTCTTCGGTATTTACTATGTGCTAGGTACATGGCTAAACTCCCTATCCCATTTAACCTTCAAACAGCCTTTAGGTAGGAATTTTCTCCATTTACAAGTGCAAAATCCAACTTAGATAGTGATGTAATTTGCCCAAGGCCACAAACACAAATAAGACCAAGATTAGAGAAATCTGAAGCTAAGATTGTCATTGTCTGGTCCCAGTGACAATCTTAGCTTCACTACTCGTCTCCCACCTCTCACCAGCAGGCGAGAGAAGGTAGGTGTGGAGGAGGAGCTGTGCAGAAACCTCGAAAGGACTCCGTCCCCTGACTCCATCACCACCTGAGGTAAGGGCTCCTCCCCAGTCCTGTGTCTGGGTCCAGGCTCCTCACCTGACAGCACCTGAGATCAATTCCAGGTGCATTTTTAACTTTTCCACAGCACAGATGGCCCCCTGGGCTGAGACTCAGGAACCCACCTCAACATCTGGTTCTTCTCGCTGCCTCTTACCGTGATTTTTTTTTCTTCTCCTGGCCTCATTTTATCCACCATAAAGTGGCTGACAGTTACCAGCTTTTCCTTCTGTTCTACAGAACTACCTGAGAAAGCATCAAAGATTAAAAAGAAAAGATTGACTCTCTTAAGAAGAATGATGTTAGTTGTTGTTGATATTAACATTTTACCTGAACAATAGGAGATTCCTATCCAGATCCCCTGCCCCCTCAGCTGTGGGAGTGCCATGGGGAAGAATGAGAATCAATCAATGAGCTCAAAAGTTGTAGGACTCAGAAATGGGTCAGGTGCCCTGAAAGAGCACAACCCGATAGTGCTTTTTTCCACCAGAGCAGGTCAAGACGCCAAAGGTCCGTCCAAAGCCAAGTGCAGGCAGAGGGGGTCTGTCATTTGGTAGAAAAATAAAAAGAATAAAATATGGAGGAGGAAGGGAGAAAGGATCTTGTTTCCTATATCTAAAAATGCACCGAAATGATCAAGCTTAAAAAGCTGTGTGAGCTGTTCAAAACAGACAAAAACTCTGCCTAGCCGTGTTGGGCTGGGCTGGGCTAAGAAGACACATTTCTAAAACATCAAAAGGAACATACCAGTAACTGCTTACAGCCCTCAGACCCACCTTCTCTAGGAATTTCTTTCTAGGGGGTATTTCTAGGGTCTCAGGCATGGGAAAGCCAGGGTTGGAGATTCACTTGGTCAACCACCATAGTTACCTCAATAACTAATTATCATCACCCCTGAGGGAGGTAGGAAGGATTGAGAGCCTCAGAGAAGAGAGGTTTTAATTAGCCAGCTATATGTTTTTGCACACATACAATGATGATACATCCAATCCTTCAACTAATATTTATTAATTACTTTGTACCAGACATTGCTCTATACTTCTGTGTGGGTGAGAGGTGATTAATATGTGGTCCCTGTTCCCCAGGAATTCTTGACTAGTTGAAGAAACAGACACACTAACAACTAGCCACAAGTGCACATGATGCTGAGTGCAGTCACGGAGAGATGAAGAAAGTGCTAGAGGAACATACAGGCAGGATCCAAGGAGTCTTCACAGAAGATATGACATTTGATCTGGTTATCAAAGGATGAGTAAGAATTCTCCAAGGAGACAAGAAGTATGAGAATCTTCTAGCAGAGAGAACAGCTGCAGCCAATGCAAAATGATATAAACAAGTATGAGTGATTTGGTTTGATGGGAATGTGGAATACATAGGGCCTGGTGTGGTGGGTGATGAGAAAGCATCATGAAAAAACATTTATTGGGCACTGGGCATGGGGCAGAAGGACCATTATGCTCTGTCCCTAGGGACAAACAAAATGTCCCTAATCACAGCCCCTCCAGAGGGTAGTCATGTTGGAAAGAGTACCCAGTGTTTTACTGGATTCCTAAAAGGATCATTGGGATATTTTACCAAAGTTTCCACCTCCTTCCTGAAGCTATTCTAAAATCAGAGAGATTTTACTAGCATTTGAGCAAAAAAGATCCTGGACTCTCCTCCCCCAATCCCTGAACTGAGGCTGTGCTGGTACTGGACCTGTTTACCCTCAGATACATTCCTCACCCTTCCTTTGCTCTATTCTGTGTTATGGTGAGGACAGGGGAAACTGGGCCATGCAGGTTACATCTCCCAGATTTCTGGCTGGATTCAGCCAGTGGGAGGTACTTTCAGAGGGCTAGAGGTGAGGACGAAAGCAGAAGTCAGGGTATTTCTTCCTCTCCCTCTTTGTTTCAACTAGCGCCTCTTCAGCAGCTGTGACTCCTCCATGTCCCACTAGGCACATCTACCCTGGTTCAAGTTCACACTGAACACTTCCGCCATGGTTCCAGTTTCCACCTAATGACCTCAACCTCTGGGCTCTGGTAACATCTCTCTCTCCCTTTGTCTCCCCAACCTAAGGTGGTAGCATCTTCCAATGGTTGCCGATTTCTGCATTCCCATACCATTTCCTGTTTGGCTTCCCAAATCTTCTATTACCAGTTTCTTATATTAAATTCTCCCTGTTATAAATACTTAAAGTGATCTCTGTCTTCTGATTTTTACCCTGACTAACACAGAAGCTGCATTTTAGTGGTCTTTGGGTCTTCCACAGCACCTAATACAGTGATTTTATGTGCTAATTTGTTAGATGAATGGATGGGTGGGTGGGTGGATGGATGATGGATGGATGGATGGATGGATGGATGGATGGATGGACAGGTGGATAAACAGACGGTTAATTAAATAGATGAGCAGTGGTATGACTGGATGGATGAGAGTTGAATGGATGTTCATAATTTAATGAGGATGTTTTAATTTCATAAAAATAAAGGAGTGAATTCTAAAAGAACTATGCAGAAAGTGATTCCGAGACATACAAAAATGGCCAGAAATTTAGAACAGCTGTGCTGCCACAAGTCAAGCCCAAAAAGAATCCAGCTGCTGGAAAAGCACAAGAAGAGAAGGAGACTTTGTGAAATTTATTTCTTGTTGCATCTGAATTGAGTCACTCATTTCTTCATTCTTTTTCTGGATCTCTTTCTATAATGGCAGAGGGTGGCAAGGGGAAGGTGTGTTTATGGCAAATAGTCCTAATTTTCATCTGGCAGAGGTTTCCATCCCATTTATTATGCCTAAGCCTCTGCAAAATGAAGGAGATTTAATGGAAAGAACCTCATCACCATTGATTCGTAGTCATGTACACTTGAAGAAGATGCCAAATGGCTACAGTCCTGGGCTGGAAAGAACCTGATTGGCCAGACAACTATAGTCTGTAGGGTTCTTAGGGACTTTTAACAATTACATTCTCAGAACCCTGCATCCTTTTTCTGAGTATATTGCCTTGAATAATTAACAACATAGAGACCAAGCCCTTCCAAAGCCACTTTGTTCATTCTCCTCATTAGCAGCGTTGTACTGAAAGATATTCAATAAAAGATGTTTCTATCTTAGCCACTGACACTGGCATATGAGAGCATTGAGCATCCAGGTTCCTGGATCTGCCACTTATCTGCTGAGTACCACAGCAAAGTCAGCACCTTTCCATGAGCTTAAGATTCTTTGCCCTCTCCTTCACCAAATGTTTATGAATACCAGATGAGATGATTGTGAAAGACAGTTGAAAACCATAAAACTCAATACCATGATGTCATCTGTTTTATGGTCAATCAGTTGCCTACACAGATCTAACCTATTAATAAAAGCCTCTAGTTGAACTGTAATCCCAGGTCATCTTGTCCTGTCATCTAGAATGGATCTTCCTACTGACAAATCAGAAAACAATAGGTCATATTAAGAGTAAGAAAGAAACAAAAGTTTACTTAATAAAAGGGACTCCCACCAATCAGATTTGTACTGATAAAAAATTACCGAAATCAGTGGAGTGTGCCTTGGCTTCCTCACCTCCTGGTACTCTCCTCCTTACCCCAAGAAAAATTCCTCATCTAAGGTTCCCTCCAAAGACCACTGCTCTGAGTCTACCAAATGCTGTTCGTTCTTCTCATTTCCCTGCATCAGCCTCGTCCTCTTCCAGTGCTGCTGATCTCCTCTCATTGTCATAATTCAAAAGTGCTAATTGGGGCCGGGTATGGTCTCACACCTGTAATCCCAGCACTTTGGGAGGTTGAGGCGGGCTGGATCACCTGAGATGGCGAGTTCGAGACCAGCCTGGCCAACGTGATGAAACCCAGTCTCTACTAAAAATACAAAAAAAAAAAAAAAAAACACCGGCCGGGCGTAGTGGCAGGCGCCTGTAATCCTAGCTACTCAGGAGGCTGAAGCAGGAGAAATGCTTGAACCCGGGAGGCAGAGGTTGCAGTGAGCCAAGATCACGCCATTGCACTCCAGCCTGGGTGACAGAGCAAGGCTCCATCTCAAAAAAAAAAAAAAAAAAAAAAGTTGCCAGTCAGGTCAAGTCACACTAAGATATAGTACGATGCAGTGGTACCCCTGTACTCCTCTCATGTGTGGAGCCCTAACCTTCTAAAGGCTGACCATTAGTCCCAATGTCTTCAGATAATGTTTCAGACAGAGCAGAGGAGATATTTGGAGAGCGGAAAGTGGAAGAGAAGGCCTTTAAGAAAGCCCCAGTTACACTTCTAGGAACAAATTATTCAGACTCAAAGTAAGCCCAAGTGGTACTGAGGAGAATCTTTCCTTCCTTCTACTGTTCTTTCTCCCAGCCCAATTCAAAGTTGTAAGTCAGAAGTAAATTTCTCCAGAGGATTTTTACCCCCTCATATCTAAGGGGATACAGATGTAGGTTCTTTGTGTTGACAGCTCTTGGAAGGGGAGCAATTTCCTCCCTATCCAAGACCAGTTTGTAGTCAACTCCCAGGCATTCTCATGAGGACGAACCAATTTATAAAACTTCTCTGAGTCCATGCCAGGCTGGCCTCCCCTGCCATATTGGCTGTGCCCTTGCTTCCTCTCTGCACCATGGGTTAGTGATTGTTCAACGCATAAAACTACTTTTCGGATTAGCTACAACAAGGCATAAGGAAATAAGGATGTCTGTTGGCACTGACTCATACCATGTATTGCAGAGCCAATTTAAATGATCAAGTCAATCAGTAGTTACTTATTGAGCATCAGCCAGCTATTCTCTGCTCAGAATATGCACTCCTCACTTCCCCTTCACAGCCCTTTTTGAGACCCTCCCCTTACTGACCCCACCACCACCATTATCACTATCACTAATAATCAATTTGACACCCCTCCAGGAGCTGCCCAGAATTTCAGCACTGCATGTCAAACTAAGTGGGGGTGAGGGTGGGGGTTAACTGGCTTCCTTTTTCTCCCTTCGCCAGAAGCAGATGGGAAAGGTGGGAGGAAAGGGATTGCTTATTTTCTAATCTTGCCCAAAGCCATCTCTATTTTGAGGGTCAGTTCCCTCCATCCTCATCACAAGCCCAACATTAACTTGACTGACAGTGGCCCCCATCTCAGCATAGTTCCAAGAGGCTCTAACTGACCTTGTTTACATTGCATGGAAATGCCTCTGCACTGCAGAACTTTCAGTTTCAGGATTTTGCAAATTTTATGAGAATTTTCAGACAAGCTGATTTTTAGCTCCCCCTTTCCCCTCCAGCTAAAATCAAGATCTTTCATCCAGCTCTGATCTCAGAGGGACTTTTTTCTCAGCACTTAGGACATGATTAAATAACAGGCACGCGTGCACATACCAGCCCAAAACCCTTTTATTTCCCAGATCTTTCTTCAGTAACGAAGCCTGAAATGGAAAACTACTGTGCAAAGAAACTGTAGCTGCAAGAGGAAGAGGAATAATCAACATGCCAGCCCGGCTCCTTCTGGAGAGCGAGGTGAGAAGTTTGCTCCCGAAACAAGGGCAAATAAAATGTATGTATCAAATGAAAGCCTTTCCAAGGAGAACTTTGGGAGGTTTAGTGATTACTAGTTGGGGGTCCATTAGCTGTAGATAAGGGGGAGTCAGGAAACATCTATCTTCCATACTCTCCAGAGAGCCTGAAAGGGTAAGAAGAGCACTGGCTGCCAGGAGCATTGTTTTCATTGTCCAGTTGACGTGATCATTAACTCTTCCAATTATGGCAATATAAAGAAATCATTAAAATGCAATTATTACAGTTGTATAAGTTTATGGCTGCGTAACTACATCAAAAGGCCACCTTTGCAGGTCTTTATGTGCTCCATAAACCTGAATAAATTGCAGCAAAGAGAAAAAGATTACTTCAATATGAATCAAAAAGCAAATTCAAAAGTTTTGTGCTACTCTGTGGAGATAGCAGCAATGAATGGCTTGGGTCCTTCATGACCCCTGGCCTGCTAGGTGCCTACAAGAGTTTTCTCTTTGCTCTGGGTTTGCATCTGCCATGACCTGTCTTTGGTCAAACTGAGCCAAACAAATGAAAGCCAATTAAGTGCTTTAAAAAAAAGTTATCACTACCTCATACATTTATATAATGTTGTATAGTTCTCACATTTAACAACTTTATGGCATGATAAGATAATTAGCCCCATTAAATAAATTAAAAGCTAATAATCAAATAATTTTTAAGGAATTTGTCTAAGGTCACATGGTGGGCTGGATACCGTCAGTTTGTCCCCCACTACCCCACCCCAGACCCACTCTCCGCCCTTCTCCACCCTGCCCTGTGCCCTAGGAGGCTGACTTCTAGGGAGTGCATCCATAGGTCCCCTACCCTCTGATTTAGAGTTGGATTAGGCCAGTGGGAGGCAATAGCAAGAAAACAGAGGGTGGGAGAAGAGAGAAATTGGGATTTTTCCTCCCCTCACCCCTCCTTGTGGGGTCGTAGTCCGGCAGTGACCACTCTCCTCTGTCTACAGCCTCAGGGGCTGTCAGGCAGCCCTCTCTCAGTGATAGCCAGGGGCCTCTCCAGGTTCTGACCATCGGTCCCTCCCTTTGTTCCTGCAGGCCTAGAGATGGTAGCAGTGTCCCTGATATTGCTGGTCCCAGAGAGCATCACCATTCCTGGTTGATTTCCCTTCCTCTCGATGCATATCCCTTCTTTAAACCCTCTTCATTGTTTCTTTTGAATGTGCTCATTGTTTCCTGCGAGGTCTCTGACTGCGACACACAACTAATGAGTGCTGGGACCTGGACTAGAACCCAAATCATCAAAAACCCTAGGAGTCCAGGCCTCAATAATTTAGAAAATTTAATTTGCTCCAGACTCAGACATGCTAATTGTCATCACCATCAAAGTTCTACTTATTTTACTTGGCACTGTGCTGGGCCACTTACAGAGAGAATTATAAGAAGAAAAACCCTGCCATCCAGGAACCTTCATGCTGAGTCAAGCACGCTGAGATAAACTACTACGTATAGTACATGCATGGGACGGAGACATCCCAAACTACTGCCTGGGTAGACAGTGATGGGTTGAGAGGTCGTTGTGTGGAGTGAGGGTAAATGCATTGAGAGTCGAGGACTGAATATCTAGAAAAGCAGATGTTCTGTTTCCAAACTGGGTAGATGAGAGCAATTGGTCAGATCATTCAAAATTGCAAATGATCCTGAAACATTTCTATTTGGCCTAGACATGTATAATTAGACAATATGTCATTGATTTGTTTGGGGATTTCTGCTGCAGATATGCCTACCTAATTAATTTTTATTAGACTAATAGTGAAGAGAGTTAATATTCTTGAAGTTCACACACACCACTGCCACCTGGGAGGTAGAAACAAGGGAATTTGGCCTCTAGTACTCCTGAAAGTGGACTAAAGAGCAGATTACCAGTACATAGCCCACCATAGTCCACTGCCCACTTTTACGTAGGCCTGAAAACATTTTCACTCTGTAAGACCTGAGATCACAGGTTGTGAAATGCAGTTCAGCTTCTCAGGACACAGCAGGCCCTTCCTGATCTACATGGCTCTATACTCCTTCCTCTGAGGATTCAAATGCCTCAGAATAGCAACTTGGATCATAGACAGAGGCAGCAGTAAAAACCTGGTGTGGCTGGAGGTCAGAAGACCCTGGTTTTTGTCCATCTAAGTTAGGTCTCTCTGAGGAAGTCTCCGAGTTTTGCTGAATTTTAGTGTTCTATGTTTTAAGATGGAGAAAATAATACTTACATCAAGAGTTCAAGTGAGACACTGTGCCTGGCCTTTAGAGCACTCGCAATGATGAGCAAATGCTTTGTAAATGCTAACTTCTATATGTCAGCAATATTAGTATAGACTTTTAGTGTTGGAATCAGTCTTGCTCAGTTTGCAGGTAAGTTATACTGAATTCCAGCCATTGTAAGTTAATAGTGCTCTGATTTTTTCTTTTACGAATAATGACAGCTAATAGTTCTATGGTGCTTACTATCCACCAGACTATATTCTAAGCACTTTACAAAGATAAAACCATTTAATCCTTGCAATTACCCTCACAAAATAGGTACTATAATGGTCTCCATTCTAGAGATGAAAAACCCAGACTCAGAGAGGTCACATAGCTAATAAGTAGCAGGGCTGGGATTCAAATTCTGGGTCTGGTTCCAGAATCTGTGCTCTTTACCACAGTACCCTTTTGCCACAAGAATTACTGGGCAGCAAGGGAAAACCTAGTGTGCCAGAAAAATAATACAAATTATATGGTATCAGAGAGCTTTCTGGCTGAAGTGATGGAAGAAATTGTGCACAGAGAGATAAGATGGAAGAGGAACAGAGTAAGCAAAGGCATAGAGGTGGGAAGCTGCAGGATATATATATAAAAAAACAGCAAGTAGTTCCATCTGGGGTCATGAAGAGGCTTATGGGAGACAAGAAGTAACATTTTGAAGATGGGTTACAGTGAGGCAACCCCAGAATTTTCGGCTAAGCTACATAGATTTTTTCCTCCCTAGAGGGAATGGGGAGCTGCTAAAAGTGTTTGGGCAAGAGTTCAACAGGATCAGAATTGTGTCCGAGAAAGAGTTAATGTGACAGCTGTGTGTAGGATGGTGCCAAAGGCAGAGACTGCAGGCAGGCAGACCACGTGTCCCAACCATCTAATGGGCTGCTCTCCACCCACTGAGATAAATAAAGACTTGTTGACTGACTGACAGATAGGCTGATTGACACACTGCCTCCAAACCATAAACCATCACCATCAGAGAACCCCTCCTTCATCATCAACCCACAATGGCAGCTCTGCCTGAAAGTAGGCAAGGACTCTGAGGCTAAAGCAATTGGACAGAGCCACAATGCTGTATTTGTAAACGGAGAAGGGCCAAAAACTAGGAGACTCTCCACCAAAAACACCTCGAAGGAGGGAGACCAATAGCAAGAGAAACACCCCCCAGTGAACGGAACGGAACCCCAATTCTTTTTCCTTTTTTCTTGTATTCCTTCATCATGAAGGGAAAATGCATGGCAGCTGCGTAAAAAAATGATGGTTTTATTTCCACATGTGAGGTTGTCAGGGAATTTGGCTATAACCTTTTATTAGACATTAATAATTTAGAAAAGGAAGAAGCATTCCCCAGTCAAATCTAATCTCGCACAAATAAATACTTTGCAGGGGAACGAAAGCGTCACATTCATCCTGGGATGAGCAGGTGATTATCAAGCCTCCGCACGTTGCCGGCATCCATCAGCTAGGCCATTCACTCTGGTTAATGGCAATTGCATTACTTTCCTTGGGTCTGTTTTCAGCAGTTAGATTCGTAGTTCTGGGTGAATCTCTCCTATACTGACTCTCCAAGGCTTCCTCTATGTGTCTGTGAGGATCTATGTTCTCTGTGTGTTTGAGTGTGTGCCGCAACAGTTATATAGAGGAAATAGTCTGGAGGGCTTGATGTTCATCAACAGGCTAACGTCCAGTATTAACCCAAGAGGCCCCCTGCAGCTTAATGTTCAATTAAGGCCAAAACATTCACTTTAGAGTGCAGAAGCAACTTTCACGTCATGCTCACAAGGAGGGGCACCAGTGTACAAAAAGCCCTGGTTGACTAGATGCATTTGAGTATTTGCTTCAAGAATTAGGCATTTTTTGTCCCACGGTTCACATTTACAACTGGACACGAGTCAGCTCTTTGCAGCACTGTGCATATTGTCAGCTATTAGCCTGCTCTTACATGTTAGTCATAACGTTTTAGACATTCTTATATTGAGGTTTCTGATTGCAAAGGCACCCCTTCCCTTAGTAAAAGGAAGTGGGCATTAAGGACGCAAGGATGAAGTAGATAATATAACCAAGAGAGGAATGTGTTGACTAGCAAGTATAACTGAGCTAATTTTTTCACTGTAAACAAACGTAGTCACTATGATACATTTTCCCACTGTCTGTCCTGGGTCCATGGACCAGATAAGAAGCTTGGCCACAGGTCTGCCTCACTTGGCAGAATGAAGGTTTATTCTCATTCACTTTTCTACTACTCTCTTAATGTCAACCTTCCCACCCTCAGGTGAAGCAATTCTCCTCAACCAGGCCAGGTCCCTGGACAAAGCCATAAGGATCTCAGGCAGCTGCCACTCTCCCTACAAAGTGCCCAAAAATGAGGATAGCTCAGTAACCTACTGGTAAACCAGTTCTCCAAGTGGGCAGGAAACACAAACGCTGAGTTACAGTATTTGCCCATTTCCATGATGTAAATACGCCCACTACAGCCAATTTCAAGGAATCAACAGTTTAACAGCCAGCTTTTAACATTCCTGAACATTTAACAATCCGCCAGTGAGAGTCAACTTCAGCACAGCACTACCAGATATCCATGCCCCGCACTGTCCCTGAAGGCCTCCGGGCTTAGACAGGTGGTGGGATGCCCTACGCACTTGCCGTTCAGCCCCTGGAGTGTGTGCAACAGCAGAACCCAACATGCTTCCTAATCAACATCTTGTTCAGAAAGTGTCACTTGCCATAAATATAGGCTTTTAACCTGTCTCCTTGGCAGCCACCTCTGGGAGTAGGGACAGGGAATTCATCATAAATTTCAGAGCTGGTAGATTTCAAGGGAGCAGGAGAGGCTCTTCATCCACAGGAACTGTGGAGGGAGCATGTCTCCCAATCCCCATCACAGAGGAGGAGGACAACTATCCAGCCTTTTCAGTGTCTGTCACTGTTCTGAGAGTCCAGGCCAGAGAGAAACACAGCCTGGATTTTGTTTACATAAAGTACAAGAGGGAGAGTAAGGGAATACTGACCTCAGTGGTTTGGAGATAGGAGATCTGCACCGGTTCAGACTTGGAAACCCATCAACAGTTATTAAGGGGATTACAGGAAACATTTTGTAAGCATAAAAGCTGTTGCCAGAGGCTAGAGAGAGGAAACAAACAAAACACAGAAACAGGGAGCTGGGAACTGAGACAGGGTCAGAGACAGAAATGAAAGGGGAGAGAGACAGGAACAGATGGATAGAGATGGTACTGAACCAGAGCCTGTTAAACTTAAAAAGCCTGAGATGGACATATTTCTTTATTGATCCCAAGCTCTTGGGTGCAGTTCAAACCCCATTCAACCAATGCTCCCTATCGCCTACCTCAATTCATGGTTTAATTTTTCATCAGAGCTGACAACATACCCTCCACTTTGTTCAGACTCATAGGCCCTGGCAAAATGCTCTAACCCGACTCTGTGGCTTTCTGTAGGGCATTTCCCTTCTAGAAACATTGTCTTCCCTTCCAAATGACTTTATCTTTCCCCAAACTCATTCTAACCCTCACTTCGTCCAGACTTTCCTGGTTAACTGCCCTGGCTTTGAGCACTTTATTTCTCTCTTGCTCCCTTACCACTTAGGTGCTCAGTTTGGACAAACCTTTATCCTGGTGATCTAATACAATTCTGCAACTATGCAGTGATGTGACTGACCTTAGACAAGTCGGGTCCCTTCCTTGCACCTCCATTTCTTCAGCTGTTTGAGGAAATATCTGACTGGATGGCTTAGTTTCTTTGCAGCTCTGACATTTATCAACTGTAAGCGACAGGGTCCACAAAGAACAAGATCAACGAATGGAGAAATGTGCCAATGAGAGAGGGACAGATTTATGGGTGGCCAAATGAGGTCTGAGAGAAATTGATGGCAACAGTGTGGCCATGATGTGTAGTTGTCTCACTAGCTGCTCTTCCCCTCTCCCACAATAACAGTTGTCTACCCAGAGTAAAGGCTATATATCCCAACTTAATTTACTGTACTTGACTAAGTACTGGCCTAACAGACACAAACAAAAGTGATTCATAGCAGCTTCTAGGACCCTGTCTTATAAAATAGCTCATGCTCATCCTTTGTTCCCCTTTCTTCTTTAGTCCTTTCTCCATCTTGCTGCCTGGAATGTGGATGTGATGGCTGGGGCACTAGCCTCCCTCTTGGTCTATTAGGATGAGAACTACAAGGAGTTGGAAAGCTCCTGCATCTGGGAAGACGTCACAGAACAGAACCTCCCTTCCAGTTCCAAACTAGATCCCTCTGGACTTTTCCTGAGAAAGCGATAAACTTTCTTGTTTAAGCCACAGTTATTTGGGGTGTCTGTTACTTAAAGCACAATGTAATCTTAAATGATTCAAAGGACATTCTAAGGTTGAGGAGGAATTACCAAGAAGCCCAGTCAGATGGTGAAAGGTGACTGGTGTCTGTAGCTAATAGACCACACATTACAAGAAACAGGGAAAGAGCTGGCAACAAAGGCAATGTAATCTCCTAGTTTCTTCACTACCAGTCTCAGACATTTGTGAGCAGTTTACAAGGCCCATCTTTAAAGCCTGTCTCCAGCAAACCTCTATTTGTCCAGCCCAGCACCTCCAGGACCTCCTGTCCTCAAAGCTCCTGGGACACTCTATATTACTTATTTGGCACTTGCCAACATGCCTGATACTGTCTTTTTGAGTGTTTCCAACTTCCAATCCCAGCTAGATTATACGCTCCTTGAGAAAAGAGATTTTTCTTGCTTTTCCCCACAGACGCAATGATGACATCTCAAGTTTTCTGGGCAGACTAGATTTCAAATATTCTGTCCTGGTGCTCCCTAAATTTAAAAAAAGTTAATGTTTAAACTACATCTGCAAAACAATCTTTTTTAACCTAATACCAGAACAAAAATCCCAATTTGGGACTCAGAAAATCTGATTCCCATATTCACAGACCTTCCTAGATGCTCAGTTAAAAAAAAAAATCATTGATTTTTTTTTTTCCCTTGATGGATTGAAAGTGTCTTGACAAGGGCCCAAGGGCATCTAAGTGGAGAGAATGATGTACAGGAATAGGGAAGGTTATGAAGCATGACGGGTGGAGGGAATGTGATTGACAGGGTATCATCAGGACTGGGAGAAGATTCTGGGCCTAGACAGTGACCAATGGGCCATCACACAGGGAGAATAGCAGCTTTCCTGATAATGCATAAAGCCTGTGCTAGGTATCTGGGACCTTGCTTAGTGGGAAACTGGGAAGGGTCTTTTTTTAAGCGATAAAATTCATGGCCAGACTTCCTGTTAAAGGTAGTGAACTGAAGACACACATCTAATTTCACTCCCTCCCCAAGCCTCACTAAAATTACAGCAAAGGGATTGTTTACAAAGGTGTAAACCCACAAGGACAAGGCAAAATGGGAAAGGAGAAAATAGCAATAAAATTGTGGAAGCTGCAAAGTGGATGGGCAAAGGATAATGAACTTGACAGATTTGAGAAATCTAAGTGAGGAAAGCTAAAAGTCAACCTGATGTATACCACAGAATCCTCAAAATGCCCTGGCATTGGCAGCACAAAATATTTCTGGAAGTAGAGGTGAAGAGAAGTTGTCAAAATAAGGAGAACAGGTAGAAAGCTGTTTCAGGAGCAGCAGCTCTCAAACCTCCTCCATTCCGGCACCAGGCAGTGCCCATCCCCCATGCTGGCAAGAGACTGCAAGTTTACTGTCTGCAGAGGGTGAACCCGGGGGCTCCTAGGTGCCACTGTGGCAGGTTCACTCTACCAGAACAGAGAGGCCAAACTCTGGCATTCCAAGTGCTTTTCCAACATTATGAGACATTGAACAAGAGCTCATGTAAGAATTAGAAAATAGAGACCAAAAGAAAGAGAACAAAGCAACTAAAAATGTCTGAAGCTATGAAGAAGACCACTTTATAACTAGACCTCATTAGAAAGTGCCAGCAGTTCACATCCTTGGCTCCATTGGCCCTTCACTTGCCTCTCTGTGCCTGGGAAGACCGACAGCACACAGCCATGAATGTCAGTTTGAGGGGCCTTACACCATGTCTGTCCAATAGTTCTCACACTTAGCTCTGGGGAACCTGGGCTTCCAAGAGCCCTTCAAGGGCCATGGTAAGGGGAGGAGAGAGGCTGAGCAGGCAGGACTCTGGCTCCTGTCCTGCTTCAACCAATACAGCTTTTTTTGACTGGTTTTAAAACCAGAGTTTCTCGTAAATTCTTGTTTAAAAGGTAGTTCTCTTGTTTTTTAAAAAATTATTTTAAATGCTATAAGTGACAGATCAAATTCAGGCCCTATTTTGGGAGATGAGGAAACCTAGGAGCTTGTTATGAGTCAGCCTCCTGCCAGAGTTAATGCTGGCTGTGCAGTGGCCCCAGCAGATGCCAGGGCTGTCAGATAGCCAAACAAAGTCTCTGGGACCCAGACCATGAGCTCTCTCTCCCTGGAGACCAATGACCCTTCAGCCTGGTGGCTGGCCTCCTGCTGTCCTCTTCCTCCTGTTGATGCTCTAGGGAAGTCCCCCCAGCCCTGAGGCCTGACAGCCCTACTGTTCTGCCCATTCTGCCAGAGACACTCCCCTGTACCCCTGACAAAACCTGAGTCTGGCTGGTGATGGAATATAAGACACTGGACAGTCTGGTCGCGGTGGCTCACGCCTGTAACTCCAGCACTTTGTGAGGCCGAGGTGGGCGAATCACCTGAGGTCAGGAGTTCAAGACCAGCCTGACCCACACAGAGAAACCCCATCGCTACTAAAAGTACAAAATTAGCTGGGCTTGGTGGTGCATGCCCATAATCCCAGCTACTTGGGAAGGCTGAGGCAGGAGAATCGCTTGAAGCTGGGAGGTGGAGGTTGTGGTGAGCCGAGATCGCGCCACTGCACTCCAGCCTGGGCAACAAGAGCAAAACTCTGTCTCAAAAAACAAACAAACAAACAAAAACACTGGACATACCAGTTTTCCTGAAAAGGCAGAGAAAGGAAAGCCAAGATCACTCAGAAATGTTCTCCTTTCTAATAGGTTTGAGTCCCTGACACCGTCTATGTCTTCACTGGACTCATGCCCCAGGACATATGGATTCCCCTCCCCTCTTCCACCTTTCTGATCTTTCTTCTCCCCATTTTGAAAGCACTCTAGAGACTGGGTGATACTGCTTGTTGGCTCTCCCTGAGGGATAATGCAAACTCAGCAGCCCTTATCTTGACAATTCAGTCCAAGAACTGACTCGGCAGAGGATGCCTGTGACATGCTTGCAGAAAATGGAGTAATTTTTGATGTGCTTGTACAAACTGGAGTAATTGGCCATATTGCCACCCAGTCCCGTCCTCCCCCAGCAGGCTTTGAGTACAGAGAGGGCAAGCTTGTTGGTTAAATGATGTCTGTTTGGCATCATCGCCCAAGCCTCACACAACCCGGCAGAGATACAGGGGTATTTGATGATAAGACAGACACTTGGCTTGCTCTCTGATGTACTCTCCACCTCAGGTCAGCAATAAAGTCTTTGGATCTCCTGCCTTGTTTCTGCCTTCTGGAAAAGAAAACACAATACACGTACTGTTTAAGTCATTCTACAACTAAAACGTAAGCTCATTGAGGGTCCGTTTTTTGTGTGTTTTGTTCATGGTTATATCCCCAGTGCCTAAGATAGAGCCTGGCATAAACTGCGTATTCAATATACGTGGATGAGATGAACGAACCAATCTTTCTGCCATGGTTTGAATGTATGTGTCCCTCCAAAATCCATATTTTGGAACCTAATACCCGATAGATAGTATTAATAGGTTGGGTGTTTAAAAGGTGATTAAGTCATGAAGGGGAATCCTCAGAAATTAGATTGATGCCCTTATAGAAGATGTTGAAGGGAGCACCCTACTCCCTTTCTGCCCCTTCTGCCATGTGAGAGGATGCAACAAGAAAGCATACGTCCTCACCAGACACTAAATCTGCTGGCGCCTTGATCTTGATCTTGGACTTTACAGCATCCAGAACTGTGAGAAATAGATTTCTTTTCTTTTCACCAAATATATTCCCAGACTTTAAGAAGAGAGAAGTAAATTTCCTTTATTTATGAATTACCCAATTTGTGGTAATTTGTTAAAGCAGCAGGAACAAACTAAGACATTTTCTCTCACTCTCTCCTCCTGAAAGCCTTCCCCATGAAAGTCCTGGCCCACTCTCAGAGTGAAGTCCAAGTCGTGGAGCAGGATACTTAAAAGACAGAGAATCCTGCAATCTAAGTGGAGCAGGGAAGGAGAGAAGAGAGCGCTCCCCAAGATCCCTCCAGGCTTTGTGATTAATGACTCCACCAAAGCAGCTCCCTTTAAGTACCAGGACCATTTGCTAAGGGTGAATGACAATATGGTAATTTAGAAAGAAAATAAAATGATCAGAACCTTCGAGAGAGTTCCAGAGGGAGCTGAAGCAAGAGAATCCAAGCCTTCCTCATAAATCAACTTCAGCTTCAGAGTATGTGGCCTCCGAACTGGAGTCTGCCATGGTCTCCACAGATCTCTGCTATTCTCAGACGCTTTACCAAGCAACTGAGCACTGTGAGAGTAACCTCCAACATGCTAGCAGAAGTCTGTGAGGACACAGAGGTAGTGGTGGCCATTAGCAGGGAGGGGCACTGGCTCTTCCTAGCCACCTTCTCCCAGGCCCCATCACATGAGCTGAGCTGACTTGCTCAGGAGGCAGTTCTCCACATCACCTCTGCCCAACCACACTGGCAGAGCTCCTCGTGGGCCCCCACCCAAGCCCTTGGATCTATGCTGCATGGGAAGGTACACAACATCCCCAGGGCACAGAGAGTCCATGCAGTCCACGGAGCACCCTGCAACTCTTACCACTCACCTGGCTGTAGGCCCAGAAAGTTGTCTGATTACCACTTTTCCTTTCCTTTCTTTCATTTAAAGATTTACAAAATAAAATAAAACAGTTTAATTCTGTCAAATTCCTGAGGTTTGCCTTGCGGTAACAACAACAAAAAGCCCAATGAGGACAAAAGACAGTATTTCTTATATCCAAGTGATCCAGATCATTTGGTGGTTGGCAAGGAATCGGGGGAGGATGGGAGGGAGTGGACTGAAATGGGGCAGACGAGCAGCAGTGGACACAATGCAGAGTGAGAGAGAGCCACCTGGACCATATCTTCCAGGAAGAGATCTGCAGTGTTTCAGAAGCAGCATAGGAAGCCTGTGCTCCTTCACATCTTCCATCTCCCCAGTAAAACCAGTAGGTCACCTCCCATGCCCCAACCAGGTGTTCCTGAGGTGTGAAACTTTTCTATGTTGTGACTATGGATGATCCTGGAAAAAGCCTTACCTTTAACAGGGACCAGCCAACACCAAGATTATCAGTTAACACTTAAGCAGAAATGTGTTAACAGTCAGCAGCTAAGCACAGAGGACAGAGACGACATCAGAAGAAAAGAAATGCATACAGGTAAGGGGTGTGAAAGATCACCAGGGACAAGCTGTCCCTTTTCAGAAGTTTGGCAGCACCTGATGTGTCACCTTTGGAGGATGTTATGGTTTCATTCCATCCATCCTCTACACACATTCACTACTGTCTGCTATATGCCAAGTGCTTTACTGAGCATTGGAATGACGGAGATGAGAAGATCTGTCCTTACCCTCAGAAAGCCATGATCAAGGAAGGAGGAGCACCACTGTAAACCACTAACTAAATAATAAAACAAAGTCAGTGCCAAAGGCTGTGAGAACAAGGAGTAAAGAAATGATAAATTTTTAATGAAGTTTCAAATAACTTCACCATGAGGTAGCATTTGAGCTGAAACTTTAGAGAAAAGAAAGTTTTACAGGATATTATGGGCTGAGAACTGGGGAGCAAAGGGGCATTCAAAATGGTATGTTGGTTTCCTGGGGCTGCTGTAACAAATTATGTCAAGCTGCATGGCTTAAGACAACAGAAATTTATTCTCTCACATTTTAGAAGGCCAGAATCCAAAATCATGGTGTCAGTAGAGTTGATTTCTTCTGAAGGATAGGAGGAAGAACTGTCTCATGCCTCTCTCCTGGCTTCTGGTGGTTGTTGGCAGTCCTTGATGTTCCCTGGCTTGTAGATGCATCATCACTCCAATCTCCGCCTCCGTCTTCTCATCATTCTCATCACCTTCTCTGTGTGTCTCTCTGTGTCCCCTCCTCTTCTTAGAAAGTTGTCTGTTCTGATTAGTCCCGCCCTAAATCCAGGATGATTTCATCTTAAGATCCTGAACTAATTACATCTGCAAAGATCCTTTTCCAAATAAGGTCACAGCTAGAGGTTCTAGGTGGATATGAATTTTGGAGGGACACATTTAACTACTGCAGGTGGCAAGTAGATGTAGAAGAAATGGCTTGGCTTCTCATGAGGCATGTCATATTCAATTACACAAATGTTTTCCTCACCCATTGAGGAAATATGGATCTGTTTCTGGATTCTGGCTGGACAAGGGCTGAAAGGTAGTCCACCTTTTGATTGGACTTGTAGATGCCACCTTCAGGTGAAGGAAAGACCGAGGTCAAAGCTCCAGACAAGCCAGTGAATGAAAACTCCTCCTAAAGTCCTCAGGTTTCTGTTCATTCAAAGTTCAAGCTTCAATTTTAACATTTTTCAGCTTGCTAAGAAAACAAGTGATGCTTTCTCAAGTCTCTCCCCTCCCCTCTTCTCTCCTTACAACTGGGTACAGTGTGTTCTGAACAGAGAGGAGGCTTCAGTGAGGTATGAAATGAAACAAATCCACAGGCAAACAGCAAAGAAAGCTGGTGTATTTTTAATATGCAGGCACCATTTTGGGGATTGTGGAGAAAATTTTGCTTCTTCATATTGAAAACCCAATGCGCTGGAAAGGGAGCCAGAGGTGGGGGAGGAACTATACAGCTCTCTCCCTTCAGCACAGCCACTTCTTAAAGAAGCAATTGATTAAAGAGAAAGTGTGGGGAACCAACTGTTCACACTTGCCAAATATTTCTAAAGGCTTCAAAATCACTCAAGGTGGTGGATTTTTTTCCCATAAAGTGTCTACAAAATCTGTCACCTCGACACCCAGTTTTTAAACAGGGCAGTCTTGAAAAATGACTTTGTTCTCTGGATCACTCATGGTGCTGGCCTGACACTGCTTCTATTTTCTGCATCAGTGTGAAACCTGCTGCAAAAACAGCTGCACAAGAGCTCAACTCAACAACTGCCAGGAGCCAGGAAGAGCAGCCTTCACCCCCTCAGGCTGTCACCTTGAGCACCCCCTCTGTCCCCCACCCCCTGGTGCTCTATGACTAGAAGCGGTCCAAGGGCACATTGCCTCTTAGTTGGAACAATGTGAGCTAGAACTGTCTACTTCGCCGAAGCCAAAGGGGAGCGGCAGAGACTCAGAAGAACAGACCTGGGAGCAACTTGAGTGACCATCTAGTTCAAACCCTTCTTTCTACAGAGGAGGAAACTGAGGAACAGAGAAGGCAATAACTTGCTCGAGGGCTAGTGGGCATCTACCATTTGCTTTGACTGTTCAGCAATTCAGCTCCTTCCTTTGAGCAATTCTGCACCTTAGGAGTCTTGGTGGGAAACCCATCTCCAACTATGAAAGCCAGAAATGCCAGGTATTCACTTTCCATGCTATTTTTTTTCTCCAGGGCAAACTCACTGGACCTAACCTCTTGCCATCCAGACACTCCTGTCCCATGTTGTGACTGGTAGATGATAACCCAATGAAAAGTGAGTAGAGGAAGATTTTATCTCAAGGGTCTTAATTTTGGATGCTGTTCCTTCCTGGTTCGGTAAGCTACCCAGTATCCTTTTAGTCAATCTTTTGTTTTTCTCCATGGTCTATTTATGTTGCTTGCAAATAAAAACCATGGCTAATGCCAAAATATTACCAAGAGTTGGGTAGAAATAGACCCTCCAGAAATTAACAGGAATCTGAGATGGTTTGTTTCACATGCTTAGGGCTACATACAGTAAAAATTCAGCTTGGAGTAAAATATGAGACTCTGCCAAAACATGGTAAATAGTGGCAAACCATTAGGTTTCTACCTGTAGTCACCTGGAATGAAATACCTATTAAAGTCAAGGTGTAGGGTATGAAACAGTAGCCACCATAGAACAATATTAAAAGCATGAAAAAATCAAGGACTATGGGATAAACTGCTTGCTTCCAATAGTGCTAGGTGGATTTTTTAAAACAAAGAATGAAAACACACAAATTCTTAAGTTCTCAAGTCAAGACACAAACTAAAAACCAAATATTTTCTACCTGTTGCTTGAAGAATCTCTTATGTCTTATAGCCACAATCCTGAAATAGACAAAAATCAGACAGAAAATTTGATCCTGCAGGTTGCTGAATTAGAAGATTAGTTTTGTTTTTGTTTTTGTTTTTTGAGATAGAGTCTCCTCTGTTGCCCAGGCTGGAGTACAGTGGTGCAATCTTGGCTCACTGCAACCTCCACCTCCTGGGTTCAAGTAATTCTCTTGCCTTAGCCTCCTGAGTAGCTGGGATTATAGGCACACACCACCGCACCTGGCTAATTTTTGTAATTTTAGTAGAGATGTGGTTTCATCATGCTGGCCAAGTTGGTCTCACGTTCCTGACCGCCAGTGATCTGCCCACCCCAAAGTGCTGAAATTATAGGTATGAGCCACCACACCTAGCCTAGAAGATTAGTTTAATATGGAGCCTTGCAAATTTTTGCTTAGGTGAAAATTAGAGCATAGAATGGGAAAGAGGTAGACCTAAGAATTGGAACAGAGATTTATGGGAGGATTCAGATGACTCAGAGCATTGAATTTCTAAACTTTATTGATTCCTATCTCTCTTGTTAGCCAAATCAACTCCTCTTCCCTTCCTATGCATGTATTCCCATCTTGCCTAAAAATCTTGCAATGATCTAACCTGAGGGTATTACCTTGTAAGGGGAAGTTCATTCTCTTCGTGTTCCACCTGCTCTACTCCTCATTGCCTCCTATAACTAGGGTTAGATCTCAACATGTTCCTGGGGCAGAGTAGGGTATAGGATGAAGCTCATCCATGTACAATATCTTAAGGGAAAAGCTTACAGACAAAAGTTTATGACTCTGATCATTGTATTAGTAGAGACATGAGAAACACGTGAGGGAGTAGATTCTGAGGGTATTAGACCAACAAGGGAAAAACATAATTTTAGATCAGGTTGAGTTTATTGATATGCTGATATGTGCAGTAATTCTGTATTTGATGCACTAGCTTGAGCATCTAGTTGTTTTAATTGTTTGCTGGGTGAGTTGACAGAAACCTGGACTCATTAGTGCTCCATAGTACAGTATGTTAGTGCTCCAATGCAGCTGAGATGCCAGAAATTACAAGCCACAATTTAGACAAAGTAAATTTAAAGACCTAGGGAGATAGCAATGTTAGAATGGATTTATTACAAGTGCTTCCCCACCTCCTGTATCCCCCAAGAGGACCCAAAACACACTACCTTCATTAAGGCAATGGTAAATACATTAGTGACAGGAGTGCCAACATCTTCATAAAAAGCATGGCTATTCTCTGTAAGCCAAGGATGCTAGTAGAGAGAAGATGTAGCTGGAAATGAGATGCATGATTTAAATTGGTTTGGGAAAATCACAGGCCTGGGAAGAGCAATAATTACCAGAGCTTGGCTACCAGAAGAGGCAGCTGACCAGCCTGATAATCAGAATGGGCTGACTTTGTGGTTAATTTTAGACATCAAGTTGACTAAGGAATACCTAGAAATCTGGTAAGACATTATTTTGGGGTGTGTCGGTGAGAGTATTTCCAGAGGAAGTTAGCACGTGAGTCTAAGTGGACTAGGTGGGGAAGATCTGCACTCAATTTGTGCAGGCACCAGCCAATCTGCTGGGGACACAGAACAAAAACTGATGGGAAAAAAGGTGAATATGTCAATCTATCTACTGAAGCCAGGATATACTCTTCCTCTCCTGGACCTGGACAACAACTCAAGGCTCCCTGGCCATTGGACTCCAGGACTTACATCAGCGACCTCCTGGGTTCTCAGGCCTTTGGTTTCATACTGAGAATGGTGAGAGTTACACCATTGGCTTCCTGGTTCTGAGGCCTTCAGATTTGGGCTGAGCAATGCTACTAGAATCCCAGAGTCTTCAGTTTGCAGATGGGCTGTCATAGGACTTCTCAGTCTCCATAATCATGTGAGTTAATTTCTCTAATAAAATCCCTTCTCATATATCTATAGATATATCCTATTGGTTCTGCCTCTTCAGAGAACACTGACTAATACAAGCCCATACAGATCTTTGGCATGGCAGTTCATGGGGTCCCAAGGGTAAAAGAGATGGACAAGGCGGGAGCGGTGGCTCAAGCCTATAATCCCAGCACTTTGGGAGGCCAAGACAGGCGGATCACGAGGTCAGGAGATCGAGACCATCCTGGCTAACACGGTGAAACCCCATCTCTACTAAAAAATGCAAAATACTAGCCGGGTGTGGTGGCGGGCACCTGTAGTCCCAGCTACTCGGGAGGCTGAGGCAGGAGAATAGCGTAAATCCTGTAGGAGGATCTTGCAGTGAGCTGAGATCCGGCCACTGCACTCCAACCCGGGCAACAGAGCGAGACTCCATCTCAAAAAAAAAAAAAAAAGAAAAAGAAAAAAGAGATGGACATATGAGTAAAGTCTTTATTTTGATTTAACAGGCCTGATGAATAGAGTCCTGACTTGTGTCATCATGACTGAGAGTTGCAGTTGATAGCAGACCTTGTTCACTTATCATCCAATAAACTGCTCACCAATACTTCTTCCTCCTTTCTAACAGAAGTCCAGTTGAGACTCCCAGGAGGGAAGTCCTCCAAAACACAGACTCTAAGGAAGGAATAGTCTCTCATATGTTGGACATAATCTAACTGCATGTGGTCCCCACAGCTAGGGTGGAAGCCCACTTGCAACCACAGAGGGAAGCAAATCAAGACACTAGGAAGGGCAGAGCAAAGAAATACAAGGAGCCAGGTCCTCAGTGATATTTTTGAGCTTTTGGATTAACCAGCCCTTGTACTTCTTAGTCTGCACGCATTTCTTTATGCAATATACATTTTCTTTAATTTTCAAGCCAGTTGAGTCAAGATTTTCTGTTATTGAAGCTTAAAATGTCCTACTGATACTTGGCTCTTCATTCAATCCCTGTACCTCAGTTCATTCAGATTCAGTTCTCCATGAAGGAAGAGGAAGGTGAGTACCCTTCAGTAAGAACCCTGCAATTACCTTTGGGTAATGGCAGCTATACCTTTAATCTTTCTCCCAGAAGTCCCCCAAAGAGTCCTATCTGTGTCCTGGGGGAAAGTAAATACCCAGTGTCTTTCTGAAAATGTCAAACACTGGCTATAAGAAAATAGCAAAATCTGAAGACCCAGAACACTACTGTGGTGTGAGTGGGTACTAATGAGAGACAAGCAATAAATGAGGTTTTACCTAAGTCCACCTCATGGTAGGCACAGTTGGACCACAAGCCCAATCAGCGGGTGAGGTCCAATGGTGGAGGTCATTCTCTCTAAAGTAAGACAACTTTCTATACCTCTTACAATGAAGAGAAATGGCATAACACTGCAAGGATCTTCTTGGGCTTTGGAGATAATGTACACCATATTTTGTTTACTGATCCAATTCCTTTTCCCTGAGACCAGCAAGGTTAACAACTTTGAGCAAAGTTCAGAGCTAGAGAGGGCTCTCCAACTGGTTCAGGCTGTCATATAAATACCTCTTCACTTGGCCCTACTGATCCAAAAGATCCAATGATATTTCGAGTGCCTGTAGCAGCTCAGGGTACTATATGGAGTATGAAGCAAGGTTGAATAGGAAAATCATAGAATACGCCTCCTAAGGTTTTGGAGAAAGCCAGGTCTTCTTCAGCAAGTTACTATTGTATACATGTATCAAAATTGTCCCCCATAAATACATACAATTATTATATGTCAATTTAAAAATAATGATTTCAAAAGAAATAGCTGTTAGCTTGCTACTAGGCCCTGGTTGAGAGTGAATGAGTGATCATCAGACACTAGATAATCATGCATCCTGGACTACTCATCCTGAACAGGATATTATCGATCCACCTACTTATAAAATCAGGCAGGCTTAGCAGCACATCATTATCTGTGGAAATGATACAAGCAGGACCAGGCTCAAGTAAGTCCTAATAGTACAAGTGAATTTCATGAGCTTATATTCCCATATGCCTGTTCCAAATGTGTTGCTACTCCTCACTCAACCCATTTCCATGGCTGAGGCACCGTCTTGAAGAATGAAGTATATTCTTTGAATCATCAATAATGCTGTTTCTATTGAACTCATGGAGGTAGAGAGTAGAAGGATGGTTATGAGAGGCTGGGAAGGGTAGTGGCAGGGGGTGGAGGGAAAGTGGGGAATGCTTAACAGATACAAAAAAATACAAAGAATGAATAAAACCTAGTATTTGGTAGCACAACAGGGTGAATATTGTCAATAATAATTTAATTGTACATTCAAAAATCGCTAAAAGAATGTATATAATTGGATTGTTTCTAACACAAAGGATAAATGCTTGAGGGGATGGATACTCCATTTACCACGATGTGATTATTATGTATTGCATTCCTGTAACAAAGTATCTCATGTGCCCCATAAATATATACACATAGGTACCTACAAAAATTAAAAATTAAAAACAATAATAATGCTGTTTTTTACCTAGCCAGAAATCATGACTCCAGAACCCAAAGGGTGAAAGTGGGATGATACATCTAACTATTACACTAAATGATGCATTAGTAAAGCTTTGGTTTCCAATCCTTATATTGCAGGCTTAGAAATCTTAGCATCCAAGGAAGAAGGCTTCTACTAGGAAACACAACAATTAGTTCATTGAATTGCAAGCTGAGACTCCACCCTAACCATTTATGGCATCTATTCCCACTGAATGAATAGGCCCTCCCCCCAGAAAAGGATTACTGGAGCAATTGCTGTAAATCATCAAGGGGAAATAGGATTGCTGCAACACACTGGGGCCACAAAAGAGTACGGATTAAACTCTTCATTCAATCCCTGTGCCTCAGTTCATTCAGGTACAGGGTGACCTGTCTCCACTTCCAGTGGTAATAGACTGATGGAAAACCATTGCAGCCCCACATAGATAAAACTACTAAGAGATCAAATCCCTCAAAAATGAATGTTGCATCAACCCACCAATTATAAAAACTGAACTGAGTACTGAGTGAAAATGAAGGAAACATGGACAGGTTAATCAAGAAGGAAATCTTAAATACCAACTGTAGCAAAAATATATCTATATTTCAACTAAGTGAAAACAAGGACAGGAGGATGTATGTGAATTATTTTCTATGTTGTATTATATAAATGTTTATGTATTTCAACAAATGTTATGCTCCATCTTTTCCCTTTGCCTCATTTTTTCATGTAGGATATGTTCATTGTGATTAGGTTCACAATTTATTCTATAAATTACAGAATATAAATGTAAATACATGCCAGAGCTAGAGGATAAATAGATACCAACCACAGATCCTAAACTTGAAGCTAGATGCAGTATCTGATGAGAATCTAGAGAAAAGATGTGCTGGTTTTGATTAAGTAGGAGATAACTGAATCTATTAGCAAGAAAATTTTCTTTCAGAAATATGAATACGGAAAGAATGGGGTGCATTGATATTGATTTGGAAAAGGGGTGGACTATAGAGAACATTGGTCATTCTTTTTTGGCTTGCTTTGTACATTTGGAAAAATCACCGTCTTACAAGTTTGCCTCCCATTATAACAGCTTGAAATGACAGATACTTTCCTAGATTCACTTGTAGCTAGGATGCAGACACTTGACCTAGAGTTGTCCAGTCAGAAGCACCACCCTGGATGCTTTGAATCAGAAGCTAGTGATGCAAAGAAGCAAGGATAGTAAGGGATTCTCTGTCACTCTGGCATCACAACTGAACACAATTGAACTTGTGGCATAACTATGGCGGGATGCTGATGGCGGCAAATTTAGGAACATGTTTCCGTCTGAGTAGCTCTGATCATGGCATTTCAGCCTTTCTGATGATTCAATATCCTTTAGATAAATTACTATACAGATCCAATTAGCAAAAACTGATCTTGTTTTGCTTAACATCCAGAACTGTGATTGATACACAAGGTCACAGGGTAAGTTAGTGACTGTGCTCTCATGAATCGATTATCTATTGCTGCATAATGAACCACCCCGAAACTAGTGACTTAAAAACATTAACAATTTATTGTCCCTCATTATTCTGTGGGTTAGATAGAGGGTTCTTCCAGTCTTGCCTGAGTTCACTGTGGCTTCATTAACCTGATGGGTTGGCTGGGTCCCTCTCTCCATGTGTTCTTCCATCCTCGAGGGGACTAGATCAGGCTTCTTTACAGCATCATGGTCTCAGGGTGCCCAGTGGATGAGACCTGATGCTTCAGGGCCTTTTGAAATGAAAGCTTAGAAGCCAGCTGTGCGAGTTCCACCACATTTTATTGGTCAAATCAAGTCACAGAGCCATCCCAGATTCAAGAGGAGGGAAAATTGACTCTATTTGTCCATAGGAGGAGACAAAAATCTCATTGCAAAAGAGCATGCAGACAGAGATGGGAGAAAATACTGGGGTCATCTTTGCAAACAATCTGTTACTTGTGGAATCATATAACTGAAACACACAGAATCCACAATAGCAGGATCCGAGTGCTCCAACATTGTCAGAATTGTCTCTCTCTTTATCTCCACACTTGACCAGACAGTGACCAGCAGCTCTGACCTGGATGACAGGGCCCTTACTGACAATGACCATGGACTAGCTTCATCAAAACCTCATGGAAGGAGTTCCCCACAGGAAAGAGGGATTCTGTTTACCCAAAGAAGGAGAAAGGGGTGCTGGAGAGACAGTGTCAGAGGCAAGCCTAGAATTCAGATGTCATGTCTCCTGGGCCTGGTCTCTTTCCACTCCAGTGGTTATCATCAACTGCTTCACGTTTCCAGATGAAAAGAAAAAAAAAAAAAAAATGGATGTGGGGAGTTAGTTTTCTTCATATCCTGGAAATTCTGCCCCAACTGCTTGGCATTGAAAGGATTTGCCCTCCTCTATTTAGGGGAGTGTCCCATCATAAGAGAACCTGGAAGGCAAAACCTTGGAAAGTCAAGTTGGACTGGTGATGTATTTCCCCCGGCAAGTCATTCATATCCTCCAGGTAGTCTGTTTTCTCCTCTATACAGAAAGTCTATAGACTGGGCAATTGGAAGGAAGACACTCCCACCTGCATTACTTATATCAACATGGAGTTAGCCTCTTGAAACACTGAGACAAAGTTTGAGCATCTACGCTTCTCCTCTCTGAACTCATGCTTTGGAGATAGGCAAATTTAGGTGTAATCCAACTCTCCATTTACTTGACTTGATAACCTTAAGCAAGCCACTCCATCCCTCTGAGCCTCAGCACACTCATCTGTAAGATGAGTTGACACTCCTTACCTCATAGGGGAATTGTGAGGATGAACTGAGAAAACATATGCATATTGCCTATCACAGAGCAGGTCACTAGCAGGTATTTATTTGTTCCCTCTCCCTGTTACTGGAGCAAAACCTCTGAACTTCCCATGCTGTCTACTTCAAACACACATTCAAATCTTTCTATCCATTCATGTCTCTTCCATTTTTTGTAGCATTTCCACCCGCCTGCCCTTGGAAAGCTGTCCCTGAACAGATTCTGCCCCCATGACACGTGTGCCCTGTATCCCCATCACCTTCACACTCTCGGCTTATGCTCTGTCCTCTCATATGCAGTGTCCTTCTTTCATTCCCTCTATACGGGTTCTGTGTTAATTCTTCCTCCTTGGAACCTGCTGTATAGCTCCCCACCCAACACAGAATGGAAGACAGAAGAGGAGGGAGAGGATGAGCTCCTCAGGTCTCCATGGAGACAGTGCCCTGGATGCAGGAAGAGCCCTCAGACTCTTAGGTCCAGCTGCAGCCTGCACAATAGACCATCCCCATGCCTCTCAGACTTCAGCTGTCTCAAATGCCTCACAAAAACTTTGGGCAGTGAAAGGCGATCTTCTGCCTACTTCTCAACAAGGCTTTATTCCATGTTGTATTACATAAATAGTGCCTCCAGATGCTTCATTTGAGCTGAGCTTTCCCCAGCCAGTGGGTAATCTTAGCCTCCATTAAATTATGTTCCTGATCCCTCTGTAGCCATGTTAATTAATTAAACACAAAAGTTGTCATCACGTTCTCAACCCGGCCTCCTACACAGGCACTGTGGACCAAGAGTTCTTCCCATGTGCCAACAGGCTTTGTTCTGTCCTATTTAAATCATTTTAACTGCATGTTGGTCAGAGCCCAGACACAACTCACTCCATCCTTCCCTGTCCAAGGCAGAGATGGTCTCTCTATGCCCTTCCGACGTCACTTTCTCAGGAAGAGTTGACGAAATGATGAGCATACACCCAGTGATATACAAAGGATTCATTCATTCACTCATCAACAAAGGCTTTTTGAGTAAGACTTCCTATATGCCAGGTACCTTTATTAGTACTGTGAACATAGCAGTGAACAAAAGAGACCAAGACCCTACTCTCATAAAAATAACATTCCAGTGTGGTCTTAGTTAAGGCCAGTGGTTTTTCAACCTTGGCTGTACATTAGAAATAACTGGGGAGCCCAATACTCAAGAGTTTGTATTAAATAAGAATTTCTAGTAGTTTTTAAAGGTTTCCAAATTACTTCTATGTGAGACTGTAAATATTTCCTTTGATCACTCCACCTTGTCCACTACTAAAAAAAAAAAATCATCTCTCTCTGAAGAACACTCTCTAAAAAGGAGACATAACCATTGCCCTTGGAGTTGTGAGGTTGGCATTTCAAGCTCTGAAGAAACCCTCCCTTAAAAGAAAAGAAGAGCTCGATCGGTTCAGCTCCTCTCTCATCTGAAGGCCTGTTGGCAAGCAAAGGAGCTGACCTGGAACAGGTCACATCATCCCTACATGACCAGGATCTCCAGGTCATCTTGGACCACTACTATTACCACCCTGTTCCTACAAAATTGACCAGAGAACAAGCCCCCAAGCTGACAAATGGGCTAACCCAGCAGTCGCCAACCTTTTTGGCACCAAGGGACTGGTTTTGTGGAAGGCAATGTTTCCACAAACAGCGGGGGCCAGATGGGGGATGGTTCAGGATAAAACTCTTTCACCTTAGAACATTAGGCATTCGATTCTCACAAGGAGCACAGCCTAGATCCCTCACATGTGCAGTTCACGGTAGGGTTCCTGCTCCTATGAGAATCTAAAGCCACAGCTGATCTGACAGGAGGTGGAGCTCAGAGAGTGATGCTCGCTTGCCCACCGCTCACCTCCTGCTGGTTCCTAACAGGCTTCTAACTGGTTCCAGCTCCTAACGGGCCATGGACTGGCACTGGTCCGTGGCCCAGGGATTGGAGACCCCTGGGCTAACCCCACTAGTTCACTTCTTTTCTCTTCTGTATTCAGACATGATGAAGGGCCTTCAGCTAAGAGCAAACTTGTCCTCAGGGTCAGTCAGGGCCTGGGGCCAGGAGATCCTTAAATTGGTGACAGAAGCCTAAGGAGCTCTTCCTTAGAATCAGGTGGCTCCCTTTGCTCAGCAAAGACTGGGTCTGATTCCTAGACCAAGAGCTCCTTATCCAAGGAAAAATGCTTCTTAGAAGGAAGGGAGGTGCAAGGGTTGTTCCTTCTCCCTGGGGTTGTCTTGAAACCAACTCTGAACTTTAGAGGGGATGACAGCAAGAGAGAAAGCGGTCTCTGGATCCCAGCATACTCAGTACTCCCAACAGAAAGTAGAGGTGTGAGAGGCCACGTAACTGACGGCTCAACTGGGCTTCAAGAGCTCTTGGTTCTAGTGTCAGTCCTGTCACCAATTAGCTGATTAACCTTGGGAAAGCCTCATCCTCTCTCTGGGGGCATCTTCCTTTTCTGTAAAATTAAAGGATAGTCTAAAAGGTATCTGAGATGCCTTCTAGATTTGGTTGGCTATTAGTCTAGGATTCTAAGAGGATGAGAGCAATTGCCCACCCAACTGGCCAAGAGCACCCAGGGGGATAAATAAGAGGCTGAAGGGGTAGGGCACGGTGACTCACACCTGTAATCCCAGCACTCTGGGAGGTAAGGCGTGTGGATCACCTGAAGTCAGGAGTTCGGGAGCAGCCTGGCCAACATGGTGAAACCCCATCTCTACTAAAAATACAAAATTATCTGGTTGTGGTGGCACATGTCTGTAATCCCAGCTACTTGGGAGGCTGAGGCAGGAGAATCATTTGAACCCAGGAGGCAGAGGTTGCAGTGAGCCAAGATCACGCCATTGCACTCCAGCATGGGCAAAAAGAGCGAAACTCTGTCTCAAAAAAAAAAAAAAAAAGGCTGCAGGATGCCCTGCCCAGGTAGAGTGGGTGAAGATGTTGATTCAAGGTCAGATTTCTCACTCTCCAGGCCAGGGAGTATTAAGCCATTTGCCTAGTGAGGAAGTGAAGAGGGGTAAGTGGCTGCAGACTCATCTGCCATTTTCATGTACCTGCAAAGACATGGCAGAGCATGCCCTCAGACCCTGGGGATTCTTCCCTGGGCCTGGAGGCAGAGTGAAGCAGTGAAGGACCCCACAGGTCCCAAAGCTGAGTTTGATTCCTATTTAAAGCTGTCAGAACAACAGGCTAAATTCCGAGTGGTCTTGGTCTCAGGGGGCGTAAGGCTCCTCCTGGCTGCCTGAGGAAATTATTCATCTGGGTAAACCCAAATTAGACTACAGAAAGTAATAGCACATTTCTCTTTGTCTTCCTGATGTCTGGAGAGTTTCTCCACTGCCCCACCCTTCCACACACACCTTCCTCCTTCTCCCTTCAACCCCTTCAAGTTACAAGCCTAGAAAATTCTCAGACCTCTGCCATCTCCAGAGTTTGTCAGAGACATTGGAGGATCCACTGAAGTCCAGCAGTGCTAGAGCTGGTTGTGTGAGATTCATTCATAGGCATGGTTGGCATGGAAAAAAAGAAACCCACGGGCCTTCCAAATAAAGGCCAGACTGCTCTACACCTAGGAAGATTCAGTGCAGACATTAGGAAACCTTCTCTGACTTCCTACCTGCCAGCTGCACCTACTCTTGGTGAAGTGTCCTCCCTTCCTAGTTGCACTCTTGAAAAAAAGGAAAGAAAAGAAAAAGGAAGGGAGAAATGGAGGCTGATTATAGGATTCACGGAGATTTCTCATTGGCCGTATCCACCACCCTCCTATTCCTTGCCCATGCCTGGTTGGTGAAAGGATAGAGACACCTGACTCAATCTGGGCCAATCTGGTTCTTCATCCTAGGAAGAAGAAGATATGAGTGCAGTCACACAGAGACTAGGCAGTCGGAGCTCACAGCATTCATTGTCTTAGAGACAAAATCCAAGAGGACTTACCAATAGTGGTGACCCTGGCGCTGCCTGGTTATTCAGGTTTCCCATTGAAACTGTGAATAAACATGATGTCCTTCATCTTGACCTAGCTGGAATCAGTTCAATTGTTTGCCTCTAAAGAAACTTAATTGGTAAAAACTCTAAGCCCCTATTCCTTCTCCCACTCAGTACATACACATTATTGAAGTCATTACTTTCTCTTTGTCCAACTCTTTCCCTAGACCAGAAGCTCTTTGGTGTCCTGACCATGGATTGGTCTTGCCTTCACCTCCCACCCACTCTTCACGTGGCTGACTCTCACTCTTCCCTCAGGTCCCTGGTGAGACAGCAGGAGCCTTCCTTGACCACCACCTCCTGCATTTCTTTCCTGGGTTAAGTGCCCCTGGAATGTGTTTCCATTGCACCAGGCACTTCCCTGTGGTAATGTGTTATGTAGTTATCTATCTCCCACAAGGCTGTAACTTGAGTCAGGAGCTGTAGCCTATCTGATGTTCTATTTTCAGCACAAGTATAGTGCCTAGGACTTGGTAAACACTCAGTAAATATTTGTGAAATGGATAAACGAATAACTGAAGACATATACTGATCTCCCTCCTTCTCACAGTAAGATAATAGAAATTAATTACCTGGTTCAAATTATTATTCATCTCAGAATACAATCAGTCACTCAACAAATTAGTACTAATTGATGTGCCAAAAACTGTATTAGGCACTATACAACTGCTATAAAGTTGCAAATATAGACAAATAGGGGAGGAGAAGTTTGTCTCATGAAAATCTAATATAATCTGTAACTAGGAACTCTAAGTTCCATTTTGCCTGTTCTGAAGCAATCTATGCCTCCATGTTCTGTATCTTAAAACTGGATGTGTAGGAATTACCATTAATGTTTATTGGGTTTGCAACAGGCTCGTGAATCAATGGACAGAAATTTCCAGAACAGTGCTAGGTTCAAACGAGGTAAAAACCTTTGAGCAAAATTCTGCATCCAGACTGGTTAATGCTTTGGGCCCCAAATCACTTCATTTCTGGCTCCTGCCAGGCTCAGAAGAGCCAATGTACAAGATTGTGGGCTGAAAGACTACAGGACAGGTGGACAGGGGAGGAGTCTCTGAACCTCTGTTTTCAAAGGAGCCTGTCCCTGTCATCCCTGCTAATCTGGCAGATGTTGAATTGAGAGAGGGACCTCTTCCCCTGCCCCCAGGCTAGCAATTACAGAAACCAAATTGTCTCCTGCAAGAGGCATTGTCACCCTGGTGTCATTTCAGCATAAAATAAATTGCACTGCCCATCAGCCTGATGGAGGCCAGAACTTGCTGGCAGCTCCCACAGGCCCCCAGAAAGAGCCTACTCAGATGTGAAGACAAGTCAGCCAGCTGCAGCCAGCACTGAAAGTAACCCAGGGAGCATGATTCTGTCACGCAAGAACCCAGCGTGTCTAAAAGGGCACAGCTTCAGCCTGGCACTGATGACAACTCTGCCAGGCTGATCTCCTGTTTGTCAAGTCCCAGCAGAGATCAGGGCAAACAATTCAGAGAGATACAGGGTAACCATGCCATAAATGTGCAGTCTGTTGTTCTAGATGTGTGTTTGCATGCATGTGGAGTGGTGTGTGTATGTGTGTGTGTGTGTGAGTCTCTTACACTGTCTAGTTCCAGTCTTCATCACCTCCTGCCTAGACTGTCTTGATAACCTCCTAATGGGTCTTCTGACTCCATTCCTGACTCCATGTTCTCACTCCTTAGCAGTCCTCTCCCATGTCTTAAAATTCATATTTCACCATCATTCTGAGCAAACTATCTCAAGGACAGAAAACCAAACACTGCATGTTCTCACTCATAGGTGGGAATTGAACAATGAGAACACTTGGACACAGGGCAGAGAACATCATACACCGGGGCCTGTCATGGGGTGGGGCCTGGGGGAAGCATAGCATTAGGAGAAATACCTAATGTAAATGACGAGGTAATGGGTGCAGCAAACCAATATGGCACATATATACATATGTAGCAAACTGGCACGTTGTGCACATGTACCCTAGAACTTAAAGTATAATAAAAAAAATTCATGTTTCAAAATCATAGATCTAATTATGTTAAATCATGGAAAATAAAGTCTAGTATTCATCATCGTCCTTGGCCCCAAATTATCTTGTCAAATGCATGTCAAACTTTCTAGCATCCTGTACTCCTGCCATACTGGACACATCTCTGCTGTAACATGCACCCCCATTTCAAATATTTAGATCATATCGGAACTTTAAGATCCAGACCAAATATTCTTTCCTTCATGACATTCTTCCTTTTACCTTCACTCTGCCACTCCAGAAGCTAGAAGCTAACTCTTCTCCCCTCCAAAGAATAAAAGACAACCAGCATATATTGAGTGCCTTTTATGTGCTTTACACTCTATGCACATCATGTCAACACTATTATTATCTTCATTCTATAGATAAAAAGGCTGAGATTTAGATGGTTTGCCCAAAACCACAGAACTCCTAAATTGCATAGCCAGAACTTGAACCCAGAGCTACTGGCTTCACAATTTATGCCCTTAATTACTATGCAGCATGCTCTCTTAAGCTCTAAGGGGTAAGTAGGGTGGATTACCTGTAGTTTCCATCATCATCCCAAATAAATTTATAATCTAAGCAGCGATCAATTTATTTTGATGCCAATAAAGCTTTAAATGTCAAGGACCCACATTTCAGAGACCCCTTCTAAGGTTCCAGGAGAGGCACCTGGCAATGTATTCAAAGGCTCTTACGATGTTTTTGTAAAACTTTCTAAAGTAATATATTTTAACCAGAGTTTGTTAAAGCAGGTAGTCTGTTTCCATCTCAGCCTCCCTTCATCATGCTTCCCTTCACGTCAGCGGTGCCCAAGTGTCCACGGATGTTTAGCTAATAGGGATCTAGCTAATAGGAAGCTGAATTGGGAAAGCTGTTAATTGGGCTTGTTATATTTCGTTTGGAGTATAGTTAAGTTATTGCTAGCTGTCTCAATGTATAAATGACTCTGGGAGTACACTTAACACCAACTGTACCAACTTACTTGGCATCATGACATAAAGGTACAAGGCCAGAGGTTGTATTGCACTGTGAACACGCGCATGCTATATGGGCATGTTCCATGCCTATGGAAACATTCCATGTTCTGATAAATTCCTCATGCTGGAGTTTACCAGAATTCCTAAGTGGCTGGGCACAAACCCATAGCATAATCACAAAAGCATGTACATCTGTATGTGGGGTCTCATGATTTATGAATCCTAACTATCAATAATACAAAAACAAATTTTGATCAACTGTGCTAGAAAGAACACAGAACTATCTTCCTATTCTCTCTTTAGAAAATAATATGCCAAAATTATTGTCATATGAAGAAGCATTAAAGAGTATGCAACTAAAAAATGTAGGAAGAAAGTGCTATAGAAATATGTCAGTCAGCTAGCTAGCATTTAAATGCCATTATTATTCTGGATTTTGTGATGTTTGTGGTATTGTCAGCTTTTAGAATGCATAATTTACAATGATATATTTTATTATTTAAAATAAATATTCAATTTTACATCAAATCCTGTCTTAACAATTTTGTTTTTTTTTTCTTAAGTAACCTCCCTTCCAATTAATAAGCATCAGGTCACCCCAAAAAAAAAACTGGATCTGCTTTGAATTTCAGTAAGAACAGTACTCTTGCTATGCAAACACCACTTCGAGTGCCCTTGCCCCTCTTTCTGTCCAGTTATGACTCACCGATGCCATTTTGTGTGGGCGTCCTAGGCCACAGCTGCAGCTTCTCATACCCCTCTCACAGCACTCATCACTGTCTACTTACATTATACTTATTCACGTTCTTGTTTTATTTCTTTCCAGCAACCACCTCAGGGCCTTACATGGCATTGCACATAATAAATGAAAGGCCTCGTGGAGCTAGAAGACAAAGAGTAGACCAAGTGGAGGGGCATGAGGCAACCCTTCACTCCTGGGCCTGCACCCTAGTCATGGCACAATATGTCTCTGATGTTTATCTTTGTATACTCAAATTGCGTGGGTAAAAGTTTTCCTTCTCTCTTTCCTTCTATCTCAATTCCTTAGTCTCTTTTTGTCTCTCTACTTTCTATTCATTTTAGACTGTTTCATGTTGCTACAACAGAATACCTGAGGCTGGGTAATTTAAATAAAAGAGTTTTATTTTAGCTCATGGTTCTGCAGGCTGGGAAGTTCAAGGGCATGGCCTTGGCTTCTGATGAAGATTTTCATTCTGCATCATAACAAAGTGAAGGAAGTCAAAGAAGTGGCTATGTGTGAAGAAGAACAGCAAGCCCTGGGGGTATCCTGCTTTTATAACAACCCACTCTCAAGGGAATATTGCTGTGAGAACTATCCCAGTCTGGTGAGAGCAAGAATTCATTCACTATCTAGAGAATACCAGGCCATTCATAAGGGATTCCTGTCTGTGACCCAAACACTTCCCACTAAGCCCCACCTCCCAAAACATTGGATCAAATTTCAACATGAATTTAGGTGGGAACAAACTTAAATTGTAGCACTATCTTTCTCTCCTCTTTCTGTCCCTGATGCTAATAGGGCTAATATGGCAATCTTTGAAAGGAGCAGGACCAGAACACGGGAGACAATCATAGCCCCAAATCTTCCCATCCCAGGCAGAGAATTCAGGGAAGGAACCTGAAGTTGGGCAGCATTTCAGGAAGGGGATAAATCTGACTGATGCTATGTGTTTCTCCATCAGCATGGCCTGAACGAGAAACAGTCCAATATACCAAGGTTTCCTGAAAGCAGGGGCCAGTCTCATCGGTGACAAGTGAGGTTGGAGGTCTTCCATTGGAGGGAAGCTGAGCAATTAAATCCATTTCAAAGATCACAAGGTGTGGCCCCCACCCAGGAAATGAGTCTTCCATCCAACTAGATGAGAATGAAAAGGAAAAGTATTCAAATTGCACAATTATTGTCTGGCTAAATTAATTGTTGCATTCATCTAAATGGATTAGACACTTTAATTAGAAGGGTCTGGTTATTTGCTGAAATTGAATTTTTGGCATGTGGGTGTTATGTGCACATGTGTGTTTGTTCTAGCAGAGCCCGCGTTGGAGCAAATCTACAATGATTCCTTTCTCCCTAGAAAAAAAAAAAAAAAAAAGAATGACAGTCAGTTAGGAAACAGCCTTCTCTCCACAGACCCTCATCCCCAGGGAAAAGGGGGATGGAGATTCCCCCATCCTGGAAGGAAAACCATGGCATTCTCACCTGGCCACCACAAGAGGCTTTGCAGATGTGAAAAACATCTGTGGGCTTAGGAGCAGCTGTGAGAGGAGAAAGGGGGTGTGGAGGAAAGAAGGGAAAGTGTGTAATGGAAGAATGTTAAATTCAAAGCTTTCCTTTGGTTTACACTAGGTATGGAATCTCCCAAATTAGCCTATAGAATGTGCACCCCCAGGGGGCAGCAGAGCACCAACCCTTGAGAAGCCAGCAGCCTAGTTACTCCATTTGGCCAGAGATGAGCTGTGGTTAAAAGGGGTATTTAGTGGCAGGAGGAAGAGCAATCTGAACAGGAGCACAAATATTTGAACCACCCTGGGCCCTTGGGAGGCCAGTGCCAAGAGGATGGGCAGAAGAGCCAAACGGAGAGAGGAAAAGAAGGAATTGGGCAGATAAGGGCTAAAAGCAGGTTGCCATCAGTCTCAGGAGACAAAATGGAAGTTAGAATTCCTGAGCAAACCCAGCAAGGTGCAAGACCTGTAGTCTGAACAGAACCAAGGATGGAGCAGCCAGGCCACCACCTCAAATGTCATCTATAAAGAGAATCAAAATATCCCTGGAGATGCAGGAAGCTGGAAAGTGCTTGCCAGGGTTCCTCTCAAGAAGAGGACTGTAGGAGTTGGTGGGGTACTTTGCTATGCCTCACTGAGACTGGGATGGGGGCTGAGGGTTGTTGGAGAATAAGAAGAGAACTCCAAAGAGGCAAAAGCAGAGAATGCCCTGATGTAGATGTTTACTAGACCATCCCCCCTTTCCTGTGGGGCTTTTATTTCACTAGATAACATATGCAAGTTTGGGGCCAGCACTGAATTGCTGGGGATAAGAGAAGAGAGGCAGGACTAGCCACCAGAAGTTCCTGTTCCACCCTTCCCCTCAAAGCTCTCAGTCTTGCCTATAAATAATTAAGCCAACTGGAAGGGAACCAAATCATGATTCTGCCTGGGTCCCCTATCTAAATCTGACCCTGCTTATAGCAGGCTGTGTCCATAGAGTCCTAGTGCAGGTGGGGCCCTCCTTCTGTTTTTTGTCCCATTTACCTACTTTACGGCCTGGAATAGTAGAGATCTGAGCGTCTTTTTGAAAAGCTGAGGGAAACTTTTCCTTTGTCTTCCCCACACTGGGTTGGAGAAAGAGCTTTCAGCCTGGAGGCAGAGAGAAAGAAGGCTTTGATTCTGTGATTCATTTCACCTCAGAGTTTGCAACTGAGTTTGAACAGCAACTCTGCACTCATCTCCTAAGGTTTGTTTCACATCTGTTATAAGTGATAGCAATAACCGCTGCTCATGGTTATGTGGCTGATGGAGCAGAGGCAATGAGATTGTCTCTGGACAGGGAAAAGATAATCTCATTTGCTCTGTCTCTTTGATTGTGGGAGCAGGTAGGAAAATGGAATTTCATGCAGGTTATCCCTTTCTGCTGCAACTGATGGTAATGGTTATTTAACTTTTCCTGAGTGCCAAAAAGCTGCTAGGCATTGACGAACCTCTCCCTAGCTTAGAAACTGAATTCAGCAGACAGGCGTGAAACTGTTTCAGTGAAAGGCAAACTTATCAAGTTCGTTTTACTCAGGACTTATGCCTTTAGATAAGAGTATGCATAAATATTCCAGAAAAGAAGGGGTGTGGCCAAGTCTTACATTTCTCCTGCTGGTCATTTTGGAACACAGCTTGCACTCAGTGAATTCTCTCTTTAGCATCAGTCCCCACTCCACCCAAACTACTGCTGGTTTTCAGCCCATTTCTTCTTGATATTTGGAGTGGGTAGGGAGTGGTGCTAGGCAGCTAGGACAATTGAATCTGACCCTCTCAAATGAGAAGACTCTAAAAACCCTTCTGCCCCACCATTCCTGTACCCTTTTCCAACATAACCCACCAAAATCCCCCTGTAAGGATAAAGGAAGCTAACAGGCTGAGTGTACTTGAATAAAGATTACTTTCTCTGGTCTCAGTTTCCTTACGCGTAAAATGACAAAGTCAGACCAGATGATATTTAAGATCTCTTATGGCTCTGACTTCAGGTGAACTCTCAAAGGGAAGCAGCCCAAGGAGAAGGCTTAGATCAGCTCCCAAGCTGTTGGATGGGCCTCAGCTGTGGCTGCAGGTTAAGGAAGGCATGGAAGAAGAGGAGAAAGAGAGGGTTGAAGGAAACTATCTTAAAAGGAGTCTTTAGAGTGTATGAGGTTATTTCTTCTGAGCCCTTCACTGAAAGCAACTTGAAACAGAAAGTCTGAGTGCCTTGGGTGGGAAAAGCCAGGGTCTTCTTGGAGTTCATGTGGCATTTTATGAGGTCCCAGCAGAGCCCTGCCCTGGGACAGTGTTTGCTGCCCCACTGACCCCCATGGTCAGCCATGAAGAGCCCAGGGTCCAGGTCAAAGCACCACAATTCATTCCACTCAGAGGTGCAGTGAGGCATGGGGCTGCAAAGGTCTGAGGACCTTTCTCTCTGGTGCCAGTAGACAGAAAGACGATCTGGCAGACTCTAAAAGCACTAAAGCCGGGCGACAGTGTCAGGGGAAAATGGAAGATGTGGTGCGTGTGGGAGATTTTATGGAGTGATGGTAATAACCCCTCCATTTATACAGAGCTTTCCAGTTTATAAAGTCCTCTCATATCCATTACCTCATTTGAGTCTCTGTGAAGCTCTAAGAGGCAGGCAGAGCGAATGTTCTTTTCTTCTGTTTTATAGGTAAGGAAGTAGGAGGGTAGATGAGTTAAGTCACCTGCCCAAGGTCACAATGACAGCTCATGACAGAGCAGGATGATTCCAGCCACCTGGGAGGTAATGCCAGACTAGCAGGCAGATGGACCCAGGACCCATCCCTGCTCTGCCCCGAGGCCATTTTCTTCTCTGAGCAGTAAAGCTCTAAGCGTTACTGTTTGGATCTGCAAAACTGGATAATAGTAACAACTTGGGTAATTAAGGCAGATGATGTGTGTACAGGGCCCGACCCAAGTAGCCAGTCAGCATGTCTACTCTTCTCTTTTCCTCTGCTAGCATTTAAGAATCTTCCTTGCATGGGGTAAATAGGGAATGAGGTCATTATGACTCCAGATAGGAGTATGCATCTGGGGGTCAAACAGACATGGTTTCAAATACTCCTTGCCACTTCTGGCTGTGTGATCCTGGGGCAACTTACTACAGTCTTTGGCAGTTTACTTCTCTGGTAAAGGAGGACCATAATGCCCACCCCAGGAGGACATTTATATTCTGCACTAGCAACATGTCTGTCTTAATAAATGCAGTTTTCCCCTTTTTCCTTCTTACCACTATAGCACTGAGATAGTCACCTTTCTGGAGCCTGCTGACAAATCCCAGAAAGCTAGACAAAGTTTCCAGGCTCTTGTTGTGCCACGCCACCACAACCCGGAATTAATAATAATAACTATTGCTGCAGTGTTTTGTTTTGTTGTGTTTTTTTGAGACGGAGTCTCGCTCTGTCTCCCAGGCTGGTGTGCAGTGGCACAAATCTCGGCTCACTGCAACCTCTGCCTCCCAGGTTCCAGCGATTCTCCCACTTCAGCCTCCAGAGTAGCTGAGATTACAGGCACGCACCCCATGCCCAGCTAATTTTTTGCATTTTTAGTGGAGATAGGGTTTCACCATGTTGGCCAGGCTGGTCTCGATCTCCCAACCTGAAGTGATCCACCCACCTCGGCCTCTCAAAGTGCTGGGATTACAGGCATGAGCCACCACACTGGGCGGCTGCAGTTATTATTATTTATCGAGTGCTTACTCTGGCTCAGACACCATGTTTAGTGCTTTACCTGTATTGGCTTACTTAATTCTTACAATACCGAACAACTATTAGCCGTATTTTGCGGATGAAATAACTGAAGCACAAAGAATTTAGGAACTTACCCAAGGCTTTACAGATAATAATGACAGAGCTGGGACTGAGCTTTAAAGCCAGAGCTCTTAACCTAACTAACCTCTAACTAACCCTATGCCTATTTCCCCCTACGGACTTGGGGGCAAAGGCCCTTGCTCTTCATCACGCCTGCAATGACACTTCCCTGAGGATGGAGGGACTGAGCAAGCTGAGAAGCACCCTGGCCAAACTGAAAAAGCCAGATATATTCACTTATGCAAATGCCAGGACTCTATTTGTTGAAGAGGTTCCAGGTTGAGTTACATTTGATAAGCTGGAGAATGTAGATGATCCTGGAAAGCCAATTAGCATGCAAAGAGATATTATGCCCTGCCCAAAAAGCCAGGCAGGCAATGAAGATATGGAGGAAACTTACTCTGTGTGCAAACTATTCAATTATAGAATCAGCCAGTGGGATTAGTAGTAGGAATGAATGTGAGGTGTAGAGTCCCCTCTTGCAATCTGGAGAGGAAAGACTTTAGTGTGAGACCTCCTTCCAGAGCAACTCATGGGTCATGGCAGACGAAGTGTATCATAAAGGTCTGGAAGCCCATTGCCCAACATAGAGCCCTGCCCTTTGTCAATGTTCAAGAAGGATAGCTGGTATAATGAATAAATCAACAAAATAATTACCTTGCCAAAAGGTAACAAAGAATCTGGAATGTTTCCCAATATCCCATATCTTAGGAGATTCTGAGAGAACCCCAGTCCTTAGGGGAGACTTAAAAAAAGAACTTCTTGACTGTGTAAAATAAGAAATAGCTGAATGAAGAACGAAGGAGGATATGCCAGCTCTAAGAAAGTGGCTCCTAAATGTCAGGCCAGGCCCAGAGGATCACCTTTCCTAGAGGGAGGGAGATGAATAGAATGGCATCTGCCATCTGAATCCTAAAACAATGAGAGAAATTTAACAGCAAAGCGTCGATCTAAGTGGAATATAAGATGTTAGCACTTGATTTTCTAACATACTTAACCAGATGCTGAAGTATTAGAAAAATCAGGGTGGCCCACCCCCATCATTCTCCTGCTCCCCCACCCCAACCCCATCCCAAATGTCAGGAGTTTCTCATCAAGTGACAATTCTACAGGACCTACCCTGAAGCAAAGTCCACACTGGTTATACCTGTGGGACCATTGTCATCAGGATATGTCTGTTCTCCAGCTCTGGGCCCATATTTGTAAAATTGCTTCTCTTCTTAGAGCTGATGGCCACTTTAGAAAGCAGCGAAAATAGCTACAATTCAGAGGGTGCTCACTAAATGCCAGAAGCCAGGCCGAGCACTCACACAATTATCCCATTTTATCCTCAGAATAAGCCAATGAGATTTGGTATGTAACTAGCCCCATTTTACTTAGAAAAACCCTAAAATTCAAAGAGGTTAAGAATTTGACCTAGATCACATGATTAATAAATGAACGGTCTAGAATTGGGAAACTCCAAGGCACTGCAATTTCCCCCAAATATAATGCAAAAGACAAACCAAACTAGATCATAAAGTGAATGCAAAGAAATCCGCAAAGTTCTTGTTTTCCCCATGATTGTTTTAAATAAAATGTTTTTAAATACTTCATTAACTATCGAGTCATGTACCAGGATACAAATTCAGTTCTGTCTATTCCAGGCCTGAGTTCTTAACCCCTATCTTTCATTAGTAAGGGAACTTTGCTTTTCCCCAGCATCCAGAGCCTCCAAGCCCTTCCAAGAGGCCCACACATTTGATTTTTCTCAGAAAAGTTAACAAAGTAGATACTACAAGGGGTTGGGGCTGATGGGGAGGGTGACTGAGGTTGCTTGAGCTCAAATCTTAGGAGATTATAGAAAATCTGCTGGTTCACCAGCCACTTGGATGCCTTATCTGAGCCAAAGTAATCACTTGCAGAAAGGCAAACCCATCCATCGCTGCAGCCAGTGTGGGAAGATGCTTTTCTTTATCTTCGCCAGAGCTGAAGAGCTTTTGCCTTTGTAATCAGCTTCTGTGAAGGAGCTGACACTCAGGCTTGGCTAGGGGGGCCCAGCAAGGGCTGGGGCCCACAGGATCCTGTCAAGGTGGAGAATCTAGGGGTGTTCTGGTGCTGCCTTCCTCACACTGGACAAGCTAAGTTCAGCTCCAATTTGAGGGCCAGACTTCATGAATCCCATGACGCTGTGATCCCCAACTGGGATGTACAAGTCCAAAGTAATGAGATGAAGAGCTCAGGTGAAATGACATGGGGATATCAAATGTGCCAGACTTCCTTCTTCATTCTGTATTTAGTGTAGGAAGCACTTCCTGTTGAACTTGCCTTGCCCCCACCACTCGTCCACCACCACAGGCCACCCATTTAAGGATCAGCCCTGTCACTCAAAGAGAAGCACTCATGTGCCTGTGTTTATGGAGTGTGACCCTGTCCCCTGTCGGCAGCTGATGGACCAGAGTGAACACTTAACCTCAGCTGTGCCAATTACGCTTGTCTTCTATAAATGTGGACATGAAGAACTGGAATATGGGTTGGTGCCACTGGAGCTTAGAGAGCGGATTAATGCCAGGGAAAGGCTGACCTATTCTGCCATATATACAAAAGAGCAGACAAAACTTGTCTGCCAAGAAAGAGGAAAATGAAGCAGGTGCACAGGGGAAAAGAGATGAGACCACGTAGCTTGGACAGTAGCTGTCCCAGTTGCTGATAACTTTCGAACTCCTGGCTCTTGACCCTAATGAAGTTGAGCCTATATCCTGCCCTTAGGTCTAGGCTCATCTCCACCCCATAGAGTTTCCTTCTTCCTTTAAGTTCCTCTGAGTCTGTTTCTATTATTTGCAATCAAAAAAGGAGTCTTGAAAAGCAATTAACATTATCATTCTGATTAGAAGTCTACTAATGGTTATTGGATGCCTATTTTGTGCCAGGTACAGTTCCAGAAACATTGCCAGTGATTTATCTCACTTATCATCTTCATCAGCAACATCATAAACATTAGCATCCAAAAGTGTTTACGAAGAGTCTGCTTTTGTGTAACACTCGGCTAGACACAGAAACAGTGACACCAGTGAGGTCCACGTCCCCTGACCGCTTTCTAGATGGGTGCGTTGATGTTAAGACAAATGTACAGGGCATTAAATTAAGACACAAAGAGACAGTGAGACATTCGCCTCATTTTCAAGAGCTAGGTAAGGACAAGGAAACAACTGATAAGGAAACAGCTAGGGGTATTCTAAGTTGAGGGTGAGGGGCTGAATCCCAGGTAAGAGAAAGCTTCAGGCTTGCTCAATTTGGACAAGGAAACATATAGAAAGGAACATAAAAGAGGCTGCAGGACTAAGTTAGTTACAGGGGTCATCTTTACCCATCAGGAGCACCTATTTGGTCTCTGAATCCAGGAAGAATTGAGGGGAGACAGAAGCAGGCAGCAGGGCTGGAAATGCTGAGAGAAGAAGGACCAAAAGAAACCTTCAATGTTGGTATTGATCCCCCTGGCAGATCTCAATAAGCATCTGAGATGCAAGCAATGGAGTCAGCAGACAGCTGGTAGGAAAGAAAGGCTGGAGTAGATAAACACGCAAAGGAGAAAAGTAGAGACTGGAAATGAAAAGTGACCTAAAGATAAAGGAAAGAGGCTGAAGAAGAAAAATGAGACAAGAACAGAGGGTGCAGGGTGGGATCAGAGGCAGGGAAGGCCAAGGACTAAAAAATGTAAAGAGGGACAAAGAAAAACAAAAACTGAATTATAGAGGGTCAGAGATAGAAGCAAAGAAAGCAGGGCTGAGACGTACATGGGACAGAGAGTGCACAGAAGGAAAAGACAGAGGAACATTCGTCTAAGTTTTGGAGAGGCAGAATGGGAGACCAGCAGAACCTTTGAGAAACGGGGTGCTCTCCTGGCAGACCTTATCATCGCCCTTGGAGACATTTCCATTCTCTTCATCTTTCTGGCTCAAAATCTTTTAAGAGTTTTTTTTCTCTCCTCCATTCTATATATGGACAGCTAGGCACTGTGCTTTGTCATTCTTCCAAACATCTCTGACATTCTCCACCCTCACATCACTCTGGATGATGGATGCTGAGCTTGGCCCTGCCTCTGTACTCTCTAAATGGTCTTTATCCCATTACCAATAACAATAATCTCTCCCACTTACCTACTGTTTTACAAAGAACTTACAAAGTGACCCTGATCCTATAAACTGCTCTGTGAGCTAACATTATACCCATTTGAAAATCCATTCATTCATTTAGAAAAAAAAAAAAATACGTCTTGAGAACACTTCCCAGTCCCATGCTCTGTGCCAGGAATTGGACACTGAACATGATGGATATAGAACTTTCTTTTGTGGAACTTACAGACCCACAGCAAAGATAGATACTATACAACTAATTACAACTGTGACAAGTGCCACAAGAAAGTAGTGGGTGCCTTACAGAAGTATGACAGAAAACCTGATTTAATCAGAATAACAGGGCAATAAAGTTTCAGCTGAGCTCTGAAGCAATGGAGAAGACTTATCCAGGGTCTAGAAGCTTCAGATCTGGGCTCAGGACTGTCCTCTTCTGACTGTTAGTACACTGCTCTGCCCTCCTTGTATCTGTGCCCTTGGGGTAGGCCATCTTGACATGTACAGGAGAGAATCCCCTGTTCCAGAACTTCAGTGGCTCTCTCCATGCCCATCACATCAACCCAAACTCCTCTGCTGGATCCCCAGGCCCCCATAATCTAGCCACACCTCGCTCATTCACCCTTCTTCTCCGCCATTCTGCAGTACGGGGCCTGCATACAAGTTGATCCATCTCCCACTGTCCCTGGACATGGGGCATTCTTGACTCCATTTGTATATGTATTCATTCAACCAACACTCTGAACCTCTACCGTGTGCCAAGCAGGCATCCTGTTCATGCTATTTCTTCTACCTGAAATTACATTCTCTTTACTTTTCACTAATGGAAATCCTGCTTACCATGAGTCTTATCTCCTCTTCTTTAAATCCTTGACATTTTCTAATGAAACAAAGAACCCAAAGTCAGAACACTTGTGTTCAAATCCATGTATAGCTTAAATTTTCTCAACCTCAATTTTTCCATCTTTAAAATGGTGAAATAATAACTGCCCACAATAGAAATATTGACATAAGACTCAAAACTCCAAAATAAGATACACTTCTGTATGAAAGCACTTTGTCAACTGTGGCACAAATTTAAGGAATGAGAGATTAATTCACACCTGGCTCACTGGAGCTCTCTCTTTTCCACAATCCTGTGCATGCATACTCAACATCAAGCACTTATGTTTTCTCCACTTGAATCAGAGTGTTGGTTTTCCCTCCTCAACTAGATTACAAAGAGTTTAAGGGACAGAGAAACACCATACTCTTTTACATCCTCCATGGTGCCTAGGGGAATGATAGGCACTTAGTAAGTATTATCTGGGTTTGTTAATTGAGTTCTCCTGAAGTGTAAGCAGGCTGTCTAGAGAGTATCTGTCCCAATATAACATGGAAAGGGAAAGGGCAGACAGATGAACTCACACTTCAACTTAGCCAGCAACTGTCCAGAGCTAACATCTTCCAGGCTGTAAAGAAAAGAGCATTCCAGTTCTTCATGCCATCTGACCTCAGGCTACCCATGACCCAGAGTTGCCAGGAGCCCTGATGCCACCACACCTTGGAGATAAGAACCACCAGCCATCAGATTGAGATAAGAACCACCAGCCACCAGATTGATTTAGGGACGTAACTTGTTTTTTCTAGCAATTGCTGGAGTTTCTGTTCCCTTTGCTAGCCTAGCTGAAGCCTTTCTATAGCCCTAGGATTCTAGCAATAAATTTCCATTTAGCCATGACAAATGACTGCTGCTCCTGTCTCCCTCCTCTCACCCACACCACCTTGTTCTGAAGTCTCCCTCTCAGAGGTAGCTCAAGGGACTTTCCTTTATGTGGCACTGGCAGGGTCTGCCATTTACAATCCCCCAGAGATGGTCTCATTCCAGAACAGAGTGATTGTGACCCAGAGGGGAAGAGAGGCTGGGATGGAAGACAGATGAAGAGAATAGGAAGAGAAGAGCTGGGTTGCAAAGAAGAGCCTTCCCTAGGTAAAGCCCTTAATGACACACAGCACAAGCAGGAAGAGGAAATTGGAATAATAAGAGGCTGATGGCAGAGGGGGAGGGCAGAGGGGAAAGGAGGAAGAGGCAAAAGTTGTTCATTAGTTGCATTGATTCAAGGGGAAAGACAAGTGATTAAATAATTCGCCCCCAAGGAAGAGGCTCCTGTTCCTGCTTTCCTTCCTTGGCAGGAAGCAGAGATAATTTCCTAGCTGAGTGGTTCTGCCTTGCTCCATCTGAGCTGGGGTTCATAAGGGGAGGGGAAGCAGGGCCCAGGAGTGGGACTCCACAGCCAGCTCTCAGCAGTGCATACTAATGAGGGAACAGCTGTGGGGTCAGCGTCCAAAGTGGATGATCCCCAGATCGCCTCTCTCCCTCTCCCTGGGATTTATTACGTGGAGCATAGGTATGCTGAGCTCAGTTAAGCCTAACCTTAATACGTGGCCTAACATAAAAACCTCTATTCCCAGAGGTTAGGCCATGTGACTGAGGGAAGTGGGAGGAAAGAAAGATGGACAGCTAGAAAGCCAACAGGGGCCAGAAAGTTTTGCTTCTGCAAAGTAAGCAATCTTCATTCTCAAAGGCAAAAGTTAATGTGACAATACTCAGAAGGGAGGGAAGTTAGGCATTTATATTGTGCCTACTATTCTTGATTATTGATGGACTAACCAATGTGTATTGCCCCCCTGTTATTGGCCAGGCACAGAAGTGCAGAACCAGGAAGACACAGTCCCTCAAGGGTCTCTCAGTCTATCTAGAGGGACAAAGTGTCAACACGCAATTTTCTTCCAATATAGTAAGGGCTGAGATGAGGGGATGTACAGTGAGTGAAAGGGTGGGCCAAGACTGAGGCTTTCTGGAAGGTTTCCAGAGAAGGAGTGTGCTGGGGCCTCTTTGTGTGGCTGACTTTGTCAGACGGAGTTGATTCAGAAGTTGCCCCTGATCTGCTGTCCCCATATGTTCTAGCCGAAGCTCCTCAGCCAGTTCACAAATGCATGGAAGGAATCTGTGGATGTGTGTGGGCACACACAGGTGTGCACTTGTGTGGGGCAGCTACTTCGGGCAGCTGCTTCTTAATTGTACTTTGGCTGTCTTCCCACCTATTTCCTTTTGCGACCCTGTGATTTGCTCACACCCCAGGCCCTACCTGCTAGCACAAGGTGTACTCAAGGCACTTTACAAGAGAACATGGCAATCTTAATTAGAGCCCTCCTCAACACAGATTTCTACAACAGAACTTTGGCCTGCCAACTCAGTACCACGTTTTTGGCAGGTAACAGGCAACTTTTAGAGGCATTCTTTTTCAATGCACTCCTTAATATATAGAGTCTTAGAATAAAGTACAAATCCAGCCTGGGTAGACAAGAGGGCCCAGCTGCCCCTGGGATGCTTCTGCCCCCAGAGAGAAGTAGAAGGTGGGCTCCTCCGCAGCCTTCTTCCCTCGCATTCTTCTCTCATTATTGGCCAGGTGCATCCACTTCATTTACCAAGAATTTGGTAGCAGCTAATTCAAAGAGTAGGAGCAAATCTTTTCTCTGTAAAAAGTATTCCAGAGGGAACTGAAAATTAGTAACTCCCAAGTGAGCTGAAAAAGAAGTTAGGAGGTCAGATAATTTATCATGAATTTCCAGAATGACTTCATGCTCTCCCTCTTCCAGTCTGGTGATTTCAACTCCTGTTTCCCAGGTAAGCATTGCACCTGTGGGGTCTCACAACAATTCCTGAAGAGTTTTGCCTTGACTCTGCTTCTTCCCTCTGTGGGTATGTACTTGGTGGGCAAACCCCAGTTGTCTAGGATGGAGAGGACACCAGCAATGTCCCTCTCTGCCCTAATTTTTCCACTCAACTTCCAGAACTGAGCCAGACTTCATTTCTCCATTTTCTCAGATGAAGCACATGGTTTGACCACTCCCTCCACCACACCCCACACACTAACGTACCAAGGTCCCTAGAAGGCAGTCCAACAGGTTGGTCAAATTCAACCAACTTCAGAAAGTTTAAACAAGAAGCTCTGAATATTTACAAATGGTAGCCTCTTCCCTCCCAACAGTTGCAGTCAAAAGTGCCAATGGCGATTTAACAAACTGGACTTTTCCCAAAGTAGCTGCCTCGCACACATGCACAAACAAGTGTGCACACGCATATTCACAGAATCCTTCCTTGACTTGAGCAGGAGTTAGCAAAGGAAAGGAGGCATGCTGAGTGTGGCCAGCAGGGGCACAGCCATGGTTAGGAGTAGAGATATAGACTGGCCCTTGCAACTGAGGGTTTCTTACATCATTTAGTCTACACTTTTTGGCTGAAAACAATTTAAAATAGCTGCCAAGTTCTAAATTTGGGATCCAAGTGTTAGAAGTTGGGGAGCATTGCAAGGTCTCCCCTTTCTTGACGCTCACTTTCTCTAAGAATTGAAGTGTACAGGGGACCTGAGATATCGCCTAAGCCAAGCTCCTGAGGCCCAAAGACTTTAACCAAGCCAAAGTTAGTGTAAAACCTAAAGCAGACCTCCAGGTTCTGGCTCCCAGAACCAGGCTTTTGTACCATCACACAGCTACCAGTTCTTCCAAATTAGGGATGGCAGAGAGGAAAAGAAAGATAAAGACTGACAGAAAGACATTCACAATAATAATCAGAAGGGCTATTTTGGAACCCACCCCCAAGCACTGTTGCAGAAATCAATCACAAAGCATTTATTGATCAGCTACTATGCACTTAATGCTTTTCAAGGCATTGTGGAGAGTGCAGAAGAGAAATAAAAACAGGGAAGCACCCAGTACAGTCTCTGCTCCTGAGTCACATCACAGGCACTCATTAAATGATTGTTGTCCTCCGTTAAGCCATGATAATGTTGACCAGTATTTATTATCTGCTTACTGTGTGCCAGGGACCCTGTTCTAAGCTCCTGACATGCATTTATTTATCTCATTCCATTCCTTCCACAACTTTAGAGGTAGGTATTCTTCCTACCATTTTTCAGATAATGAAACTAAAGTGCAGAGAGGTGAAGCCCAAGGCCATACACCTAGTAAGTGGTAATAAGACTGTGCATTCGACAACCAGATTATGGAAGATGTGAGACACCCACATTCTACATCTCTGAATCTCATTTGAAAATTCGGTAGAATACTGACTACCTCACACTGCTGCTGCAAGGATTCATCAGATCCTGCCTAGTGGGCTTCAACACTCACTCTCTACGTTGTATAACACACCCCCTTCCCTCTGAGAGCCCAGCGTAGGGGAAGAGAACTAAGACACACACACACACACACACACAACCAAAAGAGAACAGTGCCTCCATTCCTTGCCAGCAAAATTAGGAAAACGCTATTATTTACCTCACAAGGCTATTGTGAGAATAGACTGCATAAGACAAAAGAGCACTTAAAAGAGAGGTTGGCACAAAGTATGCACTTACTAAATATTAGCTATTCTCATTATTATCCTCACTATATCATCAGCATCATCATTATTGGTTATGGAAATTTACTACGACTAGACTTCAGGAAACTGGGCTGGAGTACTGGAATCACTTTATGAAGGAATGCATGGTGAATCATTGCTAAGAATCATAGGGGCACTGAGAAGAGATGGTGCCTTGGATGAAAAGGAGCCAGGGACGCAGGACTCCAGCCTCCCCGTGGGCAGGGGAACATTTGTCTAGGACTGGAAGTACTTGTACTGCTTTCCCCTCAAACTGTGGACAATGGAACCTGTGGCACATTCTTCCTGGTGGCCTCGGCTTGGGAACACTAGCCCTGGGGAGGGTGATTGAGCTTCCTGAGAAGGGATCAAACCAGCTGGACCCTAGGCTCTTGGAGAAGCAAGGAATCTGGATCCTGGGAGCCTCACAGAGCCACTCCATGCTGCAGCTCCTGCAAAGGGCATGATGCAGCACAGCTCCCCAGATGGGGACATAATAGCACTCTGTTCCCTCTCCCCTACCTCCCCTCAGCCCCGGCCACACTGGCAGCTGTTGCTGGTTGGATGTGAGATTTGTATGCTGTTTACAGTGCTGCCTTTTTATTCTTGAACCTGAAAGCTTTACTAGGAATTAAATTCCAGCATCAGACTGCTGTTTGTGCTCCCGGGTGAAAGAAAGAGAAAGAGAGCTTTAATGCTGTCAAAAAGTGGGACCTGAATCATTTATGAACGGGCATCACAGGAAGCCCAGAGTCGGTATTCGGACAGGAGTTGCTTCCAGAAGGAAAATGTTTACCGTGGAAGGTCCAGCTCTGCCCTCACCCGTCAATCCCTAAGCCCTTGTTAGCAGGATTACATGAATTGTTCCTTTCATTATTAAAGAACATCCTGGTGGTGGAGGATGTTGTGAGAGGAGGCTGCCGACTACATTAGGACGGAGCCAGCTCCAGCATTTATCTTTCTGTGATAAGAGAGAGCTCTGCTCTGGCTGCCGCAGCTTATTTAGCTTTAGCTTTGTTCTTGTTGGAATTTTTTAAGACCACCTGTGACTCTCCAGGGGCTGGCTGAGCGACCGGCGGGTGGGCTGCTTCAGTGAATCAAACCCAAGTGGATTGTGGAGCTCAGCCACTTTTCCCAGCCCCAACCTCAGGTGACGAAGGTGCAGATTCAGAGTCAAACAGCTCCTAGGATGTATTTTTTTCCTTGGAGCCACTAACTCAATCCCTTCATTAGAAAGGCTATCAGCAGAAAGCAGAATGTTTCATTTAGAATCACGAAATTGCAGTGCTGAAAGGAACAGGAGAAAAACAGAACAAGAGCTAGCACTGTGAGCATCTGGGGTAGGTCCTTTTCCAGACCCAAACCACCCCTCTCCTACTGCATCCCCAAGCATGTCTATAACTGTTTAGAATAAAAATGCAACTTTCGTTCCTCTGCACACCTGGAAGGACTTTGTAATTCCCAGCCACCACGAACTAGCCACCCACTTCTTATGTGTACCCTTGGAGTAGCTGAGACACTGAAGTCCAGAACAGACAGGCTATCCCCAGAAAGGTCTTGGCAGTGCTGGTCTCCAGCACGGGTTGGTGTCTGCCAGGTCCCTCAGTACCCCTCTAAGGAATACTGCAAACCCAAGGAGGACCAAGAAGCCTGATATCAGAGCACTGGGCAGGACTCTTTCTACCTCTGGGAAAATAGGGTGATTGGTGCTTTCCCTGTCTGGCTGACCTGGCAGAGCTGTTGGGGAGCTCACGGTGGCCATGTTGGTGATGGCACCTCACATCCCAGAAAGCAAGGGCGACGGCTCATGCTCCGGCTCTGTCACTAACAAACTATGGGACTTGGGGAAACTTTATCTTCCTGCCCTTGTGTTTCCTCCTCCTAAACGAAAGAGTGATGTCTCCTAAGAACTCCTCCACTCTGTGGTTCTGGGCGACCCTCTGCCCTGGGCCCTAAGGCTCCTGGGCCTGGGTGGAGACTGGTGGGACCTGAAGGCGTGGGGAAAGGGGGAGCAGCAGAGGTATCTGTCTGGCCTGCCCTGAGGCCCATGTCCTCACCCTTAGCAGGAGCCTCGTGCCAACAGCTGGATGCTAAGGACAATTACCCACAGATGCCTCACAAGCTGGAGTGAGTTTCCGGCAGGAAATGAACTATTCCAGCAGCAAGAACATCAACAACCTCCCCTCAGGCTCTGGGGTCAGGCTGGAGGAGAGTCTGATGCACCAAAGTGCTATTCTTGCATGGTAACTGGTTTACCTCTCAGAAGGAAAAGCTACCCTCCCCACTCTCCCTACTTTTTTAGGCTGGAGGCTCCCTCCTAAAAAGCCCTGAGGAGAGATCAAAACCATCCTGGCTAACACGGTGAAACCCCGTCTCTACTAAAAATACAACAACAACAACAACAAAATTAGTCAGGTGTGGTGGCGGGTGCCTGTAGTCCCAGCTACTTGGGAGGCTGAGGCAGGAGAATGGCATGAACCCGGGAGGCAGAGCTTGCAATGAGCCGAGATCGTGCCACTGCACAACAGCCTGGGCAACAGAGCAAGACTCTATCTCAAAAAAAAAAAAACAAAAAGGTCCTGAGGAATGTTCACCAAATGCCAAATCCAAGTCAATTTGGAGCTCTGGTGATGTTCAGTGGAGTCTCTGGTAGGCAAAGTGAATGCAGAGAGAGGGCTGAGCATTCCAGGGGCTGGGAGAGCAAGAGCACAGTGCGCCTGGCCAAGGGCAAAGAGCATGGCCCAGGGGTGAGTCTTGCATCCTAGGATGGCCCAAGATGGGAAGCCAAGGTGGCTCAGGAGGCACAAGAGTCTGATGTCCAGAGTGAGGGAGCATCTGGGCAGAAATATAAGGCTTGCAACAAGAAGATTCTTTTAGCAGGAAGCAGAGCAATGCACAGAAAACTGTGCCCTGGGAGCTACAACTGAATAGCCGTCTGCCAGCTTGCCCCACATTAGGCCCTCAGTTCATCCTCTGAGAGTACAGCAGGTCAAGAGAATTCCCAGGAGGCTGAGCCACACATCACAGAGTTATTTCCAGCCAAGGTGCACAGAATGCTGACAAATAACCTACTCCTCTGGAGGGAGCGCAGTGGAGAGAAGAAGAGGGAGCTGTTGCTTTCAGGTTTGGAGGAAAACATCTATTGAGGGATCCGAGAGTCTCTTCCTGTTTCTGGGCCTGAGTTTCCGCCACTGTCAAATAAAGGAGTTGGATTTGAGAGTTCCTAAAGTTCCTTCCAGCTCTGACATTTTGAGAGTCTATGATTATTATAAATAAATAAATGAGATTATGCAGTAATTTGTCTTTTGGCATCAGGCTTGTTTCACTTAGCACAATGTCATCCGGATTCATCCATGTTGTCACAAATGACAAGATTTTCTCCTTCTTTTTAGGGCTAAATAATATTCCATTGCATACACAGATCACATTTTTTTTATCCATTCATCTGTTGATGGACACTTAGGTTGATTCCATGCCTTGGCTACTGTGAATAAGACTGCAGTGAACATGGGAGTACAGATCTCTCTTCAACAAACTAATTTCATTTCCTTTGGATATCTACCCGGTAGTGGGATTGCTGGATCACATATTTTTTAATTTTTTCTACTTTTTAATTTTTCGAGGAACCTCTATACTGCTTTCCATAATAACTGTACTAATTTACATTTCCACCAACAATGTACAAGAATTACCTTTTCTTCACATACTTGCCTCTAAAAAAGTCAAACTCACAGAAGCAGAGAGTAGAATGGTGGTTGCCAGGGGTTGGAAGTGGTGGGGGGCTGGGGAGAATGCAGCGATGTTAGTTAAATGGTACAAAGTTTCAGTTAGGCAGAATGAACAAATTCTAGGGGTCTGTTTTACAGCATAGTGACTAAAGTTAATAATCATGTATTACATACTTGAAAATTGCTGAAAGATTCTATCTTAAATGTTCTCATCACAAAAAAGTGGTATGTGAGGTGACATACATGTTAACTTGCTTGATTTAACCATTTCATCATATATACATATGTCAAAACATCGCATTGTACCCAATAAATATATACCATTTTCACTTGTCAATTGTACCTTAATAAAATTTAAAATAATAAGAAAAAAACAGAGAGAAGAGACAAAAAGAGGAAGGTAAGAAAGAAAAGTTTGAGGGGAAAAAAACAGTAAGATAGCAGAGGAGTGGGGAGAATTGGTCACTTTTTAAGGCAGATGAGTTTTGGAGAGGGGGATAGTGCCCTTGGTTGCACTAAGAGGAATTAATCTTTCAAGGCCTAAAATTTCTCTGTAAAGCCTCAGCCCCAGTTGCAAGAGGCCCCATATTGATTAGAGCCCTTCGACTCTAAGCCTAGTGATTACTTTGGAAGCATTGAGCAGACCCAGATTTCTACCCTGGAGAACTCAAGTCTAAGAACAGAGGATCCTTGAGCTCTAATTACACTGTCCGCAGAAAGAAGCCTGAGCGGTTCCTGAGCCTGTGGCCACAGCCCAAGTCCATAGCTCATGCCTAAGTGGGGCAGGGCTAGCCCAGGCGGGAGGATTAATGACAGTGATTGAATATTTTATAAGTGGAATATTGTGTATTTTCCAAAACCAAATGGAATGTCATTTTTTTCCCCCAAGAGAGATGGGGGATGTCACTGTCCTTGTTTCCCATTCAAACCGCATATTCGATGGCAAATAAGATGAATGGGACTTGGAGTTTCCAGGGAAGAGGGCAGAGACAGAAAGGGAGGAAAAAAATTCTTTTTCACTTTTTCCTCCCCCTGCCAGCCTGTCCTCACATTGCTGCTTTCCTCATCACCCAGTATTTGAACCCACTGTCCCCTGGACTACTCCAGCTGCCATCCAGGGATTACATCCCCTTCCCTGACCCCTGAATGCCCTCTGTCCATAAGGAGATTAAGTCACAAGGTCACCTAATCCATCCTGTTTCCAAGAAACACAGGGTATCAGACACGAAAAACTTGCCTACAGATCTTCCTTCATGTTCTTAGCCCAAGGCCTTATTTTCTTTCTGTATAACTTCCTTTGGTCTAACTGAAGTCCATCTCATTGCAGATGAAGGTCGTGCCCTCTAAATGTTGACTTTTGTGGAGAATGAAATATAACTGGCCTCCCTCCTTAGGGTGGAAGCTCTGCCTATTCTTCATGTGAAAGTCTTAGGATTCAAGTGCTTCAGAAACCCTGGATCTAGCATTGCCTCCAACTCACCCTCTTGAATGCATTACTGGCCTGTGCAAATGCAACTATTTGATTAGTGCTGGAATGGTGAGAGGCCCCTTCCCTTCTCAACACCCTATTATATGCTCCAAGGCCACCCACATGCTCCGCTGCTTTGCATTTGCCCTGCAATCTTTCATGCCAGTTGACTTTTCATCTCCAAATCCCTTTTCACATTAAACACAAACCCACACACTCTGTCCCATTTTCCTTTGAAATAAATCATAAGCCCATGCCAGAAACGACTCAGGGTGTTCTCTGGAATTTGTAAACAGCATTAAAGTCTTGTGGGAAATGTCACAGAGTGTTGGTCTGAATTTATTAAGTAATTTCTCAGCTTAAAATATATCTTTCCAGCCTGCTGTCTGACAACATTTACCTCTAATGGAATTTTATCCACTCTTGATCACTAAACTAAGCACACTCCTATCCCATAGTGCAGATTCCTGAGCTCTTCCTGTTCGGCTCTCAGTTAGGTAGGTTTCAGACACATGAGCCGTGCCCCTGCCTTTCAAAACCACTTGGAGCTCTAAGTGCCCAGCTATTCTCTATTTCCGAGGGTGCTAGTACGCCATTATACCACATGTACATGGATGCCACTGAACTTACAAACACGTTAGTAACATCCACATTCAGCACTCGCCAGTGGCAGAACCAGGAAATGTCTCAGAGAAGGTTCTTTATTCCTCCCAAATCTCCATCAGCTCCCAAGCTACCCCAAATAAACATACTGTTTAAAACAAAACCATAGTGGACTGTACAAAGTAGCTACAAGACCAGTCCCCTAGCCTGCCTCCCCTTTTTTCAACCAATTGTCATCTGTAAGCCCCTCCTTTGGAGAAATGTTGGCACTGTCCTTGGGTGATTTTGAATTCTAGTTTCAATCAGTCAGTTAAACAACACGTCTATAAAGAGCAGCTGTTTTGTACAAAGTAGAAATGAAGTGAGGGAATGAAGAGGCTGTCGGCTGATGTCTTTCCCAGATCCATCCTCTTTCTGTGGCCTGGGGCCTAGTTGGTTCCAGGACTCATCCTAACCAGGGCAAGAAGCGTTTCAGCAACACAAGCCCAGCGCTTGTTGGGGCCTAGCATGGGTCATAATACTCTAAGCCCAGAGTCCAGGTTCATTAATCCCAGACCTTGTTACGACTCTGAATGTCAGTGTTCCCTACCCTGTAATACACACAAGGTAGTATAACACACTGGTCAGAACATCTGCACCGTGGAACCAGACAGGGTTGGAATCCAAGTTCTGCTGCTTACTAGCTGTGTGGCCTTGGAAAGGTTGCTTAACTACTCTCTGCTTCAGTTTCCTTATCTCTATAATGATGACAATATTATGCCTACCTCATAGGGTTATTTTGAGAAATAAAATTCTAGATGTAAAAATGCATAAAATAATGCCTAGATATTCTTAAATAATGAATCATTAACATAATTAACAAAAAGTCATTGTTAGTTATCATTACTAAAATGCTTGCTACACTGTCTGGCTGGCAGTGTACCCTTAGCTTCTTGTCTTCTAATTAGACATAGCAGTCCCTCAGTGTCTGTAAACCACTTACTGCCTGGTGACTGGAGAGAGGCTCAGAAAGTGGCTGCCCAGGCTGGGTACGCCCAACACCTGCCTCCGAATATGGCTCTTCTCCTGGCATGGCTTTGAGGATGCAGGAACACATTCAGCTCTCAAGAGGTCTGCGTTTCTGGAACTGAAGGTAAAACTGCCCACACTGCCTTCTTCCTGAAAGACTGCCAGGAGCCCCCACTTCGTGGCTAGGCCAGCAGCTCCCTAGTGGCAAGTGTGGAACCAGGGCAAAAGGAGTTGAAGGTCTTAGTGGAAAGTGAAACTGGTTTCAATAGCCAGTCTTAGAAGAGAAGTTTAAAGCAACAGTTCATCAGAATAATCACAAAAGTGCCACAAAAAAAAAAAAAAAAAAAGTAAGAAACAAGAAATCTGAGACAAAATATAAGTGAATGAAAGCCCATCAGGCCAGGTTAAGAAGCCAAATATAGAACTGAAACTTTGAGAGTATTCCTATTAGAAATGTTGTCTTGTTCTGGAACATATGTTCTGTTTGAACATACCCCTTCTCTGTTCTAAGAATATACCGACGAACTAGATGGAAATCGCAGGTGCGTGTGCTGGCAAATGTTTATTGGTGTTCCTTTTTATCTGGACTCAAGACAGTACCCAACCTTCTGTTTGACAACATCACCTCAAACATGTTACAATTAATTATACCACTTTTCTTCACATCACATTTTAATTTGGAAAGACGTGGGAGACGTCTTTGTTTCTTAAGGAGATTTGCAAATTAATCTAAACTCACTGAAAATACATTTACAAACTCACAGTGGGTTAGCTATGTGTATTCTAACCTCGTTCTCATTTTTCAACTTCAAAGGATGGTTTTCTAACTGTGTGTCTGAAGTCTGAGGATATTTTGCGTCGTTTGAGAGATGAAATGAACTATACATTTATTTGTTTACTTTATACTTTGGATTTTAAATAAGCGGAAAGAATATGACAATTTAAAACATTTCTTCTGTGTCTTAAACCCTGATGAAAGCAATGGAGTGAAAGAATGTTCTTCCATGTCAAGACAAGCACTCAGGCAGTGGGCGGAAGGCAGGACTGTGTGCTAGGCAAGTCAGTGAGCAAGCCTGACCTGGGAGTCCGCCTTAGGGCTATCAAATCCAACAGTTAATGAGTAAAACTACAGAAACAACAGAGAGCATGAGGACAGGTAAGAAGGTCAAATGCAAACTGGTCAGAGCTGAAAATAAACCTAGGATTAATTATAAGTGAATTAAGCCTACCAGTGCAAATGAAGTAGCCAATTTTGCATTTGACATGTATATTTGTTAGTATCAGTTTTATATGTGTGTGTGCAAAGAGAACTTATTCTATTTGTACTTTTTCAATATTCATTAGGAAACTTCTTATTCTTTTAAAAAAAAAAAAAAAAAAAAACAGTATTTTAAAAATGCATGTGATGTTTCCTGTCAGTAGGGTTGGTTTTGCAAGTCATGCCCCTGGGAAGTTGTTTTCAAATCTTTATCTGCATCAGAATTACTGGGAGTCTCTGAGGCAGGAGGGCCAGGTATCTGCATTTTGTACACACTTCTCAGTTGAGTCTGAGGACCAGTAACGCTTGAAACCCATCACTCTACAAAACAGCTCTCTCTTCCTCTACAGCACGTGAGCTACGTGAGTAATTGCTACTTAGTGCTTTTATTCTCTCACTTCGCTCTTTCATTTCTACTTAGGAACTCCTTAGAATATAAGGAAAGTCACCTGGTTATTAGGAAGAACCTCCTTGAGATGTTATCCCTACCTCCCAGTTACTTACCAGGAGAACCTAGTAGGAAGACAAAGCATAGGCACGGAAGGTCATTACTAATATATGCAACCTGGGATGAGGTAAGGGTGGGAGTGTCCTGTTGGCACATATCTAGAAGTTTAGACAAGCAAAAGATAGGGGTACTGTGACTGGAGATGACTTTGTAATAAAAATGAGTTTTGGGAGTTCTAAAGGATGGGTAGTGTGTACAGAGACAAGTACTTGGAGGTGTGTTGCCAGGTGAGAGAAGGCTGCAACTTGAGGTTGCCGAGCAATTATCAGGGTTCCTCTTTGCTGTGATAATATGCTAATTAAAACTGCCTTCAGCTTCCACAGGCACTATCTAGTTAATGCTCAAAAAGGAGGAATTTTTAAAAAATGAGTCCATAAAATTTAGTATCAACTTAATTTTTATTCATTGTGAATCAATGCAGAAGCCAGAATAGACCTAACACATCATTGTTGAGTGTGTTTTGGAATCACGACACATTCTTGGCTGGAATCAGAAAGGTGTGAAAACTAAAGAGAAGGTCCCAGGTCTGCAGTTCCACTTGGGCTTGCACTTTTGCCCTTGGCATCTTCTAATAGGAACATCTCCAGGAACAGGAAGTCAACAAAACCCATTAATGGGTATAGGGTAAATCTATAGGGTGTATATACAGTACCACCCTGGACCTGGGTAACCAGGGCCTCTGCCCTTGGTTCCACAGTTTAGAGACCTCTGTGGTCCACCCCTCTTCCCTCTTATCCCCTTCTCAAGGGTGACGAGTCCACAGGTGAAGAGACATGCCCTCCAGGAGCCTATGACCTCCCTTGTAGATGACACTCTGGGTACTTGGGACACTGGAATTCCCTGCCCTTCACAAGCCACTTCTGCAGGTCCATATTCCCAAGGGTGGTCAGTGCCACAAATGTGTGCACCCCTCATACCCACTTGTACAAACAGAGCTTGGACAAGTGGGTAAAGGCCTTAAAGGATGGATGGGTGAGAGTTGAAGTCAGCAAGGAAAGAGCTAGAAGATGGGCTTAAGGGGCCTCAATTTCTACCCTTCCCTGGACCGTAGTAAAAATATTAAGGAGGTCACCAAAAATCCCAACCCGTTGGGATTTGTGACAGCCCCTTTCTATTTTGTGTCCAAAAGTCAAATATTAGGGGGCCATACCCTACATCTTATGTTTTCATGGCGAAAAGGACATGCCACTTCATTCCCTGGGAAAGAACAATAAAACTCCATTCTCTCTCCACTGCCTCTGGTTCTCCCCAAAGGAGAAGAAGTGACCTATCTGATTGGTGAGGTTGGAGAAATGTTTGTAAATGCGTAATTCAGCCCTTCCTGAGCTCTCTTATAGGCTCTACCTGCCTGTAGCCATCACCTTTTCTCCTCCGTGTGAGGATTAGGTCCATGTGGGGATTAGAGGGAGGCTCAAAGATTTTCTATTCTGTGAATGATATATTTGTAGATCCAATTCAGGGAGGATGAAGTAGAAACCCTGTATTTGGCCACAGATCTGACAGCAATCATAGCTGTCTCCAGCTGCAGACCCAACGTCATCTTCTGCGTGTGGAAATGGACCAGCAGCTCCACAATGCCAGGTCTGAGATAAGCCATGAGGGTCTTGATGGAGAATAAGACAGTAGGAAGTGAGAAGGGGGAGGAGACAGGAAACGTCTTATCAGTTTAGGAGGGAAAATAACTAGAACAAGGGATGAGGAACTACGGGGAACAAACTGTAAAGGGCATTTGAGGGCAGTTGAAAGAAATAGCTTTGTCTGGATACAGTAGAGGAAAAGGGGATTGAAAGGGAGATAGAAGATAGGGGACAAAGCATTAATGGAATTTAAGTAGGCCATGAAGCAAAGGATTTTCAGGTTCAAGAGAACCTAAAAGGGCTCTGGAAAGTGCAGATAACGTGCATAGGAGTAAAGGCCCAGAATCTAGTGATCTTAAGGGCCAAGAATGACTGCAGGATGTAAAAGTTCATCTACGTTAAGCTTGGTCAAACTGCATCTAATGAATGACTAAGTTGAATGCATACACCTATTTCTATCTGTGTATACCTTGAAACCTGGAGCTCCTCTCACTGTAAGGAGGGAGTTTGTGCAAGGAACAGCTGGTTGAACAGAAGCATGCTTTTGAACCTGGATGAAACCACAGTGCAGAGCTCAGTCACAATTTCAAAGTTAAAGCTAAAAATGACAATAACTCTCCAAGTTCCTGTAGCTGGAGGTGATGGAGGTGGCCATTAGGGCTGCCAGTTACTGCCAGATGTCCTGTTCTTTTATGCATACTTTTAGTTATCTAAATTAAATGATGGTTTGGCAGGGAGGGATTATTTCATTTTGTTTTGGAGTTTCCTGTCCACACCTTGGTTTAATTGAAGACACCGGGCTGTCATATAACTAATACTGGAGTTCATCATACTACACATTTGGGATGGTATGGACCCAAAGCTAGACCCAAATTAATATACGAAGGCATGGATGATGAGAAAATGGGCAACAAGGAGACATAGCTAATAGTTATTTCAAGAGAAGAAAATTTAGATGAAAAAAAGACAGAAACAGAGGCAGGAAGATTTTTTTAATTGGAAAGAAAGAAGGAAGGAAGGAAGGAGGATGAAGTAGAAAGGAGGCAAGGAGGAAGGGAAGCAAATAATTGGGTAGATTAACAGGGAATAGAGAAAGCAAAGGAGAAAATAAATGTTCTATAAGTAAAAATATCCTTATACGCATGACACAAGGGTATTTTCTGCATTTCATTCAACCTCTTTGTGGTTGTTTTGTTTTAAAAAGCAGCAGGGAATATCAAACAGCTGTTTTTACAGCTTCTGTCACTTTGTCAAAGCCAGCCTGCAGAGTCTGACTGTCAGGCACACCCAGACGGCCTGCTAGTGGCAAGGCGCTCTGGTGAGCAGATGGGCCAAGCCTGCAGCCACACAGAAAGGTCAGTGCTGATGCCCATCAGGCCCCTCAGGGCTAGAGCCGAAACCAAGACCCTGGGAACTGGCCGGAGAGAGATAAACACTCAAGGCAGCATTTCTCTTCCAGATTAAAAAGAAAGAAAGAAAGAAAAAGAATTCGCCTAGAGATAATCTTCCCTCAGTGCAAGCAGCAAAAAACTCAATGTCAGATGACATGGACTTAGGTCCCAACTCTGCCATTTCTGACCTATGTGGCCTCAGGCTGGTTGTTTCCCCTCTGAAAGTCTCAGTTTCCCCGTTTATGGAATAAGGATAATCCTTCACAGGGTTCTCATAAAGATTAAATGAGGTAACCCTAGAAAATAGAGGCCCGTGGTCAGTATGTTAGAAACTCAAGTTTGGAAAAAAGAAACCAACAAACATAGATGATAGACAGATGGAGGAAGGGTGAGAGATTAGATAGATAGGATGACTGACTGATAGGTAGGTGACAGACCCATAGATGAAGGACATCCTGCAAAGTCTTTCAAATAAATTTTTGGTTTCTGATAAATGTAAGAAGGGTCTTCTACTCTCTTCCTCTCCTCCCATTCCTGCCAGTAGCAGCCAGGCCACTTGGAAATCACAAAGGCGACTCTCCTTTCCAAGTCCCTTCCCAAACAAGCCCTCCAGTAGCACTGCTCATGGGCAAACACTGCCACGTCCAACAGAGAGGTTTTTATCAGGGTAGGGGACCCTCAAGGAAGGGGCTTCCTCCCTTGGTGGTGTGTTCCCTCCTAAGAGTTATTGCACTACTTCATGATGTATCTGTGATGGGATGGGAGTAGGGGACACATAGAGATAAGCAGTAGGAAGAAGAAGAGATGCGATCTCAAGAGCACCAGCATACGAAGGCAAGAGTAGCAAGTCTGTCTCTCCTCCCACAGGCTGGTGAGGTCATGGTCAAAGGTCAAGGAGGATGTACCTGGAAGAGGGCCCTTTCCTCACAAGACCACAGCTTACCCAAGTGCATCTTTACAGGGCTCCTGCCAGCTCACCAGCACCCTCATCTTTATCATTCTCTTCCCAGAGCAGAAGATTCCAGAAGACAAATGAGCCTTTTCTGCAGGGCCTGGAGAATCATGCAGTGTTCGCCTCCTCACTGAGCCCTTGGCTTGCCAGTCTGAAAGCATGGCCCTTGGCCTGGCCTCCTTGAGACACTTAGATGATAAATAGAGCCTGCTCTCGCCACCACCTGCACTTGGGCCCACCCCAAACACTTACCCAGGAGCACGATGGCTAAAATTATAAATCAAGTTAACAAACTGTTAAACAAAAATATACTCTACCCTCCTACCTTGACAAATATACCTTCATAAGCCTGGAAAGTTTAAATTTAGAGTTTCCCGGCTCCTGGGAGCTCACACTGGCAAATGGAGCTATGGGGAAAGATGACTTCCCGCCCCCAGGCTGCCCCCACCTCTTCCCACACTGGGCTCTGTCTTGCCCTTGAGAGACCTCACACACATGCGGACACCCAGCCCGCATGTCCAAGCTCTGTCCACAACCCCAGTGGGACAATCCATTCTTTAAAGGAAGTACTGGGAAGAAGCTTACACAGACTCAGCAGCAGGTGGGGAGCCATTTGGCAGGGAATTGCAGGTTCTCAGGTACCTGAAGTATGGTGTAGAAAGAGGGTCACTGTCCTTGGGTGGGTGTATCCTCCAGGCCTTAAGGATTTAGTGTCCTTTGGGGAGGACTATGGCTGGAAGGGGGTCAGAGCAGGCAGATCCAGAGCAGAAGTCCCTGTGCCCAGATCCTTGCTGTCAGCATCCTCATCAACATCATGCCCTACACCCAATAGCATGCTCATTCCCATCCCAGGCAGTGTAGAGAACATTACCATTGGATTCGCTGCCTGCTTGGGCCCTTGCTACACCCTTTTAGCCACAGTTTTACCAGCTCCAGCCAGGAACTCGAGTTTCTCAAGCCCGAAGCCCTTTTGGGAAGAGACTGCAGGGGCAGAGAGAGGAGAGCCAGGCTGGAGACTGAGGCAGGGTTGAATGGAGCGATGACTCCTGGGGCAGGTCCCATTGTTAAGCAGGCCCCCCACCAGATTTAATGGAGCGTTTCTGCTGTTCTTTTCACAGTGTTGTGGCTCTTAATAGGCTCCCCTGGCGGGCCTTTCAGAGCCCACTCTGCCTCTGAGCAGCTGCTGTGCTGAGCGAAGGAGCAAGCAGGCTCGTTTGCAGACCACGTGCCTGTCGCCTTCTTGGGAAGCCATCACAGCACGTCCTGGAACAGGCTCCCGAGGAGGCATCACAGTTTAGCGTAATTCATCAACTTCACAGCTGCTACTTGGGAGGGAGGGGGCCAAGGAAGCCAGCGCCAAGCCACTCAGGAATCTCAGGAGCATTCCCTAGGCCAGCAGCAGAGAGAAGGTGAGCCCCAGCAGGAGTGGGCAGAGCTTGCAACGTGCTGCTAGCTTCACCTCCAGCCCTGGCCCAGACCTCTACGCACCCTGAGGGTGCCAGCAGACTGGAAACAGGGAAACAGCTGGGTCTTCAGAGTCAGGGAGAGTGGACTCAAGCCTCCTCATCATCCACAATCTATGTTTCAGGTGATTCCGATGCACACTAAAGTTTGAGAACACCTGGTCAAGCCTCCCCCACCCCCATCCCAGTGGTCTCCCCATTTCTCCACCTTGGCCTCTCCCTAGAATTACCCTGACCTCCTGACAATCTAGCAACTAAAAAGGTCAGCGCCTGGCACGAGAGCAACCTCCAGGACCCTGCTCCAGCTGCCTCCATTCTGCTTGGTCAGTGCCCATTATTATACCATATCAGGCCTGCCTACCCTATGGGGTTGTTGTGGGCATTAAATAAATAATGCCTGTAGGGTGCATAACAGAACACCTGGCATAAAGAAAGCACTGGACTGGTGGAAGATACCTTGATGTTATTTTGGGGGTCCTTTACTTTCTTTGCAACCTCTGGGTGCACAGTTCTGCCCTGGGCCAATTTCCCATTTCTTGTCTTCCTTTCCTCTGCGGCAGAGAGCCAGCCTGCTTGCCGGCTTCCAGTGGTCACCAGAGCCTCCTTGGCCTCACCCACCTAGGAACATCACAGCACCTCTGTGTTCCACCCCACCCGTCCTATACCATGCATTCCAAAAGAAAACATACAACCTCAAAAAGTTAATGTTTTTTGGTTTTGATTTTTTTTTTTTTTTTTTTTTTTTTGAGATAGGGTCTCACTCTGTTGCCTAGGCTGGAGTACAGTGGCACAGTCATGGCTCCCTGCAGCCTCCATTTCCATCTTCCGGGCTCAGGTGATGCTCCCACCTCAGCCTCCTAGGTAGCTGGAACTACAGGTGCGCACCACCACACCCAGCTAATTTTTTTTTTAGAGATAGGGTTTCACCATGTTGCCCAGGCTGGTCTTGAACTGCTGGGCTCAAGCAATCCATCTGCCTTGGCTTGCCAAAGTACTGAGATCACAGGTGTGAGCCATCGTGCCCAGCCTGGTTGTTTTTTTAATAGATTGTTTTTTAGAGCAGTTTTAGGTTCACTGCAAAATTAAGCAGAAAGTACAGAGTTCTCATGTTTTCCCTTGTCTCCACACAAGCACAGTCTTCCTCACTGTTGTTTTAATCAATAAACCTACATTGACACATCATTATCACCCAGAGTCCATAGTTTATATTAGGGTCCTTTCTTGGGGTTGCAGATTCTGTGGGTTTTGACAAATGTAGAATGGCATGCATCCACCATTAAAGTACCATAGAGAGTAGTTTCACTACCCTAAAAATCTCATGCTCTGCCTGTTCATCCTTCTATTACCCCAAACCCTGGCAACCACCCATTCTTTTACTCTCTCTGTAGTTTGGCCTTTTACAGACTGTCATTCAGTTGGAATCACACAGTATGTAACTTTTTCAGATGGCTTTGTTCAGTTAGTAATATACATTTAGATTCCTTTACATCTTTTTATGGCTTGCTAGCTCATTTCTTTTTAGCACTGAATATATTCCATTGTCTGAGTGTACCCATGTATTCATTCACCTAATGAAGAACATTTTGGTTGCTTCTAAGTTTTGGCAATTATGAATAAAACTGCTATAAACATTCGTGTGCATGCTTTTGGGTGGACACAAATTTTGAACTCATTTGGGTAAATACCAAGGAGTACAATTGCTGAATCATATGGTTAAGAGTATGTTTAGTTTTCTAAGAAGTCACCAAACTGTCTTCCAAAATGGCTGAACCATTTTGCATTCCCACTAGCAATGAATGAGAGTTCCTGTTGCTCCACATCCTCACCAGTATATGCTGTGGTCAGTGTTCTGGATTTTGGCTATTCTACTAGGTATACGCAGTAGTGCAGCTCATCATTTTAATTTGCAGTTCCCTAATGACATATGCTGTTGAGCATCTTGTCATATGCTTACTTGCCATTTGTACATCTTCCTTGCTGAGGTGCCTGTGTGGGTCTTTTGCCCATATTTGCTTTCTGATTGTTGAACTTTGTATATTTGAGTTCTTTGTATATTTTGGATCACTGTCCTTTACCAGAAATATCTTTTGCAAGGATTTCTCAGTCTATGACTTGCTTTCTCATTATCTTAAGGTTCATTGATTTCTAATGTTTTGTTTTGTTCTCTTCTGTTTTGTTTTAGTAGCAAAGAGACAAAGGGTAAAAATAAGAACTATTTAGTAGAAGTGAATGTTATAAGCACTCTAAAAGGCCTCACAGTGGAAGTTCTCCTGAGGTCTAGGGACAGAGCACAGATGGCTTTCACAAGTCCCCCAGCTCCTGTCCTTCATTTCCATTCATCCACCCTTTGATTAAAAGCTCCATCCTTAAATAAGGAACTCCCCAGGCAAACTTCCTCAGAACAGTTTTTTGTTCCAATAGACAAATGATTAGCATTTCTCAACACCTTTGGGCCCACTGGCCTCTCTGAGAATCTAATCAAAGCTGCAGGCGCATCCCCATTAAAATGCGCATAGACACATAAGCCCACACTCTTACATGCCCTCTCAGGGTGTTCACAGGCTTCCAGAAGCCCATCCAACATTTGGTGCCACCAAATTAAGGAGCCCTGCTGGAGAAGAATAAAAGAGAGAACAGAGCTGCTAACAGGCAATCAGGCAGGGCACCAAGGAGCAAAGTTAAAGGCATTTTCTTTTCAAAGAAAAACCCAAATTCACAATTTCCTATCTTCAAAGCCCCTGAGACCACTCTCTTGTCAGCGCCTTGCTCTTTTGGGATCTGGGGAGGAAATAAAGAAATGCAGTCCTCCTCCCACCGCAGCAGCGCCACCCCCCACCTCTGCCCCTCAAGGCCCCCTAGTGGGCCATCAGTGGGTTTGCTGCCTGGGGCCTTCGTGGTTCACACAGGAGGCAGGTTAGGGCTAGGGCAAGGTGAGTAAAAAACCACAGTGCAAAATGTAAGGGGACACTCACTCTCTGGGCTCTGCAGAGAAGTCCATCTAAGAGACATTTGGCCAGTAGCCTTCACCATTTATGGAAACAGTCAGCTGCCAGGAGGGTAGAAAACTTTGGCCCAACCAAGATAGAGTTGGTTTGTACCAACCACAGCCACTTCAAAGCAAAGCTCTCTGGCATTTCACCAGCTCCCAAACCACCTCTGGTGACTTTTGAAATGAGGGCAGTCCAGCTGTCACATGGGAAAGAGAGCAGGGACCTTGTTATCACTTGACACGGAGCCCCAGAGAAGCGTGGCTGGGAGCCCTGAGGAGAGGGTCTTTCTCCATCCCCCTCCTGGGGTGGTGGCAGTCACGCTTGCTGGAGTGGCTCCTTCCCTGTGGTGAGATGAAGGGACCACCTCCAGGAGGTCTGAGTGTGGACGCTGGGGCCTGGTCTTCGCACACAGTCCTCTTTCTCTTCAGCGCCATTCACATGCAGCCTCCACGAGCTCACCCTTCCCATGGCTCCTGGGCATCCACACCACCCCTTTCCCTCTAGAAATAGATTCCACTGCCCCACAATCTTCAGCTCTGGGCTCCCTCCCTCCCCTCCCCTCTCCCCATCTGTCAGCTGCCTGAGGCTTCTCCAGTCTCCCCATGCCCAGGAAATACCAGCCCACCAGAGGAGGGGCAGAGCCCACCCACCCGCCTTCTGCCCCAACCCTGTGGCTGCGGTGGCTGAGGATAGGGGAGGGAAGTGTTGTAGAACAGACAGGAACTGAGAATGGCAGGGGAAGGGATCATCAACAGCTACTCAGGTGTGAAGCTGGTGAGCCCTGGAAAGTTAAATGGGGTGTGAAATTCATCCTTCCACGTCTTTCAGAAGTGGGAGTCTTCACTTGCTGGGGGGCCCCAGCCCAGATGGCCAAGGAGGCAGAACAGGTGAGGCCGGCAAATCCTCACGTAGAGGGAGACTCCCCTTCCTCTACCACGCACCTCTTTGTTCTCCTCACCTTCGCCCCATTACACAAACTTCATCCCACTCCCCTGTCACTGCTGTTATGTCAGGCCTTGGAAAAGACTGATGCTGAGACCACTGGAGGAGGTGGGGGAGCACACATGTGCCCCCCCGACACACACACACACACACACACACACACACACACACACGAGTAACCTGGAACTTGAAGGGCTTTTTCCTAAACCCCATCCCTTAGGGAAGGCGGTTTTTAGGATTTTCAGAATTTTCAGGGATGGGAGAGTGAAGGCAATGAACCTACACAAAAGTTGTCCTAAAATGATGAGACTATAAATAATTTAAAGTCTTCCTAACAAGGACTTGTTGTGCCATGGAAGACTTGAGGAAGACAGGACAGGAGTCCCGAAGTCAGCCATGTGACTTCATGATTCTCTGCCACTCCTCACTTGGAGACATCTAATGGCACATCTTGCCTTCCTGGACCTCTGGTTCATGACATAAATATTTAATGAGCATCCTCATTGTGACAGGAACTGTGCTAAGTATTGGAGATCAAGCTAATAACAGCTACATGCTTTTTATGTATGGGCATAAAAGTTCCACGTGTTCTAAGCACTTTGCTTATGCTATCTCACTTAATTCTCACAATAACCCTAGGAGGTAGACACTTTACAGATGAGGACCCTGAGGCACAGAGAAATTAAGCAAGATGCCCATAGCCACCCAGCTAGAAAGTAGTGGAACAGGGTTTGGACCCAAGTTGTCTGATCTCAGACCCTGCTCTTTACCACTATTGTATACTCCCTCTCAGACAAAAACAGACACAATCCCTGTTTCATGGACCTCATAGAGTTGGTTTGTACCAACCACAGCCACCTCAAAGCAAAACTCTCTGGCATTTCACCAGCTCCCAGACCACCTCTGGTGACCTTTGAAAGTGAGGGCAGTCCAGCTCTCACATGGGAAAGAGAGCAGGGACCTTGTTATCACTTGACATGGAGCCCCAGAGAAGCGTACTAGTGCAAAGAAGGCATACTAGTGCAAAGTATGCCCCGTGGTCCAAATCGAGTCCACTGCCTCTTTTTATAAAGAAAGTTTTATTGGAACACAGCCACACTCGTTTGTTTACCTATTATCTATGTCTGCTTTCATACCACAATGGCAGAATTCAGTGGTTATGACAAAAACTGTATGGTCCACAAATCTTAAAATATTTGCAACATGGCCTTTTGTAGAAAAACTTTGCAACTCCTGATCTAGTGGAATAGAATCATCTTGCCCTTCCCTGGGACATCAGGGGGACACGTGAGGTGATGATAGAGACAACACTTCGAGCTCATTGGGCTAAGGAGTCCCAGTGAAGCACAGGCAGAGTATGCCCAGCCTATTCATCCCCCAGGATGGCCAGCCAGGATGTGCTGGGAGCAGCCTACTCCTAACTGTTCCCACTATCACTCAGTGCCTAAGCCCAGGGGATAAACACCAGGCACTGGCTGGCAAGAGCCATAGCTACAGTCAGAGGATCCACCTAAAAGAGGGAATCAATACATTCTCTGGGACCCAGGCACTGCAGGCAGCTTGGGAGATAGTGAGCTCTGCCTCTACCCAGTGGGTTGCTGATTGATCTACCTTATCATTCAACATTCAATAAGTATTCACTGTGGGCCATGCCTAGAGTGAGTGCTGTGCTCATAGGGAGTCATGCTACGGATATGGCTCAGACACAATCACACACTGGACAAGGATTAGACAAAAAACACCATACTGTTCCTCCTAATTCTCGATGCTATGCTTTGATGTTCTCCCAGGGTTTGCGCATTTGCAAGGAAGGCCTCCAAATTTAGGTCACAGGTGGTACGCAGGAGAGGATCAAATTTGAATAAAGCTGCCCCACTACTTTTCTCGCTTCCAAGGCAAGCTTCCAGCTCTTTCCAAACCTACCCCATTAGTTTGCAGAGCAGCTCTCTCAGCAAATATTACAAATAGATATGGAAATATATATTTCCATATATATTTTTCCACATATATATTCCAAATATATAGTATACAATAAGCCCCAGATTATTTTATTCAACCATGATTAAATGGCAGCTAATGAAAAAAACATTCAGAACAAACATGAAGTAAAGAAGCTGTTGACATAAGTGCTTTGAAGATGTCAAACCTCAGGCTAGCATGGGACTTTGCTTAGATGAAAAAGGTGAGAACGTATTTACATATCTGATACAAAATTTAGGTTAAATCCATACTTTTTCTGTATCTTGTCATTGTTGAGTTTCCATCTAGGTCTACTTCTTTAAAAATGCAAACAATTTTCTACAGTATTGAATGGTTTAAGAGCTCTAAGAACTGTTGGCTTGTTAACTAGTAGACCACTGAAGTTTGCTGTAGGAGACAATGTGTGTTAAAATATTTGCTGTAGAAAATTGTTCACTTAAGGTAGCTAAGTTATGTTTATCAAAACAGGTTGAATTTTCTCACCAGCCTTGCCATCATTAATCCACTGAATACGACCTCCCTGGTCTTGTTATAATTCAACCAGTGAAAACAACTCGGTAGAGCCTCTTAAAATTAGGAGCATGACTAAAGGCATTCCTTCCCTAAAAATGGGTTAGTTTGAAAGTAAAATAAACAAGTGTTTCCAACAGATTAACTTTAAAACACCATGTAGAATCTCGATTTTCCACGACAGGGGAATTCTCATGTAAGGAGGTTTAATGAGACTCTGCCTAAAGAATTTTCCCTTTCTAGCACCAACACATCGGCACATCTTTAGGTCACCAGGGTGTATTTCTAGAGGCCCAGCTGCTGCTCATTCTTCCTACTTCATTCCAATTCTGAGAAAAATACACAAAGTGCATCTTTTCCACAAGCCACGAGCCAGAATCCTCATTACCTTCCCTGGAGCTCATCACCACAGAAGACTCTGGGAAAACTGGCAGGGAGGCTGGAGCATGGGGAGGCTCCTGGGAGGACTCCTGCTGTTCTCTGACCTAGCCCGGAGCCTCCCTGAGCCAGAGACCTGGGACTGGAGAAGTAATTTGCTTTTTAATATATTTCTCCCCTCAAACAGGATCAGAGAAGTGGTGATGGTTATTGCTGAAAGCTTTATGGGTTAGACACAAACATTAATGGAATGACAGCTGGAGAAAGACAAATATAACGTTATTATTCCAGGCATCTCTCGGGGGAGCTGGCTAGATGGCCATAGCAGGTGTACCAGAAAACCATGTGGTGGCATCCATCAGTGGCCTCCCAGGCCAGGCGTGTACAGACTAGAATGAATGACTTCTTCCAAATACGTCCTGCACACATTCCAAGAAAAAGCAGGGACATGCTGAAGGTGTGGCTTGCATGGCCCAAGAAAAGACTCAGAGCGGGGCTAGGTTTTGAATAATCAATTGCTCAGGTGAAAACAGATGAAACTGTTCTCAGTTTCTGGGTGAGGCTAAAGTGGGAAGCAGCTATGTTCCAGAGAGGCATCAAATCCTCATCTATTCTCAGGCGCTAAAAGACACCCAAGCATCCCAGGGGCAGCCCACCACCTCCCTTCCCACAGAGAAAACAGCCAACTCAAGATAAAAACCTCAAGGGGGGAAGTGTCTTCCTCCCTCCCCTTGCTTTTCCCTTTCTTTCTGTGTTTTGCACCATCTCAGCTGCTGCCTCTCTCTCCTTTTCTTCCTCTTCTCTTCACTCCTTCCACTTTCCTTCTCCTAAATACCCCCCTGACCCCCTCTCTATTCCCATTGTCTGGTGACCTCTGCCTGTTCACCTGAGGCTTCAAATGCTCACAGACAGGAGTTTCTCCCAAACTCAGGAGAAAAAGGTGTTTCTCAGTAGACAGACTTACTAGCGAAAACAGCCAACACCATGAGGAAGCCCAGGACGGAATCAGGGGGTCGCTTTCTCAAGCTTGACCTCTTCTTTATACCTCTACCTTGTTGGGAAGGCTGCAAGATACGGTGTCAGGACACGGGCTTTTAAGACAGAGATACTGAGGCTTGAATCCTGGCTCTAATATTTACAAACTATGTGGTCCTGGGCAAGTGACGCTACCTCCCTGGCCTCAGTTTCTTTATCTGTAACAGTGAGAATAATACCTATCTCAGAATTGTTATAAGGATTAAAAGAGTTAATGTAGATTAAGTGTTATGGCCCATGACTGGTGATCAATAAAGTGAGCCCAGCCCTTTCCCTTCCCTCTTCTTTCTGTGATTCAAAAGTGTGGTCCCCTAATTACTCATGACTTCCTTGGAGAAATGTCCCAGAAGACTGGTGTTCGGATCCATCCATATCACACCCCACTCCTCGCCCACATCACAGGACAAGTCAATATCTCCAGGGTGTTCTGTGTCTTCTACCAGGCTTCTGTTAGGCCAGGCCAGAAGGTTATGGTTAAAAGTCAAGTGTGATCAAACACTGGGAGCAGCCGCTTATGATGAGAACAGAGCTCTGGGTGGCTTACAGGATCAACAAGGCTTCTCAGGTTCTGTTAACAATTGATCCAATTTCACCTCCCTTTTTTAGTCCTGGTGTAGCTCAGCCCTCAAGCAGTCACTTTTAAGACAGCCAGCCCCGGGCTCTTCTGATGGACCCAGGTGCTGGATATCGCCACCCAGTGTCTATTTTGAGATAGGCCTACTCCTCCACAAATGGGCTCTTCCTCCTGGCAGGAGTCTTACCCCGACACCGACTCACACACACCTCCGTGCAGTCAGACCACTGCATATTTTCCAGTGGCCTCTCCTCTCCATCCTTGAGAAAATGCAGGGAGTATATGGAGCACTCCCAAAAACACTCCCTAGCTGTGCACACAAAAAGTTTTCTAGAATGAAAGCCATAAATGGTGCAGTGGCCATTTATGGCTGTAATCCCAACCCGTTGGGAGGCCACGGTGGGAGGATCATTTGTGCCCAGGAGTTTGAGACCAGCCTGAGCAACATAGTGAGACTCCATTTCTATTTAAAAAAAAAAAAAAAACACATTAGGCTAGGCTTGGTGCTTCACGCCTGCAATCCCAGCTCTTTGGGAGGCCAAGGCCGGTGGATTACTTGAGCCCAGGAGTTCGAGACCAGCCTGGGCAACATGGTAAAACCCCATCGCTACAAAAAATAGGGAAATTGGGCCAGTCATGGTGGCACACACCTGTAGACCCAGCTACTTGAGAGGCTGAGGCAGGAGGAACGCTTGAGCCTGAGAGGAAGAGGTTGCAATGAGCCATGATCATGCCACAGTACTCCAGTCTGGGTGACAGAGTGAGACCCTGTCTCAAAATTTAAAAATAAATAAAAATAAAATAAAATAAAAATTAGCTGGGCATGATAGTACATGCCTGTAGTCCCAGCTACTCGGGAAGCTGAGGCAAGAAGATCACTTGAGCTTAGGTGTTTGAGGCTGCAGTGAGCTATAATTACACCACTGTATTTCAAGCTGGGCAACAGAGAAAGACCCCATCTCAAAAAAACAAAAAACAAAAAACAGCCATAATAACAACCAGTATCATATTGAATAACCAGTAGCATTTTGAAATTTGAAACATTTTATCCATTTAAACTCTGTCAGAGTAGGCCAACTGCCACAAAGAATGACCTCCAGATTTCAGTGGCTTAACATAGTGAAAGTACTTCTGGTTCTCATCACAATTCAATATAGGGAGGTAGAAAGGAGAGGAAACTCTGTCCCTCATAGACATCAGGGACCCAGTCTCCTTCATCTGCGGCATTGCCATCCCACTAAGTCTTCCTTAAAGTCAGAGCCTCTAAGTCTTTTTTTCACAGTGCACAGACCAGGAAGGAGAGAGCAGAAGATCCTGGGGGATGTTTCTATGAGCCAGGCCTGGAAATGGGGAACATCAATTCCACCCACATTCATTTGCCAGAACTTAGTCACACGCTTACCTAATCGTAAGGGAGACTGGGTGCTTGGAACAAAGGAGACCACATTTGGTAAACAGATAGTACTGCACTGTCTCTGCTATAAAACCATTAGACAAGTATTTTTCCACAGAGAAGGAAACTATGGTTTGACACACCCAAGACGCCACTGTTAGTAAATGGGCTTGAAACCAAGTCTTGAACCCAAATCTTCTAGCTCCAGTCCATTCTTTAATTCATGCAGAATTTCTTCCTCCTGTGGGTACATGTTGCTGAGCAAGTTATGGAGTCTTAAGAATGACTAGGCCCTGCCCATGTCATCTCCTTTTCTCTTTACCTCCAGGCATTTGAATAGCCAAAGAGAAACATCACTAAATACCTCCCTTCCACTCACTCACAAGCAACCCTTCCTTCTCCTGCATTATAGGAGTGGGATCCAGCCCTCTCCTACTGGCATAGCCATGAAAATAAAGATGCTTGAGCACATCTACATCTTTGATCCTGCACTCATCCTTGGCTTAGAAGAGCTCACAGTCTAATGAGATAGACAGAAATGTCAGAAAAGCTATAACTAGTCTTGATTAGACAATAGCAGAGGCCTTGGCTTAGAAGAGCTCACAGTCTAATGAGATAGACAGAAATGTTAGAAAAGCTGTAACTAGCCTTGATTAGACAATAACAGAGGCCTCTACAATGTTGTACAGGAACACGATGAGCAAGAAATTGATTTTTTTAGAGAGTCAGAGGAAGTTACAGAGAACAGGTAATGTTTGTCCTGGGCCATGAGTCAGGAATAGCCTAACCGACAAGACAGGTGAGGCACCACAGCCCAGGGAAGAACATTTGCACAGAAACAAACAGGGGAAAGGAGATGCTCAGGCAAGTCCTTGACAAGGAGAATCCCAGAAGGCTCCAGAAGGCCCCCTTCTTACCTTCTGGTTCTTCTGGAAGCCTGGGAAGATGAGGGACTTTGAAGAAGGTCATAGTCTGGACAGAGTCCCAAGGTATTATGATACAAAAACAAAGGATGGTATCTCCACGTGGGGCCCAACACCTGCAGTAAAGTTAGCCTGTCACTTACACAACACTAATATTTAGAGGCACTTTTATACATTATCTCATTTCATTCCTTTTTTGCAGATAAGGAAAGCAAATCTTAGAGAAGTTAAGTTACTTGGCTAGCAGGCCACAGGACTAGAACTCAACCCCAGATCCTGGACTCTAAAACTCAGGTATTTTCCACTGGGACTTTTGTCCGTAGGACAGGAAGGGGTAGTATAATGAGGGAAACCACAGGGGACTTTTCAGGGTCCCCGTCAGGGTCCTTCCTAAAATGGATAGCTTATTTCAATTCTTTTTCCTTCCTTCCTCACACATAGAGTTGAGAGCTGATCCTGAGAACCTGCTCCTAGAGAGATTTCCTCGTCTATGTCCCCAACCTAAAGAATGAACGGATCTCCTCTGATCCTGGAGAGCCCTAGCTTTCCCATTCCCAGGTCATCTACAGTTCCTCTACCTTATCCTGATCATCCTTCTAGAAAGCCACCAGAAGACAGAAGAACAAGAACAGAAGCAGAACCCAACACAGAAGACAGCGTCATCTTCCCCATGCTCTGTGAACCCCACAGGCCCCCTCGTGACCTCCACAGAAAAGCACCTGAGCAGAAACAACTTTCTCTGCAGTGTCAACCCCACCTTCTGCCACCCCAGTGCCGAGGACCCCTCCATTTCTCTTTCTCCTAATCCTGCTGTTCTTTATTTTCTTTCAAATCAGAATTGGATCAAGAGAGTAAAGACTGATGATGCTGTTTTTGATGAGGTTCTCTGACCTCTCTGGAAGGTGACCCGAAGGGAGGTATCCCTTCTGAAGTTGATCAGGGCTCCTGTCTTCCTCTGCCAGAGAACAGCAGCTGGGGGGAAACACTGGTGGCCACGAGAACCTGGTGCTCCTCCCACAGAACCTGAGGACTGAGCGCGGTGGGGACTGCTGGATACAGCTAGAGGCACAGATTCTCCCAGGAGTAAGCAAATGTTCCATGGTAGAGGCTACTTTCTTTTTTTTCTTTTTTTTTTTTTTTTTTTTGAGACAGAGTCTCGCTCTGTCGCCCAGGCTGGAGTGCAGTGGTGCAATCTCGGCTCACTGCAACTTCCACCTCCCAAGTTCAAGCGATTATCCTGCCTCAGCCTCCCGAGTAGCTGGGATTACAGGCGTGCACCACCACGTCCAGCTAATTTTTGTATTTTTAGTAGAGACAGGGTTTCACCATGTTGGTCAGGCTGGTCTCGAACTCCTGACCTCAGGTGATCCACCTGCCTCAGACTCCCAAAATGCTGGGATTACAGGCGTGAGCCACCACGCCCAGCTGAGGCTACTTTCTGTCTTTGCTCACATATAGGAGCAGCCAGATGTTCCAAATCAAAAAAGAGGGATATAGTCTACTCAAGGGAATTTTTTTCTCACTTATATTTGTTTATATGCAAATTCCTATAAAGGTACACAAATTAAAACACACGAAGTTATCTGTTAATTGAATCACACTTACTCAAAAGAATAATGCTATACATAGATGTAGGACTCCCCCCCAAATCCAGTGTTTAGTGCTGCCAGGGGTACTAAAGAACATAATCCTTTCTGTAATCTTTTCTTCCCTGCAATGGTTCACAAAGAAAGAAACAGGAGAAATGTGGTGTTCAAAACTGAATAAGGAGATTTTGGAGCAGGGCTCCTCAGATAGCACCTAGGAGATGAAGGAATCTAGAACCTTCTTAACTGTGTTGAAAAAAATCCCACCATTACACGCCTCCCTGATTGTATTTGTCATACTACATTGTAAAACTTTTCCTACTTGTTTTTTGTATACACTAGGAGTGCTCTGAAGCCAAAGTCGTCACTGTGTTCATCTTTGAATCCCCTGTGCCTAGTGCAGTGCCTCACAAGGAACCCAGTAAACACTTGTTAAGCAATTCATGTATGAACTGGTAGACTGTAAGCTATGCCAACCAGGAACTAATGCTCTCTAAACTCTTTCAGATCTCAACTTTTCAATTTGTTTTGTTTCCTTGACTTCGAAGTAAAATTTCTTTTTTAAAAAATCCAGGCCAGGCATAGCAGAGTGGCTGACATCTGTAATCCCAGCACTTTGGGAAGCTGAGGCTTGGTTGCATCACAGAGGGATTTTGTCCATGCCTACGTACAGTGCCTACGCGTAGTGAAAGTGAGATAAAGATTCCTTTTAAGGATAGATGAAGACTCCACAAGAAAAAAACTGTTAAGTCTCATGCAAAAATTCTTAATAGAAACAGAATAAGGAGTGTGCGACTAAGCCCCAGGCTATAGAAAATTTAAGGGTCATTCAACACTGAGGAGCCAGAAAACCAGTCTGAGAGTGGAGATACGTCAAAAAAGAAAAAAAAAGGAGAGCATGAAACAGTTGGGCCAGGAATATCTGCCATCAACCTGCTAAGATGAATTTCCATCAAAAGAGCCCCTAGAAATTCATCACAGGAATCTTTTACCAATTGTGCTGTAGCATCTATCTCCAGGGTGTCTTAGGGGCAACACAGATCAAGTGGAAGACCATCATGGCTGCCTTTTGCTGACCATAGGGATCTCTCACAGAGTCTTCTTTGCTTGTGCCTTGAAAGTTCAACCCCTGATAAACCCAGAAGAGGGACTCACACACAGTGAGTTTGATGACCTTAGGGAGTTAAGGAGGACATGAGTGCTATCTGGGCAAATAAGGGAAAGCAGCTGGTTCCCTTTAGTTATTTAATACAATTCTGTTCCATTTGCAGGAATAGACAGATCTTCCTCACCAGGGAACTCAACAAAGCATTTATAGAGCACTTTCTATATATCAGACACAGTGAATACAACCATGTATTAATTAGTGCAGGCTTAACTTTGGTAACAAACACCAAAAGTTTGGGGACCAAAAACACAAGAAGTTGGTTTATTTTTCATGTGACAGCCTGGGGAGAACGGTTAAATCCTCCACAATCCTCCACAGCAGCCTCCAAGGTCACTGTGGCTATCACCAGCCCTTTGGGCCTTGTCATCATCTGCAGCAAGCCACAGAAGGGGAAAGGGAATGCGGAGGGGCTCATTCATTCGAGCCACTGCACTGCAGCCTGGGCGCCAGCAAGATCCTGTCTTGAAAAGAAAAAAAAGTCATTAAACAAATAATTTCCAAGAGCAATAAGATTTCTTTTAACCCTCCGGAGTTCAAGCGATTCTCATGCCTCAGCCTCCCAAGTAGCTGGAATTACAGGCGTGTGCTACCACACCCAGCTAATTTTAGTATTTTTGGTAGAGATGGGGTTTCACTGTGTTGGCCAAGCTAGTCTCCAACTCTTGACTTCAAGTGATCCGCCCACCTTGGCCTCCCAAAGTGCGGGGATTACAGGCGTGACCCACTGTGCCAGGTCAGCAATAAGGTATTTAAGGGAAATAAAACTGTCATGTGAATGAAAGGTCCAGGGTCAGAGGGCTCATATCAGCAGAGAGGCTGGAAAAGCCCTCTCTGAGACCCAGGAGAAGAGAAGGAGCAGCCATTCAAACACAGGGGGAGGTTTGTGCCAGGCAGCAAGTCCCGAGTCCTAGAAGCAGGAATGGGCGTGGCACATCTGAGAGTCAGCTGGATGGCCAGCATAGCTCATGCCCTATGGGAAGGGGAGTGGCCTGAGATGAGATCAGAGAGATCAAGGGCTCCACATCACAAAAGGAGAGCCCGGATAAGGTCATTCGGTCACTCTGCAAACATTTATTGAGCACCAACAAGTCCAGAGACTGAAGATACCACAGTGAAGATAAATCCCATGCTGGTAGAGTTCACAATTGCCAAGGAGACATAAAGTCAACAAATAAATGAATAAATAAACCATATTACATCAGGTAGTGGTAAGAACTCTAAAGGAGAAAAAGCAGGATAAGAGAGTCGATTGCTATTGTAGATGGGATGGAATGCGAGTCCTCTGGTGAGGTGAGCAGAGACTTGGAGGGGGAGAGGGAACAAGCCACACGCGTACCCAAGGGAGCAGCATTCCAGAGAGCCCTCAAGGTCACCAGGCAAAGCACGGGATGCCAAGTTACATACAAAATTCAGGTGAACAAATATTGCATGGAGCATACTTATATTAAGAATTCTTCATTGTTTCTCTGAAATTCTATTTTGACTGGGCATTCTGTGTTTTTATTTGCTAAATCTGGCAACCGTTGGAGAGAGGGAACAGAAAGTGTGAAGACTCTGAGGCAGGAACATGCGTGGCACATTCAAAGCACAGCATGGAGGCTACTGTGGGGCATGTGGTAGGAGGGGAGGCTGGAGAGGGAGGCAGAGGCCGGAGCACACAGGGTCACATGGGCCATGGTGAGCACTTTGGATTTCATTCTCAGTGGGATGGGGAGCCTGGAAGAGTTTGAGCAGCTCTGTGAAGGACAGCAACAGAAGACACAGGGTTGCTACTTTAATCATCCCCCTCCAGAAGGGCCATATGGAGGAGTTGGAAGTGCAAGCTTATTCCACGTCCAAGCATCCCACTGCATTACACCTGCCATCATGTAGCACAGAGATGGGAACTGAGGATTTCCAACTCGAATAGGTACATCATTCCATAAGCAGTGATCGGGGCACTCTCTCTCAACTTGCCCTTCTCTCATTCTGCTTGAGGTATCCTTGAATCAGCGGGAGTCAGAGAGTTAATCAGAGTATCCAAAGCTCCAGGCACCACTATTTCATCATCCTCTAGGGAAAATGCCATTCATGCTGCTTCCCACCAGCCTCTGGCCACAGCTGTGGAGCCCACTGGCACCAGCCTCCATGGAAATCTATGCCACTGCTTCTTTCCATTCAAAATGGGGCAGAGAAAGTTTCTATCCTGGGAGAAAGTTGCCTTAGATGACCGTCCTCCTCTTCCCTTGACCTGACTCCTCTTCTGTCAAGTCTAGGGTTGTAATCATGGGAAAGAAGGGACTGGGTTTCCTTTGGTCTAGCCACTGCCATTGACTCTTTCCCCTCTTGTCAGCAGTCGTGTGCCTACAGCCTCGGCTCCTGGTGCTCCAGCTGTCAGCTTTAATCAACAACAAGAGTAAATACAGGCAGATGCTGCCTGTTCCCAGGATACTCTGTAAAGCTTCTCACACACAGCTTGAAAAGGAACATTTTCTGGGATTGATTTAGGACATGTGACTCTATAAGCATCCGGAGTCCTGCTGAGAGGGGAGAAGGAAAGAGCTGGGGCAAGGAGGTGCTTCTCTTAAAGAAATGAAGGAAGCAGATTTCTCTGTAACTTCTTAACACACTCTAGACCTCAATTTCCAATAGCAGTATCTGATTCCAATTCCAGTGGTTGAATGATCCCCTACAAAAGCATTGATTTAGGGATAGACATAAGAGCCATAGATCTACCTAGAAGGGGTTCTCCAGTGGTTTGTCTCTGTGCTTGGCTTTGTCCTGTGAAATACCTACTTCAGCAGCTTAAATTCAACCATGACAGTTAGATTTACGGAAAACCCAAAACTAGGAGGTAGTGTAATGTAGGGGGAAAGTGCTGAGCCATCTAAGCAACCTTGGGTGATTTGCCGAACCACTCTGAGCTGCAGTTTCTGCATATGTAAAATGGAAATAATAAATCTTGCTTCTTTAGCTTGCTCTGAGGATTAACCAAGAGGCCCTCAGCAAAATCTGGCACAAAAGACTCACTCAAGAGGTCATAGTTTCCTTCCCTCAGTTTTGTCATCTGCAGAATGGGGGCAACAAAATTACAAATGTTGTTAGAACCTGAAACCCAACTGACTCTCAAAAGGAAGACTTAGTTGTTGGATAACTACCACAGGCTAGAATACTAGATCAGAATCAAAGCAATGAACATTAATAAGCCATGCAGTTAAAAACTAGTAATAGCACCGAGAATGCAAGCTTGATAACAATTCCAATGAAAAAGACCCAAGAGTTTCAATCAGTCATAAGCTCAGTTTGAACAAGAATGGGACACATTTACCATGAGAAGCTATGCAACGTATATTACATCATAATAATAATTAACATATGTTGAACACATACTATGTCCCAAATGATACTCTAAGTACTGTACTTGACTCATTTAATACCTCCAACGATCCTATGAGATGCTGCTTTTATCACCAGTTTATAGGTGCCAAACTGAAGCAAAGAGAAGTGAATTGCCTATATTCACAGAGTTCGTGAATAGCAGAGCTAGGACTGAATAACTTCACTCTGTGCATAGTTCACGTGGAGCTACTGGGTTAGTTCTAAGTACCATGCCAGGTACAGCCATACTTTCCCTACCCTGGTGTCACCCCTGCCTTCAACTGTTCTATGCCAACAGGCTAAGGAGGATGTTAGGGATGGCACTGCTTGTAAATAAGCCACCCACCCAGGCCCAGGTTCTAAAGGCCAAGCCAAGACTTCAAGATGCCCACATTGCTCTCCATATCATCTCGCTGCAAGGGACTCTGTGCCTCAAGGAAGGACTCTGGGCGCCCTTATTGTCTCTAAATTGTCACTTAACTCTTCCCACCTCCCCTTACACACAATCTATTCAAATGATCCCCATAAGTTAATGGCTACATGCCATAAAAATGATGATACAAAAGAATGAGTCAAAGGATATTTCTTTGAAGTCTCATATTGTCTCCTAAAAATTCATGTAAATTTTGTACTCTGCTCCATACCATAGCTGGGTTGGTTTAAATATTAAAATAATATTTTAAGCAACTTAGCACTGAATAAAATTGATGCTGTAGTGTGATGAACCGCAATTTTCCTGCAGCTGATAGAAACCCTAGCACACTGCTACATGTCCCCATTTGAAAAGCTCAGAACTACAGATGCATATTTCATAACATGGAAAGATGTCCAAGGCATATCATTAAGCAATGAAAGCAGGTTACAAAACAGTACGGTTCTGTTTTTGTATACATTTTGGAAGGCTATATATATATATATATATATATATATACCAAAATATTAACAGGATATCTCTGGGCTGTAGGAATCTGGGAGATTTTTATTTTTCTCTTTTTCCTTCTCATAGTATTTAATCTTTCTAAAACGAGCATATGTATTGTTTGTGGAGGTAGAATATAGGGTTCTGTGATGATAGATTTCTTTGCAGAAGATGTGGTTAGTTTTGGTTTGTAAGATTTAACGGCTCATGGCTGCCTGAATTGTGCAGACACCTACTTCAGCAAACTACACCTTTCACATCCTGAGACCCTCTGAAGCAGGGAACCAAACCACAAGAAAACGTCATGCAGAAGAATGTAATCAGGCGTCCTCCCTGGTTCCCCACCTTGTTGCTTTGTTAACTCTGCCAGCTGTGACCTCAGATTCCTGGGATATTCACACAACCCCTCTCACCTCCAGAGTTTTCTGTGGCGCACTCCAGTGGCCAAGTCCCCAACACTGCTTAATCTTTCAGCAATAGGTTTCCTGTGTGCTGCCCACACTCTCCCAGCAGCCACCTCCAGGATTTACCAGGTTTTGCCTTTAATCTCATTTTAACACCGACAGTTTGCATGCTTCATGCAGACGAAGAAGTAGAAGATTCCCCAGATTGGACTGGTCTTCCTCACACTGGATGCTGCCTGAATCTTGTCACAGCTCACCGCACAGTTGGCACCTGTGGCTTGACTCTCAGCTTATTTCCCCAGAGGCTGTCCCACTGCAAGTTCAGTTCCCCATCCTTCTGTCACTACCTAGACCTGAGGTCTCAATCCAGATCACCCCTCCTATCTCACTCGTGATGTCATTAATCATAGTTAATAATTTATTGCCTAATTATTGTGTGGCAAGCACATGCTAAGTACTTTTTATGCATTGTCTTTTAATTTTCACAGTAATCTTCTAAGGTAGACTTCATAGTCCTCATTTCACAGGTAAGAAAACTGAGGCTCGGGAGCTCCAGCAAAGCCTAAGATCACTGTTCTGATGATCTATTGCTACATAATAAATCACTCCTAAACTTAATGACTTAAAATGATTATTTTATTCTGGGGCTAACTGGGCTTAGCTGGGTGATTCTCACCTGAGCTCACTCATGATGTTGCAGTCAGATGGCAGCTAGGGCTGGAACCATCTCAGTGACTTCCTCACAACACGTCCGGTGCTTGACACTAGCTATAGATGAGGAATTCAGCTCGGCTATTAGCCAAAACACCCACATGTGGCTCTCCATTGGTTCTTTCCACCTGGGTCAGCTTGGGCTTCCTCGCAGCATGGTGACTGAGTGCCAAGAGTACACAACCAAAGAGGACGAGGTGGAAGTGCATGGCACTTCTGTGACCTAGCCTCACAGCAGCACTTCTGCCATCAATTACTGGCCATGTAGTCACAAATGTCAGCCCAGGTTCAAGTGGAAGGGACATAGACTCCACCACTTGATGGGATGCGTGTTGCCACACTTTAAGAAGAATATGCAGGACAGGATGTATTGTGCTAGCCATCTTTGGAAAATGCAGTCTGCCACAATCACACAGCTATTAAATTGGGCAGGGCCAGGATTTAAACCCAGGTCAGCCCAACTGCAAAACCTGTGCTCTTAAATCATGGCAGTACACCGCCAAAAGAGATTCATAACATCCCAAGCACTGAGCCTGAGATACAGAACGCAACACATCAGGGAGATATTAACCAACAGTTCGTACGCAAAAGAGAGGCCAACATGTTGAGATGCCTGGAAACAATGTCATATGATTTAACAAACAGTTGAGGCTATTTAGCTGGAAGATGACAAAACTAAAAAGGGACATGACAGCTTTCTTCAAATATATTAAGATCAAGTGTAGAAAAGGGAAGACATTGTGTATTGCAGCCTCCAGCAGACGAAAGAGGCAGGGAGGCCGACAGGGCTATCAGCTCTTCCCACTACATCGAGTCCTCTGTTAGACAGGCATAAGAACTCAGGATCCACCAAGTGTTGGGTACCAGCTCGGAACTTTAGGATCCATTGATTTATTTAGCTGCGGCGGGGTGGGGGGTGTGGGGGGCTATGAATCAACAGTATTCTGGCCTGCCTTGGGCACAACGGGCCCAAGGGAGGGATGGGTCAGTCAAATCTCAGGGTCACCACAGGGTCTCAGTGCCCTGCCAGGGACAGCATCCCCAGGGCAGGACAGCAGTTTCCTCCCCCTAACCTGCCACTTCTCCCCTACGAATGCTGTCATGCCTGTGGTAGGTGTCACAGTGATAAATTTCAGTCTCTGATGGTAAAACTCCAGGGCCCCATCCCTGTCTGCCTGTTAAGCTGCAAGACCTTTCCCTGGCTCACCAGGGAAAACCTCGGAGAAAAGGGGAAAAGACTGGGTTTCCAGAACATTAAACTTCCATTGCCACTACTGCCTGCCAATCTCCCTGCTAATCACTTGGTGAAAAGAAAGCCAATGTACCTCTGAGGAAGTCAGGAATGGGGGCCTGCTCTCCACAGCAGTGCCTGCTGACAAATCCTTGTCTTTTCAGCAGGAAGAGACCTTGGAAGGTCAATTCATCTCTTCTTCTGCCCTGGACTAGACTCACTTCACGCAGCGAAAGAAGCCTGGCCGAGCCAAAGGGACAGTTTTCCCTCCATATTTGGTGACAAAAATATCAACCAGAGTTTACTCAACAGCCAGCAAATATTTAGTACTTGCCACGTGCCAGACACCAGGCTGATTAAATAGGCCTCCAACATTCTGTCTCCAAAGTGTATAATCAGGGGCTTAAGCAACAAAGGCCAAGGAAGGGAATGGTCCTCCGATTTGAGGATATAAATGTTGAAAACCTTTCTTCCCCAGCCCACTCTACCACCTCCAGCAACCCACAGTGTGCACATTCTTCTTGCCTTCTTTTCTGACATGGCTAGACTAGGAAAGATTTTTACGTGCAGCAGCAGACTGTGGCAACACACAGGTTCAATGGAGTTTGGCCAGCAGTGGGATATAGCAAAAAGACCATGCACTGAACATAGAGGCAAGAGCCCGGACCACAATGTGAGCCTGGACCACAGTGTGAGCCTGGACAAGTCACTCAATCTCAGTGATTTTCAGTTTCCTTATAGGTAAAGTGGGATTAATTATAACTCCTGTTTCATAAATTGTTCATCCCACTCCAGTCTCTTCAAACAAGCCTAGCTCACCATGCTGGCATACATGACTGGAGGACATTTTAGAAAACATGCACAGAAAGGGTGTAGGTAAATGGGCCTTGTTAGGCACTGTCAGTGGAAGTATAAGTTGGTGCACCCTTTGGGAAGATAGGTGACAAAGTTTCAAAGTAAACTTCCTGTACTCACCCTTTTCCTCAAAATCTTTCTAGGAATTTACTTTGTCTGTGAAATAATACGTGCTGCAACAATGGTCATCACAACACCATTTGTAATTTGTCTGTTTTTATTATACCATAGAAAAAGTACATGTAATCAATATTTACATTTTAAAGAATAGCCATAGGCCGGGCGTGGTGGCTCACGCCTGTAATCCCAACACTTTGGCAGAGGCGGGCAGATCATGAGGTCAGGAGTTCAAGACCAGCCTGACCAACATAGTGAAACCCCATCTCTACTAAAAATACAAAAAGTAGCTGGGGGTAGTGGTGTGCCTGTAATCCTAGCTACTTGGGAGGCTGAGAAAGGAGAATCGCTTGAACCCGGGAGGCAGAGGCTGCAGTGAGTCGAGATCACTGCACTGCACTCCAGCCTGGGTGACAGAGCAAGATTCCATCTCAAAAAAAAAAAAAAAATAGCCTTAATGGGTTGGGCGCATTGGCTCACACCTATAATCCCACCACTTTGGGAGGCGGAAGCGGATAGATCACCTGAAGTCAGGAGTTCGAGACCAGCCTGGCCAACATGGTGAAACCCATCTCTACTAAAAATACAAAAATTAGCTGGGCATGGTGGTGGATGCATGTAATCCCAGCTATTTGCGAGGCTAAGGCAGGAGAATCTCTTGAACCCAGGAGGAAGAGGTAGCAGTGAGCCAAGACCGTGCCATTGCACTCCAGCCTGAGCAACAAGAGCAAAACTCCATCTCAAAAAAAAAAAAGAATACCCATAATGAAAAAAATAAGCAGCCAGTACCCAGCACCCACCTTAAGAAACAGAATGTTTAAGATACCTCAAAGCTAAGCCCTCTGCATGCCCCATCCTATTCCCTCCTCCTCCCTTCCCAACCTAGTCACCCACTACCCCAAATTTATTTATTTATTTATTTACTTACTTACTTATTTATTTTGAGACGGCGTCTTGCCCTGTCGCCAGGCTGCAGTGCAGTGGCGCTATCTCAGCTCACTGCCACCTCCACCTCCTGGGTTCAAGAAACTCCCCTCCCTCAGCCTCCCGAGTAGCTGGGACTACAGGCACGCACCACCACACCCGGCTAATTCTTTGTACTTTAGTAGAGGCAGGGTTTCACCATGTTGGCCAGGATGGTCTTGATCTCCTGACCTCGTGATCCGCCTTCCTCGGCCTCCCAAAGTGCTGGGATTACAGGCATGAGCCACCACGCTTGGCCCACTACCCCGAATTTTATACTAATCATTCCCTTTCTTTCCTCTATAGTTTAATCACACATCTATATATATCTAAAAAAGAAGTTTCATTTTTCCTGTTTTGATCTCTATTCAAATATGGTCAATTTGTGTACTTTTGTGCATGATTTTAGTTCTAACTTGATTTTTACCTTTATAATTTCAGTTTAATAATGATAAATTAGGTTTTATTATTTTACATAATCAATATTTATTTATACATATAAACATTTACTATTTTCTTCACCATTTCTTCTTGCATTTCAAACCTCCTTCTGGGAGCACGTTTCTTCTACCTGGTGTGTATCCTTATACATTTCTTTAGTAAGTGTCTCTTAGTGTATATTGTACCAATTGTGTTTGTAAAAACATTTTTAAACTGTCCTTATTTTGCCCTCATGTTTGAGAGGTAATTTTGGTGGGAGTAGAATTCCAACGTAATAGGTATTTTCACTTAACATTTCAAAGCTACCATTCCATAGTCTTCTGGCTTCCATTGCTGCTGTTGAGAAATAAGCAGTGGATTGAATTTTTACAGCTTTGTAGATAATCTATCTTTTCTCTCTGACTCCTTTTAGGACCCTCTCTTTATCTTTAGTGTTTTCAGTTTATCTTTTTCTTTAATTATACTTTAAGTTCTGGGATACATGTGCAGAACGTGCAAGTTTGTCACATAGGTATACACTTGTCATGGTGGTTTGCTGCACCCATCAACCCATCATCTACATTAGGTACTTCTCCTAATGCTATCCCTCCCCTTGCCCCCCACCCCACAACAGGCCCCAGTGTGTGATGTTCCCCTCCCTGTGCCCATATGTTTTCATTGTTCAACTCCCACTTATGAGTGAGAACATGCAGTGTTTGGTTTCCTGTTTCTGTGTTAGTTTACCGAGAATGATGATTTCCAGCTTCATCCATGTCCCTGCAAAGGACATGAACTCATTCTTTTTTATGGCTGCCTAGTATTCCATGGTGTATATGTGCCACATTTTCTTTATCCAGTCTATTATTGATGGGCATTTGTGTTGGTTCCAAGTCTTTGCTATTGGGAATAGTGCTGCAATAAACATACATGTGCATGTGTCTTTATAGTAGAATGATTTATAATCCATGTTTTCAGCTTTTCTATAAAATGTGGGTTTCTTTTCCTTTATCCCACTTAGGATTCACTGAGCTTGTTAGAGCTGAGAACTGTTCTTTCATTAGGACTGGACATTTTTCAGTCATTATCTTTTCAAACACTTCTCTCCCACTCTCACTGTCATTCTTTGAAATTCCAATTATATGTATATCGTATCTCCCCACTCTGTTTTTTATATCTCCTAAATCTTTCATATCTTTGTCTTTCTGTTGTATTCTAGGTCATTCTTCAGAACAGCTTCCAGATCGCCAATTCTCTTTTCAGCCGTGCCTAAGTTATCATCATATTTATTTAGTTGCTAATTTCATTGATTTTTTTCCTAAAAGCCCTATTTATTTCTTTATTATATCTAGCTAGGTTACTCTCAGTCTTTTGTTTCCTCATTATACTTCCAGTACTCTCTTTTATTTCCTAAACAAATTAAATATATTTCTTTTGTATTTGATATTAAATAAGTAAATCAAGGTCATTACAATTTTCTAGAAACATGCTGTTCTCACTCAGGGTAATTTATTTTCTTATGTGTTTGTTGAATTTTGATTGTGAAGTCCATGTCCTCTGGAACTTCATCTGTGAGAATTCTCTGAGACCAGTGCTTAAAGAATGTTCTATCCGGGAAAATGTGTTGCTACTGTTATTTGAGCCCTAGGGATAGTACCAATCTAGAAAACTTCAAATTTTTGAGAGATATCTAAGTTTAAGATTAGAAATTCTCCAAGAAAGATTTTTCTTTGTTTTTTTCTTCTATTCCACCAAGAGTCAAGGATGACAACCAAATATCTTCACCAACTCTCTTTCTCCCTCTGGGTGTGTTTTTTCTAGTTCATCTACTGAGAATTTCACCCCTCAGGGATCCCAGCTTTGTATATAGATTCAATCTGCTTGATCCCTGGACTATATCTCTCATCTCTCATGTATATGACCCACATTACCTACTGACACCCAGTTAGACCCCAAGACAAAGACTAGCTCAACAACTCACTTATTCTTTTCATTTAATGTTTTTTTGTTGTTTCTTATTCCCTTTGGCTGGGTGCGGTGACTCACACCTGTAATCCCAACACCAGGAAGAAGGAACGCTTGAGCCCAGGAGTTCAAGATCAGCCCAGGAAACACTGCAAGAACTCAACTCTACAAAAATAATAACATCAGCCAGGCATGAGAGTATGCTGCTCTTTGTTATGCACCTGTAGTCCTAGCTACTCAGGAGGCTGAGGTGGGAGGCTCACTTGAATCCAGGAGTTTGAGGCTGCAGTGAGCTATGATCGCACTCCAGCTTGGGTGACAGAGCTAGACCCTGTCTCTAAAAAAAAATAAATAAGCCTGGGTGACAGAGCAGGATCCTGTCTCTAAAATAAATAAATAAATAAAATTTTGTGCCAACTCAACCATGCATTCATGTATTTTTAAAGGTGGGGCAGGAACATATATATGTGTGTGTGTATGTGCACGTGTATTAGTCTTTCTATATATACATACATGTATGTGTACACAAACATACCATCATTTGGAGGCATACTGTCCCTGGAGGAGTTTCATAGAACATCTAGTCTACTATATTTCATGGAAAGATACATTTAATTATATTTATTGGCAAGGGAAGATGTCAATATAAGGAGCGAATGTAAAAAAATCAAGTAATACAACAGTGTTCTCTTTGTATTATGGGTTAGGTGATGCTTGCTTTGTCTTTGTATTTTTCCAAATTGTTTTACTTTTTTGTAATGGGAATTTATTATTTTAACAAATCCCGTTGTCTCAATTCTACTCATGTTTTATGCAAATATACAAAACATTTATGGCTTGTTTCTCTGTAACGTGCTTACTTGTGCTTCTGGAGTCTCCATCCTAGTGAAAAGTACAGGACTGTGGAATAGGAGTCTACTGTACCAGACACAGTGTATGGGTCTCACCAGATTTGCTCCACTTGCCTCTCCCCTCAACCATATATTCAATGGATAGTCCCAGCAACTACCACCACAGCCGCATCTACTGACATCATATCTATCTCAGCCTTCTCCGTGGTGAGGGCTTCAGCAGGTACTCTCGTGTCTCCCATGGCAGAAGACAAGGCTCTATTGCTCAGGTCTGACTCAACGTGACTTATGAAGGTTCAAGTTCCTCTCACCACTCCCAGACTCAGAAAAAGGGTATGTTATTACCTATTGCTTTTTAACAAATTACTTCAAAACTTGTGGCTTAAGCAATAAACATTATCTCACAGATTGAGTGGGTCAAGAATCTGGGAGTGGCTTAACAGGATGGTTCTGGCTGAGGGTCTCTCATGAAATGACTGTCAGGATGTTGACAAGAACTGCAATCATCTGAAGGTTTGACAGAGCCTGAAAGATCTACTGCCAAAACGCCTGACTCTCATGGCTGTTGGCAGGAGGCTTTAGGTCCTCACCATGCAGGCCTCTCTATGGGCTGCTTTAGTATCGTCACAATGGAAGCTGGCTTGTCCCAAAGCAAGGATAGTTTACCTTTAAACAGCATGGGTTTGAACCAAGAGGATAAACTTACATGTGGACTTTCTTCTATGTCTGCCACCCCTCAGACAGCAAGACCAACCCCTCCTCTTCCTCCTCCTCCTCAGCCCACTCAAGGTGAAAACTACAAGGATGAACACCTTTATAATGATATACTTCCACTTAATCAATAGTAAATATATTTTCTCTTTCTTACAATTTTCTTATATATAACATATAAAATATGTGTTAACTGTTTATATTAGTTATAAGGCTTCTGATTAATAATAGGCTATTAGTAGTCAAGTTTTGGAGGGAATCAAAATTATACATGCATTTTTGACTACGCAGGGGTTGGCACCCCTAACCCCCATGTTGTTCAAGGGTCAGCTGTTGTTTAAGAGTAAGGAAGAAGACACAGCGCCTTTTATGACCTAATCTCTGCAATCACACAATGTCACATTCACTTTATTCTATTTGTTATAAGCAAGTGCCGAAGACCAGCCCACACTCAAGTAGAGGGGAATTAAGCTCCACCTCTTAAAGAGAGAATTATGAAAGCATTTGTGGACATATTTTAAAACTATCATAAAGGACTATGGCTTGAGCCTTGGAACTCTAACTTCTTCAGCATCCTACCATAGGGAACAGGTAATATAACCTCATAGCGTAGTAGAGTTAATATACCATGGGGCAAATGGTGGTCATTGAAAGACAAGAAAGAAGAGAATGCAACAGATATATTCAAATCACCCCTCCCCACACAGACTATTCTGAGGTATGATGGTCCTCATTGCTCATCTGGATGAAGTCACATATGTCTGAAACCAAATGAGCTTTTTGTGAGACTATGGCTTACTTCTCTCCTTCCCTGCCTGGCTTTTGTTTTTTCTCTTATTTTTGCTGCCCTAGGCCTGCACCATTCAGTAAAACTTTAGCATATAATCTTTATCTCAAATTCTGTGTTCTTAAAACCTGGTTTAAGACAATAAGCTAAACTTGAAAATTACTAGCGCTGACATAAACATATTTTCAGATGGTTCAGTTTCTCCAGGGTAAATGTTCAGACTTCTAAATTTCCTCCCTAGACACTCCACCACTACCCTGACTCTTCCTTATTGGTAGCAGGCACATCATGGATCCTACTTCACCTTGTGGTAATGGGAGAGAACTAACCTCTGGTCTAAGCTGACCTCTGCCTGGGTTATTTGTTTAGTTTGTTTCCTAGACTCTTTCATAACCAATCATGACTTGTCAGAATGATGCATGAGCTCCCACCACTAAAAGCCACAGTTTCGGTCCTTTCTCTCCAGTTGCGAAGTCCCCTGTTCAGTGAACACTGTGTTCCATCCCCAAGCCTCTGCTGGACTACAAGCTCTCTCAGCACCTCAACCAGAGCACATTAGGACTCCTAAGTTCCAGCGTACAACATTTCCAGGCCATGGAGAACAGGAGCATTGCCTCAGTCTCATCTAATTACCCATGTCCTTTCACTTTAGCTCCTGTACCATGTTGAGGGGAATGTAAGGCTGGAGACAGCAACCCCATGTTCTTAGCTTCCTTCATATCTAGCTGAATGTTTCTTTCTTTTTTTTTTTTTTTTTTTTTTTTGAGACGAAGTTTCACTCTTGTTGCCCACACTGGAGTGTGATGGCATGATCTCGGCTCACCGCAACCTCTGCCTCGTGGATTCAAGCGATTCTCCTGCCTCAGCCTCCTGAGTAGCTGGGATTACAGGCATGCACCACCACGCCTGGCTAATTTTGTATTTTTAGTAGAGATGGAATTTCTCCATGTTGGTCAGGCTGGTCTCGAACTCCTGACCTCAGGTGATCTGCCCGCCTCAGCCTCCCAAAGTTCTGGGATTACAGGTGTGAGCCACTGGGCCCGGCCTCTATCTGAAAGTTTCCGCTGTGTTCAGTGATTTGGCCTACAGGAATAAAAATGAGGACCCAGCACTCTGACTCCATTGTCCTTCCTCCACCTCTCCCTTCTTTCTCCATGCCCCTCAGGTGAGAAGGGTTGAGCTTCCCAAGTGACTTCCGTCATACCATAATCTGAATTATCTCTACCCTATTGTTTACAGGGAAATTCTATGATCATATTATTGGGAGGTTGCTGAATTTAGAAATTTATTTGCTTTCTACACAAAATCTTACTTTCAAGACTGTTTTGTCTTGATGGACTCAAAAACAAGAACTTGGCTCTGAGATTTAAACTGAACAATAACCTTGTGTTGAGGTGGTTCCTGCCCTTCCTAAAGCACTAAAACCTATTGCTTTCATAGGTGGAGAACCCCAGGAAAACAAAATGTACAGGATATGGATACACACCCAAAATACATTTTAAACATGCTATCTCTGTCTATTGCCTTAAGCAATTGGAGTATTTTCTCCAAAACTACCATTATTGTCATCAATTCTTCATTGAGGTCAACTCCAACTTGCCTATTAAGGATACCCTCCCTCTTCCTCCAGACCCTAGTCCCAGCTACTAAATCCCTCTTTATACACAGCTCAGTTTGGACCCATTGTCCCGGCTTTGAACTTAGCCATTCTTCAAGCGTGTGAGTTCCAGTACTGACCCTTCTTGACTCAGGGTAAGAAAGAACTTACCCAGCCCTATTTCTTCACCTCACAGTCAGGAAAGGAAGATCAAACACAATGATGTTTTAAAACATGGAAAGAAAACATGTATGTGAAGTCACTTTGCAAACTGTAACACACTGTACAAATATCAAGTATTATCTCATGAAAGAAGCCTTCTCAAGCAACTGAGAATGGTTCTTTTCATCTTTTGAACCACAACAGTTGTCTCCAGAGTCCAGGAAAGATAAAGTTAGTGTCAGAAGGGAGGCTTAAGTCATTGAAGAAAAAGGATGAAGGAAAAGGGGCCACCTGTGGAAAGTCAGTTTCAGATGCATCTTATCTGCCCAGACAACCACGGCTTCAGACTTCTGCTCATAGAGCAGTATTAGAAAACACAGCTTAGGGATGGTACTGACAGAGGTCCAAGTCACAATGTTGAGATGGTGGCAAACAAGGACATCAAAAACTTCAGGCTGGCATCTTCTGTGGCCATGGGCAGAGATCTACTCAGGCTGCTGTCCAAATTCACTCTGTTGGGCAGAAAGGAGCTGATTTATGTCTCCAGCAGGTATGCCAGAGAAAATTCAAATTGATCAAAAATTAAATATTCATAGGACATTATTCATTAAGATTCATCTCACCGAGTGGATGAAATGAGGCAAGGGAAGAAATTAGCTTGCTTGAGAGTGTCAAAGTGATTATGTGATTAAATTGCAATTTATAATTTCTCCTTCAAAAAAAGCATCACTTCTTGATTTGTGTTTCTCCTCTTGCTGTGCCCCCTTTGTTGCCTAGGCCTGAGCCAAGGACACTCGGGGTTAATAGGAGACAGGAAGGCTCCTAACACAGTGCCTGGTCTTCCTCCCCTGTCCTTCCCCATCCACCGCTGACTCCGAGAGACAGGCCTTTCTACCCAGCCTCAGGGCTCTACTCTGGAGGCTGAGAACAGGGCTTCCAGAAGCAGAGGCCAGACTAATCCCCACAGTGCCACTCAGCCGGGGGATTTCCCAGCCTCAGGCCACTGCCCATCCTTCCTCTGCAAGAAAAAAGGTACAACGTACAATTTCCCGGTAGCTCACCAGTCATCCCTGTAGAGCATAGCTGAATGGTCTATAGGGAAGTCCCCCCTGGCCACCTTCCACATTTAAAGAGAAGGGATATGTTCTTCCTGTACTCCTGGCCTCCCCTCCTGAACTTGATGTGGAGCTATGACAAGCCTCCTCCAGGCAAAGTCTGGATCAGGTGGTTGGCTCTTGAAGCTTACCAGCTGAGATGCCATCCTTACCTCAAGGTCAACAAATCAGTTCCTCAGTTCCTGCCAACAAAGATCTCCAGGGAAAGTGAATATCAAAGTTCAAGGACCAAACATGTTCAGAGCAAGAGAGCAGGCGTTCCCTTGGGTAACCCACCTCTTTTACCAACTGGCGTATCCACTCTACCACACCCCCTTTCTGGGGGACTCTCAAATTGGGCTAAGCCTAAATCCAGAGAAGAACCAGGAACACTCCCAAAGGCTTGCCACCCACAGGCCAAGCAGCTTTCATTTTCCAGCTGTGCTCTCCTGAGCCCTGAAGACCCAGAAGACACAGGGCCTGCCCTGTAGCGGAAGAGGGGAGGGGCTTGGAGGAGCAGCAAGCTCCAAATGGGGCAGGTGCACTTTCATCTGCTTTATACATGGCCCTTCTGTGTATGATTTCATTTCAGGAAAAGGTTCTGCTGCTAAAAATAATTCTTAAACCACTGAATTAGATGACCTCTCACAAGCCCCTTCCAGTCCAGGAGCCTCTGATTCTCTGACTTCAATGATATGGAAGCAAAATGTACTCTGAACTTCACAAAGCCTCTATTTTCTCCTATCTCTCGCTCTTAGGAAACACAGTCTGTCTCTCTGTCTGTCTGTCTAGGATTCAGAGTGTAGCTAAGGTGATACGGATGGGTATGGAGGCAGATGGCTAGCTGCGTTTATCTTCCTCTGTCACTCTATCTGCTTCCATCTTGGCCTCTTACTGTCTCTATAACTCTCTCTGTCTCTCTCTTGCTACTACCCAGTAAAGATTTAGAGGCTGGTTCCAGCAGCTGAGAATGGCAATATTAATTCCAAGCTTGTTTCCAAACACCATGGAGGTCTACTCGGGTTAATTAGTTGTGCAGGCTTTTCTACAAGTGAGCGAGCCGGCAGGGTTTTTTACAGCTCTGTCACTGTGTTTATTTGTTCGTTTTCTGTTTTATTTGGAAATACATTTATCTGACAATAAATAACATCCGCCATGACTAGAGCCGATAAAGGCAATGAACAGCCCCTTCAGGGCCTTGGGGGCCGTGGTGAGAAGGCTTCAAGATCGGGTCCCCCTACTCCAAGGGGTACTACCAGCCCTTGAGAAAGATGAAGAGGATGTGGGTCAAACCAGTGTGGGGAGGCTAGAAGAGACAGGATCAAGGGCCATGGACATGGCTAAAAGTGAAGGAAATGCCCACGGAGAAACAGAGACCATAGAAAGGAGTCAGGAGCCTGAGGCTCTTGGCAAATGGCAGTAAGGATAACCCCTTTGGCATGACAGGGTGGAGGCAGAATATTTGGCTCTGGATCCCAGTTTCAGCACATACAAGCTGTGTAACCTCAGACAAGTTGCTAACCTCCATGCCTCCATTTCCTCACCCAAGAAACAAGAGCGATATTAACACCTTCTGCTCAGAGCGGTTGCAAATATATCTAGGAGACGATGAAAGTACATGCACTATGCAAACAATAGAGATTCTCATTTTTCAAATGAAAAGTATTTCTCAGGAGTATATAGTCAGGATTCTAGGCCTCCCTGGGAAAAAATTAATCTAAGATATTAGAGCAGGATTTGTCCTTGTGTCCAAAGGCTCTGTGCTAATGATTTCAACATGACCACACAGTTTGGCCCATTTATTTGTTGACCACAGTCTCACCAGGGCTAGTTCAGCTCTTGCACAAGCCCCAACTGGGAAGATTCCATTAGTGTAAACAAAAAAAATATTATGGGGAGTACTTCACTGTGATCCACATATACTTATTTAAGGCTTTCAGGGTAAGGGATGAGGAGAGGTGAGGAGGCAGAGGGATCACAGTATGAAACCAAGTAGGCAGAACAGAATATCGGTAGACAGTAGAAGCTCCGAGTTCAGCGTGCCTCTTTACATCACTTTCTGACTGTAAACCTAAGGGATGCTATTTAACATTTCTATCTCAGTTTTCTCATTTGTAAAATGGGGACAGTGACAGTACCTGGCTCATTGGATTGTGGTGTGAGGAGATGAGATGAAGTATGTGACATGCTTGGGACAGTAGATGGCACATGGAAGCGCTCAATAAACACTAGCTATCCTCAAAACACACGAAAACTACTCAAGAGACATTTCATTTGTGGGCACATGAACTTACTACCAATTGAGAGTCTGAGTGCTGAGGGTGAGCAGTGAAGGAGCATGTCAAATGGTAGGAATTAATCAAGAAATCCTTCCAGGAGGAAAGACAACTTCAACACAGGTTAAAAGAGAAGAGACAGGATAGCACTGCCTGCAGCTGGACATGTCCTAGCTTGTTTCCCCATTATGCTAGACCCGCAGCCAAGAGGAGCCAAGTAACCCCACAGAATTACCAGCAAGTCACCAGCAGATGGAGCCAGCCACCTCCACACACCGCTGCTCAAGGCAGCAGCAACCTCTAAATGGACCGGCACCCAGCCCATCTCCAGTCAAGAGCAGAACTGAGAGAGAACAAGGGAGAGTCACCCTCCTCGCCCCTGTGGAGATGATAGGTGTGTTTTCCTGCCCCAGTGTGAAGGGAGAGGGAATCCAGACTCTCCCTGATGCCTCAGAGGCACAGACCGCTATCAGAGTCCTTGTCATCCTGGGAGCCTAGAACTGCAGCCCAGTGCCCTTGTTGTTCCCCTCCCCAGCTGTGAGAAGGAAAAGCGGGATGCCTGATGAACTTACTTTGAGGGCTGGGACTGCACTTGAATGTAGAGACTGGTACCCATCTGAGTCCGGGAGATTCTGAAAGCAAGAGGCCCACTACAGTAGCCTCTCTAGCAGGGCTCGAAGGATCCTGGGGCAGCATGACTGGGAAGAAGATGGGGGCAGCTCTCCCTTCCCAGGGTTGTGGGGCCCTTGAAGGATTATGGGAGAGGATCCCTACAGGCCCGGCAGCTCTACATGGAGATGCACGAAAGTCAGTAGAAGGGCAGGAGCTGAGGGTTTGCCCAGGTACCCGTGGCCAAGTCAACAAAGGGTCATTGGGCGCCCGTACTATTGTTGAGGGTAAAGGGAGGTGCATCTGTGTAAGGGAAAGAGGGGGAAAGGGTGGTTTTCAGTGATGGAGGAGGGTGGTGTGAGATCTTCAGCATCTAACAGAGCCACACAGAACAGGAAAGGGTAAAGGACACTCCTGTAATGAGGTCTCTTACTCTTACTCTCCATCCCTCCCCTCTGCTCAAATACAGACGCTGAGGCCCGAGGAGGGAGGAGGTGAGGCACCTTCAAGCCGGGCCCTACTTCCCCTCCACTGCTCCAAACAGCCAGGACCCAACTCTCACTTGTCGTGGAGGGAATGGGAGAGAAGAGCTCTGAATCGAGTTGGCGATGAAAGTTTTAAAAATATAAGAGGCTGAGTCTTAATTACTGGAATGAGACTGTTATAGTAACCGAAAGTGGCTGAAAAGTTATGGAACCAGACCAAGACATCGTTAAGGGAGGGGCTCCTCAGCAGGAAAGAGAGATCTGGCACAGCACAGCCAGGGCAGTTACTGGAAGAAATAAAATCATTTCATGTTTATACCCCAACGAGGTGAGACTCCCCAGTGAATCAGGCACACAGGAAGTACCCAGGCCTTGGACACCAGTGTCCCTGTGGTCAGAATACCCCAAGAAGGATGACATCATGCGGAGCACATCCTCCTCTTCCCATTCAGGTGCTATCTCACCTCCCAGGGCAAGTGAAGCAGGAGGAATTTGTCGTCCAGCTTTAATGAGGCACTTACAAAGAGGAACAGGATGGTTTCTTCTTACAGGAATCTTCGATGGAATGCAGGCGCAGGCAGCTGAAAGAGATGGTGCAATTTGCATACTTCTGGTGGATTCCAGGAAGCATCAGCCCCATTTCACCCTAACAGCCGGTGGACTCTGCCTGGGAGGGCCAACAGTCAAAGAGAGCTTTCAGTCTCCAGGCTGAGAAAGTCAGGAGAGGAACAAGTCAGGGGACACCACCAGCCTTGGGACAGCATGGCAGCATATCCAGAAGATCAGGAAACTGCCACAGAGACTTGGTCCCCTCCTGGAAATTGAAAGAAAATGAAGTTTAGAAAGAGCAGGGTGGGAACTGGTTTGCAGAACAGAATGTTCCCTTGGCTTATTTTCATCTAGGGGAAAGGGAAGAACTAATACTTATCGAATGCCTGTGCTGAATCAGGCACTATGTTCATTCTTGCCTTATTTAATCCTCTCACAACCCTGTAAGGAAAGCATTTTCTCCACTTTACAGATGGAAAAACTGAAGAAGAGGGGTTGCCTAAGGTCACATGTTGTTGGAATTTGAACTTCATGTTTATCTGTATGGCAGACATGGAGATTCCATGCTTACATTGCCCCTTCAATAAAGGACTCACTCCCCTGCTACCAATAATGTTGGTTTTATTCGCCCCCAGCAATTAGTTCCTTCAAGGACCACCTCAGTTTTTAAGCCACAGTCACTCTCTTCTTAAGGCAGTTCCCAGCCAATGACTGAGCAAGGTGGTAGCACAATGGCCCATCCCTCTTCTACCAATGTGGAACTCCTCTAACAAGCGATTTTTGCTCGGAGTACCCCATTAGACTGGCAGAGGCTTTGTCAAGTCTGCATCAGAGGCCAAGAGCTCTTCCTGGCCAAACTGCTTCCTCCCTTTTCCATTCACAGATGTCCTCCCCGTTGCACTTCTACCTCTGTTGCAGCATCTAGTTCCAGAGAACCCAGTGGAGACTCCCAACAGCCCAACTGCAAAGCTCTCCCTTTTTCTGACACTTTATCTTCATTTTCACTTGTCCTTAGGTAACATTGCTGCAGTGCAGAGAGTGAGCTCCATCTTGGTAGCAGGGGCTTCTCCCCTTCCAGAAGGAAGCTACTAAAGGTTTAATGATTAGGGCAGTTCCCAAAGAGTTAATTATCCTTGATGATTATGTGCTCAATGCTCAAAAGCAGTTGCTAACATTCATACTTTGAGGTCTAAAGTCCAAGTAAAGAATCTACCCCCATCTTCTCCCTTTCCCTGATATCAATTCCACCCCCTTAAGTTGCTACAACATGGAATTAAGATATGGAGTTTTATTATTTGTTGTGCTTAATGGAAAAGCTTTAGGATTTCTGAGTTTAATTTAAAAAACAGATGGTCATAGCAACAAAAGAAAAAATAAATAAATTGGACTTCATCAAAACTAAAAATTTTGTGCTTCAAAGCACACTATTAAGAAAGTACAAAAATAAGCCAGCACCCATAATCCCAGCTACTCAGGAGGCTGAGGGAGAAGGATCACTTGAGCCCAGGAGCTCAAGGCCAGCCTGGGCAACACAGAAGACCCCATCTCTAAAATAATAATAATAACAAAGAAAGTAAAAAGACAACCCAATTAAAAATGGGCAAAGAATTTGAATAAACATTTTTTCAGATAAAATATACAAATAGCCAACATGCACATGAAAAGATGTTCAACATCATTAGTCATTGGGGTAATGCAAATCAAAACCAGAATGACATATCACTTCATATCCACGAGTATGGCTATAATTTTTAAAATGGATAATAACAGTTGTTGAAAAGAATGTGCAGAAATTGGAACTCTCATGCATTGTTGGTAAAACTGTAAAATAGTATGGCTGCCTTGGGAGACAGTTTGGCAATTCCTCAAAAAGTTAAATAAAGAGTTACCATATGACCCAACAATTCAACTCCTAGATATATATCCAAGAGAATTGAAAACATGTGTCCACATAAAAACTCATACTCAAATGTTCATAGAAGCATCATTCGTAATTTCCAAAAAGTAGAAAGAACCCAAATGTCCATCAGTTGATGAATGGATAAACCAAATGAAGTATATCCACACAATGAAATATTATTCAGCCACAAAGAATGAAGTACTGATACATGCCACAACATGGATGAACCTTGAAAACATTATGCTATATAAAGAAGTCAGATATTAAAGCCCATACATTGTATGATGCCACTTATGTTAAACATCCAGAATAGGCAAATTCATAGAGACAGAAAGTAGATTAGTGGTTGCCTGGGGCTGGGAGGAGGGAAAAATGAAAAGTGACTGCTTAATGGGTATAAGGTTTATTTTCGGGTAGAGTTAGATAGTGATGATGGTTCACAACTTTGTGAATATAATAAAAACCACTGAAATGTGCAACTTTAAAGGGTAAATTTTATGATATGTGAGTTATATCTCAATAAAAACATTTTTAAGCTGCTGAGTTGAATATTTTACATTTCCCTAAGGAGACCAAACCACTTCAATTAAGCTGGCTTATTAAGTGACCTTTGACTGATTTCCTCCCCCCAGGCTCATGGTCTTTGATAAAATTAAACTGCCTATCTTTGGTCTAAGAGGCTCATATTTCAGATACTTAAGGGCAGAGACTAGATTAAGTAAAGTCATTAAAGTTTTCATTTAGGGGAGAAAAGAAGAGAGCTAGCTGGGACCCGGTGAAAACCCAGATGTGGCATTAGGGGCAATCAGGAAAACTGATCAGTCAACCAGAAAACAGAAATACTAGTCTGTCCTTCCTGTTAGAAAATGAGTTCAACATCAGGGTTTAGAGGACAATCCAAAAGACAAAGGTCCGCTGGCCAAAGCTCAGTCCAGCACTTTGAATCCATTTCCATTGGTTCTTACAGTCAGTCATCAGACCCCAACAGTCTTAATGGTGAAGCAGAAGAGCAAGTTTGCTTTTCAGGAAGGCTCAGATGCTGCAGGGGATAAACTTGTAGTTGACTTCTCAGCCACATGATGTGGGCCTTGCAAAATGATCAAGCCCTTCTTTCATTCCCTTGCTGAAAAGTATTCCAGCGTGGTGTTCCTCAAAGCAGATGTGGATAACTGTCAGGATGGGATGTTCGCTTCAGAGTATGAAGAAATGCATGCCATCTTCCAGTTTTTTTAAAAGGAATGAAAGGTGGGTGGGCTCCAGTTTTTGGAGCTAATAAGGGAAAACTTGAAGCCACCATTAATAAATTAGTCTAATCATGTTTTCTGAAAACATAATGAGCCATTAACTATTTAAAACTTGTAGTTTTTTATTTACCAAAAATAATGAAGTATGGAGACTATATACCCAACTGCCATCTGATTATAAATGACAAACAAATATTAATTCTACCCTTTAAAACAAACAAAAAAAAAGTTATCTGGCCTTATAGGAATAATTCTGTCCTAATCTGAGGCCAGTGCCTAGACCAAGTTGTGAAACTAGATTCAACCACAAACCTCAAGAAAGGATCCAAGGCTATGAAGCATTACGTCTTCATAATGAACAACTGATATGGCTCATTAAGTTTATGAAATGGTCATGTCTTCTTTTAAAAAAAAAAAAAAGAACTAATGACCCACACATATATGGACAACTGATTTTTGACAAAAGTGCAAAGGCAACTCAGTGGAGAAACAATAACTTTTCAACAAATGGTGCTGAAGTTATTGGATATCATATCAAAAATAAAAATAAGGAGTCTCTCTGAGCATGCTCTGGCTGGAGAGGCTGCCCAAAGATAAAAAGATTAAATTAAATTTAAAATAAATAAAAATAAACTTCAATCCACACATTTTACTACACACAAAAATTAATTCAAAATAGATCATAGATCTAAATGTAAAACCTAAAACTATAAAACTTCTTAAAAAGTAGAAGAAAAATTTGTGTTAACTTGAGTCTCAGGTAAAAATTTCTCAGCTATGGCACCAAAAATACAATCCATAAAAGAAAAAAAAAAAATTGGACTTCATCAAAACTAAACATTTTACCCATTGAAAGACACTGACTGCTAAGAGAATGAAAAGACAAGCCACACATTTCAAGAGACTCTGCACAAGACGTTTCTGATAAAAGTCTTATGTCCAGAAAAATACAACAAACTCTAAAAATCCAACAAAAGAAAGCAACCGATTTTTCAAATGAGCTAAAGATTTGAACCAACACTTCAACAAAGAAGATAGATGGCAAGTAAGAACATGAAAAGATGCTCAATATAATCAGTCATTAAGAAAATGCAAATTCAAACCATAATGAGGCACCCTACACACCTATTGGAATGGCTAAAATTTTTTAAATGGCCATACAAGTATTGGCAAAAATGTGGAACCGGTGGAACTTTCATGATACAACCACTTTGGAAGACAGTTTGGTAGTTTCTTTAAAAGTTAAATACATACCAAACATATCCCAAGATCGTTACCTGAAAGAAAAGATAGCATAATTTCAGAAAAGACTTGTACAAGATTCATCATAGCAACTTCATTTGTAATAGCCAAAAAATAGAAACAACCCATTTGCCCATTCAGGGTAAAATGGAGAAACAAATTGTGGTGTATCCATACAATGGAGTATTATTCAGCAATTTAAAAAAACATGAACTATTGTTATGCAGGACAATGTGAATGAGTCTCAAAATAATTATGCTAAGTGAAAGACTCTTGAAAAAAGAAGTATGTATTATATGATTCCATTTACATAAAATTTTTAGAAATGCAAACAAATGAAAGCATATCAGTGGTTGCCCGAGGCTGGGGGAAAGGGGCAAAAGTGGGTGGGAAAGACAGACAGCAAAGGGATACAAAGAAACTCCAGAGGATGATGGGTATGTTCACTGTCTTGATTTTGGAGACGATTCTGTGGATGTGTTTAAAACTCATGAAATTGTAAACTTTATATGTAGTTTATTGCATGTCAGTTATACCTCAATAAAGCTAGAGAGGCAAAAAAAAAAAAGACAGAAAAAAAAAAAAAGAAAGAGAGAGAGAGAGAATTCATGAGTAAATGTACAATGTATCATTAGGCCGGGCACAGTGGTTCACACCTGTAATCCCAGCACTTTGGGAAGCCGAGGTAGGCAGATTACCTGAGGTCAGGAGTTCAAGACCATCGTGGCCAACATGGTGAAACCCCATCTCTACTAACATACCAAAAAAAAAATTAGCAGGGCATGATGGCAGGTGCCTGTAATTCCAGCTACTCGAGAGGCTGAGACAGGAGAATTGCTTGAATCCTGGGAGGTGGAGGCTGTAGTGAGCCGAGATTGAGACATTGCACTTCAGCCTGGGCTAAAGAGCGAAACGCCATCTCAAAAAAAAAAAAAAATCATGATAACATCCTACAAAATGGAAACAATGTGACAGAGACTGCAGCTCAGATCCTGTCCCACCCAAAGGACTTGGGGTTTTAGGATTGAATAATCCCGGAAAGCCCAGTTGGCTGACGCTTCCCCAGATCTTTTACACAAACTTTTCCTTTATTAGAACACCTTTCTCTCACCTTATTGCTGTTGAATACCAATGTATCTTTCAAGCCCAACTCAAATCTAAACTATTCCCTGAAGCTTTCCTTGTCTTCTCCAGGCAGAGTTAGTTTGTGGCTCAGTCTGTGCTCTCTCAGCAACTGGGAATCCAGTAATATATCCCCCTTGATATTCTAGGATGTAAGATTTGTGGTTTCAGCTGTTCCCAAAAGACCATAAACGTCCCCCAACTTGTACTGATTTTTCATTTTACTGAGGCATAAATTTGATTCCAGCCAGCTATGAAGTCCCTACAGAGAAGGAGAAGATGAAATAGTGAGTAAGACAAGCCCCAACCCACCCCCAAGACTTCATAACCCAAACCAACTTGGTTGGCATCTACTTAACAAAAACAAATTTTATTTTCTCTTTTATGAAGAATGGACTGCCCCCCCCCACCCCCACCTCTCCGCCAACAACAACAAAAAAACTATCATCTGGTGATGGAAATGATGAGTGAGTGAAACAGTCCAAAAATGGAATGGTCCTTAGCCAGAAAATAGCTTTATAAATTACTTTAATCTTTTATTAAGAATCTGGAAGGATCACTTAAAAATCTTAGTTGTACTTCACAGCATTTTATGGGGAGAAGTTATATACTATACTACAGTGGAATTAACAGGATTGGAAATTTGAAAAGGCTTTGGGCCTTGCCCCTCAATAATGTTAAAATTTCCCAGTAGCTCTAGTGGGTACTCATCACGTTGCATTATAATCATGTGTTTAGCTATCCCTCCAGCCTAAGAAGCAGTCATCTACATCCGAGAGCTACATCATCTGGGCTCAGATCTCAGTTCACCTAATAACCAACTTGAACAGGTTGCTTAACCTCTGGGTGCCTTGATTTCCTCATCTTTAAAATAGTAACATAGGCCAGGCACAGTGGCTCACGCCTGTAATCTCAGCACTTTGGGAGGCCAAGGCAGGCGGATCATGAGGTCAGGAGATCGAGACCATCCTGGCTAACACAATGAAACCCCATCTCTACTAAAAATACAAAAACTTAGCTGGGCGTGGTGGCAGGTGCCTGTAGTCCCAGCTACTCGGGAGGCTGAGGTAGGAGAATGGTGTGAACCTGGGAGGCAGAGCTTGCAGTGAGACAAGATCGCACCACTGCACTCCAGCCTGGGCAACAGAGCAAGACTCCGTCTCAAAAAAAAAAAATACTAAAATAGTACCTAACTAATCACATTAATTTTGAGGATTAAAAATGGCAATACATAAAAAGCACTTAAACCAGTGTCTGACCCGTCAAAAGTGATTGATAAATGCTAGTAACTAGTTTAAGAGTTTGCTCAAGGGCAGAGTTTATGTCTTAGGGAGCTTTTCAAAAATATCTAGTTCTCCAGTGGCTTAATGCAGTCCCTTGTGCATATGGTACATGCTCAATGAGAGCTGAAAGAGAGTGAAGGAGTCAGTGAGTAAATGAGTTATGGCTCTGCCACTTTGTCCGTAAAGTAGAAATTGCTTTATTCTAGTATAATGGCGGCATTTTGCCTTGGCTGGTCTGGTATTCAGACATAACTAATTCTGGCCAACATTCTCACAATTATCAAATCCACTACTGCAACCAATTTGCAACTTTTGAGAAACATGGTGCTATGATTGAGAGTGAATAAAAGGAGCAGAGAGGACTGATGGACGGGCAACGCTTGACCTCTGACATGGTTTGGATGTGTGTCCCCTCCAAATCTCATGTAGAAATGTGGTCCCTGATGTTGGAGGTGGTGCATGATGGAGATGTCTGGGTCATGGGGGTGGATCATTCACCAATGGCTTAATGCTGTCCTCATGGTAATAAGTGAGTTCTCACTTTATTAGTTCACATGAGAGCTGGTTGTTTTAAAAGAGCATGGCGTCTCTCTCTTGCTCCCTCTCTCACCATGTGACATGCCTTCTGCCGCAAGTAAAAGCTTCCTGAGGCCTCACCAGAAGCCAAGCAGATGCCAGCACCATGCTTGTACAGCCTGCAGAATCACGAGCCACATAAACCTGTTTTCTTTATAAATTACCTAGTCTCAGGTATTCCTTTATAGCAATGCAAAATGGACTAATGCCTGTTGACCATGGTGGAGAGATGAGGAATAGAATCTGCCAAAACTGTTCAAGAGATGCAGAAGATAGAGCTGCCTTGGTATTCAGGTAGCACGCACCCTTGCCCCCTGAAGTCTATGTTCAACCCAGCACCTGGTGTCATCCTTTTAAAATGTAAATTGGATCGTGTCACTTTCCTATAGAAAACCCTCCAGTGGCTCCTTGTCTCACTTGGAACAAAACCCAAAATCCTCCCAGTGGCCTGGAAGGTCTTGATACAACCAGTGGCGCCTCTCCCCTCCCACCTCCTACCTTGCTGCTCCTTGCACGCTCCACTCTTGCCTTTCTGCTGGACCTTAGCCTTCTTGCTGTTCCTCAGACACTCCCAGGAGACTCCTGCTTGGAGTCTTTGCACTTGCTATTCCCTCTGCCAGGTATGCTTCTCCCCAGAAGTTCATGGTTTGCTTTGCCACTTCATTTGAATCTCTGCACGAATACCCGCTCTACCTACCTAAAACTCCATGACTGTAGGGACTTTATTGTATGCATTGCTCCAGCACCAATACCTGGCCTAGTGTCTGGCACAGAGTATTCAATAAATACTTGTTGATTGATCTAGGTGAATAAAACCCCAGGAATCCACTTGGTTTCTGCTCCTATCTCCCTTCCAGGGCTAAGTCCTCCCCAAGTAGAAGCTTCTCCCTAGTAGTGAACTATCTGTGTCCAAACATAACTCCTGCACCCCCAGCAAAATAAGGGAGATAAAAATGTGTTATTGAAACAAAAAGGAGTTGCTGATTGTATAATCCTCTGGTGGGGAAACTCAGGGATCCTTGGCTTGACAAAATGAGTTTGCATTTGCCATTGTTTTCAAGGAAAGGCGTAAGGCACAAGGCGTTCAAAAAACGGAAGTCCTGATTACTGTGACTGTTCAACAACTAAAGTAATGGAAGGGAATATGGCATGAAAAGAGAGAGAGAAAAGGAAAAATCTAAATCATTCATGAGGCTCCCCCAGGGTGGGGTTCAAGAATATGCATTTTAACAAGTTCCTTGAGCGATTTTTAAGCAATCAGCTTAAGACAGGTCCTTGGAAATGGCTTAGAGATTTAATAAAGGATGAGTTCACACGTTATGGTGGGAAAGACATAAGCCATTACAGCCAAAAAGGCCTGGGTTCAAATCCTGCCATCACTGCTTATTATCTCTGTAACCCTCTGCTATTCATATCTCTCAGATGCTGATGTTCAATTTCTAGTTACAATAGATAAATACATCTATCCTATTGTACTGTTATGATGATTAAATTGAATAACATAGGTAATGTGCCTGGTATATAGTAGTCATATAGATGGTAGTTTATTACTATTAGTGTTATGAATTCTGTTTTCTGAGGGCTTACAACCTCCCTAGAATGTTCTGTGGCAAATTGGCATTCTTACCCCTCACCCCACTATGTGACCTTACAGAAGTGAAAACATATAGTCAGAAGGACCGATTCTTCTGCGAATAGGAAAATCTTCAGCCCATAGCTTCCCCAGAGTTCGTCTTCCCTAGAATAGATCAAGGAACATATTTTTGCTCTTAACTACCCATTAAGCATTAATAATAAATCCTTATATTTTTAGTCTTCACTCTATCAAGGCTTTCACATATATTTCCATTATCACTCAGTCTCAGAGGTCCAGCAAGTGGCCTGTGTGCCCACAGCTAGAATGTGAGTGCTCTGGGACTTAAAACTCATAAACCCTGTGAACGTTCCATTAGATGACATACCCCATCAAGACCTTCTCCTCCCCCGAGGCAATAGGGCTCTGCAGTAATGGTGGAGAATGAGGAAGTAGCAAAGTCAATCTCCCAAGCTTGGCTCTCCGTGAGAAGGTAGCAATCTCCCGAGCTTGACTCCACATACCGCAAGGATGATTCCATCCAAATCAGACGGTGGCAGCAGCGCCGCATTCCGCTCAAGGCGGCCAGCCTTCTGCGACTCCACAGCCCCACCTGCTGGAGGCTGCCTTGCACACAGCCTAACTGTCAGCCCGCCCCGGACTATTGCTCTCCCTGAGTCCCACACGCCGCCCCGCTGGGGCTGGTTTGGGGGCCACAGTACAGGCTGGTAGCCTCAAACTTTGACTGAGGGAAGCATCTTTATTTCTTTCACAGTCTATGGTAAATCTTAATCTATTCTGTTGAACGAACTCTTTGCTTTTTCTGAACTTCAGCTTCTCCCAAGTTGTAACCAGAGAGAGATTTCACCTCTGGCTTTCCAGGCCCTCCTAGGGTGTTACACCATAGAATAATAAGGCATCGACTCTGCCAGATGGAAAGAATTGGGACTTTGGAGAGAAAACTGCTATAAATTTCAGAACTAGGGGGATAAAAGCAGCAGCATTCCCCAGGAAACATGGAAAAATGAAGTCTCAGAGAATCAAAGTAAGAAGCCACAAGAAACGGACTGTATTCAGCCCTCCACTTGGCTGTATTAAATGAGCACCTACTATGTGGCTGATACTGTGATACATGGATGAAACAGTCTCCACACTTTAAGTCTTTTCACTGGGACTTTCACTTTCACTCGGACATCACCTTTCTCCTAGCCATCTTCCTGTCAGTTTTCCTTCTGTGTTCTTGGTAACTTCATTCCACTAAAAACAAATTCTTCTATATCCATAACAATCTGCAAGAACTTTCACTATACCTTCCTCCTCCTTACCGTAACGGAAGCCTGGCCTTGCCCCAAGAACACTGGTTCCCTTGCAGCCCTCTTAAGGGAAAGCTGCTCTTCCTCCCGCGAGTTCTATTTTCCAGCCAAGAAGGGGGCACTTGGGGTCAGCAGTCTCCCAGCTTCCCCTGCCAGTTCTACATGATGACTTTTCGACCTTTGTCAAAGTCCCCCTCATACCAAATGGTTCATTGCCCTGTACTTCTTCTGGCTGTCACTGACCCTGGCTCACAGCAGCTGAGGACTCCCCCATTTACCTTACACATTAACCTCCACCATCATCCTGAGACAAACTGCCGAACCCAATCCATCCCACACCCTAACCTTCCCCTAACTTTCCTAATCATTTCAAATAACCTTCTGCTCTACTTATACTTTTCAAGGCCACAGTTAGACCATTACTACCATAGCTCCACTGCCTCTCAAAAAAAAACTTTGGATCCTTTCGTAGTTCATAAGCGTGATGAGTGGGTTTTCACTTTCATGCGTAAGATGTGCCTCCCTCAAACTTTGTTACAACATTGGCATATTACCCTTGTGATGTGGAAAAGCATGAAACTTCAACATCCCACTTGAACCACAATCCTCCCAACTCTATTCTGTTCCTCCCACTTCACCACTCCTTGGCCTCACTGAGTTCCAGCCCTTTAACCCCTTGTGGCCTCACAGTTTATCTTTCCCTTCCCCTCAATCCCCAGACTTCAGTCTTTTAAAACCCAAGCTAGACCTCTGACCAACAACTTGAATTATTTCCCGCCAGCTCCCTCAATACCGATGCTCCCTTTTCCCTCCACTCATAAGTCCTGGAAAACCCTACAGAACCCAGTTCTACAGCTGCCCACCCTGGTCCTAAACCTGGAGCTCCGAGTCCTGGTACAGAAAACTGTACACTCTGCCATAGATTTGTGTTTTCAGAGGTTCATGAAGGACTATTAGAAATCCACCTCATTCTCCCCATCCCCTCATCAGATAGCCTGGCCTCCTGCTTCACTGAGAAAATTAAGTCCAAGAACTCTCAACTTATCCCCTTCTTTCAAAAATATACTTGCATTACCCACCACATAGTCTTCTTGAACCCAATAAAGACATCTACAGGCTGGGCACAGTGGCTCATGCCTGTAATCCCTGCACTTCGGGAGGCCACTTGAGCCTAGGAGTTCGAGACCAGCCTGGGCAACGTAGTGAGACTCCGTCTCTATAAAAATAAATAAATAAATAAATAAATAAATAAATAAATAAATCACATCTACAGTGCTTTGCCTGGGCAACATAATGACACCCCAGCCCTACAAAAAATAAAAAATTAGCTGGGCCTGGTGATGCACTCCTATAGGCCCAGCTTCTCAGGAAGCTGAGACAAGAGGATCCCTTGAGCCCAGAAAGTTGAGGCTGCAGTGAGCCACATTCACGCCACTGCACTCCAGCCTGGGTAACAGAGCAAGGCTCTGTCTCAGAAAAAGGTAAAAAAAGCAACTTAGTGCTTACATCATACTTCATGGTGAAAGAATGAATGTTTTCCCTCCCAAGATCAAGAAGGCAAAAAGATAGCTGCTCTTTCAGCTTCTATTCAACAATGTATAGCATTTCCAGCACAGAAGAGAGTAAAGGAGATAATACAAGTTGTAAAAGAAGAAGCAAAATGTTCTGTAGTCACAGATAGCGTGATTGTGCCCATGGACACTCCTAAGGAATCTACCACAAAAAATTGTGAAAATGCCAGGCGTGGTGGCTCACACCTGTAATCCCAGCACGTTAGGAGGCTGAGGTGGGAGGATCACTTTAGCCCAAAAGTTCAAGACTGGCCTGAGCAACATAGTGAGACCCTGTCTCTACAAAAAATAAAAAATTAGTCCGGGCACAGTGGCTCACGCCTGTAATCCCAGCACTTTGGGAGGCCGAGGCGGGTGGATCATGAGGTCAGGAGATCGAGACCATCCTGGCTAACATGGCAAAACCCCATCTCTACCAAAAATACAAAAAATTAGCCAGGCACAGTGGTGGGCACTCCCAGCTACTCGGGAGGCTGAGGCAGGAGAATGGCGTGAACCCAGGAGGCAGAGCTTGCAGTGAGCCGAGACTGCACCACTGCACGCCAGCCTGGGTGACAGAGTGAGACTCTGTCTTAAAAAATAATAATAATAAAAATAAAATAATAATAATAAAAAATAAAATAAAATAATAAAAATAAAAAATAAAAAATTAGTTGGTCATGGTAGTGCACATCTGTATTCCTAGCTACTTGAGAGACTGAGGTAGGGTGATTGTTTGAGCCCAGGAAGTTAAGGCTGCAGTGAACCATGATCATGCCACTGCACTCCAGCCTGGGTGACAGAGCAAGACGCCATCTCGAAAAAAAAAAGAAAATTAAATATAAATTTAGAAAATGAATATTTTTGGTCGGGCACAGTGGCCCACACCTGTAACTCCAGCACTTTGGGAAGTCAAAGGCAGGCAGATTGCCTGAGCCCATGAATTCAAGACCAGTCTGGACAACATGGTGAAACCCTGTCTTTACAAAAGAACACAAAAAAATTAGCTGGGCATGGGGACACACACCTGTTGTCCCAGTTACTTGGGAGCCCAAGGTGGGAGGATCATCTGAGCCTGGAGGTCAGAGGCTGCAGTGAGCCAAAGCCGTGTTACTGTACTCCAGCCCAGGAAACAGAGTGAGACCCTGTCCCAAAAGAAAAAATTTAAGTGAAAACTAATATGTGAATGTAACAAGGTTACCAAATACAAGGTCAAATATCAAAAATAAAATATTTCTCCATAGACTATGAATAAATAATTGGAATTTTTAAAAAACTTTAATACCATTTAAAATAGCATCAAGTAAGGAAAATGTTATACACACATACACACACACACACACACACGCACCATGGAATACTACTCAACCATATAAAAAGAAGGAAATCATGTCTTTTGCAGCGACATGGATGGAATTGGAGGTCATTATCCTAAGCGAAATAACTCAGAAACAAGAAGTCAAATACCACATGTTCTCACTTGTAAGTGGGACCTAAACAATGAGTACACATGGACATACAGAGTAGAAGAGCAGACATTGGAGACTACAAAAGGTGGGAGGGTGGGAGGTGGGTGTATTAGTTCATTTTCACACTTCTATAAAGAACTTCCTGAGACTGAGTAATTTATAAAGGAAAGAGATTTAACTGACTTACAGTTCCACATGACTGAGGAGGCCTCAGGATACTTACAATCATGACGGAAGGGGAAGTAGGCATGACTTACGTGATGGCAGGTGAGAGGGAGAGCGTGTGAGTGAAGAAGGAACCTGCCAAACACTTATAAAACTATCAGATCTCATGAGGACTCACTCACTACTATGAGAACAGCATGGGGGAAACTGCCCCCATGATCCAATCACCTGCCACCAGGTTCCTCCCTGAATACATGGAGATTACAGTTCAAGATGAGATTTGGGTGGGGACACAGAGCCAAACCAGATCAGAGGGTGAGGTCTGAAAAATTCTTTATTAGGTACAATGTGATAGGTACACTAAAAGCCCAGATTTTTTTACTTATGTAATATATGCATGTAATAAAGCTGTACTTCTACCCCCTAAATATATAAAAATAAAAAATTAAATAAAATAGCATCAGGACTTCTAATTCTGATCAACATGGAGTAACAGGGATCAATTAAAACTCCAGACACAACATAAGAAACAACAGCTTTCAGACATCAGGCATCAGACAGCACAGGCAGTGAACTCAGGAAACAAGCAAGGTGTGTTCTATGATTTTCGCAGTCTGTGATAGGAAAGGGTTTCCAGGCTTCGCCACAGGAAGGAGGAACGCAGGCAGAGCCCAAAAGTCTCCCTCAGTTCCGGAGATCATGCTGGGAATCTGAGGAGGCCAAGTCAGCTAGAGTTCACCCGGGAGAGCAACTGAGCTGAGAGAGCAGCACAGAGAAAGAGCTCCAGGGATCTGCGGAAGGTCTGCAGCTGAAGGCTGATCTGCACATTCACGTGAGGAAACTACCAAAGGCTAAGAAAAATTACACCTGAAAAAAGTACAGGGAAAAATCTTCAGCGTTCACCTACTAGCCACAGTAGAAAACCTCATCATTAACAGGTCATCAGGTAGAATATTCAGAAAGACGTTGCTGTAGTAGTGGGCAATATTAACCATACACCAAAGAATTCTGGTCATGCCGAACAAAGCAAGCCTCAGAGGGACCAAACAGTTTTCAAGTAACTTAACTACATCACAGAACAACACTCAAGAATGTTAATAAGAATACAGAAGTATTCAGCACCCAACAAGGTAAAATACATAGTATTTGGAATTCAATAAAACATTATAAGACACACAAATAAGCAAGAAAATACAATTCATAATGAAGAGAAAAATCAATGAGAACTAATCTAGAAATGACATGGATGATAGAATTAGTAGACAAAGACATTTAAGTGGTTATTAAAGCTATATTCATATGTTCAAGAAGGTAAAGGAAAGATTGGGCATGTTAAGTAAAAACATCAAAGATATTTTTAAATTACCAAATGGACTGACTGTCGTGGCTCATGCTTCTAATCCCAGCACTTTGAGAGGCTGAGGTGGGTAGATCACTTGAGTCTAGGAGTTCAAGACCAGCCTCGTGAACATCGGAAGATCTCATCTGTACAAAAAAAATTTTTTCAGAAAAAATCCCATAAGAAAAGATCCCATCTGTACAAAAAGAATTTTTTACAGAAATGTGGCACATATACACCATGGAATACTATGCAGCCATTAAAAAGGATGAGCTCGTGTCCTTTGTAGGGACATGGATGCAGCTGGAAACCATCATTCTCAGCAAACTATCACAAGAACAGAAAACCAAACACCGCATGTTCTCACTCATAGATGGGAACTGAACAATGAGATCACTTGGACACAGGAAGGGGAACATTACACACTGGGGCCTGTTGAGGGCGGGGAGAAGGGGGCAGGGATAGCATTAGGAGATATACCTAATGTAAATGATGAGTTAATGGGTGCAGCACACCAACATGGCACATGTATAAATATGTAACAAACCTGCACATTGTGCACATGTATGCTAGAACATAAAGTATAATGAAAAAATAAATAAATAAGAAATTAGTTGGGCATGGTGGTATGCACCCGTAGTCCCAGCTATTTGGGGATGAGGTGGGAGAATCGCTTGAACCTGGGAAGTCAAGGCTGCAGTGAGCCAAGACTGGGCTACTGCACTCCAACCTGGGTGACAAAGTTATACCCTGTCTCAAAAACAAATAAATAAAAATAAGAAGCCCAAATTGAACCTGTAAAGATAAAAATTAAAATATTTGAGATTAATAACAACACATTAGACATTGAAAAAAATTAGTGAAATCTAAGACAGAGCAATAGAAACTATCCAAAATGAAACATGGAAAGAAAAAAGACTGAAAAAAAATGGCCAGAGCATTAGTGAGCTACGAGGCAATCAGACTCCAAAGGGGGGAAAAGAAAGAGACGGAGGGAGTGAGAAGGGAGGTCAGAAAAAAGATATTAAAAAATAATAACTGAAATTTTCCACTTGTTATGAAAATGTGATGTCCAGAAACCTAAGAAACTTAATAAACCCCAGGCACGAGAAACATGAAAAACCAAAGCACATCATAAAATTGCACCAAAAACATAATATGCTTAGGAATAAATTTAACAAAATATGTGCAAAATCCATACGTGAAAAACTAGAAAACATTGCTGAGAGAAATTAAAGAATACCTAAATAAATTGACAGATATATTTTGTCCATGGATTGGAAGACACAATATTGTTGTCCACTCTTACCAAAATGATTGATAGATTCAATATAATTCCAGTGAAAAACCCTACAGACTTTATTTCACATAAATTGACAAACTGATTTTAAAATTTATATGGAAGTTCAAATGACCTAGAATACCCAACACAGTTTTGAAATAAAGACTAACAAAGTTGTAGGACTTGTATAACCTCACTTCAAGGCTTATGATAGAGGACCCTAAATAATACAATGTAATATTAGGGTAAGGAAAGACAAATACACAAATACAACTAAATTGACCAGAAATAGACCTGATGCATGGCCAATAAGCACATGCTAAGATGTTTAATCATTAGTCATCAGGTAAACAGAAATTAAAATCACAATGAAGTACTACCACACACCTACCAGAATGACTACAAATTAAAAATTGTGGCCGGGCGCGGTGGCTCACGCCTGTAATCCCAGCACTTTGGGAGGCCGAGGCGGGCGGATCACAAGGTCAGGAGATCGAGACCACGGTGAAACCCCGTCTCTACTAAAAATACAAAAAATTAGCCGGGCGCGGTTGTGGGCGCCTGTAGTCCCAGCTACTCGGGAGGCTGAGGCAGGAGAATGGCGGGAACCCGGGAGGTGGAGCTTGCAGTGAGCCGAGATCGCGCCACTGCACTCCAGCCTGGGCGACAGAGCGAGACTCCGTCTCAAAAAAAAAAAAAAAAAAAAAAAAAAAAAAAAAAAAAAAAAAAAAAATTGTAATGATACCAAGTTTGGTGAGAAAATAGCGCATCTAGAAATCTCATATATTACTGAAGACAGTATAAAATAGTTGAATCCTTATCTTGGTTATTGTAAATAGTGCTGTAATAAACATGGCAATGCAGATATCTCTTTGATATACAAATTTCCTTTCTTATACCCAGCAGTGGGATCGCTGAGTCATATGGTAGTTGTATTTTTACTTTTAGGTTTTTTTTTTTTTTTTTTTTTTTTTTTTGAGACGGAGTCTTGCTCTGCCGCCCAGGCTGGAGTGCAGTGGCCGGATCTCAGCTCACTGCAAGCTCCGCCTCCCGGGTTCACGCCATTCTCCTGCCTCAGCCTCCCGAGTAGCTGGGATTACAGGCGCCCGCCACCTCGCCCGGCTAGTTTTTTTTTTGTATTTTTTAGTAGAGACGGGGTTTCACCGTGTCAGCCAGGATGGTCTCGATCTCCTGACCTTGTGATCCGCCCGTCTCGGCCTCCCAAAGTGCTGGGATTACAGGCTTGAGCCACCGCGCCCGGCTACTTTTAGTTTTTTGAAGAATTTCCATGCTGTTTTTCATAATGGCTGTACTAATTTACATTCTCACCAAATGTGTGCAAGAATTCCCCTTTCTTCACATCTTCACCAGCATGTTATTTTTATATTTTTGATAATACTATTTTAATTGGGGTGAGATAATATCTCACTGTGGTTTTGACTTGTATTTCCCTGATGATTAGTGATGTCAAGCATTTTTTCATATACCTGTTGGCCATTTGTATTTCTTCTTTTGGGAAGTGTCTATTCAGAACATTTGCTCAGTTTTTACCTGGATCTAATTTCGTTCTTCTGCATATGGAGCTTCAGTTTTCCCAGCACCAATTTTTTTTTTTTTTTTTAGTTTTCTGACAGAGAGGTCTCTCTTTGTCACCCAGGCTGAAATGCAGTGGTGCAACCACAGCTCACAGCAGCCTCAACCTCCCAGGCTCAAGTGATCTTCCCATCTCAGCCTTCTGGGTAGCTAGGACCGTGGGAATGCACCACCACATGTGGATAATTTTTTTTATTTTGTAGAGTCTTTCTTGCCAAGGCTGGTCTCAAACTCCTGGGCTCAGGCATTCCTCCTGCCTTGGCCTCCCAAAGTGCTGGGATTACAGGTTTGAGCCACTACACCTGGCCCCCAGCATTATTTATTGAAGAGATTGTCCTTTCCCCAGTGTATGTTCCTGGTGTCTTTGTCAAAAATGAGTTGGCTGTAAATGTATGGATTTATTTATGGGTTCTCTACTCTGTTCCACTGGTGTGTGTATCTGTTTCTATGCCAGTACCATGCTGTTTTGGTTACTATTGCTTTACGGTGTAATTTGAAGTCAGGTTATGTGATGCCTCCAGCTTTGATATTTTTGTTCAGGATTGCTTTGGCTATTCAATGTCTTTTGTGAGTCCATCCAAATTTTAGGATTGTTTTTCTATTTCTGTAAAGAATGTCATTGGCATTTTGGTAGGAACTGCATATAATCTATAGGTTGCTTTGGGTAGTATGGGCATTTTAACAATACTAATTCTTCCAATCCTTGAACATGGGATATCTTTGCATTGTGTGTGTTTCCTCTTCAATGTCTTTCATCAGTGTTTTATAGTTTTAATTGTAGAGATCTTTCACTTCTTTGGTTAAATTTATTCCTAGGTATTTTATTATTAATTTTTTAGCTATTGTAAATGAGATTGCTTTCTTGATGTATCCTTTTTTAGATTGTTTGCTGTTGGCATATAGAAATGCTGCTGATTTTTGTGTGTTGATTTTGTATCCTGCAACTTTACTGAATTCATGTACTCTAACAGTTTTTTTGTGGAGTCTTTAGGCTTTTCTAAATATAAGATCATGTCATCTGTAAACAGGGACAATTTTACTTCTTCCTTTCCAGTTTGAGTTCCCCTTATTTCTTTCTCCTGCCTAATTGTTCTGGCTAAGAATTCCAGTGCTGTGTTGAATAAAAGTGGTGAAAGTGGGCATCTTTGTCTTGTTTCAGATCTTAGAGGAACGGCTTTTAATTCAGCATGATGTTAACTTTGGGTTTGCCATATATGGCCTTTATTGTTTTGAAGTATGTTTCTTCTATACCTAGTTTGTTGTAAGTTTTTATTATAAAGAGATGTTGAATTTTATCAAATGCTGTTTCCTGCATCTATTGAGATGATCATATAGTTTTGCTCTTTATTCTTTTGTACAATGTGGTATATCACATTTATTGATTTGTGTATGTTGAACCATCCTTGCATCCCTGGAATAAATCCCACTTGATTCTGGTGTGTTATCTTTTTAATGCATTGTTGGATTATGTTTTTTAGTATTTTGTTGAGAATTTTTGCATCCATGTTCATCAGGAATATTGGCCTGTAGTTTTATTTTTGTTGTTGTTGTATCCTTATCTGGTTTTGGTATTAGAGTAATGCTTATCTTATGGAATGAGTTAGAAGTAATTCTCTCCTATTTGTCCTTTTCGAATAGTCTGAAAATAATTGGTGTTACTTTGGAGGGAGCTTTTAATACAATGGAAATGTTCTACATCTTGAGCGGGGGCAACATGAGTGTATATACTTGTCAAAACTGCACCAGAACTGCCTGTTGGCTGCTCAGGCGGTAGCATCTGATGGTGGCATCTCTCTGGGAACTGTACATTCAAAATAGGTGCATTGGTTGTATGTAAATTACATCTCAATAAAGTTGATTTTTAAAAAGGGAATAGAAAAAATCTAATTAAATTAATCCCTCTCTCCTGATTCTCCACCAATATCTCTGGAGAGTCCTCCTTAATCTTCTTTATAAATTCTTCATTTTTCCCTTTGAAACTCAGGGGTTACTTGATGTTCCATTCTTGATGCTCTTCTCCCTCATATAACCATAATTATTTCACTCAGTATTTGTGTTACAACTACCACCTATTTGAGGATCGTTTCAAATCTATATTTCTTGCACAGACTTTTCCCTTGCACAGACTAGCCCCAGAGAGCTATATCCAAATGCTTAATGGAAAATCTGTATCTCAAGCTCAACATATCCAAAACTAAGATAATTACCATACATAGGCCAGAAGCAGTGGCTCACGCCTGTCATCCCAACATTTTGGGAGGCCAAGGCAAGAAGAAAACCTGAGCCCAGGAGTTCAAGACCAGCCTGGGAAACATAGCAAGACCCCATCTCTACAAAAAAAAAAAATAATAATTAATTAATTAGCCAGGCATGGTGGCATGTGCCTGTAGTCTTAGTTACTCAGGAGGCTGAGGTGGGAGGATTACTTGAGCCCAGGAGCTCGAGGCTGCAGTGTGCTATGACTGTGCCACTCTACTCCAGCCTGGGTTACAAATCAAGAGTCTATCTATCTCTAAAAAAAAAAAAATTAGCACACACAACTTTAAGCCTACCTTTTATACAATATTCTTTATTTTTCTTTTCTTTTTTATTTTTCTTTTGAGACAGAGTCACGCTCTGTTGCCCAGGCTAGAGTGCAGTGGTGCAGCCTTGGCTCACTGCAACCTCCACCTCCCAGGTTCAAGTGACTCTGGTGCCTCAGCCTCCCAAGTAGCTGGGATTACAGGCATGCACCACCATCCCTGGCTAATTTTTGCATTTTTAGTAGAGACAAGGTGTTGCCATATTGGCCAGGCTGGTCTCAAACTCCTGGCCTCAAGTCATCCACCTGCCTCATCCTCCCAAAGTGCTGGGATTACAGGCATTAGCCATCATGCCTGGCCCTATACAATATTCTTCATATGCATTGATGCGCTGTGGCTGACACATAGTAAACACTTTATATATTATTCGTTGAATGAATGAAATGTGAAATAACTAACAGTCAAATATGCCTTCAATTCTCTGGTGAGCACCTATATTATTAAGCTCATGACCAACATGCTTTGTGGAAATTATTTCCACAAATGTTAGTTCATTCTCTTATTCCTTTCTCCTCCCCACCACTACCTCCACTCCCACCCCAGATGGAGAGAGGGTGAGAATGGAGTTGGTACACATCTCTGAATGGCACCTCCTCAGATTGACAGGCTTCAGTATTTCAAAATAAGAAAAGCTGCTCTCCTCTTCCCCTTCTTTCCCCCTTCCAACATTGTGGTCACCACCAGAACTGCCTGCAATTGGTATTCTGGGCAGATGTAGCCAGCTGCAAGGCGTGTTATCTGATAGTGCATCTGTCTGGAAAACCAGAAAAAGGAAAACTGTGTTTAGAAGGTATATTTTTCTCCTCCCCAGGTAAGCAGGAGAAATAATAGAATTCAAATTGGAATGACCGTGCAGCAAAACTTCTGCGCACTAGGTGTTTATCCCAGTTCATAAAAACAACGGTTTTGAAGTAATGAAAAGAACTCCCTGTTGGGGAAGCAAATGGAACTACATGTTTCTGAAACAGTTTGAAAGAAAACATCACACTCAATGACCAGACAGCAAAAACATGTCAAGCAGATTGGCACAGTTTGCTTCACTCACAAATCTTCCCCAGATGAGGCTCCAGGAAAGGCTGGACCCCTTGAAATCATACTACCATCAGGAAACCACGTGGCCTCCTATTGTCAAACCCATACAGCCTACTCAGCTTCAGTGGGATGTAAAGTTCCCCTTTTTTCCTATACTCAGAGCCTAAAAGTTCAACTTCATTTCTATTTCTTTAATGGTATCCTACCAACTCTGAACCTTGGGACGCTGTCCCGCAAGTCCTTTTCTCTGTTGTCTCTAAAGACAAACACACAAGCTTTTATGGTTGGAAGAATTAACTGCTAATCACTAGAGGAAAATAGACACGGAAAAACAAAAGCAACAAAGACGAAAACGTTTATTTACCTAAGAGCTCTTATATACAGGGTAACCAAATGTCCCTGTTAGCCCAAGACGGTCCCGATTAACATCTATTTTCCTGGCATAATTACTAATTGCATCTGTTTCACTCTCAAAAGTATCATGTTTGGTCATAAAGTAGAATAAGTTATCCTATTTGTATGGCACTTACTTTATGCTGGGCATATAAACATTAACCTATTTGATCCTCAAAGCAATCTCATGAGATAAGAAACGTTTTCAAAGTAATCAAACCAAAGTATGGAGAGGTTGAGTAGCTTGCCCAAGAGTACACATATAGTCAGCATCTGAGCCAGGATTTCCCAACAGAGGCAACTGGCTTCAATGTCCTTGTCCTTAACCATTGTGGTAAGCTATGACAAAGCTTTAGGAAATCATGTGTTCTTTCATTTAATAAGTATAATTAATGCTTACTATATGCCAGGCACCGTGCTACTAACTAGGAATACAGTCATGAAACAGGCCGAGGATGTGCCCTGAGGAAACTTTCAGTCTGAGGGAAACACAGATACAACTAAAAGGACAAGGGGTACAGGCACAGGGTGCATGGAGAACAATCGGGATAGAGGTGGGGGTGGCATCTAATCAGGCATTAAGAGATGGTGGAAAGTTTCCTGGAGGAAGTGACATCTGAGGAGAGTGCTGAAGAAAGAGCATTTTATCTAGACTGAAAAGACCAGGAAAATGTGGTTCAGGCAGAACAGCAAATCAGATGGTCCTAAAGCCAAAGAAATCACAATGAATCCACATAGTTCAGGAGGGTTAGTGTTGCCTGGGGTCAGGGAAGGAGCAAAAGTTGGAGCTAGAAATATACAGAAAGGCTAGATCAAGAGGAGATGTGACTGACATGCTCACATTTGCACTTTGTCCTGAAGTTAATGGGAAGCACATGGCTTACTAGGAAATTAAGCAGATAAGTGACCTGATCAAATTTTCACTTTACAAAAATCATTAGTGCTGCCATGCAGAAATGGTTTGAAGAGGCAAGAGCCAGAGCAAACACAGGAAACTCAGACAGAAGGCTGTTGCCAGGATCCATTAGAGGGAGGAAACAGGCTTGAACTAAGGTGTTGACTAGAGATGCAGAAAGACTTGGTGGATCAAGGAGGTAGAACTGGCAGGATTTGGTGATGGGGAAGATGTGGTGGGTGAGGGGAAAGAAGGGTTACAGATGCCAGAGAGATGTCCTATCTGAGTCTGGAGCTCAGGAGAGAGACCTGGGCAAGAGACACACATTTGGGAATCACCCACATATAGATGGTAACTAAGCCAGCTGGTTAGGCGGCTTATCCAGGAGAGTGTGTAGAGTGCGAAGTGAAAGAATTTGCAAGACCAGGCACAGTGGCTCATGCCTGTAATCCCAGCACTTTGGGTGGCCAAGGTGGGAAGATCTGAGTTTGAGACCAGCTTGGGCAATGTAGGGAGATCCCATCTGTAGAAAAAAATATTTTTAATTAGATGGCCTGGGCCGGATGCAGTGGCTCATGCCTGTAATGACAGAACTTTGGGAAACGAAGGCAGGCAGATCACCTGAGGTCGGGAGTTCAAGACCAGCCTGACCAACATAGAGAAACCCCATCTCTACTAAAAATACAAAATTAGCTGGGTGTGGTGGCACATGGCTGTAATCCCAGCTACTCAGGAGGCTGAGGCAGGAGAATTGCTTGAACCCAGGAGGCAGATGTTGCGGTGAGCTGAGATCACGCCATTGCACTCTAGCCTGGGCAGCAAGAGCAAAATTCCGTCTCAAAAAAAAAAAATTACCTGGGCAAGGTCGCACGCGTCTGTGGTCCCAGCTACTAGGAGGCTGAAGTGGGAAGATCACTTGAGCCCAGAAGGTCAAGGCTGCAGTGAGCTATGATTCACACCATTACATTCCAGCCTGAGTGACAGAGCAAGACCGTGCCTCAAAGCAAAAAAATAGAAAAAAGAAAAGAAAAGAAAAAAAGAACTGGCCACATCATCCAGTGTCAGTGTCTCTCCTAACAAGAAAATACAAAGAAAAAACCTGGCCATGCTCCAGTTGGGGTGGCTCATGCCTGTAATCCCAGCACTTTGGGAGGCCGAGGAGGGTCCATCACCTGAGGCTGGGAGTTCAAGACCAGCCTGACCAACATGGAGAAACCCCATCTCTACTGAAAAAATAAATAAATAAATAATATTTTATATATATATATAAATTAGCCAGGAGTGGTGGTGCATGCCTGTAATCCCAGCCTCTCGGGAGGCTGAGGCAGGAGAATTGCTTGAACCCAGGAGGCAGAGGTTGCAGTGAGCCGAGATTGTGCCATTGCACTCCAGCGTGGGCAGCAGCGAGACTCCGTTTCAAAAAAAAAAAGAGAGAGAAAAGAAAAAAGAAGAAAACTGGCCACAAAGAGTTGGAAGGAGGAGAGATGAGGGAGACCGAGCAAGAAAGCTTGATGTCGTCATGGCCGCCAAGAGAAAAGGAAAAGGAAACCAGTGTCTAAGGCTTCAAGGGACACAAGTTTGGGCCCAGGCATATCCACACAGTTTATCAACAAGATGGTGTTTGCAAATCTTAATGGTGCAGTTTCACTTGCAGGCAGGAGTGAGACTGCAAAGGGAAGAAGAGAAACTGCAAGGTGGGAATGGGGAGCAGGCAGTGTCTCAGGGAGAACTGTGGGGGAGGTCGAAGTAGAAGTCATGTCCCAGAACAGAGGCATCCAGCACCCTGCTTTTGTGTATGTGTGGCAAGAACACTTAAAATGAGATCTACCCTCTAAATAAATGTTTAAGTATACGATACATTACTGTTGACTATAGGTATGATATCATACAGCAGATATCTAGAGCGTATTCATCTTGCTGGACCAAAACTGTATGCATGCACATTGATTAGTAACTCCCCATCTCCGCCTCCCCTCTCAGCCCCTGGCATTCCACTCTTTGCTTCTGTGAGTTTGACTATTTTATTTTATTTCATTCCAACAGCCTGGGAGAGTTTGACTATTTTAGGTGCCTCATACAGGTGGAATCATGCAGTATTTATCTTTCCATAACTGGCTTATTTCACTTAGCAGCCTGTCTAAAGTTTGGTCAAGGAGAGAGTCCTTGTCACCAGTTGGCTGGGGCACAGAGAGAGAGGAGGCAGATCTGCTCTGGCTTATCCTGGAGAGACAAGCAGCAGTCAAGGCTTTGCACATCTAGTTATCCTAAGAGCACTGAGAAGTTGTAATTGGGAGGGAAGTTATATGACATCATCAGATTGTGTTTTCTCAAAATCTACTCAGATTGCTGTGTGGAGAATGGGCTGGAGGGGGCGAGAAGGAAATGCTGGAAGACCAGTTAGATTGCCAGTACTATCGTCATGGATAGAGACAAGAAAACAGGCAGAACAAGGTGATGGTGGTGGTAGAAACAGACATAGAGGGATTTGACAAATGTAAAAGGTGAAACTGACAGGACTCGGTGATAGAGTGGTGGTAGGGAGAAAAAGGTATTAATAAATGGCTTGGCATCTCATTTAATCTTTACTACAACCCTGTGAAACACATTGTTATTTCCTCCATGTTATGGATAAGGGATTTGAAACTCAAAGCACTTGAGCAACATGACCGGATCACACAGCTGGTAGGTCTGGCTATAAAGTGATGCCCCCCTCCACTATGTTATACAGCAGTCAAGCAGTTCTTCCTTGAAGAATGCTCTCTTTCCTCTTGCACCACTGAAGGCTATACCTAGTCAATACTTCTACTAATAGCATGGTACTTCACCTACAATATTCTCATTATCTGTTTGCCTATAAAACAGGAAAATAAATAAGAATATTATCACAGAAGCCGGCCACAGCTTAAGCCAGCTGATCTCCAAGGACAGTACAAATCAATTCCTTTGCTGAAGAAAGTGACTTCTTGGGCTTATCTGGCTATAAAAAGTGAAGGCCCCTGAAGACAACTGAGATAAGAAAGGTTAGGGCAAGGAAGTTAACTTGCTCTGCATGACAAAGTTACAGGAATTTTGAAGAAGGAACCATAGCCATTAATATAGTTTGGATGTTTGTCCCCTCCAAATCTCAGGCTGGAACATGATCTCCAATGTTGGAAGTGGGGCCTAATGGGAGGTATTCGAGCTATAAGGATGGATGCCTCATGAATGGCTTGGTGCCCTCCCCACAGTCATGACTGAAGTTTCATTCTATTAGTTACCATGAGATCTGATTGCTAAAAAGAGCCTGGACCTCCTGCATTTCTCTCCTGCTCCCTCTCTTGCGATGTGACATGTCTGCTCCCCCTTTGCCTTCCACCATTAGTAAAAGCTTCCTGAAGCCTCACCAGAAGCTGAGCAGATGCTGCTGCCATGCTTGTACAGCTTGCAGAACCATGAGTCAAATAAACCTCTTTACAGTGCAAATTACCCAGTCACAGGTATTCCTTTATGGCAATGCAAAATGGACAACTACAACCGTCATGCTCGTCACTGTAACCCTAGTGCCTAGCACACAGGTACTCAACATATTTTTGTTGAATGAATTTGCTTTAAGAAGGGGATTATCTCTGGAAGAGAAGATGGGAGGCAGGGTCTGGAGAGAAGCAGGGACGGAAATTAATGAAGAAACAGGAGTGACTGGGCACGGTGGGTCACGCCTATAATCCCAGCACTTTGGGAGGCCAAGGAAGGCAGATCCTGAGGTCAAGAGATCCAGACCAGACTGGCCAACATGGTGAAAGCTCCGTCTCTACTAAAAATACAAAAATTGGCTGGGTGTGGTGGCCCACGCCTGTAGTCCCAGCTACTTGAGAGGCTGAGGCAGGAGAATTGCTTGAACCCGGGAGGCAGAGGTTGCAGTGAGCCGAGATCACGCCACTGCACTCCAGCCTGGGTGACAGAGTGAGACTCCATCTCAAAAAAAAAAAAAAAAAAGAAGAAGAAGAAGAAAAGAAAAGAAAAGAAAAAGAAAAAGAAAGAAACAGGACTGATGAAGTCAAATGGAATTCCTTGAAATGGGATGGTCCATGGCTTCTAGAAACAGTATTAACTGATACTAAATTTTAAATTTTCTGTTTTAAAAGAAAAATTGTTATAAAACTGGACTGAAATAGAACTTTGCATTACATAAATCATGTAAATTTCTGGTCAAATGTTTATACAGTTGTCTGATACACATTAAAGGCAAATTCTTTCTTATGGGTGATATTGGTGGCAGTGGTGGGCCATCCGGAGCAGCCGCTGCCACTGCGCCAGCTGCAGCAGGGAGGTGAAAGTGGTGGTGGCAGAAGTAGCTGTGTGAGCAGCAATGGTGGTGCATCCCCTGTGCCCCATGTCTGGAGACAGCTGACTGCACCGCCCCCACCCTTGCATGGCCAAGTGGGACCCACTCCCAGGCCCGGAGCCTCTACCACTCTGGACCCTGGCACCGCATCACAGCTCTTGCATGGTGCCCCTGCAGGGAGGGTACGGGGAGGAGAAATAGCTGCGCCTGGGACACTGCTGTGCTCCAAGGGAGCCAGCAGGAGCCAAGGACAAGTGGGAACCCCCCAGAGCCCACTGTGTGGGGGCTGCCACAGTGAGGCCAGCCGAGCCACCCACTAGCAGGGGAGGAGGGTGGTTGGGCATGCAGGGGTGGGCAGAGAGGGGCCCAGTGAGGACCTGGAGCCCCCCACTCCAGACTGCAAGGAGATGCCACCGGAGCTGCGTGCATGATCCAGGGACTGGGTGAGAGCCCCACCCTCCCAGGCACAGGACCTGGGCATCTCTGTACTCTGCACCCTCAGGGGCCCAGGAAAGTCCCTGCTGCCTCCACAGGCTCAAGGGTGTCTGCTCCCACTGCCTGGCCTCTCCCCACTCCTGGTGCCCGCTCTGATCTCAGAGCAGGACTGGGGCAGATTGCAGGGGCAATGGGGTTGGGGGAGCTGAGGTGGGGCAGAGGGCAGGTTGGAGCTGGCCTGCAGGTACCCCTTGGTGGGAGCAGCCTGGGCACCATGGATGGCAATAGGAGGCAGACAGGCTTCTGGGTAGAAGGGGGCAGGTCTCTGATGAGGCCCCACCTTCAGGCCAGGGAGGGCCTGAAGCCTGGAGGCGAGGTTGCTAGTCCCTCTGACCCGAGTGAGAACTTGTGGTGCCTTTTCTGGGCTGCCCATGGACCAACTGACATGCACTTCGTCCCCTCTGAGGCCCATAAAAGCCCCAGGCTTAGCCAGAGCTGGAGAGATGACAGCTCGAGCTGACCTGTGAATGAGAGCAAATGTGAAACAAGCTCTCAAGTATGTAGCAGATACTATTTTCTTCCCAAACATCCATCCCCACTTTTTCTGGTAATAGATAGAGATAGATAGATGGATGGATGGATAGATAGATAGATAGATAGATAGATAGATAGATAGATAGATAGATATAACATTTGGCTATAACTTTCCCCTACTCTTCATCCATGTCTGCAGGCACATGACCTAGATCTAGCCAATAAAAGCAGCCTATCCCTGGCCACAATGACTGGTTCAGGGATGAACACATGGTCCAAGCAGAGCCAAGGAGACAGTGGGATATGTCTCCCACTTCTGGAAAAGAGCAGGTGCTCCTTCCTATTGAATATGATAAAATATGAAGCCTGAGCTACTGTGCTTTTGCCAATTGAGGAAGAATGCATGTCTAAAACAGAACCAACACAGAGGAAGCAAAGTTGAGAGACACAGGGACAGAAACCTGGTCCTGGCTGGACACAGTGGCTTGCCCCTGTTATCCCAGCACTTTGGGAAGTAGAGGTGGAAGAAGCACTTCAGGCCAGGAGTTCAAGACCAACTGGGCAGCATAGTAAAACCCCATCTCTATAAAAAATTCAAAAATCAGCCAGGCCTGGTGGCTCACTACCTGGGAGGCTGAGGCAGGAGGATTGCTTGAGCCCAAGAGTTGAAGGCTGCAGTGAGCTATGATCACACCACTTGCTCTGTCACTCCAGTCTGAGTGACAGAGCAAAACCAGAAAGAGAGAAAGAGAGAGGAAGGAAGGAAGGAAGGAAGGAAGGAAGGAAGGAAGGAAGGAAGGAAGGAAGGAAGGAAGGGAGGGAGGGAGGGAGGGAGGAAGGGAGGGAAGGAGGGAAGGAGGGAGGAAGGGAAAGGAAGGGAAAGAAAGGGAAGAAGGAAAGAAGAAAGAGAAAGAAAGAGAGAGAAAGAAAGGAAGGAAGAGAAAGAAAGAAAGAAAGAAAGAAAGAAAGAAAGAAAGAAAGAGAAGGAAGGAAGGAAGAAAGAGAGAGAGAGAGAAAGAGAGAAAGAAAGAGAAAGAGAGAAAGAGAGAAAGAAAGAAAGAAAAGAAAGAAGAAAGAAAGAAAGAAAGAAAGAAAGAAAGAAAGAAAGAAAGAAAGAAAGAAAGAAAGAAAGAAAGAAAGAAAGAAAGAAAGAAAGAAGGAAAGAAGGAAAGAAAGAAAAGAAACCTGGTGGTCTTGGTAACATTTTTGAGAAAACTGATCAAGCCTCATCTGAGGTCAGACTACTCCTGGACTTTCTTATTGTGTGCTCCAATAAAAATCCTTTTTTCCATTTTGGATAACAATTTCTGTCCCTTACATCTGGAGTCTCAACGATGATGTAAGATAGGGATTTGAGTTATTTTATTTGGAAAGTACGGCTGCAGAAAGGAGTTACGCAAGTCTACCTCCATTCAAGACTGAGTGCCCTGAGGTCCAAATCCTGTGTTAGTTATCACTGCAATGTTAACAGGCATTAATGGTTATTTTTAGGAATAAAAGGAGGACAAGAAAAAGGCAAGTGGCAGAAAGAAAAGGGGATGGGAAATGTATAAACTCCTCCCAAGAAAGCGGGTCACCTGGTCACTTTGTTCAGGGCAGACTGACCCTGCAGGAGCCCAGCAGGAACCATGAAGCAGGAAATGAGGGCACAGAAGCCTCCAGCACCAGACTGTTCCAAAGAGCCATTTACCAGGAAATTGCCTAGAAATGACAGTGCAGCCATAACCGGGTCATTAGTTTCCCTACAAATATTTCTCCCTTTTGTGTGCAACAAGGACCCATTCAGCCAACTGTGTGGGGCTTCAGCTGAAATAACAGACCAGAGGAAATGTGTAATTGGCTTTCATCAAATTGAAACTGTAAGGCAGCCTAGCCAAGCTGAAGCTCTGTCTCTGGCCCTAGCACAGAAATTATTTTCTGCTTAATGTGAGGTTATGTGTGGGAAAGAAGGGGGAATAGAGGAGAAAAAGAAAGAGGACCAGCCTTTGGGTCAGCTTCAGCCCTTCCGGCAAGGCTGCTCAGAGCTTTGTCTTAGCAGCCAACAAGGACAGAAAAGGAATCTGGCTCCACACTTTTGGAGAGGAAGGGACCTGGGACAGAGGAAGAGAGGAGAGGCAGTAAGGGGAGGGGTGGGGAGAGAGGAAAAGAGTTACTCCTTAATGAAATAAGGTGACTTACAAATTAGCTTTTAAAAAATAGTTATCAGCTGATATCTTTTCCCACCAGACTATTTATATGAAATTTACACCTCGAAATAACAAACATAACGTCAACCAGTTTGCGAACTTACCACCTGGCATATGTGATGGTGACAATTTAATAATTGTTTAATAATTTAAAAAAGAAAAGTGAAGGCCGGGCGCGGTGGCTCAAGCCTGTAATCCCAGCACTTTGGGAGGCCGAGACGGGCGGATCACGAGGTCAGGAGATCGAGACCATCCTGGCTGACACAGTGAAACCCCGTCTCTACTTTAAAAAATACAAAAAACTAGCCGGGCGAGGTGGCGGCGCCTGTAGTCCCAGCTACTCGGGAGGCTGAGGCAGGAGAATGGCGTGAACCCGGGAGGCGGAGCTTGCAGTGAGCTGAGATCCAGCCACTGCACTCCAGCCTGGGCGGCAGAGCGAGACTCCGTCTCAAAAAAAAAAAAAAAAAAAAAAAAAAGAAAAGTGAAAAAGAAAATTTGTGACTCACCCAAAGGGACATAAAGCATTATTTCAGGCACTTATGACTAATCTATATTTTGGGTGTGAGGGGAACTTTGCTGGATGATTTGGGAACTCTGTGGTATAGCTTATATATTTACAGTAAATTTTTCTTTTTTTGAGAAGGAGTCTCACTATGGTGCCCAGACTGGTCTTAGATCCCTGGACTCAAACAATCCTCCTGTCCCAGCCTCTCAGGTAGCTGGGACTACAAGCACACACCACTGTGCCCTGCTTATTTCTGGTAATTTTCTATCTGAATTTTCTCTCTCATCTACTGCCAGGAATATTCCATCTACCTTTCCTTTTAGGTCCCTTTGAGCTTTGCATTCCCCATCCTGGCCCACCAGCTTCAGGGAAACATGTGAGGGAAACACAATTACTGAAGGGAGACAGGACTCAGCTCCTCTGACACCCTCCCCGGGGCCTCTGACAGCAATATAATTGTGCAGTTCCCATAGTGCTGCTCTGGTCACGTGCTTCCCTGAGCAAATTTTCCCCAGGATCCTTTGGACTTCTGCCTTGGTGTTTTCATTGCCATCATCTCAGGTGGGGAACTCCAAAAGACCACATGACCCTGGTTTCCTGGTTTCCTGGTCCTCAGGAAGAACTGCCAAGCAGCAGCAGTAATGGAAAGAACACTAAGTCACACAGGCCTGGGCTCAAGTCCCACCTCTACCACCCACCAGCTCCATGAGGCCATGGCGGAATGGAAACAGTGTGGGACTGGAAACACGAGGACCTCACTGTGTGACCTCAGGCAGCTTCTCAGTTATTCCTTTCTTACACTGTCCAAATCTCAGTTACCTCATCATTAAAATGAAGATTATGATCACCACTTTAAAGTGTTGCTGTGGGGAGTAAAAGAAATCATATGCCTGGTGTGGAGTAGGCACTAAATAATTGGCTAATGTTGCTCTCATATTGTTATTGCTATTATGTGACCTTGGGGAAGACACTTAACCACTCTGAACTTGGGATCTCTTCTGAAAACCTAGAAGTAATAAAAACTACCTTTCAGGATTGTAGCAATAATTATATATGTAAAGGTTACAAGGATTATTTATGTCACATATGTACCTGGTAAGCACCCAAGTTAGATTTCTATGCCTCTCACTTCTGGACTTCCCCTAATGCAACCTAGCATAAGAGTTTAAAGCTTCCGACTGGGCACAGTGGCTCACGCCGGCAATCCCAGTGCTTTGGGAGGACTAGGTGGGCAGATCACTTCTGATCAGGAGCTCGAGACCAGCCTGGCCAACATAGTGAAACCTTGTCTCTACTAAAAATACAAAATAATAATAATAATAATAATAATAATAATAATAATAATAAACAATTGGCGGGTCTTGGTGGTAGGCGCCTGTAATCCCAGCTACTCGGGAGGCTGGGGCAGGAGAATCGCTTGAACCCGGGAGGCGGAGGTTGCAGTGAGCCGAGACTGACACCACTCCACTCCAGCCTGGGCAACAGAGCGAGATTCCGTCTCAAAAAAAAAAAAAAAAAAAAGGAGAGAGAGAGAGTTTAAAGCTTCCATCATGGCCAAGCTGGCTCCTACATTTTGCCAAAAACCAAAGAATCTGTCTGTCCCTGAGGTGGATTTTTGAGCTGCCAGTCCTTGGAGTCCCCACCTGCTGTGCTGTGAGCTCACACCCATAAAAGGAAAAACTGTGTTGGCGGGAGGCATCAGAGGGACGGTCAGAAAGGAAGCCGACGGCTGCAGGATTCACTACTCGACACTAGGGGGCACAATAAGCTCAGGAACACTTTAGGGCCACACCCAGCAATCTCGTTTCCCGGTGCCCGAGTCTCCCCAGATAGGGCAGATCCAAGCAAGAAGAGAACGTTTAAGAACTGCCCAGAAAAGCCTTTGTGGGAACAAATGATGGGAGAAAATGCAGAAATGCAGGGGGCAGTGAAGGGCACACCTTCCCTTCGGCTTCAGCCTGGTCCCGGGCTGGAGAGCCCCGTCTGGCTTTCAGATTTTGACCTCCTCATCAACCCCGGGGAGAAGGGGCGGGGCCGGGAAGTGTGAGGAAAAGGAGATAATGAAGACAAGCCAGAAGCAAGCAAGCATTTCTTTTCATCACTTTTCCCACTCATTTCAACTTCTACGTCTAGCTCACTCAGCACTCAGCATCTTAATAAGTCCCAGTCCAGTGGGCCACAGCTAGAAAGAGCCTTATGGAGCCGCAGATGTTTAGTTGGAGGCTGGAACTCGGAGAAGAGGATTGAGCAAGATCTCCCAGGTAGTTTATACTTTCATGTACATCAGGTCGCTTGGATACTGACAACCACCTGGTCATGTAGACAGAGGCTATTACCTCATTTAACAAATAAGGAAACAAGTTCAGGTAAGTGCCCATAGCTCTCTTCCAAGCTATCAAGCCTTTATTGCCACCCACTATCCCCACTTCTCTTGCTTTCCCTTGTTTTAAAATCAGTCCAGGCCGGACGCGGTGGCTCATACCTGTAATCTCAACACTTTGGGAGGCCGAGGCAGGTGTGTCATTTGAGGTCAGGAGTTCGAGACCAGCCTGGCCAACATAGTGAAACCTTGTCTCTACTAAAAATACAAAAATTAGACGGCGGTAAGGCGCGCGCCTGTAATCCCAGCTATTTGGGAGGCTAAGGCCGGAGAATAGCTTACGGTATGCAGAGACTGGGCCACTGCGCTCCAGTCTGGGCAACAGAGTGAGACTCTGTCTCAATAAATAAATAAATAAATAAATAAAGTCCAAACTATACACATAATTCCAGGAAATTGCTACTCAGCTCCAAATATTCTATATCAAATTTGAAAATATTTGTTGCATTCCCCATCTTCCTAACCCACTTAGCATGATGGAGAGATGATAGAGCATAGTAATTTTGAGGGTGCACTTTGGAATCAGATCTAAGTAAATATTCTGTGTTCATCACTTACGAATTCCATGACCTTTGACCTCTGTGTGCCTCAATTTCCTCACCTGCAAAAGGGGACTGTTAACATCTATCTCGTGGAATTCTTTTAAGGATGAAATGAGATGTCATATAAAAAATTGCATAATGCTTAGCACATAATTGAATAGCTTGATTAATGCATCTAGCATATATCATTATATTAAATCATAGGCTGAAATGATCTTTAGGAATTAGTCCACTACTTTCATGCCTTTTATCAATGAACTTAAATGGAGTTAAGTGAGAAGGCTACTGTGCCAAGTAAGTTTGTGTATCAGGTCGAATGGTGTCCCCCCAAAATTCATGTGCACCCATCTCACACTGTGAATTTATTTGGAAATAGGGTCTTCACAGATGTCATGAGTTCAGATGACATCATGGTGGATTAGAGTGGGCTCTAAGTACGACGTGAGTGGGTCCTTTATAAGAAGAGGAGAGGACATACAGAAACGCTGAGACATAGAGAGAAGAAGGCCATGTGAAGACAGAGGCAGAGATTGGGATGATGTAGTTACAAGCCAGTGATCACCAGGAACCACCAGAAGCCAGGTGAGAGAGACATGGGATGGAGCATCTCTCAGAGCCCCCAGAAGGAACCAACCTTGTCAACACCCTGTTTTGTTTTTTTTTTTTGAGACGGAGCTTCGCTCTTTGTTGCCCAGGCTGGAGTGCAGTGGTACGATCTTGGCTTACTGCAACCTCCACCTTCTGGGTTCAAGCAATTTTCCTGCCTCAGCCTTCCAAGTAACTGGGATTACAGGCTCCTGCCACCACGCCCAGTTAATTTTTGTATTTTTAGTAGAGACGGGGTTTCACTATGTTGGCCAGGCTGGTCTGGAACTCCTGACCTCAGGTGATCCGCCCACCGCAGCCTCCCAAAGTGCTGGCATTACAGGGCTGAGCCACTGCACCTGGCCAACACCCTGATTTTGTACTTCTAGCCTCAAGAACTGAGACAGAACACATTTCTGTTGTTTTAAGCCACCCAGTTGAAAACTACTATAGTTGATGACAGAATGAGAACTAGACTCCAGATTTTTTAACCTCTAGTCTAGGCCTCTTTTACTCCATTGCTGCCTCCCCAAGCCAGCAACAAACATTTATGGAATACCTTCTTAGAAAGTTTACTTATTTGGAAAAAATCGACACAATCTATAATTTTTAAGCACTTTAAGTTGTTGCCTGACACACAATAGGTATTTAATAAATATTTTACTGTCCAATTGATAAAATGATAGACATTAAAATGTTATATTTTGTTATACAAATCTAAGATATTGTTATGAACCATTTTTTACCTCTGCATACACCTATGCACCAGACTCTAAATTTATTTACAAGGTTTGTATATTGAAGAATCCCAAGGCTCCATAACTCTCTCACTGCTACCGTCTCAAAGATACACGAGGTTCACAAGTCCTGCCTGTTCCCTACTTCTAGGGGTGAAAAATTAAAAGGAAAGCAATCTGAACAGCCTTAGGACTCTGAATCCTACAAGGGTTGTTTTCATTTTTGCTGAGTCCATCTACACTCATTTAGGAACACGCAGAGGGAAGCTAGGAAATCAGGGGAGCTGCCCATTGCTCTAAAGGAAGTAGGTCACAGGGCACTGCTCCCACCCACTTAGCCAGGGAAAAGAATGGGTGGTGGTGGGTTAACAGTTACAAAGGGAATGAGGGAAAGTAGGGAGGACCTGCCGGGCATGGTGGCTCATGCCTGTAATCCCAGCCATTTTGGGAGGCCAAAGCGGGTGGATCACCTGAGGTCAGGAGTTCGAGATCAGCCTGGCCAACATGGCAAAACCCCATCTCTACTAAAAATACAAAAATTAGCGGGGCACAGTGACAGGTGCCTGTAATCCCAGTTTCTCGGGAGGCAGGAGGCGGAGGTTGTAGTGAGAGATTGCGCCATTACACTCCAGTCTGCGAAAAGAAGCGAGACTCTGTCTCGAAAAAAAAACAAAAAACAAAAAACAGGGAGGAGCTGATTCACTAGAACAACTCTTAGAGTGACTCAGAAGCTAGCAGAAAATAGCCTGTTCTCCCACATCTGCTTCATTGTCAGGCGATGAGGCACTTCCTCATTGCATACCCATAGGCAGAGCAAAGGGGAGGAGGAGGAAATGGGATTTTTCAAGTTCCTTTGCCTGTTCCAGCACCTAACACTCCATATTTGTAATCATTTCAGACATTTTATTTCCAGTCAGTATTTATTGAGTACCTACTCTGTGCCGGGCCCTTCATCTTACCTTTCAGATTGTCAGTGTTCAGAACACAAGGCATGATGCCTTTCTGAAGTTCGGTATATCCTACATCATTACTCCAGATTCACTTATGCTGCTATTGAGCACCTCCACACATAGTCTTGCTGTCCTTCATGTATAGAGATGACCCTCCCAAGCCTAAAATCAACAGGGGGAGGCATGGAGCTTTCCTTCTGGCTCTAATGTTTGCTTTACAATCATCCACACCCATTCTTAGTCCACCATGTGAGAGCCAGTGTGAAGTGAGCAGAATATGGCATAAGTTTGGAGTCATACATCCTTACTGGAAATTATTTACTATTTACTAGCTCTATGACTTTATTTGACTTCTCTGAATCTCTATCTTCTCATCTGTAAATTGGACACAATGGTGTCTATCCTACACTGTAGGACAGATTTCTTATACAGTACTGAAGATGACATCAAATACCATTTAAATGAAAGTACATGGCACAGTGATAACATGATAAATACTCGTTTACTTCTTTCAGACTATAATCGCACAGACTGATCACATCCCTCGGTCAGACTGTAAACTGCATGGGGCAGGCGGCATCTGCCTTGAGGACTGTTTGCCTAGGCAAGTACTAGGTCCCTAATGCTGTCTTGCGAATTATAATTGCTAAGTTTAGGGATAATGTATTAAGTGTGCTACATTATTTGTGCATTATAAATATTCGTCTCAAATATTTACTATATTGTATTTAAAATAATGTGGTTATCGTAAATGTAACCAGCTGAATCAATCTGTGAGCTGACAGCCATTCTGTGGAAATGGAATTCAGAAACTTTGACTTCAGGTAGGGATACAACTAGTTATACATCCACTCCCCTTTCTGAGTTACTTGGTCCTGCCTAAGACTTGCTGCCACCAAGATCTGCATTCCTGTGTTCACAAGGCAGACATTCCTTGCATCCTCTGTACTCTCCATTGTTTAACTTCACGGCAAACACCATTCCCCGCAATATAATGAGGCCAAGGACAGAAAAAAGTCGCCTCAGCTGGCAAGCATAGTGTGGAAAAACCTGCCACACAAATTTGCAATTATTCGACTTCTGCCTGGAAAGCAGGTCGGCTGGATTTATGTCCCCCAAAGTTAGTATTCTCTTCTGTACAAACTGTGGTTGAGAGAAGGGTGATCTCCAGGTGTTTCATCTTTGCACCCTTGCTTGCAGCACCACGCCCACAGTCGCGTCCAGAAAAAAAGAAAAAAAAAGGGGGGGAGCAAGGAAGCCAGGTTTTCAACAACTAATTCATTCTAATGCAGACATCAAAGCCCACTTCATTTATTAACATTCTGGAAAAAATCCCAATCGATCAGGCCACCAGAGCCCTCCTTTCCTAAACTCCCCGTACAGTCAGGGAAAAGCACTAAGCACTAGCCACGGTCCTGCCCAGAAACCACGCAGAGGTGGAAAGTTGCAGACCAAGGGCCGGGAGGGGCACGAGCCCATCCTGAAGCCCGGGACCGAGGACGGCGCTTCCTCCCGGAAGTGACGCGAGCTCAATCCCAGCCTTGCTCTTCCCAAACAAAAGGGATCTTGGGGCCCCGGGAGGAGCCTGAATGACATTGGAGAAGCTCCGCCTCCAGCCGGCGCGGATTGGGGACAATGCTGGAGAAGCAAGGAGGCGATTGGCGCTGGTGAATGCCAATGCCCCCGCCGGGCGGCTGAGGGGGCGGGGCCTCTGCCGCTGTGGATGGGGAGTAGAGGCGGAGGGGAGCGGAGCCCGGTGCGTCGTGGAAAGGTAAGAACCACACTCCCTGGGGCTTGATGATGGCTGAGAGGCCGGGTTCTCAAGAGCAAAGCAAGTATAGGGGCACCGGTAGCTTCCCGCCGCTGTCCTAACGGCCTCTGGGCCCATCCCCTGAGGGGGCGGGGCCATCTCCTCCACCTCCCGGTATTCCCCGAGGAGGCGGCTCCTCATCCTTTGAGGGTCCTCACAGCTACTTTTTGTCCCTCGTCGATTCCCAGCTCCTCAGAAGGGGCTTCCCTCTGATACCCCTCATTCAAAGGCTCTTCCCACCCCGCACCTCAGCGTTGGAGGAGAGGACTCACAGGTACCGTACCGATTCTCTAGGCTGCCGCCCCCAACCCCGTTTTGCACCCCCGGAAGGCCAGACATCCCTCCCTACACCTGTCTCTGCTCTCCAGGGTGGGACTGGAGCTGCTTTCCTCCGTAAGATAAAATTAGTGTTTCCCAAAAAAGAGGGATGGGGCGAAGCAAAAATCAAAGACCGACCTAGACAGCCAGCTTTACCGAGGAAACGGCTTCTCCCACTTAAGTTCTTCCCATCCCCCATTCTCTGATGCTCGGTCTTCCTCCCGCCGCCCCTCGCATCCTCTGGCCTCTTGTGAGGAGTCGAGAGCTCTCCTGTTTTGGGACTTCTTTGGACTCTGAAAGAGGGAGAACTAGGACCTCCTCTCCCTCGCCCTTTGTACCTTTCTTCTACTTTCTGTTCCTTCTGGGAGAACCCAGCCTTTAAGGGTTTCTTAGGTTTGAATTGCGTTTCATTTTTCCTTTTCCACCCTATTTCTTCTCTGAGAACTTGATGAAAAGCCATCTTATATTTCACAGTGAGGTGGGTGTGTTGGATATCTGCAGAGTTGGCTTTGTGTGGGCAGGAATGCAGTGTATGTTGCTTGACAGTCAATGAATAACACCATGTTTTCAAATGAAACAGTATACATAAGTAAATAAATAGCAGTGGATTAGGTATGAGTATATCCCAGTCTAGGATGGGCTGGTCCATTGCTCAGGGAGACTGCAGTTAACCTTGAAGGTATACTGCAGTTTGAAACAAAAGGCAGGAAGTGTTTGAAGAAAATTCAGGGTCAGTCATCTAGGCTTATGATTAATCTAGTCCTGTGTCCTTTGGTTACTCTCTAACCCCTTTTTTATAGTGTCTCCCCCGCCCCCAGGAAACATTCATGTATATTTTGATTGGTTTTACGATCATCTATCAAAATTTAGACGATGAAAAGTAATTTTTTAATCTCAGAGATCAAAGTAAATAAAGGCAAGGTGTTCTAGCTATTCATGTTTACCAAAAAGTGCCTCTAGTGTGCTCCTAAAGGTTTTGTCAAGTGGCCTTCATTTCAGCAGGTGCAAAGTGTTGATTTTGACCTCAAGTTAATGTCGTTGAATCCCCAGTAATCATCTATCGCTAGCACTTTTATATATTAAAATTTACCATATTTTTAGCATAGTTTTTTTTTTGCTTTCAATCTCAAGTCCACCTCCCCGCTGTCAACTATAGCCAAAGCTGATGGCAATGAAGTTCAAGGAGTTGGAATCACAGAGGGTGATTGTAATGACTGTTGTCTTTTACCTTCTTGATTAGACTTCCTGAGGGTAATTATTTTTGAATAGTTAGAATTGAAGGTTTCAGAGTGCTCACAGATCTTCTTAGTGAGCGTTTCCAAATCTCCAATAAGAAAGCACAAAGAAGAAACTGGAGGGTGTCTCTAGCAAACACAATGTGTGCTGCAATAGAAGGGTAAAACATGGGCTCCCTGCAATAACAGCAGAAAAAGCTAAAAGTAGAACAGAAAATCCCAAAAAGATAAGTTGTATTACATCAGCAGAGAACAGAAAATAAACTAAGGTAAGAGACTAAGCAAACCAAAGTTGTGGTGATTGCTGAGCTTTAATAGGAAAAAGCAAATAATGTTCTTTTATTATTTAGCACAGTAAGCAAGATCTGTTTGTTACACTTTTGGGTCTTGAAAATCTTTCCTTTAACCTTTTCAACACCTGTTTGGTCATGCCAGATGAAGAAAAGCGTAGTATGCAGGGGATATATGTCTGATCTCTCTCCTTGAATTATAAATTCTTTGAGGGCAGATAGTAGTATTTTTTGTTTTTCGTCTTTGTCTCTTTCACAGTTCCTGGTATATAGTATGACTTAATGAGTGTTTGTTTAACTTAGTTTGAAGCTGTCACCTTAGGGTAGACTGAAAGGCAATGCACTGATTAGATGTGGCACAACTTGTTAGTATAAACCGTCTACTTGTTGTCTTCATTTAACTTGATTTTCCCCATCTGCTGTCTTATGAAATTCCAGTGTCTTAAGTGACTAAAATGTTGAATTTCTTATAAAGAAATATCTGTGAGGCAGGATGTGGTGGCTCATCCCTGTAATCCTAGCTACTTGGGAGGCTGAGGCAGGAGGATTGCTTGAGCCCGGGTGTTTGAGGTTACAGTGAGCTATGATCATGCCACTGCACTCTCCAGCCTGGGCAGCAGAAAGAGACCCTGTCTCTTAAAAAAAAAAGCAGTTAAAAAAAAAAAAATATATATATATATATATATATATAAAATCTACTGGTTAGAAAATACTATTTTTACTGTCATGAAATTTGCACCAGACTTAAGAACATAATGAGTGCTAATCATTTCAGGATTTTATTGTTTTAAATATCTGACCCGATAGGAATGAAGTGAATTTAGAAGAGCTCACTAGGGACTGATTGTTTACTGATTTTTGCTCACGAATAGTTTCTGAGGCCAGGCTCCGTGGCTCACACCTGTAATCCCAGCACTTTGGGAAGCCGAGGCGGGTGGATCACGAGGTCAGGAGTTCGAGACCAGCCTGGCCAACATGATGAAACCACATCTCTACCAAAAATGTAAAAAATTAGCTGGGTGTGGTGACACGTACCTGCAATCCTAGCTACTCGGGAGGATGAGGCAGGAGAATTGCTTGAACCCGGGAGACAGAGTTTGCAGTGAGCTAAGATTGCATCACTGCACTCCAGCCTGGGAAACAAAGTGAGACTCTGTCTCAAAAAAAAAAAAAAAAAAAAAAAAAAAAAAGAATAGTTCCTGAGTGTTTGGTTTTAACAAGTTACTGATCTACTTTGGGACTTTTAAAATGGATTTTTAGTTGATTTTGTGTTTTTAAAATAACATTAAAAATAGGAACGGGGCACAGAACAGCGTTGGGTCCCTAAGTGTAATTATACAGGCTGATTATTGATTATGGTGGGCATAATACAATCGGTCTTCTCAGGATTTGTATCTCGGCAAAATCACATTTGCAGTGCTACCAGTTAGTTTGCAGAACAGAATTTGAATTCTTGGTTTTTCTGAGTGGAGCAGAATGGTGTTTCTTGGGGGTTTCCATATAATTGGTGTTTGGCGTCATGAAGCAGGAAGCAGAGATATGCTTCTAGAGGAAATTTGTTCAGTCTGTGGTGGTTGGCCCCAGGAGTGGCTTGTTAGTCTGTTTTCTAAAGGCCATTTTAAAATTTTTGAATATTTGGCTGAGCATGGTGGTTCACACGTATAATTCCAGCACGTGGGGATGTCCAGGCAGGCAGATCACCTGAGGTCAGGAGTTCGAGACCAGCCTGGCCAACATGGTGAAACCCTTTCTGTACTAAAAATACAAAAATTAGCCAGGTGTGATGGTGGGCACTTGTAATCCCAGCTACTAGGGAGGCTGAAGCAGGAGAATGGCTTAAATCTGGGAGGCGGAGGTTGCAGTGAGCCGAGATCACAACATTGCACGCCAACCTGGGCGACAAGAGAGAACCTTCATCTCAAAAAATAAAAAATTAACAAAATTAAAATTTCTGAATATTTGCCGCTATTAACTAAAAATTAAATCTTCCAAAGTTCAATTTAAAGCATTTTAGTGAGAAAATGGCTTATTTATTATGAGCCTCAAGAATGTAGTTATTTACAACACAGACTTTAAAGGCAAACCTAGGTTCAAATCCCAACTCTGCTACTGTTCACTGTGTGATCCAGGGCAAGAGAAAAATTTTCTGTCTTCACCATAGCTCAGTCTCAGTTTCCTCAGCTGTGAGATAGAAATAACTTGGAGAGGTTTCTTTAAGGATTACACAAATAGGCCAGGTGCAGAGGATCACACCTGTAATCGCAGCAGTTTTGGAGGCCGAAGCAGGTGGATCACTTGAGGCCAGGAACTCAAGACCAGCCTGGCCAACATGGCAAAACCCCATCTCTACTAAAAATACAAGAATTGCCAGGCGCAGTGACTCACGCCTGTAATCCCAGCACTTTGGGAGGCCAAGGTGGGCAGATCACCTGAGGTCAGGCATTCGAGACCAGCCTGACCACCATGGAGAAACCCTGTCTCTACTAACATACAAAATTAACCAGCGCATGCCTGTAATCCCAGCTACTCCGGAGGCTGAGGCAGGAGAATGGCTTGAACCCCGAGACGGAGGTTGCAGTGAGCCAAGATCGCGCCATTGCACTCCAGCCTGGACAACAAGAGCCAAACTCCGTCTCAAAGAAAAAAAAAAAATACAAAAATTAACCAGGTATGGTGGCACATGCCTGTAGTCCTAGCTACTCAGGAAGCTGAGGCATGAGAATTGCTTGAACCCAGGAGGCGGAGGTTGTAGTGAGCTGAGATTGCGTCGCTGCACTACGGCCTGAGTGACAGCAATACTCTCTCCAAGAGAAAAAAAAAAAAAAGGATTACATGAATATACATACACACGCACACATATCACAAAGCAAGGTACCCAGGATATAAGAAGCACTTAGTAATTGACAGGTATTATTATTAGCACTTGGCATGTGAGTTAAGGAATTTAATATTAAACATTATTTTACTCCTTCAGCATTTTAGCAAAGGTGAAGACTTAGTGTTGGATTTTAGTTATTGATTGGTTTTGTTTTAAATTTTTCAACATATGACTAAGTCCTAAATAGAGGGAAAGAAAGCTTGCTTGCATATGTCATGATCTCAAGCATCTGAGCCAAGGAGTTTTAGGAGAGTGTATATCTGTCTTGGAGTATGTGTATTTAATAATTTTGTTATGCAAATTATCTTTCTTGAGTTTTTTGGTCCAAGGAAAAAAGAAAAGCAAGGGATTCAGCTAGCTGATGTCATCTTTCTGAATTGTCAGTTGCTCCACTCCAAGCTCTACTCTTTAAGTAGCACCATCCTGAATGTCATATAAATGGTTTCGTGGATACTGTGATTACTGTGCAGAGTTATACCTTCTGTGAAATTTAAGGAACTTTTAATGGTAATTTTGATTAAAAGTGGTTTTTACCTTACTTTTGAAGACAACCTCCCCGACTGTCCCCAAAGTAAGGAGCGACGATAGGAACAACCAAAACTGGAGTGAGAAGAAAACATGGATAGGGGAGTTGAGAAGAGGTGGGGGAACGTGAAGGGTGGGAGTTTGTGGGTTAGAGAAAACAAGACTACAAGGAGGCATCGAACTACATAATGCAATATGCTGTAATATGGCTCATCTTTGCCAATTATTTCCAAACTCTACATTTCAGGTACAGAGCCAGAACTTCCAATCTAAATGTGTCATTTGCTGTTTAATGAATCCTTTCCAACTTCTGGAGCCACGAAGAATATAGTTCTCAATTGTTACTGAATTTAAAGAATGCAACCCTTAATTGTTACTGAGTTTAATAGAAACAAGAAAGGACAATAGGAAAGCACAGGGTGATGGTGTCTACAGACAAAGATTCCTGACCCTGAGCTTTGGGAGCATCTGCATAGATTCTATGTGCAAAACTGTTGGGAAAGACTAGGCTGAAGCTGAAGTGTACTCTGGGTCTACCCACCATAGAAAGGTGAGAGCCAGGCCAGGCATGGTGGCTCACGCCTGTAATCCCAGCACTGGGAGGCCGAGACAGGTGGATCACCTGAGGCTGGGAGTTCAATACCAGCCTGACCAATATGGAGAAACCCCATCTCTACTAAAAATACAAAATTAGCGAGGCATGGTAGCACATGCCTGTAATCCCAGCTACTCAGGAGGCTGAGACAGGAGAATCGTTTGAATCCAGAAGGCGGAGGTTGCAGTGAGCTGAGATTGCGCCATTGCACTCCAGGCTAGGCAACAAGAGTGAAACTCCGTCTCAAAAAAAAAGAAAGGTGAGAGCCAGGGAAGGAGAACAGAAAGGAGAAGCGGGGATAAATTGTTTTAACACGAGATAAGAATTGTAAGTGATAATGGAGAGAAGGATGAAGGATAACTGACAGGTAGGTTATAGGAAAAAGAAAGAAGCACAAACTGGTTTTTTTGTTGGAGAATGGGGGCTTGGGGGAGGCCCTCATTACTTAGTTTCTGCTAAATAGTCCTTTCTGTTGTAGCAGGTGCTACAGAAGTAACAACAGAACCAATCTGGTTCTTAACTGACTTAATGTTTGAGGGTATAACAATGATCTGGTCTAGCCCTATATATCAGTTTCATCTTGTTGCCTCTTGTCCTTAAATTGAGGCCACAGAATAAATTTCCTTAAAAGGCTCTATCCCCAAAGACTTCTTCACTTCTAAACCCTTAGCTGTCACCACACTAACAGACTCTTAACATGTTCCTCTTAGGGGTTGAATTACTTCTCATTCGGCCTGTCTCATATCACAGTCATCATTTCCCCAGTAAACGCAGTTCCGTTTCTGACATCCCTGTTTTTGCTATTGGTATCATCGTTCTAGTCACCCAGTCTCAAAACTTCAACTGATCTGGGATTATTTCCCCTCTTACCTCCCTAAATGAAAATCAGTCATTTACAGTAAGTAAATTCTTAAATAACGAAGTAAATTCTTTTTAATGTCTCTTTTGTCAGTCTCTTCCATTCTTATTGCTACCATCCTAGTTCATACATTTTTGCCTCATACCTATGCTGTTAAATTTTTCTCCCGACTACTCTTTCTGTTTCCCTTTTCTTTCAGTCAAGTCAGCTCTATACTGTAAGCATTAACCTTCCTGAAACTATGCTTTTGTTATGATTTTCACCAGGTTAAAAATGTTGAGTGGCTTCTCATTTTCTAAAAGGTAAAGTCCAGTTGTGTTGGCTGAGATTGAAAGTGCTGTACATTTCTTTCCAACCAGCATTTTTTTAGTATTTCTTTGAACCAGAGACTCCTAGTGCTAAGTGTGATCAAGTTGAACAGACAGAGTAGTTGTTCAGATGAGTTCAGAGTCTTGTGAGACAGAAGACAGATATGTAAACAGATGAATTGATGTAATAGAATGTGGTAACTGCTCTTGAATTACGAATGTAGATACATGTCCATTATGCATTTAATTAAATGTAAAAAAGAGCTGTGATATTTTTAGGAAACCCATTTCTCAGTCATCACAAGTTAAAGTTGTGACTTGATTAAAACCTGTTAAAATTCAGTAGAAACAAAGGCATGCATTTACCTGTATGCTAAAGGCACAAAAAACTAAGAAGAATGGCCTTTTCTTTGCCCAAGTATTGTGCAGATAAAGTTGGTTTGAACATGTCCCTAAACTGACTTTGCCAGGAACTGGCCAGGCCATCTCTTTCTTTTTGGAGCAGATCAACCTGCCAGAAGTCAGAAGTAAACTTGTTTTGGTTTGTAAATTAGACATATGAATAATAGACAATGATGACCCATTGGAAAAGGGTCATTATCCTTGCAGATGAAACCAAAAGTATGCTCTTTAAGGATGAGAAATGAGAAACTGACCAGTCACTAACTCATTTAAGCCATGCAGCCTCCTGTTACAGTATGTATTGTTATGTCCATTTTATAGATAAAGAACTGAAGTTCAAAGGTTAAATTGATCAAAGAGCAAGTGGCAGAGCCAGGATGCAAACTCAGCTCTGTCAGATTCCAAAATCCATGTGCTTTCCACTATAACACATTGTCTCCCGGCAGAATTACTGTCCCTGAAGAACCATAGAACAAAAATTGACAGGCTTGTTGTTGGTAGTATTCAACTGATACTAAATTGTTAAAGTTTTTTAAGTCAGTTATCTGACTTAGAAGATTAGAAGACAAAACAACATTACCAGTTATATTTCTGTTAGAGGATTATTTGTAGTTTTTTTTTGCAATTCAGATAAAGTCAGGTTCTGGGCATAGCTAAAACACAGATTCCTTAACTATTTGATGGTTAATCCTTCATACCATACTCTGTGGAGTTTCTTCCCAGTGTGGAATCTTAGTGGAATCAGTGACGTCATCATCCTACATTAGCATTTGAAGGGTTTGCGATCCAGGCTGCCTCTAGAATTGTGGCCCATGAATCATCTTACTGAAAATAATCAATCTACGTGTTATTGTTCCCTTGTTGTGGTATTTTACAAGTTATGGTGACATTATTTCAGAAAAGCAAAAATTTGGGGGACTGATGGACAGACAGTAGAGACGGTCAGATACATATTTGATTGAAATCATGTTACAATTTCATTTAAACGAAATAAAGCCATCTAACAAATTATGTAGAAATGATTCGGCCGGGTGCAGTGGCTCATGCCTGTAATCCCAGCACTTTGGGAGGCCGAGGCAGGCGGATCGCCTGAGGTCAGGAGTTCCAGACCAGCCTGACCAAAATGGAGAAACCCCATCTCTACTAAAAATACAAAATTAGCCAGGCATGGTGGCACATGCCTGTAATCCCAGCTACTTGGGAGGCTGAGGCAGGAGAATCTCTTGAACCCTGGAGGCGGAGGTTGAGGTGAGACAAGATTGTGCCATTGCACTCCAGGCTGGGCAACAAGAGCAAAACTCCATCTCAAAAAAAACAAAAATTTTATTATTATTACCAGTCTCCTGGTAATAATATTCTGATGTTAAAAGACATTCTTTTTTAAAATGTTCAATAATAAAATATTTATTAATATAAAAGTTGTTATTCATTTTCATTAACATCCATTCCAGTAGCTTAACTAATGTAGTTCTAGTTTGGCCTTGTCTCAGATGAGAATACTTGAGGTGGTGTAAACAGATACCCAAGTAGACAGACCTTTTGTTTTTGTTTTTGTTTTAAGATGGAGTCTTGCTGTGTCTCCCAGGCTGGGGTGCAGTGGTGCAATCTCAGCTCACTGCAATCTCCACCTCCTGGGTTCAAACAATTCTCTTTCCTCAGCCACCTGAGAATCTGGGATCACAGGTGTGTGCCACCACGCCCAGCTAATTTTTGTATTTTTAGTAGAGATGGGGTTTCACCATGTTGGCCAGGCTGGTCTTAAACTCTTGACCTCAGGTGATCTGCCTGTCTCGGCCTTCCAAGGTGCTGGGATTACATGCGTGAGCCACTGCACCCAGCCCAGACCTGTTTTTAATAACTTTGCGCTAATGTTCTCATTTGAGGGAAAAGATATTTGAATGTTTGTTTATGGGCCTAAGGCTACTTCCTTCTTTTCTTCAGTATACATATAAATCTTGCTGATACCATATATGAGAGACAGAGAAAGAGACAGATGTGTACACACACACACTTACACATTCACACTCACAGAGAGATACAGCACAGTTGCATGAGTCTTAGAACTAAGCAAAATAAAAACCTGATACCTATTATGTTGTCGCAGAAAGCAAATTAGACTGGATCTTAAAAAGACATGTGTGTTAGACCTAGTTTTATTTAACTGTATTCACATTAGCAACTCTGGCCTCTGTAAAATGAGAGTGCTGAATTAGATTATTGCAGAGGCTCCTTCCAGCTTTGTGGATCATTCTTTAGCTGAGGTTTTTCCACCATACAATTCCTAAGGCTGATAAAATGAGAGGATCAGATGTAAGCAGTGGTTACCAAGGGAGTCTCTGGAGTCAGTTTACCTGGGTTCACATCCCATTTCTACCACATACTAGCTGTGAGGCTTTGAGCAAGTTTTTTAGCCTCTGTGCCTCAGGTTTCTCATCTGTTAAATGAGGAGGATGATGATAATGATGAATTTGTTGGGGATGGTTGTAGCATATCACCTAAGGTTGTTGTGAAGACTGAATTAGTTAATACCTGTACATGTCAAGTACTTAGAACACTGTCTGGCATACATTAATGTTTAGCTCAATAAATGTTTATCTTTTTTTCATTATTACTATTATTGTTTAAATTCTTCTTAGAAAACTATGCTACAGAACTCTGAAGTGGTGATGATTATTGCTGATCGTGTATCATAATTAATTTCTCTATTAAGCATAGATCCAGATAATCTGGTAACCTGGAATTTGCTTTAATATAAATAGAGCACTATGTATTTGAATAGAGTACTACAGTGTTATAAATGTTGACCCTAAAAATTACTAGCTTAATTATAGAGCTGATCTCTTGAGGCCTACTTCAAAGTCTATGTTGGCAGTATTGTATAAACAAGCATCTTGATCCCTTGGCACCATTGTAATTTCTTTGTAAGTGCACTATTCATATTATATTTCAGGATAGCTCAAAACATCCTTCCTCGTGGGATCCCGAAATTGATTTTCTCTAAAAATGTTCCCAAACCATTCTGTTTTATATAATGCTATCTATAGTGTGGCTGGGAAAAAACAGACTGATAAGGCAAAATAAGGCATTCTGAGAAATACTATGTTGTAGTGCTGTCATGATAAGAGGAAGGCTTAGATCCCCCTTACTTACAATTAGATTAGATCTAGTTGTTCTAACAGTCTGTCAAAGTAGTTAGTGGTTAACATGTTGCGTGAGTTTGCTAGGGCTGCCATAACAAAGTACCACAGATGGGGTGGCTTAAAAAATAGAAATTTATTTTTTCACAATTCTGGAGCCTAGAAGTCTGAGATCAATGTGTGGGCAAGATTGGTTTCTTCTGAGGCATCTCTTCTTGGCTTATAAAGATGTCTGTGTTCACATTGTCTTCACTCTGACCCATATATCTCTGTTTCCTCTTCTTATAAGACACCAGTCATATTGGATTAGAGCCCACCCTAATGACCTCATTTTAACTTAATTATCTCTTTAGAGATCCTGTTTCCAAATTCAGTCACATTTTGAGGTACTTGGGCTTAGAACTTCAACATACGAATTTTGGGAGGTACAATTCAGCCTGTGTTATGTATATTTAACACATGTATTGTAGTAATCCAAATATTCCAGTAATATCTTTCACCTTCAACTGAGAGAAGCTTGATTTGAGATATAATAAATCTTATACTGTTTAATATTGGAATTGAATAAAATGAGATTAGTTATCATACCTTAATTTTAGAACTTTTGTAAATAGTAACAAAACGGCTTTCCTTTTTTTTTTTTTTTTCTTTTTTTTTTTTTTTTTGAGACAGGGTCTCGTTGTACCGCCCAGGCTGGAGTGCAGTGGCGTAATCTTGCTTCACTGCAACCTCCACCACCTGGGCTCACCGCAATTCTCCTGCCTCAGCCTACCAAGTAGCTGGGACTACAGGAACACGCCACCATGCCTGGCTAATTTTTGTATTTTTTGTAGGGACGGGATTTTGCCATGTTGTCCAGGCTGGTCTCAAACTTCTGAGCTCAGGTTATCTGCCAGCCTCAGCCTCCCAAAGTGCTGGGATTACAGGCATGAGCCACGGCCTTCAAAAACAGCTTTCTTTAACAAATGTACAAAAGATCTGCTTTTCTTAACCAGAAAATTCTTTTTTTATTTTATTTTTTTTTTATTTTTTGTAGAGACAAGGCCTTGCTATTGCCCAGGCTGGCCTTGAACTCCTGGCCTCAATTGATCCTCCTGCTTTGGCCTCCCAAAATGCTGAGATTATAGGCATAAGCCACCACACCCAGCCAGAAAATTATTTTCTAGTAGCACGTTGATATGTTTTGCTTCCTAGCCTAACCTTTAAATGCCAAAGAGGAATGAAAGGGACCATTTAGAATGTTGTCACTCTTTTATTCCAAATGAATAAATAATCCTTCTGAAAAATTAGAATCTTAAATATTTTGAGATAGTCAAGGTAGTGTGTCAACACCTTCTACCCCCAATATGAGGTTGTTTTGAATACATTTTAATTTTTTGTTAAGGAGCAACCCGATTAACTGAAGCTTTGAATGCATTTTTTAAAATAGCAGTGCATTTCTGTTCATATTCAGATTTAGTGTTTGTAAATGTGGCAAGTTTCTTTTTTATTATTATTTCATGTATACTGGGTTTTAAGAAAGTGCATGATCTAGTGGGAAACTATCAAAAACACCCATTTCACCTGTCCATCTTGGCTCTTTGAGTTTTAAGAATTTACTGGCCCCCTGTATTTTGGCTTGGCTTATATGTATTGAAAGAGTCTTTACGGGCTGGGCGTGGTGGTCACACCTATAATCCCAGCACTTTGGGAGGCTGAGGCGGGCGAATCACTTGAGGTCAGGAGTTCAAGACCAGCCTGGCCACATGTTGAGACACCGTCTCTACGAAAAATACAAAAGTTAGCCAGGCATGATAGCATTGCCCTGTAGTCCCAGCTACTTAGGAGGCTGAGGCAGGAGAATCACTTAAACTGCAGAGGCAGAGGTTGCAGTGAGCCAGGATTGCGCCACTGCACTCCAGCCTGGGCAACCGAGTGAGGCTGTATCTCAAAAGAAAAGAAAAGAAAAGAATCTTTTTTTTTTTTTTTTTGATACGGAGTCTTGCTCTGTCACCCAGGCTGGAGTGCAGTGGCCGGATCTCAGCTCACTGCAAGCTCCGCCTCCCGGGTTTAGCCATTCTCCTGCCTCAGCCTCCCGAGTAGCTGGGACTACAGGCGCCCGCCACCTCGCCCGGCTATTTTTTTGTATTTTTTAGTAGAGACGGGGTTTCACCGTGTTAGCCGGGATCGTCTCTCGATCTCCTGGCCTCGTGATCCGCCCGTCTCGGCCTCCCAAAGTGCTGGGATTACAGGTTTGAGCCACCGCGCGATTGGAGTCAATCTCCTTTATATCTTTGCTCACTGATCACTAATCACTTTGCTCACCAATACTAAAAACTCACTGAATTACCTTAATCTGAGTTATTTGTAGTCCAAATATAAATTTCTTAAATTTGATAGCTGAGTATAAATTTCTTAAGTTTGATATCTGAGTATATAATTAAAAAGTGATTTTTATCCAGTGTGGCAAGAATGATCTCCTAGGTTAAATTACTGATTAAAAAAATTAGTCCAGTTGATTTATTTAAATAGATCTATATAGATTTTTTTGAGGCATTTCTATGTCAGGAACTATCTAAAGCCTCATCTAAAAATGTTGTTTTCCTACCTTATGTGGAAAAACCTACCACCTGGAAAGAAAGAAAGCCTCAGTTCTATGTAGATATGCTCACACCCAGATAATAGAGAGACAAACATCTTGCTTGTACTCCACCCTGCCCTGCCCTGTCCTGCCCTGTCCTACTGTTTACATAGCTATAGAAGCTGTTTGGGGTGTTTCTTTTTCTGCCACTCAGTCTCTATATGATAAAATGGCAGGAATGCTTGTTATCTTATGGAATTAAGTCAGAATTCCAGAGCAGAAACTGGGACTTCTTCAAGGAAAAAAAAAAAAAGCATAACCGAAACCAGAATGAGTGGAGCTTGGATAATATCCAGAAAGGGGAAAATATCAGAATAAAATGAACAGAGCCCAAGCCCTATCAACATACTTCTAGGCAAAATCAGTACTACAATTAAGGAGGCACAGTGGGGTAGTCGGGGGGATGCAGTTTTTAATACCCATAACTTCTGACTATTGGCACAATAAAGTTCATCTAGAAAAGACTCATGCTCTCCTGGCTATTGGCCTAAGGTTTCATCGTGGGATGAAACCTGTGAATAGACCAAATGGTATGCTGGGCAGGCTCATTTGAAATCACTTATTGATAACATAAAAATAAGTGTAGGCCGGGCACAGTGGCTCACACCTGTAATCCGAGCACTTTGGGCGGCCGAGGCAGGTGGATCACCTGAGGTCAGGAGTTTGAGACCAGCCTGACCAACATGGAGAAACCCCATCTCTACTAAAAATGCAAAATTAGCTGGGCGTGGTGGCGCATGCCTATAATCTCAGCAACTCAGAAGGCTGAGGTAGGAGAATCACTTGAACCTGGGAGGCGGAGGTTGTGGTGATCAAGATCGTGCCATTGCACTCCAGCCTGGGCAACGAGAGCGAAACTCCATCTCAAAAAAAAAAAAAGTGTTATACTTAGCCCTTAAATGGGTTTATTTTTCCAGACTATTAAAGTATCTTTTTTAAAGATAAATATCTTTATCTTTTTTATTGTATATATTTATATGTGTATTTTTTATTGAGAAAACTATAAAGCTTAATATAGCTATAGCTGGCTATACCACAGTGTATGGTAATGTATCCAGACAATTTGTCTACAGGTGGTTTTTATTTCAGATTTATAGACTGTAGCATTCCTTAGAAATATCTGTCTAAACTCTGAGGAAAGTTGGGTCTTGGAAGGAATGAGCTGAGCATTTAGTTGAAATGATCTTGTCCTTCAGAGTCACTGATGATGAAAATGACAAGTGACAGCTTACTTAGAAAATAAGTAGGAAATGAGTCCATAGACTCATAGAAATATCTGTGTCTAAACTCTAAGGTAATTTGGGTCTTGGAAGGAATGAGCTGAGCATCTAGTTGAACTGATCTTATCCCTCAGTCACTGATGATGAAAATGACAAGTGACAGCTTACTTAGAACACGAGTAGGGAATGAGTCTATAGACACAATGTGGCATACCAAATATCCGTCAATCATATTTCTGATAATGAATATAGGGCTAGAAATACGCTTTTTCTGAATATCCTTGGCCACATAATTCTGCCCATATATTGGGCAGAAATTGCTGGAATAGCTTATTCAGTGGTTTGTGTATATGTTGTTGGGTCTATCTATATTCTTGACTGTTTAACAAACTCATACTTCCTGTCCTAACTTGAGAGATTTGTAATTAGTTTAATTACTGATTCTTGTTTTAATGAAGCAACCAAGGACTTATTGCAGCATTATTTCTTCCTTTGACACTGTCCCCATTTGACTGTTAGGTTTCAGCAACTCAAATGGGCTTTCAGACTTAGTGCCTTAAAATACAAAACAAAGATTACATTTTATCAAATAAAAGTGAAGGCCTATCATTTTTAATAAAAATTTTTGGGCCTAATACACTGTTAGGAAATCATAAACAAAAAAATTACGTATAATTTAACATTTAACATCTGATCATAAATGTGAAAGAGTAGAAGCTGAGGATGCGTAATCAACCTTATAGACAAAGTCGAGATGCTAAGAGGCTGATTTGTTTGTTTATGGATTGTTGGGAGGTGAGGAGATGAGAATTTTCCTTATATGAATTTGGCAGTTTAAAAATTTCCGTTGTAATTATTATTTTTTTCTTTTTTTTTTTCTTTTCTTTTTTTTTTTTTTTTTTTGAGACGGAGTCTCACTCTGTCGCCCAGGCTGGAGTGCAGTGGCATGATCTCAGCTCACTGCAAGCTCTGCCTTCCAGGTTCACGCCATTCTCCTGCCTTAGCCTCAGGAGTAGCTGGGACCACAGGCACCCGCCATTACGCCCGGCTAAATCTAAGTGCATTGTGCTTAAGTCATGGTGATTCAAGCAAATAGGTTTTTGTCATTTCAGAAAGAGAAAAGTCAGAAGTTAAAATGGCAGTGGACATCTTAAAGTAGGAAAGATCTCAAAAGCCTCTACCTTTCCTTATTTTAGTTACCATAGGGAAGTCAGATTCCTGGTATTTTTCATATATTATTCAACTTCAACTTGAAGAACTGGCTATTTTCTTCTTTCTTGTCATTATCAACCTACAGCTGTCAGACCTCATCAGTGATAACAGTTGACATTAATGGGATTTACCAAATTGTTTATAGTATAATCACATGAACAATAGATTTCTCCTTATTTTGCAGCATTGGACACATTTCCACCATGCTAATGGCATTTTAAATGTATTTGGCAATTTTCCCAATTTTTTACTGAAGAAAACTTGAAGAGTTTATACTTGAGGACTGAAGTGTGATTCTGCTGATTGTCAGGTCAGTATCACCCCCACCTCCAAGAATATCACTGCTCTTCTAAAATCTAATGCAGTTTTACTATCCATTCTTTTATATTTCAGGCAAAAATTTATTGCATTGTCCTATATATTGAGATTACATTCAAATGCATAGAACAGAAGGAATTGTTAAATTTTAATACTTATAAATAGTGGTTATTGGAATATGCAAAAACAGATCTGTTGGTTCTTACATTACACAGCAGTGGCCTTTCTTTCCTTCTGTGTAATATTTGTATTGTATTCATGTAGACACTAAGCTGAGTTGGTATTTTTTTTTTTTTTTGAGACAGAGTCTCACTCTGTTGACCAGGCTAGAATGCAGTAGCGTGATTTCGGCTCACTGCCATCTCCACCTCCCAGGTTCAAGCTATTCTCCTGCCTCAGCCTCTCGAGTAGCTGGGACTACAGGTGTACACCACCACATCCAGCTAATTTTTTGTATTTTAAGTAGAGACAGGGTTTCACCATGTTGGCCAGGCTGATCTTAAACTCCTGACCTCAAGTAATCTGCCTGCCTCCACCTCCCAAAGTGCTGGGATGGGATTACAGGCACGAGTAACCATGCCCACCTGAGTTGGGACATATTAGTGAAATGTTCCAGTTATTAACATTTGTGTGCAGAAGTGATTTGTAAACACAGAGATAATAAAAGAATTCTTTGTCATTGACAAGGAATAGAACTTTTTCTTGCCTGGGCTGAACTGTTTTGTAATTAAAGTGACTCTGAAGATTGTTTTAATTTTACTCTTTTACAAGGATGTATATTTATCATAACAGATTAAAGACTTTTTTCATTTTACATGTCAAAGACTTTAGGTACAATGTAATTTAGTTCTTTGTATATGTACCTCTTATTTTTATTTAATTAGACTATAACAAATAATACTTGATTTTTACTTAGAAGCTTAAAATGGAACCAAGAAGGACTTCCCAATTGCAAAAGGAGAGCTGAAGTTATTTCTGAGGTCATCGATCTTGGCTGTCTGCAATTTTTGATAGTGCCTTTCTTAAATTCTTTTGAAAAATGAGACAGGGTAATAGTTACTAATAATGAAACCATTAATAATGAAACCAGGTATCAGCAATGTGGTAAGATGTTCTACATTTATTAACTCAATCTTCATAGCAGCCCTGTGAGTTAAATATTATCATCCCCCTTTCACAGATTAGAAAACAGAGTCAGATAACTTGCCCAGTCACACAACTAGGAAGATGCAGATGTGGCATCTGACTACCAAGCTACATGTTCTTTCCAATATAACCTCTTATAAAGTGTAGCTTTATTAGGTTTGTTAGAATTTTTTTGTTTAGTTTTTAGTTTTTAGTTTTAAAATAAATGTTATGAGATATATCCCTGATACTAAAATGAACATCATTTACTAGTTGCTAAAATTCACTTGTTAGAAAATAGAGGCCGGCGCGGTGGCTCACACCTTTAATCTCAGTGCTTTGGGAGGCCAAGGTGGGCAGATCATCTGCGGTCAGGAGTTGGAGACCAGCTTGGCCAACATGGTGAAACCCCATCTCTACTAAAAATACAAAAATTAGCTGGGCATGGTGGCATGTGCCTGTAATCCCAGCTACTTCGGAGGCTGAGGCAGGAGAATCGCTTGAACCCGGGAGGCAGAGGTTGCAGTGAGCCGAAACTGCACCATTGCTCTCCAGCCTGGGCAACAAAAGCGAAACTCTGTCTCAAAATAAATAAATAAATAAATAAATAAATAAATAAATAAAAAGGCCAGGTGTAGTGGCTCACGCCTGTAATCCTAGCACTTTGGGAGACTGAGGTGGATGGGTCACCTGAGATCAGGAGTTCAAGACGAGCCTTGCCAACATGGTGAAATCCCGTCTCTACTAAAATACAAAAATTAGCCATGTATGATGGCGGGTACCTGTAATCCCAGCTACTCAGAGGCTGAGACTGGAGAATTACTTTAACGTGGGAGACGGTGGTTGCAGTGAGCCGAAATCACCCCACTGCATTCCATTCTGGGCAACTAAGACTCCATTTCAAAAAAAGAAAATTAGCAATTAGAGCTGAGGTTACATTGAAGATGTTTTACTGCGCTTTAAAAGGCTTGTGCAGCGTGTCTTGGAACACAATCTAACAACAAAGTGAAGTATGCATTTTATACATGTTCACTTAAAAGCAGTAGCTCTGGAAGGAATCACTTCTTTTTTTGTGTGGCCCCTAAAATTTAGTAATAGTGATAAATTACTGGAGGATGTGTGAACTGGTCATATTGTGATTCATTTTCCTTAAGAGTGGCAATTTGGAAATAAAAAGTGGAGAGAGAAATATTTGTTCTACTTTGGAAATTATAAAGTATATCTTAACCGTACACACTGGTCAGAAGGCCCTTCCAAGATTGTACAGCAGTCTAACTTCTATCTTTATGTGTTTTATGAGAATTAGTCTTGTAGAAAGGATTGAGCTTGTGCCATGCAATTTGCCATTTAACATACTTTGGAACATGCAGATTCTCAGAGAAATGTGAACTTATTAAGTCAGATAAATTCAGTTTGTAGTAGCCTAGCCAATTAAGATGTTTAAATAGGCCTGACACAGTGGCTTATGCCTGTCATTCCTGCACTTTGGGAGGATAAGGTGGGAGGACCGCTTGAGCCCAGGAGTTTGAGTCCAGTCTGGGCAACACAGGAAGACCCCATTTCTACAAACAATAAAAAATAATTTAACCAGGCATGGTGGCATGTATCAGTGATCCTAGCTGCTTGGGAAGCTGAGGCAGGAGAATCGCTTGAGCCCAGGAGGTTGAGGCTACAGTGAGCCATGTTTGCACCACTACACTCCAGCCTGGGTGACAGAGCAAGACCCTGTCTTAAAAAAAAAAAAATGTTTAAACATTATACTTTGAGAATTCATTTGAAAGTAAGTTTGCATATAGTTGAATTAAGTCTATTTTACTATATAAAATATAAATATTGTGATAGCTATTGTCTGTGAAGGTAGACAATTTAAAAGAAAAATTTCTCCCGTACTCCCAGCAACATTATCTCTTTGCCCAAATTTTATTTTAACCAATTGAATAGGGATATCAGAATGTTTTATATACAGTTTTGGAAATTGATTATCTAAAACTGGGAAATCTTTTGATGGTCTAACCATTTTTCAGAGAAATGGTATTCATTATAACACAATTTTACCTGAAAAATTAGTGGCTAATTTTTTTTTTTTTTTTTTTTTTTTGAGACAGAGTCTCACTCTGTTGCCCAGGCTGGAGTACAGTGGCGTGGTCTTGGCTCACTCCAATCTTCGCCTCCTGGGTTCAAGTGATTCCCCTGCCTCAGCCTCCTGAGTAACTGGGGCTACAGGCGCTCACCACCATGCCCAGCTAATGTTTTGTATTTCAGTAGAGACAGGGTTTCACCATGTTGGCCAGGATGGTCTCCATCTCCTGACTTTGTGATCTGCCCACCTCAGCCTCCCAAAGTGCTAGGATTACAGGCGTGCGCCACCGCGACCAGCCCTAGCGGCTAATTCTTTCTGAGATTTTTCTAGGATGTTTGTTTGTAAACATGTCTGGAGGAAATACGAAAAATTGATCTTTGTGAGTGGTAGTGAAATCAATAATTAAAGTGAATTTTATTTTCTGTTGCTGCTCAGTTTGTGATTAACATCAGAAAACTTATATTTCTATTTAATTGCAACTATTTCCTTTATTAAGGCATTTGATACTATAATTGCCCTTATCTCTCACTTTATTTTTTCTTTAATTGTATCAAATTAACGATGTCTTTGGAGATTGTCTGATTGTTACCTTTGTTTTAGGCTTTCAAGATGAATCTGGAAAAACTCAGCAAGCCTGAACTCCTGACACTATTTAGTATTCTTGAAGGAGAGCTTGAAGCAAGGGACCTTGTTATAGAAGCCTTAAAGGTATGTTAAAAAAAAAAAAAAAAGAGAGGTCATCATACATTTTGAAAGTCATTCATTGGTTGTAATTTATTTATAAGGTATTTCTGTAGTTTCCATTGAAGTTGAATGGAGGACAGATACTTGGATAGGTAGCCACCTACATGGTGTGATATTAGGGACACTGGTGAAACCTTTGTGTTTTCAAAATAGTTGCCTTAGTTTCTCGATCCAATGTCTAGACCTTGAACTTCATTCTTTTTGAGACCGAATGTCACTCTGTCACCAGGCTGAGGTACAGTGGTGCTGTCTTGGCTCACTGCAACTTCTGCCTCCTGCGTTCAAGTGCCTGTGCCAGCCTCCCGAGTGGCTACAGGCACACACCACCACGCCCAGCTAATTTTTGTATTTTTAGTAGAGACAGGGTTTCACCATGTTGGCTAGGATGGTCTCGATATCTTGACCTGGTGATCCACCCCCACCCTCGGCCTCCCAAAGTGCTGAGATTACAGGCGTGAGCCACCGCGCCCGGTAGAACTTCATTCTTTTAGTTTAGTGGCCCTTAGCTGTTTTTGAATGCTACCCCTTTTAGATTTGGTAAGACCAACTTCCTAATAAATGTGTATACATCCATATATCAGAATTTGAAATATAGTTATCTGAGAGATCAAGGATCCCATGAAAACATCCACGGATTCCTTGGACCCCAGATTAAGAATTCTTACTTTTGGTAGTTTTAGCCCATTTCTAATTCTCACCACTAATTGCCTATTGTTATTCTCACTTCTTTCCCCCATTTATCGTCTGTCTCAATCCCTTCATAATTAGGATAGGAGTGGGGGTGACAGCTGCCTCTAATGGAAAAATCAGAGGATGACCTTGTTTTCTCTTTTATAGTTTTACCAAGATAACGTCTCTGCTTTTCAGCCTTAGAAACTGTACAAACCTGTAGTGGTTTATATCTCTGTTTACTAATCACTGTATCCTCAGTACCCAGCTTAGTGCCAGGCATGTAGATGCTCAGTAAATGTTTGTTGAACAAATGAAATGATTGCACCATTGTGGTGTGTTACTTTAAAAGACTACCATAATACTTCTAAGTGGATGTTGTGAATTACTAAATTTTAAAGCCTCTTCTTATGTGCTCTGCAGCATACACTGCCTTCTGGTTTTAATGTTAACAGATGCTTAGATGCTTTTTGCACATGTTTTCCTAAAATATATTTTTTTCTGCATGAATCCAATTTTGGTTACTATAGGCAGTTCTGATAAGTTGAAAGAGAAGCCTGAGAAGCAAGAGCTAAAATTAAGGGAGCATTTTGATATAAGATACCATTCAGAATCAGGCACAAGTGTTGTATTTAGTCTGCATATGGTCTGTAGGTGATAAAATTATTCTGAGGCTTAACTCTGTGCAGTTTAGGTGAAATGAATAGCTTCACCAGAAGTGACACATATTTAAACAATCTATTGTTAGATAAAATAGGGGGCAGCTGGGATTAAAATTGTTTCAATCCTTTGAGAAAAGGAACTGCCATAGCATTCTTTAAACTGAATGTCATTTTATCTATGGAGTTTTGGGGATTTTTTTATTGTTATTTGTTTTGGTTCTCCAATATATCATGATTTTACTGCATTATTTGTATAGCTTTTGCTTAACAATAAACACTTGTTGGACTTTATGAACTAATATGGCAACTTACTAATTTTCTTCCTTTTAATATTGGTTCCTAAATGATGCTTAGTGGGTTGAAAAGGTTTTGGTCTTTGTTCTAAATAGCTATGATTTGTTTTTCTTTTCTGTTTTGCTTCCAGTAAAAAAAAAAAAAAAAAATCTTTTTATTTTCTCCCTAGCTTCAAAATAGATTTTTGTCTGTACATAAAATCTATTCTTTAACCTTATATCTCTAAACAAAACCATATGGCTTACTGTCACTTCTCTGGCAAGGCTTGAGTTTCTTTCGGGATATGTTATAAAGCTCCCATAGGCTATAAGTTGACCTTACCTGTAGAGTTAGAATTGTAAAAGAGCTATATTCCTATTCCAAAATTTCTGCAAAGTGCCAGATTGCAGCTATGCTCTTCTAGAGCCCCCATAATTATGTTCTTTTTCTTCCCAGAAGCCTCCTCACTCACTCTCTGTTGCAGCCAAGACATGTTTGGCATAGAACCAGGGAAAGCCAATAGAAAATAATTTAACAAATTATTCAGTGTCTTGTGTATTTCAAATCTAATTGTTACAGAGGGGACCTATACTATATTTCGTCCTAATTAAATTTTATTTAAAGTGGTTTTCTGATTTAAAAGGAATCATGTCAGAAAAAAAAACCTTCTTTATGAACATCTTTCCCTTTTATTACTTTAATTTCATGAATAAGAACACTAAAGGAATACCCTCTACAAAGAAAGAAAATTACATTGCTCATGAACTGTCTGGGGGAAGCAGAGAGTGGAACCACACAGTTCAGCAGGAAAGCCTCAGTTCATTAATTCCAAGCAAATCTAGTAAATGGCTTCCTACCATAGTCTGTGATTGCTCCAGAGGAGAATAAAGGAAGGTTAATCAGTGATCATTTTTAAAAACCTGAAAAATAGATTTGACTGCTAATAAAATTTAGATTAAATAGTTTATTTCTGAATATTCCACATCAGGTATATTACATCTGCACATCTTAGATCTGATGCAAAGCTGCACTAAATGGCTTCTGTGACTAAATAGAATCCACCTTGCATTTATTGGTATCACTTTATTTTAAAGCATTCTTTAAATCATCTATACAATTGATAAATGGTGAAATATTACAGCTTTCATGTGGAATTAAAGAGTCTTGAATTCCTTTTCACTGATGCCTCAATCATAAAACAGGTATAACTCTTTTAAAACTGAGGATAGAACTTTGTTGTGTTTGGCCAAAGGCTGTTGCAAAATTCCCAAAGCAAGAAGATTTACAGGCAAAAATGTTGCAGACGTGACAAAGTTAGAAGTATATTTAGAGTACGAGATTATGTAATACATCATTCTATAGGTTTAACTGTGAGTTTTTTCAGCCACAAAGGTTAAAATGAAAAAATCTAAATTTTATGTCTGTGTTGAAAGAAATAATTTACTTTCACTGAAAATATTCTTGAAAAAATAATCATAAGGATCTAATGACAGTGCCAGATACAGAAAACAAAATAAAAGTTACCATGGAAGGTGCTGTGGCTTAAGAACATCACAGCTATGATCATATAGTGGTTAGTACTCTGTGTTGTGCCTGCAGCAACCTCAGTTTGGATCCAAATTGTGGCACCAAAAATTAAAAAAAGATAACATCTTAAGTTCACTGTAAGTCCATAGTCTAACATCTGCTTTTGGTCATGGCCTTGTACTTATTATGGAAGCAGATTATTATAAAGACTGGTCTGAAATGGAAAAAGGTAAAATTGAACTTAGCAATCACCATACATTGTCCTATACTAATAAGCCTATGAAGGTAGTTTGCATTTTTTTAAAAAATCAGATATTAGCTTGCTTGATAACAGATCTTTGAAAGTCTTAAATGGACTCAAGTTGAAACATTCTTTGGCACCCATAAGCCTGGACCTAACAATTCTTTGGCCAAAAATAATCCCATTTTAATAGATGGTTTTTAGGAAGAGCTTTTAAGATTGGGATGGGTGGTTTCAATCATTGAGAAAGATCACCTGAACACATGAACATAGGCTATAACTGACAGAAGTCCAATTTCTGTCTAGTTCCCAACTGGGATATAGGGTGAAAACAGAACTTTATTTAGGTTACTGAGTTATAAGGTTTTTATATTTACATTCATGACCTTTATTATAAAACATGTTAATGAATTAATCAGTGACCATTTGTGGCCGTGTTTTAATGTGTTTTTTAGAGTTGGAGTGGCTTCTTTTTTTTTTTTTGAGATGAAGTCTCGCTCTGTTGCCCAGGCTGGAGTACAATGGCATGATTTCAGTTCACTGCAGTCTCCGCTTCCTGAGTTCAAGCAATTCTCCTATCTCAGCCTCCGAGTAGCTGGCATTACAGGCATGCGCCACCATGCCCAGCTAATTTTTAAATATTTTTGTAGAGATGGGGTTTCACCGTGTTGGCCCGGCTGGTCTTGAACTCCTGACTCCTGATCCACCCGCCTCAGCCTCCCAAAGTGCTGGGATTACATGCGTGAGCCACCACACCCGGCCTGGAGTGGCTATTTTTATTCCTATGCTCTCTCTCTCTCTTCTTCTGGAGACAGAGTCTTACTCTGTCATCTAGGCTAGAGTACAGTGGCTGGAGTGCACAGCTCAGTGCAGCCTCAACCTGCTGGGCTTCAGTAATCCTCCCACCTCAGCCTCCTGAGTAACTGGGACTACAGGGGCTTGCCACTAAACCTGGCTAAGTTTTGTATTTTTTGTAGAGATAGGGTTTTGCCATGTTACCCAGGCTGGTCTCAAACTCCTCCTCAATCAATTCTACTGTCCCAGCCTCCCAAAGTGCTAGGATTACAGGCATGAGCCACCGTGCCAGCCAGTTCCTGCTCTGTCTGAGTAAAGTTTATACATGGATTCCTGGCTTTTCAAAAAAGAAACATAAAGATAATTACTAGGCACTCTTCAAAACTATCAACCAGAATATTCAATTAAGTTTAGCTGTTAGGAACGTGAGCTTTCAAGTGAGATGGACTTAGGGTTTGAGCTGTGCCACTCAATTGTAGTGTGATCTTAGACAAATTATTTTACCTTGTAAGTTTTATCTGTAAAATGTTATGGTTATTATGAGGACCAGATGAGATTGCAAATGCTAATTGAAGTGCTCAGTGCTCATTTACTGTTAGTTATTATTATTAGAACATAGGTTCAAAGTCCAGCCATCCATTTAGGGACAAAGATACATTCCATAAAGCAAGAAATACTAATAAGGCCAGGCACTGTTGCTTATGCCTATAATCCCAGCACTTTAGGAGGCCGAGGCAGGAGGCATTATGTTGGCAAGGCTAGACTCAGACTCCTAGCCTGAAGTGCTGAGAGTCTGAGTCTAGCCTTGGCAACATAATGAGACCCCCTTTTCTACAAAACAAACAAACAGAGAGAGAGAGAAGAAGAAGAAGAAAGAAATACTGATAATATGCTGTCCTTCGTAAGGAGAATGACAGTTCTTCTCAATTAAATCTTTGTTGTTATTAGTGGTGCTTGGCCATTATCTTGTTTTTCTTGTTGTATTTGACAGTTTTGAGTTGACGCATTCCCATCCACACACTGAAAAGCGTGTATTTTGAGACAGCAAAGGTTAAGGGCGTACTCTGGGGCATGGAGCAGATGTTATTGTTCCTTCTCTTTATGATGAAAACAGGAAATACAGGGATAATGCAGAAGGCTTTGTAGCAGATCTTTTTTTTCGTTGATTTGTTTATTCTTCCATTGTTTGATTCAGCTTATTTTGTTTTTTTGAAACAGCTTTATTGAAGTATAATTGACATATGATAAACTGTATTTTTTGATATGTGCAAATTGATGTTTTGATATGTATTTCCCCATGAAACCATTATCACAATCAAGATAACAAACATATCCAAAATTGCTCCCCCAAATTTTTATGCCCCTTTGTGACCTCTCCTGCCCAACTTTCCCCACTACTCCCTGCCCCTTACCCCAAACCACTGATCTGCTTTCTGTTATTAGAAATTAGTTTACTTTTTCGGAAATTTTATATAAGTGGAATCATACAGAACATACCCCATTTTTGCCTGGCTTCTTTCACTCAGCATAATTACTTTGAGATTTATTCATGTTGTTGTGTATACTGATAGCTCATTTCTTCTTTGTTACTTAATAGTGTTGGCATTATATATATATACCACAGTTGGTTTTATCCACTTATCTGTCGATAAATATTTGTATTGTTTCTAATTTGGGACTTTAAAGTTGCTGTGAACATTCATGTACAAGACTTTGTGTGGATATATGCTTTCATTTCTTTTGAATAAATAGCTAGAAATTGAATGGCTATATCATATGATAGACGTATATTTAATTTTAAGAATCTGCCCAAGTGTTTTTCAAAGCGATTGTACCATTTTACATTCCACAGATATATCCAGTTGCTGCATATCCTCACCAAAACTTGGTATAGCCAGTCTTTTTCATTTTAGCCATGCTTATAGGTGTGTGATATCTCATTATAGTTATAATTTCCATATTGTTGGCTGTTGTTGAGTATCGTTTCATGTACCTACTAATTTGTTCTCTGTATTGTGGGGTTTTTTGTTTTGTTTTGTTTTGTTTTTTATTTGTTTGTTTGTTTGTTTTAGAGATGGGATGTCACTTTGTTGCCCAAGCTGGAGTGCAGTGGTGCAGTCATGGCTCACTGCAGCCTCAACCTCCTGGACTCCAGCAATCCTCCAACCTCAGCCTCCCCAGTAGCTGGAACTACAGGCACACACCACCATGCCTGGCTAAGTTTTAAAATTTTTAGTAGAAATGAGGTCTCACTATGTTGCTCAGGCTGGTCTCAAACTCCTCACCCTAAGTGATCTTCCCACCTTGGCTTCCCAAAGTGTTGGGCTTATAGGGATAGTCACCAGCCCAGTCTGTGTTGTTTTCTTTGGCACAGTGTCTGTTAAAATCTTTTGCCCATTTTTTTTAAGTTATTTATTTTCTCGTTATTTAGTTTTGAGAGTTTCTTATATATCTGGATGCAAGTCCTTTATCAAATATATGTCTTGCAAATATTTTCTCCCAGTCTGTGACTTATTTCATTCTCTTAACTCTGTTTTTTTTACAGTTAAGATACTTAACTGTTATAGTCAATAACAATGTATTGTATACTTGAAAAATCACTGAGTAGATTTAAATGTTCTCACTACACAAAAATGATAAGTATGTAAGATAATACATGTTAATTAGCTCCATTTTGCTGTTCCACAGTGTATACATATTTCAAAACATCATGTGATGCACTATAAATATTTACAATTTTTTATCAATTAAAAAATAAATTTTAAATAAATAAAAACCCAACCATAATCTAGACCAGGAAAAAAAAAGTGCATCTTTTGTAGACAGGAAAAAAGAAAAGATACCTAACTGTGTCTCATTTCATTCTCTTAACTGTATCTTAAGAAAAGATACTTAACCTTGTCTCATTTCATTCTCAACTATATCTTTTGAAGAGCAAAAGTTTTTCATTTCCATGAAGTCCAATTTATCAGTTTTTTGTTTTGTTTTGTTTTTTGAGATGGAGTCTCGCTGTATCGCCAAGGCTGTAGTGCAATGACGCAATCTTGGCTCACTGCAACCTTTGGCTCCTGGGTTCAAGTGATTCTCCTGCCTCAGCCTCCCAACTAGCTGGGATTACAGGCACATGCCATCATACCCGGCTAATTTTTTGTGTCTAGTAGAGACAGGGTTTCACCATGTTGGTCAGGCTGGTCTTGGACTCCTGACCTCAGGTCATCCACCCACCTCAGCCTCCCAAAGTGCTGGGATTACAGGCGTGAGCCCCTGCGCCCGGCCTATCAATTTTTCTTTTATGGATTTTGTTTTTAATATTATATCTAGGAAATCTTTGCCTGTTTGTCTCCTGTTTTCTCCTGTTTTTTTTGGTTTTTGTTGTTTTTCTTATAAGTCTCATAGTTTTAAGTTTTACACTTAGGTCTATGATATATCTTCAGTTAATGTTATGTAGTACAATGCGTGGACCCTTTTTTTGTTTTTTGGTTTTTGGTTTTTGGTTTTTTTTGCATATAGCTCTCCAGTTATTCTAGCACCAATTGCTGACATTATCCTTCCTCTTTAGAATGGTCTTTGCATCTTCGTCAGTCAGTTATCCCTATATTCATGTGTTTACTTCTAGACCCTCTGTTCTGTTCTTTTGATCTATTTGTCTGCCTTGATGCCAATATCACACTGTTTTGATTATCATGGCCTTGTGGTAACTTAAAATCAGTTAGTGTTAGTCCTCCAACTTACATTCTTTTTGAAACTTGTTTTTCTTATTTATGGTCCTTTGCATTTCCATATGAATAGAATCAGCTCGCCAATTTCTCTAAAAATCTTGTTGGGATTTTGATTGGGATTGTATTTAATCTAGAGATCAATTTGGAGAGAATTCATATCAACAACATTGTGTTTTTCGATCCATGAATATGCTGTATCTCATCATTTATTTAGGTTGTCTTTAATTTCTCTCAGCAGTGCTTTGTAGCTTTTAGTGTATAACTTTTTCACATTTTTTTGTCGGATTTACCCTTAAGTGTTTCATGCTTTTGATGATACTGTAAATGGTATTGGGTTTTGTTTTTGTTGTTTTGGTTTGGTTTGTTTTCTTTTTTTTTTTTTTTTTTGAGACAGAGTCTCGCTTTGTCGCCCAGGCTGGAGTGCAGTGGCCGGATCTCAGCTCACTGCAAGCTCCGCCTCCCGGGTTCACGCCATTCTCCTGCCTCAGCCTCCCGAGTAGCTGGGACTACAGGCACCCGCCACCTCGCCCGGCTAGTTTTTTGTAGTTTTAGTAGAGACGGGGTTTCACTGTGTTCACCAGGATGGTCTCGATCTCCTGACCTCGTGATCCACCTGTCTCGGCCTCCCAAAGTGCTGGGATTACAGGCTTGAGCCACCACACCCGGCCTGGTTTGTTTTCTTGAGACAGGGTCTCACTGTCACCCAGGCTGAGTGCAGTGGCATGATCATGGCTCACTGCAGCCTCAAGTCCCCAGGCTCAAGTGATCCTCCTGCCTTAGCCTCCCAAGTAGCTGGGACTACAGACACACACCACCATGCCCAGGTAAATTTTTTTTTTTTTTAGAGAGATAGGATCCCACTATGTTGCCCAAGTTGGTCTCGAACTCCTGGACCCAAGTGATCTTCCCATCTCAGCCTCCCAAAGTGCTGGGATTACAAGCATGAGCCACTGCACCCAGCCACTATTGTTTGTTAAATGTTAATTTCTGATTGTTTATTGCTGTTTTACAGAAATAAAATTGGCTAGGTGGGGTGGCTTACACCTGTAATCCCGGCACTTTGGGAGGCTGAGGCAGGCAGATCACCTGAGGTCAGGAGTTCAAGACTAGCCTGGTTAACATGATGAAACCCCATCTCTACTAAAAGCACAAAAACTAGCCGGGCGAGGTGGCACATGCCTGTAGTCCCAGCCACTCAGGAGGCTGAGATAGGAGAATCATTTGAACCTGGGAGGCAAAGCTTGCAGTGAGCTGAGATCATGCCACCACACTCCAGCCTGGATGGAAGAGCAAGACTCCATCCCCTCCAAAAAAGAAACAAAATTGATTTTTGTATACATTGATTTTATATCCTGCAACCATGCCAATAAACTCACTTATTAATTCTAGTAGCTTTTAAAATAAATTCCATGGGGGTCTGCCACAGTAGCTCATGCCTATAATCCCAGTATTTTGGGGCCTAGGTAAGTGGATCATTCGAGTCCAGGAGTTCAAGACCAGAATGGGCAACATGGTGAAACCCCTTGTCAAAAAAAAAATCAGCTAGGGGTGGTAGCCTGCATCTGTAGCCCCAGCTACTAGGGAGGCTGAGGTAGGAGACTTGATTGAATCAGTGAGATTGAGACTGCAATGAGTTATATATAATTGCACCACTGCACTCCAGCTTGGGAGATAGCATAAGACCCGGGCTGAATCAATAATCAGTCAGTCATTTTCACTGGATTTTCTACAGACAATTATGTCTGCAAAGAAGGACAGTTTTACTTACTTCTTTCTAATCTGGATGCTGTGTGTGTGTGTGTGTGTGTGTGTGTGTGTGTGTGTGTGTGTGTCTCTGTCTTACTACATTGACTAGAACCTCTAGTACAATGTCAGGTAGAAATGATGGGGATATCTATGTCTTCTTCCCAGAAAGCATTCAGTCTGTCAAGTTGTTAGCTGTAGGTTTTTCGCAAATGCTCTTTATCAGATGGAGGAAATTTCTATTTTTAATTTGCAGGGAATTTTTATCAGGAATGGATGCTGGATTTTTGTCCTGCTTTTTCTGTACCTATTAAAAGCATAAAAATTTTTATGTCCTTGTTGTGTGTCTGAAGTATTGTGTGAAAGAGAGCTTCATCCCCTTTTTTATTGACCTTCTCTGAGATCAAGTAGAGTGATGTGGGGTAGCTTTTTCAGATTTATTCTGCTGCTTTTTAGAAACTAAATTCTGTAATTTAATTTTTAAAATGTTACTGTGCTGGGCACACTGGCTCACACCTATAATCCCAGAACTTTAGGAGGTCAAGGCAGGAGGATCACTTGAAGCCAGGACTTGAAGACTAGCCTGGGCAATATAGCAAGACCCCATCTCTAAAGAAAAGAAAAAAGAAAAGAAAGTAAAATTTTGCTGAGTAGAGTCCAGTAATTAAATCATTTTCCCTATCACAAAACTTTTTGTTTTGTTTTGTTTTGAGACAGAGTCTTGCCCTTCACTGAGGTTGGAGTGCAGTGGCATGATCTTGGCTCACTGCTGCCTCTGCCTCCTGGATTCAAACAATTCTGCCTCAGCCTCCTGAGTAACTGGGATTACAGTTGCCCACCACCACATCCAGCTAATTTTGTATTTTTAGGAGAGACGAGGTTTCACCATATTGGCCAGGCTGGTCTCAATCTCCTGACCTCAAGTGATCTGCCCACCTCAACCTCCCAGCGTTCTGGGATTACAAGAGTGAGCCACCACACCTGGCATCCCAATGGCAAAACTTAATAATTTAAAAATCATAAACATTTCAACAGAAGAAACAAAGAATAACTCTACTGCTTTTGTGAACTCCTCTCCTTTAAAGCAACTTTCCTTTGTCTTTTATTAGTTTTAATATTTTATTGGCTGTTTATGATCATTTTTCCAAAGACAAAAATACAAAGTGTGAATTTTTATACCTGATAGAATATTATTACCCCTTTCCCAAGAATAACAGAAATAATCTATTTGAAACAATCTTAAAGGCTCCTTTTATGGTAAACCATTTAAATTGATTTTTAGTGGGTCAGTCAGGAAATAGACATCAAAATGTACCATTCCTTTAGTATTTTTCCAAAGGCATTTTTTGTCATCGTTAATCTGGGAGGACAAGAACATGCATTTTAAAGGGGATTGTGTTCATAGATGACATCCTCTATATCCGAATGCTGCTCCAAAGTCAGTAGTTGCAGAATAAGTAAACATAGTATTGCTTCTCTGTTTTACTTTTGGGTAAAAAAATTCAGGGTTGGTTTCTTTTACTGAATTTACTAATCTTAAGACACCTATTGAGGAGAGTTGCTGTAGTCTACATGATTTTACTTAAAAATCCATTTACGAAACAACATTTTGTATAAGTTACTTCCAATTACCCCTCAAACAACCCATGATAACATAGTTATATTGATCTGGCAATTAAGTCTTCAGAAAAAGTAAATCCTGCTGGGTGCAGTGGCTCACGCCTGTAATCCCAGCACTTTGGGAGGCCGAGGCAGGCGGATCACGAGGTCAGGAGATCGAGACCATCCTGGCTGACATGGTGAAACCCCATCTCTACTAAAACTACAAAAAAATTAGCTGGACGTGGTGGCACACGCCTGTAGTCCCAGCTAGTTGGGAGGCTGAGGCAGGAGAATCACTTGAACCCAGGAGGCGGAAGTTGCAGTGAGCCAAGATCACACCACTGCACCCCAGCCTGGGCAACACAGCAAGACTCTGTCTCAAAAAAAAAAAAAAAAGTAAATCCTTTATTAATAGCTACATGAATTGGGTGGTATATCCACATGATAGAACATTATGAAGCCATTTTATGATAAGATGCGTATGAAGAATTTTTAATGACATAGTAGTGTTCCTAGGACAAAATTAAATATATCCTTTAATCTCAATTATAAGTATTTTATATATATATAATATATATATATACACACACACAAACACACATATACACACACATAAAAGACTCAAGCAAATACATTGGAATTTGTAGTTTGAGTGTTAATAGTGGTTGGCCCTAGGTAGTAGAATCACATGCATATTTCAATTTTTTCTTCAGAACTTCTGCTTTATATCTTAATTACTTTTATTTCAGAAATGTTGATTTTGTTAAGTAACAATAATCTTGTACAACACATTTTTTTTCTCAACTGTCAGTTTATTAACATTCTTGCCCAAAGAAGATACTTTAGCCTTCTATTATTCACTTTGTAGGAAAATACGTTAGAGCTAATCAGACCTACCATTAAATTTTTCTTTTTTTGTTGTTCCTGATATTAAGTTAATGTTATTTCTTTCCAACCCACCTGAAATAACTCACCTGTCTCTGCCTAAAAAACCAACCTAAATTTCCAAACTATCCAGTAAAAAGATTGCAGAGTTTGGGGGAAGAAAAAAGAAGACTGGAATAAAGATACCTTTTATTGTACCACAGTCTAAAGAGTTGTCTTTTAAACATTTTTGAAATACATTTCACATTTCACCATAATCCAGGACATATATACACACCCATATACTTATATTAACTAAAACCAAAATTTCACTAGAATTTACTTTGTGTTTTACTATACTATAATATTTGCACTATACCATACTGTACTGTAATATTTTCTGTTATACTTCATTTTTCTTTAAATGCTGATTATGACCCCACTAGACTAGTTTTATGATCCACTAATGAGCTGTGATCCAAAGTTTGAAAAACATTAGTCTAAAGCACTTCTTGTAATGTCTTAATTTGTTTTATAGTGGCAAAATTGTACTTTGTTTCATCTTGCCAGGTCCTGAGACTGGAAATAAGATTTATTTAGGTATGTTTCTTATACAATTCTAAAAGAATTTTGCTAAGCTATGGAATCATAAGCTATTCCCAAAGTTAATTCCTTTAACAAGAACTAGCATTGTATATAGTCCTCTATAGTTTTCATAGTATTTCTATGTGTGATATGTTGCTGAAATCTCTATGCCCATGTGAAGTTGATATTCTAGATGCAGATCCTGGAGCTCATCTCTTGTAATTTAACATATTATTTTCAGATTAACTGTGCTCAGCTAAATGAACTATAGAATCTGACCATAAGAGATAAAATATATTTCATTACAAACTGTACCTGTAAAGGTGAGGAGCAACTGGCACTCTCCTATATTGTTGTCCTCAACTGGTTGAGGAGAGTTTGGAAATATCTATCAAATTTAAAAATGCAGAGCCAGGCATGGTGGTACTCGCCTATAGTCCCAGCTACTTGGGAGGCTGAGGTGGGAGGATCATTTGAGGCCAGAAGTTCCAGGCTATAGTGTAAAATGATTTTGCCTGTGAATAGCTGTTGTACTTCAGCCTGGGCAACATAGCAAGACCCTACCTCTTTCTTAAAAAAAATGCATGTATCTAGAAGAAATTTCATTTCTAGGAATTTCTGCTACAGATGTTCTTAAGCCTTTACAGTACAGATGTTCTTAGACCTCATCTTTACACAATAAAGTATATGTGTAAAGATACTCATTGCAGCATAATTCGTAGAAACAAAATGCTAGAAACAATTTAGTGTCTCTTATTAGGGTTCTGGTCAGTAAATTATGGTATGATTGTAGAATAAAATACTGTGAAACTGTTAAAATGAAAGATCTTTATATATAATAAAGAAAGTCACAGAGCTGTGTACTAAATTCTTAAAAAAAGACAGTATTAAGTTGCCACTGGTAAAGCCAGAAATACATCTCACAAAGCCTCTTCCTTCCTTCCTTCCTTTTAGCTTGGTTCTCTTGAGAATGGTAAGAACTCCTCTAATGATCTGTTCTAGGAAGAGCATGAAATTAGTAAGAGGGAAGTGCCAGATTCAATGGTAGAGTACTCTAGCAGAAAAGAGCCAAAAGGTACAGGACAGGCTATTCATATGTGTTGGTTGTTCATAAATTGGCTATTTATTAAAAAAAGGACTGCATTCTTTTTTTTTTTTTTTTGAGACGGAGTCTCACGCTGTTGCCCAGGCTGGAGTGCAGTGGCGCGATCTCGGCTCACTGCAAGCTCCGCCTCCCGGGTTCCCGCCATTCTCCTGCCTCAGCCTCCTGAGTAGCTGGGACTACAGGCGCCCGCCACCGCGCCCGGCTAATTTTTTGTATTTTTAGTAGAGACGGGGTTTCACTGTGGTCTCGATCTCCTGACCTTGTGATCCGCCCGCGGCCTCCCAAAGTGCTGGGATTACAGGCTTGAGCCACCGCGCCCAGCAGGACTGCATTCTTAAGCGAGTAAATATCTTTGCTCCATTCAGAAAAACATCAAACCCCATGTATAACAGCTAGCTCTTTTGTTTCTTTCTTTCTTTCTTTCTTTCTTTCTTTCTTTCTTTCTTTCTTTCTTTCTTTCTTTCTTTCTTTCTTTTTCTTTCTTTCTTTCCTTCTTTCTTTCCTTCTTTCTTTCTCTCTCTCTCTCTCTTTTCTCCTCTCTTCTCTTCTCTTCTCTTCTCTTTTCTTTTCTTTTCTTCCTTTTTTGAGACAGGGTCTCACTCTGTCACCCATGCTGGAGTGCAGTGGCGTGATCTCAGCTCACTACAACCTCCGCCTTCTGGGCTCAAGTGATCCTCCCACCTCAGCCTCTTAAGTAGCTGGGACTATAGGCATGCACCACCACACCCACCTGGCTAATTTGTTGTTGTTGTTGTACTTTTTTGTAGAGATGGGGTTTCTCCATTTTGCCCAGGCTGATCTCCAACTCCTGACCTCAAGTGATCCACCCACCTCAGCCTTCCAGAGTGCTGGGATTACAGGCGCGAGCCAACACACCAGGCCATAGCTAGCTCTTTTTTTTTTTTTTTTTTTGAGACAGAGTCTCACTCTGTTGCCCAGGCTGGAGTGCAGTGGCATGATCTCAGCTCACTGCAACCCCTGCTTCCCAGGTTCAAGCGGTTCTCCTGCCTCAGCCTTCCAAATAGCAGGAACTACAGGTGCATGCCACCACGTCCAACTAATTTTTTTGTATTTTTAGTAGAGACTGAAATACATGTTAGTAGAGACTAGAATACATGTTTGTAGAGACTAAAATACATGTTTCACCATGTTGGCCAGGATGGTCTCCATCTCTTGACCTTATGATCTGCCTGCCTCTGCCTCCCAAAGTGCTGGGATTACAGGCATGAGCCAGTGTGCCTGACCATCTAGCTCTTAAAAATTATTGTCTGGCATCAGCTGTTCGCTGTATAACTTTTTATCATGTCATCATTCATATTACAAATTGTGGCATTTAGGGGTTCAAGAATGAAGATGCCAGAAGAGTAAACATATTTCTCGTTTAACTGATGTCTTCCTGTGGGTTCTGTGTTTCGTTTTGTTGTTGTTGTTGCTGTTTTAATGTTTTTGAAGAAAGGGGAAATTCAGTTCATAAAACAGTACCTATTTAGAGAACATATAGTTTTCCAGCAGTTATGGAGGAGCTCAGGAAAGATTACAGCAGTGAGGAATTTCATTGCATTTATTCAGCCTGTAACTAAAACAAATAAAAAAGGGAAATAGCTTATTCCTATTTTGACTTCCTCTTATTGTATCTTCCTTGCATGTGTTAGCCTTGTGATTTGAGATTAATCAGGGGTTATTTCTAGTTGTCCCCATAAAGAGAAGAGAAGCAAAGGAAGACAAAGAGGTTGCTTCTAAAACTAAAACCCATGGTGTATCATTTAGTATTCCAGTTAGCCAGTTGTAAGAATAATTTGGAAGATAGGAGAAAACCATCTTGTATGTTTGCTGAAAATCTTTATGGAAAGGAGGCATTTATAGAATGAACTGGGAGTTTTATTATGTAAAATTGTTTTGTTAGAAAAGCATAGTAATATAACTCTTCTACAAAACAGTCCTCTCACATATGCACAAGTTTGCTTATTGCAGCATTGTTTAATACAGTATTGGAAACTGTAAACAACATAAATGTTCATCACTAAGTTCCATCAATGGCTGCAAAAACTGGTGCATCCTTAGTATGGAATATTATATAATTTTTTTAATGAGAAAAAAGCTACGTACTGACTTAAAAAGATCTCTTTCAGACAGTGAAAACAAATTGCAGAACGGTTTTACACAATAATATCTATGTAATTAGGTTTTATACACACAGACACCACACACATGTGAATGTATATATATTCTTGGAAATGGAGGCTGGGCACAGAGGATCACTTGAAGCCAGAAGTTTGAGACCAGCCTGGGAAACAAAGCAGGACCCTGTCTCTACAAATAATTAAATTAAAAAACTTAAATTAGAAAAAGAAATGGTCTGGGAGGATACCTAACATACTAAGAACTTTTAGGGAGGAAAGTGAAAGGGGGTTATGGTCAGGAACAGCTTCAGCTTTATCTATATAGTTTGATTTTTTTTTTTTTTTTTTTTTTTTTGAGACAGAGTCTCACTCTGTCACCCAGGCTGAAGTGCAGTGGTACGATCTCAGCTCACTGCAAGCTCCGCCTCCCAGGTTCACACCATTCTCCTGCCTCAGCCTCCCGAGTAGCTGGGACTACAGGCGCCCGCCACCACGCCCGGCTAATGTTTTGTATTTTTAGTAGAGACAGGGTTTCACCATGTTAGCCAGGATGGTCTCGATCTCCTGACCTCGTGATCCGCCCACCTTGGCCTCCCAAAGTGCTGGGATTACAGGTGTGAGCCACCGCACCTGGCCTATAGTTTGAATTTTTATGAGAAAATATTTACTGATGATGGAATTACAAAAAAATTTTTTTTTTTTTTTTGTGAGACAGAGTCTGGCTCTGTCACCCAGGCTGGAGTGCAGTGGCCGGATCTCAGCTTACTGCAAGCTCCGCCTCCCGGGTTCACGCCATTCTCCTGCCTCAGCCTCCTGAGTAGCTGGGACTACAGGCGCCGTCCACCTCGCCCGGCTAGGTTTTTTGTATTTTTTTGTAGAGATGGGGTTTCACCGTGTTAGCCAGGATGGTCTCGATCTCCTGACCTCGTGATCCGCCCGCCTCAGCCTCCCAAAGTGCTGGGATTACAGGCTTGAGCCACCGCGCCCGGCCTAAAATAAAAATTTTTAAGAAATACAGTATGCACAATGGGATGTCAAGGAGACTGGATTCATTGGTAGAAATGAGTATATGATTGTATTATTTTTAAGTCTCTGTTCTTACTGATTGGAAATGTCTAGAGATTTTTTTCATCCATTTAATAATACATTCTTCTTTTCTTACACCACCCTATTCTAAGAGTAATGCCACCTGTCCTCTTGATCTTATCTTTACCCTGTTTCTTCATGACCTTACTCCATCAGTTACACCTTGCCTTCTCGCTTAGTGACCCAGTTTCTTCTTTTAATACTACTACTTATCTTTGGCTAAAGCCTGTTTGAAACTTTCCATTCTATATTAAAAAAAAAAAAAAAAGAAGACACCTTCTCAATCTTGCCGTCCTTCTGAGTTATCACCCTATTTCTCTTTCTCTCTTTACACTGAAATATTTAAATGTAATTTGTACTCCTGCTTCTAGTTTCTCATTCCTCATTACTCATTTGCCTTTTGTTTCTACTACTCTAATGAATTTTACATTTTGAAGTTAAAAGTAACCTCTGATGGCCTCTTTTAATTAGATTACAGTTACCTAACTCAGCATTCAACGGCATTGACCATTCTCCTTGTTAAACTTCTTTCCTTGGCTTCTGTGATATTCTTGTCTTGGTCCTTCTCAGACTCCTTTGTGTTTTTTTCTTCCATATTCCTCTTAAATTTGATATCTTCTGTGACTAGATAAAATGTCCTTTCCTGTAGTTCTCATCGCATACTGTTCAAAATCTACTATAGCACTTTTCATAACTATATTGAAATAGCATTGTCTCTTGCCCTATAGACTTTTAAGATCCTAAAGGGTAGAAGCCGAAATGTTACTCATTTTTCTGTGGTTGAGTGTGTGTTTGTTTTGTTTTAAAATTCCCCATGGCTGGGCGCAGTGGCTCACACCTGTAATCCCAGCACTTGGGGAGGCCAAGGCGGGTGGATCACTTGAGGTCAGGAGTTCGAAACCAGCCTGGCCAAAATGGCAAAACCCTGTCTCTACTAAAATACAAAAATTAGCCAGGCACAGTGGTGCATGCCTGTAATCCCACTACTCAGGAGGCTGAGGCGGGAGAATGGCTTAAACCCGGGAGGCAGAGGTTGCAGTGAGGCAAGATTTGTGCCCCTGCACTGTAGCCCGGGGAACAGAGCAAGACTCCATCTCAAAAAAGAAAAACATAATAATAATAAAATTCCCTGTATCCTCAGTTTCTACTCCCATGCCCTTCTTGGTCTCCATAAGCAACTATTCTTATACATTTTTTATTTGTATATATTCTTGTGAAATGTATTGCCTTGTGTGTATCAATTTGCATAAATGGTATTGTGTTATCTAGCTCATTCTGTTTCTTACTTTTTATAATTACTGTGCCTTTGCAGTCCATCATGTTGCCATGTCTTCACACGATCTGTTGCTTCTATCTGCTGTGTCATACTCCATAGTATACACTTATTTTACTGAGTCTCCTATGTGGCTTTTTTTTTTTTTTTTTAAAGAGACAGGGTCTTGCCATGTTGCCCAGGCTAGTCCTGAACTCCTGAGCTCAGGCAATCCTTCCGTCTTGGCCCCCCAAAATGCTGGTGTTGCAGGCATGAGCCACCATACCTGGCCTCCTGTGTGACTTCAGGTCTACACCTAGCATAGCACAGTGGTATGTAGAATATGTTAGCTGAATGAATAATACATAAACAGATATTTCCTGATACTTTGTTCTTAGCCCTGTCACATCGTAACCTATTTGCTCCTTTCCTCAGTGGATGATTTCATCTGTTTTATTGGTTTCTATGGGTTGTTAACACCCAGATTTGTTATTTTCTTATACCTAGACCTATATATCCAAGTGCCTTTTTGACATATGAACCTAAATATCCCATATCACAGTCTCTGCATCCTTCCCTAAAAGCCTGTGTGTTCTGCCTTTGTTCTCTGTTTTGGTTAAGGGTATCACCAACCATCTACTCACCCAACCTAAATACTTCAAAGTATCTGTGTGTCTTCCCTTTTCATGTCTAACCAGGTGCCAAAACCTGTAGGCTCTTCCTCCAGAATACCCCTTAAATGTGGTATCTCTTTCCCTCTTATATTTTGACTTTAGATCCAAATGGTGTCTGGATCCAGCCTCCTATGTGACACTTGGCTACTCATCTTATATCCTAGATTTGTAGCCTAACCATCGTTAGTATCAAGTTGATCTTGTCATTTTTCTCTTTGAAAACTTCTCATGACTCCTTGCTGCCTAGAAAATTAAGCTTTAAATACATTACATTCAAGATATTTACAGACTGGCTGGAACCTAGTCTCATTTCCTGCCAGTCTACTAGCTATAAATCTGACCTCCGTAGCCAAATTATGCATTTTCATTCTTCCATAACCTTGCTTGAACTGTTCCCTTGCTTGGAATACCATTTTCCTTTCCTTCTTCTTCACACCTAGAACTTTTCATATAAAAAGTGTATCCAGCTGGGTGTGGTGGCTCACGCTGGTAATCCCAGCACTTTGGGAGGCCAAGGCAGGTGGATCATCTGAGGTCAGGAGTTCAAGACTAGCCTGGCCAACATGGTGAAACCCCATCTCTACTAAAAATATAAAAATTAGCCGCGCGTGGTGGCACACACCTGTAATCCCAGCTACTCGGGAGGCTGAGGCACGAGAATCACTTGAACCCGGGAGGCAGAGGTTGCAGTGAACCGAGATGCATGCCATTGCACTCCAGCCTGGGCAACAGAGGAAGATTCTGTCTCAAAAAAAAAAAAAAGTGTACCCAATAAATGTTCATAAAATTGAATCATACGTAACATGGTCTCTCTTTTTCTGTTGTCTACACTGAATTAGTGATATTAGGAAAATTTATATATTTGTGCTGATAAGCATCACAGATTATAGGGATTTGTCTACTTTATGTTTACTTTTTTTTTTTTCACTAAATGTAAGCTCCTTGTGGGGGGGGGGGGGCAGGTCCTTAATCTTATTTGCCACTATATCCCAGGTATCTCGACCCAAGTAAGTACTTCATAAGTATTTGTCATACAGGAGAATGAGTTCAGGCCCTGTAAGTCTACTTTGAATGTATTCAAGGCTCAAAATAGATTGCTAATTATTAATTCATATTTCTCAGAAAAGAAGCTTAACTTTAGTAACACAGTTTTATAACTTTTACTGTTGTTGATAATTTCCATTTAGTGACATTATTTACATCTTACCCTGTACTAAGAAGGAACAATTTGTTCTTCAGACAGGAAATCATTGCGTTGTGTTTGTTTCTTTATTGGTAGTGAAGGATACCACATAATTGGAATATGTACTTTTGCTCACTATTTTGTATTCATCTAAAGAAAAAATCGTTTGGAAATTATTTCCTATTATTTGTTAATTTTCAACTGACATTTAATCTTGGTATCCTTTCCTATCAAACTGCGATGTGATCATCTGCATTCCCTGACTGGTTATTTTATCAGATAAAATAGTTCAGTATGAAAAAAAAGAGTACGGTGTTGCTTGTCTTTCTTCATCTGGATACATACAAAAATATTATTTCCCAGACTTTTTAGCTAAGGGCCTTTGTGGTCATCTGTCTAAATTATGCAGGTTCTCTATCTTTCAGAATGTATCGACTGATCCTCCATTTCGCTGTGATTTTTTTTTTTTTTTGAGATTTGCTTTTTTATTTATTTTTTGTCCCGTTTTACTGTTGTTGTTTGTTTGTTTCTTTGGCTTTCACAAAATCTTTATCATCCCCCTTTGTCTGTTTGCTTTCCAAATTGATAACTTTTAGTTCTTTAACCTTTAAAATGTCTTTTTCAGGCTCTTGTCCATCCTTTTCTATGAATATCTGTCATAGGACAAATGACTGACATCTTCACAACAGACCTAGAAATTATTAAAGGAAGAAGGTGCCAAAACAGAGTCTAAGAGGCCTAGACTAGAGCCAGTTTTCCTATTATAGGATTAAAATGGAAAAGGGGGTCTTGGTTATTCTATTCTTATCTGGTGACATTTGAAGTTTCCATATGGTGTTGCCACCCTTCAGAATGAAAAGAAGAGCTCATGCCACCAAAGGTCACTCCTGTTCTTCTTATCCATCTGTATCCCAATCCTCTTTAGCACACTTCTTTTTTTTCTTAGAGATAGATCTCACTATGTTGCCCAGGCTGGTCTTACATGTCTGGCCTCAAGTGATCTTCCTCCTTCAACCTGCCAAGTAGCTGGAATTATAGGCATGAGCCACTGTGCCTAGCTCCCTTTAGTATACTTTTTTTTTTAACTTTTATTTTAAGTTCAGGGGTACATATGCAGGTTTATTATATAGGTAAACTAATGTCATGGGAGGTTGTTGTACAGATTATTTTATCACCCCTAGTACCCAGTAGTTATTTTTTCTGGTCTTCTCCCTCATCCTACCCTCCACTGTCAAGTAGGCCCCAGTGTCTGTTGTTCCTCTCTTTATGTCCATGTGTTCTCATCGTTTAGCTCCCGCTTATAAGTGAGAACATGTGGTATTTGGTTCCTGCGTTTGGTAAGGATGATGGCTTCTAGCTCCATCCATGTTTCTGCAAAGGACATGATCTCATTTTTTTTTATGGCTGTGTGGTATTCCGTGGTGTATATGTACCACATTTTCTTTATTCATTCTACCACTATAGGCACTTAGGTTGATTCTGTGTCTTTGCTATTGTGAATAGTCTGCAGTGAACATTCATGTGCATGTCTTTGTGGTAGAATGACTTATATTCCTTTGGGTGTATATTGAGTAATGGGAGTGCTGGTAGTTCTGTTTTTAGGTCTTTGAGGAATTGCCATACTACTTTCCACAATGGTTGAACCAGTTTACACTCCCACTAATAGCAACCTCACCATTTGTTATTTTTTGACTTTTTAATAATAGCCATTCTGACTGGTATGAGATGGTATCTCATTGTGGTTTTGATTTGCATTTCTCTAATGATCGGTGATATTGAGCATTTTAAAACATGCTTGTTGGCCACATGTATGTTTTCTTTTGAACAGTGTCTATTCATGTCCTTTGCCCACTTTTTAATAGAATTGCTTGGTTTTTTTTCTTGTAAAGTTGTTTGAGTTCCTTCAGGGTTTCTTTGTTTGTTTTTGTTGTGAGACGGAGTCTCACTCTGTTGCCCAGGCTGGAGTGCAGTGGCGTGATCTTGGCTCACTGCAACCTCCACCGCCTGGGTTCAAGCGATTCTCCTGCCCCAGCCTCCCAAGTAGCTGGGACTACAGGCATGCGCCACCACACACAGCTAATTTTTTGTATTTTTAGTAGAGACGGGGTTTCACCGTGTTAGCCAGGATGGTCTCGATCTCCTGAACTCGTGATCCACCTGCCTCAGCCTCCCAAAGTACTGGGATTACAGGCGTGAGCCACCGCACCTGGCCAAGTTCCTTCCTTATAGATGCTGGATATTAGACGTTTGTCAGATGCATAGTTTGCAAACATTTTCTCCCATTCTGTAGGTTGTCTGTTTACTCTGTTGATAGTTTCTTTGGCTGTGCAGAAGCACTTAAGTAATTAGATCCCATTTATCAATTTTTGCTTCCGTTGCAATTGGATTTGTTGTCTTTGTCGTGAAATCTTTGCCAGTTCCCATGTCCAGAATGGTATTGTCTAGGTTGTCTTCCAGGGTTTTTGTAGTTTTGGGTTTACATTTAAGTCTGTAATCCATCTTGAGTTAATTTTTGTATATGGTGTAAGGAAAGGGTCCAGTTTTAATTTTCTGCATATGGTTAGCCAGTTATCCCAGCAACACTTATTGAATAAGGAGTCCTTTCCCCTATTGTTTTTGTCAGCTTTGTTGAAGAGCAATTGGTTGTAGGTGTGTTGCCTTATTTCTGGGCTCTCTATTCTGTTGCATTGGTCTATGTGTTTGTTTTTGTACCAGTACCATGCTGTTTTGGTTACTGTAGCCCTGTAGTATAGTCCAAAGTTGGGTAGCATGATACCTCCAGCTTTGTTCTTTTGCTTAGGATTGCCTTGGCTGTTCAGGCTCTTTTTTGGTTCTGTATGAATTTTTAAATAGTTTATTCTAGTTCTGTGAAGAATGTCATTGGTGGTTTGATGGGAATACATTGCACCTGTAAATTGCTTTGGTCATTATGGCCATTTTAATGATATTGATTCTATAGTTCATGAGCATGGAGTGTTTTTCCATTTGTTTGTGTCGTCTCTGATTTTTTTGAGCATTGTTTTGTAATTCTCATCGTAGAGCTCTTTCACCTCCCTGATTAGTTGTATTCCTAGCTATTTTATTCTGAGTGTGGCAACTGTGAATGGGATTACGTTCCTGATTTGGCTCTCAGCCTGGCTGTTGTTGGTGTGTAGGAATGCTGGTGATTTTTGTATGTTGATTTTGTATCCTAGACTTTGCTAAAGTTGTTTATCAGCTGAAGGAGTTTTTGGACTGAGACTATGGGATTTTCTGTAGTCTATATTTCTGTGTCTATTCTAGATATAGAATCATGTCATCTGCAAACCGGAATAGTTTGACTTCCTCTCTTCTTATTTGGATGCCCTTTATTTATTTATCATGCCTGATTGCCCTGGCCAGGACTTCCAATAGGAGTGGTGAGAGAGGGCATCCTTGTCTTTTGCCAGCTTTCAAGGGGAATGCTTCCCACTTTTGCATATTCAGTATGATGTTGGTTGTGGGTTTGTTGTATACTTCTGTTATGAACAGAAGATAAAGGCAGTCTTAGGTTGGGATTACTTGAACTTAATAGTTGCAGTGGTCAACTTTAGCATGCACGATTTCACCATATGTTTGTGCCTTATTGCAGTGATGACCATTGCCAGGTCATATTCAAAATTATCACTAAACACCCTGCAATGCAATGATAGCCCACATTTTACTTTTTAGTTTTGACCTTTTTACTCTTTCCCCATTTTGTTCTCTAAAGAAGAATGATCCTTCCTTAATTTGAGTCCCAATCTATCTATTTGACTGCTGGTTGAAACCAAATAGCTAGCTAGCTACTTCTCTCTACGTAAGGCTACAGTGACAGCCGAAATTGCTCCCTTTCCATCTGCTGACTTGTGACATAGGGCTTGTTCTTTCTCTTAATATGTTACTTGGATACTCTATTCCGTCTTCTGTCATTAGGATGTATGAATACACTGTCCTTGCTTCTGTTTGCCTGCCCTGGCATCCTGCTCTCACCATGCTGGGGATCTTAAAGTATTACTCTCCCCTTTTTCATTCTGCCCTGTCTCTTTTCACACCTCCACCTCCACTTCCCCCACAAATTTCTTATTCCTGTTACTTGATTACTTCTAAATATGAATAGTTTCTACTTCTTAACCACGATAAGGCCCTCTTCCCAGACCTTATTTTTGAGCAGCTTGTTTCTTGGCATGTTTCTGTGTGATATCAGTCTGTTCATAATTTAAGAAACTTGCTTCAAATAAATTTTTAGAGTTAAGACCCATCTCACAGTTATGCAGCTTCAGATCTCTCTCCCATAGAGTACTTGTAACGAGAGGAAATGAAGATATCCTTTAACATCTTGTTTACTGAGCTCTTTTAAAATATATTAACCTTGAAGTTTTCTTCACTCTCTGTTAATAGTGAATGAAAGAGCCCAGCACATCTCCAACAAAGGTTTTTCAAGTTCATAGGGTTAATTTAAAGTGTCACACACAGCTATAGTCTGTAGGCTGGGCTTCATTGTGTAATACTTCAGAGAGAGTTTTGGGTTGTGTGGGCCCCCTACCCGAACCCCGCCAACCTCATGGTGTTTCCTGTAATTCATTAAATTGCCGATTGCTCCATTTATCTGCCAGAACCCACCCACTTCCAGGGTTGGCCTTTTCCTTCCTATTCCTTGTGAATGTAAAGTCGAAGTCTTAGAAAATTCCCATCTCAAATAAATTGTACTTGGTGTTCTTCTAAACATTAATGATACCGTTTAGAAAACATTTAAACAGAGAGGCTATTTGTTCATTGCTGATGTTAGGCCTTATACTTGTCTAGCAAATTTTAAGCTCCTTGAGGGCAGTGGACTACATCTTACATAGTCACCTCTCTATTCCCATGTCATTACTCATGTCACTTATAATACACAGTACTCAGCAAACATTAAGTATTCAATCAAACCATTCAAAGCCTAGGCTCTGCAAATCACACACAAGTCCAGAAAACTTTCCCAGATTTCTCCAATAATATTTTGGTTGTTTAACCCTGATAACACAGAAATGTGTTGTGTTGTTTGTTTTTTGTTACATTGTGTATATTTGATGTTAGACCAAACCTCTCCTGGTTTATAGACTTTATAACATTTGTTAGTTTAAAATAAAACAATAATACTGATTATCATTTCTGTTAGAATTTCCACGTTTATCATAGCTTAAATTGTTTAAAATGATAGATTCAGGATTCAGATTTCTTGCATTCTTCATTCCATTTTAGTGTTTCTCAAAGTTTTTGGACAGTAACACATTAAAAAGTAGACTTTGCAGGGTACTTCTAGCATAAGAATACAGGGCACACATCTGTATTCTTATGCTAGAAGAAAAGTTCCTCAAAATGCATCTTGTAACATTCAGTGCTCTGCAGTGTTTTTTATTCTGTTTTGTTTCATTTTTAAGTTACTGATCAAGACCTACTAAGTTGAAATTCATTCCTTCAAAGTCCTGGGGATGTTTCTGTATTACTCAATCAGCTAACATAGTCAGCACTTAACTATATATACCACTTATTGTTCTTCACTACTTAATTAGTTTTGTGACCTTGGGAAAGTCACATGTTTAATGTTCAGTTTTTCTACAAAATGAAGATAATAGTGATGTTAACTTCATAAGGAATGTTGTTAGGAATAGATTAGATATGTAAAATACTCAGCACTCACAATAAACGCTCAAGTGTTAACGTCTCTGTTGTTTTTGCTGTCATTATTGTTAAAATTACTTTGATTTGACCTTCCTATCTGTTTTGGAAATACTGTATGTAAAACATATACTACATATAACTTGTTTCCTTTTAACTTTTATTACATATATTTACATTTTACATTGTTTAGGTGGAGGTATAATTTGGATATAGCGAAATGCACAGATCTTAAACATTTCAATTCAGTGTGTTTTTACAGATGCACACATCCACATAACCCACACTCCTATCAACACTCAGAACATTCTTATCACACCAGGAGCTTGTGCCCGTTCCCAGTCAGTCATCCCCCTGTCCCCAGAGGAAACCAGTGTTCTGATTTTTTGTTCACCATAGTTCAGTTTTGTTTATTCCACAACTTCATCTAAACGGAGTCACGTGGAACATACTCTTTTATGCCTGGCCTCTTTTTTTTTGTTCAGTATGATGTTCAGGTTCATCAGTGTCACTGTATGTATCAGCACTTTGTTCCCTTTTTTTTTTTTTTTTTTTTTGAAATGGAGTCTCGCTCTGTCGCCCAGGCTGGAGTGCAGTGGTCGGATCTCAGCTCACTGCAAGCCCTGCCTCCCGGGTTTACGCCATTCTCCTGCCTCAGCCTCCCAAGTAGCTGGGACTACAGGCGCCTGCCACCACGCCTGGCTAGTTTTTTGTATTTTTTAGTAGAGACGGGGTTTTTACCGTGTTAGCCAGGATGGTCTAAATCTCCTGACCTCGTGATCCGCCCGTCTCAGCCTCCCAAAGTGCTGGGATTACAGGCTTGAGCCACTGCGCCTGGCACTTTGTTCCTTTTTATTGCTGTCTAGTATTCCATTTTATGAATGCACCACATTCTGTTTATTCTCCTGTTGATTGATATCTGATTGTTTCTAGTTTGGGGCTGTTATGAATAGAGCTGCTATAGGTAATTGTATAAAACTCTTTTGTAGATATGTCTTTTTATATCTTTTGGATTAATATTTAATACTTAGAAGTAGAATTACAGGTAGGATTTGTCTAACTTTATGAGACATTTCCAGATCAGTTTCCAAAGTAACTGTACTATTTTATACTCTCACTAGCAATGTGTGAGTGTTCTAGTTACTCTATATTCTTTCCAACATTTGATGTTGTCAGTCTGTAATATTAGCCATTCTAGTGGCTGCATAGTGGTATCTTCTTATTTTTTAACTTATACCTCCCTGATCCCTAATGACTTGAGCACTTTTTCATATGCTTTTGCCTATTGCAATTTTCTCTTTAGGTATGTGATGCATTTCTATTTTTGTATATGGTGTAAGGTATGCATCTTCTCATTGTATTTTCAGAAATGTACAGTCTCCTGAAAAAAGACATTAGGATCTAATGTATCATTTGAAATAATACTTTTTTCAGTTGGAACAAATGTACCACTTTGGTGATGATACTGATAATGGGGGCGGCTGTGCCTGTGTGGGGCAGAGGATATATGGGAGATCTCTGTATCTTCTACTGCATTGTGCGGTGAACCCAAAAGTGCTCTAAAAAATAAAGTTGTTTGGTTTTTGTTTTGTTTTGTTTTGTTTTGTTTTGAGATAGTGTCTCACTCTGTAGCCCAGGCTGGAGTATAGTGGTGTGATCTTAGCTCACTGCAGCCTCTGCCTCCCAGGTTCAAGCAGTTCTCCTGCCTCAGCCTCCTGAGTGGGGACTACAGGCATGTGCTGCCATACAAATTTTTATATTTTTAGTAGAGACAGAGTTTCACCATGTTGGCGAGACTGATCTCAAACTCTTAACTTCCGGTGATCTGCCCACCTCGGCGAAAAATACATTATTTTTAAATTATACTTCAAAATTCTTAATTTATATTCAGAGCATTCTCCCTTTATTAGTTCATTAATCTGTTCGGTACTTGTTGAATTCCTAAACTCATTTTCTTCCCCACCTCAAAAGGTTATTATTATGGACTCAGTTCAGAATGTACATATAATTTCTTTCAACCACCTACCTACACTGAACAAGTAAGACAAAAAAGAAAAAAAAAATCTCAACACGTTTGATTTCAGTTTCATTAGAACATTTCACAGGACTCTGGAAATTGAATGTTGAAGCAGCTACATTATGCTGTTTACTCATATTCCTTTTTTTTTTTCTTTCTTTTTTTTTTTAAGAGACAGAGTCTCGCTCTGTCACCCAGGTCAGAGTGCAGTGGAGCAGTCTCAGCTCACTGCAACCTCCGCCTCCCAGGTTCAAGCAATTCTCCTGCCTCAGCCTCCTAAGTAGCTGGGATTACAGGCACCCGCCATGACGCCCAGCTAATTTTTGTATTTTTAGTAGAGACGGGGTTTCGCCATGTTGGCCAGGCTGCTCTCGAACTTCTTACCTCAGGTGATCACCTGCCTCGGCCTCCCAAAGTGCTAGGATTACAGACAGGCGTGAGCCATCGTGCCCAGCCTGTTTACTCATATTCTCATGCTGTCAACAAGCAGCCTAGGGGCTAGAAGTGCCACACTTGTACCTATTTATACAAAACTATTTTTAGTCTTGAATTTAGTACACTTCAGTCAAATAATAATAAATGGTCATCAGTCCTTATGTAAATAATTGCTCTTATAAATATTTATGGTTGCAGGTTGACTCCAAAGGGAATATTTGAAGTTCATTCTATTTCACAGTTAGTTAAAATATTTTTGAGACAGAGTCTCACTCTGTCACCCAGGCTGGAGTGCAGTGGTGCGATCTTGGCTCACTGCAACCTTCCCCTCCCAGGTTCAAGCGATTCTCATGCCTCAGCCTCCTAAGTAGCTGGGATTACAGGCGTGCGCCACCATGCCCAGCTAATTTTTGTATTTTTAGTAGAAACGGGGTTTCACCATGTTGGCCAGACTGGTCTTGAACTCCTCACCTCAAGTGATCTGCCCACCTTGGCCTCCCAAAGTGCTGGGATTACAGGTGTGAATCACTACACCTGGCTATTTTTTGTATTTTCAGTAGCAACGGGGTTTCCCCACATTGGCCAGGCTGTTCTTGAACTCCTGACCTCAAGTGATCTGCCTGCCTTGGCCTCCCAAAGTGCTGGTATTATAGGTGTGAGCCACTGAACCTGACCTGAAATATTTTTAAATCATGAAAATTTTCTCCCTTTACTGTCATGTTAAATTTTTATACTATTTTCCAAAAATTAAAGTTTAATTTAAATGAGGCTAAATCAGCTCTCTTATAGGTATCAAACATTAAAATCTAGTTCTTGTTCAGCAATTGTAAAGGAATTTCCAGAACCAGATTTTCTTACAATATTGTTATCATCTTTATCCAGAATGTTTGCTTTATTTCCAGTTGCTCAGGTTGCTATAAACTATTTATAGCTTATCTATAGTGTGAATTACTTGACAATAAATAGGTTCAATGTGCATGTGAAAATGATTCCTTTTAACGTGCTTTTGGTAGCATTAACCAAATGCTTGGAATCATATTCTTGTTCTGGTCCCTGACATGAAGTATTCAGATTTCTTTGAAGACCTATGATGTTCATATTGCTGATTACTTTTTAAAATATCACTTCAGAATTGTCTCATTAGTGGCAAAAATGCATCCTAATCCAGTTATGGTACCAGCCTTAGTCTTGAAAATAAAACCTTATAGTCGAATATAAACTTCCAATTAAATGGGCCTTAATTCTTCACTATTGAATTTTGAACCATTTTTCATGTTGGTGCCAAAGAATAAAAAGAAATTGATTTCCTACTTTAAGATTGGAATATACACACACACTATCCTGGGAAGTGGGGTGGAGATGACTACTTCGTATTTCGTTTTGAAGTTAGGAATAACACAACTGAAACTTCTGGAGAGCAAGTATGGCCGACTCTAAGAATATTATGTGATTTGATTTTAAGCTTTCAGTAGTGGTGTGTTTCATTCAGCCTGTGACAGTAAAAATGAATGAGTAATAGATGACTAGTGTGCTCTGGCTGCTGTGATAATACCCTCTGTTATTGAATCTGTCTAACCAGCCATTTATTTTTCTGTTGTCTGCAATTAAAGACCATCATGTTTTCTGACAATGTAGGAATTTCTGTTCAGTTAAAGTGTATGTTGTTACTGGATTAAAAATAATAAAATTGAATTTACTTTATTACTAAACCCCCCCAAAACATAAATCTAAGATCATTTAAAATTTCTTATAAAATAACTGAAATATCATTAATATATTAAAACCCAGCTTTGATAGTTTTGAATATAGGTGTTTGGTCTTCAAATTTTGACATGAGATATAAATGACAGTAGTAGCACATCTAGTCATTGACCTTGTAGCCAGCCTCCAAGATGGCTCCCGATGATCTCTACCTCCTGATATTCACACCCTTGGGTAGTCTGCCCCTAAATTTACCAGAGTTGGTCTGTGTGACTGATAGAATACATCAGAAATGATGGTGTGTCACTTCCAAGATTAGATTATAAAAGACATTGGGACTTGCATCTTGGTCTCTGTCTCTTTTAGGGGTCTGGGGGTCACTTGCTCTGTGGGAAGCTGGCACTTGTAAGGAGCCAAGGCCTATGCCAACAGTCATGTGAGTAAGTAAGCATGGAAGTGGGTCCACCAGTCACAGTCATGGTTTCAGATGACTACAGCCCTGACCAACAGTTTGATTGCAACCTCATGAGATCGTGAACCAGAACCACCCAGCTAAGCCCCTCCCAGATTCCTGACCCTCCAAAACTGTGAGATTTTTTTTTTATGTTTATTATTTAGGCTGCCTACTTTGGGGGTGATTGGTATGCAGGAATAGATCATTACACACCCCCATTAAATTTCTTCATTCTTCAAATCTTAATGTCTGTTTTGAGGTTTTATTATTATTTATACTATTAAACCTGTAATCCATATAGTTCACCTGATTGAATCATTAAGTTGATTGAAAAATACCATGTTCTGTCTTCCATGTTTTGATATAATAAATATAGACTTTGAATTCACCTTTCCTATATTTGATCCCATATTAGAATGTACTTAAGAGAATCGCTCTCTGACAAGGAGTCTTTTTTAGGTTATTCCACAGATCCTTTTCCTTTACAGGCAAAGCTGTCTGTATTATACAACTTGTAATTACTATGTAAGTGATTATGGAATTACTATGAAGTACTGCAAGAGAAAGCAGACAGCCAAACAACTGTTCTCAGGCTGAGACCTCACCAAAGAAGCTCTTTGTCTATTACTCATAACTCTGTGATGCTTATTAATTATACAGGGTAATCACAGTGTGGGTTTTAAAAGTCGTATTTTGGGGATTAGTTAACTATATACTACTCAGACCAGAGAGACAGCTTCTCAGCAGATCTGATGTCAAGGTCATGAATTGTAGTCTAGCTCCTACTCTTCCATCCCACTTTCTTCATGGTGCTCTGAAAAGGAAAAGGTTATTAAAAATATTTGGGTGTGCTTTTTCTATTTCCTTTTTGCCCTACTAAACCAACAATGCCAATAATTATTCCTTTACCATCACTAACCATACTGAAATGGCTATCATGAGTAAGAAATGTGACAGAAAAGTAGTATTTCAGCTGCATAAAGAGATTATTTTTTCTTTTGCTTCTTTTTCTAAACTTTTCTATTTTTCTAAACATGGCCTAAAAAAGTGGGGGGGAAAAAAAAAAAAACATAGCTGGGTGAGGTGGTATGTGCCTTTAGTCCCAGCTACTCAAGAGGCTGAGTTGGGAGGATCACTTGAGCCCAGGAGGTCAAGGCTGCAGTGAGCTTGCACCACTACACTGCAGCCTGGTTGACAGAGCCAGACCCTGTCTTAAAAAAAAAAAAAAAAAAAAAAAAAATTTGCTTTCAGTGAGTTATAGGTAATCAATTTCAGGTTTTTTATCTGAATTTAAAGACATTAAAAGAAACATGGTAAAAGGGAAACATTGATGAGTCCCATGTTGTTTGGCACTGTTGCTTTTAAAATATAACTAGCTTTTTCGTTTTATTTTCACTATGTTTTATTGATTGATTGATTGAAACAAGTTCTCCTTCTGTTAACTAGGCTGGAATGCAGTGGTATAATCAGAGCTCATAGCAGCCTAGATCCTGGGCTCAACCAATCCTCCTGCCTCAGCCTCCCAAGTAGCTGGGGCTACAGGCACATACCATCATGCCCAGCTAATTTTTTGTTTTTTGTAGAGACAAGGTCTCCCTATTTTGCCAAGTTTGGTCTTAAACTCCCGGGCTCAAGTGATTCTCCTGCCTCTGCCTCCCAAAGTGCTGGGATTACAGATGTGAGCCACTGCACCTGGCCATTCGCCATGTTTTAAAATAAGAAAAAGAATGACTGGTTCAGGAGTTGATCTTTTCTTTCTGCATCCTAAATGGACTAGAGGTTATTTTGAAATTTTATTGTGAATTTCCTTTTTAACTTGGAGCTGAAAAAAGTCAGGTTTCGTCTTAGACTCTGTGTTTTATACCTCCCCCACTTTAATTCACACACACACACATATACACACAATAAGGCTAGAAAGATGGTTATTAGTAACTTAAAGAAATGGATTTCTCTATTCATGTTTCCAGTATACAAATACCATCCAAATACTCCAGTAATGTCATAAAGTAAGATGGCTGTAGTCGAGCCAGAAGTAAAACCCCGAACTTCTAACTGCTTTGAATATTTGCCAGCTAATAACAACATAAAATTTTACCATAAGGCTAAGTGATTCCTGGGGCCTAAATTGAACAGTCAATGAAGAAGTCTTCAGATTTTCAGCACTGAAATACTTCTGTGTTAAAGAAACCCCATGTTTGCATTATTTTCTTAAAGATTCTTTTAAATTAAAGCATAGCCATTGAATTGCAAACTTCCGTTTCTTTTTAAACAGGCTCCTATTTGTGGATGGCGGTGCTAACATAACTACTGATTAAACAGTTTTTAAAAATGGATAAATAATAGTAGTTTTCATGAATAGATTTAATTTGAAAGCTTAAATTACATAGTACTTTGCTATAATTTTTTAGTTTCTTCAACCCTGTTAACACTTCATTTTTCATTGCAAAATATCTCAAGAAACTTTTAAATATCTGTGTAATAAGTAAAAAGTAATGTGCGTGTAATATGTGATGCTCATATGAAGTTCTTCAAGGTCTTGCTACAGAGATAAGGAAAGAGGGAAGGAAGCCTAGGAATATCTTTCCACCCACCTCCTGATCCTTATACTTCCAACTGGGTACCCAGGGCTAAAGCCCTTGACCAGACTCCAAGCACCACCTTGCATCCCCTTCTTACATGCACATCCCCAAGGCTCATCAAGCCTTGAAAGAGACAGAAAAGAGAATGGAAAGTAACAACCAAACAGAGACAAGAAGAGGGGGTGGAATTTGGCAGCAGGTGGAAGAGATTTTGTGTGCATTTCTGGTTGTGAGGTGCCTCCATCCTCCTTGACCCATCAACAACTGAGTAATGGTTCATATGTACAGATCACAAGTCATCCTAGATTGTCATGTGATCCTACTTACATTTTGCACACTTTATATATCTGCTGGCATTTTGTTAGGTCTCTAAATATATAAACTCATAAAATTGTCGTGCTTAACGTATTTTAGGAATGCTAGTGCCATAACATGGGAAAAAAATAAGATGTATCTGCTGGTAATATAAGCATTCATAAGCAGATACAAGCAGAGGCAGTAAGCACAGAGGTTAAGGACACAGATTTTGGAGCCAGGCTGCCTGGGTTTAAATGCCAATTCAGACAACTTGCTAGATGAGTAACCAGGAATAGTTTTCTCATCAGCAAAATCGAGATGATAGCACTACCTTACAGGGTTGTACATTTTAAACGAGTTAATATGACTATAAATATTTAGAACAATGTCTAATACCCAGTGCTTTATAAGTATTTGTTCTTGTTAATACACCATGCCACCTTTCTAATGCTGTTTCTTTAGATGGCTCAATCTGACTTGTAATTAGCAGGTTACATTTATACTAATACCACAACCTTTAATGTATAACCACTGGATAGCAAATACCCCCTTCTCAGTAGTTTTAAAAAACAAGATGCTTATTTTTTTTTTCCTCTTTCCCAGGCCCAACACAGAGATACGTTCATTGAAGAACGCTATGGAAAATACAACATCAGTGATCCTTTAATGGCTCTACAGAGAGATTTTGAAACACTGAAGGAGAAAAATGATGGCGTAAAGCAGCCAGTCTGCACAAACCCACTCTCTATTCTTAAGGTGGTGATGAAGCAGTGCAAGAACATGCAGGAGCGCATGCTGTCCCAGCTGGCTGCTGCTGAGAGCAGGCACCGAAAGGTAGGTTCCCCTCAGTTGATGTGTAAATCTTTGTGAAGTCTTGATAAATTATGCCTGATACTTTCTTGTCAGCTGCCAGTTTTTCACAGTAATTCAATTGGGCATCTCGCGGGTATCAAAAAACCCCTTAGTTTATGTAAGAGTCAGGAGATAGAAAAGAAAACACAGCTTATTCCAAGTGTTAAGTTTAGAGAATGTGCCAGACACATTATTTAAGACGGCATTCCTTCTTGATATATCACTCCAAAACACTTTGTATGTTTTTTCAGTTCTTGATCATTCAAACTTTGGGGTTTGGCCAAGCTCGTAGCTGAAGGGAGTGTTCTCTATTTGCTTACTTAAGAGATAAATAAAAAGATTAACAGGTATTTGAGGCATGCTATATCCAAGGGAGAGAAAGAATTTACCTGAGGATAAACACAGAAGCCAATAGATTATTTTCATTTATTCCTGTTATTCCTAGTTTTGAGTTTCATTGCATTTTGTTGCTCATGAAACCATAAATAGTCCCTAGGTTTATTTACCTTAAAGGTGTTCTACTCTATTAGTGAAGTGTTGTGTGTGTGTTTCCATATTTAACGAGCCCTAAATTAGGAAGACAAACCTTACAGTTATTTACCTTATTTACCTTAAAGCTCTTCTACCCTATTAGAAAAGAGTGTGTGTGTTTCCATATTTAACAAGCCCTACATTAGGAAGACAAACCTTACAGTTATTTACATTACTTACCTTAAAGCTGTTCTACCCTATCAGTAAAGAGTGTGTGTGTGTGTTTCCATTTCTGACAAGCCCTAAGAAGGCAAACCAGTGCTTTCCTCTGCTTCATCTTACTGGAATTCTAGTGCTTGTGAATTTATTCACCAACTTGTCATCTTGTCATTTACTGCTCAAATTTGGCCTGTAAAAGATGCTTGGCTACAATCTTCATTTTTAAAACACTATCAGTTTAGATTTATGCCAACAAGGCAGTTATCAGTGCATTTGGTAGGAAACATTTTCATCTGAAAAACTGGGTTAGCAGCTGCAAAATTTGGTGGACCTTACTTTTCTGGTTACCAGTATTAGAGCCATCTGCTTAAATTGCATCTGATAAATTTTCTAGGCTCTGGGTCTCGCACGTGATCTTTTCTTTCCCTTCACAGAAGCCAAATGAAAGGCCAGAGTGGAACTTCTTAACCATGTGGATAGGCCTCAGATGTTCCACAATCCCCCAGAAAATAGAATGTTCAGAGTTTATGTATTTTTGTAGGAAATGTATTTTTTCCATAGCTTTAATTAGACTCTCCAAGTTACCAGTTACCCAAGACCCAAAAAAGTTTTAACCTCTGATTAGAATGAAGTAATCTGAAAACATTTACACTCCAATTTAAAAGGTTATCAATGGGTGGGAGTTAGTTGCCTAAATTTGGGGCGGGGGGCGGCTTTTACATAATCCTCTAAAAAATCTTCACAACATTCTTGTTTAATAGGCAGGCTTTATTTCCACTTCATCCATGAGGTGACTGAGTTGTGTTGAAGCTAGTTGGGCTAGCTTTCATGCCCATGGAAGGTGTACTATGGACAGTTTGTGGCTCTAGGTGATTGGAGAGAGGAAGAAGTTAAAAATAATTCAAAATTTCTTAATACTATATTGCAGTGCTAAATGTTTTAAGTACTAAATTTTTGAAACAAAGTACCAACGTTTTTTTTTTCTTTTTTTGAGATGAAGTCTTACTCTGTCACCTAGGCTGGAATGCAGTGGTGCAGTCTCGGCTCCCTGCAACCTCTGCCTCCCAGTTCAAGTTTAAGTGGTTTATCAAAGTAGAATGCTGACTTTGTTAGAAATCAAAGAGTACCTAGAGGCTTATAATTAGAGTGCTCATAGTCTCAGCTTATGCCTGTCACCTTGGCTTAGTTATTAACCATATTCCCTTTGACTGTGAGAAATGTTCTGATTTGAATAATAAATTACATGGTCATTGTGCTTACAATGAAAAACAGTGTTTCCTATTCCACCTCTTATTCCCCATCCTCCCTAGTATTCACAGGCAACCACTTTTTTCTTTTAGCCATTCACTTTGGTAGCTAACCTCCATATTTCTAAATACTGCACTGTTCTCTCTTGCTTTATCAATTTTAGACTTTTATATTACTTTCTTTTGTATAGGTGCATATTTAGTTATCTTAACACCCTACCTCCCTTTCCTTAACCCTTGCCCAGAACAAATTTAATCCTCTTTTCCCACCACCATTCTCTGTCACACTATTTCTTGAGTGTGACAGGCTCAGGATTTGGGAATACTAAATGTGACAGATGCCAGATGCTGATGGTCTGTGTGCAGGAATCAGTGTGAAGGGACAAATAATTCTGAAAATACAGGCTTTAAAGGCCAGACATGGTGACTCATGCCTGTAATCCCAGGACTTTGGGAGGCCAAGACAGGCAGATCACTTGAGGTCAGGAGTTCAAGGCCAGGCCAGCCAACATGTGAAACCCTATCTCTGCTAAAAATACAAAAATTAGCCAGGCATGGTGGCGGGCCTGTAATCCCAGCTACTCGGGAGGCTGAGGCAGGAGATTAGCTTGAGCCCGGGAGGTGGAGGTTGTAATGAGCTGAGATCACACCACTGTAATCCAGCTTGGGTGACAGAGCGAGACTCTGTCTCAAAAACAAAAACAAAAAACAAAACAAAACAAAAACAGGCTTTGAGCCAGTTCTCCTGTTTTCTGTTCTACATTTCACTTCTCCTCTGTAGTACCTGCCACCTCCAGGTTCCATCTCGTTGGGGCTCTGCAAGGCAAAACAGCTTCCCTCCTTCAAATTAAAGTAGTTACCACTCCTCCAGCCTCTTTTCTTCTTCAAAATATTATTATTCCTTCTCTGCTAGAGGCTCTCTCCTTTGTCTTTGTGGGGTTTTAGTGTTTTTATTCCATTTCTGTAATTTTAGAGGACTCTCAAATGGGAGAAGATATGACTTACCACTTTTGGCCAAAAGCATGTCTTTCTATTAAATTGAAAAATTAGATTAAAAAAGGAAATGTGCCAAATTTTTTTTCTTTCTTTTATTTTGAGAGACAGGGTCTTGCTCTCTTGCTTGGGCTGGAGTACAGTGGCTATTAACAGGTGCGATCATAGCACCCTATATCCTGGAACTCTTGGGCTCAAGTGAGCCACCTCAGGTCCCAAGTATCTGGGACTACAAGCACATACCACAGCACCAGTCACTCTTTTTTTTTTTTTTTTTTTTTGAGATAGAGTTTCACTCTTGTTATCCAGGCTAGAGTGCAATGACACAATCTTGGCTCACCGCAACCACCGCTTACTGGGTTCAAGCGATTCTCCTGCCTCAGCCTCCTGAGTAGCTGGGATTACAGGCATGTGCCACCACGCCTGGCTAATTTTATATTTTTAGTAGAGATGGGGTTTATCCATGTTAGTCAGGCTGGTCCCAAACTCCCAACCTCAGGTGATCCACCCGCTTTGGCCTCCCAAAGTGCTGGGATTACAGGCATGAGCCACTGTGCCCAGCCTTTTTTTTTTTTTTTTTTTTTTTTTTGAGACAAAGTCTTACTCTGTTGCCCTGTTGCCTGGGCTGGAGTGCAACGGCATAATCATGACTTACTAACCTCGACCTCCCTGGGCTGAGGTGATCCTCCCACCTCAGCCTCCTGAGTAACTGGGACTACATGCACACCTCACCATGCCTAACTAATTTTTTACTTTTTTGTAGAAATAGGGTTTTGGGTTGGGCACAGTGGGTCACATCTGTAATCCCATCACTTTGGGAAGCTGAGGCAGAAGAAGCACTTGAGTCCAGGTGTTTGAGACCAGCCTGGGCAACATGGCGACACCCTATCTACAAAAAATCAGCAGGCCATAGTGGTGTATGCCTGTAGTCCCAGCTGCTCGGGAGGCTGAGGTGGGAGGATCACTTGAGCCTAGGAGGCAAAGGTTGCAGTGAGCCGACATGACGCCAATGCATTCCAGCTTCGGTGAGAGTAAGACCCTGTCTCCCCAAAAAGAAAAGAGAAGAGAAGAGAAGGAAGGAGAGAGAAAGGGGAAAGGGGAGAAAGAAATGGCTGGTCTTCAACTCCTGGGCTCAAGCGATCCTCCTACCTCTGCCTCCCAAAAGCACTGGGATTACAGGCATGAGCTCATTTGTATTTTTATAGGGCGGTTTCATGTCCCAGAAAATTTTCTCTCTTCACTCATAAAAATTTTTAGTGAGAAGACTAAGAAATGGCCTTTGGGACAAAAGTGCTCTACCCTGGAGGTCTGGGCCAAGGCACTTCTGAAGCATGAGCAGAAGCTACTAAGCAATCAGAGTATTTGCAGTTGTAGATGGGATTATGTGAAAAATGTCGCCTTAAATTGATATTCTCGGCCATGTGTGATGGCTCACACCTGTAATCCCAGCATTTTGGGAGGCTGAGGCGGGTGGATCACTTGAGCCCGGGAGTTCAAGACCAGCCTGGGCAAGATGGGAAAACCCCATCTCTACAAAAAATACTAAAATTAGCTGGGCGTGGTGGTGCACACCTGTAGTCCCAGCTACTCGGGAGGCTGAGAGGTGAGAGAATTGCTTGAGCTTAGGAGGCTGAGGCAGCAGTGAGCCGTGATTGCACGACTGCAGTCCAGCCTGGGTGACAGAGCAAAAACCCTGTCTCGAAAAATAAATATATTTGTCTTCTCCTTAAAATTGGGCTTAATCCTTTGGCACCAGGATAAGTGGAATAGGGGTAGGCAGGTTAAATAAAAGGCCTTATGAAAAATCTCCATTTAAGATCTGTATAATTGAGCCTTTTTTCATGCAGTAGGAAGTCAAGAGAGTCTTTTCACCTCTTACCTAACTATATAAAAAGGTATATTATTAGTTAAACAAGGCACACTTAGAATGTCACCTATTTGAAATGTTGAATTTCAGGCTCCTTCTTTGGTGCCTCCGGTGATTTGAGCATTGAGAGGAAAATCTCAGCTTTCAGGTTTCTGTGATCCTGTCTTGCTCCATCACCTGCACCTGGCCCCCAGTAACACCAAACTGCCTGCAGTTTCTTGGAATTGCCGTTATTTCTCGAAACCTCCTCAACCCCTCTAGCTAATTAGTTGCTCTCTTCTCTCTGTTTGCATATCATTCTCTGCATACTTCAAGTAAAGTAAATATCTTACTGTTAAACGCAGAGCTTTCATGTCTTTCACTGTAAGTCAGTGTGCTCCTTGATAGCCCCTGCTGGGTTTCATTTATTCATTTGTTTGATCTCTGGAACTATCTTAGGTGCCTGATTTGGCACTTAGTATTGGTTGTATTAATAAATGTGACTCCTTGATATTTGGAAATGAAATTTTTAAAATTCTTTAAAGGTGATCCTAGACCTTGAGGAAGAAAGGCAGCGGCATGCACAGGATACAGCTGAAGGAGATGATGTCACCTACATGCTAGAGAAGGAAAGAGAGAGGCTGACTCAACAGGTAATTAAGGTAGAGGGATTCACAGTAGCATTTGCCTGGAATCGCATTTCCCAAAGATTATTTTGCAGGATGCCAATTGGTATTGTTCAAAAAAGGGGCTTTGTGGTCAAATAAGTTTAGGAACTACTGGATTAACCAAAGTTAAACAGGTTTCTAACTTAGTTAGGATCTTTAGTATGCAGAAGCACATTGTGAGTCTTGAAGAACAAGATAGGGTATTCTGTGTTTAGAAAATCCATGGTTTTAGAAAATCTTTTATTGGCATAGATCCCTCACTGTGGGACTATTGTTCCATAGAACACTCTTTGGGGAATGGTAACTTACGGCTTGTAGCTCTCAATCTTTTGACTTAAAACCCCCAGTAAGAAATGATATTTTATTCACAACCCAGTATATATAGACACACACAGTTATGCGTGAAACAAAAATCTCATGAAATGATATATAACCCCTACTGCTTCAGTACACATTGATGTTTTCTATTTATATATTTTTTTAAAATTCTAGTCATGGCTCAATTTGTTTCCCCATCTGTTAATGGATCTCAGAGTTTGAAAAACACTGAGTTTCTTCAACCCTTACCTTCTCACAGAGAATCTCTGCCTCAAATAGGGTTGGGAAGACAATTAAAACAGACTATATTTGTGTAAAAAATATGATTCAGGCTGGGCACAGTGGTTCACGCCTGTAATCCCAGCACTTTTGGAGGCCGAGGAGGACGGATCACCTGAGGTCAGGAGTTTGAGACCAGCCTGACCAACATGGAAAAACCCCATCTCTACTAAAGATACCAAATTAGCCGGGTGTGGTGGCGCGTGACTGATCCCAGCTACTTGGGAGGCTGAGGCAGGAGAATCGCTTGAACCCACGGGCGGAGGTTGCAGTGAGCCAATATTGCGCCATTGCACTCCAGCCTGGGAGACAAGAGCAAAACTCAGTCTCAAAAAAAAAGTATGATTCAAATGCAACTGTTTGTGTTTGTTTGTTTCTAAGACCCAAGAAAATTATTGCTGAAACTTTAAAAGGTTTGTTTTCAGCAACATTCATCACAAAATGTGGTTGATACAGCTTTCTGTTATCTTGTTTTGATTGGTTCTGATGCTCTGCACATACATGAAACGCAAAGATACATCATATTCCCACTAATCACTCCAAGACAGTACAGGAACTAGAAGTGCCTCCCAAATCATCAAAGAAAGATTAAATCATAGTGTGTGCATTTTTTGTTAGGTGTTCTAAAACTTCAGAAATACTTGATCTAAGCACCGTGATATGCATGTTAATCCTGTATACCAGAGAACAGCTAACAAAGACACTCTCCTTGATCATAGTTTTTCAGTATATCTCTCTTTTCTTTTTTTCTAGTTGGAATTTGAAAAATCCCAAGTGAAAAAGTTTGAAAAAGAACAGAAGAAGCTCTCTAGTCAGCTGGAAGAGGAGCGCTCCCGCCACAAGCAGCTCTCATCCATGCTTGTGCTTGAGTGCAAGAAAGCCACCAACAAGGCAGCCGAGGAAGGACAGAAGGCAGGAGAGCTGAGCCTGAAATTGGAGAAGGAGAAGAGCCGGGTGAGTAAGCTGGAAGAAGAGTTGGCAGCTGAGAGAAAGAGAGGCTTGCAGACTGAGGCCCAGGTAGAGAAGCAGTTGTCAGAGTTTGACATCGAAAGGGAACAACTGAGAGCAAAACTGAACCGAGAAGAGAACCGGACCAAAACTCTGAAAGAAGAAATGGAAAGCTTAAAGAAGATAGTGAAGGACCTAGAGGCTTCCCACCAGCACAGTAGCCCTAATGAGCAATTGAAGAAACCAGTAACCGTGTCCAAAGGCACAGCAACTGAGCCTCTCATGCTAATGTCTGTGTTTTGCCAAACAGAGAGTTTTCCAGCAGAAAGAACCCATGGGAGCAACATAGCCAAGATGACAAACACTGGGCTGCCTGGTCCTGCCACTCCTGCTTACTCATATGCAAAAACCAATGGCCATTGTGACCCAGAGATACAAACTACCAGGGAGCTGACTACAGGCAACAATGTAGAAAACCAAGTGCCTCCACGGGAAAAATCTGTGGCACTGGCCCAAGAGAAACCAGTGGAGAATGGTGGGTGTCCTGTGGGGATTGAGACTCCAGTCCCAATACCCAGTCCACTCCCTTCCAGTGGGAGCTCACTGTCTCCCAGCAGCACTGCCTCCTCCTCTCTAACATCCTCTCCTTGCTCTTCGCCGGTACTCACTAAGCGTTTATTGGGGTCATCAGCTAGCAGCCCTGGCTACCAATCATCCTACCAAGTAGGGATCAACCAACGGTTCCATGCAGCTCGGCACAAATTTCAGTCCCAAGCAGATCAGGAGCAACAAGCCAGTGGCCTACAAAGCCCTCCGTCCAGGGATTTATCCCCCACCCTCATAGACAACTCTGCCGCCAAGCAGCTGGCCCGAAACACAGTCACTCAGGTGCTCTCCAGATTCACTAGCCAACAAGGGCCAATCAAGCCAGTCTCTCCCAACAGCTCTCCCTTTGGCACAGACTATCGAAATCTGGCCAATACTGCCAATGCAAGAGGTGACACAAGCCATTCACCTACTCCAGGGAAAGTGTCCAGTCCCCTGAGCCCCCTGTCTCCAGGAATCAAGTCCCCAACCATCCCCAGAGCTGAGAGAGGAAACCCTCCACCCATCCCACCCAAAAAACCTGGCCTCACCCCTTCTCCATCTGCTACCACTCCACTGACCAAAACTCATTCCCAGGCAGCCTCTTTGACCACCACAGAAGACCTTGCCAGCAGCTGCTCTTCCAATACTGTTGTAGCAAATGGTAAGGATGTTGAGTTACTTTTGCCTACCAGCAGCTAGTCCCTAGGAGGGAGTCTCCACGTTTGACATTCCATCAGATTTTGTCCAAGAGCTCAGTCAGACTTTTGAGTCAGATTACGTTATTTATTTTGATAGTAACTGAAACCATCTGTATAATACATTTAGTGTATTTCACCATTTTGTATTTTTTAAGTAGAAACTGAGTAGTTTGGATTTTTATGGCTCACATCTTTTTACTGAAGCCAGAAAGGCACCTCAAAGATGTCTCAAGCTCAGCAGTCACCGTCATGTTGTGATGAAGAAAGCAAATCACCAGGTGGTGATTTGGTATCTATTTGGGAACTAAAATCACTCAACACTCATTTTGAATTATGCAGAAGTGGTTCATGCAGATTTTTATTCCAGATGAACATGTTTTAAAAGTGCCTGAAATATGACTGCCATATGAATGTGATTCTGCAGCAAAAAACACAAAATGGATCATTTAATTGCAGAAAATGACATCCTCTGCGAATTTTGAATGTTAAAAACCAACACTGCTTTTGATTCTCTTTTAATGTTTTAATACAAGCTTTGTGTTCTGAAACAAGGCTGCATACGTAGAATGGGAATCCTTCTAAAGGTGGGTGTGAACTCACCACAAGCTGAGCTTTATAGAGCCCTTGAGAAACCCTCCTGAGAAAATCAGTTGGGGTGCTGATTTTCTTGTACTTTTGAAAAATTGAGTCACCCCCAGTTTCCTGCATAAGTTCTTGAACAGAATGAAATCACATCTCCATTCAAAAAATGTCTCAGACATCTACTGTTGTGTAAGGAACTTCTGATTCTGATTGCTGTTACTTGAATAGGAAATGGTTACTCATTCTGTATAAAAGTTTTGCAACAGAATGAAATTTTTATTCTGTAATCAAAAAGCAATAACTTGAAATTCACTCTTTGTAATATTATAAGTCAGAATTATACAAGTTTTACCAAATTGTTACACTTATTCTCCAAGCTACCAGAACCTGGTATCTGTATCTCTAAAACCAAATTAACTTTTGCTTAAATGGGAAGTATACATAGATCTGTACAGAAACATTACCCCTTTACATGTTTAACATACACACACTTAAACACATAAATATTAGTGTGATTATATCTTTGGAGTTTGCAATATAGCATAAAGGACAAGTAGAACTGCACATTAAGATTACCTACCAAAGCAACTAGATGTGGCTGGGACGCAATCAAAGGAGGAGTTTTGTCCACAGGATGGTGGGGAAATTCCAAATGAAGCCCAGATCTTCAGTATCATAAAAAGGCAGAGCTGGCCAGGCACAGTGGCTCATGCCTGTAATCCTATCACTTTGGGAGGCTGAGATGGGAGGATCGCTTGAGACCAGGTGTTCAAGACCAGCCTCATCAACATAGCGAGACCCCATCTCTATTAAAAAAAATAAATAGGCAGAACTAAACTAGCCCCAGTGTCACAGAACTCAACTGGTCATATAAATGAGTGAAACAGGCCTCTCAAGCGGTGTAAAACAGCTGGGAGTAGTGGGAGCTGTGGCAGACTGAAGTGCCCAAGCCCCATTTAAAAAAGGCATCTGTTCAGCTCCATCTGCTTGCTGCCATGCAAGAATGCTAAACCAGGATAACCAGTTCTTCACATTTTTTGAAATCCAGATTTTCATGAGAAACATTCTCATTTTTAAATATCAAGAACTGATTTTAAAATGTTTAAATAGTGCTGGTTAAACAAACACTTCTGCAGCTGGATTTAGGTTGCAAGCTGCCAAGTTGCAACCTCTTTCATTCTAGAAACTTCTGTCATTTTCATCATAGCAAATCTATGTGGACAAAAGCCTCCAAACTTTCCAACTGTGTAGGCCAGTACAGCTGGCAAGGTTCATAGAATATAATGACTATCCCCCTCTGCCAAATAAGACTATCCACAGCCCAGCTCAGACACAGTGGTTATATGGATTTTGTGTCCATACAGGGGAGGCCTTGGTGTCCTCACATACATTCTCCCAGCCAACATCTATCCAGCAGCCCTGACCTCCTGCTATAATTTAAGTCTATTTCCTTTTAGTCTAATAAGAGTTGATAGTAAAAAGGCAGGTGATGGAAATCAGTGTATAAATCACAATGGAGTATATTGGCGACTCCACAGCTTATAGTTTGATAAAGGCAAATACGTGAAAAATGAAAATGCTACTAATGCCCCAAGGTGTCTATCAAAATGATGTAGGAGGTATCTTAAACTGTCCAAAACAATCATGCATTGAACTTTATTCCTATGCAGAGCCAATAGTGTTGATAAAATAGTTAAACTTTCTAAACTGGAGAGGAGGCTACAGTGCCAGAGAGTTATTGTCTCTTTTGCTTTAAATGGTAATCTTAAAAGTTGCATTGTGCTCTTCCTTTGTTTGGGGATAGATATATATAGAGAGAGATACTATAAGGAAGTTTATTTCTTAGGAAGTGCACTGAATAATGCATTTCTTTTACAGTGTAATATGGGGGTGGGGATATGCAAAAGAAATGTGTATTTTTGCTAGTTGCCTATCTTCTGAGATAAATAAGCACAATCTTGCAATGGATCCAATAACCCAGTTAGGTATTATAGATTAGTATTTAAGTTTGCTGTAGATTGTGTGTGTGTGCTAAGTAAAAGTTCCATGATTCACAATTTTAGTATTAACCCATGTTGCAAAAGCTGTTACTGGCCAACAGATTGTAATGATGTGTACCATATAACACAAGCATTAACTAGGCATTAACGTTTGTAAAGCCAAATACACCGTGCAGAAGTCTTCATTTTTATAACAGACTACATTAAAACAAGTTAAATCATGCTGTTTGGGGGGAAAATAGTCTTGTTTGTACAAAGTGAAAAATGGCACAATTTGGGCATATTTTGTTGGGAAGAGGGGGTAGTATAGAGGGAGCACTTGACTGTGGCTTTGACAAACCAAATGAAGTCAATGACCCATCCAGGTTAGACTCCCTAAGGAACTAAAACATTGATTTTCTTCAGAGTCTTAGAGCTGGAAAAAGCCTTTACAATAATCCAGTCTGTGATTTTTTAAACCATTTGGTGGTTCTGGACCTTTTTGAGAATCTTAGAAAAGATGTAAAGTTTATCCCTAGAAAAATGAATATGCCTATATGCAAAATTTGTTTGATGGCTTCATAGGATCCAGAGACCCTGAAGCCATCCATGGCTCATGTATTCCTGCTTAAGAAAGCATAGTCTTGTTCTGCCCTCTCATTTTACAAATGATTAATGCAACCCTTTTCAACTACTCCAGTGCTGTTGCTGCTGCAATGTTAGCAAATGCAAGCCAGACAGAAGCACTTGAAAATCCTTTGATGTACAAAAAATGTTCAAACAGTGTGGATGTTTACATATCTGATGTTGCCAGCATTTAAGCCAATTAATGATCATTTCAACAAATACTAGCTATATCCAGTTTCCCTTAATAGCCTGTCAGCAGTGCTGCCTTGTCAATTTGTGTGCGTGTGTGTGTGTCTGTGTGTGTGAATTCATAAGGAGTGCTTCTGATGCGTAGTCCTTGAAATGGAACTTCAAATGTCTTTCGAAACGCTGGCTTCAAAATAGGATGTGTTTTCCTAATGAATCAGAAGTAGGCAGTGAGCATTGTTCCACAGGAATAATTTTTAATTTAATTTCTATCAAACTAGTTGAGAAATGAGAGCCTGTCTACCCACTATTTGTATATCAATGGCCAATTCATTAGTAAAAATAAAGGAGGAGAAAGGAGACTGGAGTAGTGGTTCTCAAACTTTACTGTGTGTTACTATAACCTGGGAAGCCAGGTAAAATAAAGATTTCTGGAGATTGGACCCTCTGACTAGCTGATGCAGCTAGTCTGTTTTGAGCAACAGTCCTTCGTAGCCCTTACCTGTTCTTTCACAACAACTTGCTATTTGCCTCTGACCCAAGGAAATGTCTTAAGCTCCTGAAACTGGTTTGGCAGAATGTCAGTGATATTCAGAGTCAAGAGTGCCTACATATGAGTACCAAGCACCATGCTAATGATTTCACATGCATATTACCTTATTAATCCTCACACGGGTGCTGTGTGGTGTTATTATCTCTAGTGTAGTGATGAGGTAGTTGAGGGTAGAGATTTGTACAAGCACCCTCAGCATATGACAGCCAGGATTTAAATCCTAGTGCTTTGTTCTTTCACTACCGGTATTTCCCAAATGAGAGTCTCCTGGAGCTCTTGTTAAACATACAGATTCCCAGGCTCCTCCCCTGGCGATTCTGATTTCAGCAGGCTAAGGTGGAGCTCTAGATAAATGCCTTGGTGATTCTTCAGATAGAGCAAGTTTAGAATATCCTGCAGGACACCATACTGCTCCACAGCCCCCCCAGAAATGGATCATCGGACCTACCCAATGCCGGAAGACCTGCATCAGGTCAGATAAATGGAACAAAAACAAAACATCATTAATTCCCCTCCAACAACATGTTTTTTAAGTATCTAAGATGAACCAGAAAGCAAGGTAGTTACTAAGAAAGATACAAGTTTAATCCTGTTCCCTGCCCTTAGGGTACTCACAATCTAGTTGGGGAAGCAAAACATTAACAAAATGATACATAATGAGTCCAGAGGCAACAGTTCGATAGAATAATGCAGGCGAGCTTTTAAAAACCATAGGGAGGGCCAGGCACGGTGGCTCACGCCTGTAATCCCAGCACTTTGGGAGGCCGAGGCAGGCGGATCACGAGGTCAGGAGAACGAGACCGTCTTTGCTAACACGGTGAAACCCCGTCTGTACTAAAAAATACAAAACAGCCGGGCATGGTGGCGGGCGCCTGTAGTCCCAGCTACTCAGGAGGCTGAGGCAGGAGAATGGCATGAACCCGGGAGGCGGAGCTTGCAGTGAGCCAAGATCACACCACTGCACTCCAGCCTGGGCGATGGTTGAGCAAGGCTCCATCTAAAAAAATAAAACCATACAGAGTTATTGAAGGTGGTTCTGGTGAAAGCACTCTGGTAGCTCAGAGGTAACACAGCTCTTTATGGGCGGGAAAACGTTAACTAGAAACGGAATGAATGTCTTTTCTCCTCTCTCCAGGGCATTATTTACCTGGAGTTCTGTAACATGTCCCTGTGTTTGTTTTTTGTTTTCATTGGCTTGTCTTGATTCTAGGATAAGGTCAGAGGCACAGGACGTCCCCAAGAGCTGAGTTCTGTTTCAGGGAGACTGACAGACACCAGTGAGTGCTTTCTGCAAGGGTTGGGGCTGACCTAAGAAAGAGCTCCCAGGTCACAGCATTCTGCAATACATTGTCCAGTAACGTGTAGGGAAGATCTAGGAACACGCAAAAGGCAGTTTGAAAAAGGACCTGGTTGCCAAAATAGCATATTACCCATCAATGTCCTCTCCTACCCATTTCCCTTCTTCACACCCTCTAAATCTCTATAAGCAAATGAGGGGAATGCAAACTAAGCTTTGAACAGAATCAGATGAGTCCTTCTGGGACACTTGCAGAGGACTTATTTCTTCCGAAGGATGTGGCAGCAGCTTCTCCCAATAGTGGTAATGTTTGTTTCACTGTTAGACTGGAGCACAAGGAGCATGCAACATGTGGCTCTCTCCACACCACTGTGAGATTGTTGGTTCTGAGAAATTACTGGGGGAAGTGTTAAAACAAGATTGGCCTTATTTCTGGGGAGTCACCTGTTTAACCTGACAAGAATCCTACTCATTAACTCAATGTGTGAGACGCTAGGATGTGCTACATGGGTTCCCCTTCAGGAGTGAAATTTAATTCCCTAGGTGCAGGGAATGCTGACAGTAAGTGGCCCTCAGATATAACCCCTTATAGGAATTGCCTTCACTGAAAGAAAATCAGCTTGGACAGCTCATATATTAATACAAAGACTGGGCATGGTGGCTCACACCTGTAATCCCAGCACTTTGGGAGACTCAGGCAGGCAGATTGCTTGAGGTCAAGAGTTCGAGACCAGCCTGGTCAACATGGTGAAACCCCATCTCTATTTCTATTAAAAATACGAAAAAAAAAAAAAAAAAAAGCCAGGTGTCATGGCACACACTTACAATCCCAGCTACTTGGGAGGCTGAAGCAGGGGAATCGCCTGAACCCAGGAGGTAGAGGTTGCAGTGAGCCAAGATTATGTCACTGCACTCCAGCCTGGGCGACAGCAAAACTCTGTCTCAAAAAACGAACCAAAAAACAAATTCAAAGACTAATTGATGTAAAGTTTATACTGACCCTCTTGTCCCAAATTAGGAGAACTCCGAAGGTTCATCTCAGCTTCAAAACCACCTGAAGAGTTGCCTAAGACCTTTATTGAGACTATATTGCAGATTATCTTCTCCCTCTGCCCAATCCTGCTTCCATTCCCTAGGTGTGGATCCCGAGGGCATTCCCAAGTAAGCCGCCTCCATCATAATCTCCATCTCAGTCTACTCTGTTCCTTTGGTCATGATGAAGTCCTCTAAAGAAGGGAGGACACATTTTCTGAGTATTTATATAGTGCCAAGCTCTCAATCAGATATTTTACACGTTACTTCATTTAATCAACAACTACTAAAAGAGGCAGATAATCCCTATTTCACAGGTGTGATCATTAACCCCTACTGAGACACAGTAAATTGCCCAAGGTCCTACAGCAAAGCAGAGCTGAGATTCAGTGTTAGCTGGGATTCCAATCGTTGAAACCCTATTTGGCTTTCAAGTCCACTCTCTTTCTGCTGGCCACACTATAGTATCAAAACAGTAATGATACATTTGGGGAGTTTTGAATATTAGCTTTTTGTCAGTCAAATACCCAAGTATAAGCACACTGATCAGCTAGCTTTCTTTGAGACCTTCAGCTAGAAACAAGATACTGAAGGAACTGGGTTTTGGTGCAGAGAAAGGAAAAGGATGATTTCCCTACACACATGGAGTCATGAGATGTTAGAGCTAGAGGTAATCTTAGAGACCCTTAATTCTAGCTCCCTCATAATCTAGATGAGGAAAATGAGCCCTAGAAAGGCCAGGGGACAGGCCCAATTGTACATGTCTAGTTCACAGCAAGGCCCAGCCTGTAGAGAAAGTCTGGCTCCCTCATCCTGCCTCAGCCAACTGCTCCTCCCTGAGCTGACCTGAAACCAGCCGTTCCGAGCCCAGCCCTGGCTGCTCCCTGGAGCACTCCTTCCCTCTCACCTGCTCTACCATGTCTGGCTTTGATCTTGTTCACCTGGGCTGCCCCTTGTTCCAGGCCTAGCCCTCTGCCTAGGGCTGTCTGCCTGCCACACTTGTTGCCACAAAAATCCTGTCCCCGTGTCTCTGAACAGGTTTGACGGCTGGGGCAAGGGTAGGAGCAGGGAGGGTGGTGGGGCTTCTCCTCCCACGCTGTGCCTCCATCTGTCTAGAACCAGCTCTGGGAAGCACTCATCAGGCATGTCTTGCTCCTCAGGTCAGGCATGGACAAGATGCCACCAAAGTCCTGAGCATCTAGCCCCTCCCTGCTCGGGAGTCTGACTTGCCACACCTGCCTGCAGAGGAGGGAACAACTGAGTGCTTGAGGGGAAACTCCTCCTCCTCCTCCTCCTCCTCCTCCTCCTCGTCTTCCTCTGAGGCCTTCCGCACCTGAACTCAAACATACAGCTCTGCTGGGAAGGAGCTTTTGTCTTTTGTGTCTTCAAAGGACTTATCCATTTCCCTTCTCTGTAGTGCCTACCCTCCTACTCCCCCTCTCCCTCAGCCCACCCAACCCAAATCAAAGCCTTCTAGGGCAGTTTGTGCCTCTGAGCAGACAGGGTGTCCTCAGGAAGACCCTGATCTAAAGGGATTCAGGGTGGTGGGGCAGTTTAGGGGTGGCGACCAAAGCACACAGGCCCCTTCTTCATCTCTAGCGTGTTTTCCTTCTCCTGAGTCTTGGTGAGTCAGAGCCACAGGGCCATGCACAAGGCTCCTATTCAGGGCTCATTTTCCTTTCCCTCTACTCAGATCTTGGCATCTCTCACTCCTTCATTCTCTGTGTGGGCCTTATTCTCACCATGGGAAAGCTCTGCTCCCTGCCCTGTGCCGCCTCACTTTCCCCCAGCAACCCCCCCCAACCACACACACACACACACACACACACACGCACACCCCTCATCCTTGCCTTTTGAGAGTTTGCAGGCCCAACTGGATACAAATATATAGGAGGTAGAACAAAATAGAAATGTTACGCGAATAAATCCTTATTCACATATTCACCCGGTTTTATTGCTTCTGGCTCCGTGCGGACCTCACCCAGGTTGAAAAGGGGATACACACCACACACTCGTTGTGCTTGCCCTTCATCTATTCAGTATATCGTTATCAAGCACTGACTCTGTGTCAAGCAAGCATCATGCTAAGGGCTGGCATTTACACTCTGGTGGAGGAACATGTCTCAAAGAGGTGACTCTCAGGGTTGTGCAGGGCAGGATATTACAAGTGCTCCAAATGAGGGTTGGGGCCCCTAAGATTCAGGAGAACTGGAAATCCCTGGGTCTAGAGACTTAAGAAGCACCTGCTCTAAATAAAAGAGAGAAGGAGATCAGTTTGCATTGATAGGGTTCTGGGTACACTACAGCAAGGAGTCTGAGCAAGAAAAGCAGTTCAGAACAGGAGGTCTGTCGCTCTGTGCGCAACTTTGGACAAGTGATTGAACCTCTGCCAGCCTCCATCTCAGCATCAGTAAAATAAAGATGCGAACCTCCCTCTCAGGGTTTTGTGAGAATTCCGTGAGATAAAGCAGGCACGTGCCCAGCACACAGTAAGAATTGCGTGGGTTTGCTGCTCCCTTTGCGGAGCGGCACTACGGGTGAAGGCGCGGCGATAGAAGTTGCTTGTCTAGATTGGAAGCCATGTGGTTCTGACGCCAAGGCCCTGCTGCAACGTGCCCGACGGGCTACTCCGGGCTGGCAGCCCCGCCCTTCTTCGGAAAGCTGACTTACTCGCGCCCCCTGGTGTTCCGCATGCTGTGACTCTCGCGACCGAGGTCTGGGCGCGCGCTACCTCTCTGAGGAAAGGACGGGGTCAGCCGCCAGGAAGGGGCCCACTTCAGACGCCGGTGCAAACAAGGATGTGCCTCCTCTCGTCCGCGTGCTCAGCCGCCTCTCTGGTGTCTAAGTTCGGAGCACAGCAGCTTACCCTGCCTGAAAAGCGGAACGAAGCCTAGACTGCGTAAAAAAACAGAGGAGAACAGAAACCACCACCTCACAGGATTGTTGTGAGCCTTAAATGAGCAAATTTAAGACTTAAAACAGGTCATTGACATAAGAAAACCTTCAAAAAGTGATAGCTATTAGTATCATGTAGCTTCTAGAACAGTGGCTGACTTATAGTAGACGCGCATAACTGTGAAAAAGGGGCCAGGAGGACTCTATTTATGCATTCATCCATTTAATTATGCTTCGGAAATGTCTTGCTCTTTTCATACTGTCGATGCTGTAAACTACAAAACCCATAATAAGCCAAGTAAGTAAGCAAGAGCCAGCACTCTGGGAGGAAAACAAAGAGATTTCCTTTATTGAAATATCCATGCCACAGTTCCTACTAGGTGCCAGGCACTGGGAGAGGCACTAGGATAGAGAAATAAATAAGTTACAGGCCTTTAGGGATTTTAGGTGCTGGTGGGAGAGACAAACACGAAACGCAGTGTTATGTGGATCATGATAAATAGAGGAACAAGCTGTGGCTGCACGGTTAACCCCCAGTGGAGTCAGGAAAGGTCTCACAGAGGAAGGAACAATTGTCTTGGTCTTGAAGGAGAGGTAGATGCTCCCAGGTGAAGAAGAGAACGAAGGACATTCCAAGGAATGAGGATAGCATATACAATGCACCAAGTTGCCAGCAGGCACCATGTTTCTGGTGAGAAGCCTGGGATGGAAGTCTAGATCAGGAGAAGTAAGCAGGAACTCGACAGGAAAGGGCGTGGTCTGCCCCGGTAAAGAATTTGGGCCGTTATTTGGTGGGCCGCTGGAAGCCTGAATTGAGGAGCACCATGAGCACAGGCACATTTACCAAGAAGCTAATGAGGTTTAAGCTTCGAGGCCCATCACTGGCATGGCCTCTTCCAAACCCTGAAGAGCCCAAGCAATGTGGTTGTAAAATTTGCAAAATAAGATAAATCTTAACTGCAATCAGTTAACACTGCTGTCTCTTTTCACTCTTTCTCCTGTATCACATTTTCCCCCATGTTGGATGGCCTTGGAGTGGTAGCCATAAGCATTTTTGGAATTCACCTAAAAGTAAGTTGAGTGAAACACTACTTTGTTTAATACTTGTACTTAATTTCCCCCTTTTCTTCTTGATACATAATATTTTACATATTTATGGGGTATATATCATATACATACTATGTGTAATGATCAAGTTTGTTATATACGTGGTATGTATAATGGTCAAGTCTGTTATATACGTGGTATGTATAATGATCAAGTTTGTTATATACGTAGTATGTATAATGGTCAAGTCAGGATATTTGGGATATCTATCACCTTGAGTATTTATCACTTCCATGTGTTGGTATCATTTCAAGTCCTCTCTTCCAGTTACTTTGAAACATACAAAGTATTGTTGCCAAGTATAGTCACCGTATTCTGTTATCAAACATTAGAACTTATTTCTTCTATCTAACTGTATGTTTGTACCCATTAATCAACTTATCTTGGTTCCCCTCCCACCAACCACCCTTCCCAGACTCTGGTTTCTATCTTTCTCTTCTCTACGGCCGTGAGGTCAACTTTTTTAGCTCCCACATATGAGTAAGAACATGCAGCATTTGTCTTTCTGTGCCTGGCTAATTTCATTTAACATAATGACTTCCAGCACCATCCTTATGGCTGCAAATGAGTTGATTTCATTCTTTTTTATAACCGATAATATTCCATTGTGTATCTATACCAAGTTTTCCCTATTCATTTATCTGTTGATGGACACTTAGGTTTATATCTTTGCTATTTGTGAATCATGCTGTAACACACATCTGAACGCAGGCATCCCTTTGATATACTATTTATTTTCCTTTAGCTAGATACCCAGTAGTAGGATTCCTGGATTATAGTAGTTCTATTTTTAGTTTTTAATAAATCTTCGTATTATTTTCCATAGTGGTACTAATTTACATTCCCATCAATGGTGTATAAGAGTTCCCTTTTCTCTGCGCCCTCATCAGCCTCTGTTATTTTTTTCTTCTTTATAATAGTCATTCTAACTGGGGTAAGATGATATGTCATTTTGGTTTTGTTTTGCACGTCCCTAATGATTCATGACATTGAGCATTTTTTCATGTGTCCATTGGCCATTTGTCAGTCTTCTTTTGAGAAATATCTATTCATGCCCTTCTCCCATTTTTAATGGGGTTATTATTATTATTATTTACTGTTTAGTTGTTTGAGTTCCTTGTATATTCTGGAATTAGTCACCTGTTGCATGAGTAGTTAGCAAATATTTTCTCCCATTCAAGAGGCTGTCTCTTTACTCTATTGATTGTTTCTTCTGCTGCATAGACGTTTTTCAGTTTAATACAGTCCTATTTGTCTATTTTTTGTTTTGTTTTGTTGCCTGTGCTTTTGAGGTCTTGGCCATAAAATCTTTGCCTAGACCAATGCCTTGAAGAATTTTCCCTGTGTTTTATTTTACTAGTTTTATAGTTTTGCGTCTTACATTGAAGTTCTTAATCCATCTTGAGTTGTCTGTATCTAGTGAAAGATAGGAATCCAGTTGCATTCTTCTGCATATGATTATTCAGTTTTCCCAGCACCATTTATTGAAGAGGGTGTTCTTTCCCCATTGTATGTCCTTGGTGATTTGTTGAAGATGAGTTGGCTGTAAATATGTGGATTTATTTCTGAGTTTTCAATTCTGTTCCATCAGTCTATGTGTCTGCTTTTATACCAATACCATCGTATTTTTGTTACTAAAGCCATGTAATCCATTTTGAAGTGAGTCAAGAAGTGACTCTGAAGTCACATCTGAAGATAGTGTGATATCTCCAGCTTTATTGTTTTTGCTCAGGATTACATTGGCTATTCTGGCTCTTTTTTGGTTCCATACAAATTTTAGTATTTTTTTTTCTATTCTGCGGAAAATGGCATTGGTATTTTGATGGGGATTGCATTGAATATGTAGATTGCTGCAAGCAGTATGGTCATTTTAATAATATTAATTATTCCAGTCCAAGAGCATGGAATGCCTTTCCATTTGTTTATGTCATCCTGAATTTTGTTCATCAGTTTTTTGTAGTATACCTTGTAGAGCCCTTTCACCTACTTGGTTAAATTTATTCCTAGGTTTTTGTTTGTTTGTTTGTTTGTTTTTGTAGCTATTGTAAATCAGATTTCTTTCCTTTTTTGTTTTGTTTTTGTTTTTTGTTTTTTGTTTTTTGTTTTGAGAGGGAGCTCTGTCACCCGGGCTGGAGTGCAGTGGTGTCATCTCGGCTCACTGCAACCTCTGCCTCCCAGGTTCCAGCAATTCTCCTGCCTCAGCCTCCCGAGTAGCTGGGATGACAGGCACCTGCCACCACGCCTGGCTAATTTTTGTATTTTTAGTAGAGATGGGTTTTCACCATGTTAGCCAGGCTGGTCTCAAACTCCCAACCTCAGGTGATCTACTATTTCGGTCTCCCAGAGTACTGGGATTACAGGTGTGAGTCACCGTGCCTGGCCTATTTCTATCTTCTTGTACTACATCTTCCAAAATTGTTGTGATTATTATTTCTGATTGGCTTATCTTTTAGTCATCCTACTCCAGATATGAGTAGTTTACACACCACAATTACAGTGCTGAGATATTCTGTGTTTTTCTGTGTACTTCCTATTACCAGTGAGTTTTGTACCTTCAGATAATTTTTGATTGCTCATTAATGACCTTTTCTTTCAGATTGAAGAACTCTTTTTAGCATTTCTTGTAGGACAGGTCTGGTGTTGATGAAATTCCTCAGCTTTTGTTTTCCTGGGAAAGTCTTTATTTCTCCTTCATGTTTGAAGGATGTTTTCACCAGATATAATTTTCTAGGGTATAAGTTTTTTCTTTCAGCACTTTAAATATATCATGCCACTCTCAGCAGGGCGCAGTGGCTCACACTTGTAATTCCAGCACTTTGGGAGGCTGAGGTGGGTGGATCACCTCAGGACAGGAGTTTGAGACCAGCCTGTGGCTTCTTACAGGGTCTGGCCAATACGGTGAAAGCCCATTTTTGCTGAAAATATAAAAATTAGCCAGGTGTGGTGGTGCACACCTGTAGTCCCAGCTACTTGGCAGGCTGAGGTGTGAGGATCACTTGAGCCCAGGAGGCAGAGGTTGCAGTGAGTCAAGATCACTCCATTGCACTCCAGCCTGGGTGACAGAGTGAGACTCTGTCTCTAAATAAATAAATAATAAATCGTGCTGCTGTGGTGTACACATGGGGGAAAGGCGTCCGCTCTCTATGCACGAACCTAAGCACTGAGGCTGCTCCACCAGTGGGGTTAGGGTCACTGCCCCAGGCCCCAGACAGTCAGCTCTCAGGCTCGCCCACTTGGACTCCTGGTGGCAACAACCGCTGCATTTGTGTGGGTGGTGGGGAGGAAGGGGAGGCGGTGGGATGGGTGGAAGGAATTCCACTCTCCGATTATGAGCCCCAGAATAGAGTCTGTGCCTCTGCTGGGGGCAAGGTCGCTTCTCACAGGGTCTGGAAAGTGTGTGCTCTGGTTTACTGTGACTGTGTCCCAGGGGTTGCCTCCTTGGTGTGCGGCACCATCCTTTCCCTGAGGAGTAGCAGTTAATGTGGGCCAGGTACTGGGGACCCTGTAGCACCTTTGGGTCCAGCCAGTGCTGTGCCACTGTGACCCTCTGAGTGGACACTAGGATATCAGTGGGGGATCCGGAAATGTGGACATAGGAGGGTGCTTTCACAATGGTGCTGTGCTGCAGTCAAGTATGTCTTGCAGAAGCATGTGACCCTGGTGCGATGCCCTGACAGGGCCTCCAGACCACCACCCACACTAGTCTCAGAGTTTGTAGGGTAGAGGAGCTCTCTCACGGTTAGGACTGCAGCAGTCTGCAGCAGGGATGTGTATAGCAGAGGGATTCTCATGGCCAACCTCGACTGAGTTGGCCACTCACTTCCTGTTCCATCTGTGCCTCAGGTATTTCCCATAACTTCTCTGTTGAACTCCAGTGTTCTCTCCTAGATGTTCTATTGGAGGTATAATTATCTATTCACAATTATTGATTCCTTCTGTAAAGAGTGAGTGTCCAATGTCTCTAGTCAGCCATTTCGAACCCCATCTCAGTTTTTTGAGAGAAATGTATTTCTGTGGTTTGCCGTCACTTCCATGAGTTTATGCTATCCATGCCAATAGGAATAGCTTCTAGGAATACTACCATCAATTAATGTGCTGCCTGACCTGACATAATGACATGAAGCAGCAGTGCCAAAGGTTGTGTTCAAGGAATATACCCTTTAGTATCTGGCACTAAAAGTAAAGTGGGAAGCGAAGGAGAAACCAGTTTGGAATATGTGGAGCCAGGACACATCTATAGAAAATTCATCTAGTTCTCAGCTGTGTAAAATTGTAAGTGGGCAATTAATTTTTCATTAATGCCCAGCCAAAACAAAATTTATCTCTTGCCAAGGAAACTGCTCAGTGATGCAGTGTATGTAATTATAAATACATCATACATATGAAGATGTGATCAAGGAGTATGAAGTCAAAAGATATATATATATGTATTTTTTTATTTTCAAGAATTCTGCTTCTGACTTCAAATAGAGTAACAGGAATTGGATTTATTCTCACACCTAAAAAAAAAAAAAAAACTAAACATTAAACCAAATATATTAAAGACATTGACTATCAGACAACAAAGGACAAAGATGGGAAAAAAAGTGAGTCTTATAATTGCCCCCCAACAGGAAGGAGAAATCCAGGCATGGCCACGTGATCTCCTTAAGTTGAGGAGGTAAAGCTGGGAGTCTTGGGAGGGAAGAGTATTAGAGGTAAGACAGCTTCAATAAGAGAGATCGTCAAAGGATGTCAGACGCCTCCCCTGGAGTCTTTGACTAAGTGCTAATCAGCAAATGTATGAGGAAACTACCCAAGGCCAATGAGAGAACCACCCAAAAGGATTAGAAGAAACTACTCAGAGATCTCATGGGACTGGGAGTAGTTTCTGTTCTCATTAGCGAACAATGAAAAATCTCATAATTTGCAGCACATTCATAGAGTCATCAGAGTTTTGTCTCTATAGTGGGCCAAAATAAGCCCTAGAATAAATGATGCTCTGTTCCCACCAACCCCCAACCCCTGACAAAAAAAAAAAGAAAAAAATTCAAAAGGATAAAACTGTTTATAAATAACTATGTCTCAGAACAAAGCTCAAGAATATGTATAGGAAAGCAAAAATATCCAGCAGTCAAAAGGTAAAAATCACAATGTCTGGCATCCAATAAAAAATTACAAAGCATACAGAAAAGTAGAAAAATATGGCAAATAGTTAGAAGAAAACTCAATCCTTGAAAATTACTCCAGCCTGGCAACATGGAGAAACCTTATCTCTACAAAAAATACAAAATTTAGCTGGGTGTGGTAGTGTATGCCAGGAATCCTAGATACTCAGGAGGCTGAGGTGGGAGGATCACTTGAGCTTGGGAGATTGAGGCTGCAGTGAGCTGTGATCATGCCACTGCACTCTAGCCTGGGCAACAAAGCAATACTAAAAAAGAAAAGAAGGAGAGAAAGAGAGAGGGAGAGAGAGAGGAAAGAAAGAAAGAAAGAAAGAAAAAGAAAGAGAGAGAAAGAAAGAAAGAAAGAAAGAAAGAAAGAAAGAAAGAAAGAAAGAAAGAAAGAAAGAAAGAAAGAAAGAAAGAGAGAGAGAGGAAGGAAGGAAGGAAGGAAGAAAGAAAGAGAAAGAAAGAAAGAGGAGGGAGGGAGGAAGGGAAAAGAGAAAGAGAAAGAAGGAGCAAGAGAGGGCAGGAGGGACAGAAGAAGAGGAGGAAGGAGGGAGGGAGAGGGAAGGAAGGGAAGGGAAGGGAAGGGAAGGGAAGGGAAGGGAAGGGAAGGGAAGGGAAGGGAAGGGAAGGGAAGGGAAGGGAAGGGAAGGGAAGGGAAGGGAAGGGAAGGGAAGGGAAGGGAAGGGAAGGGAAGGGAAGGGAAGGGAAGGGAAGGGAAGGGAAGGGAAGGGAAGGGAAGGGAAGGGAAGGGAAGGGAAGGGAAGGGAAGGGAAGGGAAGGGAAGGGAAGGGAAGGGAAGGGAAGGGAAGGGAGCAAAGGAAGGAAGGAAGGAAGGAAGGGAAGGAAAAGAGGGAGGGAGAGAGGGAAGGCAGGCTGCCCAAAATAACACAATGACAGAAATAGCAATTACATTAAAACAGCTATTATAACTGTACTGTATATTCAAGGAGATAGGGAAAGGATTGAGTTTGTTAACTAGAGACATGAAAGATGCAGAAACACTAAAACCAAAATTCTAGAGATGAAAATCACAGTATCTGAGATTCAAAAAAAAATTGGATGGGATTAACAACAGATTACACATTGTGGAAGAAATGATTATTAAATATGAAGAAATATTAATAAAAGCAATCCATAATAAAACACAGAACATAAGAAAATATTTTTTTAATGACCAAAGCATTAGTGAGCTTTGGGTTACATTCAAGTGACCTAATATAAGTTTAATCGGCATCCCCAAAGAAAAATATTTGAACAAACAATAGCCAAGATTTCCAAATTTGATGAAAACAATAAATTCACAGACACAAAAAAGCCAATAAATATAAGCATAAGAAACATGAAGGAAACTGCAACAAGAAACATCATAATCAGCTGGGCGTGGTGGCTCACACTTGTAATCCCAGCACTTTGAGAGGCTGAGGCAGGCAGACCACGAGGTCAGGAGACTGAGACCATCCTGGCTAACATGGTGAAACCCCGTCTCTACTAAAAATACAAAAAAAAAAGAAAAAAAATTAGCGAGGCATGGTGGCGGGTGCCTGTAGTCCCAGCTACTCGGGAGGCTGAGGCAGGAGAATGGCATGAACCTGGAAGGCAGAGGTTACAGTGAGTGAGCTGAGATCAGGCTGCTGCACTCCAGCCTGGGCGACAGAGCGAGACTCTGTCTCAAAAAAAAAAAAAAAAAAAAAAAAAAGAACGCTTTTTTTTTTTGAGACAGAGTCTCGCTCTGTCGCCCAGCTTGGAGTGCGGTAGCACAATCTTGGATCACTGCAACTTCCGCCTGCCTCAGCCTCCCGAGTAGCCGGGACTACAAGTGTATGCCACCACACCTGGCTAATTTTTTTTTTGTATTTTTAGTAGAGATGGGGTTTCACCGCGTTAGCGAGGATGGTCTCAATCTCCTGACCTAGTGATCTGCCTGCCTCCGCCTCCCAAAGTGCTGGGATTACAGGCATGAGCCACCATGCCTGGCCAAGAGAACACTTTTAAAACAACCAGAGGGAAAAAAGTTATTACATACAGATGAACAAACATAAAAGAACAGGAGATTTATCATTAATAATGACACAACCCTGAAGACAGTGGAGCAGTAGTGGTAGACTACTGAGGAAAGAAACTGTCAACCTAGAATTCTAAACCCAGTGAAAATACCTTTCAAAAACAATGGCAATAGTCACCTTTTAAAATATGAAACACTGTTCAGAAAAATGAGGATTGTGATATGGTTTCAATCTATATCCCCACCGAAATCTCATGTTGAATTGTGATCTCCAGTGTTGGAGATGGGGTCTGGTGGGAGGTGATCAGATCATGAGCATGGATCCTTCATGAATAGTTTAGCACCCTTGGTGCTGTTCTCATGATAATGAGTAAGTTCTTGAGAGATCTGGTTGTTTAAAAGTGTGTAGCAATCCCCCCAACACACACCCCCAGCTCTCTCTCTCTTGCTCCTGCTTTGGCCATGTGATGTGCCTGCTACCCCTTCACTTGCCACCATGGTTGTAAGTTTCCTGAGGCCTCCCCAGAAATGAAGCAGATGCCAGCATCATGCTTCCTGTACAGCCAACAGAACCATAAGACAATTAAACCTCTTTTCATTATAAATTACCCAGTCTCAGGTACTGCTGTATAGCAATACAAGAATGGACCAATACAGATTGCTTTCCTTGATGTGTGAGAGTCATCAATTCTCCTGTTGGTTCATTATTGAGTGTGCTGTAAATGAAATCATTTGCAATTAAAGTGAGATTTGCTTCCCCAGACAAAAAGCAAAATAAACATATTTCTCAAACATGCACATGATGAAAGAATTCCTCATCAGCAGAACTGCAGTACAAGAAATACTAAAGGAAGTAGTTCAGGCAAAATAAAAATAATAATAAATCCGCATCTTTGCAAAGGAATGATGAGCATCAAAAAATGGTAGGCATATGGGTAAATGTGAAAGACCCATTTTAAAGAGATTTAAAAAACAAGAACTTTTCTTTAAATCTTTAAATCTCTTTAAAGAGTTATTACAGTGTATTGTGGGGTTTTTCACATATGTAGAAATAAAATGTATGACAACAATAGCACAAAGGCTGAGGGAAGAGAAGTGGAAATATACTGTAGTAAGATTCTTATTCTGTAAATGCATCAATATAATATCACAAGAAGCTAGACCACAATAAGTTAAAGATGTACACAATGAGCCATAAAGCAACCATTAAACAAAGCAAAACAAATTAATAAGGCAACAAAGAAGATAAAAGTAGATTCATAAAAATAATCTATGAGAAGGAAAGAAGAACAAAGAACAGATGACAGAAAAATAATAAGATTATTGATTTAAGCTAACTATATGAATAATCACTTACAATTTAAATAGTCTAAACAACTCCATTAAAGGCAGAGATTGTCCGATTGTATTTTAAAGAAAAACACACAAATATATGCTGCCCACAAGAAATCCACTCTAAATATAAAGACATATGTAGGGTAAATTATTATTGACTACCCTACCCAAATGCAAAAGAATACATATTATTTTTTAATGCACACACAGAACATTCACAATGATAGACAATATTTTTGGCTACTGAAAAGCCACAATAAATTTTAAAAGTTCTAAATCTTACAAATTATGTTCTCTGGCCACAGTGGAATTGTGGAATAAATAAAATGTAGAGTAAATAAAATGCAGGTCTCTGGGATATCCCTAAATGTCTGGAAAATAACACACTTCCAAATAACCCATGGGTCAAAGGAAATTAAAGGCGAAATTAGAAAATAATTTGAACTGAATGAAAAGGAAAATGTAACATATCAAAATTTATGGGACACAGATTGAGTACTTAAAAAGAAATTTATAACACTAAATGCCTATATTAAAAAAGAAGAAAGATATAAAATCAGTTAAGAAAATAGAAGTCCAAATGACATCACCAAGATGGTGGATGAGAAGGTAATGCTCATCCCCCACTGAGAAAAATAATGAATAAACAACTACATACCAACCAAAATAGCTCTGGGAGAGCTTCAGAGTACAATGAAAAACTTACAGCAACCCAGAGGAGCACACAAACCAAGATAGCCATATTAAAAAATACAGAAAGTATCTTACCTACTCCACCCCATCCCACAGTCCATCACCACTTTGCACCAAGAGGCATCTCCTTGACACAACCCACAACCTCCACCTGTGGGAGAAAAGGAGCTGGAGCTGATGCTGTGGCTTCCCAGAGCTAGAACCACCACACCCAACTCAAATAGCATCTTCACACTCACTTATAAATGGTGTTTCCCTATTGAAGTGAGTCCATAAAATCTGGAAGAGGTGGCTATTACTTCCAACATGCAGGCATCACTACAAGGCTAAAGTAACATAAAAAATCAAGGAAATATTACACCACCAAGGGAACACAATAATTTTTCAGTAATTGACCCCAAAGAAATAGAGATCTATGAACTACTAAGAATAATTCAAAATAATTGTTTAAGGAACCTTGGTGGCTACAAGAAAACACTGGCAATTCAGTGAAACCAGAAAAACAGTACAAGAACAGATTAAAAGTTCAAGAAAGAGATAGAAATCGTTTAAAAATAACCAAACAAATTCTGGAGCTGAAGAATATAATAAATGAAATTGAAAATGCAATAGGGAATTTCAACAGCAGACTTGATCAAGCAAAATAATAATAAAAAATCTGTGAACCTGAAGACACATCATTTGAAATTATCCAGTCAGCAGACAAAAGAGAAAAAAGAATGAAGAACAGTAAAGAAAGCCTATGGGATTTATGGAATACCATAACTGAAATCAATATATGTATTTGGGAATTCCAAAACCAGAAGAGTGGCTGAGCACTGTAGCTCATGCCTATAACCCTAGCACATTGGGAGGCCAAGGCAGGAGGATCACTTGAGCCCAGGAGTTCAAGACCAGTCTGGGCAACATAGTGAGACCTGTTCTCTATAAAAAATGTAAAAATTAGCTGGGTGTGATGGTGCATGCCTGTGGTCTCCACAACTCAGGAGGCTGAGTTAAGAGGATCACTTGCACCCAGGAGGCCAAGGCTGCAGTGAGCTGTGATTGCACCACTGCACTCCAGCCTGGGCAACAAAGCAAGATGCTGTCTCAAAAAGAGAGAGAGAAAAGAAAAGTAGGAGAGAGGACAGAAAGCTTTTTAAAAAATAATAGTAATAAAGGCTGAAATTTCCCAAATCTTGACAGAGATATAGACATCCAGATTCATGATACCAAACAGTCCCCAAATAGAATCAACCCAAAGAAGGCTACATCAAGGCATATTATACTCAAATTACCAAAAGTTAAGGACAAAGAGAATTTTGAAAGCAGCAAGAGAAAAGTAACTGATCACATATAAGGGAGACTTCATGGGACTATTGGAAGATTTCTCAGAAGAAAACTTGCTGACCAGGAGGAAATAGGATGATATAACCCAAGTACTGAAGAAGAAAAAAAAATGCCATTTAAGAATACTATTCTTAGAAAAATTTTCCTTTAAAAATGAAGGAGAGGTAGGGCATGGTGGCTCACACCTGTAACCCCAGCACTTTGGAAGGCTGAGATGAAGGATCACTTAAGCCTAGGAGTTTGAGACCAGCCTGGGCAACATGGCAAAACCTCATCTCCACAAAAAATAAAAATAAAAATTAACCAGGTGTGGTGACACACTCCTGTAGTCCCAGATACCAGGGAGGCTGAGACAGGAGGCTTGCTTGAGCACAGGTGTTTGAAGTTGCAGTGAGGCATGATCACACCACAGCACTCTAGCTTGGGCAATGGAACAAGACTCTGTCTATAACAATAAAATTAAAGAGCTGAGTGTAGTGGCTCATGCCTGTAATCCCAGTACTTTGGGAGGCTGAGGTGGGCAGATCCCCTCAGGTCAGAAGTTTGAGACCAGCCAGACCAACATGATGAAACCCCATCTCTACTAAAAACACAAAAATTACTTGGGTGTAGTGGTACATGCCTGTAATCCCAGCTACTCAGGAGGCTGAGGCAGGAGAATCACTTGAACAGAGGAGGTAGAGGTTGTAACGAGCTGAAATTGCACCATTGCACTCCAGCCTAGGTGACAAGAGTGAAACTCTGTCTCAAAAAAATAAAAAATAATATAATAAAAATTAAACTACAAATAAGATAAAATAAAACATAAGACAAAAATTTGTAGGGGCTGGGCGTGGTGGCTCATGCCTGTAATCTCAGCATTTTGGGAGACCAAGACGGGTGGATCACCTGAGGTCAGGAGTTCGAGACCAGCCTGGCCAACATGGTGAAACCCCATCTCTACTACAAATACAAAAATGAGCCAGGCATGGTGGCAGGCACCTGTAATCCCAGCTACTTGGGAGGCTGAGGCAGGAGAATCACTGGAACCCAGGAGGCAGAAGTTGCAGTGAGCCAAGATCACAGCACTGCACTCTGGCATGGGAGACAGAGTGAGACTCTGTTTCACACACACACACACACACACACACACACACAATTGCTAATGGATATACAATATAAAAACAAGCCAACAGCCAACAAGATCACAAAGTGTGCAGGGGTACAGTGATGGAGAGTAAAAGTCTAGTGTTTTTGTAAGCAATTGAAGTTGTTATGAACTAAAAATGAGTTATAACTCCAAGCTAACCATAAACAAAAGACATATGGCTGGGCACAGTGGCTCATGCCTGTAATCCCAGCACTTCAGGAGGCCAAGATAGGCAGATCACTTGAGGTCTGAGGTCAGGAGTTCAAGACCAGCCTTGCCAACATGGTGAAATCCTGTCTCTACTAAAATACAAAAATTAGCCAGGGGTGGTGGCAGGCACCTATAATCCTAGTTACTTGGGAAACTGAGGCAGGAGAATCACGTGAACTTGAGAGGTGGAAGTTGCAGCATGCCGATATCACACCACTGAACTCAGCCTGGGTGACAGAGTAAGACTCCATCTCGAAAAAAAAAAAAAAAGAGAAGACAGTACAACTGATATCACAGAAACAAAAAGATTTATAAGGGACTATTATGAACAATCATATGCCAACAAACAGGATAACCTAGAAGAAATGGATAAATTTCTAGAAACATACAACTTACCAAAACTGAAGCAAAAAATAGAAAGCCTGAACAGACCAATAACAAATAAGGCAATTGAATCAGTACTCAAAAAATCTCCCAAAAAAGAAAGCCCAGAACCAGATGGCTTCATAGGTGAATTCTACAAGCATTTTGAAAAGAATGAACACCTAATCCTTCTTAAACTCTTCTGAAAAATACAAGAAAAGATAACACTTCAGAAGTTATTCTGTGAGGCCAAAATTACCCTGATACCAAAACCAGACAAAGATACTCCAAGAAAAGAAAACCTCAGGCCAATATCCCTGATGAACTTAGATGTAAAAACCCTCAATGAAATACTAGCAAAACTAATTCAACAGCACATTATAAAAATTATACACCATGGGCCAGGCATGGTAGCTCACACCTGCAATCCCAGCACTTTGGGAGGCTGAGGTGGGTGGATCACCTGAGGTCAGGAGATCGAGATCAGCCTGACCAACATGGAGAAACCCTGTCTCTACTAAAAATACAAAATTTAGCTGGGCATGTTGGCAGGTGCCTGTAATCGAAGCTACTCGAGGCTGAGGCAGAAGAATTGCTTGAACCTGGGAGGCGGAGGTTGTGGTGAGCCGAGATCCCGCCACTGCACTCCAGCCTGGGCAACAAGAGCAAAACTTCGTCTCAAAAAAAAAAAAAAAAATTATACACCCTGAGCAAGTGCAATTTGCTTATTTATTTGTTCATTTGTTTTATTATCACTGGAATGCAAGTATGGTTCAACATATGAAAATCAATCAATGTGATACAACATATTAGCTAAAGAAAAAATGTGATTATCTCAATAGATGCAGAAAAAAGTTTGGCAAAGTTCAATATCTATTCATGACTAAAACTCGCAGGAAAAGAGGTACAGAAGAAACTTACCCTAATATAATAAAGGCCATTATGAAAAGTTCACAGCTGATATCATAACCAATGGGGAAAAACTACAAGCTTTCCTTCTAAGATCTGGTACAAGGCAAAGATGCCCACTTTCACCACTTCTTTTCAACATAGTCCTAGCCAGAGCAATGAGACAAGAAAAAGCCATCCAAACAAAAAAGAAGTAAACTTATCCTTGTTTACTTGCAGATGGTGTGATCATATACATAGAAAACACAAAAGACTCAATGAAAAAACTGTTAGAACTCATAAATGAATTCAGTAAATTTGCAGGGTATGAAAATCAACATAAAAAAATTAATCAGGCCAGGCATGGTGGCTCATGCCCATAAGCCTAGCACTTTGGGAGACCAGGTCAAAAGAATTGCTTGAGTCCAGGAGTTCAAGACCAGCCTGGGCAACATAAGGAGACCCCCATATCTACAAAACATTTTTAAAATTGATTGGGCATGGTGGCTCATGCCTGTAATCCCAGTACTTTGGGAGGCAGAGGCAGGCAGATCACTTGAGGTCAGGAGTTAGAAACCAGCCTGACTAACATGGTGAAACCCCATCTCTACTAAATACAAAAGATTAACCAGGTATGGTGATGCATGTCCTGTAATCCCAGTTACTTGGGAGTCTGAGGCAGGAGAATCGCTTGAACCTGGGAGGCAGAAGTTGCAGTGAGCTGAGATGTGCCATTGCACTCCAGCCTGGGCAATGAGAGTGAAAACTCCATCTAAAAAAAAAAAAAAAAAAAATTAAATTAGCCAGGCATGGTGGTGTATGCCTGTGGTTCCAGCTATTTGAGAGGCTGATGTGGGAGAATAGTTTGAACCCAAGAGGTCAAGGCTGCAGTGAGTCGTGATTGTGCTACTACACTCCAACCTGGATGACAGAACAAGACCCTGTGTCAAAAAAAGTAATAATAATCACAAAAAAATATTTTGAGACAGAACTTTGCTCTGTCATCCAAGCTGGAGTGCAGTGGTGTTATCATAGCTCACTGTAGTCTTAAACTTCTGGACTCAAGCAATCGTCCCACCGCAGCCTACTGATAATCTGGGACTACAGGCACATGCCACCAGCCCCACTAATTTTTTATTTTTTATTTTGTAGAGACAGGGTCTTGCTATGTTGCCTAGGCTAGTCTCAAACTCCTGGCCTCAAGCAATCCTCCTGCCTCAGCCCCCCAAAGCACTGGAATTACAGGCATAAGCCGTCATGCCCACCCCTAGTCACATTTCTAGACACAAACAGCAAACTATTCAGAAAGAAAATTAAGAAAACAATCCCATTCCCATTAGCAACAAAAAGAATAAAATATTTAGGAATAAACTTAGCCAAAAAGACTTGTACACTAAAATTATAAAACATTGAAGGAAATTAAATAACATTATATATAAATGAAAAGACATCCCATGTTCATAGATTGAAAGAATATTGGTAAAATGTTCATACTACCCAAAGTGATCTACAGATTTAACACCCTCCCTATCAAAATCCCAATGGTATTCTTTACAGAAATAGGCCAAAGAATCCTAAAATTCACATGGGATGACAAAAGACCTAGAATATCCAAAGCAATCTTAAGCGAGAACAAAGCTGGAGGAATCACACTTCCCAATTTTGAAATATATTATAGCCAGATATGGGGTAGTCCCAGCTACTTGGGAGTGGAGTCTGAGGCAGGAGGATGTCAGCCCAGGAGTTTGAGGCTGCAGTGTACTATGATTGCACTGTGAATAGCCACTGCACTCCAGCCTGGGCAACATAGATACATACACACACACACACACACACACACACACACACACACACACATAAATTATAGTAATCAAAACAGTATGGTACTGGCATAAAAACAATATATAGGCCGGGCGCGGTGGCTCACGCCTGTAATCCCAGCACTTTGGGAGGCCGAGGCGGGCGGATCACAAGGTCAGGAGATCGAGACCACGGTGAAACCCCGTCTCTACTAAAAATACAAAAAATTAGCCGGGCGTGGTGGCGGGTGCCTGTAGTCCCAGCTACTCAGGAGGCTGAGGCAGGAGAATGGCGTAAACCCAGGAGGCGGAGCTTGCAGTGAGCCGAGATCGCGCCACTGCACTCCAGCCTGGGCGACAGAGCGAGACTCCGTCTCAAAAAAAAAAAAAAGAAAAAAAAAAAACAAAACAATATATAGAACAAAGGAACAGAATAGAGCTCCCAGAAACAAATCCATGCATCTATAGTCAACTGATCTTCAACAAGGGTGCCAAGAACACACAATTGGAAAAGGATCATCTCCTCAGTAAATAGTATTGGGAAAACTGGATATACAAATGCAGAAGGATGAAATTGGATCCATGTCTCACACCATATACAAAAATCAACTCAAAAAGGATTAAAGATCTAAGCTTAAAAGCTAAAACCATAAAACTCCTAGAAAAAAACATAGGGGAACATTTTCTTGATATTGGTCTGGGAAATGATTTTTTTGATATGACACCAAAAGCACAAGCAACAGAAGCAAAAATAGACAAATGGGACTGCATCAAACTAAAAAGCTTCTGCACAGCAAAGGAAACAGAGAAAAACGGCAGTCTGAAGAACAGGAGAAAATATTTTGAAACCATGTATCTGATAAGGGGTTAACATTTAAATTGTATAAGGAACTCATACAACTGAATAGCAAGAAAGAAAAGAAAAGAAAAGAAAGAAGGAAGGAAGGAAGGAAGGAAGGAAGGAAGGAAGGAAGGAAGGAAGGAAAAAATAAATAAATAAATAAATAAATAAATAAATAAATAAATAACCCTATTTTAAAATGAGCAAAGGACCTGAATAGACATTTCTCAAAAGAAGGCATACAGATGGTCAACAAGTATACGAAAAGGTGTTCAACTTCACTAATCATCAGAGAAATGCAAATCAAATGAAATGTTACCTCACACCAGTTAGAATTAGTATTACCAAAAAGACAAAAGCCAGGTATGGTGGCTTGCACTTATAATTTCAGCTATTCAGGAGACTGAGGTGGGAGGATCACTTGAGCCCTGGAGTTCAAGACCAACCTGGGCAACATAGTGAGACTTTGTCTCCAAAAATTATATATATATATATAGAGAGAGAGAGAGAGAGAGAGAGAGTGCAAGAGAGAGAGAGAGAGAGAGAAGAGGGTCTCACTCTGTTACCCAGGCTGGAGTTTGGTGGTACAATCTCACCTCACTGCAACCTCTGCTTCCCAGGGTCAAATGATCCTCCTGCCTCAGCCTCCTGAGTCGCTAATTTTGTTTTTGTTTTTGTAGAGACAGGGTTTCACTACATTGCCTAGGCTGGTCTCAAACTCCTGGACTCAAGTGATTCACCTATCTCAGCCTCCCAAAATGCTGGGATTACAGGTGTGAGCCCCTGTGCCTGGCTGCCAAAATTTTTAAAATTTAAATTTAAATTTTTTAAATCACCAAACTCTGTGCCTGGCATGTGCCTGTAGTCCCAGCTACTCAGAAGACTGAGGTGGCAGGATTGCTTCAGACCAAGAGTTCCAGGCTGCAGCAGTGAGCTTTGGTCGTGCCACTGCACTCCAGCCTGGGTGATAGAGTGAGATCCCATTCCCAGTCTTAAAAAAAAAAAAAGACATGATAACAAATGTTGGTGAGGACATAGGAGAAGAAAGAACTCTTATACACTGTTGGTGGGAACATAAATTGGTACAATCATTATAGAAAACAGTATGGAGGTTCCTCAAAAAAATAAAAATAGAATACTTTATGATCCAGCAATTCCATTTCTGGGCATACATCCAGAGGAAAGAAATCAAGACCTTAAAGAGATACCTGCATTCCCATGTTCATTTCAAGCATTATTTGCAATAGTCAAGATATGGAAACAACCTGAATATTCATTAATGGATGAATGAATAAAGAAAATGCGATACACACACATATACAATGGAATATTACTCAGCTTTAAAAAAGAAGGGAATCATGCCGTTTGTACAACAAGGATGAACCTGGAGGACATTTTGCTAAGTGAAATAAGCCAGATGCAGAAAGACAAATACTGTATGAACTCCCTTATATGTGAAATTGAAAATCATCAAACTTTTAGAAACAGAAAGTAGAATGATTGTTACCAGGGGCCAAGGGGAGGAGGAAATGGGGAGATGTTGGTCAAGGGGTACAAAGTTTCAGTTATGCATGATGAATAAGTTCCAGAGACCTAATGTACAACACTGTGAGTATAGTTAACAATACTGTAATACTCAAACTTTGCTAAGAGGGTAGATCTTAAGTGTTTTTCACACACACACACACAGAAAATAGAAACGATATGAGGTGATGAATGTGTTAATTAGCTTGTAAATATTTCACAATGTATATGGATATCAAATCATCAAGTTATCCACCTTAAATATATACAATTTTTAATTATCAACTACACCTCAATAAAGCTGTGGAGCGGTGGAGAAAATAGAAAAAGAATAGCAAATTAAACCCAAAGTAAACAGAAGAAATAACACAATAAAGATCAGATCAGAAATATAGGAAATGGAAAACAGAAAAACAATAGGGAAAAATCAGTGAAACTAAAAGCTAGTTCTTTGAGATCAATAAGACTGATAAATCTCCAGCTAGAATGATTAGGAATAAAAGATAAAATGATCAATGTCAGGAAAGAGATGTGTCATCACTACAGATTGTGCAGATATTAAAGAAAAATAAGGAAATATGAAAAATTTTATGCCGGTAAATTCAACAACTTATATCAAATGAAAAAAATCCTGTGAAAGACACAAAACACCAAAACTCAGCCAAGAAGAAACAGGTAATCTGACTAGTCCTGTACCTATTAAAGAAATTGACTTCTTAGTTTAAAATGTTCCCACAAAGGAACCTCTCACCCAGATGGTTTCATTGGTGAATCCTGCAAACTCTTTTTTTTTTTTTTTTTTTTTTTATGGAACTTCTCTCTGTCACCCAAGCAGGAGTGCAGTGGCACAATCTTGGCTCACTGCAACCTCCACCTTCTGGGTTCAAGCAATTCTGCTGCCTCAGCCTCCCAAATAGCTGGGATTACAGGCACCCACTACCACACCTGGCTAATTTTTAGATTTTTAATAGTGAGCCACTGTGCCCAGCTGACCCGTATGTTTTTTTAAACATTCTACAAAAAGTCTTCCAGAATTTTGAAGAGTTGGAAAACTTCCAAACTCATTGTTGGGAACAAGTCCCCCAAAATCTGGCCATAAACTGGCCCCAAAACTGGCCATAAGCAAAATCTCTGCAGCACTGTGACATGTTCATGATGGCCATAATGCCCACGCTGGAAGGTTGTGGGTTTACGGGAATAAAGGCAAGGAACACCTGGCCTGCCCAAGGTGGAAAACTGCTTAAAGGCATTCTTAAGCCACAAACAATAGCATGAGCGATCTGTGCCTTAAGGACATGCTCCTGCTGCAGTTAACTAGCCCAACCTATTCTTTTAATTCAGCCCATCCCTTCATTTCCCATAAGGTATACTTTTAGTTAATCAAATATCTATAGAAACAATTCTAATGACTGACTTGCTGTTAATAAATATGTGGGTAAATCTGTCTTCAGGGTTCTCAGCTCTGAAGGCTGTGAGACCCCTGATTTCCCACTTTACACCTCTGTATTTCTGTGTGTGTGTCTTTAATTCCTCTAGCACCGCTGGGTTAGGGTCTCCCCAACCGAGCTGGTCTCTGCAAGTGGCGCCCATTCATGGGGGCTCAAATCCAGGTCAAAGGGTCACCAGAGCAACGGTTGGAGAATGTGGAACTAGCTGGAGGACACCTGAGTACTCTTAAAGCAAGCCCCGTGGTGAGTAAGAAGGGGAGCTCAGAAGCGTCAGGGTAACAATGGGACAAGTGTGGGGTCTGGTTCGTTCCACCTTGGAACTTTTTCACACTGATGAGGAGGAGGAAGGAGAGTATAATGAAGTAACAGAAGAGGTTACAAAGCAGGTTTATTTGCCAGCTAAAGCTAAAGCAGCAAAGGAGGGAGAGGTTCATCCCTACCCTTCTGCACTACCTCATTATTATTTTGAAGAAAAAGACCCTCCAGATCTTTCCTTTCCGGAGGACACTGGGCGAAAAGTAGTTGCCCCAGTGACTGTTTGAGCAGCACCTCGAGCGACTGCTCTTAGTTCTATTCAGGCAGGAATTCAGCAAGCCAGACGAGGGTGATTTAGAGGCTTGGCAGTTCCCTGTTAGAATACACCTCCCAGATCAACAGGGAAATATTATAGCTACATTTGAGCCTTTTCCTTTTAAATTACTCAAAGAATTTAAACAAGCTATAAATCAGTATGGACTAGGTTCCCCTTTTATAATGGAACTGTTAAAGAATGTTGCTAGTTCCAGTCGGATGATTCCTACTGACTGGGGCACTCTTACTCGAGCTTGTCTAACTCCTGCTTAGTTCTTACAATTTAAAACTTGGTGGGCAGATGAAGCTTCCATTCAGGCTGCTTGCAATGCCCAGGCCCAACCTCAAATTAATATAACTGCAGACCAACTTTTGGGGGTTGGCAGCTGGGCTGGTTTAAATGCATAACTAGTCATGCAGGATGATGCTATAGAACAGCTTAGAGGAGTGTGCATTAGAGCTTGGGAAAAAATCACTTCAAGTGGAGAATAATACCCTTCCTTTAGTGCTATAAAACAGGGACCCAAAGAACCACACATTGATTTTATAGCTTGGTTATAGGAGTCTCTTGAAAAGATGATTGCAGATTTGGCTGCTCAGGATATAGTGTTGCAGTTATTAGCTTTTGATAATGCTAATCCCGATTGCCAGGCTGCTCTGTGACCTATCAGAGGGAAAGCACATTTAACTGATTATATCAAGGCCTGTGATGGTATTGGAGGTAATCTGCATAAAGCTACTTTGTTGGCACAGGCAATGGCAGGACTGAGAGTGAATAAAGGAAATACTCCATTTCCTGGAGCTTGTTTTAACTGTGGGAAGTATGGTCATACTAAAAAAGAATGTAGAAAAAAATCGGCAAGTCAGGCCGCCAGATAGGGGAAAAAAGAAAACTGCTGAGCCTGAAATATATCCAAAATGTAAAAAAGGAAAACATTGGGCTAATCAGTGTCACTCTAAGTTTGATAAAGAAGGGAACCCGATTTTGTGAAATGCCATGAGGGGCCGTCCCAGGCCCCGTTCTAAACCAGGCATTTCCAGTTCAGGCCATTCCCTCACCCCTATACAATGTCTGTCCCCCGCCACAGCCAGTAGTGCCGCAGCAGATTTATGCTGCACAAAAGCTGTGAGCCTTCTGCCTGGGGAACCCCTGCCAAAGGTCCCAATAGGAGTCTGTGGACCCTTGTCAGCAGGGACAATAGGATTACTTTTAGGAAGGTCTAGTTTAAGTTCAAAAGAGGTACAAATACATACAGGAGTCACTGATTCAGATTACAATGGGGAAGTTCAAATTGTTATATGTACTTCTGTTCTCTGGAAAGCAGAGCCAGGAGAGCGTGTAGCGTAGCTCCTGATTGTGCCGTATGTGGAAATGGGAAAAAGTGAAATTAAACGAACAGGAGGAATTGGAAGCACAAATAAACAAGGCAAAGCAGCTTATTGGGTAAATCAAATTACTGATAAACGTCCTACCTGTGAAATAACTATTCAGGGAAAGAAATTTAAAGGTTTGGTAGATACAGGAGCAGACATTTCAATCATTTCTCTACAGCACTGGCTGCCCGCACAGTCAACTCAACCTGCTCAATTTAACACAGTTGGAGTTGGTAAAGCCCCTGAAGTATATGGAAGTAGTTATATTTTGCATTGTGAAGGGCCCAATGGACAACCTGGGACTATTCAACCAATTATAACTTCTGTACCTATATATTTATGGGGAAGAGATTTATTATAACAATGGGGAGCACAAATTCTAAATCCAGAACAATTATAAAGCCCTCAAAGTCAACATATGATGCATGAAATAGGGTTTGTCTTTGGTATGGGACTAGAAAAAAATTTGCAAGGTTTGAAAGAAACGCTTCAAGCGGAAAGACAGAATTCCCGCCAAAGATTAGGATATCATTTTTGATGGCAGCCATTGTTAAGCCTCCAGAACCTATACCTTTAAAATGGTTAACAGATAAGCCATTTGGATAGAACAATGGCCGTTAAGTAAAGAGAAACTGGGGGCTTTAGAGAAATTAGTTACTGAGCAATTAGAAAATGGGCACATAGCTCCAACATTTTTCCCTTGGAATTCTCCAGTTTTCCTAATTAAGAAAAAAATCAGGTAAATGGAGAATGTCAACTGACTTATGAGCCATCAATTCAGTTATACAACCTATGGGAGCATTACAGCCAGGATTGCCTTCTCCTGCTATAATTCCAAAACATTGGCCTTTAATAGTCAAAGATTTATAAGACTGTTTCTTTACTATCCCTTTAGCTGAGCAAGACTGTGAATGGTTTGCATTTACAATTCCTGCAGTAAACAACCTGCAGCCTGCTAAGCATTTTCATTGTTTTACACATGGGTCTAGTAATGGTAAAGCTTCTTACTCTGGATCAAAAAGTGACGTTTTCCAGACGTCCTATACTTCAGCTCAAAAAGTGGAGCTTGCCGGGCGCGGTGGCTCACGCCTGTAATCCCAGCACTTTGGGAGGCCGAGGCGGGTGGATCACAAGGTCAGGAGATCGGGACCACGGTGAAACCCCGTCTCTACTAAAAATACAAAAAATTAGCCGGGCGCGGTTGTGGGCGCCTGTAGTCCCAGCTACTCCGGAGGCTGAGGCAGGAGAATGGCGTGAACCCGGGAGACGGAGCTTGCAGTGAGCCGAGATCGCGCCACTGCACTCCAGCCTGGGCGACAGAGCGAGACTCCGAGACTCCGTCTCAAAAAAAAAAAAAAAAAAGTGGAGCTTGTAGCTGTAATTGAGGGATTGACTGCTTTTGATATGCCTATTACTGTGATTTCTGATTCTTCATACGTGGTTCATTCCACACAGTTAATTGAAAATGCTCAGTTGTGAATTCACACAGATGAACAACTGATGACTTTATTTACTCAATTGCAAACAGCATTTAGAAGTACAATGCACCGTTTTTACATTACTCACATTAGGGCTCATACAACTCTTCCAGGACCTTTGACTGAAGGGAATCAAATGGCTGATCGCCCAGTTGCTAATGCAATACCTAATGCTAGGCACTTTCACAATTTAACCCATGTTAATGCCTCTGGTCTCAAATGCAGATACAACATTACCTGGAAAGAAGCTAAAAATATTATCCAATGATTCCCAACTTGCCAAATGGTACATTCCTCATCTTTTACAGGAGGAGTTAATGCTCGAGGATTGGAACCTAACTCTCTTTGGCAAATGGATGTCACACATATTCCCTCGTTTGGGAGACTATGTACATGTATGTGTGGACACCTTTTCTCACTTTGTCTGGGCTACATGCCAATCAAGAGAGTCTTCTGCCTGTGTTAAACATCACCTTTTGCAGTGTTTTGCGGTGATGGGCATTCCTGCTTCTATTAAAACAGATAATGCCCCAGGCTATACTAGCCAAGCTCTAGCTATATTTTTCTCTAAGTGGAGTATTAAAACACATTACTGGTATCCCATACAATTCTCAAAGACAAGCCATAGTGGAAAGAATGAATCGCTCCCTAAAACAGCAGTTGCAGAAGCAGAAAGGGGGAGACAGAGAATATGGAACACCATAGATACAAATGAATCTAGCATCATTAACTTTAAATTTTTTGAGCCTGCCCAAAGGCCAGATGTTATCAGCACCTGAATAGCATCTACAGAAACCAGCTGCAAAGACAGAAGCAGAACAATTGGTTTTGTGGAGAGATCCAATAACAAAAAGTTGGGAAATAGGTAAAATAATAACTTGGGGTAGAGGTTATGCTTGTGTTTATCCAGGCCAAAATCAACAGCCGATCTGGATACCATCAAGACATGTGAAACCTTATCATGAGCCAGATGCTGAGGAAGAGATTCTGGGAGGATCCCAAGGACCCCCCAGTTGCAACCATGTCGAGGCTGACACTGAGGAGGACCCCAACTGTCACAAGCAACACCTGTCAAACACAGCCACCCAGCTGGGGACAGATCAAGAAGCTGTCACAGATGGTGGAAGAAAACCTGAGGAAAGTGGGACAACCAGTCACAATGAGTAATTTAATTGTAGCTATGATAGCGGTGATCACGACTGTCATGAGTGTTCCTTCAACAAGGGCTGACACAGAGAACAATTTATACTTATTGGGCATATTTATCAATCCTGGCTGGTAATAATGCCTGGATATAATCACTCTATGGCACAGTTACACATACTTTCTGATCTTGGTATTTACCATAATAAATCTGCTCCTATAATCGAGGCATACTGCCCTCAAAAACCTATTTGTGAACAAAATTGAACCTGGCCAGAAAAAATGAACATACTTGTTTGGGAAGATTGCATTGCAGAACAGGCAGAGGTGCTGCACAATGATTCCTATGGAATCACTATTGATTGGTCCCCTAAGGGATGTTTAGCTTAAATTGCACTTCTCAGTCTGCATGCCATGGTCACACTATGTTCAGCTGGTCTGAACAAAACAGTCAGATGGTAGAAATGGCAAGAAGCATGGCAAGAGTTCCTATTATCTGGACCCATGGTGGTATAGTGGCACCTCCACCTCAAATGATATGGCCCACTCTAGGAGCTTAATATAAGGATTTGTGGAAACTATTAAATGCTCTTAATAAGATCAAAATTTGGGAAAGAATAAAAAAGTATCTAGAAGGACACTCTACAAACTTCTTTTTGTATATAGCAAAATTAAAAGAACAAATATTTAAAGCATCCCAGGCACAACTGACCTTAATGCCAGGAACTGGAGTGCTTAAAGGAGGTGCAGACAAATTAGCAGATAGTAACCCATTAAAATGGATAAAAACACTTGGAAGCTCTGTAATTTCAATGATGATTATGCTTTTAATCTGTGTTGTTTGTCTTTGTACAGTCTGCAGATGTGGATCCTGACTCCTGCGAGAAGTAGCTCACTGTGACAAAGCTGCCTTTGCTTTTATCAATTTGCAAATCAAAGAAGGGGGACATGTTGGGAACAAGCCCCCCCCCCAAAATCTGGCCCTAAACTGGCCCCAAAACTGGCCATAAACAACATCTCTGCAGCACTGTGACATGTTCATGATGGCCATAACGCCCACACTGAAAGGTTGTGGGTTTATGGGAATGAGGGCAAGGAACACTTGGCCCGCCCAGGGCGGAAAACCACTTAAAGGCATTCTTAAGCCACAAATAATAGAATGAGTGATCTGTGCCTTAAGGACATGCTCCTGCTGCAGTTAACTAGCCCAACCTATTCCTTTAAATTGGCCCATCCCTTCGTTTCCCATAAGGGATACTTTTAGTTAACTGAATATCTATAGAAACAATGGTAATGACTGGCTTACTGTTAATAAAAACGTGGGTAAATCTCTGGGGCTGTCAGCTCTGAAGACTGTGAGACCCCCTGATTTCCCACTCTACACCTCTGTATTTCTATGTGTGTGTCTTTAATTCCTCTAGCGCTGCTGGGTTAGGGTCTTCCCGACCTAGCTGGTCTCAGCACTCATTAAATGAGTCCAAGCAATAATAATATGGCAAGAAAACTACAAATCAAAATCCATCATGCAAAAAATCTTAACAAAATTTTATCAAATCAAACCCAACAATATAAAAAGATAATACATAAATGACTAACTTGGGCTTATGTCAGGAATGCAAGGTCGGTTTAAAATTTGAAAATCAATTGATGTATTTTGCCATATTAACAATTCAAAAAAGAAAAACTATATGATCATGTCAATAAATTCATCAAAAGCATTTGGCAAAATCCTACATTCATTTCAGATAAAAACTCAGCAAGCCAGAAATAGAAAGGAACTTCCTCAATCTGATAATGGACATCAGGGAAAAACCTGCAGCTTACATCAAATCTAATAATGAAAGATTAAGTGCTTTCTCCAAGATTAGAAATAAAATAAGAATATTCACTTTCAGGCCAGGCGTGGTGGCTCACGTCTGTAATCCCAGCACTTTGGGAGGCCCAGGCAGGTGGATCATCTGAGGTCAGGAGTTCAAGACCAGCCTGGCCAACATGGTGAAACTCCGTCTCTACTAAAAATACAAAAGTTAGCAGATGTGGTGGCAGGCGCCTGTAATCCCAGTTACTGGGAGACTGAGGCAGGAGAACTGCTTGAACCTGGGAGGTGGAGGTTGCAGTGAGCCGAGATCATGCCACTGCACTCCAGCCTGGGCGACAGGGCAAGACTCCCTCTCAAAAAAAAAAAAAAGAATATTCACTTTCACTACTTTTATTACTGTGGAAGTACTAGCCAATGCAATGCAGTAAAACAAGGAAAAGAAATAAGAGGCATCCATATTGGAAAGGGAGAAGTAAAACTGTCTTTATTTGCAGACAACATATTTAAGTAGAAAATCTGGTGGGTTCTATTTTTTAAAAAGCTACTAAACTAAAAAGTGAGTTTAGCAAGGTTATAGAACAGAATACAAATGTATAAAAATTGGTTGCAGTGAGCCGAGATCGCACCACTGCACTCCAGCCTGGGTGACAGAGCAAGATTCCCTCTCAAAACCTCTCAAAAAAATAATGTTTTATTTCTTTATATTAGCAATGGAAGTACAAATTAATAAACAATAGTGTTTATAATAGCATAAAAAGTACTAAATGTAAAGATATCTGACAAGAGATGTGCAAGACATACACAAAAACTACAAGTCATTACTAAGACAAATTGAAGATCTAAACAAATGGAGAGATATACTGTGTTTATAAATCAGAAGACAATATGGTTATGATGTCAGTTCTCCCCAAATAATTCATATATAGATTTAATGCAATCCCAGTGAAAATTCCAACAGGTTTTTTGTAGAAATTGACAAGTTAACTCTAAAATTTTTATGGAAATGCAAAGGACCTAACATAACCAGAACAACTTTGAATAATAGAAACAAATTAGAAAATGTCACTATCTAACTTCAAAGCTTTTTATAAAGTTATAGTCATCAAGCTGGGGAGCATGGTGGCTCATGCCTGTAATCCCAGCACTTTGGGAGGCCAAGGCTGGCAGATCACCTGAAGTCAGGAATTTGAGACCAGCCTGCCCAACATGGCAAAACCCCATGTCTACTAAAAATACAAAAATTAGCTGGGCATGGTGCAGGTGCCTGTAATCCCAGGTACTCAGGAGGCTGAGGCACGAGAATTGCTTGAACCCAGGAAGCAGAGGTTGCAGTGAGCTGAGATTGTGCCACTGCACACCAGCCTGGGTGACAAAGTGAGACTCTGTCTCAAAAAAAAAAAAAAAAAGTTATAGTCATCAAGACTGTGTTTTATTGGCATAGAAATAAAGAACTATATCACCATATCAATCAAACAGAATGGAGAGTCCACAAACAGTCTCTCAAATATGTGCTTAGTTTATTTTTTGACAAAGGTGCAAAAGCAATTCAATGAAGAAAGCATAATCTTTTCAATAAATGGTGCTGAAACAACTGGATATCTATATGCAAAAACTAAGCTTTGATCCATACATCACACCATACACAAAAATTAACTAAAGATATATTTTCGAACAAAATGTAAAACCTAAAAAACTGTAAAACTTCTAGAAGAAAATGTAACAGAAAATCTTTGTAACCTTGGGTTAGGTAAAGATTTCTCTTAATATACCTAAAGCAGCCAGGCCCAGTGGCATATGCCTGTGATCCCAGCTACTTTTTCTGAATTCATTGATATGATCATATGAGATTTTTTGACTTGTTAATATGGTGAAATGTATTGATTGATTTTCAAATATTAAACCAATTATGCATTCCTGCCATAAACCCAGTTGGTCATTTATGTATTATCTTTTTATATATTGTTGGGTGTTATGATAAAACCCCAGCCTACTGGGAGGCTGGGAGGATGGCTTCAGCCCAGGAGTTCAAGACCAGCCTAGGCAACATAATGAGTTTTTAACACACATACACACACACACACACACACACACACACACACACACACACCAGGCTGGGCGCTGTGGCTCATGCCTATAATCCTAGCACTTTGGGAGGCCAAGGCACGTGGATCCCTTGAGCTCAGGAGTTCAAGACCAGCGTGGGCAATATAGCAAGACCCCATCCTACAAAAAAAATTTTAATTAGTTAGACATGGCGGTAAGTGCCTGTAGTCCCAGTTATTCAGGAGGCTGATGTGGGAGGTTGGCTTGAGCTTCAGAGGCAGTGGTTGCAATGAGCCAAGGTCACACCACTGCACTCCATCCTGGGCAACAGAGCCAGACCCTGTTTGAAAAACAAAACAAAACAAAACAAAAAGAACACACCCAAAAGCACTACCATAAAGAACCAATTGATAAATTGGACTTTACCAAAATTTAAAACTTATGCTGTTCAAAAAAAATTATTAAAAGAATGAAAAGACAAGCCATTAACTAGGAGAATATACTTTCAAATCACACATTTAATAAAAGACTTATGTCCCAAACATATAAAGAGCTTTCTAAAGTTAATAAGAAAAAAAAACAATAAAAATAGAGGAAATATTTTACTAGAAACTTCAAAAAAGACATACAGTAGGCAAATGAAAAGATCATTAGTCATTAGGGAAATGCAAATTAAAACTACAATGAGATAGCAATAGATACATACTAGAATGCCTAAAATTAAAAGAACTTTTTACATTATGTGTTGACTAGACTGTAGAGCAACTAGAACTGCAAATGGGAGTATAAATGATACAACGAGTTTGGAACATATTTCAATAGTTTCTTTAGAAAACATACATTAACCTGCCACATGATTCAGTTATCCCATGCCTAGGTATTTACTCAAAAGAAATGAAGGTATATTCCATGCAAAGTTTGTAAAATAATGTTCATAACAGTTTTACATGTCACAGCCAAAAACTTGCAATTACCCAAATAGCCATCAACAAGTGAATAGATCAATAAACTGTGATATATCCATAAATGGAATACTATTCAACAATAAAAAGAATGTAGCTACATGAATGAATCTCAATTATGCTAGTGAAAGAAGACATTTAAAATCAGTACACACTATATGATTCTATTTGTTTAAAATTCTATAAATGCAAGATAAGATACAGTAAATAAAAGATTTGTGGTTGCCTGGGGATTGGGGGAGGGAGCAAAGAGAATAGAAATGGGATTACAAAGATGTGATATAATAAGAAATATATACAGATGCTTCTCAATTTATGATAGGGTTACCTCCTAATCAACCTATCATAAATTTAAAATAACCAGATCAAAAATGTATTTAAGACACCTAATCTACTGAACATCTCATTGCTTAGTGTAGCCTACCTTAAATGTGCTCAGAACACATTAGCCTACAGTTGGACAAAATCATCTAACACAATCCCTATTTTTTGTTGTTGTTGTTTTTTTTTTTTTGAGATGGAGTCTCGCTCTGTCGCCCAGGCTAGAATGCAGTGGCCGGATCTCAGCTCACTGCAAGCTCTGCCTCCCGGGTTCACGCCATTCTCCTGCCTCAGCCTACCGAGTAGCTGGGACTACAGGCGCCTGCCACCATGCCCGGCTAATTTTTTGTATTTTTAGTAGAGACGGGGTTTCACTGTGTTAGCCAGGATGGTCTCGATCTCTTGACCTCGGGATCCGCCTGTCTCGGCCTCCCAAAGTGCTGGGATTACAGTCTTGAGCCACCGCGCCCAGCCTACACAATCCCTATTTTATAAAAAAGTGTTGAATATTCCATGTAATTTATTGAATACTAAAGTGAAAAACAATGTAAGTATTGAAGCAGTTTGTGGAAATAAGTAATTCAAAATCTAAACTGGGCTGGGCGTGGTGGCTCACGCCTATAATCGCAGCACTTTGAGAGGCTGAGGCGGGTGGATTGCTTGAGGCCAGGAGTTCAAGACCAGCCTGGCCAACATGGTGAAACCCTGTCTCTACTAAAATTACAAAAATTAGCCGGGTATGGTGGCACATGCCTGTAATCCCAGCTGTGTCAGGAGGCTGAGGCACAAGAATTTCTTGAACCCAGGAGACAGAGGTTGCAATGAGCCGAGATTGTGCCACTGCACTCCAGCCTGGGTGACGCAGAGAGACTCTGTCTCAACAACAACAACAAAAAAAATCTAAGCTGTTGGTAGACGACTCATATACAAACTTTTTTAAAGAAACAAAATCTGGCCAGGCGCGGTAGTTCACGCCCATAATCCCACCCATTTGGGAGGCCGAGGCGGGCAAATCTCTTGAGCTCAGAAGTTCGAGGCCAGCCTGGCCAACATGGTGGAACTCCATCTCTATCAAAAATTTAAAAATTAGCTGGGCAGGGTGGTGCACGCCTGTAATCCCAGCTACTTGGGAGGCCCAGGCTGGAGAATCATTTGAACTAGGGAGGTAGAGGTTGTAGTGAGCCGAGATCACACCACTGCATTCCAGCCTTGTCGACAGAGCGACTGTCTCAAAAAAACAAACAAAACAAACAAACAACAACAACAAAAAAAACCACACACAAAAAAACCTCTAAAATATTTTGAGCCTTAAGGGAACACAATTATGGCACCTGAGTCACATGACAGGCAGCCATAACCTTTGTTTCTCTGATTAGACGGGCCTTCTTCCTTATCTGCCTTGTTTCGTAAATGTTGTAAATAACTAAAGAGTGTTTAGTGACATTGCACTATGGAAAGGAAGACTCCTTCCTTCTTTATTTACTTACTGTATTTTTTATTATTTATTTATTTATTTATTTATTTATTTAAGACAGAGTCTCGCTCTGTCGCCCAGGCTGGAGTGCAGTGGCGCAATCTTGGCTCACTGCCAGCTCTGCCTCCCAGGTTCACACCATTCTCCTGGCTCAGCCTCCCGAATAGCTGGGACTACAGGCGCCCGCCACTACGCCCATCTAATTTTTTTTGTATTTTTAGTAAAGACGGGGTTTCACCATGTTAGCCAGGATGGTCTGATGGTCTCAATCTCCTGACCTCATGATCCGCCTGCCTCGGCCTCCCAAAGTGCTGGGATTACAAGCGTGAGCCACTGTGCCCGCCCTTTATTTACCTTTTTTTTTTTTTTTTAGAGACAGGGTTTTCCTGTGTCACCCAGGCTGGTCTCCAACTTCTGGGCTCAAGCAATCCTCCCACCTCGGCCTCCCAAATGGGAATTCTCATTCACTGTTGTGAAAGTGTAAATTGCAGTGAAATTAAGCATCTGTGCCTCCTAAAACCAAGCAATCCCAGATAAATTTGCACTCTTAAAGGTCAGGTATGAAGATGTGTGCGGAGGCATTTTTTGATAGCATGGGTTCAAGGTACTTAGTGTTCATCACTGGAAGAACAGGTCAGTAAATTGTGGAGGCCATCACTACAGAATACAGTGCAACACTTTGAAGGAATGAACTATGCATATCTATATAGTAACAAGGACAGATTTTTTTTTTTTTTAACATGAGAGTGTAAAAAAAAAAAAAGAAAAGAAAAGAAAAAGAAAAAAAAGGCCAGGCACGGTGGCTCACTCCTATAATCCCAGCACTTTGGGAGGCTGAGGCGGGCAGATTACAAGAGGTCAGGAGTTCAAGACCAGCATGGCCAACATGGTGAAAGCCCATCTCTACTAAAAATACAAAAAAAAATTAGCCGGGCGTGGTGGCAGGCACCTGTAATCCCAGCTACTGAGGAGACTGAGGCAGGAGAATCACTTGAACCCAGGAGGTGGAGGCTGCAGTGAGCCGAGATCACACCATTGCACTCCAGGCTTGGCAACAGAGGAAGACTGTCTCAAAAACAAACAAACAAACAAAAAACCCAAAGAGGTCTAAAGTCCATTGTATTATTCTCAGCAATTTACTCCCTTCTATCTGTTGCCATAAAACTTGCAATGCCAATACTGCCAATGGATATATTTCCTCATCCCATTGTTGGGTTTAGATAGCATTTGTGGGAGCAGATGTGACACATGCCAATTCAAGCTGAAGTTTTAAGAAGCATCACGAATACTGCCAATTTTTTTTTTTTTACTCTTCTTTTTGCAAGAAAATATAGCATGTCCCTCATGAGTATGCTCCTTCAGCCCAGATCCTAAAGTGAGAAGATGGCAGAAGAGAACTTCAATCTCCAACCACAATTACTGGTTTTTAGGATTTTATATTTTAGGATTTTTTTCTTACAGATGGAAATCTAACACAAGCTTTATATCAGAATATCATTTATAAAACTTAAAAATGAGGCCGGGCGCGGTGGCTCAAGCCTGTAATCCCAGCACTTTGGGAGGCCGAGACGGGCGGATCACGAGGTCGGGAGATCGAGACCATCCTGGTTAACACGGTGAAACCCCGTCTCTACTAAAAAATACAAAAAACTAGCCGGGCGAGGTGGCGGGCGCCTGTAGTCCCAGCTACTCGGGAGGCTGAGGCAGGAGAATGGCGTGAACCCGGGAGGTGGAGCTTGCAGTGAGCTGAGATCCGGCCACTGCACTCCAGCCTGGGTGACAGAGTGAGACTCCGTCTCAAAAAAAAAAAAAAAAAAAAACTTAAAAATGAGAAATACACATGCAAAGAACATAAAAGAATACATATATATCCAGGGGCATATTTTAGTTACATTAGAGTGGATGCCTATTACCAGGGGCAGGAATAAGAGTGGGAAATGGGATACAGGAAATAAAGAAACAAACAAGAGAGACACCTCGCACAGGTTGATGGTGATCCTGTGTTAAGAACTAAGCAGTAGCATTAACTCAACTCTCTGCATGTGATGTCCAAAGACAACAAAAACCTCTGGAGTGACAAGTAACTGTTGGAGGAAGGTCCTGGGGGACTTGGAAGAGGAGGGAATTCACTATCCATGTAGAGAAAATCAGCCTTGGGATCACCTCCTTATTCTGAGAGAGAAGCTGAGAGGAAGGATTCTTAGAGATTCTATTTTCAATGTAACCTGTACCAAAGGTGTTCTTCCAAGTGTGAGTGAGAAAGGGGCTCAAAGAGAGAGAGGTAACAGAATAATAAATTACTTTTTTCTCAAATAACCCATATTCTTAATGAAAAAACTAAAATGCCCATTTTTGTATTTCAAATCCTACTCATCTATCAAGGTCTAGGCCAAAATCTACCTCATCCAGAAAGATCTCCCCCGGATTCCCAATAGCTCTCCCCTAAATAAATCTACAAATCACTCCTCTTTCTGCTGAAAATCCATAGCATTTATTATGTTAAGTTGTACCTGTGTTTTCTTTTCTGACCAGACTGAAGGATCCTTGAGGACGGCAGTACCTGGCATACCTACACACAGTCGGCCTTCGACAAGTGTTTGCAAAGGTACTATAGAGATGTGGTCTATGTTGCGCAGGCTGGTCTTGAACCCCTGAGTTCAGGTGATCTGCCCGCCTTGGCCTCCCAAAGTGCTAGGATTACAGGTATGAGCCACTACGCCCAGCCCTCCCTCCAATCCTTCTAACTCTTCATGTTTATTTAGCATTTTCCCTTGGCCTGAAATGCTCTTCCTGTCTCTAATTAGCTGATTCCTGCCCTTCTTTAAAGGCCTTTTCCATGTAGTCTTTAATGATAATTAAAATGTCAGACAACCAATTATAAAAAATAAATTGGCCAACACGATGGCTCACACCTATAATCCCAGCAGCACTTTGGGAGGCTGAGGCAGGCAGATCATGAGGTCAGGAGTTCGAGACCAGCCTGGCCAACATGGTGAAACTCTGTCTCTGCTAAAAATACAAATATTAGCTGGGTGTGGTGGCGGGCACCTGTAATCCCAGCTACTTGGGAGGCTGAGGCAGAAGAATCACTTGAACCTGAGAGGCAGTGGTTGCAGTGAGCCAGCCAAGATTGCACCACTGCACTCCAGCCTGGGCAACAGAGCAAGACTCCATCTCAATAAATAAATAAATAAATAAATAAATAATTCAAATAACAGATCAGATAGCATTTCAGAAGAGGCTAAGAACATGTTGAGCTGTTCAGGAAAGACTACATGGAAAAGGCCTTTAAAGAAGGGCAGGAATCAGCTAATTAGAGACAGGAAGAGCATTTCAGGCCAAGGGAAAATGCTAAATAAACATGAAGAGTTAGAAGGATTGGAGGGAGGGCTGGGCGTAGTGGCTCATACCTGTAATCCTAGCACTTTGGGAGGCCAAGGCGGGCAGATCACCTGAACTCAGGGGTTCAAGACCAGCCTGCGCAACATAGACCACATCTCTATAGAAAATTTTTAAAATAAAAAAATCAGCTGGGTATGGAGGCCCACACCTGTGGTCCTAACTACTCAGGAGGCTAAGGTGGGAGGATCACTTGAGCCTGGGAATTTGAGGCTACAGTGAGCCATGATTATGCCACTGTACTCCTGCCTGGGTGACAGAGCAAGATCCTGTCTCAAAAAAACAAATTCCAATAAACTAATTTTATTTATGTTCATAAATGTATTAGGGAAAATTGAGGATATGAGTTTCATAAACATGGGAGTGAGAACAACTTCCTAAGTAAGATAGTAACCTGGAAGCCATAAACATATATGTACGACAAGTCACATAAATAAAATAAAAAGAAAAAGTAACAGAATGGGAAAAGACATTTTAAAAATATATACAAAGGACTTATTTTCCACAAGATATAAAGAAACTATTACAAATCAATATAAAAAAGACACTCAAGATTTAACAGTTTCCTATCTGGCATGTAAAAAGCTTGGAAGTCATCACTCCATCCTAACAATAAGTAAAAACCTGAACAAACTGAAAAATCAACACTCTTCTTACATCCACCAGAGTAGTGAGGCCACAGGACAAATCACTGCCTCCTAAATTGCAGAGACAGGCAGGCAAATGCAGGGAATCACAACTTACCAGAGCAGAAACCCATGAGCAGGAACCAGTACCAGGACACCGAAACCTGAGCTGTAATTGATGAATTGCTGGAGACTCAGTATGGATAACTCTGAGAATTAAAAACTCCAGGGGGAAGCCAGTCATGGGAGGACCCCACATATTGTGAGTTTTACCTCCTAAAGCTCACCAGGTTCTCACAGTAAATATCAGAAAAATATCCCCTGTGCTCCTCGCTAGGGGAAGGAAAAGTAACCATTTCTTTTTCTTTTTTTTTTTTTTTTTTTTGAAACGGAGTCTCCCTCTGTCGCCCAGGCTGGAGTGCAGTGGTGCGATATCTGCTCTCTGCAAGCTCCGCCTCCCGGGTTCACGCCATTCTCCTGCCTCAGCCTCCGGAGTAGCTGGGACTACAGGCGCCCGCCACCTCGCCCGGCTAGTTTTTTGTATTTTTTAGTAGAGACGGGGTTTCACCGTGTTAGCCAGGATGGTCTCGATCTCCTGACCTCACGATCCACCCGTCTCAGCCTCCCAAAGTGCTGGGATTACAGGCTTGAGCCACCGCACCCGGCCTGGTTCTAAATACACTTAAGCATTCTGTTCTTCTTAACAAGTCCTGTTCTCTTAAGAGAAACTATTTTGCCAGAACCTAAGCTTTTTTTTTTTTTTTCCCCCAGAGTCTATTCAAACTATGAGAAGGAAAATATCCAATTTCAGCTCCCTGTGGCCTTTACATTGGGGAAGGGAATACTAAATTCCAGCCCACTCTAACCATCTTATCCTACCTAAGGGGTAGAAGGATTGAGAAGCTTTTGTAAGGTGCACAGTCCAGAGGCACAGTCTCAGTAAATGACAGAGACCTAGCATAGAACTACAGAATGCTGCCTCACGTCTTAACACCTTAACATATTACTAAACGCCTATTCACAGCATTTCTTTTTGTCCAATACATCGTGCCTGCTATCAAAAAAAAAAAACCTACAAGGCACACTAAAATGCAAAGAAGACAGTTTGAAAAGCCAAAACAGGTACCAGAACCAGACTCAGATGTGGCAGGGATATTGGAATTATCAGATTGGGAATTTTTAAAAACTATGATTAATATGTTAAGAGCTCTCTCTAATGGGTAGACAGCATGCAAAAACAAACTGGCAATGTTAACAAAGAGATGGAAATTCAAAGAAAGGAGAAACAAGAAATGCTAGAGATCCTGCTCCATCAATAGCACTGTGACAAAAGGAAGAATGCCTTTGATGGGTTCGTTAGTGGACTGGGTCCAGCTGAGGAAAGAGGCTCTGCGCATAAGGCTACCTCAATAGAAACTTCCAAAACTGAAAAGCAGCCAGACATGATGGCTCACACCTGTAATCCCAGCACTTTGGGAGGCTGGGAGGATTGCTTGAGCCCAGGAGTTCAAGACCAGCCTGGGCAACATAGTGAGACCCTGCCTTTACAAAAAAAATGCATTTTAAATCAGCCAGGCATGGTGGCTCATGCTTGTGGTCCCAGCTACTCAAGAGGCTGAGATGGGAGGTTCACTTGAGCCTAGAAGACTGAGGCTGCAATGAGCTGTGATCACACCCCTACACTCCAGGCTGGGCAATGGAGCAAGACCCTATCTCAAAAATAAAATGAAACCAAAACTGAAAAGCAAAGAGAAAAAAGACTAGAAAGAAGAAAAAGAATAACCAAGAATGGTGGGACAACTATAAAAGGTATAACATGTGTAATGAGAATACCATAAAGAGGAAAAAATAGAGAAAGGAACAGAAATATTTGAAGCAATGAGTGTGAATTTTCCCCAAATTAATGTTGGCCACCAAACCACAGGTCCAAGAAGTTCAATGAACACCAAGCAGGATAAACAACAAAAATGAAACCAACAACAACAAAAACACTACACCTAGGTATATCATATTTAAAACTGCAAAAAATCTAAGGCAAAAAAAAGATATTGAAAGAAGCCAGAGATGAGAAAAAAAACTCTTACTTATAGAGAAGCAAAGATAAAAATTATATCTACCAGCTGGGTGTGATGGCTTATGCCTGTAATCCCAGTACTTTGGGAGGCTGAGGCAGGTGGATTACTTGAGGTCAGGAGTTCTAGACCAGCCTGACCAATATGGTGAAACCCTGTCTCTACTAAAAATACAAAAATTAGCCAGGCATGGTGGCGTGCACCTGTAGTCCCAGCTACTTGGGAGACTGAGGCAGTAGAATCATTTGAACCCAAGAAGCAGACGTTGCAGTGAACAGAGATGGTGCCACTGCACTCTAGCCTGGGCAACAGAGAGACACTCCGTCTCAAAAAAAAAAAAAAAAAAATCTACCTTCTCCTTAGGAACCAGGCAAGCAAGAAGAGAGTGGAATAAAATATATATATTTTAAGACAGGGTATTGCTCTATCGCCCAGGCTAGAGTACACTGGCACAATCATGGCTCACTGCAACCATGACCTCCTGGGCTCCAGCAATCATCCTGCCTCAGCCTTCTGAGTAGCTAGAACCACAGGCACACACCACCACACCTGGCTAATTATTTTATCTTATTTTTGTAGAGACAAAGTCTTTCTTTTGTAGAGAAGGGCCCAGGCTGGAGTAAAATATTTAAAGTGTTGAGAGATAAAAACCACTACTTTAGAAATCTGTGCCATGTGAAATTATCCTTTAAAAATGAAGGTGAAGTAAAGACTGTCTCAGACAAACAAAAAATAAGAGAATTTGTTGCCATTGGACTGGCCTTGCCAGAAATGTTAAAATAAATTCTTTAGAGAGAAGCAAAATAATAGGTCAGAAACTTGGATCTACTTAAAAGAAGAAAGAACATCAGAGAAGGAACAAGTAAAGGTGAAACAAAAACTTTTCTTTTCATACTCTTAATTGTTCTAACAGATAACAGTTTCTTCAAAATAAAAATAGCAACAGTATATTTGATTATGTATACTTATATATATTCATATGCTTATGTACAAGTGAAATAAATGACAGAAATAATACAAGGGGTTAGAGGGAGGAGCTGGTATTATTTTGTTATTACAGGTACTCACCCTACTGATGAAGCAGTATAGTATTATTTGAAAGTGAATTTGGGTTAGTTATAAATGTTTATTCTGACCACTAAGCAATGTAAAAAAATAAGTATAACTAATATGCTAAGAAAGGAGGGAAAATTGAATCATATGAAATGTTTATTTAAAACCACAAAAGGCAGATAAAAGAGCAGAAGACAAAAATAGGTACAAAGAACAAAAACAACAACAGAAAACAGTAACAAATATGTTAGATATAAATCCAGCTGTATCAATAATCACTTTAAACCACAATGGTCTGAATACACCAATTTGATGACAGAGATTGTCAGAGTGATCAAATAACAAGACCCAACAATACTTGTTGTCTATAAGAAATAAATATAAATAAAAACACTATCTTCATCTGTTTTGCTGCCGTAATAAAATAGCACAGATTGGGCAGTTTATAAAGAACAGAAATTTATGTCTCACAGTTCTGCAGGTTGGGAAGTCCAAGATCAAGGTGCTGGTAGGTTCCCTGTCTGGTGAGGGCCAGGTGCCTTGAACGCCGAATCCTCCAGAATGGAGGACTGCTGGATCTTCACATGGCAGAAGGGCAAAAAGGATAAACTCCCTCTGTCAAGCCCTTATATAAGGGCATCTAATCTGTTTCATGAGGACTCCACCCTCCTAACTTAATGACTTCCCGAAGGCCCCACCTTTCATGGTGTCATACTAATAGTGCCATTAAGTTTCAACATGAATTCCATGGAGGATGGGGGGTGTTTGTTTTTGTGTTTTAGAGACAGGGTCCCCCTCTGTCGTCCAGGCTAGAGTACGGGGGTGTAATCATAGCTCACTGCAAGCCTCGTCCTCCTGGGCTCGAGGAATCATCCTGCTTTAGCCTCCCAAGTAGCTAGGACTACAGACATTTGCCAGCACTCCTGGCTAAGTTTCAACATGACTTTTAGAAGGTACACATTCAAATTTTAGAAGGGACGCATTCTGCCTCTGGCCCCCACAAAGTCATGTCCTTCCCATGTGCAAAACATTCATTCCATTCCAACAACCCCCAAAGTCTTAACTCATTCCAGCATCAACTCAAAAGTCTAAGGTCCACGGTCTCATCTAAATCACATATGAGTGAGACTCAATGCATGATCCATCCTGAGGCAAATTTCCCTCCAGCTGTGACCCTACGAAACCAAACAACTTACGTGTTTCCAAAATACAACAGTGGGACAGGTGTAGGACAGACATTCCTTATTTTTTTTTCTTTTTTTTTTTTTCTTTTTTTAAAACAGAGTTTCATTCTTGTTGCCCAGGCTGGAGTGCAATGGTGCGATCTCAGATCACCACAACCTCTTCCTCCTGGGTTCAAGCGATTCTCCTGCCTCAGCCTCCCAAGTAACTGGGATTACAGGCGTGTACCACTACGCCCAGCTACTTTTGTAATTTTAGTAGAGACAGGGCTTCTCCATGTTGGTCAGGCTGGTCTCCAACTCCCGATCTCAGGTGATCTACCTGCCTCGGCCTCCCAAAGTGCTGGATTACAGGCGTAAGACACTGTGCTCAGCCCAGGACTGACATTTCTAGTCCAAACTGGAGCAATAAGAAAGAAGGAGTAACAGGTCCCAAGTAAGTCTAAAACCCAAGGCAAACAACATTAAATCCTAAGACTGGAGAATAATCTTTGACTCCATGTCCTCCCTTCCAGACACACTTCCCACAGGAGTTGGGCTCCCGAGCCCCTGAGCAGCCCCACTCCCACAGTTTTGCTGGGCCCAGCCTACACAGCAGCTCCTATGGGTTGGAATAGGGTACCTGTGGCTTTCCCAAGGCTGGCATTGCAAGTCCATGACTCAATGGGTCTGAGGTCTCAGGGGTGGTCCTGCCCCCACAATTCCACTAGGTATTGCCTTCGTGCGGGATCTCTGTGGCAGCCCTGTTCCTGCAGCAAGTCTTTGCCCGGGCCCTGGGTTGTCTGAGGCATCCTTTCAAATCTAGATGGAGGTAGCCATGCCTCCACAGCTCTTGCACTGTGCACCCTGCAGAATTAGCACTACGTGGACGCTGCCAAGGTTTATGGCTTGTGTCTTCCAGCTGCACCCAGGCTCGCATAGCAAAGATTTTAAATGGCCCTGGGCAGGAAATCCTGAGGTCCCACAGGTGCCCTAGGCACTCCCCCAATACCATTCTGCTTCTAAGGCCCTACCACTCAAAGCCTGTGATGGGCACAGCAGCCACAAAGACCTCCAAAATGCCTTTGGGTCATTCTCCCATTGTCTTGATGAATACCACCTGACTTCCTTCTATCCTTATTAATCTTATCAAACAGTCACTTGGCCACACCTTTGGTTTTCTCTCTAAACATGCTTTTTTATTCTTTACATGGCGAGGCTGAGAATTTTCCAAATCTCTACATTTTGCTTCTCTTTTTTATTAAGAAATTCCATCTTAAAATCGTTTCTCGGTTTGCATTTTACTATAAGCAGGTAGCACCCTGAGCACTTTGCTGCTTAGAGATTCCTTCCACCAAATATCCTAGTTCACCACTCTTTTTTTTGTTTGTTTGTTTGTTTTAAGTTCTGGGATACATGTGCAGAATGTGCAGGTTTGTTATATAGGTATACATGTGCCATGGTGGTTTGCTGCACCTGTCAACCCATCATCTAGATTTTAAGCCCCTCATGCGTTAGATATTTGTCCTAACGCTCTCCCTCCCCTTTCCCTCCCAGCCCCCAATAGGCCCCGGTGTGTGTTGTTCCCCTCCTTGTGTCCAACTCCCACTTATGAGTGAGAACACGCAGTGTTTATTTTTCTGTTCCTGTGTTAGTTTGCAGAGAATGGTGGCTTCCAGCTCCATCCCATGTCCCTGTAAAGGACATGATCTCATTCCTTTTTTTTGTTTTTGTTTTTGTTTTTGAGGCAGAGTCTCACTCTGTCACCCAGGCTGGAGTGCAGTGGTGCCATCTCGGCTCACTGCAACCTCCACCTCCTGGGCTCAAGTGATTCTCCTGCCTCAGCCTCCTGAGTAGCTGGGATTACAGGCTAATTTTTGTATTTTTAGTAGAGACAGGGTTTCACCATGTTGGCCAGGCTGGTCTCAAACTCCTGACCTCAGGTGATCCACCCACCTCCGCCTCCCAAAGTGCTGGGATTACAGACCTGAGCCACCACACCCGGCCAATCTCATTTTTTTTATGGCTGCACTAGTTCACCGCTCTTAAGTTTTGCCTTCCACTGAGTTCTAGGACATGGACATAACACGGCCAAGTTCTTTGCCACTTTGTAACAAAAATGGCCTTTCCTCCAGTTTCCAATTGGAAATTGGCAAATGTTTCTCATTTCCATCTGAGGCCTCATCAGAATAGTCTTCACTGTCCATATTTGCACCAGCATTCTGATCATGATCACTTAGGTAATCATTAAGAGAGAAGCTTTCCCTACATAGCTCTTCTTTTCTGAGCCTTTAGTGTAATAGAATCACCCTTCATCCTCCATTCACACCAATGTAAGTTTTTCCATCATTCACGTCAAAACCATTCCAGCCTCTATCCATTACCCAGTTTCAAAGCTGCTTTCCAGCTGGGCGCGGTGGCTCACACCTGTAATCCCAGCACTTTGGGAGGCCGAGGCAGGTAGATCACGAGGTCAGGAGTTTGAGACCAGCCTGACCAATATGGTGAAACCCTGTCTCTACTAAAAATACAAAAATCAGCCAGGCATGGTGGTGCGCGCCTGTAATCCCAGTTACTAAGGAGGCTGAGGCAGGAGAATGGCTTGAACCCGGGAGGTGGAGGTTGCAGTGAGCCGAGATCGCGCCACTGCACTCCAGCCTGGACGACAGAGCAAGACTCTGTCTCAAAAAAAAAAAAAAAAAAAAAAAGCCACTTCCACTAAGACCAAAACAATGCACCTCTCCACAATCTCTTCCAGAAGACAGAAGCAGAGGAAATACTTCCTAACTTATTCTATAAGTCCAGCATTACTGTGATACCAAAACCAGACAATGACATTATAAGAAAACTACAGACTGGCCCGGAACCCGGCGATATGGCTGCAGCTGTGTCCCGCGCCGCGTCTCTCTCCCCGCTGCTTCCCCTTCTCCTGGGCTTCCTGCTCCTCTCCTCTCCGCATGGCGGCAGCGGCCTGCACACTAAGGGCGCCCTTCCCCTGGATACGGTCACTTTCTACAAGGTCATTACCAAAAGCAAGTTCGTCTTGGTGAAGTTCGACACCCAGTACCCCTACGGTGAGAAGCAGGATGAGTTCAAGCGTCTTGCTGAAAACTCGGCTTCCAGCGATGATCTCTTGGTGGCAGAGGTGGGGATCTCAGATTATGGTGACAAACTGAACATGGAACTGAGTGAGAAATACAAGCTGGACAAAGAGAGCTACCCAGTCTTCTACCTCTTCCGGGATGGGGACTTTGAGAACCCAGTCCCATACACTGGGGCAGTTAAGGTTGGAGCCATCCAGCGCTGGCTGAAGGGGCAAGGGGTCTACCTAGGTATGCCTGGTTGCCTGCCTGTATATGACGCTCTCGCCGGGGAGTTCATCAGGGCCTCTGGTGTGGAGGGCCGCCAGGCCCTCTTGAAGCGGGGGCAGGACAACCTCTCAAGTGTGAAGGAGACTGAGAAGAAGTGGGCCGAGCAATACCTGAAGATCATGGGGAAGATCTTAGACCAAGGGGAGGACTTCCCAGCATCAGAGATGACTCGGATTGCCAGGCTGATTGAGAAGAACAAGACGAGTGATGGGAAGAAGGAGGAGCTCCAGAAGAGCTTAAACATCCTGACTGCCTTCCAGAAGAAGGGGGCCGAGAAAGAGGAGCTTTAAAAGGCCGTCTGTGGTTTTCCAGGGTTTGGTGGGGATAGGGAGGGGAGAGTTAACCTGCTGGCTGTGAGTCCCTTGTGGAATATAAGGGGGTAGTGGGAAAAGTGGTACTAACCCACGATTCTGAGCCCTGAGTATGCCTGGACATTGATGCTGATGTGACCATGCTTGGGATGTCTCTAGCTGGTCTGGGGATAGCTGGAGCACTTACTCAGGTGGCTGGTGAAATGACCCCTCAGAAGGAATTAGTGCTATAGAGGAGAGAGGAGTATACGGCCCAGGTCTTTGACAGGTATAATTCTCATTCAATTAAAGTTTCAGTGTTTTGGTTAAGTGGAAAAAAAAAAAAAAAAAAAGAAAGAAAACTACAGACTAATATCTCTCATGAACACAGATGCAAAAATCCACAAAATATAAGTAAATCAAGTCCAATAATGTATGAAAAGAATTCACCAACTGGGATTTATCCCAGATATGCAAGGCTGATTCAACATTTGAAAATCAATTAATATACCCTATCACATTAACAGTCTAAAAAGGAAAAATCACATGATCATATCAATAAACGCAAAAAAAAATTCAGCAAAACCCAATTCATGATACTCTCATCAACTAGGAATAGTGGTAAACTTCCTCAACTTGATTAAAAAAACATGTACAAAAACCCTATAGCTAACATATTTAATGTCAAACGTACTTACTAAATCAGAGTGTTATCATTGCATAGTGGAAACTCAGGTTGCTATGCAGGGGTGAAGATATTTCATCAGAAGGAAAAATAACACAGACTCCAGAATCGTTTCTAGTCATCCAACTATCATTTATTGTTCACTATTCTAGGAGTTGTAACACTTCTCAATATGTTCAGGAGAAATAAGAGGAGTAACTGTCTCATTACTAAACAATTGTGCACAGTGGGAGTAGAATGTCTTGACCATTAACTGCACAAAGCTGCTATGAGCAGAGGCACGATGGTCATGTTGACATGAACCAGGAAGTCTTAAAAGGGTAGATGGTTGGGGAAAAAGTGAGTGTATGACGACAGGCATAATCAGAGAACTCACAAGAGATGTCAAATTTAGGAACTTTGAATTGAGGATCTCAAATCACAGTAATGGATAAGATTGCTAAGGTAGTGGCTCTCAAAGAGGTTCATAGTAATATTAAGCTGTTGTTTGTTCTTGCTTCCCTCATTCTCTCATGGGTGTACAATGGAGTTTTCCAGAGGGTACATTATCACACCAGACTGAATGTAGAAGCACATAAGAGAATTCTGCTATTAAGCCAGACATTAGAGTATTTGCAAAAATGTTAAATAATGCCACTCTTTTCACTCTTTTTGTTTTGGAAATTATAGGTATTTTCCCATAAAAATATGGTATTAATATTAACAAGTATTGGGGTTATTATTGCTAATAAACAAATTAAAATTAAAATAAATATTTTTAAATGTTTCCATTTTGATCTTATAAAATACATTTAAAGCCAGGTGCAGTGGCTCATGCCTATAATCCCAGAACGTTGGGAGGTTGAAGCAGGAGGATTGCTTTAGCCCAGGAGTTCAAGACCAGCCTGGGCAACATAGTGAGACCTCGTCTCTAAAAAAAAAAATTTTTTTTAATTAGTTAGGCATGGTGGTGCATACCTGTAGTCCCTGCTAATCAGGAGACTAAGGAGGGAGGGTGGCTTGAGCCCAGGAGTTCAGGGCAAGCCATGATGGTGCCACTACACTCCAGCTTGGGCGAGAGAGCAAGGCCCTGTCTCAAAAAATAAAAATAAAATAAAATCTTATATTTTAGTCTTTAGATTTACAGAAAAATTGCAAGGATAGTACAAAGTGCCCTTATATCCCAGTTTTCCTGATTATAAACATCTTTCTTACACTACAAATGTATGGCACAGTTGTCACAATCCTGGACCAATACTAATACATTATTATTAACTAAAGTCCATACTTTGTTCAGAACTCCTCAGTTTTTCCCCAATGTCCTTTGCCTTTTGCAGGATCCTATCCAAGATATAATATTACATTTACTTGTCATGTCTCCTTAGGCGCCTCTTGGCTGTGTAAGTTTCTCAGACTTTCCTTGTTTTTGATGACCTTGACAATTTGGAGGAGTACTAGTCAGGTATTTTATAGAATGTCCTCCTGGTGGAATTTACCAGGTGTTTTTCTCATGATTAGACCGGGGTTATGAGGAGGAGGACCACAGAGGGAAAGTGTTGTTTTATAGTATCATTTCAAGGGTACATACTACCAACCTGACACTGGTATGTTGACCTTGATCACGCAGTGAGGTTGTATTTGTCAGCTTTCTCCACTGTGAAGTTGCTTTTCCCCTCCACACTCCCCGTCTGTACTATACGCTTGGAAAGAGGTCACAATGCATAGCCCGCACTTAAGTGGTAGGGAGTTGTATTTCACCTCCTTCAGGGCAGAATACCCACATACATTATTTGGAAGTCTGTATGGGAAATTTGTCTCTTCTCTTCCATTTGTTTATTCATTCAATCATTTATTTGTATCAGCATGGACTTATGTATATTTAATGTTATGCTTTGGGTTACAATCGAAAACTCTTTTATTTTGTTGCCCAAATTGTCCAGTTTTGGCCACTGGGAACTTTTCAGTTGGCTCTTCCTTATGTTAATTTTTAACATGGATAGCTATTACCCACATAAACAAAAGCTCTTTGGGGTCCTCGATAATGTGTGAGTGTAAAGAGCTCCTAAGACCAAAATGTTTGAGAACCACCGCTCTAGGGATCCTCTGGCTGACCCAAATCCCCGGTGTGTGTGCGCGCCTCGTCTGCAGGCGGGAGCTGTGGTCTGGTAGAAGCAAAGTAGGCCACACTCGCCTGCCCTTGGGAACCCCCACTTCTCCGTGCCACGCCCGCTCCTAAGGTTTTCTCCCGGTCTGAAACGCGGGGGTCCCCAAGAAGACGAAGCTCAGGCTGCCATGCCTTTCCCGCGAACGCCACGGCGCGGCGCCCGGCTCACAGGGCGAGTCGCCCACCCGCGAGTCGGGAAGGGCCCGGCATCTTGGCTAAAGCTCAGCGTTCTCCTCTGGGGCTGGGGCCCTGGCCAGGCCTGGCCTGAGCGGTCTCCGCTCACTCTGCGGCTCGCTCTCCCGGGCTACTCCGGCGCGCAGGTGCTGCGCCCGCGGGAGAGAGCGATCCTGCGGCCGTCGCGGACACCGGGAGGAGCCGCCCAGCTCTCCTCTCGGGAGCGCGTCTCGGTGCCCTCCAGCTGCCGGTCCCTGCTGAAAGCATCCGGACAGCTCCCCGGGCCGCGGCCCTGGGGCCCGCCAGAGCCCTGCCCTGCACCCCACTCTTCCCTCTCTGGCCCGGAGGGCTGCGCCGGGCAGACCCTTTCCTCTGCAAGACAGAGACGAGCAGCGATAAACGACTAAAGCTGGAGACCCGGCTAATTGATACAATAAGTTCTCTAATTGCCTCGAAAATAAGGTAATGATTTGACAGAGGGAATGCTTTGATCTTATCAGGCAAGAGAGACCTCTCCAAAGGAAACCTCAGAGAAGGGCTGGAGGCCTCGGACTTGGGGGTGTAAAGCCCAGTGCTTTCCTCACCCTCCCCCAACCCTCTGTGTCCACGGTCCCCAGCCTCACCCTCCGGCTTTTCACAGAAAGACCCTTCTCCTGTGATGACTGGAGGAGAGTATACACACATAACACATGGGTTAGGAGAGGAGGAGGGGGTGGGTTCTGGGTTTTTCAGGAACAGGAGGACGGCTGAAATGATTGGTCCAGTTTTAGAGAGGCTATAGAGAAGGAAATTGGGGGAGAGGGGATTACAGACAGAGACTATGGAAAACCTGACTTGGCTCAAGTCTGATGATGTTTCTTACACAGTGAGGGCTGCTGATTTGAGCTTTTCAGGCAGGAGGGAGTAACAAAGGGAGGAGAACTTTGAGTGTCCTGCCTTCTCCAAGAATCTGCACACACACTCACACACACACCATTGCTCTGCGCTGTGGGTGTCCCTGCCTGGCAGAGGCCCCAGCACAAAGAGGATTAGAGAGATGAGCTAATCTGGTTTGTATCCCAGACATGGCCCCAGAAAGGGACCTTGTCCACCCTGATATGTAAGGATGTGAAGGAGTGAGGAGTCTTTCTTTGGGGGCCTGCTGGCTGACAGTACCAGAGACCCCACTCCACTGGAGTCCCTAGGATACTGCAGTCCTGACTTCAGGGTCACATTTAGGAAGCAGAAAGACGGTCCCACAGACGGAACTAGATCTCTACCCTACTTGTTTCACCAGTGGGGAAACTGAGGCCTGAACCGGGAAAGTGATTTACAGAGTCATGCCAATAGTGCATGGCTGAGTTGGGTGAAAAAACCCTCAGGTTTTCTGACTTTTTCTGGTCCAGTGCTCCCTGTACCATGTTGCAGGAGCTGCAAGGGGGAGGTATGAGACAGAGAGAGGGCAAGAGAAAGAAAGAGACAAAGACAAAAGCAAAGATTCACACCAAGGAAAATAAGGGGCGCGCACCCACACACACATGCACAGAGAGACGGAGAAAGACACAGAGAGTCAGAAAAGACATGGAGAGACAGGTGGAGAGAATGAAGAAAGAGCAAGACAAACGGTCATACAGATTCATACAGAGAGATACACACGGAGAGACAGGGAGTGACACAATCTGACAGGGAGACAGGCAAGAGACAGGGATTCAGAAAGAGAAGGACAGAGACATTCAGACAGGGAGGGGGAGGCAGGCCAACTGAGACACAGAGAGACAAATGAAGACAGGGAGATAAACACAAGAGACAGATGCAAATAGAAGCAGAATGACAGAAACATGAGCCAGAGAGAGACCCAGTGAGATGGAGACTCAGAGAAGAGACACGGGGAGAGTATGAGAACAAGAGGCAGAGTGAACTGAGGAAGGCAGAGTGGGAGGGAGGCAGGCCATGCCCTCTGCAGATATTTGTCCAATAGAAACAACTCTCACTTCCAGATCATTCTAGGGCCCGGAACAGGTGGTAGGGAGAGAAAGAGAGCTCAGTGCTTAGCCTGTGTGATACAGGCAGATTGGGAACCCTCCCTTGGGGAGAGGCTGGTCAGTGACCACCCAGGATCCCAGCAGCACACCCACTGGCCTCACACAGAACCTGGGCCACCCGCCCAGAATGGCCGTCAGCCCGCCCACCGCCTGGCTCCAGTCTGATTACAGCCAAAGTGCCAAAAGGCTCCAGACACCCCCATTCCCTGCCCCCATCATCTCACCTCCCCAAGCCTCCTCTCTTCCTTCCCCTTTAGATCCCTCTCTTCCTTTCTTCCTGGTCCTCAGGGGAGCAGTTTGTGCCCCTGTTTAGCCACTAGCTGTGAGGAAAGGGGTCCTCGTCCATCAAGCCCCCTTTCCTGGTTTGGGGCTGGATGCTCCTTCCCTCCAAAGCCCTCTTGGTCTGGCCTCTTTGAGACACGTTCCACGCCTCGCCTAAGAGCTCATAAATACCAAGGAGAGGCCAGCCAGGCTGTGTACAAAGCGTGGATCCCCACTCTCCCCCCTGCCCCCCCCCCCCCCGCCCTTTAACAGCTCCTGGGTTCCTCCCAAGCTTCCTTTACTTCCCCAGACACCTGCATGGGGTGGCAGGGCAAGAGGTGAGGCATTAGTTACCTGTGTGAACCTGGCCCTATTTCAAATAAGACCTGCCTCGGTTTGCAAAGAAATCTCAGGAAAGGCGTCTCAGGGCCCCTTGTGCAAGCAGCAGGCTCAGGAATTCCTTGACTCCCATCCAAACCTCCCCCCAGCCCCTTCTTGGCCTTTCTCTCTGCTCATTACCATCCACACCACCTCCCACCCACCGGGAAAAAGAGAAGGTCATCGCCAAAGGGGCCCAGGGAAGGGGAGCCTTCTGGAGGATAGAGCAGGGCGGGGTAAGAGCTGTTTACCCACACCCCAGCTCCCCTTAGCTCATCTCCCCTCCCATCCAAGGGCCAGCAAAAATTCAAAATCATTCAGCCACGCATAGCTGAGAACAGAGTGAAGAGAAATCTTAACTCTGCCCCACGAGAGAGCAGAGCATAAGGTGATATCAAGGGTGAGAGTGGACCCTTCTTCTTTGGTCACCCACTTTCGAAAGGACAGAAGGAGGCTCTAGTGCCACTATGAGGAAGAGGGTGGACCCGACTCTGCTGGCTGGGTAGACCTGGCAGCCTTGAGGGGACCTGGGATTCTTCCTCAGGTCTCTGCTGATACAGTTCACCATGTCTGCAGCACGACCCTTGAACCTCAGCAGAGCCTAGTGTGCCACCAGCAGACAGTTTTATTATATTTCCATGAAAATGCCTTGGGCGTAATGCCTTTTGCTCCTTGTTATTTAGGATACCCTGGCCAGTGTTGGGCACACAGCAGGTGCTCAGTAAGTGCTGACTTGACTCCATGCAGGGTTCTACAGACCAGAACTTAACTCTCAGACCAGTGACTCCTCCCTCTGGCTCCCAGAACTGAGAATGACAGTGTGGAATAAAATGAAGATGCAGGTCAGGAGCTAGCTTGAGCCTCTGGCCTTGACCCTCTGCCTGGCAGCCCCACAACAGGCCTTTGCGTGAGGAGCTGAGCTCTCCAGTAGTGTCTAGGACCTTGAGACTGGAAGTTTATTTTGAGATTTGAAGCTCCAAAGAGGCAGATCCCAGAAAACCTCTTCTCTGGCTCCATATTTGTTCTCTAGTTAAGTGGTTGAGTGCAGCTCTTGCAGTCAGCTGGCTCCTGCAGCCTGGAATTCCTCCTGGGGAGCGGGGGACTCAGAGGAGAGGGGACGAAGCAGCAGCAGGAGCCAAGCCCCAGCCTAGGTTGTCCACTCTGGGGGCAGAGGTGACTTGTAAACCTTAGAGAGAAATCTAGTCCCCTCACCCACTTCCTTCCCTCTCAGAGCTGCTGATGTTTCTGGCCACCCCCTGCCCCTGGCCCCCACCACCCTTCAGCTCAGAAACATGCTTTTAATTTTTTTAAAATTTCTATTTATTTATTTTGAGACAGGGTCTCACTCTGTTGCCCAGGATGGAGTGCAGTGGTGCATTCATGCCTCACTGCAGCCTTGACCTCCTGGGCGTAAACTATCCTGTTGCCTCAGTCTCTCAAGTAGCTGGGATCACAGGTGTGCGTGACCACACCTGAGTAATTTAAAAATTTTGGGGGGGTCTCACCGTATTGAATAGGCTAGTCTCTAACTCCTGTGCTCCAGCCATCCTCCCACCTCGGCCTCCCAATGTGCTGGGATTATAGGCGTAAGTCACCAAGCCTGGGCCTCAAAAACATGCTTTAATACTTGAGCATCTGTGTTGTGCCAAGACACAGTCCCACTTGACTATAAAGACAGCTCAGGCCAAAGAAGGGGCCTCTGAAGTGATTTGGGGGCTCATGTGGGCGAGTCCACTCTAGGTTAGGGCTGATGTGATCATATTCAGCCAACTTTCTCTCTCCCCGCTCTTCCCACCAACCCCAGGCCCATATGTAGAAATAAACACAGGGCCAGAGTCACACCCAGGTCTAAACACACAGGGGAGTCTGGGAGAGGCTGCTGGAGCTCCAAGACTGCCCTGTGTCGGGATGGGGCCGGGCTGGGAGGAGGTGAAAGAGTGGTCCAAGGAAAGGGGCCCAGCCAAGAATGAGCCTGGGCTCATTCCTCTCCCACCTGCCCCTCTCAGGAAAACTAGGCACAGCGTCTGTGCCTTTCTAAGGAAATAGACGGGCCAACTGGAGCCCGCCTGACAAAAAGAAAGGGAGAGAAGGGGAAGAAAACAAGTTAGCTGGTTGGTCACAAAGGATATAGTCCCAGTTTCTGTGCCAGGAAGTCGGCCCTGAGAGGTCTCTGTATTCAGTCCACTCCAACTCCCATCCAACTCCAGCCCAGCCCCCACTTTCCACCCAAGTGGGGAGCACTGCCTCCCATTCATGACTTGGAGCACCTCAGGGACTCATCTGAATTCTCTTCCTCCGTGGCACACTCCGCTCCAGCTGGGTGGCCTTTTCGATAGCCCTCATACACCAGCCCACTCCTGCCTTTGGGTCCCTGTACCGGCTCTGCACTCGGCTTGGGATGCTCTTCACCAGGAAGCTGCCTGGCTCATTTCCTCACCTCCTTCAAATCTCTGCTTGAATGTCACCTTAATGAGGCCTACCCTGATCATCCTAGTTGCAACTGTAACCATCCCCTTGATTGTGCTCTCTTTACCACTGCACTTACTACTTTCTAACATGCTCTGTTTTACTTCTGATGTTTATTGTTTACGGTCTATCCTCCTGCAATAGAATGCAAACTCCATGAGGGCATAGATTGTTCACCAATGTGCCCCTAATGCCTAGCACAGTCCCAGCATGTGATAGGAAATAAGTATTTGTTGAATCAATGAATGCACTCAGCACCTTACCACAGAAAGTGGGGGTAAAGGAGTGTCACTGTAGGTTGGGGACAGGAGAGAAGTGCTTGCAGCTCCTTCCCGCTCTGCCCGCCTGGCCATCACCCACAGAAGATGGGGCTGCAGAGTGAGGGGCGCTAGGACTAGGAGGCGGTGGGAGATAGGATAAAAGTTCCTCTGAAACCATCTCCACTATCTCTGTCTCTGAGATGTCTGCCCTGTGTCGGGAGGGGGCCGGGCAGGGAGGAGGTGAAAGAGTGGTCCAAGGAAAGGGGCCCAACCAATAATGAGCCTGGGCTCATTCCTCTCCCACCTGCCCCTCTCGAGAAAACTTTAGGTTCCTCTGAACCTAAGCCAGCTGCACCCCATCTGCTTACACTCGGGAGGCACCTCTAAGGCCACCACCGCCCCCAACCCCCAGCCAAGGACTGACAGTGAATTTGGGGTTGGGGAGCATCGGCAGTAACTAGTTAGTTGTTTACACCAGGACTTTAAAATCACATGAGGAGGCAGGAAAGACACCTGCGAGGTGGGAGAAACTGAGGCTGAAGAAGGGACTGGAGCGGGACCCCAGGTGAACTCTGAACTCTCGAAGTTGGAAGGCCAAGGATTTTAAAAAGAATTTTAGTTCCAAGGGCCACTGTGCCCGCAGGGGCTGTACCTGCTATCCTGGGAGGTTTGAGGGTTGGGGTAGTGGGGAGAGGAGAGTCACTTACGGCAGACTGCACCTCCCCACCCCTTCCCGATTTACCACGCCCCCAGGCGATCTGCGGGCGGAGGGAGGGTGAGAGAGCAGTGGGGAGGAGGCACGATGGGAAGGCGAAGGAGGGAAAAAGCTCCAGGGCTTCCACCCTCTCAGCAGGACCCCCACCCTGGCCTCTGGTGCGGGAAAACCTCCCAGCTGTTTCTGATTCTTTCATACTCTCAGCCCCGCCCGAGAGGGTGGAGGACCGAGGCACAGAGGGGGAGCGGGGAGAGACTGAGCTCCGCCGAGCCCGGGCGTAAGGGGCGGGGAGTCCGCAGGTGCCCCCTTAACGTCGGCAGTCGATTCCCGGTCCGTAAAGAAAAGCACCCGGGCCGCGCAGGCCGGGCAGGCAGGAGCCAGGTCTAAACGTGATGCGTTGGGGGTGGGGGGTGCAGTGGGTCGGAGGAAGCAGGGCGATGAGCTCTAGCTGAAAGCATCCCCCGCCCGAAGCCGACTGCCCACGGCGCCCCTGTAGGCAGTGTTGAAAAGGTAGTCAAGACCCCCAACTCCCGGTGGCGGGGACTCCACCCATTTCACAGAAGCGCAAGGATGGAGGAAATGAGTGCATCCTTCGTGCTCAGCGCCAGTGTCACTGTAGGTTGGGGACAGGAGGGAAGTGCCCGCATCCCCTTGTTCCGCCAGCCTGGCCGTCACCCACAGAAGTGGGGCTGCCGATTGAAGGGCGCTAGGACCCGGTGGCGCGGTGTCGGCAGGGACTGGGCGCTCCGGGCGCAGGAGGGAGCCGCGGCGCCCCGTCGCAGCGCGCGGGAGCAGGTGGGGGAGCGGTGCGGTGGCGCGCTGGAGCCCCGAGGGGCGGAGGCGGCCGCTACACCTAGGGCGCCGCGGAGCGCCCCGGGCTTGGCGCGGGCGGAGCCGCCCTAAGGGCCGCGCGTGTCCCCGGCCTCGGCCCCGCCCCGCCCCGTCCAATGAGAGCCCGCGGCCGAAGGGGCTGTCCGCACACTAGGCCCGCAGCTCCCTTCTGCGCCGCAGACCCCCTGACATCGCACCCGGTGCTCAGGCAGCGGGCCCCAGATCCCGGGTTCGGCGCGCCGTCGTCGGCTTCCGGACACTACAACTTGCGCCCCTCTCTGGGACCCTGCTCCCGGGCTCTGGACCCCAGGTGACCCTAGGTCCCCAGCCGCCGGCGAACCCCATGGCCCCCCAGGGGGGTGAGGTAGGAGCAGCGTGAGTACCCCTAGAAGGTGCCCCGTCCACGCCCCTCCGGGCTGCGCGGCGGGAGTCTTCGGGGAGCTATGCTGAGACCGGGTGGTGCGGAGGAAGCTGCGCAGCTCCCGCTTCGGCGCGCCCGCGCCCCGGTCCCTGTGCCCTCGCCTGCGGCCCCCGACGGCTCCCGGGCTTCGGCCCGCCTAGGTCTTGCCTGCCTTCTGCTCCTGCTGCTGCTGACGCTGCCGGCCCGCGTAGACACGTCCTGGTGGTAAGTGGGGCTCTTAGGCTGGGCGGGTGAGGCGCTTGGTAGGAGAGGCCCGGAGGCGCCTGGAGGGATTGGCTGCTCACTGGACCGGGCTGTCGCTTCGACAGAGTTGGAGAACATTCGGGCAGGACTGTCACTGAAATCTGAAGTCCCCGGGTGGCGGGAGGGTGAGGCGCCGCGTCTTACACGCCTGGTGAGAAAGGCGCGGGGCATTTGGAGCCAGGACGCCCGGTGGTCGCGGCTCCTTAGGCCTCCGTGTGCTGTACCCCATCTATTTCAGCTCAAGCTCCTTAGGGCAGAAGCTACCTTCCGAGTTTCCCTCAGGGTGAGTTCAAGGAACCAATGACCTTCCAGGGGCCGCAGTAGCTTAGCCGGGGCCCCAAACGTCTAAGGTCGCCCTCTGAGAGGTGGAGAAAGGGGCAGCTCGCTAGTCTAGCCCACCCATACCACAGGAAGGCTTTGGTGAGGCAGCAGCACCCAGCCGAGGCTTAGAAATGGAATTGAGGCAAAATTTACCCCATTAGCTCCCACAATTAAAACAAAATGCATGGGTTTGCATTATCTAGGCGTTTGTCTTTGGCCACCGTTTTGAGGCTGTCACTTGGAAAATTTGTCTCCCTCCCTTCTTCCTATTCTTTCCTATCTCCCATTTCTCCCCTCCAAGAGCCAGAGGGCTGCGGAGTCCAAAGGTACTAAGAGAACCCCTCCCCAGATTTCTTGCAGGCCCTAGACTCCAGACACTTCACAAGAGGGCAGATGAGGCAAAAAGGCGTTACAGATCCACTGGATGTCTGGTGTCTGTTCTTTTTAGAATCCTCCCTGCCCACTATTCCTTGGATGGCACTCATCACCTTCCCGTAGGAGAAGGAGCTGCTTTCTCTTCTTCCCCACCCTGGGGAGAGGGCAAGGCAGGGAGAGTTGAACCTAGAAAAGACTCAGTCTTTCCTCTTCACCCCGCAATCAAACTGGCCTGTTGGAGTGGGCTATTGCCCCTCTCCACCATGCAGTGCCCCCCTTCCTTTCCTAACTCCGTTCTTTTTCCCGTGTAAGCCCCCCTCCCCCAAGTGTAGTCTCTTCTCCCCTTGCACCCTGTGGCTTTTCTTCTCTTGACTTGGAATCTTGGCTGAAGGGTGAGGGGTAGCTGGCCGAGGGGCCGCCAGCTTGGGCTGCAGATTCCTATCATTTCAAGATGCGTCTCTCCTCATCCCAACCCCCACTCCCTGTTTTCCTGTTTCAGAAAAATCTCTCTTTTGGATTTTTTTTTTTAATCTCTGTAGTGTTGGGGAAGGCTGGGAGGGGGGGTTCTGGATGGGGGAACAGAGAGGCCTATATCTTACATCTGGCTTGAAACATTCTTTTAGAAAGGGAAAGGGGAGAAGGGGGATGAGAAAAACCTTTCAAAGTTTTGAGTGAGATCAAAGCCACCTTTTGCCTTCATGAGCTTGGTCTGGCTGGGGACTTGGCATCTTTAGGGTCTTTGCTGAGATAACGTGAAGTGACCACTGCCCATCTTTATCTGGCCCAGATGGCAGTTTGCTTTTTGGGACTCTTGATCGCTTCTTACCAGTTTGGGATGTAGTCTGGGGGACCAATTGGTGCTTGGGTGAGGAAGTGTCACTCTGGTAATTTCAGCATCCTGGCAGCGGTTCCTAAAGACCCAAATGGGGGTCTTCCCAGTCCCCATTTTGTACCCTTGACTACTCCTTCTCCCTTTTCCTTTCTCCCTCTACTACCGTCCCCTGATGTGGTTCATATTAAAGATTCTGGAAAAAATTCCTGGGTGAAAGAGCTAGGGAGGGAGGGAGGTGACACACAGAGTGACTTAGCAGCCCTTGTGAAAAGGAGGAAGGCTGCAACAGGGCCAGGCTGGGAAGTGCGTACAGAGGTTGTTTCAGCCTCCTTGCTCTACACCTGTCATAGTTACAGGCCCAGATGCCTGCCTCAGTGATCACCACTTGTGGGATAAGGTGAAAAGCTACCTTCTAAAGGCAGGCTAAGCCCCCAGGCTTTTCTCTTAGGAAAAAACCAGCAAGACTGATGTTCGTACAACCCGTGGAAGAGAAATGCGTGTTGACTCTGGTGCGTCCATGTTCCACTCTGGAGCAGAAGGCCATCATTTTCACCAGTTAATAGTTGGATTTTTCTTATAGCTTGAGATTCTTCCCGTTACTCTCTAACCACTGCCCTCCCTCTATCTATCCTAAACAGACCAAGAAATAGGGGGGTCCGGCATGGGCTTTCCTGTTCCATTTTGCATTCTGTAGGGTGTTGGATGTAGGGAATCACGAGAACAGGATTGTGTTCATAAGCTCACAAAGGGAGAGAAACACAAAGTGGTGTCATATTGTTAGCATTACTGTTAGCAACAGCAGTTGCTTTTAATAAGCCCTTACTGAGCTTCAGGTACTATGGCCAAACACCTTATGAGCATGATCTTTGTCAATCTGAAATAATCCAGTGAGATAAGTTCTATAATTATCATCCTTATTTCACAAATGAAAGTGATGCATTAAGAGCAGATTCATGGAGGCTAACAGTGTTATCCCTTTGTTCAAAGTCCTATATGTGGTGGGCTGAACCATGTACACTAGGGGCTGTACACGAAAGGAGGAAAGAAAAAAAAAGTGGATCCTTGGCCCATTTGTGTCTTTAATATACAAACATAAAACATCTGCAGATAGGCTGGCAACTGTTGACAAGGAAAGCTGTGATGGAAATGGGAGTTGATGGCTGACTAGAGGGAGAAGGGAGTTGGGGATAAATCAGAACAGTTAGGTGTTTATTATAGTGATTGCATACCTACTATGTGTCAGGCACTGTTCTCAGTACTGGGGATACTGAAGTGAACAAAACTGACAAAAAGCCCTGCCTTTGTGGAGCAGTGCATCCAAACCATGTGGGGATCTTGGTGAAATGCAGATTCTGATATGGTAGGATTCTGATACTGTATAGATACAGTATCTGTATCTATAATACAGATACTGCTGTTCTGGGGACCACGCTTTGAGTAGCAAGGAGCTAGAGTAGTGTATGCTTCACTTTGTCAAATGAAGGGATGTGAATTGTCCAAAAGCATGTGAAGAGAAGCATTCTGGGGCAGGAAGCTGGGAAGGAAGTGAAGAACTTCCAGAAGGAAAAAACAAAGCTAGAGTCGGGGCATCTAACACTCTACCAGACCATGAGGTGGGAGATGCCTTAAATATCTTTGTATCCCTAACATCTGAGCTCAGTGCTTGGCACATGGTAGGCATTTTGCAGTCTGGTGTTGAACTGAGAGGAAGATGGGGTTAGCCTCAGGCTCAGCTTTATTGGAGGCCTCCTACACTAACTACAAGGGGCCGACTGCTGGAGAGCAAGCAAGCGCCTTGCCCTGTGGCGTCTTGAGGCCATTACATAGTGGAGTAAGGGTGGTAATAGAGACACTTAATTATCTTCCCATCTTAGATACTGAACAGATGTTCCCACACTCAGTGAGGATGTAATAAAAAGGACCTATGTGGGCTGCAGCAGAATGGACTTAAGTCAGACCACAAGAAGGACTTTTTGCCCGAGTTTGGCCTGCCCCACTCCAGACTGTCTCACGAGGGCTGGGTTATTGGTCTGTCATTCCCATCCAACCCTCCTCACCCAAGCCCCAGTAGGAAAAAAAAAAAACAACAACAACAAACACCCATTGCCTAGAGCAGTACTTGGGCTGAATTAGGGAAGCTGAACAGTGGTGAGACAGGGACAAGCTCCAACTCCAACGGTCTTGATTCTCCAAACAAAGCACCACAGCAGTGGGTGTAACTCTGGGCTGTGCGTCAGGCAGCCCTTTCCGGCCTGGCCCTGCCTGGGGTGTTTATTTTGTTTGTTCCTGGAAGCTGTTGCCCTGATGGACAGTGCTGGGGATGCTGATTCCATGGGATTTGTTAGGGGAGGGCCAGCCCTCTCACCCCTTCCCCGGGACAGATGGGCCCCATCAGCCCTGCTGAGTTCCCGAGGAGGCAAGTATCAGCCCTCCTTGTGTTTGTTTGAGTTGGTGTCACCAGTGGTGATCCAGTCTGTGGGTGAGGGCCGGCTGTGGGAATGCGGGGGGGCAGTAGGGGGGGACACAGAGCCCAGGGCAGTCTAGCTTTTCCCCTCCCCACACCAGCTGCCCTCCCTTCTCCTCACCCACTTCTAGGCCCATTTTGGGGCTGTTCCCAAACCACAGGCTCATTCATAGCTCAAACCAAGTCTTTTCTGTCTGCAGTAGCAGTTGCTCTCCATGGCCCCCACCTGTTCAAAAAAGGGAGGGAGGACAGCCCTTTGATGCGTTCTGGACAGGAGAATAGAAAGTTCCCAGCAAATCAAGGAAGGTGCTATGGGGTTAAAGGGAGAGAAAGAGAATGAGAATGGAGCTGGGCTGTTGAGCTGAAGGAAGTGGGCAAATGGGTCAGATCTCATTTGGTGGCCTTTTGGGGAAAATGGGTGATATACTCCTGTTTTCTCTCTGAAATATTCTTCCTGAGGCTTGTGGTGGGATCCAGGGTTAAAACTTAGTGAAGAGAAAATATTGCCTTGAGAAACAATAATAACTCTGGCAACCCACCTATTCTTTAGTAGCCCATCTGAATTGACCTTCTTTTAATTGTTCATATTGGACAGACTGGAGACTGGAGTGTGGGGAGAGTCACCCTCTTACTTATCTTGGCCTTTGGCTTCCCACTGCAAACAGCCTGTGCAGTTCCATCCAGGTTGGGGAAGATGGTTTTAAAGGTTCATTAGTTAAGAAAGGTCCTAGCCGGGCGCGGTGGCTCAAGCCTGTAATCCCAGCACTTTGGGAGGCTGAGACGGGCGGATCACAAGGTCAGGAGATCGAGACCATCCTGGCTAACACGGTGAAACCCCATCTCTACTAAAAAATACAAAAAACTAGCCGGGCGAGGTGGCGGGCGCCTGTGGTCCCAGCTACTCCGGAGGCTGAGGCAGGAGAATGGCGTGAACCCGGGAGGCGGAACTTGCAGTGAGCTGAGATCCGGCCACTGCACTCCAGCCTGGGCGACAGAGCCAGACTCAGTCTCAAAAAAAAAAGAAAGGTCCTGGGGCCTGGAAATAAAGGGTTTGAGGAGGAGAGTAGAGGGTGGGATCTTCCTCCCCAGACCTCACAATTGGGAATGAGGATTTTTTTTAGCTCCACGGGTCTGACTAGAGCTGTAAACATTACTCAAATTGCTCACTATGTCTCTTCCCACGAGCCCCTCCCTGTCACCGTTCCCCTGCTGTCAAACCATATCTTCGTGGACCAGCCATGCAGGACACCCCTGTTAATGGGAGCATAAGAGTGTTGTCTCAGATCCTTATTTTGTTAGTTTATGTTTCCATGAAGCTCTTAATGTTTATTAAATAAACAATGAGTTTGTGTGACATGCCCACAGCTTCTGTGTATGTGACACATGCCTAGCCTGTGTTCTGGGAGTGTGTGTCACTTTGGCCTTTGGCTGGGGAACTGGTGATGGTGGGAGGCCACTCAATTACTCTCTCTGCAACTGTATAACTATACTTCTTCCGAACTGTGGGAAATGATTCTACTCATCAGCTTTATGGAATGTGGGTTAGGGAGAGGGGACAGAATCTCTTCAAGGTCTGGATGCTAAACGTACCCCTTCCTTATTCCCTTCCAATGCAGAAAAAGGGCTGGGATGTTCTGACAGGGCCATCTCCGCCTTGCAGGTACATTGGGGCACTGGGGGCACGAGTGATCTGTGACAATATCCCTGGTTTGGTGAGCCGGCAGCGGCAGCTGTGCCAGCGTTACCCAGACATCATGCGTTCAGTGGGCGAGGGTGCCCGAGAGTGGATCCGAGAGTGTCAGCACCAATTCCGCCACCACCGCTGGAACTGTACCACCCTGGACCGGGACCACACCGTCTTTGGCCGTGTCATGCTCAGAAGTAGGGGCCTCTTCCATTCTGTGTCAACTCCTTCCCTTTCTGTGCTGGGGGTGGTGAGTGGAAAGGGTAGGAAAGATCTCCCCTCTCCTCTCCCACACACTGTTTCATAATCAGAGGAAGAATTGTGGGCACAGCCCAGGATATAATTGGGAACAGACTCTTAGCACCTTAGATTTGTAGACAGGGGCTCCTCTAAATCCTAGTGCTCTGGGACAAGACCAAGATAAAGCATTCCCTAGAACCTCCATCTTTCTCCCTCATTTTCCTTGTCCTCTCCAATCCCCAGCTTGGGAGGCTACCATGTACTGTAAGGCTGAGGTCTACCATAGGCCCTCTGTTCTTAACACCACCATCACTATCATCACCCCAACACTCCCAGCACTACAGTAATGGGAACAAGAGATAAACAGAAAGGTGATATGTAAATATTTGGAGAGTCAGTGGCTTGGCCTCAGCTCAGCAAAAAAGATAAATAGAGCTAGACAGTAAACTAGGAGAAAGGGAACAAAATGGGAATCTGGAGGTGTCAGGCATACAGGGGCGATCATTCATCAGTCTCCAAGAGCAGGGAGGGAGAGCAAGCAGGCAAGGGAAGGTAGCATGGATCTCTAAACAGGCTGACCCCTGGGCTGGGGTCTCCATTGTGGGGGAACTGTCCAGCAGAGTGGGCCTGAAAAGGCCTGGAATGTGGACTAAGGCAGGCTTAGCTGAGCCAGGGCTAGCACTCAGTGGGAGGGGATGATTCACCAGGAGAATTTTCAATGGACGGACACAGGGAATTTGGCAGGAAACAAGAGTATAGGTCAGCTCAGAAGGTCAGATATACAAAGAAGTGGATGGAGAGTAGTGAAGGCTGAGGGGAAGAGGTCAGATACTCTGGGGAATGCTCTTGGAAATGAAAGGCACCTTGAATAAAGGGGGTGTAGGGGTGACTCTGGGAAAGAAAAGGAGGGAAGAGGTTTCAGAGTCAGAGGTTGTATGGGCTGAAGAAGGGGACAGACATGGGCCTCCTTCCTGAAGCACACCTCTACAATTCTCTCTCTAGGTAGCCGAGAAGCAGCTTTTGTATATGCCATCTCATCAGCAGGGGTAGTCCATGCTATTACTCGTGCCTGTAGCCAGGGTGAACTGAGTGTGTGCAGCTGTGACCCCTACACCCGTGGCCGACACCATGACCAGCGTGGGGACTTTGACTGGGGTGGCTGCAGTGACAACATCCACTATGGTGTCCGTTTTGCCAAGGCCTTCGTGGATGCCAAGGAGAAGAGGCTTAAGGATGCCCGGGCCCTCATGAACTTACATAATAACCGCTGTGGTCGCACGGTCAGTACTCATGTCTGTGTAAGTACACTCATATTTGCTGGGGGTGACCAGTATGTGTGACCATGGACTAAATAAATGTGAAAGTGGAAGAGCTGAAGGCTTTTGGGTCACTTCCAAAAGCCCCAACATCCTGGGACAGGAGCACTAAATGCAAGGGAGATTGGGAATGCCTAGGGTCAACCAGGTGCCTGAAGAGTCTTCACACAGGTGGAAAGTAGGAAAAGGTGGAGAAAAGAAGTAACTTTTTAAGAAGGGAAAGAACTGCTTTCATAAAGACTGAGAGGATAAGAGGTTGTTCTAGTCAGTTCCCTGCTATTTGAATGCCTTCTATGTGCCTAGTACTATGCTGGAAAATGGCATACTACTAAAGTAGAAGGCATGGTACCTGGCATTCTAAAACGTGAAAAGTAGAGGATATGCAAGCAAACTGTTATCGTGAACAGAATCCTGTGGCTCTAAAGTTCAGTGGGCTGTCTGTCATGAAAAGGAAAGCACTGTTGGTCCAGGAAGATTTACTGGAAAAAGAGTTTCTTGAACTTGATCAGGAAGAATGGGTGGGATCTGATGTGGGAGAGAACAACCAAGAGCTCAATCAGCCAGCCAGGGCCAGCCTATCTCAGAGCACTCATCCTTTTGGCCCTAGAGATGACTAAAATGTGCCCTGACCAGCTACCTCTCCCTTAACTGCCTTCCCCCTCCTCCAGGCTGTGCGGCGGTTTCTGAAGCTGGAGTGTAAGTGCCATGGCGTGAGTGGTTCCTGTACTCTGCGCACCTGCTGGCGTGCGCTCTCAGATTTCCGCCGCACAGGTGATTACCTGCGGCGGCGCTATGATGGGGCTGTGCAGGTGATGGCCACGCAGGATGGTGCCAACTTCACCGCAGCCCGCCAAGGCTATCGCCGTGCCACCCGGACTGATCTTGTCTACTTTGACAACTCCCCAGATTACTGTGTCTTGGACAAGGCTGCAGGTGAGTAAGGAAGGCAGGCAGGGACGTGGAGTCCCAGTTCTTAGTGCAGGCACCCCTGGTTAATCATGGTCTGTTCAGTCTCAGGAGTTAGGGAAGGGGGTGCTGTGGGAGGAGGCAGTTTCCTCCCCACATGAACACCTGGTCATGAGATTGTTGACTTATGCCTCAGTCTACCAGGCCCAGTGCTGCCCAAGTAGAGAGGAGGTCACTCAGCTCCTTGGGGCCTGAGGTCATGCATCACTCCTTTGTATCCCAGCATCTGGGATACAGTAGGCATTACTCAGGGAATGTTTAATTTAGTTACCTGTTTTCAGTTTTAAGCAATGTGTGGGCTACACAGAAACATAAGATGCAGCCCTAACCCTTTGGCTCTTTGCAATCTACTTAAAGAAATGAGACATAATGGGTAGACAAATGCAAAGAGAGTTGATTGGAGAAATCAATAAAAGTTTATTTGAGGCCGGGCGCGGTGGCTCAAGCCTGTAATCCCAGCACTTTGGGAGGCCGAGACGGGCGGATCACGAGGTCAGGAGATCGAGACCATCCTGGCTAACACGGTGAAACCCCGTCTCTACTAAAAAATACAAAAAACTAGCCGGGCGAGGTGACGGGCGCCTGTAGTCCCAGCTACTCGGGAGGCTGAGGCAGGAGAATGGCGTGAACCCGGGAGGCGGAGCTTGCAGTGAGCTGAGATCCGGCCATTGCACTCCAGCCTGGGCGGCAGAGCGAGACTCCGTCTCAAAAAAAAAAAAAAAGGTTATTTGAAAATGTAGGGAAAAAAAAAAGAAACTGTAGAATTTAAGCTGCTCCTTGAAGCATAGGGAGTATCTGGATAGCTTGAGAGAAGAGTGGGCAATTTCTTATCATAGTAGTAGGTGGGAAAGCACATGACCTGTTCCAGGGACAGCGAACAGACCAATCTGCTGGGTAAAAGTTCCCTGTAAGGGAGATTAAAGCTAGAAAGATGTCCTTGAAAGGTTTTATCCAGTGTCCTGCCATTGAAGATTCTGAAACAGAGCTGAAAAAGAAACGAAGGAGAGATCCCTACCAAAGGCAGGTAAAGCTGCAAATGGTTGTTTTTCAGTCTGTTCGAGGTATTTGTGGTGGGATTCTTGGAGGTGCTGGAAGGTGATATGGTTTTTCCCCAAGGGAATGAAAGTTACCATCCTGGCTCACATTTCGGGTTCAGATAGGTTAAACTAGGAACATGCAATGCAGCAGAACTCTTCTCCTCTGGTTATTGTCATGGGGCTCCCAGGCTCTTTTCTACAGGCTCAGCAGTCAGGACTTGGGTGAAGTGGAGCCAAAAAACCTCAGTTATCTTTGGTACTGTTTGTTTTCACCCATCACTGTCATTCCTGGAAGAGTCAAGTGGCTTGGAGTAAAATTGGGCATAGAAACAGGAAGGGGCTCTACGCAATTAATGAAGAAAGTAGTCTGTATACCTTGTAGGGTGCTAGAAGAAAAAAAGTCGGAGTCCTCCTGATTTTCCCAGTGATTTCCTGCCACTAAGTATACTTTCCTCCCAGTTGGTCTAATTCAGAGGGTTACTCTCTGGATACCTAGAAATAATTCCATAATATCTGAGGTGTAAGCCTACCCTGCCATACTGTAAGCATACCCTGCCATTCCTTCCTTTAGGGAAGGAACTTTGGAGTCAGGAGGGAGGATAAGTCAAATGTGTGTTGGTTTTTCTCACAGGCATAAAATTAGGCCTCCTAAAACCCAAAGCGGGGCCTGGAATTCAAAGAATATAAGTCATCCCAGAAAGAATATGGAGCCAGGAATTCCCTCCAAAGCAGTAGAGTCCAGTTGAAGTTTCTGTGGTGATAGAAATGTTTTCCTATCTGTGTTGTCCAATACAGTAGCAACTAGCCACATGTGATTACTGAGAACTTGGAATATAGCTAGTGTGACTGAGGAGCTACATTTTTTAGTTTATTTAATTTTCATTAATTTAGATGTAAAAGACCATATGTGACTAGTGGCTGCTACCCTGGACAGCACAGCTCCACAGTGTAGAAGGGGCTTTTGGTGCCCAAGAGGACTTAAGACCCAGCCCTTGGAGTTAGGAGACTAACATACACAGTAGACCTAGTCAGCCCACATTCCAGAGCAGTGGTCTCCTGACATTCTGGATCCTTTACTCCTATCATTAAAACAATTTGAGCATATATCTCCATTATATGTATATTTATTTATATCTGTGTTCCCCTATATGAATATGTTAGAAAACATACATCAATATCTTAAATTGATGAGATAAAAAAACATAGAAGTTCTAACATTTTCCTCCCCTATCCCAGTGGCATGTGGAGACTAATGCTGTAGAAATCAGTTAATCTATTCTCCGTTTTGAACCTAGGCTAGTTACTTTCCTATCTCTGGATCCTTATTAACCATGGAAAAGGTTGGAGTAGATGCTCTGATGGGCCCAACTCATCCAAAAGTCTATTGATTTTATGATCTGTTGGCAGGATCTCTTTTGCTAAAATCAGTCAGAATGAGGTTCTAAGCATTCCCTATGCATGGGAAAAACATGATCCCTATCCTAGAGTTTCCACTGTAAGGGGAAGGGATAATGCTTAGGGATAATAATAATAATAATAATAATAATAATAATAATAATACAAGGGATATTACTTAGGAATATGCCTGCAGCCAGTCATGGTAATCAGTTCACCTCTTCAGATGAACAGAGATTATATCTAACAATCTATTATTGTGCTTATTTTCATATGAGAAACTAAGTTAATGTTTCATTTTGACTAAATCACACAACTAAGAGTGGTAGAACTGGGATTTGAATCCAGACAATATGATGTCAGAGCCCATGCTTTTTTTTTTTTTTTTTTTTGGAGACAGAGTTTCATTGTCACCTGGGCTAGAGTGCAGTGGTGCAATCTCGGCTCACTGCAGCCTCGACCTCCCAGCCTCAAGTGTTACTCCCACCTCAGCCTCCTAAGTAGCTGGGACTACAGGCTCATGCCCACAGCACCTGGCTAATTTTTTAAGTTTTTGTAGAGGCAGGGCTTGCTATGTTTCCCAGGCTGGTCTTGAACTCCTGGACTCAAGCATTCCTCCTGCCTCAGCCTTCCAACGTGCTGGGATTACAGGCATGAGTGAGCCACTGTGCTCAGCCCAAAAAAGCGATTCTTTATGTCTTCCTTCTGAGAATGTGGGTAAGGGTATCCAGGGCAGCTGAAGAGATAACTTTGTTCTCACTCCCTCTCTTTCCCAACCCAGGTTCCCTAGGCACTGCAGGCCGTGTCTGCAGCAAGACATCAAAAGGAACAGACGGTTGTGAAATCATGTGCTGTGGCCGAGGGTATGACACAACTCGAGTCACCCGTGTTACCCAGTGTGAGTGCAAATTCCACTGGTGCTGTGCTGTACGGTGCAAGGAATGCAGAAATACTGTGGACGTCCATACTTGCAAGGCCCCCAAGAAGGCAGAGTGGCTGGACCAGACCTGAACACAGATACCTCACGCATCCCTCCAATTCAAGCCTCTCAACTCAAAAGCACAAGATCCTTGCATGCACACCTTCCTCCACCCTCCACCCTGGGCTGCTACAGCTTCTGTTTAAGGATGTAGAGAGTAATCCATAGGGACCATGGTGTCCTGGCTGGTTCCTTAGCCCTGGGAAGGAGTTGTCAGGGGATATAAGAAACTGAGCAAGCTCCCTGATTTCCCACTCTGGAGATTTGAAGGGAGAGTAGAAGAGATAGAGGGTCTTTAGAGTGAAATGAGTTGCACTAAAGTATGTAGTTGAGGCTCCTTTTTTCTTTCCTTTGCACCAGCTTCCTGATACTTCCTTGGTGTGCAAGAGGAAGGGTACCTGTAGAGAGCTTCTTTTTGTTTCTACCTGGCCAAAGTTAGATGGGACAAAGATGAATGACATGCCTGTTCTCTGAAGTCAGTTTGAGCAGAACTACCTGGTACCCCAAAAGAAAATCTTAGGCTACCACATTCTATTATTGAGAGCCTGAGATGTTAGCCATAGTGGACAAGGTTCCATTCACATGCTCATATGTTTATAAACTGCTGTGTTTTGTAGAAGAAAAAGAATCATAACTATACAAACACATATTCATTCTGTCTTTTTCTCTCTACCATTCTCAACCTATATTGGACAGCACTGCCTCTTTTGCTTACTTGCTGCCTGTTCAAACTGAGGTGGAATGCAGTGGTTCCCATGCTTAACAGATCATTAGAACACCCGAGAACACTCCTAGGATAGAGTAATATAGTAAGTCTGGCCAGGCCTTGTGTTTGTTTGTTTGTTTGGTTTTCCATGCATTACTCTGTAGGTTAGCCAGATTTGGGGAAACACGGAGTAAAAGATAGGCAACTCATGGATGGTGGGAGAGCAGGAAAGCAGGTCTGATCTCAAGGGCCCACATGAGGCAAAAGTACATATTAGGAAGGTAGGGATCTCTGGCTTTGGTAATTCTTTATGAGAGGATCCTAGCCTTTGAAGCTGGGAGCAGGAGTCAGTGGCTACAGTGGGAAGGAGTGCTACGGGTTGGGGCCAAAATGATACACAGAAGGCAGCCTTCCTCCATTTACTCAACAAATCTTTATTTAGTGACTCTCCAAGTCCTGGTGATTATTATTGTTCAGTCCACATTCAGCTTAAATAGAGGAGGGTTTCTTCTATGCTATTACCCATTGCCTAACTAGGTTTGCAAGAGTGGAATCTCCAGAGATAGCAGGCTTAGTAAGCTGGAGGGTAGGACATGAAGTCCCCAAAACCTTGAAGTCCTTTTTTTATGTGATTTGGGCAGTGGTTATCTTTTGCCTGTTGATATCTTAAAGCAGCAGAGTGGTATAGAAATTTGCAGTTATGACAGACCTGGGTTAAAAATCACAGCTGTGGCCGGGCACGGTGGCTCAAGCCTGTAATCCCAGCACTTTGGGAGGCCGAGACGGGCGGATCACGAGGTCAGGAGATCGAGACCAGCCTGGCTAACACGGTGAAACCCCGTCTCTACTAAAAATACAAAAAACTAGCCGGGCGAGGTGGCGGGCGCCTGTAGTCCCAGCTACTCGGGAGGCTGAGACAGGAGAATGGCGGGAACCCGGGAGGCGGAGCTTGCAGTGAGCTGAGATCCGGCCACTGCACTCCAGCCTGGGTGACAGAGCGAGACTCTGTCTCAAAAAAAAAAAAAAAAAAAAAAAAAAATCACAGCTGTGCCACTTGCTTTTGATATTTTGAGCAAGGTAGCTAAATTTTCTGAGCTTCTATTTTCTCGTCTGTAAAATGAGGATACGTACCTGTTCTTTTTTTTCTTTTTATTTATTTCTTTTTTTTTTTCTTTTAGAGATAGGGTTTTGCTTTGTTGCCCAGGTTGGAGTGCACTAGCATGATCATGGCTCACTGCAGCCTCAAATTCCCAAGCTCAAGCAATCCTCTCACCTCAGCCTCCCCATTAGCTGGGACTACAGGGACATGCCATCATGCCCAGCTAGTTTAAACAGTTATCAGAGATGGAGCTATGTTGCCTAGGCTGGTCTTGAATTCTTGGTCTCAAGCAATCCTCCCACTGCAGCCTTCCAAAGTGCTGAGCATATAAGCGCAAACCACTGTGCCCAGCTGTCAGATACTGAGTTTTAATTATGCCCCAAACTCCAGCCCACAGATCCTCTTCACCAAAGCTCCTGGCTGGTCTAGCCCATCATGACTTCTCTAGGAACAGTCCTTCTTTAGGACTATAAAGTATTAATAAAAGTCTGTAGATTAAGGGGCCTGCATAAAGAATTCTGGATATAGGCCCCTGTCTTTCCCAAGTTCCTCTCCAACATCCCTTGGGGTCCTCATATGTTTTTGAAGCAGCTTTACTCTGCACAGGCAGCAGGAGGCTGGGGGAGCCATGGCTCTGGGCCACAGGGGCAGATTTATTTGGATGATAGGACTAATATTTGTGTAACCTGCTGAGACCTGTGTGGGAGAGTTTAGGGTGGTTTTTCTTTTGGTGAGGGGATTTGCTCCGGTTTCACATCCATTAACACAAAACATGAGCTAGTTAGGGCCCTTGTGGTCTGCGGTAAGGGGATGCCTGTGGAGAAATGGGCCTGAGTGAGTCAGGCCAAGAGAATGTCTTCCTTCAGAGTGGAGTCAACTGGATAACTGATGAGCCAATGGTAGGATTAAGGAGGGGGAAATGGGAGGGGAAGAGAAGAGCTGACATCTTGAGGAAAGCTTTGGGGTAGTGGAGAGGTAAGGGGGTCATGGTTAGTCTGAACTCAACAATAGGGCTGAATGAATTTACCACAGGAGGCTGCCTTATATTATATGCCAAGCTGCTGGGGAAAGACTCAGGTCCTAGTCAGCCCCTGTTCTCACAAGAACATGCAGGTTACCACATAAACAATGGCATAGGCCTTCCATGGGAAGTCAACGTGACTTAAATCTACCTATGCCCTATTATCTATTTTTTGGTTTTTGGTTCTCTTTCCTGTGGAAGGAAATGGGCCTCTTCTGGCATCTCATGCTACTCTGTGCTTTTTCTTGGGCTCCAGATTCTAGCTCATAAAGATGCAAGTTTTGCAATTTCCTATAAATGGTTAAGAAAAGAGCAAGCTGTCCAGAGAGTGAGAAGTTTGAAAAGCGAAGTGGATAAGTGAGAGAAATGGTGTCCATTTGAGCCCCACTACAGAGGTTATGTGGCCCAAAAAGGAATGATGGCCAAGCAATTAATTTTTCCTCCTAGTTCTTAGCTTGCTTCTGCATTCTGATTGGCTTTAGACAACTGGCATTTAGTCTGCATTACACAAACAGACACTAATTTATTTGGAACAAGCAGCAAAATGAGAACTTTATTTGGTGCAGTCAGGGCTCCATTTAGTTCCCTCACTCTGCTTCTAATCACTACTTCTCCCAGCCCTCTATTTGATAGAGGTCTGTCCCTCAGATCAGCAATGTCTTAGCCCGTCTCCTCTCTTCCATTCCTTCCTGTTGGTACTCATTTCTTCTAACTTTTAATAAACGTTTAGGTATAATACATTACAGTAAGTGCTATTTAGATACAAACTTAAAAAGATACTATATATTTTAAGGATCTAAGAATCCTTTAGAGAAGGCACATGACTGAAGTACCTCAGCTGCACAGCCTGTAGCCAGTTTTTTTATGTAAAAGTAAGAATGCCAGCCTTAACCTAGCCCTGCAGATAAAAGCTAACTTTTATTATTACCAGCCCTGAATAATGGCAGTAATCCACACTCTTCCTTAGAGTGATGCTGTAAAAATAAAATCAAGGGCTTCAGATTAAAAAAAAAAAACAAAAACAAACATTGCCTGGCCCTGAGGGTCTGTCTGCAAAACTTCTTGTAGATCTAACTTCTGAACACTCACTGCTTCATTTCTATTCCTCCCTGTTGCAGGGAGTAATTTCTTCTCCTTTCTCTCACTTCCCTTATCAAGAACACCAACCACTAAGTCTTTGCCAAATTCTCAGACCCACTCAGGACACGAGTCTCTACATGGCTTAATAGAAGAGAGATAATTAGGATTTTTTTTCCTCAGTCTTTCTGAGGTTTTTATTTAAACGCACTCAGTGGTCACAGGGCAGAAGCTCAAGCTAGCTGGGGCGAAGGGAGGACGCCAGGGAGAGTATGTTTCTCATCCCTGGGAGGCATTCAGCCTAGCTCCTGCAGCCAAATTACAGCACCAGAGAACAATGTGATGCATTCCTGGGCAGGTCGGTGGGACCCTGGGCGCCTGGGCCTTGCGGAGAGAGGTGCCAGACACAGAGCTCTCCGTAAGCAATCCTGCAGAGCCGCCCCCTGGGTGCAGAAATGAAATACGGGAAAGCTTCACATTACACAGAGACCTGTAGCTCACACCTGGTTATTGATGGCCTTGGTGGAGGCCTCTGCCCCGACCCTCCACTTGGGAACTGCCTGCTACTACGGGGGTTGGGCATCTTTGAAGCAATGTTGGAAAACAAGAAAGAGATGGTTCCTTTTCACTCTTTGCCCTCCCTGTCAGCCTGAGCACAACCATGAGGTTACACACACACACACGTGTACATATATAGACACATACAGAACTTCTCTCAGGCTGCATAGGAGTTCTGCTCATCCTCCTCTCCTCAACAATTAAAAAAAAAAATTAGATTTCGATCCAGTAATTCAAAAAGGATACCAATAGGGTCTAGCTGTAATCAAGGAATATCTACAAAGTTACATTACCAACCTGCAGGCAACTCTTTGGTTTGGGGACCAGAACTCCGCTGGTGGGTGGTTGGGGGAAGGATGCAGAAAGGGCATGGCGAGGAGAGATCAGTGGTGAAGAATTATCACCAAAGGAGAGTGGCTGAGACTGTACACATTCACAAGGCTGGTTCATGCTGGAGACAGTGAGATGTGCACCCTATGTGCTGAGAATGATGAGACAGTCTCCTATGACTGCATAAGGTATAACTGCCAAGCCTACTGCTTATGACCTGTGGTTGTTTTAAACTCTTAACTGGGTTAGAAAACTGGATAGCTTTGGATTCCAGGGATGACCTCCGTAAGAGAGAAGCACTGGAAAAGACCAAGTGGTGGCTTTATTAGGGTAAATATATCACAGTTGCTACAGTGAATTGAGCTTTCTCAGAAGCTATTATTTTCTTTGGGTGATTGGTAGGTATAGGGCAATAGCCAGTGGGCTGTATGCCTGTCCCTGACCTCAAAGGTAAAGGGATAGAAAAGAGAGGAGTTTACAAACTCATTTTCCCACTTCCCACTCATGGCTTATATTATCTCTGAGCATCTTTGTGGCTATTCCTCATTTACTTAAGATGTTTTAGTCATTCTGGATTTGCAAATGCAAGGCAAGCATTCTCCCATTGGCCCCCTAACTGTTAACTATCCTGGCTTAAAATTTTCCTTTACTCACTTCCATTCTATGGGTATATGGATGGAGCAGCTGGACATTAGAGTTCTTTCTCTTTGACCAAAGGAGCCAAAATGTGGTGCTTTACTTCAACCCTAACAGCTCCTGTAAGCAGCCCTGGCCAAACAGAAAGGCTAAGCTGAATGAAGAAAAAAGGAAGACAACTTCATCTACAGTTGTCCTTTTTGACAGCTTCCAAGGTGGGGTTTCCCCAGGAATAACAATAATGTTCATAAGAAGCTTTTTCATATACAGAATGCTTTAGCATATACGTAATCCTCACAACAACCCTGTGAGGTAGGGGTTACTGTCACTTTACAGATGCTGTTCAGAAGAATTTGGTGATTGGTCCAAGGTCAAATGAACTGTGCGTGGCTCAGCCAGAACTCAAACCTAGGTCTTCTGACTTCAAATCTTGTGTATTCTCCTCAAAGCCTGAGGATGCCCAGGGTTGGGGGCGCCAGAGTCCCAGCACCTTCAAAACAGAAATTGATACAAAATGTTCAAGCCTTATAGGAGTCCCAGGACTGCCAGGAGAGTATATCTGAGCACGGTTTACAAAGGAACAGCCTAGGCCCTCCTGAACCTTATCAACCAATGGCTCTTTTGCCATTTCTGCCACTATTACCACCGGTACCATGTGACCACTATACAAAGTATTCCACATTTAAACAACTCTGGCTCCTAATTCTATTCCTTTTTTCCCCTTCAGATTAACATTAAAATTTTGTTTTATCTAGTCCTTTGGAAATTATGCTAAGTGTATAGACACAGTAGAAGCAGTCATGACAGAAAATTATTAAGGCTTTGGGCTTTGAAAGTATGTGTTAGAGGCCGGGAGCGGCAGCTCACGCTTTTACAGCTCACGCTTGTAAAAGCACTTCGGGAGGCCGAGTGGGCAGATCACGAGGTCAGGAAATCAAGACCGTCCTGGCTAACATGGTGAAACCCCATCTGTATTAAAAATACAAAAAAATTAGCCGGGCGTGGTGGCGGGCGCCTGTAGTCCCAGCTTCTCAGGAGGCTGAGGCAGGAGAATGGTGTGAACCTGGGAAGTGGAGCTTGCAGTGAGCTGAGATCGCGCCACTGCACTCCAGCCTGGGTGACAGAGCAAGACTCCGTCTCAAAAAAAAAAAGTATGTATTAGAATTTTCTTTGAGATTTCACTCCTTTTAAAAATGCTGTCAACTCCTGGGTTAGGAAAGCAAGATCAGGGAATAAGTATCCTAAGAAACTCCCACGCCAAGCCAGATAGATGCCTACCCATGGCCTGGTAAAGGTCCTGGGATCTCAAGCTGATGCAAACAACTTGTGTACACCAAGGCAAGGGGTCTCAATCCTGCAGAGAAACCCCTGTGAGATGAGGCAGACAGCAGATTTTCACTTGATCAAACACTTGCTGCTCTCAACCCCTCTTTGTTCTCCCATCCAAAATTTGGACCTCTGTTTAGGCACAAGACAGTGAGTAAGAGCAGCTCCAAAAGATGATGCACGCAAGGGGAACTCTTCTGTTCAATTCTGGAATGTTTTCTGTTAGAGACAGCGTAGGCTACCTATCCCACTCCTGCACCCCAACTGTTAAGACAGAAGGGAAAAGTACAATGTTCATCAATCATACACCTGGGATGCTGCAGCTCCCTCACCTGGGCCCCTGCTTGAGCTAGGGGAAGAACACCTCATGAAAACAGTCTACCTATAGTCAGGACTTCCCCAAAACAGACTTTACTTTTTGGTCCATCGATCTTGGCTCTCACTGTTCTCCCTGCTTCCCACCCCCAACTGCCTCTGCATGTGGGCTCAGAAGTCATCATCTAAAGAATTCCATTGCTCACCTCCTGCATAGCAGCACAGCCCCATGAGGCCACACACCAGATGGAGGGGATAAAAGTACGAGGTCATGGCTTCTAGCAAGAGGCTTTTTCTTAAACTAACCCTGACTCCTGGAAAAGAGGCAGAGCAGGAGAGTGTTGAATGAGCTGCTGATGACAGCAGCTTCATAGGTCTTGTGTATAAAGGAAGGAAAAAGCCAACTTGGCTTTCTGTGGAAATTTACCTACTCCCATTTTCAGGTCTACTCCTGGTCTCACATCTACTTCTTGAAGGTGTCCAAGTAGAATGCAGAGATTGTCAAACTAGAGGGTTAACTCCTTCCCAATTGTAGGGATCTATTCAGCAGGCTGCCACACACATGCTGAGGTGGAGGCCAACCCTGAACACATGCGCTGCTTCTTTAGGAATGTAACCATGAAGTAAAAGGAAACAGTAAGGAAGGTGAACTGGAACTCTGGGGAAACTGAAAAGGTCATCGATAGGCCTTCAAAATATTTGTGTGTAATAAGTAGACACAAGAGGCTGGAGGAAGATGATCATTCCTAGAATAATTATGCTTATTGGGTGACAATATACAGAAGCAACAATTACAAGAAAATGAAACAGTTTAATGGACTAGGAAGCAGAAGTCTGAGAATAAAGGAATTAGGTTAATGAGATTAATCAGAGATGGCATTCCACAGGAGGTGACTTTTGAGTTGAATTTTTAAAAGATAGCTTTATGTGTTTTATGAACTGATTGAAGGCAGTCAGAAGAAGGCATTCTAAATCGAAGAAACTGGTATGTGCTGAAACTTAGAAGCAGGAATGTACAAGCAATATATAAGGAATTTCAAGCAAGTACACATTATATACACTGGGGAATACAGAGAAATTAGAATGCTGAGATCAGGGCTTAAATAATGTGAGGTGACTGTGTGCACCTAGACTGTCAAATGGTTCAGCATCCCCTATAGAGCCACATAGTATCTTGATTTATGTCAGTAAACATCAGGGCACCTATGGAAAAGCACAAGGATGAGTCCATTTGTTACAGACACGGGGACTAAATGAGAACTACACTGTAAAGTTCAACAAAATGCTACATATCATTAACTACAGCTCCTTATCATTTGAGATTCTGGGCTAAGTAAGAGATATCAAATATCCTATCCAGTACTGTGATGCATTAATGTAGGCTTACAGGCCCAGAACCTGGCATAAATCAAGCCAAACCCTTAAGAAATTAGAATGTGAAAAGAAAATAATTTAAAATAGAAAATACATGCTGCTTTTCCTCACTCCCAAACTTAAAACTTGACTGGTCCTATATATTCTACTTGGTATATTGAATTTTTGCAGCTAGCAGATTTATCGTATCTGAGGCCATAGTGAATAGAAGAGCTGCAAAAGAGCTTTAGAGACTGCAAAACCAACTCACTAATAAATGACGAACTTTATTCTAATTTACTACCGGGTGCTGAAGTAGCAGCCAAAGGAGGAGACAAATTCTAACTTCATGATCTCTAGTTAGGTGTCTAGCTTCCTGTATTTGCTACAGGTAAAAATGGCTACTTATGGGGCTTTTGTCATACTTCTTAACCAAATTTCCCTAACTTCTGAGGACAAAAACCATAAGGGCAATCTTGTTCTTCCAAAGCAGTTCCCTGGTGCCACTTTCAGAAACAGAGTATTGAACTGTGGGTCTGACCCAGTGTGGCACTGAGTGTGTGTGTGCACATTGAATAAGCCAAAATGTGTGCCATATTCTAGGTTTCTGCTTTACTTAACTGGCAAAATTTGGTGCTGGAAGGGAGGCAGCCACAAAACAGTGATAGCATTTGTTAGTATCATCTTAGTTCTCTTCCCTCCCCTAGGTAGTTTAGAAAGGGTGATTTCTGAAACCCTTCACAAAAGCTCAAGGGTTTACATTCAACTGTGACAGCACTATGAATTCATTAAGAAGCATGTTTCAGGTTGCACTATAATTTCCCTATGTAACATAAACCCATGGAATCTGACATAAGCTGATTGCTCATGCTGGTTGTTTTATTTACATTTCTGAATGGAAAGGATTTCAATACTCATAAAATATCTAACTGGCTTATTTTTCATCTCTTCTCCCAGAGAAGCTATTATAAAATAGGCATAGAGACAGAAGTCTCAACTTGTATAACTGGTTAAGCAAACCAGGGAAATGTTATTGCTCAAAATGCAATTTTAAAAAATTCAATATGGAACTTGAGGCCAAAAAAACAGATGGTTACTCTCAATGCCATCTGAAAGATAAAAGTTCAAAAAAAAAAAAAAAAAAGGGTAACTATGCTCATTATCTTCAACCAAGTCCTATGGTAGGTAGTAGGTGGTACCTTCATAGGAGCTCAGTGGAACTGGGGTTTACTCACATCTTTTTTCTGGCAACCTAATGTTAGCAGACACACTTGCTAGTTTGAACAGGAATGCAGATGAATGGATGAAAGTGGGCTCCCTACCACCCAGAAATATGAATGTGCCTCCTTACCAATATGCTACATATTAGACCTCTGAATTAGAAGATGCCAACATGCAACTAACTTACTATCTGGAGATATATATTTTGTTAACCTAGGCAAAGAATAATAATTTCTACTTATTCCAGTAGGTGTGACAAGCTCAGAGAAGTGAGTGACAAGCTAGAGAAGTAACAGTCACCAATAAAGTAAATTCCAAAGCTGGATCCCCAGTTTTCTGCCTCCAAGTTGTTCAAATAGTTTTTCTTCCTTTCTTCTACTGCAACACTGAGTTAAATCAGTATACTCTACAACTCTCTAGTATTATTATAATGTTTACATGAGTAGTTTAGAATTTAGCCTTGGGCCTGCTCTTCTACTGTGTATACTTTCATCATTTTACCATATTTACTGATTACATGCCTAATTTGTATAAATTGAAGGAGAGGTTCTGTGCCTGTTTATTTTTTGAGATGGAGTCTTGCTCTGTCACTAGGGCTGGAGTGCAGTGGCATGATCTCGAATCACTGCAGACTTCGCCTCCCGGGTTCAAGCAATTCTCCTGCCTCAGCCTCCTGAGTAGCTGGGATTACAGGTACCTGCCACCACACCAGGCTAATTTTTGTATGTTTACTAGAGACGGGGTTTCACCATGTTGGCCAGGCTGGTCTCAAACTCCTGACCTCAGATGATCCATCCACCTAGGCCTCCCAAAGTATTGAGATTACAGGCGTCAGCCACTGCACTCAGCCTCTGTGCCTATTTTAAAACATATATCCCAAAGTCATATCCCCAGTGATCCAGCTAGTCTGTTACTGTAATGAGACAGCTCAATAAACATAAGAAATATTTTTTCAGTTACTTAAAGAGAAAATAATACTGGTGGTTCTCCCTGTAAAGAGGGAGAATTGTCAAAAATGCAGAATTGATCAGCAAAACCCAGCTATAAAGAAAGGGCAAAGGCCGGGCGCGGTAGCTCAAGCCTGTAATCCCAGCACTTTGGGAGGCCGAGACGGGTGGATCACGAGATCAGGAGATTGAGACCATCCTGGCTAACACGGTGAAACCCCGTCTCTAGTAAGAAATACAAAAAACTAGCCGGGCGAGGTGACGGGCGCCTGTAGTCCCAGCTACACGGGAGGCTGAGGCCGGAGAATGGCGTGAACCCGGGAGGCGGAGCTTGCAGTGAGCTGAGATAGTGCCACTGCACTCCAGCCTGGGCGACAGAGCGAAACTCCGTCTCACAAAAAAAAAAAAAAAAAAAGAAAGGGCAAAAAGAACCTTATTTTAGTGCCTTATCCCAATATCCTTTTATTTAATTTTTTAATTAACATGATGTGTGCCTATTTTCAGAATCAGTGACTGCCAGCTGCAGCTCTTGACATTATCAAGTGAGCTCTGGAAAATTCGGGGTAGCTCTTTCCTATTCTCTCACATGCCCAAAGAACTAAGTAATTTTGGTCCTAATTCTTACTATTCTATTCTGCTTCACGTGAAATCACATTGTTTCATATTGAAAACCACGATGGCTATTAGTTCTTATTAATCTGTCATTATTAGGAATGAGAGGATATAAAAGAGGAATATAAAATGTATGAGTGTAGAGCTTTACACTCATACACTCATACATTCATAATGCCGTAAGACATTATGGCAATTACTCTGTGAATCTGAGGTGAGACATTTCTTAAAGTTTGAATTGTGGAGCTCTCCAGTTTTTGATAAATTCTATTTTATAAACATTGTAATAAATACCGCTGCTTATAAAAAGATGAATTCCAGCTGCTGGGTATAAAGATGAAAGTACTCCACATCACATATTTGAAAAAGAATAAAGATATCTCTTTCTATATGTTCTTGCTTGACCTAACCAAATAAATTCTTCTGACAGGAAGCATACTCTATTAGTCTAGATTGACCTTTCGGGTCACTATATCTTATGGGAGGCATGTGAAAATAACTCACCAGTCCCTTCCACTCAAATAAATGAATATTCAAGAATGAACTAATCTATTGTGGCAACAGCTTCTACCTTACACTAACACATCTTCATGCCCATCTCAAACCCCCTACCACTAGACTATGAGTTACTTACGAACAGGGATTATATTTTTTACTTCATAGGTACCCAATGAATTTGAAACGCAAAGACCTGTTATATGTTATAAAACAATCATTACCATATTTTAGCATGTTACAGAACAATGAAAACCATGTTTTAAAATGCTGAGGCTCTTTAAAAGTCTAAACTTTGAAAACAAATCAAGACAGGCCCTATCGGAGTCCTTCCATTCAATAAGCCAACATTCAAAGAAGACTCTTTTCAGGGTATCCAGGACTCTCTGAACTGCATGTTCTACTGCAGTTTTTGTTTTTTGTTTTTTAAAGGTGGTATTACAAGAGCTAAAATTCACCAAGGGCAAATTAGAAAAGTCTTCACAGCTAGGGCTTAGCCGAATTAGAATCCCTGGCCTCCCAATAAGGGTTAAACCCCTAAAGGGATCAGAGTCTAATAAATAAAAAACATCCAGCTGAATTTTATCAGAGGGCAAAGTTTCAACTTTGCCCCAGCAACCAAGGATGAATTATGCATAAGATTAGTAAAGTGCTTTCGTCCACACCCTAGACAGAGAACATTTTTCTATCTCACTGTGACTGAAGGAAAACCAGCAATGTATTTGCCTGCCAAGAACAGCTGTGGCTGTACTCTTGATAGGAGTCTAACAACACTGTCGGATTAAAATTTAATTGTAAAGCTGCTGCTACCTGAGAGTAAAAGCATGAACTCTGGCTTCAGAAAGAAGCTGGGACTCCAGCATATTGAATAAATGAAGACAAGAGCTGGCATGTTCCTAACAAAAAGTGTGAGAATGTGCTCCTTTCTCCAATTGTCCCCTAAGCTGCATCTTTCTCTCTATGTCACATTGGTAATCTGCAAGGGTGCCTAAAGGAAGCACAGCCCTTTTCTACACTTTGAACAGTACATACACGTTTTATTTCAAGAATGCTTGAAATTACAGAGTGAGGTCAGAAGGTGATTATGTGCTCTGCATTCTCTGAATATCCTACTCTTAATTTTGTTGAGTATTATCGAATCCCAAATAATTTCTCTCCTTGAAGCTGGCTACTGTCAAGAAGGACCTAAGACAATCTTAATGTTATTACAGAAGAAAGATAATTTTATGATTTCATCAAATTCAGATAGAACACCCAATTAAAACCCAATATTTTATTGAGGCCTCATGAGCATTAAGGAACACACCCAAGTTTCCTACCTATTGATACAATTACTAGAAGTACCTGGGCTACCCAAAATTCCTACTTTAGCGAAAAAACTTATAGGTTATGGTATTTTAGACCAAAAGTTTATTATGTTCAGTTTATCTTTCCCCTATAATCCTTCACAAACTTGCCTTTTGATTTTGAAAGAAGACTGATATTGAAACATAAGGTATACATTTATACTTCATATTAAAACTTTAAAAAAGTAACTTAAGATCAAATTCCCTCTGAATCATTACAAACCAGGGCTTACTGTTTCTTTAGTATTATCGTACATTTTAAGCACTTAGAGAGGCTGAAGTCCTTTATGCAGTAACGTGAGTATGCAATGTAAATGACCAAGCGGCATTCTTTCTTAAGTAGCTAACTAGTAAGAGGAATGACATTGGAATGAACCAGTTTGAAAGAAAAGCATATGTGTGTTCTTTATTTTATTTTATTTTTTGAGATGGAGTCTTGCTCTGTGGCCAGGCTGGAGTGCAGTGGCGTGATCTTGGCTCACAGCAACCTCCACCTCCCGGGTTCAAGCGATTCTCCTGCCTCAGCCTCCCGAGTAGCTGGGACTACAGGCGTGTGCCACCACGCCCGGATAATTTTTGTATGTTTAGTAGAGATGGGGTTTCATCATGTTGGCCAGGATGGTCTCGATCTCTTAACTCATGATCCGCTTGCCTCGGCCTCCCAACGTGCTGGGATTACAGGCGTGAACCACCGGCCGTGTTCTTTATTTTTAAGTAATTAATTAATGTATATATGTATGTATGTACCTATTTATTTAAGACAAGGTCTTGCTCTGTGTCCCAGGCTGGAATATGGTGTTGCTATCATGGCTTACCGTAACCTCCAACTCCTGGGCTCAGACGATTCTCCTGAATAAACCTTCCAAGTAGTTGAAACTACAGGGGTGCACCATCATGCCTGGCTAATTTGTTTTTATTTTTACTTTTCATTTTTAAGAGCTCTTGCTGTGTTGCTCAGGCTGGTCATGAACTCCTGGGTTCAAGCAATCCTCCCACATCAGTCTCCCAAACTGCTGGGACTACAGGTGTCAGCCACCATGCACAGCTTTCATTCTTTAAAGCATTGGAGTTCATCAAACAGACTTAAACTGTGAAGAGCTGTGAAGTGATATATTATTGAAATCAAAAGTATGTATCATGACTAAAAGTAATAAGCTATCTTATCAATTGTGTAATTTTAGGCACATCACTTAACTTTGATGACTCAAACTTTACATCTATAATGTTCCCATGGTTTCAGGAAGTCTATGTTCCAATGGCTCCAGTAAGAATAAATGAGAATATAAGTATAATCTCTTTAAAAAAAATAAATAACTGAAGTCTGAGTTACTCTTGGTTTAGAATTGTAATATATTATGTAGTCTTACTAATTCAGTTCATTTGATTGGTAGGGGAAGGGAGCCAAACTCCACCAAGAAAAAAGCCAAAAACTTTTCTTCGATATTATAATTTTCTTCTGTACGCCATGATTCTCCCTATTTAGAGGACTATGCTGGGTCTGCAAGACAGAGATGTTTTCTAAAACAAAGATCGGTGTTTCCTATTGTGAATTATAATATCACTAGGAGAATGGGTTTCAAATGAGTGATTTATATCAATATCTAAGCACAGCTCTTCTAAAAGCTGCTAAGCACTCCACGTGTCCCAAGTGCTAATGATTAAGCAATAAATATATCAGTAGCAGTTAGTGACAAGATGTCCTAAACTTTAGCAATGAGATTTTCACTTTGAGGGGGAGAAAGATGATTAAACATATGTGAACCTCATACTTGACACATGTTAATGGGAACAAAAGGATGCTTTCTACAAACTTTAAAACTGAATTCAACTGTGGGGAAAGGATATACACATGCGTTAAAAAGTATATTGTCAGCCGGGCACAGTGGCTCACACCTGTAATCCCAGCACTTTGGGAGGCCCAGGTGGGTGGATCACTTGAGTTCAGGAGTTGGAGAGTAGCCTGGGCAACATGGTGAAATCCTGTCTCTACCAAAAATACAAAAATTAGTCAGGCATGGTGGTACATATTGTAGTCCCAACTACCTGGGAGGCTGAGGTGGGCATATGGTTTGAGCCAGGAAAGTGGAGATTGCAGTGAGCCCAGATCGTGCCACTGCACTCCATCCTGGGCAACAGAGGCAGACCCTGTCTCAATAATCATCATCATCATCATCATCATCATCAAATAAAAAGTACATTGACATGGCTGGGCACGGTGGCTCAAACCTGTAATCCCAGCATTTTGGTAGGCTGATGTGGACAGATTGCTTGAGCTCAGGAGTTGGAGACCAGCCTAGGCAACAAAGTGAGACCCCATCTCTATAAAAAAATTTTAAAAATTGGCCTAGCATGGAGGCACACACCTGTAGTTCCAGCTACTTGGGAGGCTGAGATGGGAGGATCACTTGAGCCTAGGTTGCAGTGAGCCAAGATGGAATACTGCACTCCTGCCTGGGTGAGAGAGTGAGACCCTGTCCTAAAAAAAAAAAAAAAAAAAAAAGAAAGTACATTGTCCTAACTTTTATTATTTTCTTTCTTTCCCTCTTAGAAGAGTTCAGTGCTTAGAAAATCTGGATGAATAACAATACCAGCGATTTCACAAATTTCTTAGTTTGGTTCTTTTCGAAGGAGAAAAACAAGGATGAAACATGAGAAATACCCTTCTAGGAGGTAGAGAACATCTTTTCTCTTGATCCAAAATCCCAGTTAGTAAAGAAAATTAAAATTGAATATGCCAGACTGCCCAAATAGTTTAGAGGCACCAACAATGGAACAAATATGTAAACATTTAAAAATTTTGACCTGTCACACAATAAATTTATTTTATTATCTGTATTATCTCTGGGAAACAACTCAGATTTATAACTGTGGAAATAGCATGGTTATAGAATATTTTACAGAAATATAAGTTTAGTTATATTTCAAAATGTTTTTAAAACTGTATCAGTTCTTTTGAACTAAAAAAGTCTCATAGCTTTGAAAATAATCCACTTTCAAACAAAGTGAAGAAATTTATTTTAATCATTAATTTAATTTCTGAATGTGGCCCTAGGTATTTAATAAAGAAGTATACAACTATCATGTCACAGGTTATAATAACGGAAAACTCAGAACCTTTAAAAAAATCATATATTTTTCAATTGGTATACATTAATATCTAGTTATAATTGTTTATTAACTCCCCCGGTTCTGAAGATCAATCTTTCTTTTCCCTGAAAAAAATGGTAAGAATAGTGGACAAATCTTCCCAAAAGTTTTGTTCACTTTTCAGTGAAAGCCACTTGGCATTTTTATCTGCTTATTCTTTTAAAAATGTAATTTGGGAAGAAAAATTTTAATTATTTTTGAGAAGGGGCTGAAGAAACCCCAGTGAGACATTCTGTAGAGAGGTTCTTTGTTAGTGTAACATCTGACCTTCTATATCTTTGGAAATCATGCAACTTGGCTAATGTAGTCCTTAAAGAATTAATCAAGCAGATTGTAAGGCCCTAGTTACAGTGGAGCCAGCCAATTATGAGTTGCTCAGAAATTCATCATTGGCATGTCCAACCACATTTTCCCACATAAAGATTAGTAGAAGTATGTGGAAACAAAGCCCATTCCCACTGCAGCACAGCTACAATATGCGTTCAGTAAAACAGACTTCAACAAAGTTTTGCTGTACTAAAACAGATAATTTATTTGCGAATCTCTGATTCCTACCTTTACCTGTAACACCCTTTTTTGCCAAAACTGCAAAGACTACCCTGTTTAGTTAAAACCAAACTAGGGACTTCTTTTTTTTTTTTGAGATGGAGTCTCGCTCTGTTACCCAGAATGGAGCACAGTGATGCGATCTTGGCTCACTGCAACCTCTGCCTCCCAGGTTCAAGCAATTCTCCTGCCTCAGCCTCCAAAGTAGCTGGGATTACAGGCAAGCGCCACCAGGCCCAGCTAATTTTTTTTGTATTTTATTTTATTTTATTTTTCTGAGACAGAGTCTCGCTCTGTTGCCCAGGCTGGAGTGCAGTGGTGTGATCTCGGCTCACTGCAAGCTTCTCCCGGGTTCACGCCATTCTCCTGCCTCAGTCCTACTGGGACTACAGGCGCCTGCCACCTCACCCGGCTAGTTTTTTTTTTTTTTTTTTTGTATTTCTTAGTAGAGACAGGGTTTCACCGTGTTAACCAGGATGGTCTCGATCTCCCGACCTCGTGATCTGCCTGTCTCGGCCTCCCAAAGTGCTGGGATTACAGGCTTGAGCCACCGCGCCCGGCCTTTTTTTTTTTTGTATTTTTAATAGAGACGGGGTTTCACCATGTTGGCCAGGCTGGTCTCTAACTCCTGACCTCAAGTGATCCCCAGGCCTCGGCCTCCCAAAGTGCTGAGATTACAGGCGTGAGCCACCATGCCTGGCCCCAACTAGGGACTTTTATATTTAAACACACTTCTGAATTCAAAACACTAAAGTCACATATCACAAGCCTGAGTTTATCAATAAGTTAGTGAAACCCCCAAGACCATCTTTAAGTCTTTTCACGGTTGTGATAACACCCTCCCAAGCCTTGCTAAGAAGAACACTTTTCTTGCAAGAGAGAAATGAAAGGGGCCAGAGTAGAAGATTGGTTCTCTAAGGAGAGGGCAGTGCTGTTCTTAAATAAAGAAGCTCCTTTCAGATAAGCAGAATCAGATTCCAGTTCAGTTGGTTTGCTGGCTACCCTTACTTTGAACTCTCATATTTAATCCAGCAGGCTTCAAAGCAGGTGAGAAAATGACCTACCACTTAAAAGCAATTTTTCCTTTTTCAGGAATTCTGGCCTTCGAGAATATCAGCTCTGATATAAGCACATTCCACATCTCCAGGGATTTATGCAACACTTTTTCATTGCTCTGTGTCTAATGTCAGACTAGGTTTTCATCTCAGCCAGGAGAAAAATCAGGGGGAAAAAATCCTAACTTGCTAAAAATGAAGTCTTATTCCACATAGCCTTATACCATGCAAAAGAAGAGGCATTAAAACCATTAGCCATTCTAGTTAATTCCCTTTCATTTCTCTAAATCTGATGTACAGTGAGAATTATTTAAATTCAGTCTCCACTGCCTGGCCTCACAATAACGCAATTTTTGTAACAAATGCATTTTAAGAAATTCAAATTCAATTTGCTCTGGCATGTGAGCTATTACGAAAAGATATTAGATAAGAAAGAGACAATGGTAACAATAAAGAAATTTAGGAAAATTTTTAAAAGTCTGTCTTCTGAAATACAACAAGTATGTCTCAAAGATACTTCATCAATTTCTACTTTATTTGGCCATCAAATATCTGGGTTAACTGGAAATGCTAACACAGACAGTTTGTTACTTACCAACAGGTTCTGTTCTACAAGGTAGTTGCTTAGAACCTGAAACATTTCTTCACTTTCTACATTCATATACACATAATGTGCCAAAAGCATAGTAGTAACAATATATATATATATTTTTGAGACAGGGTCTTGCTCTGTTGCCCAGGCTGTAGTGCAGTAGTGAAATCTTGGCTCACTGCAGCCTCCACCTCCCAGGCTCAAGCGATCTTCCCATTTCAGCCTCCTGAATAGCTGGGACCACAGGTACACACCACCACACCTGGCAAACTTTTCTGTATATTTGATAGAGATGGGGTTTCACCATGTTACCCAGGCTAGTCATGATCTCCTGAGCTCAAGCAATCCACCTGCCTTGGCCTCCCAAAGTGCTGGGATTACAGGCAGGAGAGCCATTGCACCTGGCCTACTAATAGTGTTTTTAAAATTATACCCAACCACCATTTATACTACAGTTTCTACGGAAAAATGCATTTTGAGCTGACTGTTAGGACATGTCTCCTTTAAACAAGAAGGAGGTAGGGTTTCCCACTATTGTTGCACTTTGGTGATGATGATGACAATGAAGGTAGCAACAACAGCTAACATTCACCTAGTTTTCACTGTGGGTAGACATAGTCCTTCCTAACACTTGAATCTTTTAAAGTCATTTAACGCTCACCAAAACCCATGAGAGGTAGTATTATTCTCATTTTACAACTAAGGCTAGAAAAGGTTAAGTAACTTACCTGACGTTGTACAGCAGTGTTTCAGGGCTAGAATTCAAAGCACCTCCAGAGTCTATTTCATAACCACTCTGCAATGCTGCCTCTTTTCCACCTTGACAAGGCAGCACTATTGAGCTGTTCTAAATTCCTCTTATTAGGCATAGAGTACAGCAAGTTTCCCCAAGTTTTAAATGTATATATAGGATCACCTGGGGATCTTGTTAAAATGCAGATTCTGATTCAGAAGGTCTGGAGTGGTGCCTGAAGTTATGCATTTTTAATGAGCTCCTGGGTGATGGTGATGCTCCTACTGCATAGAGCACACTCTATGAAGTGGCGAAGAAGTGTAATTTAAGCCTCTAGTTCCCTTGCTGTTTGTCTGTCTATAAAGGTATTAACACATTGTGTTTATAAGCTGGAAACTGGCCGGGCATGGTGGCTCACGCCTGTAGTCCCAGCACTTTGGGAGGCCAAGGTGGGTTGATCACCTGAGGTCAGAAGTTTGAGACCAGCCTGGCCAACATGGCAAAACCCCATCTCTACTAAAAATAAAAAAGTTAGCCAGGTGTTGTGGCACGTGCCTATAGTCCCAGCTACGCAGGAGGCTGAGGCAGGAGAACTGCTTGAACCCAGAAGGCGGAGGTTGCAGTGAGCTGAGATCACATGGTTGCACTCCAGCCTGGGTGACAGAGCGAGACTCTGTCTCAAAAAGAAAAAGAAAAAGAAAAAGAAAAAAAAAGCTGGAAACTGCCCATACCACAGTCATTTCCCATTAACTCTTAATGGAACCTGACTTTGGAAATCCTGCACAAATACTGGTTTGCAGGAACTTTCAGTAAATACTTAGCCTTTAGGGTTTTAAAATGTACATGTAAGGGCCACAGGGATAAAAATGGGGCTCTAAAAGTTTTACCATTAGGCACATTCTTAACACTATATACCATCACCTATACAGACACCAAAATAAATGCTTGTTCATTATCCATCAACTGGAAAAGCAGTATATCAATAACTTTTGGTCTGCAAAAGAAGCTTCCACTTTAAAACATGTAATTATTCATTCTCAGTCTCTGCTAGAGGAGTGCTAAGGAACTTACGCTATGTAATCATAAAGGTTCTTCTGGTGCCATTAGTGACTGCCTAGGTAAAGGCAGACACTATATACATTAATTGTAGCTAGTACCCCATGGAAATATACTACTAACAGTTGGTATAGATCTATTTCAGATTCTAGATCTCCCTCCTTGCTCTATTTCACTTCCTTCCCACTCCACTTGCCTGAGACAAATCCAAGAATCATCTCTCCCATTGCTTGCCTGTGATCTCACATACACAGTTGCACATTTTCTTTCCAGCTATTAAATGGATGGAATTCTCTTTCTAGGCCATTTTTATTCCATGCCAGATTACATAGTAAGGTTATTTAAGTTTGAGATGCACTCACTCAACTATTAGCACTATTGCAAACAACAGTTACGAGTGTGATCACTGAGTGTTCATTTTACACTAAAAAGAAATAGAATAGTCAGTTTCCAAACCAAATAGCTATACTCCCTGAACAACAGTGGAAAGTCATTCTTCTTGAAGTTTGACCCAGAATCAAGTGCAGACTCAGACTCCTAGGCCTACAGCCAGTGGCAACTTAACACATTATATGGCTGACCTTCAGGGAAAAAGGGAAACCACTGCTCTTACCACTGGTGCCAGAAAAAAGCCAACTAATCTTTAAGGCACAAAATAAACTATTCTTAAGGCAGAAAAAGAAACTGTGAGGAAACAAGTTAGAATGGAGGCATATAGAGAAAAATACAGAAAATATATTACCAAGTAAGGACTAGTTTTTCCATGGTTCTCAGTGTTTTTATTTTGGGGAATATAATTAATCAGCATTTTCTTTTTGGGTTTTAACTCTTATTACCTGGTAGAAATGCAAAGATGTACAAGAAAGATGCATTTTTAAAAAGGCTTGGAGGCTGGGCCTCACGCCTGTAACCCCAGCACTTTGGGAAGCCGAGGCGGGTGGATCATAAGGTCAGGAGATTGAGACCATCCTGGCTAACATGGTGGAACCCTGTCTCTACTAAAAATACAAAAAAATTAGCTGGGCATGGTGGCAGGCGCCTGTAGTCCCAGCTACTCGGGAGGCTGAGGCAGGAGAATGGCGTGAAGCCGGGAGGTGGAGCTTGCAGTGAGCCGAGATCATGCCACTGCACTCCGGCCTGGGCAACTGGGCAAGACTCCATCTCAAAAAAAAAAGAAGAAGGCTTGGAGACTTAAAGGCAATTATCTTTGCTAATTTTACTTTGAGCCAGTGACATTAATTAACAAGTTTATATAGAAGAGTAAATAGTTGCTGGGCATGGCGGCTCATGCCTGTAATCCCAGCACGTTGGGAGGCCGAGGCGGGCAGATCACTTGAGCCCAGGAGTTCAAGACCAGCCTGGGCAACGTGGCAAAACCCTGCCTCTACAAAAAATACAAACATTAGCTGGGCATGGTGGCATATGCCTATAGTCCTAGGTACTCGGGGGGCTGAAGCAGGACGACTGTTGAACGCAGGAGGCAGAGGCGGCAGTGAGCTGAGATCGTACCACTACACTCCAGCCTGGGTGACAGAGTGAGACCTTATCTCAAAAAAAAAAAAAAAGAGTCAATAGTGATGGGATACCCACTCTAATATCAGTCCTCAAGTATTAACTGGTTCAGGAATTGGGGAAGCAGTTCAAAACTAAAGGGTAAAAATGAAAATAAAGATCTACACATGGTTCTATATCCAAGCCTGGGGAAGGTCAGTAAGAACAAGCAGACACAATAACTTGGAGAATCTTTGAGACATAGGCACATTCTGTACCTAGGGACCAATGTCTCATCTGTCCCCCTGCCTTATGTACTTATTATCCATCCTAGTTGTGCTCTTGAGTTTAAAGTTCAACAAATCCTGAGAACGAACGATTCCATTTAAATGAAAAAAATCAAAGGGTTTGTTTACAAAATAGGGTATTTTTTAAAATACCAAAGATAGTAACAAATGCTATGTTTATCATCAAAAGTGATCCATAAGAGCAAACTTTATAATGTTATACTGTTATAATCTTACATTGTATTCTTTAAACTTTTAAGCAACAGAAGTAGCTCAGATCACCAAAAATTTATGTTTGACATATTTATGGCAGCAGCTATACAAATCAATTCCTTTAATTTACAACAAATATCTTCCACTGTTCAGCTGAGTTAGCACAGGCAGATCAGAGATGGTTTCTTGTGTGCTTTACAAATAATCCACACAAGTCCTTGAGATCATACTTACAGCTTTAGCAAAAAAACCCATGATTTCAGGAAACTGGTGTGTGAGAATGGCTATCATTGCTGTAGAAGAGCAAAATCCTGCTGTGAAATGGATGAACAAAGGAAGCTCCTTCTTTGGGTAAACAGAAACATGATGAAAGGCTGCAAGGGAGAATAGGTAAGAATCAATTTTATTTCAGAATAACATGTAAGTAAGTCTTAATCTTTTCAAATGAAATCTGCTTTTAAAAACAAAAAAGAAAAAAAAATTTAAAAACCAAGTCTCTGGCTGAGCAAGGTAGAAGACAGTTATCCATTACTTATCCCAGCATCAACAGCATATCTAAATAGACAGACAACTGTGCTGGGCGTGGGAACAGGATGGCATCATGGGAAAGAACATTGATTACAAAGTCATGCTGAGGTGACTTTGAAAAAAAAAGCTTTGTCACTTATTAGCTATGTGATCTTGAATAAGTTGCTAAACCCTCTAGAAGTTGCTATGGAGAGTTGTAATGATGAACATTTTAAGTGCTTAATAAATGTGAGTTGCAGCCACGGGTGGCGGCTCATGTCTGTAATCCCAGCACTTTGGTGGTGCTGAAGAGGAGGATTGCTTAAAGCCAGGCATTTGACACTAGTCTAAGCAAAATAATGAGACCCCCATCTCTTTAAAATTTTTAAAAATTAGCCCAGCATGGTGGTGTGTGCCTGTAGTCCCAGCTACGCAGGAGGATGAGGTGGGAAAATCACTGGAGCTCAGGAGTTTGAGGTTGCAGTGAGCTATGATCATTCTACTGCACTCCAGCCTGGGTGACAGATCTGTCTCCAAATAAATACATAAATCTGAGTTGCTACTTTTTTTTTTTTTTGAAGAAGAGTCTCACTCTGTTGCCCAGGCTAAAGTGCAGTGACACGATCTTGGCTCACTGCAACCTCTGCCGCCCAGGTTTAAGTGACTCTTGTGCCTTAGCCTCCCAAGTAGCTGGGATTACAGGCACAGGCCACCACGCCCAGTTACTTTTTTGTATTTTTAGTAGAGAGGGGTTTTGCCACGTTGGCCAGGCAGGTCTCAAACTCCTGGCCAAAAGTGATCTGTCCACCTTGGCCTCCCAAAGTGCTGGGATTACAGGTGTGAGCCACCACACCTGGCCTTGAGTTGTTATTAATTATTGTTCTTTGGGAGCTCAAAAACTAGTATGGAGAAAGAGGCAGACATGTCATTGGTGATTTCCTAGAACTATCAGTTAATAATTTTATCCAGTTATTAATGTGTTTATATATGTGGCATTTCATTAGGCACTGTAAAAACTAAAGTAGGTAAGCTGGGAGCAGTGGCTCACGCCTGTAATCCCAGCAATCCCAGCACTTTGGGAGGTCAAAGCAGGAGAATCACGAGCTTAAGAGATCGAGACCATCCTGGCCAACATGGTGAAACCCCGTCTCTGCTAAAAATATAAAAATTAGGTGGGCGTGGTGGCATGCACCTGTAGTCCTAGCTACTCAGGAAGGCGGAGGCAGGAGAATCACCTAAACCCGGGAGGCAGAGGCTGCAGTGAGCCAAGATCACACCACTGCACTCCAGCCTGGCAACAGAGCAAGACTCTGTCTCAAAAATAAATAAATAGATAAATAAATAAATAAAGTAGGTAGGCCAGGCATGGTTGTTCATGTCTGTAATTCCAGCACTTTGGGAGGCCAAGGCGGGTGAATCACTTGAGGTCAGGGGTTTGAGACCAGGTTGGCCAACATAGTGAAACCCCATCTCTACTAAAAATAGAAAGATTAGCCAGGCATGGTGATGTGCACCTGTAGTCAAGCTACTTGGGAGGTTGAGGCAGGAGGATGGCTAGAACCTGAGAGGCGGAGGTTGCAGTGAGCCAAGATCATGCCACTGTACTCTAGCCTGGGCAACAGAGCAAGACGCTATCTCAAAACAAAACAAAACAAAACAAAACCTAAACTAGCAAACCAAAGGCCTAGGATTCTGACCATAAATAAAGTCCCTTATCTTATTTTACCATATTTACACATTTACTCAGCTATTATTATTCTAGTGATTGGATATTTCATTATCAATTATACTCAAGTATTTATATTTTATTTGAAATTTGAAAATACTTGAATAATAATACTGAGATGAGCCTATTAGAGTACTTAACATGCAGTAGGTGCTCAATAAATGTCTGCTAAACTGAGAGCTATTCTGAGACTTCATTAGGCCAGGAAGTTGACCGCTTAGGGCTGGATACTAACCCAGGAATTTCTGATGTAATATCCTGCATTAGTAAGGGATGACTAATTTTGTGCTGAACCAAGGTCAGCTATAAATTTCACTTTTAAAACATAATGATTCACAGAGATTACACCTAAGCTTCCTTCAACAGCTATATTTTAATTTTTATTTTACTATATTCAGAAAGTATATACCAAAACACAAACTCATTAAAAATCCAGAAAATTTCCAGAACCTTGAGCCTTGTTTAAAGTAAAAGCACATCAAAATGGAAGTTTTAAAAGGTAGAAACATTAGAAACTGTAGAGAACATTGTGTTTTCAGCACCCAGAGAATCAGTCAGCAATCCCCTTTGCCCTGTCCCTCAGCTGTGAGAGGCCAACTTCTTCTTCTTCCCAACTTCAAATCAAGAGAAACAAACCCTGGTATTCAAGAAGGTGGGAAACACATACAATACAGCAAAGTTAATAATATTAGCTAACCTATATAGCATTTTATGGTTTATAAAGAACTTTAATTTATATTAACTCATTTAATTCTTTTCAGTAACCGTAAGAGATAGTAGTATTATTCTCAGTTTATAAGGTAGAAAACTGCATAGCTTTAGTAAGGAAATTTCCTGAAATATGAGATTTTTTTTTTTTTTTTTTTTTTTTTTTGAGACGGAGTCTCGCTGTGTCGCCCAGGCTGGAGTGCAGTGGCCCGATCTCGGCTCACTGCAAGCTCGCCTCCCAGGTTCACGCCATTCTCCCGCCTCAGTCTCCGAGTAGCTGGGACTACAGGCGCCCGCCACCACGCCCGGCTAGTTTTTTGTATTTTTAGTAGAGACGGGGTTTCACCATGTTAGCCAGGATGGTCTCGATCTTCTGACCTCGTGATCCACCCGCCTCGGCCTCCCAAAGTGCTGGGATTACAGGCTTGAGCCACCGCGCCCGGCCAGAGATTTTTATACTGTAGGAGAGACCTAATTATTTCTTTCTGGATTGCTTTCTGTAGATTCATTTGTCAGTCAATGTTTGGCTAACACATCAAAATAATAGATGACTGACTATTACAGAAACACTCCCTTGGAACGAAAGTTCAAATTTCATCACTGGCTTGTAGAGAAAAATTTATCAGAAGGCATAAAAGACGACTAAATAGCTATGTGAACTAGGGGAATAGTTCAACTCTGAACTTATGAGGTCCATAAGCAAATTCCAGAATGCGGTAAGTCATATCAAGGTTGAAGGAAAATTAAAAACAAAAAACATTAAGTACTCCTGGGTATTAAAACTCCATATTGTTAACAATTTGTTCATTCTACCATAGCCACAGACAGAAAAAATACTCTAAGAACATAAAATAGAATCAAACAAAACCCCCCAGCATATTACCCCTCTCCTACCTTCTGGAGTTTGCACCCTATATGGAGTTGGAATTTATAAAGTCTTGCCAAAAATAAACTGGTCTTATAGCTTATGGCTTTGACAACATGATAATAACCCTGATTTTATTCATATTACTATGTAAAATTGGCCTTATATTAGACAACCTTTGTAATAATTTACAAAGGAGGGCATTATTTTAGGCTAAATGTATTAGCTTAATATAATACACTCTTGCATACATCATGACGTTCCATAATTTAAGGTCCATTCTTTTGCCTTAAATATACTTGTTCCCGTTAAAATGGAAACACAATAAGAACAACTACCACTACCACCACTTCAGGAAGAAAAATAAAATTTCTCTCATTAATGACATCTTAATTGCTAGAGTCAATGAATTCTTTTTAGTATTTACTTTACCTATTATCTCAGATATTCCTCCTCACTTGGAAATTTCTTCTTCCTTTTAGTTCTAGGATATCTAGTTTTAGTTATTGTCCTGTCTCTCCGACAACCTCTTCACTGAATCTTCAACTCTTTCTGCCACTCATTCCTTAGACATTTTTAAGGAATGCACCCATGGTTCCACCCTCAGTTCAATTGTCACTGCATACAGTTTTCCTTAGTGATTTCATTTATGCCTAGGACTTCTTTTGCTACTTAGAAAATGATGACTCCCAAGTCTGTTTTTTGAGATGTACAGAGGAAGATATATGAGGACCACTGGCAATTTTATTTACACAACCTAATCTTGTCTTAGGCCACAGCTGACTGGACAAGGAGTAAACACCTGGATAAATTTCATTCTCTCTCTCCCAGAAGTTTTAGAAGTGGGATTGAGGCTGGTTGCAGTGGCTTACACCTGTAATCCCAACACTTGTTGAGGCAGGCAGATCACTTGAGCTCAGGAGTTCAAGACCAGGCTGGGCAACATGGTGAAACCTCATCTCTACCAAAAATACAAAAATTAGCCAGGCATGGTGGCACGTGCCTGTGGTCCCAACTACTTAGGAGGCAGAGTGGGGAGGATCTTTTGAGCCTGAGAAGTCGAGGCTGCAGTGAGCCGTGAATGTGCCACTGCATTCCAGCCTGACAGTGAAATCCTGTCTCAAAAAAAAAAAAAAAAAAAAAGGAAAAAAAAAAGAAAAAGTGAGATTGAGATACTATTCATTCTGTATTGTTTGCCTGAACTCATGACATGTAAACAGAGGGCTGTAGGGGCCTCAAGTTTGGCCACATGGTCTATGAAGAAAGCCAAACTGTAAAGAGAAAAGATGTAAGAATGAAGTGGATACACTGAGAGAAACAGCAATGACAGATCACAGAAAGAGAAAATGGGGCTGGGGAGGGAGGAAAGGAAAGTAAGAATAGGAAAGACTGAAAAAAGCATCTAGGGACAGAGATATTCAAATAATTGATTCCTGGAAATCCTAATGACTTTCTAGTCCCCAGTTCTAGTCCCTTACGAAGTTCAAATATAATTGTTGATTTTGAGTTCTCTGATAACCCGGTGTTCTTCCAACAAATCACTATGTATGTTTAAGCTAGTTCAAAGTTGCTCTCTATTACTTACGCCTATAACATTCACTAATTATAAATATTATATGTTTACTTTATAATCTATATTATATATATAACTTAAAAATACATCTATACCTATATATTACTTAGAGAGATAAAATATAGACTTGTATGTATATGTGTTAAGTAGATTATACTAGAAAATATATTTTTTTTTTTTTTTTTTTTTTTTTGAGACGGAGTCTCACGCTGTTGCCCAGGCTGGAGTGCAGTGGCGCGATCTCGGCTCACTGCAAGCTCCGCCTCCCGGGTTCCCGCCATTCTCCTGCCTCAGCCTCCTGAGTAGCTGGGACTACAGACGCCCGCCACCGCGCCCAGCTAATTTTTTGTATTTTTAGTAGAGACGGGGTTTCACTGTGGTCTCGATCTCCTGACCTTGTGATCCGCCCGCCTCGGCCTCCCAAAGTGCTGGGATTACAGGCTTGAGCCACCGCGCCCGGCCTTATACTAGAAAATATTTAAGCATATAAATTTCTGTGGCCGGGCGCGGTGGCTCAAGCCTGTAATCCCAGCACTTTGGGAGGCCGAGACGGGCGGATCGTGAGGTCAGGAGATCGAGACCATCCTGGCTAACACGGTGAAACCCCGTCTCTACTGAAAAATACAAAAAACTAGCCGGGCGAGGTGGCGGGCGCCTGTAGTCCCAGCTACTCGGGAGGCTGAGGCAGGAGAATGGCGTGAACCCGGGAGGCGGAGCTTGCAGTGAGCTGAGATCCAGTCACTGCACTCCAGCCTGGGCGGCAGAGCGAGACTCCGTCTCAAAAAAAAAAAAAAAAAAAAATTTCTATATATGTACATATATATATATACACATATACAGGTATGCATGTATATATGGATGAGATGTTACACAGGAAACACAGTCAAAGCTTGAACTTATTTATTTCCCCAACCCCTATTCCCAAACTGGCTCCTCCTTCTATAGGATAGATTTACCATTCTCCAAGTCACCCAAGTCAGAAAATTGAGAATCATTCTTGACCTCCTAGAGAGCTAGGCTCTCTCTCTCTCTCTCTCTCTCTCTCTCTCTCTCTCTCTCTCTCTCTCTCTCTCTCTGTCTTTCTTTGACAGAGTCTTGCTTTGTCACCCAGGCTGGAGTGCAATGGCACGATCTCGGCTCACTGCAACCTCTACCTCCTGAGTTCAAGCAATTCTCCTGCCTCAGCCTCCTGAGTAGCTGGGATTACAGGTGTGAGCCACCATACCTGGTTAACTTTTGTATTTTTAGTAGAGATGGGGTTTTGCCATGTTGGCCAGGCTGGTCTCGAACTCCTGACCTCAAGTGATCTGCCCAGCTCAGCCTCCCAAAGAGCTGGGATTACAGGCGTGAGCCCCATACCTGGTTAACTTTTGTATTTTTAGTAGAGATGGGGTTTTGCCATGTTGGCCAGGCTGGTCTCGAACTCCTGACCTCAAGTGATCTGCCTAGCTCAGCCTCCCAAAGAGCTGGGATTACAGGCATGAGTCCCTGTGCCCAGCCCTTCTCAAGCTTTCTTATAATATATTCTATACATGTAGCATTTAACACATTGTTCATCATCTTTTTTTTTTTTTTTTTTTCGAGACAGAGACCTCAGGTGATCTGCTCGCCTCAACCTCCCAAAGTGCTGGGATTACAAATGTGAACCACTGTGCCTGGCCTGTCCATCATCTTTTTATCAACCTTATCAGCAGCCTAGGAGTTCAGAATAGGGTGAGAGGGAGAAGGCACTAATATTTAGCATTTTAGTTAAGTACTTACAATGTGCCAGCCATGTTTATAAGAATACATTAATGAATTTGATTAATTCAACCAATATTTATTGAATAACAATTTTTATGGCAACCATTACAAGAGATACAGGAACAATGGCCAGGTGCAGTGGCTCACATTTGTAATCCTAGCACTTTGGGAGGCCAAGGTGGGTGGATCACTTGAGGCCAGGAGTTCCAGACCAGCCTGGCCACCATGGTGAAACCCTGTCTGTACTAAAAATACAAAAAAATTAGCTGGGTGTGGTGGTGGGCGCCTGTAATCCCAGCTACTCTGGAGGTTGAGGCAGGAGAATCACTTGATCCTGGGAGGCAGAGGTTGCAGTAAGCCGAGATGAGGCCATTGCACTCCAGTCAGGGCAACAAGGGAGGAAACTCCATCTAAAAAAAAAAAAGAAAAAAGAAGAGAATCCTGGCCTTCAAGGAGTTTACAGTCTAAAAGGGGAGATTAAGAAGTACATAAAGCACTCTGAGAATTTAGAGAAGGAAGAGATCACTTAGCAGATAAAGGAAAATAAAAAACACTAGGAGAAAAACACCAGCATACTCAGGTTGCCATAATCTCTCCTAAATTTTCATTTATCAGTTTAAACTTATCAACTAATTAAGTTTGACAGTTGTAAACCTGCAACTTTCCTTCCTAGACTTCAGTTCTAATGGCTCAGTATTGTGAAAACTGTAGCACAGGTTTATATCATATAAGAAAACATGGTCCTAGTGTTTACAGCCTTCGGCAAGGTTGCTTCTCAGCTAAATCATAAAAAGAGAAGTTAAACAGAAATGTACTAGTTTACAGAGAAAAGAACAGATGATAAGGCAGCTGAGACACAAAGTGTAGATTGTTCTTTTGAGAAGCCTGGCTTCCTAAAGGCAGGAACTAGACTGAAACACTATCAGCAATCATAATCCTACATATTTCTGGTTCTCCTTCTAGTTCTTTGGCTGCTCTTTTTCAAATCATTCTTCATAAAGATTGTTTGGGTCCTTTGCCTTTCTATATACATTTTAGAATAAGCTTGTTACTTTGTGTGTGTGTGTGTGTGTGTGTGTGTGTGTGTGTGCGCGCGCGCGCGCGCAAAATCCCTCCTGGGATTTTGATAGGGATTGTATTGAATCTATAGATCAATTTGGAGAGAACTGTCATCTAAATAATATTGGGGCCAGGTACGGTGGCTCATGCCTGTAGGCTCAGCACTTTAGGATGCTGAGGCAGGTGGATTTCTTGACCCCAGGAGTTCGCAACCAGCCTGGGCAACAGGGCGAAACTCTCTTTCTACCAAAAATACAAAAATTAGCCAGGCGTGGTGGCACGCACCTGTAATCTCAGCTACTCGGGAGGCTGAGGCACGAGAATCACCTGAACCCAGGAGGCGGAGGTTGTAGTGAGCTGAGATCTTGCCACTGCACTCCAGCCTGGGCGAGAGTAAGAGTTGGTCTCAAATAAATAAATAAGTAAATATAATTGGGTCTTCCAATCCATCAATATGGAATGTCTCTCCATTTATTTAGTTTTTCTTTAATTTCTCTCAGCAATATTTTAGTGTACATGTCTTAAATTTGTTAAATTTATTCCTAAGTAGTTTTTGTTGTTATTATGATTGCTACTCTTTTCTAAATTCAATTTTCAGATTGTTCATTACTAATACATAGATATATAATTAATATTAGTATATTTATCTTATATTCCACAACTCTGTTGAACTCATTTATTAGTTCTAAGAGTATTTTCATTTTTACGGATTTCTTAGGATTTCCTATATAGAAGATCATGTCACCTTTGAATAAGGAGAGTTTTACTTCCTCCTTGCCAATACGAATGCCTCTTATTTCTTTTTCTTGCCTGGTAACACCAGCTAGAACCTCTAGTAGAATATTGAATAGAAGTGGTGACAACAGATATCCTTGTCTTATTCCCGATCTTAGGGGGAAAGCATTCAGTCTTTTACCATTAAGTATAATGTTAATTGTGGGTTTTTCCGGGATTTTTTTTTAAATCAGGTTGAGGAAGTCCCCTTCAATTTGTAGTTTGTTGAGATTTTTTCTTTTTATCTTGAATGAGAGCCAGATTTTGTCAAATGCTTTTTCTGCATCTATTGTGCTTTATTCTATTAACCATGGTACACTACATTTTCAGATGTTAAACCAAACTTGCATTTGTGAGGTAAATCCCACTTGGTCATGGTATATAAGCCTTTCTATATGTTGCTAGATTCAGTTTCCTAATATTTTGTTGAAGATGTTTGTGTCTATATTCATAAGGGCTGTTGTTTTATAGTCTTTTTATATCATATTATCTTTGGTTTTGGTATCAGGAAGATACTGCTCTCATCAAATGATTTGGGGAGTATTCTTTCCTCATTTATTTTCTGAGTTTGTGAAGGATTGGCATTATTTCTTTTCTAAATGTTTGTAAGATGACAGTTCTTGTTAATATCTTTAATCTTGGTGTCCTTTGTTGCATTTAGCACAGGGTTTTGCTCAATAATTATTTGGAAATAAATTGAATTAGACAACTACATCCCAGAAGTAGCTAAAATAGTATTTAAACAGTGTCCTGAATTTCAACCAAAGGCACTTTTAAAATGGAGAATACTATGACAAACAATCTAAACTTAAAACTACTTGTAAGTTTAAGAAAACTAAAATATTTACTTACTAGGTAATAGCTCTCTATCAGCCATCTCTGTGCAGCTGGGATAAGGGTAAAATAGATGTCCTTTCTCTAACGGGTGTGGAATCATTCTAAAAGCTGAGAAAAAAAAGCTTGTGTTGATACTCAATTCTGTCTCATTTACCATCCTATACTATAGATCAAAGCTATTTTGGAGACAAATTTATATAAAAATTTCACATAGTATTTTATTTTCTTTTTTAGTGAGACATTTAGATACAAGAAACAAAGTAAGCAAAAGAATGAATAAGGGGAAGGATAAGATTTATTTAGATAATAGTGAACGGTCTAGTCTGGCTGGAGTAAAACTATAGGGAGTGGTAGATGAGACTGGCTGGGTCCTTCTTTGCTTCAGTCTCCTCATTACAAACACAATTGATAATTCCAAAGAAGAATTGATAATTCTGCTTCTTACAGAAATCTTCATATAACTGGGATGTATATAACTGTTGTGGCCATTACTACTGGCAACCTAAAATAGTTTTCAATGGCTCCTAACCTCACATGTGGGTTTCACCAAAGCTTTCTATGAGCAGATTTTTTTTTTTTTTTTTTTTTTTTTGAGACAGAGTCTTGCTCTGTCGCCCAGGCTGGAGTGCAGTGGCGCGATCTCAGCTCACTGCAAGCTCTGCCTCCCAGGTTCCCGCCATTCTCCTGCCTCAGCATGCCGAACAGCTGGGACTACAGGTGCCTGCCACCACGCCTGGTTAATTTTTTGTATTTTTAGTAGAGACGGGGTTTCACCATGTTAGCCAGGATGGTTTCGATCTCCTGACCTTGTGATCTGCCCACCTTGGCCTCCCAAAGTGCTGGGATTACAAGCGTGAGCCACCGCGCCCAGCCTATGAGCAGATCTTAATCTAGATCACGGGTCACCAAAGTATGGCCCTTTGGCCAGGTCTGGCCCACTAGGTTTTTGTAAATAAAACTTTATAGTTATGCCATTCATTTACATATTGGCTAAGGCTGTTTTCATGTTACAAGAATCAAGTAGCTGTGAAAATGTATGGCCCACAAAATCTAAAATATTTACTATTTAGCACCTTACAGGAAAAGTTTGCCCACCCCGATCTAGATTATCACCAACTACTATAGATTTATTAAAGAAGAAATCTTTATTGATCTATTCCATTAGCTAAGTACATAAATCTTTAACACTGTCAATAGGTTCTTGGAAACTGTGACTTTAAGTGAAATGTCATATAATAAATGACAATTTTACCATAGGCTAACTGATATAAACAAGAGTTAAGTTCCTTGGTCACAAAACATCACCAAACTTCTACATAAAGATTCAAAACACTTCTTATATTAAACATTGAAATAAATGTGAGCTATATATACATTTAAGATTCATAAAAACAGGATCATTATTTACCCAATTATTTTAGTTCAGGGTCAAGCATGGCCAGAGCCTATCATGGCAGCCCAGGGTACAAGGCAGAAACCCACCCTGGACAAGACACCATTCCAGTATACCACTCGCGCACACCCCCACACTCACTCATACTGAGACAATTTCGATACACCAATTAAGCTAATGTGCACATCTTTGGGATGTAAGGGGAAACCCACACAGGCATGGGAATATCTTGCAAACTTCACACAGACAATGGTCCTGGCTGGAAATCTGTTTTTTGGGTTTTTTTCCCTCATCAACATTATAATAAATAATGTTGAATGAAACAATATTATTTAAGGGCCTGCTGTAGTCATCAAAATTGTGATAAGATTTTTGTTTTTCCTTTCGTGTTTGGCTCTATAAACTTTTGTCACAATTTAGACTTTATTTATTTATTTATTTATTTATTGAGACAGAGTTTTGCACATGTTGCCCAGGCTGGAGTGCAATGGTACGATCTCGGCTCACCGCAACCTCCGCCTCCCAGGTTCAAGTGATTCTCCTGCCTCAGCCTCCCAAGTAGCATGTGCCACCACGCCCAGCTAATTTTGTATTTTTAGTAGAGACAGGGTTTCTCCATGTTGGTCAGGCTGGTTTCAAACTCCCGACCTCAGGTGATCCGCCCGCCTCAGCCTCCCAAAGTTCTGGGATTATAGGTGTGAGTCACCAGGCCCAGTCTAGACTTTATTTTACCACAATAAAAAGTAGTTATTTGTTCAAAGTCGTAGACCAAATTAGTAAATTAGTGATAACACTAATAAATCATTGATCATGATTCATGAAATACAGTATAAATCATAAGTGGTTGGGCACGATGGCTCATGCCTGTAAACTCAGCTCCTTTGGGAGGCCAAGGTGGAAAGATTGCCTGAGGCCAGGAGTTCAAGACCAGCCTGGGCAACATAGCAAGACCTCATCTCCACATACAAAGTAATAAATTAAATAAAATCATACACTTATTGAAAACCTGTTTGCCAAGCAGAATGTCAGGCAGTGAGGACACATACAAAATGAATGAGATAGAATATCTGCTTTTGAGGAGCTTATGGACTACTGGAGAAAAAGCAAAAGTAAGTTGAATTACTCAAAGACATTCAGTTTCTCAAGTACATAATCCCAGTTTTATTAATCTTTTCTTTAAAAACATACACACACACACACATATATATATATTAGAGAGAGTCTTGCTATGTTGCCCAGGTTGGTCTCGAATTTCTGGCCTCAAGTGATCCTTCCGCCTCAGCCTCCCTAGTAGCTGGAACTACAGGTATAAGTCACCACACTTGACTCATCAATTGTATTTATATTGTTATTGTCAAGCCACAGTATCTGGCCTTTAGCAAATGGTTAATGCAGAGGTTCCCAAATTGGTTCAAGATAATGTCACTTGTTAATAGTGAGTCCAAACAACTTTTAAAAATTTATGTCCTAATAATTTAGCAGCAATTTGGAAAAAAATACACATAAAGTTAAAAAACAGAATCAATAAATCAATTTTCTTATTTCATTTTTAAATGACCATAATTTCTTACTAATGAGATATAGGTATAAGCCTGTTAGACACTGTACGACTTCTCGAAACTTGGAATCACATTGGACACTACCATCTTCATTTCCTATTTCACACTGATTTTTGTGTGGTACTTCTTTTAATCACAGCAACTAACAAAACTCCAGCTTGCAAAGATGTAATGATATTGAAAGGAATGGAGAGTGATCTAATGTTGAAACTGTGAACTGTCTGGAGCTAATAGTTTAAGTAATATCTGACAGATGTCGAATTATTATTATTATTATTTTTGAGATAAGGTCTCACTCTGTCACTCAAGCTGGAGTATAGTAGTGCCATCTCGGCTCACTACAGCCTCGACCTTTTGGGAGGCCTCAGCCTCCCAAAGTGCTGAAATTACAGGCATGAGCCACCGTACCTAGACTTGAATATTGTATTTTTGTGTTTCCATTGAAAATTTAAAATGTTCTACAGCACTCCTGTGAATTGCTGCAACATCCAAGGTGCCTCAGAGTAGTTTGGGAACTGAGGGGGGTTAACCAATTTTAGTGAATAAGCGTTGAATTTATTTTTGAATTTTTAATAATAGCTGTGGTGTACTTTTCAAAAGAATTATGTGAATCCTACAGGTAAAATGTTTTAATTAAGCTTCTTTACTTTCTTGGTGGTTATAAGAAGCAACGATTAAGAGATCGGGTAGTTAGTTTAAAACAGTCCAATTTGTTCTCCAAAGAAGATACATAAATGGCCAATAAACACATGAAAAGACCTTCAACATCACTAATCAGGGAAATGCAAAACACCACCACAATGAGATTCCACTTCACATCCATTAGGAGAGCTATTATTTAAATAAAGAAAAAAACCCAGAAAATAACAAGTGTTGGCAAGGATGTGAAGAAATTGGAACTTTTTTTTTTTTTTTTTTTTTTTTGAGACGGAGTCTCGCTCTGTAGCCCAGGCTGGAATGCAGTGGCCGGATCTCAGCTCACTGCAAGCTCCGCCTCCCGGGTTCTCGCCATTCTCCGGCCTCAGCCTCCCGAGTAGCTGGGACTACAGGCGCCCGCCACCTCGCCCGGCTAGTTTTTTGTATTTCTCAGTAGAGACGGGGTTTCACCGTGTTATCCAGGATGGTCTCGATCTCCTGACCTCGTGATCCACCCGTCTCGGCCTCCCAAAGTGCTGGGATTACAGGCTTGAGCCACCGCGCCCGGCCTAGAAATTGGAACTTTTGTGCCTTGCTGGTGGGAATGTAAAATGGTGCAGCTGCTATGGAAAAAAACACCACTGAGCTTCCTTAAAAAAGTAAACATAGAATTTTATGATCCAGCAATTCCATTTCTGGGTATATACCCAAAAGAACTGAAAGCAGGAACTCGAACAGGTATTTGTACACCAATATTTGTAGCAGCATTATTCACAATAGCCAAAAGGTAAAAACAACCCAAGTTGAATGGGTATCTGTTCATTAACAGATGAATGGATAAACAAAATGTGGTATATACATACAATGAATTATTCAGACTTAAAAATGAAATTCTGACACGTATTACCAATATAAATGAATTTCAAAGATATTATACTAAGTGAAAAAGGCCAGACAAAACAGAACAAAAATTACATAATACCACTTACATGAGGTACCTAGAGTAGTCAAACTCATAGAGACAAAGTAGAATGGTGGCTGCCATGGGCTTGAGGGAGGCAAGACTGGGGAGTTATTATTTAATGGGTACAGAATTTCAGTTTGGGATAATGAAAAAGTTCTGTAGATGGATGATGGTGATGTTTGTACAACACTAGGAACGTACATAATGCCACTGAACTATATGCTTAAAATAGTTAAAACTAAATTTTATGTTGTATGTATTTTACAATAAAGAATAGGTTGATATCAGTTATGAAGAAAATAGCTCCATGTTGTATACATCTGAAAACAAAATAAAACAAAAAGAGACCAATTTTTAAAATATTAGAATAGCTCAACCACATTAAAAAAGCTGTAAGTCAAAGGGCCAAGTTTTCATTCTCTTTCCTTAGAAATATGTAACTTAAATGAACATATGGCAGAACACCATAACAGTTTCTCACTCTGCTTTTGTGGGATCAATATAACATTATGCATTTCTACCAATAAACCAAATATCTCATCACTGATTACCGTTTGAAACCAATCTGAACAACAAATCCTTATGGAAACCCAGACAATCTCATTTAAAAAGACTGCCTGTGAATGCAATGAATAGTTAGATTAGTGTTCCTTTTGGAAAAGAATACTTACTGCCTTCCCATGTACACTGTAACAGATTAAGAGCACCTTCTATTCGTTTCCAGTGCTGAAGATGAAAGAAAGCATAGGCAATTGCTTCACTATCACCCCGTTTCAGAATGTGTTCTGGAGGTAAAATTAAACTTTTCATCTCTAATAAATACTGAAAAAGTAAAACACACACATATACACACAACAGAAAAAAGAAAAATTAAACTGTGTTAAATTCAAACACCCATAAAACTATAGATTCGAAGTGTTAGAAAGTCAACCTGATTTTTTAAAAACTAATTGAAATGACATGAAGATTCTACTGATAACGTGTATAAAATGCTTATATATGCAAATTATGAAAACCAGAATATTTCTGTAGGTAAAAATAAGGTGATAAATGGCATGTGTGTGGCCTGGCTAAATACAAAATGGAAACTCGAGCTGAGGAGGTAATATGAGAGCAACTATTTATTTTTCCAAAAATGAATTAAATGTAAAAATTACACTTTTTTTTTTTTTTTTTTTTTGAGACGGAGTCTCGCTCTGTCACCCAGGTTGGAGTGCAGTGGCCGGATCTCAGCTCACTGCAAGCTCTGCCTCCTGGGTTTATGCCATTCTCCTGCCTCAGCTTCCCCTAGTAGCTGGGACTACAGGCGCCCGCCACCTCGCCCGGCTAGTTTTTTGTATTTTTAGTAGAGACAGGGTTTCACCGTGTTAGCCAGGATGGTCTAGATCTCTTGACCTCATGATCCGCCTGTCTCGGCCTCCCAAAGTGCTGGGATTACAGGCTTGAGCCACCGCGCCCAGCCCATATTTTTTATTTTTAAAATTTATTTATTTTTTATTTTTAATTAAGCCATTTCCTACTGAAGAATATAAAAGTTATGAAATCCAATTTTGGAACAATATTTGTGGCAACATTCAATTCTTTTTTCTCTTATTTACATTTTATAGGTGAAAGAACTTAATTGTGGAAAAGTTCAATTAAATTCATATTTACTAAGTTCAAAGCACTATGGTTGTTAGGGAATACCAAAGAACACTCTGCCTGTTCTCTGGAGCTACATAATGCAATGGAAAAGACAGATTTCTTAAGTGACTAATTATAACAAGACTCTGGTGAGTACTTTATTTGAGGTAGAAACAACGTACAAGGCCAAGCGCAGTGGCTCATGCCTATAATCCCAACACTTTGGGAGGCTGCGGTGAGCGGATCATGAGGTCAGGAGATGGAGATCATCCTGACCAACATGGTGAAACCCCATCTCTACTAAAAATACAAAAATTAGCTGAGTGTGGTGGTGCCTGCCTATAGTCCCAGCTACTCAGGAGGCCGAGGCAGGAAAATCGCTTGAACCTGGGAGGCGGAGGTTGCAGTGAGCCAAGATTGAGCCACTGCACTCCAGTCTGGCGACAGAGAGAGACTCTGTCTCAAAAAAAAAAAAAAAAAAAAAAAGAAAAGAAAAAAAAAGTGCAATATATGGGAATACAGATAGAGGTATTAATTTTTTAAATTTAGTTTTTAAATAACAGCCTTTATTGAGATGTAATTCACATACCTTAGAATTCACCCATTTAAAGTATACAATTCAAGGATTTTTAATATATTCAGAGATATGTGCAACTATCGCCAAAGTCAATTTTAGAACATTTTCATCACTTCAAAAGAAAATCCTGTACCCTTTAGTCACAACTCACTTCTCCCCTACTCCCCCAACCCCCTTAAGCAACTACCAATCTATCTTATATCTCTATAGATTTGCCTATTCTGAATATTTCATACAAATGGAATCATTTTGTGACTGGTTTCTTTCACTTAGCATAATGTTTTCAAGGTTTACCCTTGTAGCATGCATGGTACTTGTGCCTCATTTCTTCTAATGGCTGAATAATACTGCATTTTATGTATGGTATATATGTTCTGTTTATCCATTCATCAACTGACAGATATTTGGTTGTTTTTAGCTTTTGGCTATTATGAATAATGTTGTTATAAACACTTGTGTATAAGTTTCACAATGAACATATGTTTTTCTTTCTCTTGAGTAAGTACCATGGAGTAGAATTGCTGAGTCATATGATAACTCTATGTTTAGGAAGTATTATGATTTAGGGGCTAGAAATAAACCACTTGATGGGATTTGACCTGATATTTACAGATAGGTAGAATGTGGATGAGCGGACTGGGGAGTGAGGAGAACAGCAGGAGGACATAAACAAAGCACAGGGCCATCTTGAATAAAGGCACTGAACCAAGAGAGCACAGTGCAGGATGCATTTAATGTGCCTGTTAATGAAGTTGTAGTCTACCAATTCTTCTTCAGTTATGAATCTAAATTCTATCTTAAACTCCTAATGAGAATACTTGTACTAATATTATCATTTATAACAAAAGCAGTGTAATCACAGTTGCTATACCAATCAAATGTACTTGTTATATGTAGAAAGATACAAAGTTAACTATTTGTACAGCGTCTTTACTATTAGTCAACTTAAAACCTTTAAAAACTTATTTAGTTAGCTAAATACTATCTCCAAAGACTGAGACCAGAATGCACTTGCCCTTCTAGAATAGGTTTGAAATTACCTCTTTGGTTCTAAACAATTTGATATCAAATTATGTGTCATAAGATACAAATTATGTTAACTTCTCTTATAAAATATAAAAAGAGAAACATTCCAGAGGTGTCTCAAAAGATACATTCTCAGATTTCAAATTCTAGTTCCTCAGGTTGTTATACAAACTAATGGGATAACATAAATTAAAGAGCTGAATTTGTGAAACACTTTGTAAAACTGCTACAAGCAATAAGACTCTAGGAAGACTCTTAAAAACAAAAAGCTGTAGTGGTTTCAAAATTTAAGCCTTAATTTATTTAATCAATATACATGTACTCCTCATATTGTATCTAAAATAATTTTTTGGTTTATGAAATGTACCTTTCCAACAATTACTAAGTTTAATGCCCATCTTTAATTACTCTTACTTTTGATGTCTTTGGCTCTCTTCTCAAAGTGTAAGAATGTAGTCTGCTCATCAATTTATTTTAGCAGATGTCACAAACTATGAGATTATTTACTAATCCAGTTTGGGGACTTAACATTTCCCATTCAGTTTCTTAAAGGAATGCAGCAGAGGTTGTGTCCTGGTCAAGCAAAGCCCATTTGATGCCTGGTTGGGTTCTCTCCCCTTAGTGCTTTGGGCCTATATTCAGGAGGGTAATATTCTTTCTAATCCCCTCTAATCCTTGCCCATTTTTTTAAAACACAGTAAAAGATCACTCGCACCAGGCGGCTGTGGGAAAATGGACTCAAATAGCTGACCTCTGACATGACTCCTTATGTTCTTTGCAAGCGCACTAAGAGCTTCTTCAGTAGGAAGCAAAGAAAATGTGGTAATCACAGTGGAATTGTCATCATAAAAAGAATACTGAGTTTTCAGAAGAAAACTGCATAATACTTAAACCAGGTTCTTTCTATTAAAATTCTGTTTCATTTCACAGACAAGAGACAAAATATCCCAAATCATTTTCAGTGAATTTTAGAACTCAGAAGCCTTAAACTCCAACATGTTAAGTATTTAGTATATTCGTAACCATTTAGCAAATGTAAGCAAAGATATTCAGTTAACAACTATTCAGTAAAACTTATATTACAAAAAATATCAATTTGATGTGAAAAAACACTTTTATTTATTTTTTTTGAGATGGAGTCTTGCTCTGTTGTCCAGGCTGGAGTGCAGTGGCTCAATCTTGGCTCACCACAACTTCTGCCTCCCGGGTTCCAGTCTTCTCCTGCCTCAGCCTCCCAAGTAGCTGGGACTACAGGCACGAGCCACGATGCCAGGCTAATTTTTGTATTTTTAGTAGAGACGGGGTTTCACTATGTTGGCCAGGCTGGTCTCAAACTCCTGACCTCATGATCCACCCGCCTCAGCCTCCCAAAGTGCTGGAATTACAGGCATTGAACCACTGTGCCTGGCGAAAAAAAAAAACTTTTTAAAACAGCAACTATATACCTAAATTTTTACTGTTTAATAATCTAAGTGATAATTCAGGTGGTAAACACACATGGCAAACTTATTAATAAATTATACTTCAAGATTTTATATTAAAAATATTTTCTATTTAATCATTTTAAAAATCTTCCTTGGTTGGGCACAGTGGCTCACGTCTGTAATCCCAGCACTTTGGGATGCCAAGGCAGGTGGATCATGAGGTCAAGAGTTCAAGACCAGCCTGGCCAAGATGGTGAAACCCCGTCTCTACCAATGATACAAAAATTAGCCAGGCATGGTGCTGGACGCCTGTAATCCCAGCTACTCGGGAAGCTGAGGCAGAGAATTGCTTGAACCCGGGAGGTGGCAGTTACAGTAAGCCAAGATTGTGCCACTGCACTCCAGCCTAGGCAACAGAGCAAGACTCTGTTTCAAAAAGGAAAAAAAAAATATTCCTTATGCTAGCTTATTTTTTATTAAAAATAATTATTTGTTATTTATTATTATTGGTGGTCCTACCCACCAGCAAATATCCTTTCCAATTTGACTTTAAAACAAAGCAATTTTTCGGGCCGGGTGCGGTGGCTCACGCCTATAATCCCAGCACTTTGGGAGGCTGAGGCAGGCGGATCACTAGGTCAGGAGATCAAGACCATCCTGGCTAACACGGTGAAACCTTGTCTCTACCAAAAATACAAAAAATTAGCTGGGCGTGCTGGCGGGCGCCTGTAGCTACTTGGGAGGCTGAGGCAGGAGAATGGTGTGAGCCCGGGAGGTGGAGTTTGCAGTGAGCTGAGATCGTGCCACTGCACTCCAGCCTGGGCGACAGAGCAAGACTCTGTCTCAAAACAAAAACAAAAACAAAAACAGAAAAGCAATTTTTCAATTCCTGATTAGACACTGAAATAAAAGTTGACCCCCAAAATATAAGAGAAAAATTTCAACTTAAGGAAAAGGTGTATAAATTATAAGATTATTATTTTATCTCCTTCACAAACTGCTACTCAGGAATTTCCGCTACCCAGCATAGGCTGTAACTTATTACACTATAAAAACCGTATCCTTAAAATTGTACTACCACGCCTAGCATATTACACGAAAAGCAAGTATTAAAATACTTATTGGCCAGGCATGGTGGCTCACACCTGTAATCCCAGCACTTTGGGAGGCTGAGACAGGCAGATCACCTGAGGTCAGGAGTTCGAGATCAGCCTGGCCAACATGGTAAAACCCCGTCTCTACTAAAAATACAAACAATTAGCCAGGCGTGGTGGTGGGCACCTATAATCTCAGCTACCTGGGAGGCTGAGGCAGGAGAATTGCTTGAACCCGGGAGGTGGGGGTGGCAGTAAGCCGAAATTGTGCCATTGCACTCCAGCCTGGGTGACAAGAGCGAAACTACATCTCAAAAAAAGAAAAAAAAAAAACTTATTAACTGAGTTAATCTGATAAATACAGCTGAAATGTCTTCAAATTCAAATTTATATTTTAGTTTTTACCAAAGATATATTTTAATTCTCCGGGAAAACTAAAACCAAATATAAAAACAAAAAACTCTACTACCCAGACTTTAATTTTCTAAGAAGAATATAAAAGATTAAAAACTGACCGATGATTTTTTTGTTTTTTTCTTCTGCTTAGTAAAGTATATGCTCAGTCTACAGAAATGGAAACATAACAAAGCTAAGTAGTAGAAAATAATATGTTTGGAGAATAAAAAAATAGAGAAACTAAAGACAGGGCATGGTGGCACATGCCTGTAGTCCCAGCTACTCAGGAGGCTAAGGCAGGAGGATAGCTGGACCTCAGAAGTTTGAGGTCCCTGCCTAAAACAACAACAACAACAACAACAAAACACAATAATCTGATTTATGTTTGTCTGGATTTCTTTTTTTATGCATAATACATTTTGTACCTCCCTTCCTGTCTCTATACAGATCTAACTTTTTTTTTTTTTTTGGAGATGGAATTTTGCTCTTGTCCAGACTGGAGTGCAATGGCATGATCTCGGCTCATCGCAACCTCTGCCTCCTGGGTTCAAGTGATTCTCCTGCCTCAGCCTCCCGAGTCGCTGGGATTACAGGCATGCACCACCGCACCTGGCTAATTTTGTATTTTTAGTAGAGATGGGGTTTGACCATGTTGGTCAGGCTGATATCGAACTCCTTACCTCAGGTGATACGTCTGCCCCAGCCTCCCAAAGTGCTGGGATTACAGGCGTGAGCCGCCCGGCCAATCTAACATTTTTAATTGTTGTATGGTATCACATTTAAAGCTGAGTTATTTCATAATATAGTAAATACGGTCATGGTAAAATCATACTGTCATCTTTAAAAGGTAAAAAATGGTATTATTAAGCAAAACTTGTAAAATAGTTATGTAAACTGGCTTAAAAATTTCAAGAAATGATGGTTCTAAAATTTTACTTTTTTTTTTTTTTTTTTGAGACAGGGACTCACTCTGTCACTCAGGCTGGAGTGCAGTGGTATGATCATAGCTCACTGCAGCCTCGACCTCCTGGGCTCAAGCAATCCTCCTGCCTCAGCATTCTTAGTAACTGGGACTACAGGCACACACCACCACATTTGGCTAACTTTTTTATTTTTTATTTTTGTAGAGACAGGGTTTCACTATGTTGCCCAGGCTGGTTTCTAACTCCTGGGCTCAAGTGATCCTCTCACCTTGGCCTCTTGAAGTGCTGGGATTACAGGTGTGAGCTGCTGTGCCCAGCCTACTTTCTTTAACTTAGATAGACTTTTAAAGCAATGCAGTTCTAAACTACAAACATGTCTGTTTCCCAGTGTTTACTGAGTGTCTATATAGACTAGGAAGAGTATTCGACATTAAATGATAAGACAAGCGCCCTGCTTTTGTTCACAGGGAACTAAGGGAGAAACATATAAACAGACCAGTTAGAAAAAAAAAATATGATTGAGGTATACTGAAGAAACAGAGAAGAGAAAGCCGTTATCTCTTCTTGGGAAAACTAGACAAAAACTCCTTATAAAGGAGACAACAGATGAGCAGGGTCTTAAAGAATGAGTAGAAATTTGCCAGGTAGAGAAGACAATGGCAGTGGGATATGTTGAGGCATGACCAATCCAGGGAACAGTGACAATGGACATAATGAGCAAAGCAGAACTGGCAAAGAGTAAGGCTGGAGACAGATACTGGCCCAGAATATGAAGGACTTTTATAGGTGTAATACTAAGAGGTTGGTCCTTATCCTGTAGGCAACTGGGACCAAGCAGAGGTCTTTTAAGACTTGCTATTTAGGTAGATAACTCTGGCAATAGCTGGAATGGAGAAGGGCTGATGGCAGAAAGATGAGTGAGGAATCTGTTCTAATAGTCCACACAAGAGATGGTAAAGTATTTGAGATTCTTTCTGTATCTATCTCTATATGTTTAGAAATGCATAGAAAATGTCTGCCAATATATACACCAAACAGTAGCAGGTGGTTACTTCAGAGAAGTAGAATTGGGAGGGAGAGAACAGGAGGTTTCCACTCTGTAAACGTCTGAAGAGTCTGAATTTTTTAAAAGTACCTATTACTTTTGTTATAATAATAATAATAATAATAACATATTTTAAAAGTACAGGTAATGAAGGCAAACAAGGGTCAGTGACGGGGGGATGAGATAGATGGCTAGATCTGAAAAACATTTCAAAGGTTATAATATGAGTTGGTAATTTGGAAATGGCAGAGGTAAGGGTTAATGAAGAGGATAATGAAGCCATAAATCAAAATATAGAAATAAGCGAGAGGCAGTTTGGCAGTTTGAAGAAAAGACTTAACAAATTTTTAAAATTCTGTTTGAGACACATTAAAGTGTTTGAGGTACCTATCATGTGATTTCCACAACTAGATGAAAATGCTAAGTCAACGGACAATGAAAGAAGCCAGAGATAAAAGACACAGATTTGGAAATCATCAGCAAATAAAATATAGCTGATGACACAAACCAAAGCTGGGACCTACTATGTGCTATCGGACCTTCCATATTACCTCTGAATCAGCCTATTGTGTCTGTAATGAGAAATTGCTTGGGACAATTTTAACTAACAATCAACTATGAACAATACATTCAAATGAGTAAAACAAGAGAGTTTAGCCTCTTGCTTTTCACTAAAAATAAAATTATTAAGGCTCCTTTGGAAGCTATGGTTAAAAAGACATAATGATGTATGGTCTAGTGGTTTCTTTTATGACTCTAAAGCCCTATCTATGCTTACACTCAAATTTACTTTAATTTTGAACTGCTTTGATCTTTATAATTTATCTTTAGATTACTTTTTTCTATTACTTTGTAAATCTTACAACAGCTTTTGACCAAAAGCAATATAATTCTGACCTGAAGTAATGATAATGCTTTATAATCTTCGTCTTAAAAGCAGAGGTTAAAGAAAAATCTCTCTGAAGGCATCTGAAATTAAGGTACTTTGCTCTTGATCAGTCATGCACACAAAAAACCAATTTATCTCTGCAATTAGTTTTCTCAGTGCACATTCTATGAGATTGGACAGGCAGGGCGAATGCAGAGTCCACATTGGTATGTATTGGGGGAGACTAAAGACAGTTCTCATATAGAAAACAAACAGAACTGCTATGTGAATAAACTGAAAGAAAACATAATACTACCTAACAGTTTCAGGAGCAAAGTAAAGTGACTTATACTGAAGGGAAAAGGAAAGGAGGCTGGAGAGGGCATTTGCTACAAGAAACCTCCTTTCCACATCATCCTACAGAGCCACACCTCAAGATATAAGCATTTCATATCTCAACTCTTCTACTTAGGCCACAGTACAACACAAGGGAAAGGCAAAGGTTTCATTGTGCTCTAAGTCTGGGTCACAGACTTCAACACCACTTCTCCTTTGCTCTCTTTACTTCTGCTATGCCACTCGGAATGTCAACTGAGCACCTGTTTCCCTTTTATCTTTTATATATGCAGGCGCTATGATATAAGTAGTTTAGCCAATGAAATGCAAGCCTGCTGCTAAAGAGCTACTATCAGCCGGGCGCAGTGGCTCAGCACTTTGGGAGGCCAAGGAGGGTGGATGACCTGAGGTCAGGAGTTCAAGACCAGACTGGCCAACATGGTGAAACCCCATCTCTACTAAAAATACAAAAATTGGCCAGGTGTGGTGGCGGGCACCTATAATCCCAGCTACTTGGGAGGCTGAGGCAGGAGAATTGTTTGAACCCAGGAGGCAGAGGTTGCAGTGAGCTGAGATGGTGCCACTGCACTCTAGCCTGGGCAACAAGGCAAAACTCCATCTCAAAAAAAAAAAAAAAAAAAAGAGCTACTATCTTCTAGGGTGGATAAGACTTGTAACATTCTATGGGCTTCCATTTCTGATCAACCAGAACAGATTTTACTTTCTACGCATCAATTTATTTTTAAAACTTCCCCTGCAAGTAAAAGTCTCCAGGTATAGTCTACTTTCTTGGCAGCACAACACTAAAAACAGTTTTATTGTAAAAAAGAAATAGTAATTTTTATTTAATTATTATTATTGAGACGGAGCTTTGCTCTTGTTGCCCAGGCTGGAGTGCAATGGTGCGATCTCGGCTCACTGCAACCTCTGCCTCCCAGGTTCAAATGATTCTCTTGCCTCAGTCTCCCAAGTAGCTGGGACTACAGGTGCCCACCACCATGTCTGGCTCATTTTTTTAAAAAATATTTTTAGTAGAGACAGGGTTTCACCATGTTGGCCAGGCTGGTCTCAAACGCCTAACCTCAAATGATCCACCCATCTCAGCCTCCCAAAGTGCTGGGACTGCAGGTGTGAGCCACCAAGTCTAGCCAAAATAGTAACTTTTAAATGTTACAGATAACCTATTCCTAAATATGTACTCCAGTTGCAGGGATTTACTAAACATACTTTTGTTATTGTTTTGTTTCTTACTGCTCTACTTTACTCTTGCCCGAAGGGCTTCTTCTGTAAGACACAAATAAACTGTTTTCAGGGTATTGTAACTAATTTAAATTAGTTATTACCTAACTATGATTATGTTATTAGCTAATTCAAATTAGTTAATTCCTAACTGTTTTCAATATCTTCACCATTACCTCATCTCAACAAAGGAATCCCCCAAACCTTATACATTCCAAGGCTACAAGCACTAAAATAACATCCACAAAGAAGCAAACACTGGAACAACTCAAAGAAGATGGGCCAGGCACAATGGCTCATGCCTGTAATCCCAGCACTTTGGGAGGCCAAGGCGGGTGAACTGCTTGGGCCCACGAGTTCGAGACCAGCCTGGGCAAATGGCAAAACCCCATCTCTACAAAAAATACAAAAATTAGCTGGGTGGCATGCACCTGTAGTCCCAGCTACTCAGAAGGCTTAGGTGGGAGGATAACTTGAGCCCACCAGGCTGAGGCTGCAGTGAGTCATGATCATGCTACTGCACTCCAGCCTGGATGACAGAACAAAACCCTGTCTCAAAAAAAAAAAAAGGCAACAGAAATAAAGTGATAACCACCATGATAATCAATAATATTGCCTGACACTCAGACACCGTGTTAAGCACTTCACATACATTATCTAATTTAATCAGAAGGCATTATATTTTTACAATGCTTTCCATGCTAAGTCAAATTCTTTTTTCTTTATTGAGGTATAATTTTAAATACATAGATCTTAAATATGCAGCTTGATGAGTTTTGACAAATGTAGACAAGTAATGCCCAAATCAAGACATATTTTCTTTTATTTTTTTTTCTTTTTTTTTTTTTTTTTTTGAGACAGAGTCTTGCTCCGTCACCCAGGCTGGAGTGCAGTGGCGTGATACAGGCTAACTGCAACCTCTGCCTCCTGGGTTCAAGTGATTCTCCTGCTGCAGCCTCCTGAGTAGCTGGGACTACAGGTGCATCCCACCATGCCCAGCTAATTTTTTGTATTTTTAGTAGAGATGGGGTTTCACCATGCTGGCCAGGCTGGTCTCAAACTCCTGACCTTGTGATCCGCCCACCTCAGCCTCCCAAAGTGCTGGGATTACAGGCGTGAGACACTGTACCTGGCCATTGAGATATCTTCTTTCACTCCAGGGAGTCCTCCTTTCCAGTTAATGTCTCACCTGACCACCTGAGGCAAACAGTGTTTGCATTTCTACCACCACAGATCACTTTTTGCCTTTTCTTGAACTTCACATAAATGAAAACATTTAGTATGTACTTGTTTATATGTCATATTTTTGGTTTTATTCATGTTTTGCTTGTATCAGTAGGTCTTTTTATTGCTGAATACCACTGTATTGTAACTTATTTATCTATTTACCTGTTGAAGGACATTGGGATTGTTTCTAGTTTGGGGCTATTATAAATAAAACTGCTATGATATTCATGTTCAGCTCTTCTTATGGACATATGATTTCATTTCTCTTGGGTATATACCTTGGAGTAGGATTGCTGGATCACAGGTTGAAGGATATGTTTAATTGTATCAGAAATTGCCAGTTTTCCAAAGTGGTTGTACCATTTTGTAATCTTAGCAGCAATGTATGACAGTTCTGACTTCCACATTCTTACTGATATTTTATCAGTCTTTTAAATTTTAGTCATTCTGATAGATGTGAAAGAATTACTTCATGATTTTATATTGCATTTCTCTGATAACTAATGATGTTTAACACCTTTTCTTTTTTTGCCTGCTTCATTTTACCTTCATATAAACATCTCTTTATGTGTTACTGGACATACCAATATTTTCTTTTGTAGTATCTGTTCAAGGCTTTTGCTCATTTTTTAATGTTGTGTTTTTTTATATGTATATATTTTAGATGAGTCCTTTGTCAGATAAACATATTACAAATATTTTTTTCCTGTCCGTGGCTTGCCTTTTTGTCTTCTTAACACTAAGATGAGCAGACTTTTAAAATTTTGATAAAGTTCAATTTATAATTGTCTTTTCTTATAATTGCCTTCTATGTCCTAAGAAATCTTTCTTTACCCCCAGCTTTCAAAGCTAGTCTTAGATGTTTTGGTCTAGATGTTGTATAGTTTTAGTTTTTAAATTTAGATCAATGACACATTTCAAATTAATTTTTCTGTATGCTATGTGAAAAAATTCATGATTTCCCCTACCACATTTAGATATCCAGATGTTCTAGTACCATTTGTTGAAGAAGTTCCATTTCCCCATTGAATTGCATTGGTGCTTTTGTCAAAAATCAATTGACAGTATATATGTGGATTTTTGTCACATATATGACAGTATATATGTGGATCCATTCTGTGATTTTTTATAGTAATTATTTTACATTTGAACATAAAATAAAATTTAGAAGAATTCAATTGTAGTATGCTTACTTTAAAAATCTTCAACAAAATATTACAGCAAGCTATTGTTAGATCTTAAAGTTGGACAACATTATTCTAACTGATATGTGAAGTGTCATACCAAGAATAGTTACATCTATAGTAGATCACTGACACTCATGGATCTAACATTTACAATTTCTACTCTTTGTGGGAGCTCTAAATACCCATGATTTATAGCAGCCATCATTTTGCTAAGGCACAAATTTGAATAATGTGCTTTGAGGCTTGTGCACACATGTGAATGATGTACCTAATGAATACATCTAGCAGACTCTTCAGTATCCGTATCTCAGCAAGGTTTATGACCCATTCTCATGTTTACATTTCATAGGTGAAAATAAACGTAATAGTGGCATTTTCAAATATGGATATTCACAATGGTTCTGGATCACAAAGAGTGTCAATGGTCTATGTAATAATAATGTTAAAGAATACCTTATAATAAAAAGATAAATAGAATACCTTTAATTTAAAAAACAACAACAACAAATTTAGGCCAGGCACAGTGACTTAAGCCTGTAATCCTAGCACTTCAGGAGGCTGAGGCAGGAGGATCCCTTGAGCCCACGAGTTTGAGATCAGCCTGGGCAACAAAGGGAGACCCTGTCTCTTATAAATAAATAAATAAATAAATATATAAATTAAATAAAAATTTAAAAATATGCAACTTGAACATATATCTGTCCAAACAAAAATACAAACAGCCAATAAACATATTAAAGTGATGCTCAAATATCATTAGTCATTAGGGAAATACAAAACAAAACTACAATGAAATGTCATTTCATACCCATTGGAATAACTATAATAAAAAAGACAGATAATAATAAGTGTTTAGACAAATGTAGAGAAACTGGAACTCACACATTGCTGAGGGAATGTAAAATAATGCAGTTACTCTGCAAAACAGTTTGGCAGTCTCTCAAAAAATTAAACAGAATTACTTACGATCTATCAGTTCCACTTCTAGGTGTATACTCGAGAGAAGTGAAAAATCTATGTTCACACAAAAACTTGTACATGAATATTCACAACAGCATTATTCATGCTAGTCAAAAAGTGAAACCAACCCAAATGTCCATCAGTTGAATGTATAAACAAAATGTGGTACGATGGAATAGTATTCAGCCATAAAATGAAGGAAGTACTGACACATGCTACATTATGCTAAGTGAAAGAAGTCTGACACAAAAGGCCACCATCATATGATTCAATTCATATGAAAACTCTAGAATAGGCAAATGCATAAAGACAGAAAGTAGATTAGTGGTTGCGAGGGAATGGGGGGTGACTACTAACAGGTACTTCTTTCTGGAAAAGATTCCAGAATTAAATAGTGGTAATGATTTTACAACCTTGTTAATATACTAAAAAGCACTGAATTATATCCTTTAAAAGTGAATTTTATAGTATGTAAATTATCTCAATAAAAAAGACAGTATTGGCCGGGTGCAGTGGCTCACGCCTGTAATCCCAGCACTATGGAAGGCCGAGGCGGGCGGATCACGAGGTCAGGAGATTGAGACCATCCTGGCTAACACGGTGAAATCCCGTCTCTACTAAAAATACAAAAAATTAGCCAGGCATGTGGCACGCGCCTGTAGTCCCAGCTACTCAGGAGGCTGAGGCAAGAGAATCACTTGAACTTGGGAGGTGGAAGTTGCAGTGAGCCGAGATCGCACCACTGCATTCCAGCCTGTGTGACAGAGGAAGACTTCATCTCCAAAAAAAAAAAAAAGACAGTATCTATAAAACCATTTGATGGTTGGATAAAAAAACGTATGAGATACCAGAATGAATGAAACAGAATGCTATGGAATATTTAGAATATATGAAACATTTTCTACTGAAAATAAAACTGACAATTCATGTAGTAGCTGAAAGATACACAACCTTTTTCGAGTTTGGCAACTAAAAAAAAAGTTTACTGAGCCAAAGCCATAGCTCAATAATGAAAAATAAGTCAAAAACCATGAACACACGCTGTTCTAATTTTTTTACTGTGGTACTATCAGTTACTATACACTGAAATTCATTTAGTAGGATAAAAAAAAACTATACAAGCTATCAATATTAATGAAATACCTAAAAGCAAATTCATTGCCTGAAGAAATGTAGATGATATTTCTCTATTGCACTTCTAATAGTTTCCAGCTTTAACAAATTGCATAGCTCTAGACCTACAGCCATTTCTGTTGTAGTTATGTGGAAAGTTGCCAAAAATATTTCCTGCTAAAACAGCTATATCCTTTGTCATTTTACTGCTAAGATGCATACAACCATTTGCATAATAAATTTGAGAGAATAAAATATGTATATATACACATATATTTGAAATGTCACTGTTACTTAGGTTGAATAAGTTATCATGACTCACAATTGAACTGTGAAGAAGAAAACCCCTAAATCCCTTTATGTTTGCTTGCTTCCAGCTGACAGTCAGGAATAGAGACCATTAACAGGAGAAAAAGAGGGGTCTGTACATACTTCATCAATTGTAAAACCCTAGCAAAAACAGCCAACCACAAATTCCAGAGCTCTCCCAGTTCATATAACATCAATGTTATTTAAGTGAGATATTATTCAGGTTGGTGAAGCTTAAAATTTCTCCAAAAATCTGGCCGGGCATGGTGGCTCATGCCTGTAATCCCAGCACTTAGGGGGGCCAAGGTGGGTGGGCCACTTGAGGTCAGGAGTTCGAGACCAGCCTGGCCAACACGGTGAAACCCCATCTCTACTAAAAATACAAAAATTAGCTGGGCGTGGTGGCGCATGCCTGTGGTCCCAGCTACTCAGGAGGCTCAGGCAGGAGAACTGCTTGAACCCGAGAGGTGAAGGTTGCAGTGAGCCGAGATCACCCCATTGCACTCCAGCCTGGGTGACAGAGCGAGACTGTCTCAAAGAAAAACAAATTCTCCAAAAACCTTAATAATTATGTTTGATGACACTCGGCTTAAAGGGTCTATCTACAAACAATAATATCAGTTTATAGCATCACTCTACTTAGCTGGATATTTTGAAATAGCTGCATTGTCAAGTGCTTTGATATTTAATTGAGGGGAAAATGGGTAAATTTCTACCTATAAATAAAAATGATGCTAAAATGTTAAAGTGTATATGTGTGTATGTATATCTATATGTATATATATATCTATATAGTTTTATTTATTTATTTGAGACAGAGTTTCACTCTTGTTGCCCAGGTTGAAGTGCAATGGTGCAATCTCGGCTCACTGCAATCCCCACCTCCCAGGTTCAAGTGATTCTCCTGCCTCAGTCTCCCGAGTAGCTGGGGTTACAGGCATGCGCCACCACGCCTGGCTAATTTTGTATTTTTAGTAGAGACGGGGTTTCTCCATGTTGGTCAGGCTGGTCTTGAACTCCTGACCTCAGGTGATCCACCCGCTTCGGCCTTCCAAAGGGCTGGGATTACAGGTGTGAGCCACCACGCCCAGTCTCTATAGTTTTATTGAAGCATATTTTATATATCCCAAAATTCATGTTTGTAACCATAGACACATCTTGGACGTACTGCAAGTTCACTTCCAGACCACTGCAATAAAGCGAATATCAAAATAAAGCAAGTCACACAAATTTTTCGGTTTCCCATGGCATATAAAAGTTACTTTGCCCAGATCCACCAGAGGAATCACTATATATGGGACCTATGGCCTTACTAAATGTATTTCTAAAATAATAGGACTTCCAAGTCAAAATGACTCCTTGATCTGTGGGTTGCAGAATGGCTGTTGTGTTATCGGTTATGAAAACATTAATCTCCTTGTACATCTCCATCAGAGCTCTTGGGTGACTAGGTATATTGTCAATGAGCAGTAATATTTTAAAAGCAATCATGTCTGAGCAGTAGTCTCAACAGTAGGCCTAAAATGGTGTGTAAACAATGCTACAAACAGATATGCTGTCATCCAGGCTTTATTGTTCCATTTATAGAGCACAGACAGAGAAGATTTAGCATAATTCTTAAAGGCCCTAGGATTTTTGGAATGGTAAGTAAGCACTGGCTTCAACTTAAAGTCTCCAGCTGCATTAGCCTCTAAGAAGAGAGTCAGCTTGTCCTTTGAAGCTCTGAAGCCAGGACAACTTCTCCTCTCTAGCTATGAAAGTCTTAGCTGACATCTTCTTCCAATAGAAGGCTGTTTCATCTACTTTGGAAATCTATTGTTTCTCAACATGAGCAAAGCAGAAAAAAGAAAAAGAGGAAAAAAAATTTAAAGAAAATCTTTTGTTTATTATATCTACCTTCATGGAATAAATATAACTCTAAATCAAAGAGGAAATTATAAACAAATTATAAAATATTTTGGGCCAAGGGAGGTGGCTCACACCTGTAATCCCAGCACTTTGGGAGGCTGAGGAGGGAGGATGCTTGAGGCCAGGAGTTCAAGACCAGTCTGGGCAACATGTGGAGATCCTCTATTTTTTTTTTTAAAGAAAATATTTTGAACTAAATTATGTAAAAAATGTTGCTATAGTATGCAGTTAAAATTGTTTTTAAATAATTTAAATTTTTTTAAAGAAAATATTCTGAACTAAATTATGTAAAAAATGTTGCTATAGTATGCAGTTAAAATTGTGTTGAGAGAAGTTTCTAGATTTAACTGGGTATATCAGAAGAAAGTCGGAAAATTACATATTTAAGTACCTATGTGAAAAGATACAGGAAATTAAAATAAACTCAAATTAACTTGAAGGAAGGCAATAAAGAGCAGAAATGAATGAAACAGAAAATAAATAGTAGGAAAAAAATCAACAAAGCCAAAGCTAAGTTCTTGGCAAAAACAAGTAAGATTGACAAAACCCTAAGGAATTTGATCAAGAAAAATAAAACTAGCCAATGTTAGGAATTAAAAAGTGGGGCCAGGTGCTGTGGCTCATGCCTGTAATCTCAGCACTTTGGGAGGCCGAGGCAGGCTGATCACCTGAGGTTGGGAGTCCAAGACCAGCCTGACCAATATGGAGAAATCCCGTCTCAACTAAAATTATAAAATTAGCTGGGTGTGGTGGCGCATGCCTGTAATACCAGCTACTCAGGAGGCTGAGGCAAGAGAATCGCTTGACCCAGGCAGATGGAGGTTGCAGTGAGCCAAGATCGCACCATTGCATTCTAGCCTGGGCAACAAGAGCAAAATTCCATCTCAAAAAAAAAAAAAAAAAAGACATTAAAAATTGGGTATTACCACTAATCCTGCAAATACTAATATGGCAATAAAAGGATTTTATGAATACTTTATGTCAATACATTTGAAAATTTTGATGAAATAAATTTTTAGAAAAATACAACTTACCAAAAACTAACATAAGAAACAAAAAATTTCAATAGTTATGATATGCTTAGAAATTGAATTTGTAATTAAACTATTAAAGAAATGAAATTTGTAACTCAAAGTCTTCTCACAAAGAAAACTGAAGAATCAGATGGGTTGAATAACAAATTTACTAATCATTTAGGGCAGAAATAATTCTAATTTTATACAAATTATTCCAGAGAATAAATAAACAGGGACCACTCTTTAACTCATTTATAAATCCAGAGCCAGGCACGTGTTTGCTCACACCTGTAATCCCAGCTCTTTGGGAGGCTGAGGCAGGCAGATCGCTTAAGCCTAGGAGGCGGAGGTTGCAGTGGGCCAAGAAGGCGCCACTGCACTCCAGCCTGGGCATGAGAGCAAGACGCTGTCTTTTTTTTTTTTTTTTTTTTGAGACGGAGACTCACTGTAGCCCAAGCTGGAGTGCAGTGGGGGCGATCTCGGCTCACTGCAACCTTCGTCTCTAGGACTCAAGCGATTCTCCTGCTTCAGCCTCCCAAGCAGCTGGGACTAGAGGCGCACCCCACCACACCCAGTTAATTTTTTTGTATTTTTAGTAGAGACGGGGTTTCACCATGTTGCCCTGGGTGGTCTCGAACTCCTGACCTCAGGCTATCCACCCACTTTGGCCTCCCAAAGTGCTGGGATTACAGGTGTGAGCCACTGCGCCCGCATTTTTTTTTTTTTTAATGGGACAGAGTCTCACTGTCACTCAGGCTGGAGTGTACTGGAACGATCTCGGCTCACTGCAACCTCCACCTCCTGGGTTCAAGCAATTCTCCTGCCTCAGCCTCGCAAATAGTTGAAGAGTCTGTCTTAAAAAGAAAAAAAAGGCCGGGTGCACTGGCTCACGTCTATAATCCCAGCACTTTGGGAGGCTGAGGCGGGCAGATCACGAGGTCAGGAGATCGAGACCATCCTGGCTAACACGGTGAAACCCTGTCTCTACTAAAAACACAAAAAGCCAGGCGTGGTGGCGGGCTCCTGTAGTCCCAGCTACTCGGGAGGCTGAGGCAGGAAAAAGGCGTGAACCCGGGAGGCACAGCTTGCAGTGAGTGGAGATCGCACTCCAGTCTGGGCAACAGAGCAAGACTCCATCTCAAAAAAAAAAAAAAAAAAAAAAGAAAAAAATCCAGAAATAAAGAAAAAGTACAGATCAAAAACATAAAAGGAGGAAATGAAGATAATTAATAAATAAGAATATGAATGAATAAGAATAGTGGTTACCTTCAGGTAGGAAAGGAGGTTGTAATGGGAAAGGGCAGTCAGGTAGGCTTCTGTGGGTTGATAATGTTCTGTTTCTTGACCTCAGTAGTTTTCAAGCATTTACTTTGTAATAAATCATTAAGATACACATTTCTGTCTCATACACTTTGCTGCATGTATAGTAGAACTCATAATAAAAAGTTTACAAGGCCGGGCGCAGTGGTTCACGCCTGTAATCCCAGCACTTTGGGAGGCTGAGGCAGGCAGATCACAAGGTCAGGAGATCAAGACCATACTAGCTAACATGGTGAAACCCCATCTCTACTAAAAATACAAAAAATTAGCAGGGCCTGGCAGCACACACTGGTAGTCCCAGCTACTTGAGACTTGAGAGGCTGAGGCAGAAGACTCGCCTGAACCCTGGAGTCAGCAGTTGCAGTGAGCCGAGATTCTGCCACTGCACTCCAGCCTGGGAGAGAGCGAAACTCTGTCTAAAAAAAAAAAAAAAAAGTTTACAGTACTCGCTCCTTATCCTCAGGACATATGTTTTAAGACTCCCAGTGGATATCTGAAACCACAAATAGTACCAAACCCTACGTACATCATGTTTTTTCCTCTAAATATATGCCCATGATAGAATTTAATTTATAATTTAGGCACGGTAAGACACTAATAACTAATAATAAAACAGAACAGTTATAACAATATGTTGATTTGCATTTGGGGTCACTATTAACTAAAATAAAGGTTACCTGAGCACAAGCACTGTGACAGTTGATCTGATAACCGAGTTGGCTACTAAGTGACTAAGAGGTGGGTAGCATAGACAGTGTTGGATATGCTGGACAAGCGGATGAGTCATGTACTAGGCTGGATGGAAGGGGATGGTGTAAGATTTCATCAAGCTACTCAGAACGGCATGCAACTTAAAACTTATGAATTATTTCCAGAATTTTCCATGTAATATTTTCAGACAGAGGCTGACTGTGGGTAACTGTCACAAAACATGGAATACAAAACTGTGGATATGGGTGAACCGCTATCTTTAAATTTATGGAACCAGTGTCACTTAATGAGAGAATGGTATAAATATTTGTTGACTCTGTTTCTTGGACTTAAGTACTTTTCTTCAGCATATCTTTACTTACTCTAACAGGCTTACAACATCCTTTTCATGGAAATTATCTTTTAGTGATTAATCCCTTTACTGTAACTCTTTAGCTTCCAAACTCTATTAACAGCCTTTCACTGGAATCAATAGCTATAATTACTTTCTGTAGTAAGGGCATCTATTCTTGAATTGTCTATATTTCCTAACATGGGGCATTGTTTGTGGAACCCCAATTTTTTTTTTTTTTTTTTTTTTTGAGATAGGATTTCACTCTGTCACCCAAGGCTTCAGTGCAGTGGTGTGATCACAGCTCACTGCAGTCTCGACCTCCTGGACTCAAGCAATCTTCTCTCCTTGGTCTCCCAAGTAGCTGAGACAACAGGAGCATCACCACGCCCAGATAATTTTTGTATTTTTCACAGAAATGAGGTCTCACCACATTGCCCAGCCACTAGTCCCAAACTCCTGGGCTCAAGTAATCCTCCCACCTCGGCCTCCCAAAGTGTTGAGATATAGGCATGAGCCACTGTGTCCAGCCTAAAACCCAAAATTTAATTTTATGCTATAACACACAAAGATTAAGCAATAATTTGTATAACTGCAAGGTGTACAATAAAAAGACAATCAAAGCAAGTATATAGATTCATCGGGGACTAAATAAGCATCAGCCAGTTTTTCTGGGAATTTCCACATCTGCTTCCTATCATTGATTATTTTAATCTGTTTGTCTTCAGACCCTAGTCTGAAGGGTCTACCCAACCCTAGTTCAAAACCCAGGCATCTGTCTAGAAAAAGCTTTCATAGTAACAGGAAATTCCATTTAGTGATATGAAACATGAATACTCTTTTATTAAGACCAAGCCATTATTTATTCTCTACAACTATACTAAAAGAACAGCTAAGTGAACACAGTTCAAATTATATGTTGACAGTAATTACAAAGCATATAGCTAACTATTGCTCCTATCTACCTTTCTAAATGCCTAAATGTTTCAACATCCCCTGTAAGGTGAATAATAAGCATCAAAATAGAGCAGACTAAAACAATTCTGCACCAAATTATGGTGACCGAGACTTTGGTCTACAAACTGTCATCAATTTGATAAACTTAAATAAAAGTAGTATTTTTATCATAAAATTTCTCACTTTTGGAACATGAGGATTAAATTCCACAGCTCTATGAATTGCTTCCACAGCATTAATTTCTGCTGTGCTTAATCCTCTTCTGGAGGCTGTTTCTGGAGAGAATCTACAAGAAAACCACAAAATGAAAAAATAAATATGCTAAAAAAAAGAAAAAAGTATGAATTTAGATAATAATGCAGCCCCTTGAATCAAAGTTTCTGGAGATGGCCAAAAACAAAGCCAGAGGACTACCAGAAACTAACTAAATAAAAAATAAATAAAGCTGGCCGGACGCAGTGGCTCATGCTTGTAATCCCAGCACTTTGGGAGGCTGAGATGAGCGGATCACCTGAGGTCAGGAGTTTGAGAGCAGCCTGACCAACATGGAGAAACCCCATCTCTACTAAAAACACAAAATTAGCTGGGCATGGTGGTGTGCGCCTGTAGTCCCAGCTACTCGGGAGGCTGAGGCAGGAGAATCACTTGAACCCAGGAGGCAGAGGTTGCAGTGAGTCGAGATTGTGCCATTGCACTCCAGCCTGGGCAACAAAAGTGAAACTCCGTCTCAAAAAAAACAAGTAAAGTCTTGTGGGTTCAACATATAAAATAAGAAATGAAGATCTTCAAACTTAGGTAAAGAAGGCCATTAGAAGAAGTCCACTGAAGGTACACTTTAGGAAAGGTAATAAAGTAATAAACGCTACACAGTGATATCCAGAGAATCTCATGAATCTAAGTACATTCTTACCAAATTCTTATTTCAGAGGACACAAATGGAAAATTCCATTCTAATTCATACCAAAGCATAAAAATCTAAGGTAAAAGAAAACGGTCACCATTTGGTTGGTTTCTGAGTATCTTATCTGCACAATAAAGAAAATTCACTAAGAGTAGCCAAAAACACAAGAAAAGCAGAACTCAGAATTATACTCTAAGAAGAGATAACATAAGCCTATTTCCCTACTACACACTTTATCATCATCATCATAGTTACTATTTACTGTGTGGACTTTCTTTCTAGATATCGCTTTAGGCACTTACCACACATAATCCTCCTACAACCCTCCTGCAATATTAGTCTCATTTTACAGATGAAGAAGAGACTCAAAACGATTAACCTGCCTACAGTCCTATAGCTAGAATGTGGTAGAGTTTGAATTTGAGCTCAGGTTAGCTCTAAAAACTTTGCTCTTTCCACTATACACAGCAAGAAGCCTAAAAGCCCAAGAAGATCCAGGGCTATTCAGAAGGAAGTACAGTGGAAAACAGCATTGTTTAAAGTCAGTAGAAGACAAACATAACATTGAGCTTAGCAGTCTTTCCAAATCATTGTAGTTTTTATAACACTTACTTTTCTGAAACAGTCCTTGTCTTCAACAGTGCTGCTGTGTAACAGATTGCTGCTGACTTTGGAAGGCTTATATCTGTAATGATAATTTTCAATTTAGGTAGGAATTACAAAAAAATGTATTGAGACAATTTTTTAATAAGAATAATTCACGGCCGGGTGCAGTGGCTCACACCTGTAATCCCAGCACTTTGGGAGGCTGAGGTGGGTGGATCATGAGGTCAGGAGTTCGACACCAGCCTGACCAACATGAAGAAACCCCGTCTCTACTAAAAATACAAAAATTAGCCAGGTGTGGTGGCACATGCCTGTAATCCCAGCTACTCAGGAGGCTGAGGCAGGAGAATCGCTTGAACCTAGGAGGCAGAGGTTGCAATGAGCCAAGATCGTACCACTGCACTCCAGCCTGGGCAACAAGAGTGAAACTCTGTCTCAAAAATAAATAAATAAAAGAATAATTCACAGTGCAATACAAATTCAATAGTTATATAGGAAAAACCTGGACATAATGTTGAACAATCTATAATATAGTAGGAAAAACCCATATATGAAGTTGAAAAAGCTGAATCTGAATCTTTATCTAATTATTTACCAGCTAAGCATCTTTGAGCTAGTAGCAATTTGTTTGACCTCAGTTTTCACCTCTCAAAATAATGATATTATTTCATCTCAGTCATCTGACTGAGATGAAATTATGTCTATGAAAGCCCTCTCTGCACGACAGCAAAATGCGCTCAACAAATGTTTATAATAACCTGCTTATGGATGGGCACGGTGGTTCATGCCTGTAATCCCAGCACTTTGGGAGGATGAGGTGGGTGGATCACGAGGTCAGGAGTTTGAGACCAATCTGGCCAACACAGTGAAACCCTATCTCTACTAAAAATACAAAAAATTAGCCAGGCATGGTGGCAGGTGCCTATAATCCCAGCTACTCAGGAGGCTGAGGCAGGAGAATCACTTGAACCTGTAAAGTGGAGGTTGCAGTGAGCTGAGATCGTGCCATTGCACTCCAGCCTGGGTGACAGTACGAGACTCTGTCTAAAAAAAAATAATAATAATAATAAATAACCTGCTTATAATAAGTTCAGGGAAAAAGGCATGGTATAATTAGAACTATGTAAAACCTTCACCTATTCATAGAGAAAAACTAATATTAGAAAAAAAATTAAAATATTAACAGTAGTTAAATCCAGGTTGATTCAACCAAGGATGATATTTTTGTTCTTCTTAGATTTTTGTATTTTCTTAAATTATTATTTTTTAGAAAATAAAAATTTCACCTGGAACTGTAGGTAAATTAATTATACAAATCATTCTTAAAAGAATGTCCAAAATAAGGCTATCAGAAGATGTTTTTGATTCCAGAATCATACTAGTAAACGGAGAACTAAGGAAATAAATTTGCTTTCAACTTCCTCCGGATTCTGGAATGATAAAAACTGAGACTCATGAAAATAACTGAAAATATAGAAGCATATCAACTTAGATATGCTTTATTAGTTTCAGTTTTATTTTATTTTTAATGAATCAGGTCCTATTCCAATTTCTTATATTCAGTCCCTAAGCTTGCTCATCACAAGTATTATAAGCAGGCGATGTATCCAGTAAGTTACATATGGAAAGAATTTCTCACAAATTTCTCCATCAGCCTACACTATTCTGAAGCACTGCTTAAAGATTCCAGATGTTTAAAAGAAATAAACTTCTCTTTCCAAGTATAACACATTTCAAACTTCCCAAATCATGGGGATTCCCAAGCGAATGGGTAGGAACCTATAATAGGACAAATGTGAATAAACGACTTTTTTTTTTTTGAGATAGGGTCTCACTCTGTCACCAGGCTGGAATACAGTGGCGCAATCTTGGCTCACTGAAACCTCTATCTCCCAGGCTCAAGCGATCCTCACACCTCAGCCTCCCAAGCAGCTGGGACTACAGGTGTATGCCACCACACCCAGTTACATTTTTAAAATATTTTTTGTAGAAATGGGTTCTCACCATGTTGCTCAAGCTGGTCTTGAACTTCTGAGCTCAAGCGATCCACGTGCCTCAGCCTCCCAAAGTGATGGAATTACAGGCGTGAGCCACTGTGCCCAGTCTTCAATGTGACTTACATGTGTTCTCTTATAGTGAAAGATATGACCAGAAGTATAGTAACCCCAAATTTTCAGCTTGAGGTTAAAAGCTGATGCCTCTCTCAGGATGAGAAGAGAGGCTTTATGTCTTTAAAATTCTCCAAACTTCATGTGTGGTAAACTGATATTGTTATAACATAATAATAAAAAATAGTCGCCAGGTACGGTGGCTCATGCCTGTAATCCCAGCACTTTGGGAGGCCAAGGCGGGCAGATCACGAAGTCAAGAGATCGAGAACATCCTGGCCAACACGGTGAAACCCTGTCTCTACTAAAAAAATACAAAAAAATTAGCCAGGCATGGTGGCAGGCACCTGTAGACCTAGCTACTTGGGAGGCTGAGGCAGGAGAATGGCGTGAACCTGGGAAGTGGAGCTTGCAGTGAGCCAAGATTGCACCACTGCACTTCTGCCTGGGCGACAGAGCAAGACTCCATCTCAAAAATAAAAAAATAAAAATAAAAATAACCAACAGATACTGAATTGTTACCATGGGAAGACTAGTGAACAAAGAAATCAAACACCTGGATTTGCCTTTTACTGGCTGGGAGACCTTACCCCAATACTTTAACCTTCTTAAACTCCAGTTTCCTTATTCAGTAATTGGAGACAGTAAAAATACTTGTCCCACCACATCATAAGACTACTATAAGGATCATATTATCATTGAACTTTGCAACTGAAAAGCATTGTAAAAATGTTATTCTGAATTGCTCTTATAGTATATACTGCTAAGCAACTTCTGTTAACCTTGCTTGACACTCCAAAACAAATGAGGTACCCCCACTATGTGCACAGCACCCATACTTCTCCAATTATCTCACCAAACACGCTGTCTCCAATGTAACTGCTGTTCATTTGTCTGTATGTTCCACTAAACTGTAAATAAACTGTAAATCCTATGAGGGCTCCCCTTCCTTTTTTTTTTTTTTTTTTGAGACAGGGTCTTCCTCCGTCACCTAGGCTGGACTACAGTGGTGCAATCACAGCTCACTACAGACTTAACCTCCCTGGTTCAAGTGATCCTCCCACCTTAGCCTCCCAAGTAGCTGGGATTACAGGTACACACCACCATGACCAATATTTTTTTTTTTTAATTTTTTGTAGAGACAGGGTCTTGCCATGTTACCCATGATGGTCTCAAACTCCTGGGCTCAAGCGATCCTCCCACCTCAGCCTCCAAAACAAAATGCTGAGATTACAGGTGTGAGCCACCATGCCTGGCCTCCCATGTTGTCTTGTTCACTATCATATTCTGAATGACTCACTCATATTAGAAACAAGCACTCAATAAACAAACAAATAAATCTTGACAGAAGAAAAGTTCTTCCTTGCAGGCTTTTGCTAATAAAAGTCCTGATAAAGAAGATACTTAATAGCAACCTTTGGGTGCTAAATACTGACTGGTAAGAACAGAAAGAGAAAATTAAATACTAGACTATAACCATATTTATAATTACATAATTGGAAAAGAATAACCATGCTATCAACTAAGGGAATACGACTCACCATCATATTTCGCTAGGACTGCCTGAACATCTGCATAGGCCTGTAATTCTAAAAGTGATTCTAAGAGATTTTCATGGATGTTCAACATGGTAAGAGGAGGAAATTCTTTCATCAACTGTATATTAAAAGGAAAAAAAAGATTAAAATCATAACAAAGGAACTCAATACAGCTGAGTCAGATTCATTAAAGTAGAAATTCTTGTTTCTTAACATAGCTGTGAAGAAGACCTAACCCTTAAGAAAGGCATATATTAAATAAATACCTTGTTCTTAAAACTACCAATTAAAATACAATGATTCTGCATTAAAATAATGGGCAACTTAACTACATTTTTAGTTTGTGGAGGAATAAATGTAATAATCCCATCATCAATTTACTTACATCTCTCATTATTTTTACTGCTTCTCTTATTCTTCCTAACTTTCTTGCACACATTGCCAATCTTCTTTTAATATATACCAGTACATTGGTATCTCTCCCTATTTAAAAAAACAAAAAATGATACAACTATCACTTTTGTATTACAGGTTGCTATTTCATTAACAAGTCCTTAATTTTATTTACTTCCCTTGGAAGATTCAATTAAAATTAAATTATGTCAAAATGGAAGAATATTAATGATGGCTACATTTGGGTGATAAATATTGAACAGGAGTGTTCTCTATTTTTGTGGATCTTTTAAGTTTTCTGTATTAAAACTTAAAATACACATTTAATTATTTTTGCCTCTAATAGTGACCTAAGTACAGTATATATAATTCGTGTATGATTGACAAGTTTATTTTAACATTAACAAAAAAGAAATACATTAATAGGAAGATACAACATTAAGTTAGGATTTAAACTTGTGCATAAATGATCTATTATTCTGATACTCTCTATTGTTTTAATTGAAAAACAAAAAATGTCCAAAACAAAATTTCCATGGCTAATGTAAACTTTTCTTAACAGTGAGTAATTGACAAACTATAAAACTACTTCTAGAAAGAGCTAACAAATATTTCTGTAACTATCTCATAACCGTATTTGAGATTATTCAAAGACAAATGGCATGACATTTTTAAAGATGTAGTTTCATCAGTTCCAAGCTACGAAATTATATATTCCCACAAATGTATGTTATAAAAATGTGCATTAATGAAACATACCATATATATCAGTATTTAGCTTAGGGAGAAAAACATTATCCAAATTTTAATTTACACACAAAAAAAGATTTAGAACTTAGCTGCCAGTAAATAATGCATTATATAAACATATTTCAATTTATTACCCACTATTTGCCAAAATCATGAAACTAAAACCCTCTGGCCATAAAAATAGCAGGAAGCAGCATCATCGCTGATTCTAACATCTTTGGTAAAATAAAATCTCAATCATAACTGGTAGAGCATATCTAAGAACAGAAAGGACCTCAGTTGCTATGGCTCATCTGATCTCAAGCACATCATGGAGAAAAATCAAAGAAAGAATCAATGCCAAGCATGAGGTTGGATTTTGGGCTAAGAATCAGATGGTGTGAAAGGGGCCACTCCCTAGCACTATATGCAGATACACAGTCTGAAGAGCAAACCAAATAATGTACCTTTATTGTTGCTTAGAGTAAGGGTGAGGATAAAGATAACAGCTGTTTATCATCACTAGAAGGCTCTCCTGAATGCTGAAAGTTATGTTTTTGCAATGACCAGCCTAATTCTCACATGAAATAAATTACTGTTAAGTCTCAGAGCAGCACATCTTCTCTCAATAACCCGAACAGATCTATTCCCTTCCACAAACGTTCTCTGGCTAATACACATTTCTGTCTTGCTGGCTTGTAGGTATTATGAATAGATTAGTTATTTCCAGTGAAAATTAACTAACCTGTATGTATTAAGTTTTGTATTATTGTTGTTTCGTGTTAAGACACAAGCAAATTACAGGTGCTAAAAGACAGTAATAACCAGTTCAAACTTGCTTACTCAGTTGAGCTTCATGCTGAGGACTTTGGTGCTGGCACTGCTGTGACTGCCTATAAATTGTTTCTCCTGCCTTGAGTGCCTGTTTAAATAACTTTTCAGCATCTACAATAGTTGTTGCTTCTTCCTCAGCCAGTAGAACGTATGCAGTGGCACAGCTATGAAGAAAGCAAGAAGGCAATTTTAAATAAAATGATAAAGCAAGCATTTTCTCTTGGTTATGTCTCTTTGTTGTATGTCATATTTACTTACATACACTTTTTCCATCTTTAGAAGAAAAAACAAAAAAAAAACTTCACTCAATATTTTACCTTAATAGGGGCACATTGGTATATTCTTTATATCTGATTCCACAATTTTTCCACTTTTTTATCTTTTCCTTCTGCTCTTTATTTTCTGGGTTTTTTTTTTGGGGGGGGTAAAAAACAAAGTTTTTAAACTTCTATCTCATTCTCTGACCCATTGTCCTGTGTTTTCTTTTTGTGAAAGGGGGGAGAAAAGAAGATTTATAATTATCTGAATGATATACCTTCTACTGGTCATATCTGCTTTTTTTTTTTTTTTTTTGAGATGGAATTTTGCTTTTGTCGCCCAGGCTGGAGTGCAGTGGCCCAATCTCGGCTCACTAAAACCTCTGCCTCCTGGATTCAAGCAATTCTCCTGTCTCACCCTCCCGAGTAGCTGGGATTATAGGCATGCGACACCATGCCCAGCTAATTTTTGTATTTTTAGTAGAGATGGGGTTTCAACATGTTGGCCAGGCTGGTCTAGAACTCCTGACCTCAGGCGATCCACCTGCCTCAGCTTTTCAAAGTGCTGGGATTACAGGCATGAGCCACCACACCCAGTTAGTCATACCTGCTTTTAGTTGCTATATACTTTATGATATCCATTTCATGGGGCACGTATGGGGAGGGTGAGGATTGGGAAGATAGTCCCTTGACCAACTAGGCACCTTTAACATCTGACTCAGAAACATATTCCGGGACTAGACATTTTCCCCAAATCTGAGTTCTCCCCTCTGCATGCTGTCCTGTCTACCCATGGACTTATCCACAATACTATGCGGTATAACTTCCCTTGTTCTGAATTCAGGTACTTCCTCCTACACTCCTATCCTCATTCCTCACAACTATGCTTATGCCAAGTTTGCTTTTCCTCACCCCACTAAAACACAGAGGCTTTTCTTTGTATCTTTTAAGTCAACACCTGGCTAATAAACTAATTCTTGTTTTGGGGCCACAAAGAGAAACAAAATGTTGTTATTCCATTCCCAGAAATAACAAATCCATCTCTTCTAGAGACAATGTCCTAGTTGTGATTATCTAAGCCTGCACTGTCCAGTATTCTAGGCATTAGCCACATGTGGCTATTGCGCACTTGAAATGTGACGAGTTCGAATTGAGATGTGATGCAAGTGTAAAAATGCACAACGAATTTTGAAGACTTAGAAGAATGTAAAGTTCCTCATTAATAGATTTTAGAAAAGTACTGACTATATGTTAAAATATTTTAATATTTTGGGCCGGACGTGGTGGCTCACACCTGTAATCCCAGCACTTTGGGAGGCCAAGGTGGGCGGATCACGAGGTCAGGAGATCGAGACTACCGTGAAACCCTGTCTCTACTAAAAAAAATAAAAAGAATTAGCCGGGTGTGGCAGCAGGCACCTGTAGTGCCAGCTACTCGGGAGGCTGAGACATGAGAATGGCGTGAACCCAGGAGGCGGAGCTTGCAGCAAGCTGAGATCGCGCCACTGCACTCCAGACTGGGCGACAGAGTGAGACTCCATCTCAAAAAAAAAAAAAAAAAAAAAAATTAATATTTTGAATATAGCTAAATAAAACATTATTCAGATTAATTTCACCTATTTCTTTTTACTTTTTAAATGTGGCTACTAGAAAATTTAAAGTTACATATGTGGCTTGCGTTATATTTCTAATAACTTGTGCTTATCTAAGCAATAGGAGAGAAATTATTGATAAACGTACAAGACCAAGCATTAAACAAAAGTGATGGCAAGTAGCTATCATTAAGTGGGGACAAAAAACGTTCTTCAGATATAGAAAATGCAAATCATACCATTTCATCATCCTTCAAATAAGAAGACCCTATGGTATATAACAATTTCACTAATCAACAAAGATTTCTCCATTACATTACACTAGATCCCTGTGAAGTGTTAGATATACTGCTGCTTTAAACACTGGCCTTCCTGCCCAGGCACAGTGGCTCATGGCTATAATCCCAGTACTTTGGGAGGTCAAGGCAGGAGGATCACTTGAGGCCAGTAGTTTGAGACTAGCCTGGGCAACACAATGAGACCTTTTCTCTATTAAAAAAAAATAATAATAAAAATTTAAAAATTGGCTAGGTGTGGCTGTGTGCACCTGTAGTCCTAGCTACTTTGGAGGCTGAGGTAAGAGGATTGCTTAAGGCCAGGAGTTTGAGGTTACAATGAAGCTATCATCTTACCACTGCACTCCAGTCTGGGCAACAGAGCAAGACCCTGTCTCTAAACAAAAACAAAAACCAAAAACACTAGGCTTCCTGACTGTCATTCCAAAAACCAATTGAAATGCTTTAAAATAACCATAATAGCCAGGCGCGGTGGCTCACGCTTGTAATCCCAGCACTTTGGGAGGCCGAGGCAGGCGGATCACGAGGTCAGGAGATCAAGACCATCCGGGCTAACACGATGAAACCCCGTCTCTACTAAAAATACAAAAAATTAGCCAGGTGAGGTAGCGGGCGCCTGTAGTCCCAGCTACTCTGGAGGCTGAGGCGGGAGAATGGCGGGAACCCGGGAGGCAGAGATTGCAGTGAGCCGAGATCGCGCCACTGCACTCCAGCCTGAGTGACAGAGCGAGACTCCGTCTCAAAAAATAAAATAAAATAAAATAAAATAACCATAATAAAAACACTTTTTAAAAGACCTAGATGGGTATAAATCAAAATATAAACATAATTATATGCTTATATTTTGAATGTATGTACATATATATACACATACATATATATATATATATATATATATTTTTTTTTTTTTTGCAACAGAGTCTTGCTCTGTCACCCAGGCTACAGTGCGGTGGCGTGATCTCGGCTCACTGCAAACTCCGCCTCCCGGGGTTCACGCCATTCTCCCACCTCAGCCTCCCGAGTAGCAAGGACTACAGGGCCCGCCACCATGCCTGGCTAATTTTTTGTATTTTTAGTAGAGACGGGGTTTCACCGTGTAAGCCAGGATGGTCTTGATCTCCTGACCTCGTGATCCGCCCGCCTTGGCCTCCCAAAGGGCCGGGATTACAAGCATGAGCCACCGCACCTGGCCGAATGTATGTATATATTTTTAATGACTGTATGGCTGTAGGTGAAAAGATTTTTTCCCCCTTAAAGCATTCTTGGATTTGTTCAAAAGTATTTTATATGGATACTAATCCAGGAAATTAATTATGTGAATACCTAATTAATCTTACATTGAAGAATGTTAGTTTTTTACATTGAGGTAAAATTCAAATAACAAGGTTCACAGTTTAAAGCATTTTGAAGTATACAATCCAATAATTTTTAATGTATTCACAAAGTTGTGCAACCATCGCCACAATGTAATTCCAGAACATTTTCATCACCCCCACAAGAAACCCCGTACCTATTAAGTAGCCACTCCCCATCTCCCTTGCCTCCTCAATCCCTGGCAATCCCAAATCTATTTCTGCCTTTTCACAATGTCCTCTGATACACAAAATATTTTAATTTTGATTAAGTCCATTTGCCTGATTTTTCTTTTGCTGCTTGTGCTTTTGGTGATATAATTTATGAGATCCCTGCTAAATTCAAGGTGGTGATGATTTGTCCCTATGCTTTCTTCTAAGAGTTCTGTAGTTTTAACTCTTCCATTTAGGTCATTGATTGATTTTTAAATTAATTGGGATATATGGTATGAGGTAAGGGACCATCTTTATGCTTTTATATAGGTGGTTATCCAGTTGTTCCAACATCATTGTTGAAAAGACTATTCTTTCCTCCATTGAATGGTTTTGACACCCTTGTCAAAAATCATGACCAGGTGTGGTGGCTCACACCTGTAATCTCAGCACTTTGGGAGGCCGAGGCAGGTGGATCACCTGAGGTCAGGAGTTCAAGACCAGCCAACATGGTGAAACCTTTTCTCTACTAAAAATACAAAATTAGCCAGGTATGGTGGCGCATGCCTGTATTCCCAGCTATTTGGGAGGCTAAGGCAGGAGAATCACTTGAACCCAGGAGGTGGAGGTTGCAGTGAGCCGAGATCGTGCCATTGAACTCCAGCCTGGGCAAAAAGAATGAAACTCTGTCTCAAAACAAAACAAAACAAAACAAAACAAAACAAAACAATCAACTGACCATAGATATATGGGTTTATTTCTGGAATCTCAATTTGAATCCATTGATCTAGGTGTCTATCCTTATGATTTAACTACTGTAGCTTTGCAGTAAATTTTTAAATTGGGTAGTGTGAGTCTTCTAATTTTGTGCTTCTATTTCAAGATTGTTTTGGTATTCAGGGTCTCTTGCAGTTCTATATGAATTATAGGATCACCCTGTCCATTTCTGCAGAAATGATAATTAAAATTTTTACAGGGATTGCACTGAATCCATAGATCAATTTAGGGAGTACTGACATTCTAAAAATAATGTCTCCCAATCCATGAACATGGGATGTCTTTTGATTTATTTATTTAACTTATGCTTTATAGTTTTCAGCATCCAAGTCTTGCACCTCCTTGATTAAATTTATTTCTAAGTATTTAAATCTTTCTGATGCTTTTGTAAATGGAATTGTTTTCTTAATTTCCTTTTCAGATTGTTCGTTGCTAGGATATAGACATACAACTGATTTTCATATGTTGATTTTGTTTCTCACAATTTTGTCAATACTTTCATTAGCTCTAATAGTTTCTTTGTGGATTAAGATTTTCTACAAACAAGATTATGCCATCTGTGAATGGAGACAGTTTTACTTCTTCCTTTCCAATTCAGATGCCATGTAAAATTTTTCTTCCCTAACTGCACTGACTAGAACCTCCAGTACACCATGTAACATAGAAGTACAAGGGCAGACATCCTGCCTTTTTTCTGATGGTGGAGGGAAACCTTTCAGTCTTTCATCAGTAAGTACGCATTTAGCTGTAGATTTTTCAGATGCAGATGTTCTTGAGGAAGTTTCCTTCCATTCCTAGTTTTTTAAAGTTTTCATCATAAAATGCTGTTGGATTTTGTCAGATCTTTTTCTACATCAATTGAGATGGTCATGTAGTTCTTGTCTTTTGGTCTATTAATGTGGAGTATTACATTAATTGATTTCCATATATTTATCATGATGGGGAATTTTGTCAAATGTTTTTTCTACATCAGTTGGGATAATCATGTGGTTTCTTTCTTCATTCTGTTAATGTACTGTACTACAATGACTGATTTTCATATGTAACCATTCTTGCATGCATGAATAAATGCCACTTGGTCAGGGTGTATAACATTTTTAATATGTTGCTGTATTTGGGGGGCTATTATCTTGTTCTCAGCTATGATTTCTTCAAGTATTCTTTCTGCCCTTTCTCTCTCTTCTTTGGGACTCCTATAATGCATAGATTGATATGCTTGATAGCATCCTACAGTTCTCTCAGACTCTGGTCATATTTCTTTACTCCTTAATTTTTCCTGCTCCTTGAATTGGGTAATCTCAATTGACTTAAATGAAATTCACTGGTCTTGCTTCTGTCTGCTTAAATCTGCTTGCTGTTGAACCCCTATGATAAATTTTTCATTTTAGTTATGCTTTTCAATTTTGGAATTTCTATTTAGTTCCTTTTAATTATTTCTCCCTCTTTACTGATATTCTGTAATGGTGAGATACCATTATCATGGGTTCCTTTACCTCCTTGATCATATTTAAAACAGTTGATTTAAACTTTGTGTCTATTAATCCAAAGTCTAGGCTTCACAGGGGCAGTTTTTACTAATTTCTTTTCTTTTTATTTTTTGAGACAGGGTGTCTTTGTTACCTAGGCTGGTCTCAAACTCCTGAGCTCAAGTGATCCTTCTGCCTTGGTCTCCCAAAGTGCTGGGACTACAGGTATAAGCTACCACACCAAGCCTAATTTCTTTTCTTTCCTATGTATGGGCCATATTTTCTTGTTTCTTTGCATGCCTTGTAATTTTTTGTTGAAAACTAGAAATTTTAAATATTATACTCTGACAACTCTAGAAATATAATTTTCTCTACTCCCTAGGATTTGTTGTTGCTGCTTTTGCAGTTGTTTGTTTAGTGACTTTTCTGAACCCATTTTATAAAATCTATATTACTTGTCATGTGTGACCAGTGACACGTGTGCTATTTTAGCTTTGTGGTCAGTTGGTGATTTGATAGAGATTTCCTTAAACACCTGGGACCAAAACCAAACAAAACACAAAAAGTAAAAACTTTGCAAATGGGCTCTGTGTGGGTGCTAGGGCACACCTTCACATTCAAACAGTTTACAACTCTGCCTTAGCTTTCACCTTCTACTTGTGCAGAACATGAAGGTTAGGCAGACTTGAGAGCTCAGGACTTTCTCAAGTCTTTTCTGAACATGTCCCCAGCTCTGGCTGTGTGTGGGGCCTTGATTCCCAGAAATGTGTGGGAGCTTTTCAGAGTCTTTATTCCTCAAAGTATCTAATTCCCCAGACTTTGCTCACAAGTTTTCTGGTTTGTCTACTGTTTGTCCTTCCTGTTATCCCTTGCCCCAGGCAGCAGCAGCTGCTAATGCATTTGCCTTTAAATGTTTTTAACAAATAACCCAGAGTGTAGTTATGTCAGTTCTGGGAGAGTTTTGAAGTTGAGGACTCTCTTCTTTCAGTAAGCTGAAATAAAGCAAGCCCTTTGAGCTAGTGCTTCAGGGAGCCAACAGACAGGTCAAAACAAACGACCACAGTTCCTTGAAAATAAGGTCCATTCAACTTCCTCTGGTACTAGAAACCTATCCCTGGAACGTACTCTGTTGTCTTCAAGACTGCCACTGAGCTAGGGAGTGAGGGATGGGGCCAGGATAAATAAAACACTACAAAGCTTTCTTAGAGAGATTCGGGTGTTTTTTCCCCTTGATTAAGCATTCACTAGGTTACTGTAAACTTTTGATTAGTTTCCAGAGTTTTAATAAAGTTGATCCTTGGCCGGGCGCGGTGGCTCAAGCCTGTAATCCCAGCACTTTGGGAGGCCGAGACGGGCAGATCACGAGGTCAGGAGATCGAGACCATACTGGCTAACCCGGTGAAACCCCATCTCTACTAAAAAATACAAAAAACTAGCCGGGCGAGGTGGCAGGCGCCTATAGTCCCAGCTACTCAGAGGCTGAGGCAGGAGAATGGCGTAAACCCGGAAGGCGGAGCTTGCAGTGAGCTGAGATCCCGCCACTGCACTCCAGCCTGGGCGACAGAGCCAGACTCCGTCTCAAAAAATAAAAAAATAAAATAAAATAAAACAAAGTTTATCCCGACAGTTTCTGCTAGTTTATTATTTTGGCATTCTTTACTCCGCCATTTTTGCTCCACCTTGGGAAGGTCTTCTTAATAAGGATAACATATATACTGGGGGGAGAAGGTTCAGGGAATAACTCTAAATTTACATTATTCAGGAAGCATTCCTTGATAAACCCCAACTGGAACCATATTTTCACTCTTGGTATTTATTTAGTCTGCATTCGATTAGTATTTATTGATCTGTTCCTTGTAAAGATTAAGTTGTCTTATGATTTCACATTTTGCCTTTTCAAAATATAAAAAGTTCAAAACTAAAAAATGCTACTAACATGGAAAAAAATAAACTTGATAGAGCTATGTTTTACTTATTTTTAATTCCCTTCTCATGGCTTCAAGTCCATTAACAACTAAAGTACTCAAGATTGAATGCTTCAAGTGAGTGATTCAAATGAAAAAATTAAAACAGGTGCATAAGTATATTAGTATTTTAATACCCTTTTAACTATAAAGTATTATCACCATTCTCCATGAGCATTCTCCACTTTGAAAAGTACTTCTAGCATAATTTCTATTCAAAAGCATATATAGATTTACAATTTCAGAAGCAAAATACAATGTTGGCAAACACTGAAATTTTTATTAAATATCTATAACATGCAAAAGGGAAATGACTAATGACTCCAAGTGTCTTAGGAACAGACAAAAGGAGATATAAAAATCATTTGTCTTGGTTTCCTTCAAAATAAATTTATTTTCCATATATTTTAAACTTACTCATTGTTCAATTCTAAAGCTTGATAGGCTGCTTTGATTCGAGCTGGAGGATTTCTTTCCCTCCAGGCCTTCTGCATAACTGTAGAAAAAATATGTCATAAAATGGATGAGATGGTAAACAAATAATCTGCAAAATGTATGAAGAATAAGCTAGTGGAGTAAACAAAGCTTTAAATAACATATTCTTAAACATACAAAACAACAAACTAGGTTATTAGTTCACTTTATCCATACGAGAAATTTATATTAAATTTGGAAGCTTCACATAAAATAAAAATATATTCTTTCTCTGATTTATTTGAACAATATATAGGGTACTTAAACAAGTTAATTATATCATTATTATATATGAACATTTATATATCTAAATGCATGTTAACATTGAGTTTAAGTGACATCACATTATAATCAATATGAAATATTACAGTTCTACTTTTATCATTCTGAAAAGGTTTTATGGAACTGCAAAAAACAAAAATATACAAAAACTTAAAAACAAAGTCTTTGTCTAATGAATGATTCACTCTACGAAGAATGTATGGGATTGCATTTTGTGTAAAAGGGGAAAAAAAATGAATTAATTAGAATATAGTACCGCTAGAAAATGTCAGCCTCTATCAGGATTCAATAAAGACCTGAGTTAGGATTTCTTTGGAATATTAATTTTGCTACCAATTTACTGTACCAAAATGAAGACTTCACAGTAAGTAAAGTTTTCTTTAATTAAATAAGCAAACAAATAAAGTAGACTCAGAAGACTAACTGGCCCATTTCAAGTTTGATAAGAAAAATAGAGAACCTATGAGTGTTGCTTTTGGAACAAAACCTGCAACTGTCCAGGAAGAATAATGTGAAAAATGTTTGAATTTTCCTTTGGAAATAAAATATTAGTCTTGGCTTAGCAAAGGAGTCAATATATTCCATTTGTATAACAAAAATACATTTCTTATATCAAACATGTCACCAGCTAGCTGACACCTAATGCTTCCTGAACTTGACAAACTGATGCAAGTCAGCACCCATTTGATACAGGCCAGTAAAAGAACATCATTCTGCTGCAGCACTAAATATTACATTAAAATAATGCATAATGTTAGACTTGTAATTTTTGATGATAGGCTGTCTTCTACGAGTTATATGATATTTACAAGTCAAATTTTAACACTGAATTTGTATTAACATTTTAAACTGTTATTTGGTACTCTAGTATATTAAATGCATATCCTAATTTATCTAACCAATTCCCTTTTGATGGACAATTAAGTATACTAAATTTTTTGGTAATACAAAACATTGTGATAACAATCTTTCAGTATGTGTCTTTTCATAACTAATTAAATACTTCCTTTCTAGTAGAATAGCTGGCTAAAATATGTATATTTTAAAAGACTCTGGATATGTAATAAGTTTGGGAAGTTAAGAAAAAAAAAAAGATTCCAGATATACACCCCTCAAACTCCACAATAAGACTGTATTAATTTACACTTTTTCAGGCTGTATAACACAGTATAATCAATCTTTGCTAATTTAACAACTTAACACAGTATTACCAATCTTTGCTAATTTAATATCTGAAACTTATCTCATTTTCATTTGTTTTTTTTTAAATTTCTAGTGAGGTTGTCTAATTCACCTTTAAATATATTATCTTATTCTTTTGTTTCCAAATTCTCCACCTAGCCTTTCAAGAGTATTCTTCAAAACCAAAGCAGTCCTAAGCCTAAGCGGAAAGGAGAAATAAAGTTGACAGGGGGAAAATGTATATATTTTTTTCTAAAATAAGGCTTAGGAGTAATTTAAAACAAAATGCTGATTTGGTATTCAATTGTCCTGTTTAAGGGCTCTTGATATGCTGAATATAATTAACATAAGCAATTAGCAACTCACTCAAATTTATCTATTTTTCAAGTTAAATAACATTCCAATATGCTAACAAGCACAAAACAGATCAGCAGTTATCGTAAGGTCAGGGGGCATAAATGTAAATGCCTACAAATGCCAGGCATTAAACATAAATGAGTGGACTGAAAGCATATTCACTGTCTAAAGGAGAGAGCCACAACTCAGTTTCATCTTATTACTGCCAAGTGTAAATTCAGGTTCAATTTTGCCCCATTTTTCAACCTTCAAAAGGCACAAATTCAGATTTTAATGTCAAATCTCCTGATTTTTAAATGCTGAAGAAAAAAATCCAAAAACCAATACTGGGCCCTTCTGGATATGTTTTTTCTCTGCCCTAGATAAATTAATAGAAGAAGAACAAAATCTAATTTAGTTATTACTGATGACAGTAAGTCAAGAGAAATTTGCCACATCACATATATACACATTTGTATTTTTGAAAATAAAACTACTGATATAAATCATGACCTTTATGTGAGGGTCTGAAAAGATTAATATGGAATCAACAGTCTGTTTCTGAAGATCATTCACAGACACACTCTGTCCGACTTGAGTTCAACCTTTAGCTGGGGTTAGACACACCTCTATAGAAGTACATAAAACTTAGAAAGGACCAAATGGGATACACGGTTTTAAGAAAATCAACTTCTAAAGCTTCAACTTGATCACTCTTTCCTATAACTGATCTACCAAAGAATGTTTCTCTGGTTTCCCTATCCTACCTAACCACAATTCCTATACCCGCTCCCCACGAAGATATGTTCCTTTCTCTTATTTTACAAAAAACACACAAACACACAAAAGGCTTACTTCTTACTCATCCTGAATCTGACAAGGTGTACTGCCCTATAGTGTAAAAATCTCCAGGCGCCAAAGGGACAATTCAAAGTTTGGGTTGGGGGCAGCCATGTTTAATCAAGGCATCCTATAATAGTATTCCTGCCTTTTATTTATTTAACAGTGAAGCTTGGCATTGGAAAGAAAGTATTCTGGCCCTGTATTCAGGTATATTACAGAATGAAGAAGGGAAAGATAACAATTTTTAACAGTTCCATTAGTACCCCTCCCTACTTACTATCAAAGAACGGATTCTCCTAAGGGAAGGTCCCCTCACATCAAGGCAAAGCAGGCATTAGCAAGGAGTAATAAATGCAGTGAAGCCTTATTTTGGCCAAGTGGTAAGTTCTAGACACAGCTATCTTTCTATCTTAGAATCTGAATTCAGAAGATAGATAGTTGTCATGGGGAGGCATATTAATATGTTTATTTAAATTGAAAAGTGAAGTCAGACTTCTCTGTCAGAAAGTAAATATGATTTGGTTGATAGAACTGACAATGAGAACTCACCTAGTCAATTAGATTATATACAGAACCTTCCACAAAGTTTAAAGAGCTAAATATGTAGCTCTAAGGATTTGACATAAATATAATGAAAGCACATCATAACACTTAGAACCTTACAGTCAAATGCAATTCAAATTTTTAAAAATTACATTAGAATGTTTTATTGTAGAAAAGGATGGAAGTGTGATACCAGACTCTACAGCATGAAACAATGGTAATAAAATTACATAGGGATGTAAAACAGATATGTGTTCAAGAAGAAAAAAGACAAAATTTACTACTGTTAAAGAGCATTTGGTAAGCTAGGTGCGGTGGCTTACGCCTGTAATCTCAGCACTTTGGAAGACCAAGGGGGGGTGGATCACCTGAGGTTGGGAGTTCAAGACCATCCTGACCAACATGGAGAAACCCTGTCTCTCCTAAAAATACAAAATTAGCCAGGCATAGTGGCGCATGCCTGTAATCCCAGGTACTCAGGAAGATGAGGCAGGAGAATCGCTTCAACCCGGGAGGTGGAGGTTGTGGCGAGCCGAGATTGCGCCATTGCACTCCAGCCTAGGCAACAAAAGCGAAACTTGGTCTCCAAAAAAAAAAAAAAAAAAAGGAGAGAGAGAGAATTTGTTTACATATTGTTTTGTTTGTTTGGCTGTTTTTTTTTTTAGATAAAGGGTCTCTGTCCCTCAGGCTGCAGTGCAGGGGTGCCATCGTAGCTTACTGCAGCCTCAACCTTCTAGGCTTAAGAGATCCACCCACCTCAGCCTCTCAAGTATCTGGGACTACAGGCATGCACCATCACACCTGATTAATTTTAAAACTTTTTTGTAGAGATGGGGTCTTACTGTGTTGCCCAGGCTGACAAACTCCTAGACTCACGGGATGCTCCTACCTCGGCCTCCCAAAGTGCTGGGATTACAGGCATGAGCCACTGTCCTTGGCCTATTCATGTATTTTTCAGTGGATTGTAGTGGGCATTAAATCATTTGATTTCATAACACATATTGAAATATAGGGTATACTATTATTTTTAAATGTCTGTATTTTGCACTATGTCAAAAATTACATTCTCTATGATTATTTAACCTTATGATGTCAACTTAAAAATGTGTGAAGGGACACATTCTTTTTCAAAATTCTTTTAGGAGATATTCAAATAAAAATATTTTAATACCACAACTTCAGTAGATAGCCATGATAGCTATTTTAAAAGCCTGCTGGTGTTTGCAATTCAGTGTCACTCTGTGAGAGGGGCTGTGAGAGAAAGGGTGGTGAGACCTAACTTCCAGAATCACTCAACCCTTAAAGTTAACATACAGCACTGATATTGTACTGCTGTTATTTCCCTAACACCTATCCTTTTGCCATTAATATAAACATTAAGCATGTAAACATAAATCTATTCTTTTTACTCCTTTATCTGCAATTAAATCATTTTATATAACCATACCAAAGATCCTTGGCTTTCCTATCATCCACTCTTAACGGATTTAATCTAACAAAGATAAATCACTAGGAACTCATTTTAATGCAGGAAACTGGCTGTTTTTCAGACCCTTCAGTGATTTTGTGGTGGGTAGAAGCAGTAATAGTGTAGTGGTTAACAGCCAGTCTTGAGTTTGAAAAATGGTTTTATCATTATTAGCTGTGTGATTAAAGGCATATTACTTGATCCCCCTTTGCTTCGGTTCCTTTATTGTTAAAATGGGGCTCATAATACTACCTATCTCATAAAGTGACTGGGAAGATTACATTTCTATAAATTGCTCAGAATAGTGCCTGGTACATAGTAAGCCTAGACGAGTATTGGCTATTATTAGTGAAATTGCTTAAGACTTCTGTGACATCTAGGCTATTCAATCATTCATACTTTTTTTTTTTTTTTTTGAGACGGAGTCTCACTGTGTCGCCCAGGCTGGAGTGCAATGGCCCAATCTCGGCTCACTGCGAACTCCACCTCTGGGATTCAACTGATTCTCCCACCTCAGTCTCCCGAGTAGGTGGGATTACAGGCACCCACCATCATACCCACCTAATTTTTATATTTTTGTAGAGACGGGGTTTTACCATGTTGACCAGGCTGGTCTCGGACTCCTGACCTCAGGTGATCCACCCACCTTGGCCTCCCAAAGTGCTGGGATTAAAGGCGTGAGCCACCGTGCCCAGCCCATTCATACTTTCCTCAAAGAAAAAATATTAATATTTACATTACGCCAGGCAATGTGCTGGATAATAGAGATTCAAAGATGAAGAGAATATAGTCCCTGCTGTCCGAAAGTTCATACCCTAGTAGCAAAGACAAACATGAAAGCAATATAACATTAACAAATAAATGTTTGTGGCTGAATAAATTAAAGTTACTTCATAGAGGTTTGGACTAAGTAGTACAGAACTGCAGAAAACAAAATGTTTAATTCTGTGACAAGGGATCCCAGAGAGGGCTTTCCAGAAAATGTGACTTTTAATTTGGATAATGAAGGATAAAAAGTAACTCATCAGATGGATAAGGAGGGTGAGTTCATTCAAAGTAGAAGAAAAATTTTGATAAAGATCCCAGACCAGGGTATAGTGGCTCATGTCTGTAATCCTAATGTTTTGTAATGAGTTTGAGGTTACTTGGAGCTATCACTGCACCACTGCACTCCAGCCTGGACGACAGAGTGAAATCAATCAATCAACCAGCCCTGTCTTTTTTTTTTTTTTTTTGAGACAGAGTCTCGCTCTGTCACCCAGACTGGAGTGCAGTGGCCGGATCTCAGCTCACTGCAAGCTCCGCCTCCCGGGTTTAGCCATTCTCCTGCCTCAGCCTCCCAAGTAGCTGGGACTACAGGCGCCTGCCACTTCGCCCGGCTAGTTTTTTGTATTTTTTAGTAGAGACGGGGTTTCACCGTGTTAGCCAGGATGGTCTCGATCTCCTGACCTCGTGATCCGCCCGTCTCGGCCTCCCAAAGTGCTGGGATTACAGGCTTGAGCCACCGCGCCCGACCTGACCAGCCCTGTCTTTAAGCCATATAATTGAGAATCTCAATACTCTCTTCTATAGATAAGCACTTGGAGAAAACTAAACACATAAATTTCTATGATCTTCTACCACTTTATATGCATCTCTAACTCACAAGTAAAACAAAATATATTCTGGTTTTCTCTACATGCCATTCTCCAATGTTTATACATTGACCTGTTATTTTATTTTATGTATAATTGCAGGTGTTCATTTCCCAGACGGAAACAGGGTACACTGTTTTCTGGAAAAGTAGTTGTCATATTTGATCTGAAAGGTTTTTGAAGTAGTAAAAGAAATATGAAATATTTTAAATTCTGTATAAGGAAAGCAGTGTATCAACCTAGCTTATAGTCATAATTTAATCTGAGTTTCTTATCAATAATATAAACAACTCAAAGCCAAATAACTAAATAACTCTGTATATTATAATAAACAACTCTAAAGAACTTTTAAAATCATCTTCATGATCACTGTTTATACTATGAACAGATATGATACATACCTGTGTCTGAAGGACGTAAAAAATCTGTGTCACAGGTGAAAAAGGTCTGATGGTCCTGAGCTGACAGGTTCATGTCATAGTATGTAAGTGGCTCTTTACCAGTCACCCAAGTGTATCTTTACCAAAACACGACAAAATATTTAAATTGAACATGAGACAGCATCTATCTGCTATAACAAACACTACTTAAATTCAAAAATATACTGCTACAATTTGGATGTTTTAAAATCTTACAATCAGTAAAACAAAAGATAACCTCACAAACTACTTAAGAGTATGATAATGAAACATCAAAGACCAAATAGAAAAATAATATTCAATAAACAACTGCTTTTGAAAATTGAATTGGGCTGGGTGCCGTGGCTCATGACTGTAATCTCAGTGCTTTGGGAGGCTGAGGCTGGTAAATCACTTGAGACCTGGAGTTTGAGACCAGCCTGGGCAACATAGTGAGGCCTGTCTCTACCAGCTACTGGGGAGGCTGAAGCTGAAGGATCACTTGAGCCCAAGAGCTCAAGACCAGCCTGAGCAATATAGCGAGATCTTGTCTCTATTTTTTAACTTAAAAAAAAAAAAAAAAGAAGACTCAGTAAAACGAAAATTAAGGATTGGGAATTGGGACATAAAATGAAGCCTGAAATGGAGCTAACATATGAAATGTATACCCAGAAGTTATACTTTTACATTAAGAGAAAATAATCATTCAAAAGAAGCATAAGAATTCCTGATACTAAGAAATTTATCCTAGGCCAGGCACAGTGGCTCACACCTTAATCCTTGGCACTTTGGGAGGCTGAGGCAGGAGGATCACTTGGGGTCAGGAGTTTGAGACCAGCCTGGCCAATATGGTAAAACCCTGTCTCTCCTAAAAATACTAAAATTAGCTGGATGTGGTATGGGCTGCCTGTGATCCCAGCTACTTGGGAGGGAGGCTGAGGCAGGAGAATCACTTGAACCCGGGAGGAGGAGATTGCAGTGAACCAAGATCATGCCACTGCACTCCAGCCTGGGTGACAGAGAGAGACTCAGTCTCAAGAAAAAAAATTTTATATATATACACACACACATTTCTTTTTAAGATCTTCAGGAAATGGAAACTGTATAATACAACAAATAGCCTCAAACTTTGATTAAACACAGTAAGAGATTCAAGGACCTGTTTCTTACAGGTATCCCTTAATACAGGCTAACGGCATCTTTCATAAAAGCCTAGCTTTCACTTCACAGGATGTCACTATCTTACACTATCAAGTCTTTAAGCACAGGAGCCATTGCTTAGTCATTTTTGTATCTCCATCATTTTGCACAGTGCCTGTACATGGTAGAAACATAATGTTTCTTATTCAGTAAGTTAAATAACATGCCCCATTCTACTTCTAGGTAAAATACAGCACTCCTCAAAATAAAAGTAAAGTATCTTTGCTCATAAGTTTCAAAAGATGTTTTCTCATTTAGAGTTAAAAACCAGAAGAGAAATGGACACAGTAGTGAAAATAGGAAGTGGCACTATGAAATCAATATAAAAATATAGTACCCTCTACTGTTGCACAATTTACATTCAGAGTGATGTTTTCTGATGCATCCTCAAATTTTGAAATTTAGCAATCATGCACAGGAATATGACGACACTGGTAATTTTTTCTTAATGCCACAAATTCTTTGAAAAAGGCTTTTTATAAACCAGGGGCCTAATATATACTTATACATATATAATATATACTTATACATATCACAACTACTTATATGTATGATAAACCAGGAGCCTAATATATACTTATACATATCACAAACATATGGTTTGATGCAATGTTTCTTATGATTATCAAATTAAACACAGGTTATGTGTGGTAGTTCATGCCTGTAATTTCAATGATTTGCAAGGCCAACGTAGGAGTATTACTTGAGCCCAGAAGTTTGGGATGAACCTGGGCAACATAGAAAGACCCCTGTCTACCAAAATTTTTTTTGAGATAGAGTTTTGTTCTTGTCACCTGGGCTGGAGCGCGATGGTGTCATCTCAGCTCACTGCAACTGTTACCTCCTGGGTTCAAGTGATTCTCCTGCCTCGGCCTCCCAAAGTGCTGGGATTATAGGCGTGAGCCACCGTACTCGGCCTCTACCAAAAATTTTTAAAAATTAGCTGGATGTGGGCTCTGCCTATGGAGTAGCCATTCTTTTATTCCTTTACTTTCTTAATAAACTTGTTTTCACTTAAAAAAAAAAAATTAGCTGGATGTGGTGGCATGTGCCTGTAGTCCCAACTACTTGGGAGACTGAGACAAGAGAATTGCTTGAGCCCAGGAGGTCAAGGCTGCAGCTAGCTATGATCGCGCTACTGCACTCCAGCCTGAGTGACAGAACAAGACTCTATCCCCAAAAAAATTTAATTAAAAGAAAAAAGTAAACACAGTCAAGATGCTGCCAAATAAACTGTGGACTAATCATTTTTACCTTATTATAGATCAGTATCTCCTACTAGAAGAGCTGTGATATATTTATAAAGACAAATGATTTTGTAAATACCTTCACTCTAGAACCAATGCCCTACTTATACTGAAAGCAAAATGTAATACCTCCTATATTCTGCTCCTCTGAAAAGATTTAGAGGGTTTCTCCATACCTTACATTCTGAAAAACAAAGGAGAAAAAGGGTGAAAAAGAGACACTTTAAAATCTTCACTTAACCAATATCTATTGTCTACCCACTGTAGGCTAAGCGCGGTGCTAGCCACAGATGATACAAAGATGAATAAAGCATGCTTTCAAAAAACAGAATTAAATCTAATCATTTCCATATTTCTGTCTCCATAGCATTTAGTTCATAATTCAATTATAGTACTTACCATATTACAATATGATTATCTGCTTGGTTTTGTTTCCTCTTTAAAATATGAAGTCTTAAAACTTTGCTTATTTTTCTATTCCTATAACCAAGCACAGCCTCTGGAACTGACTTGCTTAACTGAATTAAACATAGTACGAGAGTAGTCATGTAAATGGCCTGAACTCCGATAACAGACATGTTTTGTTCTTTTTTTTGAGATGGAGTCTCACTCTGTCACCCAGGCTAGAGTGCAGTGGTGCAATCTCGGCTCACTGCAAGCTCCACCTCCTGGGTTCATGCCATTCTCCTGCCTCAGCCTCCCGAGTAGCTAGCTGGGACTACAGGCGCTTGCCTGGCTAATTTTTTGTATTTTTAGTAGAGACAGGGTTTCACCATGTTAGCCAGGATGGTCTCAATCTCCTGATCTCGTGATCCGCCTGCCTCAGCCTCCCAAAGTACTGGGATTACAGGCGTGAGCCACCGCGCCCGGCCAGACACATTTTGTTCTAAGAAAAAAAAAAAAAAAGCATTAAATTTGTTTTGGGGAAATCAGGGAAGGCTTTAGAAAGGGGGTGACATTTGAACTGACGTTGAATCACTGTAAAAAATGAGAATAAGGTTGCAAAATGAAGAACATCTGAAGCAGAGGAAGTGTCATAAAACCATACAGCATGGTTAGGCTAGAGTACAGGGTAAGGAGTGGGAGGGAGAACTGTAAATGGGGTTAGAAAACAGATTGGAAAAGGCCAGGCACAGTGGCTCACGTCTGTAATCCCAGCACTTTGAGAGAGTGAGGTGGGCAGATGACCTGAGGTCAGTAGTTCAAGACCAGCCTAGCCAACATAATGAAATCCCAGTTCTACTAAAAATACAAAATTAGCTGGGCATGGTAGTGCCTGCCTCTAATCCCAGGTACTCAGGAGGCTGAGGCTGAGACTGAGACAGAAGAATTTCTTAAACCTGGGAGGTGGAGGTTGCAGTGGATGGAGATCGCACCACTGCACTCCAGCCTGGGTGATGAGAGCGAAACTCCATCTGAAAAAAAAAATAAAAGAAAATAGACTGGAAGAAATTGATGAAGGACCGTATGTACTATAGAAAAGAGTTTAGATATTATTCTTGGTCATCAAAGGTTTATAAGCAGAAAAATAACAAATACCAGATCTTTGTTTAGATCAGCAGTTCTCAAAGTATAATTCATGGAACTGTAAAGTAACAATTCTTCAAAATAAATTCTAAGACATTATTTGCCTTTCTAAATGTGTTTACTTGAACTCGGATGCATGACCCTGAGAGTAAGGGTGTCCTTAAATTTTGTACCCCAGGCACCTGCCTCACTTGTCTTACTTGTCCTGCAAAATTGAACTGGTGATGAAAAGTCAACGATGGGTAAAACTGCTAGTACATTAGCATGAGTCAAGACAATGACACCAAACTGTACTAGCAGTCATTGGATTCTTCACTTCCACATCCTCACAGTAAAAATAAGGCAAATTTCTTTTAAACATTATAGCAGGTATGATGGTTGTCTCTAGTAAAGCAATTTGTGAGAACTGGCCCCTTTTGTAATGAAACACCACTTTTACTTGAAAGAGCCACACACAAACTTACAGTTATTTAGATGGGTACCTGGCAGATATTTTCTTTAAAATGAACTGAGTCTGTCAAGATCAAGGAAGAAAATGAAAATATTTGCTGCCAGTGATAAAATCTGAGCTTTCAAGTACATATTGAAATTTTTTTAAATGTGTGTCTGCTACTGTGAGCCTCGCAAATTTCACAATAAAGACTTTTCTATGAGAATGGTGGTGATATTAACAAATGAGTTTTTTCGTATTATGCAATAAAATGGATCATGATATGGATATGATATGCATAGCTCAGTGAACAAGTATTTTCCAAGCAACCAATGTACGATATAAAATTATGCATAAAAGATCCATTCAAAATGTTAAGATATACCAATAGATTTTCACATAACAGGGCATGCAAAGTTCAGATTTTACACCACAACTAAACTTTCAGAAAAGTACTCATAGAAAGTTTTAGTGTAGTATCAAAAAAAGGTATCCACAATTTTCTGAGAAGACTATTAAAATACTCCTCCCCTTTTCAATTACACATCTGTGTGAAGCCAGGTTTTCTTCATACACTTCAATCGAACAGCATTTCAAAATAGACAACGGAGAATAAGCTGTCTTCTATTAACTGAACTTTTTCTTGTTGTGGGAAATATAATTATTTTTCACAAAGTGTGTATTAGCTCAGGCTGCCATAACAAAATACCATTGACTGTGTGGCTTAACATAAATTTATTTTCTCACAATTCTGGAGGCTAGAAGTTTGAGATCAGGGTACCTGCAGGGTGCCAGCACGGCTGAGTACTGGTGAGGCTGAATTCTTGCTGTGTTCTCACAAGAAAGAGAGAGCTCTGGTATCTCTTATTATAAGGCCTTCCTGTCTTATCAGATCAGGTTTCTACTCATAGTTTATCTTAATTACTACCTGAAGCCCTATTTTCAATAGTCATATGGGGAATTAGGGGTTCAAACTTAGAAGGCGGAGGTTACAGTGAGCCGACATGGTGCCACTGCACTTCAGCCTGGGCAACAGAGCGAGACTCCATCTCAAAATAAGTAAGTAAAAATACATTAATTCTCCCCCAAAAGTCTTAACTCATTCCAGCATCAATTCTAAAATCTAAAGGCCAAAGTTTCTTCTGAATATTATCTGAATCAGACATGGGGAGGCTCAAGGTACAATTCATTCTTAGACTTCACTCTCCAGAAGTGAACCTATGGAACCAGACAAGTTATACGTTCCCAATATATTGTATGATGGTGGGCAGACATAGGATAGACATTCCCATTCTCAAATGAAAAAAATCAAAAGGAAGGAAGGGGTAATAGTTACCAAGTCCAAAACCTAGCAACGCAAATTCTATTACATCTTAAAGTTTGAATGCCAGGCACAGTGGCACATGCCTGTAATCCCAGCTACTCAGGAGGCTGTGGCAGGAGGATCACTTGAGCCCAGGAGTTCAAGACCCCAGCCTGGGGAATATAGTGAGGCCTTGTCTCTCTTTAAAAACAAACAAACAAACAAACAAAAAAACCCAGGCAAGGTGGCTCACGCCTGTAATCCCAGCACTGTGGGAGGCCGAGGCAGGTGGATCACCTAAGGTCAGGTATTCAAGACCAGCCTGGCCAACATGGTGAAACTCCATCTCCACTAATAATAGAAAAAAATTAGCTGGGCGTGGTGGTGCATGCCTGTAACCCCACTACTCGGAGGCTGAAGCAGGAGAATCACTTGAACCTAGGAGGCAGAGGTTGCAGTGAGTCAAGATCACGCCATTGCATTCCAGCCTGGGCAGCAAGAGTAAAACTCCGGCTCCAAAAAACAAACAAACAACAAAAAAAGGACGGGCGCGGTAGCTCACACCTATAATTCCAGCACTTTGGGAGACCAAGGCGGGTGGATCAAGAGATGAGGAGTTCAAGACTAGCCTGGCCAAGATAGTGAAACCTCATCTCTATTAAAAACTCCAAAAAGATTAGCTGGGTGCAGTGGCAGGTGCCTGTAATACCAGCTACTTGGGAGGCTGAGGCAGGAGAATCACCTGAATCCAGGCAGCAGAGGTTGCAGTGAGCCGAGATTGTGCTCCGGCACTCCAGCCTGGGCGACAGAATGAGACTCCGTCTCAGAAAAAAAAAAAAAAGAGGCCAGGTGCAGTGGCTCATGCCTGTAATCCCAGCACTTTTGGAGGCTGAGACAGGTAGATCACCTGAGGTTGGGAGTTCCAGACCAGCCTGACCAACATGGGGAAAACCCATCTCTACTAAAAATACAAAATTAGCCAGGTGTGGTGGCACACGCCTATAATCCCAGCTACTCGGGAGGCTGAGGTAGGAGAATCACTTGAACCTGGGAGGCAGAGGTTGCAGTGAGTCGAGATCGCGCCATTGCACTCCAGCCTGGGAAACAGAGCAAGACTCCATCTCAAAACAAAAACAAAAACAAAAACAAAAAAAGAGAGAAAAAGCGTGAGAATTATTTTTGATACTCTGCCCTCCAGGCCCACTGGGATGGCAGTGTCACCCCCATAGCTCTGTGGTACAGCCCCACCCATGCAGCTCTCTGTGAGGTTGGCCTGGCCCCAGAAACTGGAAAGGCAGCCTCACCCTTTGAAATCAAGGAGGAAATAGCCTTGCCCTCTGGGCCTGTATTAGGAGTGGCAGTCCTGGGTTTGGTCATTCTTCCTTTTATTTGAAGTCAGTACATGTTCACAATTGAATAGCTCTATGGTTTGGTCCTGTAGAATCCAAAAAGTCTAACGGCCTTCCTTCATTCTGTCCCACCTTCCCTGTCCCTTTTAGTTCAAACTGGTAGTGTGTTTGCTCGTATAAACTCAACTCTGTTTCTGGTTTCTACTAAGATGACTAAGTCCATGAAGTGCACACATGATATCAAATAGTTGTTCAACCACACCCCTACTGTTGTCTTCAGAACAAGTTTTCTCATGTATTTATAAAATGGATAGGCTGAGAATTTCCAAATCTTCAAGTTGTGCTTCCTTTTTGCTTAACAAGTGCTTCTTCTGTTCATCTCTTTCCTTTCACATTTCACTATAAGTGGTCAGAAGAAACCAAGTTGTGCCACTTTGCTTAGACATCTCCTCAGCTAAATATCCAATGTCATTGCTCTGAAGTTCTACTCTCCCCAAAATGCTAGAATATAGTTCAGCCAGTTCTTTTCCACTTCATACAAGGACCACCTTTCCTCCAGTTCCCAACCACATATTCCTCATTTCCATTTGAGACCTCACCAAACTGTCCTTATCCATATTTCAAGCCTGCACCTCAAAACTCTTTCAGCCTCATTACCCAGCTCCAAAGCTGCTTCCACATATTTAGGTGTTTGTTATAGTGGCACCCCACTTCTTCATACCAAAATCTAAGTTAGTCAGCTCAGGTTGCCATAACAAAATATCATATGCTGAGTGGCTTAAACAACAGAAATTTATTTTCTCACAGTGTGAAGGTTGGAAGTCCAAGATCAAGGTACCAGAATGGTTGGGCTCTGGTGAGGGCTCTCCTCCTGGCCTTCAGAGAGCAGTCTTCTCACTGTGTCTTCGCATGGCAGAGAGACAGCAATCCCTCTCTTCCTCTTCGTACAAAGCCACCAATACTATCAGATTAGGATCCCCTCATTTAACCTTGATCATCTAAAAATCCTAGCTCCTAATACAGTTACATTAGAGGTTAGTTTCAACATATGAATTCCAGGGGACACATTTCAGTCTACAACATGTTAACATGTAATGGATTTACTGCTATTAAAAAGTATTTTTAAGTTTCCTGCTTTAATTTCTAATATGATAAATATTGATGGATATAATCCACATTTAAACACAGGCTCTTTGAGGTCCTGGATAATTTTTTTTTTTTTTTTAATATTGATGGATATAATCCACATTTAAACACAGGCTCTTTGAGGTCCTGGATAATTTTTTTTTTTTTTTTTGAGACAGAGTCTCGCTCCGTCGCCCAGGCTGGAGTGCAGTAGCGCAATCTCAGCTCACTGCAAGCTCCGCCTCCCGGGTTCATGCCATTCTCTTGCCTCAGCCTCCTGAGTAGCTGGGACTACAGGTACCTGCCACCACGTCCAGCTAATTTTTTGTATTTTTAGTAGAGATGGGGTTTCACCATGGTCTCGATCTCCTGACCTCATGATCTGCCCGCCTTGGCCTCCCTAAGTGTTGGGATTACAGGCATGAGCCACTGCGCCAGGCCTGGATAATTTTTTAAGAATGTAAAGAATTCCTTAGTCTAAAAAGTTTGAGAACCACTTTTTCTTTTTACATAGTTAAGGAGAGAGGATGTACTAGAAGGGGAAGTATAAGAGGAAGGGAAACCACTTAGGATACTACAGCAATAGCCCAGGGAAGAGATGTTTAAGGGCCTAGATATGGGGCTATGAATGTTGAAAGAAAAGATAGAATGGGCCGGGCCTGGTGGCTCATGCCTGTAATTCTAGCACTTTGGGAGGCCGAGGTGGATGAATCATCTGAGGTCAGGGGTTCGAGACCAGTCTGGCCGACAGTAGCGAAAACCCATTTCTACTAAAAATACAAAAATTACTCTGGCATGGTGGCAGGCACCCGTAATCCCAGCTACTCGGGAGGCTGGGGCAGGAGAATTGCTTGAACCCCGGAGGTGGAGGTTGCAGTGAGCCAAGATGACACCATTGCACGCCAGCCTGGGCAAGAAGAGTAAAACTTCATCTAAAAAAAAAAACAGAAGGCAGAATGGAGTCAAGATAATTTTTAAGGGGGAATTAATACAATTTGGGGTTGATTGGAGAAAACGGGAAACATAAATGATATAAACTAAAAAGAAACCCAAAGATTTCTAAAATGGGAATTGGACGCCATTAAAAGATTTTAGAATTATAGAAGAAGAACTATGGAAGAAGACAATTAGTTTCATTTTGGACAGAGTGAGTTCAGGGTGGTTAGGGCCATTAAAGTTGGAAAATTCTAGCAAAGAGTTAGAAATGTAGGTCTAGAGTTTAAAAGAGAGCTTGGGGGTAAAAATTTTAAATTGGTTCCCCCCAGCATATATGTCTGTGGTAGCTAATATTATTGAATAAGATGAAGTTATCCAGGGAGAAAAATATTGAACAAAAGGATGCTTTAATTCACTTAAAAAAATTTTTTTCCCCCTTAGAGATAGGGTCTTGCTCTGTCACCCAGGCTGGAGTGCAGTGGCACAGTCATAGCTCACTGCAGTCTCAAACTCCTGGGCTCAAGTGATCCTCCTGCCTCAGCCTCCCAAGTAGCTGGAACTACACGTGCATATTACTGTGCCCAATTGATTTTTTTAATTTTTTGTAGAGATGGGGGTCTTGCTTTGCTGCCCAGGCTGGGATCAAACTCCTTGTCTCAAGTGATCTCCTTACCTCAGCCTCCTAAAGCACTGGAATTATAGGTTTGGGCCACTATGCCCAGCTTTTAACTCACTTTGAGATCCAACTCAAGTATTTCCTCTGCAAAATATTTTGCGGCCCTCCCTCCAAGAATAACTGACCACTCTTTCTTTTCTGTCACCATAGTATCTTGTATAAGATACCATGTATCTTTATAGAGTATCATATATAAGACACTCTATAAAAGCAGTTAACCATATTCTTTTACTGTCAATGTATTTATGTCTGTATCCTCTACCAAGATGAAATGTTCTTAAGGTTATCTTCACTCTCATTACTAATGGCATACTCAGTCTTACAGTGGAAAATAAAATCACATCATGTGCTATTGTTATAATTATATTGAACTCAGCTTCATGAGGACATATCTGTATCATATTCATCTTAATATGTCTTACTCTTAGGGGTTCTGTAACTATTTTACAAAAAAAAAAAAGAAGAGGAAAGGAAATGACTCTTCCTTCTTGTACTCTTGAATGGCTGCCAACCCCACCCCACTATACCTGTCAGGCTTCAGGACTCCACTTAAATGGTGCTTCCTCAGGGACTTTGACCAAATCTAAAAAGTGCCACCAAGTGCACTCAGGCAGTATTTTTCTACTAAACTATCGTAACTCTAGTGGTTAAGCTATTGAACAAATGAGATATTTGGAATATTATGGAATTAACTCATCTGTATTATTACTATATAGTTATTACCTATCCCAGTGAAAGGAACAATAATCCAAAAGTATTCATTTTGGCCAGGCGCGGTGGCTCACACCTGTAATGCCAACACTTTGGGAGGCTGAGGTGGGAGGATCACTTGAGCCCAGGAGTTCGAGCCCAGGCTGGGCAACATAGTGAGACTTCATCTCCATTAAAATAATAATAATAATAATTTTATTTGGCTTTATAAATTTTCCATTCCTAATACTCGCTTTCTAGCTGGCCAGTCTCGGTGGCTCACGCCTGTAATCCTAGCACTTTGGGAAGCCGAGGCAGGCAGATCACCTGAGGTCGGGAGTTTAAGACCAGCCTGGCCAACATGGTGAAACCCCATCTCTACTAAAAATACAAAAATTAGCTAGGTGCAGTGGCACATGCCTGTAATTTCAGCTACTTGGGAGGCTGAGGAAGCAGAATCGCTTGAACCCAGGAGGCAGAGGCTGCAGTGAGCTGAGATTGCACCACTGCACTCTAGTCTGGGCTACAGAGAGGCTTTGTCTCAAAAAAAAAAGGCCGGGTATGGTGGCTCCCGCCTGTAATCCCAGCACTTTAAGAGGCCAAGGTGGGTGGATCATGAGGTCACCAGATTGAGACCATCCTGGCCAATATGGTGAAACCCCATCTCTACTAAAAATACAAAATATCAGCCAGGCGTGGTGGTGCATGCCTGTAGTCCCAGCTACTCGGGAGGCTGAGGCAGGAGAATCGCTTGAACCTGGGAAGCAGAGGTTGCAGTGAGCTGAGATTGTGCCACTGCACTCCAGCCTGGCAACAGAGCAAGATTCTATCTCTAAATTAATTAATTAATTAATTCACTAGTACTCGATACAAATAGAGGAACAGTCTACAGTAAAAGTATGACAATGGAATACCCATTCATGAAGAGCTGAGACTTTGATGCCTTTTTAGGTATATTGAAAAAAAATTTTTTTTCCTACTTTTCTCTCTTGGCAGAGATGGCTGTTTCTGTTCTCTCCTTTATTAGTCATAAGATTCCCTGATTTGCTGGGCACATATATATATATATATATACACTGAGAAAATGTTGAAAATTTCTAGCCTTCCTTATAGCTAGTAATGGCCATATGAAACAGATCTGACCAGAAGTAAGTAAGGGGAAATAGTATGTAACATTTCTGAGAACAGTCCTTGGCTTTTGTGGGGTGGAGTAGAGGGAAGAAGTGACCTTGCCCTGGATTTCTTTCCTTCCTGCTGATTGGAATGTGGACATGAAGGCTGAAGCAAGAGCAACAGTCTTACACTACAAAGTAAAAACTACATTTGGAGATGGCATGCTAACAAAATAGAAGGGGTCTGGATATCTGATGCTTATTGTTTTCCATACTAGCCATGGACTGCCTATATTAACATAAAAGACAAATTTCTGTGTCTTGGTCCATTTGGACTGCTACAACAAAATATCACAAACTGGGTAGATTATAAAGAGCATAAATTTATTTTTCACAGTTCTGGAGGCTGGGAAGTCTATGACCAAGGTACCAACAGATTTGGTGTCTGATGAGGGTCTGCTTTCTGGTTTATAGATGGCACCTTCTCATGGTGTCCTCACATGGTAGAAGTGGCAAGCAGCTCTCTGGGGTCTCTTCATAAGGGCATTAATCACATCCATGAGGACACTGCCCTCATGACCTGATCACGTCCCAAAGACCCTACCTCGTAACATCACATTGGTGATTAGAATTTTGGGGGAAACACAAACATGCATACCACAGCACTCAGCTGTTCTGAGTTTTCTATCTCCCAGAGCCAAACTCAATCTTAAATACACAGCTCTGAAAACACATCAGAAAAGCAGTCACCTGACAAATTCTGTCTGCTGGTTTCACCTTCTCTGTTCCTCGAAGGAGACCCTGGTTCTGAAATGCTGCTCTCTGTTCCTCCCATCAGTGGTTGCAAATGGCTTACAGATACTTGCTCAATAAAAGATGTGCCATGCTTATGGAAGTACCACCATTCAAATACCTATGACAAACAGAAAATATCCTCCACTTAGAATTGATCAGCAGACACACGAGCTCAAATTAAAACATTCTCTCAAGATGTCCTGTTCAATTCAGCATTTTAAATGCACTCTCCTTTCAAAAAGAAAAAAACATACAAACACAAGATTCAACAATAACACGTCATGTAAAAGTGAAATACCTTTTTTATAGTTTTGTCATAAAATTTAGACAAGCTTAAGCAAAACTAGGCATATGTAATAAAGCATTAAAAAACAGTAAGAAGCATTTTAATCTATAAGTAATTTAACTATGTTAAGTTACATTGTCATTTTATTCTATCTGCAGCATAAACAGTTTTCAAATGATAAGCATAGTGGATGAACAGACTAGACTAGGATCAGCATGCCCATGTTTGACTCCCAAATCAGTCATTTATTAGCTGTGTGCTGTGGGCAAGTCACTTAATCTCTAACATCTCAGAGCCTCAGCTAAATGTGGTTAACAAGAATTATAAGAAAGTGCTTTCTGAAGCAAAAAGTACTACTCTGGTATTTGGCAAAATTATTAATAAAGGTTAAGAGTCAGGTTGATTCTCATTTTGAACCATTTAAAAGTCAAGATATTCATTTATTTCTGTTTCCATGGTTTATCACTGTTATAAAAAGAGAAACCAGGCCAGACACGGTGGCTCACATCTGTAATTCCAGCACTTGCCGAGAAGTCCCAAAAGAGGGATCCTCAAGAAGGATCGCTTGAGCCCAAGAATTCTAGACTAGCCTGGACAAAATAGTGAGACCTCATCTCTACAGAAAAATGTAAAAATAAAATATTAGCTGGGTGAGGTAGTGCATGCCTATAGTTCTAGCTACTCAGAAAGTTGAAGTGGGAGGATCTCTTGAGCCTGGGGAGGTCGAGGTTGCAGTGAGCTGAGACTGCACCACAGAACTCCAGTCTGGGCAATAGACTGAGACCCTATCTCAAAAGAAAGAAAAGAAACAAAAAAAAAAGTCGACTGACAGACTAGTCTTCTGCCAAATGTAGTGGATACATGTATTACTTTAAAGAATAAACAAACACATCCACAACTAAGAGATTTTAATCTTTTTATTTCCTATTGTTTTAAAAAATTTTTTGAGATAGGATCCCACTCTGTCACCAGGCTGGAGTGTAGTGGCATGATCACAGCTAACTGCAATCTTGACCTCCCTGGGCTCAGGTGATCATCCCACCTCAACATCCCAAGCAGCTAGGACTACAAGCATGTGCCACCATGCCCAGCTAATTTTTATATTTTTTGTAGAGACAAGGTGTCACCATGTTGCCCAGGCTGGTCTCAAACTCCTGGGCTCAAGCGCTCTGCCTTCCTCAGTCTCACAAAGTGTTAGGATTATAGGTGTGAGCTACCATGACCAGCCAGATTATAATATTTTTGAAAACTATTTTACGACAACCACAAACAGAACACATCACAAAAAAATCAGCTTTTTCAACTCTGTAGGAATGCTATTTTTTTGCTTCAGTAAATAACAGAACAAATATGCTACATAGGTGCCAAAAGTATAGTCCATGTTGTGGCCCACTGACTACATGCCACAACGTTTACAGGAAAGTGTGAGAAAATCAAGGTGCAGCATTTTTTTCTATCATGTCATTAATGTTTTCTGCTCAATCTAAAATGGCATCTCTTTCTGCTCACTCTTAAGTTAGCAAGAATTACCACCAAATGAGGCCATGGTTTGACTTCTACTATATGTTTTACTAAGAAGTGAGATAAAACTTCTTTACACAAGCAGAAATTGTTCATGTGACAGAAAAGACAAGGTTTATATTGAATAAATCTTGGTTAGGAAAATTGGATAGGGCCAGGCATGGTGGCTCACACCTATAATCCCAAAACTTTGGGAGGCCAAGGTGGGAGGATCACTTGAGGCTGGGAATTCAAGACTAACCTGGACAACATAGTGAGACCCCGTCTCTACAAAACATAAAAAAATGAGCCAGGTGTGAGGGTGTGTGCCTGCAGTCCCAGCTACTTGGGAGGCTAAAGTGGGAGGATCGTTTGAGCTCAGCAGGTCGAGGCTGCAGTGAGCTGTGATTGTACCACTGCACTCCAGCCTGGGTGACAGAGTAAAACCCTGTTCAAAAAAAAAGAAAGATAAATACAATCAAGGGCAACAACAACACACTTTCCTTCACTATACAAAGTGCAGGTGGGTTTTCTAATGAATAAGTATGAAGTTAGTGGCTTTTTCAACTTTTAAGTCAACTTTTTAACACACATGAACAATGATAATAATAACTGCAAATACTTATTGAAAGCTTTCTATGAGCCTCGCATTATGCCAAGTCCTTGACATGCATTATGTCATTTAATTTTTGTAACAACAGATTTTAGAGATGAGGACACATTCCAAATTTAAATAACAGTTCACCCCACCGGTAAGTGGCAGAGCTAGGTTTCTTATTCAGGTTTGCCTGACTTCGGAGCTTCCAACCATTACACTAGACAGTTTCATAAATATATCTCTTTATATATGTATATGTGATTATATGTATATACAAGTTTGTTAAGTCCAGGTGGTAAAAGAAATTATAAACACAACAACCTTTGCTAATAAAAACCCATCAATATTGCAAGGGTAATAATACAGTTTAATCTTTAAAATGTTACTTGAATTTCCTAATTTGTGTATATTTAAAACACTGCTTTATAAAGAATAACAAAAGGTTTTGTTGGGTTTTTGTTGTTGTTGTTATTGAGACAAGGTCCACTCTGTTGCCCGGGCTAGAGTGCAGTGGCATGATCACAGCTCACTGCAGCCTCGATTTCCTGGGCTCAAGCAATCCTGCCACCTCAGTCTCTGAAGTAGCTGGGACTACAGGAATGCGCCAACACAATGTGCTAATTTTTAAATTTTGTACAGAGACCAGATCTTGTTCATTTGTCCAGGCTAGTCTTGAACTCCTGGGTACAAGCAATCCTCCTGCCTCAGGCTCCCAAAGTGTTGGTAGTACAGACATGAGACACCATACCTGGCCACAAAAAGTTTTTTACAAGGTTTTAGACATCATGTATATAAGTAAGTTATCCCCCTCTTATAAATGAGGAAATTATAGCTTAGACTGTTTATGTAGCTTGCCCAAAATTATCAGCTAGTAAGTGGCAGAGTTAAGATTCAAATTTTATCTTCTGTTCCCAAACCAGTGCTTTTTCCACTACATCAGCTGTTTAATATTGGTAGTTTCTTTAAAACAAACAGACAAACAAAAAAACTACATTAAATAGAGACAGAGTCTTATTGTTGCCCAGGCTGGTCTCAAACTTCTGGCATTAAGGGATTCTCCCACTCCATCCGCCCAAAGTGTTGGGATTACAGGTGTAAACCACTGTGCCTGGCTTAAAGATAGTTTATTATCTTTACTTAGACTTTTGTATGCTATGGACTAAATATGCTAAAATATGTTTATGTTAAATTATGAGGCTTATATTAACATGTAGTTTTAATCCTGAATTCCTCAATAGTTTCTATTTTTTAAGCCAAGAGAAAAATCTCGTTCTTGTATGGCATTTCACTTTAACAAAATGGTCTGTATTAGTCCCTATTTAAAAAAATAGATCCAATACAAATGCTATTTCTACTACAGCTGGAGAGCACCACCTAGAGATAAAAAAAAAAGAACAGGCTGGGCATGGTGGTTCATGCCTGGAACCTTAGCACTTTGGGAGGCCAAGGAGAGTGGATCGTTTGTGCCCAGGGGTCTGAGACCACCATGAACAACACAGTGAGACTCCATCTCTACAAAAAATAAATAAAAATTTAAAGACAATAGAAAAATCTATTGGCTATGCATGGCATAAAACTTCTTAAGATTTTTATCTGCAGCAGTATTGTTGCAAAGTGTACACTAGGAAACATGACATCCTAGGGATGTTAATGTGAATTATAAAAAATATTTTAATTTTCTTAAATTAAAAATATCTTCTTCAAGGAAAAGTTGAAGTAAAGTTAAACAGTTTTGTTGTTTTTGCTTTTGTTTTTTGAAACACAGTCTTGTTCTGTCACCCAGGTTAAAGTGCAGCGGCACCATCTTGGCTCACTGTAACCTCTCCCTCCAGGGTTCAAGTGATCCTCCCACCTTGGCCTCCCCAGTAGCTGGGACTATAGGTGCATGCTACACACGGCTAATTTTTGTATTTTTTTGATTTTGCCATGTTTCCCAGGCTGGTCTTGAACTCCATCAGCCCACTTCGGTCTCCCAAAGTGCTAGAATTATAGGCATGAACCCCTATGTCAGGTCAAACAGGTTTCTTAACTGTGAGAATTCTCAGAATAATAATAGCCAAAATTCATTAAGTGTACACTCTGAACCAGCTACCATGTTATAAACTTACAACATTATCTGATTTAGTCTTCATAATCCTATAAAGTTCATGCTGTTATTAACCTCAGTTAACAGATGAGGAAATGGGCTTGAAAAACCTATAGGTTGAATTTATGACACATAATTTTAGTCTTCCCAGTGTTGCCAATATTAAAATACTGTAGTCAGACATGGTGGCACATGCATGTAATCCCAGCTATTAGGGAGGCTGAGATGGGAGGACGGCTTGAGCCCAGGAGTTAAGGCCACAGTGTGTTATAATGGTGCCTATGAATAGTGACTGCACTCTGGCCTGGGCAACGTAGTGAGACTCCATCTCAATTTTTTTTTTAATGGGCAAATTTTATATAAAAACTGTATATCCAGGTTCTATTTATTTATTTATTCATTCATTTTTGAGACAGGGTTTCTCTCTGTCATCCAGGTTGGAGTGCAGTGGCAAGATCTTGGTTCACTGCAACCTCCACCTCCCGAGTTCAAGAGATTCTTATGCCTCAGCCTCCCAAGTAGCTGGGACTACAGGCACGCACCACGATACTGTTACTTTTTATATTTTAGTAGACGGCGTTTCACCATGTTGGCCAGGCTGTTCATGAACTCCTGGCCTCAAGTGATCTGCCTGCTTCAGGCTTCCAAAGTGCTGGGATTATAGGCGTGAGCCACCACGCCCGGTCTATCTGGGTTCTCTTTAAATCATTTGAAAAATTGAAAAACCTGGTAATACTAGTTGCAAGTCTATATGGCAACAATTAGTTTTAGCCTCTTTAATTTTTTTATTTTTCATTTTTTTTGAGACGGAGTTTCACTTTTGTTGCCCAGGCTGGAGTGCAATGGCGCAATCTTGGCTCAATGCAACCTCCGTCTCCTGGGTTCAAGCGATCCTCCTGCCTCAGCCTCCTGAGTAGCTGGGATTACAGGCATGCGCCACCACCCTGGCTAATTTTTTGCATTTTTAGTAGAGACGGGGTTTCTCCATGTTGGTTGGGCTGGTCTCGAACTCCCGACCTCAGGTGATCCACCCGCCTTGGCCTCCCGAAGTGCTGGGATTACGGGCTTGAGCCACCGCGCCCGGCCTTAGCCTCTTTTAGAAGGGGCATGCACTGTCCAGGCTACCCAGTCCTCAAAGAAATAAGAATTTAATTATTAAACTCTATCCATTTCACTCATTTTTGTTACCAACTTGGGCTCTGCAGGCATTTAATTTCCAGTACACCCCAAGCCCTCCCTGACTACAGTTTACAATAAGCCTTTAATATGTAAATAAGTACTGTCAATCTCTAAAAGTAGATTGGGAGATGCAGTGTTCCCCAAACTTGTTTGAATAGGTAATCTTTTCAAATGCTGAATACGTTTTAGAAATGCTGATCCATAGGTAATAATAATTTATAAATATTATAACCATATAAAGGATCTTTAGGCCAGGGTGGTGCCTGATGCCTGTAATCCCAGCACTTTCAGAGGCCAAGTCAGGCGGATCACCTGAGGTCAGGAGTTCGAGACCAGCCTGACCAATGTGGTGAAACACTGTCTCTACTAAAAATACAAAAATTATCTGAGCATGGTGGCCGGCACCTGTAATCCCAGCTACTCGGGAGGCTGAGATAGGAGAATTAGTTGAACCTGGGAGGTGGAGGTTGCATGAGCCAAGATCATGCCACTGTACTCTAGCCTGGGTGACGGAGCAAGACTCCGTCTCAAAAAAGGAAAAAAAAAAAAAAATCTTTAGATAAATACCAAAACATGAAGGAAGGAAATGGAAACTACTTACAAATATTAGTCCTGATATCAATGAAGATGTCCCTGTAAGTGCCACATAGAATTTGGGTGTCAATGAATTTAAAAATACAGTCACTGTCAAAAGAACAAGAATCAAAGTTTTAAAAAATGCAAATTTAATGTACTTAGGTTACAAATATGCGAGTATCTTTATGAGTGATGGGACTTAAGTCGTATTAATATCTAGTGTGAAATTCACTTGAAAAAGTTTTAATTTGTATACATAATATACATAATGGCTTATAACTATTTGCAACAAATCAAAATGAGGTAATTCAGCTTGCTTTAAAGAATAAAACTAAAGCACTTATAAGTCATAATTTAGACAAGAACATTTGCAAGTCTGTAAGAATAAGAAGATAAACAAACATGCTTTTACAAAGGAGGTTCAAAACGACTCCATAATTATTTTGGTAGGATACAAAACCACTGTCTCAAATTAGAGGGAAGGAAACAGTGTATGTATGTGGCATATCAGCTAGAGAGGCAAAATGGCTCAAAGAGAAAAGCAACAAACAGAAATCTCCCTTACTTACTGAAATCCTGGAGCAGAATGTTCACTTCAAATAATTATCTCATAAGTACGGTGGGTTTTAGAAAGAAATAAAAATCTGGCCAGGTAGGATGGCTCACTCCCATAATCTTAGAGTTTTGGGAAGCTAAGGCAGGAGGATCGCTGGTAGCCAGGAGTTCAAGACCAGCCTAGGCAAATAAAATAGACCCAGTCTCTATGCAAAATTTAAAACTCAGCTGGTCATGGTGGTGCACGCCTGTAGTTCCAGCTACTTGGAAGGTTGAGGCCAGAGGATCGCTTGAGCAAAAGAGTTCAAGGCTGCAGTGATCTTGCCACTGCACTCCAGCGTGGGTGACAGAGGGAGATTCTGTCTCACAAAAAATAAAAAAGAAAAAGTAAAAAAGCAAAATCTATAGTAATCAACTATTCTCATCTAAATGTATATGGTTAACATGTAGAAAAATAAATGACAAGTCGGCCGGGCGTGGTGGCTCACGCCTGTAATCCCACCACATTGGGAGGCCGAGGCAGGCGGATCACGAGGTCAGGAGATGGAGACCATTCTGGCTAACACGGTGAAACCCCATCTCTACTAAAAACACACACACACACAAATCAGCCAGGCGAGGTGGCGGCCGCCTGTAGTCCCAGCTACTTGAGAGGCTGAGGCAGGAGAATGGCATGAACCCGGGAAGCGGACCTTGCAGTGAGCCGAGATCGCACCACTGCACTCCAGTCTGGGAGACTCCGTCTCAAAAAAAAAAAATAAATAAATAAATGACAAGTCAATCATAACACTGTGCATAGAAACCGCCGTTAAGCACTTCATTCACCTGTTACAGAGATGCCAACTTAGCTCTTCAGTTTAGCTTATTTTAGTGTGCTAGTTATATTTGAACTTGATACCTTATCCTCCAAAAAAGCCAAAATATTTCCGAACTTTACCTCACAGTCTTTCATGTTATCTCTGAACAGGAAAGGGGACATTTGCTACCTTCTGCTACAGAAAAATCAACCACTGTACTGAATCATATAACAGAAATACTTCTATCTTGTTCTGAGGTTGCCGCTCAGAGCTTGAGTGAAATATAATCACATGGTAAGGGGATCTGGGCCCTAAACACTTTATCCCGTCTACAACTAAAGAATAGTACAGTATATGAGAATCCATCAGGATCATCACTTCTTACATGTGTTAGTATTTTCAGCACAGACTACATAGCAAGTGTTCTACAGATGTCGAAAGAACTAGCAAACCGACAGTTGTTTGTGGCGCTCTCTCACTTCCTGTACTACATTACTCAAGATAAGCCTAAAAGAACAGACAAAAATATCACGACAACTATTTCTTAACAGAACTATTTTAAAACAAGAGAATCGTCAATTAAAATCATGCCATTTTCTTTCTCTGAAATCTTTAAATTACAGATGTGCTCATCTTTGTTGCCTGGATATGAGTTCTCTCAGCTGGGCGGCGAGACACTCAAAGCAGTGACTTTATGGGATCCTACCGGGGGAGGGAGCCAATATAAATTACGTATCCTAATCTGAGAATGCACCCTTCTGTCCTAATACCTGAAGCTTATAGCTTGTCAGGTGGCTTTTCCACGGAAAAACGAGGACATAAGAGGAAGGACGGACCTTAAGAGTTCTAGGGAGGAGCCGGTAGAGGCAGCAGGCTTGACAATCAACTGCAAGGTTGCAGTCCAAAAGAAAAAGAACCCACTTGATCGCTCATCATCGGCTCCTCAGAGCCCTCTAGGACTACCGAGAATCTCTTGCCCTTTGGCTCTTGCCCCCGACATCTCTCCTGGCCCCCCGCCCTGCCCCAGGAGGTCTGGTCCTCTCACCCGCTGCCAAATTCTCACACAGCCTCAAAGGGATCCTCAGAGCGTAAAGCAGCCCCAGCCCCGCCACTAACCACACCAAGGCCCTAGTCCCCGCCAGCCCGGCTCGCAGTCGCTCCCTCCAGCCCAACGTCGGGTTTAGGCCGGGGACAGGTGCAGGAGACGCTCTAGCAGCCGCGGCTTCACCCGAGCCGCCACCGTCCGCCATCTTGCCGCTATCGCAGGAGCCAGGAGCTGGGAGGGGAGAAGGACAGGAAACCGGGAGTCGGGAATCCTGGGATAGTGGCGGACCTGAAATTGGCCTCTCTGAAGGCTGAGTCCTGGGGAACCCGGACCGAGAAGATTTCGAAGGTGGAGGAGCGTGTCTCAAGATTGAGGATACCTATTCCTTTGTGGGGCAGGGAAGGGGCGGACAGCAGCGCCTGTTCTGGAGGAACTGGACTAAGATGTGACCCCAAAGTGAAGTATTACCGCTTCCAAACGAAATGAGGGTCACCTTTCACACCCCCGCCCCCCGGGGTTGGAAAAGCCACCGATCGTTCCAGCGGCCGAGCAGCTCTTAGAGCTTTGGATTCGGCTGTCGTGGAGATAACGGGTACCAGAAAAACTGCAAGAGCGACTTGGTCGGATGGAGGCCAGGAGCCAAGAATAATCGAAACACGCTGCCAGCACCCATTAGATGGATGGGAAATGAGTGTAACTCATTGGGAAAGATATTAGACTTTAAATCACCGAAGGCAAAGCCTACTTCCTGGGGCGCGGGCGCGGGCGCGGGCGCTGGCACTAGTAGACGTCACTCCCGCGCATAACTGACATGGCGCCCTCTTGGTCGGCGTTTCCGGGCGGGTCCTTCCGACGGTCCCCGCGGTGATTCCATCACTCGGCTTTCTTCCCGGCCTGCCTAGCGCCCACAGCCGGGCTGGGCCAGAACAGCCCAAGATGGCCGACTTCGATGATCGTGTGTCGGATGAGGAGAAGGTAAGGGGTCCGCCTCTCTCTCTTACCTCCTCCCCCGACAGGGAACTGGGGCTCGGCCCGGCTGCGATGGGAGCCTCGCAGTGTCCCCAGGAAAAAGAAGCTTCTTTGTCAATGCTGACATACGCTCTCCGCAGTCGGGACGCTTCCCTCTTACGGGGCTTTCCTCTGCCTCACGGTGGCCCCAGTTCCTCGTTCCTCGACTCTCCTTTTCTCTCAGGCCTGAGGCACAGCCCAGGGGCCTCCCTGCGAGGGAACAGACGTTTCCTTTATTAGATCGTGACTGTGGACTTTTTTCCTGTAATTTTGAGAGTGGGTGGTGGTTATGTTGCTACATATCAAAAAGCAGTTATTTTACCGCCTTTAGCAGTTGGTGCTAACCCCCATCCCCCCATTTGTAGATATAATTGGGGTTAGTTTAGGGCGAGTCACTTCCTGGTCAGGATGGCCTCTTCCTTTTTGCTCCTCCTTCCTCAGGAAGTGATTTTGCTGTCACGACTCCTCGACAAGGAGAGGTCCCAAATGTTGTCCACCTCACTACACATGCAGTACTTTTCTCAAGTACTGTCGCCTGTCTGATTCGCTATAATCTGTGAGCCTCAGGGCATGTGCTTCACAATTTGAGCACCAGTCTTTCCCTGTAGACACACCCTTTTAACGATAATTTTTGAAAATTTTGTTTCTTGTTAACAAATGTAGAATAGCTGATGGATTTTCTTAACCTCAAGAAAGATTTTCTGTAACAGATAATAAACTGCATGTTAACACGTTCAAGACTTGACAAAGCGTCCTGCCTTCTCTGGTGCTCCACTGTGGAGTCTTTGATTAGCTGAATTTGTCAGTGTGCAGTTTGTATACTTATTTCTTGAAAAGCGTCTTAAATACAAGAGCACATTCTAAGGTGGAATAACTTTTCTTCTGACAGTTGCACAGTTTCATAACAGTTTTGTCAGGCTTTTCAGTAAGTACATGATTTTAGGGCACGTGGAACTTAGAATGACCTCACGAGACAACTTACAAGAATTATGACATTTGTCTCCTGCTGTGGCTATTGGAAAATGTGTCCCCTTGAGTGCTCTGTAAATCTACCAGGGTGTTTTTTTAAATAAGAAGTTGGGATGGGGAGGGGACTGTTATGATCCATAAGTCCTCTGCACCGAATAACTTGATACATCATACCTACATATGGCATGCCATTTTGAAATGCTTAACAAGCCATTGAACAACAGCATTAGATTTTCTCTTATTTGGAAACTGATCTTCATACATAAGATTTAGGACAAAAACAAAGACATATATGAGCTTATGCTGGAAATCAATCTATAATAAATTGTTCTAAGGCAAATAGTTACTATTCAAATAAAATTAAGCAAAAATCCTGTTATAATACAAATCCTGTTACAACTAAACAAATTTTTTTTTTTTTTTTGAAACGGAGTCTCGCTGGGCTCACTGCAACTTCCGCCTCCCGAGTTCAAATGATTCTCCTGCCTCAGCTTCCCAAGTAGCTGGGATTACAGGCACCCGCCAACACGTCAAGCTAATTTTTGTATTTCTTGTAGAGACTGAATTTCGTCTTGTTGCCCAGGCAGGTCTCAAACTCTTGGGCTCAAGTCCATCCGCCTCCGCCACTTAAGTGCTGGGTTTACAGGCGTAAGCCACCGCGCCCGGTCAAAATTCCACAAATAATTTAAATAATAAACTTTTAAGTTTATTGTGCCTACGTGATACACATTGACCAGTGTTGTTGGATTTTTGTCTTCGATACCAGGTTAGAATGCCTTTAATTAAACTTGGGAAAGTATATTTTTTAAAATGCCAATTAAGATGTCTTTAAATACTGGCAGTGTTTTAATAACATTAACGTGTTGGGTTTTTTTTGTTTTGTTTTGTTTTGAGTTGGAGTTTCGCTCTGTCACCCCGGGTGATGTGCAGTGGTGCGATCGCTGCAACCTCTGCCTCTCTGGTTCCAGCGATTCTCCTGCCTCAGCCTCTCGAGTAGCTAGGATTACAGGCGCCTGTCACCACGCCTGGCTAATTTTTTTGTATTGTTAGTAGAGACAGGGTTTCACTATGTTGGCCAGGCTGGTCTCCAACTCCTGACCTCGTGATCTGCCCGCCTTGGCTTCCCAAAGTGCTGGGATAACAGGCGTGAGCCACTGCGCCCGGCCCGTCTTGGTTTTTTTAATAGCAGATCTGTGACCAGTTTCGTCTTCTAGCATAGTTTTTTTGTTGCCAAATATATTTCAATATTGCTTTTTATCTTGGTTACATTTTCTAAAGGCAGTAAACCTTTAGAAAATTTGGTGATAATGAATGGACTCTAATTTCCTTATAAATATGTATGTAAAAGCTAGTAAAATCATCTATTCTCATAACTGCTGAAGTTTTTTTAATCACTTTGTAAAAAGGAAGTTGGGTTTTGTTACCTGAAATGGTCATGATGAGCTATCTAAATAAAACAGGAAGTTGAAAGTGTAGTAACTTTTAGAAATAAACGTTTTAGTTGTAGCTTTGAGTTCACAGTTTCTGAGAATGAACCTGAGCTCTTTAGTTACATGCTTAGCAAGACAAAGATACCATAATTAGGAAGCCTGAAATATGAGATGAATTACTTCTTTGGGTTCTTTTCATTGTCTGTTTTCTTTATTTCATTCAACATTTGTAAAACATAAAAGCAAACATAATTTTCTGGAAAAAAGTGTGATTAGCATATTTTTTCCCTTTAGCCTAACTAGAAGAATATTTGTGTACAATTTCAAAAGTATGGTAATTGAGAAGTTATGCTTTCAGTTTAGACTAATGCTTTCAGTAATAAGGTGACGTTTTCAGTATTAAGAAAAACTACATGCTTTCAGTTTAGACAACGGTAGTGGTTTTAAGGCATTTTTGAGAATCAAGTTTATCAGAATTATTTAGTAGAGCTGTAGAAAATGCTGTAAATAGATGAAATATGAAGGCTCTGTTAGAGCATATGAAAAATATTTATACTTTTTTTTGAAACAGAGTCTCGCACTGTCTCCCAGCAGGTTGGAGTGCAATGGCACGATCTCGGCTCACTGCAACCTCCACCTCCCGGGTTCAAACGATTCTGCTGCCTCAGCCTCCCAAGTAGCTGGGATTACAGGCACCTGCTACCACACCCGGCTAATTTTTTGTATTTTTAGTAGAGACAGGGTTTCAGTATGTTGGCCAGGCTGGTCTCAAACTCCTGACCTCATTATCCGCCCTCCTCGGCCTCCCAAAGTGCTGAGATTACAGGCGTGAGCCACTGTACCCACCAAATATTTATACTTTTAAACTGGATCCTTGATTATGTATTACCTCCATAATTTGCTAGTTACCATTGTAGGATAAAGCAAGCCCTAAAGATTGTTTGGTGTGGCTGTTTTCTAACGAGTCATCAATTAATATTAAAACTGTCATTCTTCCATCTTCACTTTTCAGTTAGCTTTGCTGAGAGGTATTCATATAATCTGTTAAGAAATCCTAGGTCAGGCTGGGCTCGGTGGCTCACGCCTGTAATCCCAACACTCTGGGAGGCCAAGGTGGGCGCATCACCTAAGATCGGGAGTTCGAGACCAGCCTGACCAACATGGAGAAACCCCGTCTTTACTAAAAATACAAAAATTAGCTGGGCACAGTCGCGCATGCCTGTAATCCCAGCTACTCGGGAGGCTGAGGCAGGAGAATCGCTGGAACCTGGGAAACGGAGGTTGCGGTGAGCCAAGATGGCGCTATTGCACTCCAACCTGAGCAACAAGAGTGAAACTCCGTCTCAAAAAAAGAAAAGAAAAAGAAATCCTAGGACAGGAACATAAAGCCTAATAAGCAAGTGTAAACTCACATGTCCAGTCTTTTGTTAGTAGTATTGATTTATCATAATTTCTTCCAGAACACTTGGCTGTTTTATTATGACTGGGCTTAATGCTAAACAAAGTAGTGTAAATTTGTCAGAAAATTCAGATCCCAGGTTTTTCTGATTGTGTAGCCATGCTTTTTTCACTATACTGTTCTTTTCCATATAGCTATGAATGAAAAACTAGAGTAGGGGCTTCCATCTCATGGATTATAAACGAGGTAGTATGGGTCGGGGGTGATGGCTCACGTTTGTAATCCCAAACTTTGGGAGGCCAAGGCTGTCGGATCATCTGAGGTCAGGAGTTCGAGACCAGCCTGACCAACATGGTGAAACCCCGTCTCTACTAAAAATACAAAATTAGCCGGGCATGGTGGCACGCCAGCTACTCAGGAGGCTGAGGCAGGTCCATTGCTTGAACCCAGGAGTTCAAGACCAGCCTGAGCAATGTAGTGAAACCCCATCTCTACAGAAAATACAAAAATTAGCCCGGCATGGTGGCACACGCCTGTAGTCCCAGCTACTTGGGAGAATCACTTGAACCTGAGATTAGGAGGTTGCATTGAGCTGAGATCAGGCCATTGCACTCCATCCTGGGCTGGGCAACAGTGCGAGACGCTGACTCAAAAAAAAAAAAAAAAGGAAGGGCCAGGTGTGGTGGCTCACGCCTGTAATCCCAGCACTTTGGGAGGCTGAGGTGGACGGATCACTTGAGACCAGGAGTTCAAGACCAACCTGACCAACATGGAGAAACCCCCGTCTCTGCTAAAAATACAAAATTAGCCCGGCGTGATGGCACATGCCTGTAATCCCAGCTACTCAGTAGGCTGAGGCAGGAGAATAGCTTGAACCTGAGAGGCAGATGTTGCAGTGAGCCGAGATCGTGCCATTGCACTCCAGCCTGGGCAACAAGAGCAAAACTCTGTCTCAAAAAAAAAAAAAAAAAAAAGTTGCTTAGTGCTCTTTGAACTTAAGTATACCATGAAGAATTCTAGTATTTATGCTGTGTTATTAAATGCATGTTGAAAAACATGGCTCTAGAAATTTAAAGATCATTAAAGTCCCCGCCCGTAACGAGGCCAAGGAGAAACTTTACAGTATGACAGTATCTTAGAACATCCTTGCCTACGGCAGAATCTGTGTTTCCTTCAAAAACAGATTTCTGAGTTCCATCCTAGGTATACCGAATCAGAATTTTTTGGAACCAGTGGTCAGGAATTATTTGTAATAAGCCTCCCAATAATTATTGGAATACTTGAGAACCATTATCTTAGCGAACTTACTGTGATTCAAATCTTAGTCCTCTGCTTATTTAGCTCAGAAGCTTGATTGATCAAGATGCTAAACCCAAGTCTCTCTCAGGGATAAACTCATTTTAGCTAGGCTTATGAAACTAATGTATAAAACTGGAATAACAATTTAATACATATAGAAGGAACTAAGTTCTTTTTTTCAGATAGGTCAGGAACATGGGAAATCAAGTTAGAATGTTTTAACGGAACATAGAATTAGAACAAAGGAAGTTAACTTGATAGTCCAAACTACTGATGGCATTTTCTTTCATAATAGGCATATGTACCCAACACCAAAACCAAGTCAGGTCTTTGTATAACAGCAGTGGACATTTTTCCTCTAGATAAGTTCATTTGTTGTCACATTACTAGCAGGAGAGTTTTTCAGGACTGGTTATGTGTCAAAATTTTGCATGCTGCAGCTTCTACAGTCTGCTCCCCTTAGTTAATGACACTTCCATTCTTTAGTTGCTCAGGTCAAAAACATTAATGTTATCTTTGACTGCTATTTCTCTCACAATCCACATGTAGTCCACTGGCAAATCCTGTAGGCTCTGTCTTTAAAATAAACCCAGAATTTGACTATTTCTTCCCACACCCTTATTCTAACCACTCTGGAAGAAGCCATTGTGACCTCTAGATTATTAAAATACTATTTTTTCTGGTGTCCCTGCTTCTGCTGTTGCTCGTCCCCAGCAGTCTGTCCTCAATGAAGCATCCAGAGTGATCTGGTTACAGTGTAGGTCAGAACATGTCACTTTTCTGCTCAAAGCCCTCCAGTGGCTTCCCATCTTCTTCTAAGTCCCTATGTTCTGGGATGTTACCTCTTTGCCATTTATCTCTGACTTTATCTTCTACATGTTCTTCTTCTGGTCTTTGTTCCAATCACATATTCTCACTGAAGAATCTTTGCATTCTTTTCTCTGAAGTTCTCTTCCTTCTGTATCCCTCACTTCAGATACTTAACCAGAAGTCACCTCCTTAGTGAAGCTTTCTCTGGTGGTTCTGTCCAGTTCCAAATCCTAACATTTCATGTCCCTTTTCTTTGCCTTGTTTTTTCTCCATAGCATTTATCACTTGCTAGCTCGTATTTTACTTATTTAATCTTTGCTGTTGTCTTTACCCACTGGAATGTAAACTCCATGAGGACAGTATGCTAGTGAGTCACCATTGCCTAAAACATAGTGGGTCTTCTGATATTTGTTGAATGCATAACTCTTGCTTGGATAGCATCTGTCTGGATTTCATTGTTAACTCTCATAGGGCAGTCTGATTTCCAAGTTTTATGAGACCATATTGAGGACTGCAGTACTTCTGTATTACTGATAGTTTTTTTATTAATGGAGCTTTGTCCTCAGAAAGCTTTAGCAAGTGACCATTGCCTATGATGTACAGAATAAAACCAGATTTGATATTACCATCATTACTGCTATCTGACTTATCTTACTTCATCCTTCTCTTTTATTATCTCCAAATCTTCTGTTCACCAAACAAGAGAGTGTTTTCCCACTACCTTTTTTGTTCTTCTTATTCCTTCACTCATAGTGCCCTCCCTTTCCTCCCTTCCACCCTACCTAAAGTACTTTGCAGAGCCCAGCTTCTCCTTTTCTTTATAGTTGTCTTTCACCAACCCAGCTCAATATCCAACTACTTACTCTTAAGTTCTGTGCCTTATGTTATCTGTACTACTGCTTTGGCAGTTTTGCTGCTGTGACTTAGAGTTGTTTTTAATTTTTTATTTTATTTTTGGGACAGGGTCTCACTCTGTCACCAAGACTAGAGGTCAGTGGTGGGATTTTGGCTTGCTGCAACCTCTGCCTCCTGGGCTGAAGTGATTCTCCCACCTCAGCCTGCCTCCTGAGTAGCTGGGACTGCAAGCACGCAACTAATTTTTAAATTTTTTTTGTAGAGACAGTCTCACTATATTGCCCAGACTGGTCTCAAACTCCTGGGATTATAGGCATGAGCCACTGCACTCGGCCCTGGCTAATTATTTTTAATTTTTTAATTTTTTATTTGTATTTATTTTTATTTTTTTAGAGACAGAGTCTCACTCTGTCGCCCAGGCTGGAGTGCAGTGGTGCCATCTCGGCTCACTGCAACCTCTGCCCCCTGGGTTCAAGCGATTCTCCTGTCTCAGCTTCCCGAGTAGCTGGGATTACAAGCGCCTACCACCGCACCTGACGGATTTGTTGCATTTTTAGTAGAGACAGGGTTTCACCATCTTGGCCAGGCTGACCTTGAACTTCTGACCTCATGATACACCTGCCTCGGCCTCCCAAAGTGCTGGGATTACAGACGTGAGCCACCGCATCTGACCGGATTTTTTATTTTTTGAGACGAGACATCATTGTGTGCCCACGCCGGTCTCAAACTCCTGGGCTCAAGCGATCCTCCTACCTTGGCCTCCCAAAGTGCTGGGATTACAGGCATGAGCTCACTGTGCCTAGCCTGAATTATAGTTATTTTTAAATGTTGGGCACATCTTTACTGAGGGCTATGGCTTATATAAATTGTTTTGTTAACAGTGGTAAAGTATACAGAGATTGGAAAGCTAAGGTGCTTACTGTATGTTATGTTCGTCTTATGTTGTTTGTATCTACCAGGATGATTTGCACTTTATATTAGCTTAAGGTAGTGGCTGTCAACCCTGACAGCATGTTAGAATCACCTGAGGAAGCTTTTAAACTGATGCCCAAGCCCTACCCCAGCCTATTACATCAGAACTTCTGCAGGCAGAACCCATATATCAGTATATTTAAATCTTCCCAGGCGATTCTAATGTGTAGCCAAGGTCCAGAACCACTGATTTAAGGCAAAAGATAATTTGTTGGCTTACTTCTTTGACAGCCCTACTCTTTGTCTTTATCTTTAGTATTCACCTCAGTGCCTGAGACCAAATGAATTGTTTTGTGGTTTGTTTTGAGTGAGTGAACAAATTGTTAAACACAAAGAGCTGAACTTTTTAGAAGACAACATAACTCAGAGTTCAGTGATGTCTAGGTATTTGCTTAGGGAAAAAAATTAAGTATCTGCTGTATGGGAGTCTGTCTCATGTTACCTCATGGGTTCTTAAAACAGTCCTAGATATGAGTAGGTTTTATAATCACAAATGAAGAAACTAAGACCCAAGCAATTTAGCAGTAAAGCTGGCATGTGAAACTGTATCTGACTTCCAGTGATTTTGAGAAAAAAAAAAAATTGGTAAAAAGATATACTTTAAATTAGAATGCTGTAACATGCCAGATACATAGCAGATCTTAAAGGCAAAATCGTTCTTGTTTCCCACTGCTGCTTTTTCCATCTAGCATGGGTTCTAACTGCCGAACTTTACCCTTTCGAACTTGACATCTGCATCGTTGCTCACTAACACATGAATCTCAAGATACTTGGGGTGGTCATTTTTCCCTAATTTATTTTATTTTATTTATTCTTGGGCAACCTGTGGACCAGAATAGGTTCAAAGAGGCTTTTTCCTAATTTTTTAACCTTGTGGGTATTTTTTTTTTAAGCACATTTAAGCTCCTAAACAAGTTGCTGATGGGATGTTTTCACTCATTTTAATTTTCTCTTCTGTATGTTGTAAATGTTATGCTTAAATATGTCAGTTTTAAACACTACTGAGTGATATGAAATACAATGACTCCCAGTTAAAGTAAAAGTCATTCTAATGCGTGTTAAAACAGTAAAGAAGACTGTTCAGAACTATTATGGCCAGGTGTGGTGGCTCATGCCCGTAATCCCAGCACTTTGGGAAGTCAAGGCGAGCGGATCACCAGAGGTCAGGAGTTTGAGACCAGCCTGGCCAACATGGTGAAACCCCATCTCTACTAAAAATACAAAAATTGGCAGTGTGTGGTGTAATAATCCCAGCTATTTGGGAGGCTGAGGCAGGAGAATTGCTTGAACCCAGGAGGTGGAGGTTGCAGTGAGCCGAGATCACGCCACTGCACTCCATCCTGGATGACAGAGCAAGACTCCATCTCAAAAACAAACCAAAAAAAAAAAAAAAAAAAAAGGCTATTACAGTAGGGGAGAAAAATCAGGCTCAACTCCTAATACATTAAAGACAGCTGGGTATTTACGTATAGCCGATAAGCAGAGTTGGGGAGAAAATTATTAAGAGGAGACCATGAGGGTAGGGGGATTCATGCTGAAGGCAGTTCAAAGACTTATACATCAAAGGTAGGGGATGAAGAACTTGATCAGATATCAAGGGTGGGCAGATTCTTGCTAAAACTGGGCTAGACAGACCAAAGACGGGGATGTGGGCACGGAGGCGGGGTGGGGTGTCAAATCCTAGATCAAAAGAGGCCTTAGAGAGAAGCCTAAAGTTTGCCACTCCATGTGTATGTGAGATGTACATAATTGCTTTAGTAAATAGTGAAGTGTTTAAGACATACCAGAAAAGCAGTTATTCCCTAGAGTTTGTAGAATGTTTTAAAGTGAAATTGCTGTACTTAAAACTAACTTGCCTGACTTCACTACCTACTTGTGTCTAATAAAACTCAAAATTGGCTACTAATAGAGAGAACAATTTCTAAAGACTATTAAAATGACTTTTGAAAGAGTGAATGTGAGGCAAATTATTTGGAAGTGCCAGCATCTATTTTTTATAATGTTGATCCTGATTTAAGACATATCTTTATGCTTTTCAAGTCTTAACCTCTTGCTTGATAATGATAAAATAAACTATATACATCTACAATTTTATTTCTAAGTGCATTCTATGTTATCTCCAGGTCTAAACTGGGAAAATAATATTTAGCTTATTTGGAATTTTAAGAAACACAGATAACAGTAACTTTTATTTAGTGAAACCAGTATTGTATCATTATCATTATCATTATGACTAACTGTGGTCACCATGTAGTGCAGTAGAGCACTATAACTTATTCTTCCAGTCTCACTGTAACTTTGTACCCTCTGATTGCTATCTTTGATGTCTTTTCTTTCCCCATCCCTTCCCTGACCCGTCAGCCTCTGGTAACCACCATTCTATTCTCTGTTTCTCTGAGATAGGCTTTTTTAGATTCCACATATCTTGTAGTGAGATCATGAAGTATTCATCTTTCTGTGTCTGGCTTATTTCACTTAGCATAATATCTTTCAGGTCCATCCTTGCTGTTGCGAAAGACAGAACTACCTTCTTTTTAAAGGCTGTGTAGTATTCCATTGTGTGTATATAACACATTTTCTTTATCCATTCATCTGTTGAGTTGATTGATACTTAGGTTACTTTTGTATCTTGATTATTGTGACCATTGCTGAAATGAACATGGGGGTGCAGATATCTCTCTGACATACCAATTTCAGTTCCTTTGGCTATCTATCCAGAAGTGAATTTCTGAATCATATGGTAATTTTGGTATATTGTGGAATTTCCATGCTATTAGTATTTTCCAAAATGGCTATACTAATTTACATTCCCACCAACAGAAGGGTTCCTTTTTCTCCTTATCCTGGGCCAAGACTTGTTATCATTTGTCTTTTTGATAATAGCCATTCTAACAGGCATGGGGTGATATCTCATTGTGGTTTTAATTTGCATTTCCCTGATTAGAGATGTTGAGCATTTTTTCATATATCAGTTGCCCATTTGTATCTCTTTGAGAAATGTCTCTTCAGACCCTTTGCCCATTTTAAAATTGGGTTATTTGTTTTCTTGCTATTGAGTTGTTTTGAGTTCCTTATATATTTTCGGTATTAGCCCTTTATCAGATGTATGGTTTGCAAGTATTTCCTCCCAATCACTTAGTTGTCTCCTTATACTGTTAATTTTCTCCTTTGCCATACAGAAGCTTTTCAGTTTGATGCAACATCTGAAAGATCTTCAAATGGGAAAAACTCCCTTAGGAAATAGCATTGAATTCTATGCAAGCAGAGCTTACCAGGATAAGAATAACGTCCTGTATATATCTCTTTCAGGAAAATAAATGCAACTATTTATTCTTGAATACTTTGAATATTCTCGAATATTTATTCTTGAACTCTTGAATGGGTTAGAGTAAAAACAACTACAATAAATATTTACAGAGGCACAATTTACTACTATTATACTTTCTTTAAGTATACCCTATTTGGAAAACTTTAAAAACTTTGAAATACGTGTTATTACTTTAAAGGGAAATTGGAACGGACATTTTCATAAAGCTTTTTTGGTCAATAAAAAGTTGCTACTGTTTGTAGTTATTGGTGGGGATTATTATGATGGTAATGATAGAGAATATAAAGTGGCTAGGACCCAAAGGATTTCTAGAAAAAGAAGATTATTTTCTTCGAAGTAGTAATTTGATAGTAATTTGAAGGGTTTGCTCAGTCTGTAAAGTAACAGTTACCCTGCTGTGACCAGTTAAGATAACAGTAGCTGACATTTATTGAGCCTCTCCTGTTATATTTTAAGTATTCTGCTAAAGATTTGACCATATATTATCTCATTTAATCTTCACAACAATTTTTTAAAATTTAATATGGGTAAGTTGGTTTCCGGTGAAAACCAGAAAACCTGCTACACAAATTCTAAAAGAGCTGTAACAATTCACAACAATTTTTAAGGAGTACTTACTATCCCACTTTAGGGAGAGGATGTGGTTCAAAGAGATTTTTAAGTGACTGAAATTCAAAACCAGGTCTGTCCAATCCAGAGCCTATATCTTTCCATTTGGCCGTAGTACCTCATAATAATCTTTAAAACTGAGAACATTTCCTTTACATCTTTTTATTCAGAAGGGATTTTGTAAACATTTACTCATTGCCTGCTATATGTAATTTAATTTGCTAGATCCTGTAATGTATAGAAGAGGAAAGCAAGGCAGTTTCCCTCCCAAAAAAGCTTGAGTCTTTGGAGGCAGACTAGTATCTATAGAATTAATTGTCAATAGCAGTTGTATTTTAGGTGCTATGCTAAGCATTCAAATATACTTTGAACATTCAAATATACTTTGGGTTGGAAGAACCCAACCTTAAAAAGATGGGAAGGATTTAGACAGACCAAGATGGAGAGAAAGGCACAACTTCCAAGGAGAGTATGAGTCAAGGCCAAGAGGTGAAGTCTTTAATACATTCAGTAGACTAATGAAGGAGGTAAAGGTTTTTGTTGACACCAGGGAGACATGTTGGCAGAGATTTGGCTCCTAAAGTATACAAAACTGGGGTGGTATAAACTGACCAGGCCTTTGCTAATAAGTGGAATGTGGATATTATCTAGCGAAAGAATTCTCCCTTTTCTATCTAGAATTATCCACCAGTGCCCACAAAGAGTTGCAGTTGTTAAATATTTAACTAACTTGAAGTTCTTTTGTATGTGATTGTCAAGGACTTTTTTTTTTTTTTTTTGAGACGGAGTAGCTGGGATTACAACGCCCAGCTAATTTTTGCATTTTTAGTAGAGACAGGGTTTCCACATGTTAGCCAGGCTGGTCTCGAACTCCTGACCTGCCCCGTCCTCTAAAGTGCTGGGATTATAGATGTGAGCCACCGTACCCAGCCCAAGGAAATAATTTTAAAAGCTAGTGATGGCCGGGCATAGTGGCTCGCCTGTAATCCCAGCACTTTGGGAGACCGAAGCAGGCAGAACATGAGGTCGGGATCTACCCTTTAGTGTAGATACTATCTGATGAATACAGTGTGTAGTGAAACTATTACTTTATGAAATAGGAACAGTTTTTTTAAAGGTTTTTTTTTTTTAAGCTCAGTTTAAGTTCAGTTTTTGTTCAACTAAAACCTTCGTATTAGTGATTCTCAAGTTAGGGGAGCTGGCATACCTCCCCTTTATGGGAGGTAACTGCCTTCTTTCTTTCCCTCTCCCACCTTTGAGAATGATTGACTAAATCACTGTTAATGAAAATGTCAGCCCTCATCTGTATTGTAGCAAAGATATTTTTTCAATCACTAACTGCTTAGTCATTTCCCTCTCCCTTTTTTCGCTATTAATTTCATCTTAGCTTTGACCCAGTTTTGAAGTTGGATAAAGTGTTAACTTTTAAACTTATTATTTATCATTTTATCTATTCCTCTCAACTTTGTGACAACCGCATCTTTCACAAGCATAGCTTTGACTCAATTCTTGGTTAAAATAGTCTAAAAGGACAACGCCAAATTCATGTGACACACTAAAGGTAATCCTCCAGACTTTTACTTCCTTTTAATACTGCATGGTATAGTTGAATGTCTAAGTTATAATTCCTGCTCCACCCATTTATTATAAGCATGCAGTCTTAGACAAGGCACTTATACTCCCTGAACCTATTTCTTGATTTATAAATGGGGATAATAGTCTCTCCCCTGCCTGCTTTAACAAGCTGTTTTAAAGATCAATAAAAGAAACAGATTATGTAAGAGTTTTATAAACAATAAAATAGTATTCATTCGTTCACATTCCTAGCATGTTCTAGGTCTCAGTCCTGGGTATACTGCAGTGAACAAACACAACAAGTTCTTTTGTTCTATGTCAGGGGTTGACAAACTATGGCCAGTGGGCCAAATCCAGTCCCCCATCTGTTTTTGTTTTGTTTTGTTGTTTATTGAGACAGGCTTTTGCTCTGTTGCCGAGGCTGGAGTGCAGTGGCACAATCATAGCTCACTGCAGCCTTGACCTCCCAGGCTCAAGTGATCCTCCTGCCTCAGCCTCCTGAGTAGCTTGGACTACAGGCATGTGCCACCATGCCCGGCTAAATTGTTTTGTTATTTTTAATAGAAATAAGATCTTACTATGTTGCCTAGGCTGGGTCTCTGAGCTCAGGCAATCCTCCTGCTTTGGCCTCCTAAAGTGTTGGTATTACGGGTGTGAGCTGCTGTGCTGGGCCCACTGCCTGTTTTTATAGGATCTATAAACTAATGCTTTTGGAATGGTTGAAAACAAACAAAAAAAGAATAATCATACTTAATGATGTGAAAATTACATGAAATACAATTTCAGGGTACAAAATAAAGTTTTATTGGAACACAATCATGCTTAACAGTTGGGACAGAAACTGTGACTCACAAAGCCCATCTGCCCTTTACATTAGCAGTTTACTGACTCTTGCTCTATGATCTTGGACTTCTTTGGGAGATGTTGGACAGTAAACATGTAAGTATATGTTCAGTGGTGGCAAATTCCTTGAAGAAAAATAAAGCAGTAAAGGGGCTAGAATTGTGAAGGTTGAAAGGGTACAACAGCTACTTTATATATGGGAGTTAGGGAAGGGTAATTTATTTGGCAGGTAACATTTGAACAGAGACTGGATAAAGATTGGAGTGAATCATCCAAAAGAGCATTTCTGGCCAAAGGAACAAGAAATATGCCCTGAGGCATGAGTGTAGCTGTAAGTCTAGGAGCTAAGTGGTAGGAGTTGGAGGAATTAGGGAAGGAGGAGCCGTGGAACAGACTTTAGATTTTGTTTGTTGTTTTTGTTTTTTTTTTGAGACAGAGTCTCACTCTGTCACCAAGGCTGGAGTGCAGTGGCACCGTGTTGGCTCACTGCAACCTCTGTCTCCTGGATTCAAGCAGTTCTCCTGCCTCCGCCTCCCGAGTAGCTGGGATTACAGGCGCCCACCACTACGCCTGGCTAGTTTTTATATTTTTAGTAGAGACGGGGTTTCACCATGTTGGCCAGGTTGGTCTCAAACTCCTGACCTCAGGTGATCCACCCACCTTGGCCTCCCAAAGTGCTGGGTTTAAAGGCGTGAGCCACCGCACCCAGCCCAGACTTTAGATTTTATAATGAGTTTGTAAATATATTGGGCCGGGCACAGTGGCTCGCATCTGTAATCCCAGCACTTTGGGAGGCTGAAGCAGGTGGATCACCTGAGGTCAGGAGCTCGAGACCAGCCTAGCCAACATGGTGAAACCCCATCCCTACTAAAAATACAAACATTAGCCAGGTGTGGTAGCACGTGCCTGTAATCCCAGCTACTCAGGAGGCTGAGGCAGGAGAATCGCTTGAACCCAGGAGGCAGAGGTTGCAGTGAGCTGAGATCATGCCACTGCACTCCAGCCTGGGTGACAGCACGAAACTCCAGATATAGATATAGATAGAATAATTTTATATAATATATAATTATATATTATATAATTTTAATATAATTATATGTATTATGTTTACTGCTACGTCAAGGTATTTTTGTGGTATTGTGTTCAAATAGTGAAAAAATCAACACTTCAGAAACTATCAAATATCTAATAACCATCCACCATTTCAGTAACTGTCAGGAAATAACATAGGATTCCTTGCCATGACAATGTGTTTTAGGATCCCATGTTGACATCTAATGATAACTACATTCTTTTTAACCACTCATTAAGTATTTCACCCTTGCCATTGCATGTACTTTCAAATTTCCTCACTTTCATTTAAAAAATGGGAGATGTTTTGGTTCCTCTGATTGGATATTTCTCCTGTTCTTGGTATTCTCAGGTAAACAGGGAATATTAAGTTTTTTCAGCACTTGAACCTGGATTCAAATAATACTACTAGATTTTCTTTCCTCACCCTGCTTTTTAACTTAGAAAATGGAAGTGAGCTTTTAGTTAACCTTTATCTTTCATATAATCCCCTTGTTTAACCAATTAATCAATTTTTTAAGCATAAGGTACTATCGGGATATTAAGTGAAGTCAAAGGTCTTGGTCAAGTACTAACTTTAAAAAGCCTTCTTTACTGCCTTTAGGATTTGGACATCCTCACCTCAGTCGTTTGGCTTCCTTGACCTGGTTCTTTCAGTTTTCACGTCACTCAGTAGCCTTTACCTTTCTTTATTTCCCTTTTCATCTTAAAAAAAAAAAAAAAAAAAAAAATTAAAGGATGATGGATGTTGACATGCTCCTTTTTTTATTAAAAAAATTTTAATTTGCTTTATCATACTAGTAACATTATATTTCTTATATAACTTTTTGAACACAGAGGAAAGCCAAAGAAAAAGAAAAAAAAATTATTTTGTACTAGAGATAGTCCTAGTTAAAATTTAGTAGCGGCCGGGGGCGGTGGCTCAAGCCTGTAATCCCAGCACTTTGGGAGGCCGAAACGGGTGGATCACGAGGTCAGGAGATCGAGACCATCCTGGCTAACACGGTGAAACCCTGTCTCTACTAAAAAAATATTAAAAAATAGCCGGGCGAGGTGGTGGGCGCCTGTAGTCCCAGCTACTCGGGAGGCTGAGGCAGGAGAATGGCGTGAACCCGGGAGGCGGAGCTTGCAGTGAGCTGAGATCCGGCCACTGCACTCCAGCCTGGGCGACAGAGTGTGACTCCGTCTCAAAAAAAAAAAAAAAATTTAGTAGCTATACGTAGGTGTAAATATATATAATCTCTAAAAGACCAGAAAAGGAGTAAAGGCCCTTTTCATTCAACAACACGTTATAAACATATATAAACAGCATATTATAAACCCATGTCAACAAATGGAGCACTTCTCAAATTTTTTTTATTGTCAGGACCCCTTTACATACTTAAAAACTGAATTTTTATTTATGTGACTTATATCTGTTACATTAGATATTAAAACTGAGGCGCCCGGCGCAGTGGCTCACACCTGTAGTCCCAGCACTTTGGGAGGTGAGGCAGGTGGATCATTTGAGATCAGGAGTTCAAGACGAGCCTAGCCAACATGGTGAAACCCCGTCTCTACTAAAAACATAAAAATTGGCCAGACGATATGGCACATGCCTGTAATCCCAGCTACTCAAGAGGCTGAGGCCAGAGAATCGCTTGAACCTGGGAGGTGGAGGTTGCAGTGAGCTAAGATTGTGCTACCGTACTCCAGCCTGGGTGACAGACTGAGACTCTGTCCCAAAAAAAATACTAACACTGATTTTTAAAATAACTTGTTTTAAAATAATAAACCTATTACATTAAACATAGTTATTTGTTGTTTAAAAAAAAAAAACAAACAAACTTTATTTTCCAAAACAGAAAAGGAATTAGTGTGACAAGTAACATTGTTTTACATTTTGCAAGTCGTTTAAATGCCTACATTCAGTTTGTTACGACATATTGTCTTAGTTTGTGTATATTGTTTCCTCTACTTGGAATGCCCTCCCTGGTCTTAACTACTCATCCTCCAGTCCATCTCAAACATCACTACCTTTGAAGACTACCTTTTTTTTTTTTTTTGAGGCAGAATCTCACTCTTATCGCCCAGGCTGAAGTGCAGTGGCACAATCTTGGCTCACTACGACCTCCGCTACCTGGGTTCAAGCGATTCTCCTGCCTCAGCCTCCCGAGTAGCTGTGATTACAGTTGCCTGCCACTGTGCCTGGCTAATTTTTGTATTTTTTTTTAGTAGAGATGGGATTTCACCATCTTGGCCAGGCTGGTCTTGAACTCCTGACCTCGTGATCCGCCCACCTCGGCCTCCCAAAGTGCTGGGATTATAGGCGTGAGCCACCACGCCTGGCCGACCACCCCCTTTTTAATGTAGGTATACAGAGTTGATTGCATCTTCCTTTGTGCCTCAGTCTGCATTTAATACCTGCTTGCTACATTACTATCTAGGCGTCAGGTCCTTGAGGATAGTGACAATGTCTTATCTAGTCTTCAGTCTTTATTTATTGATACTTCTCTTCCTAGTTTGCTGAATGGGTGAATTATTACTTTTTTATATGCAGTATCAGTTCATCTTCTATCCAAACAAACTGCTGTTCTTTCACTTGTACCAATTCCATCAGATTTTGTAACTTCTGAAAATTTGGTTGGGACTTCAGGAATATTAATATCTTAAATTTTCAGTTTGGTAATTTTATTATACATTCAAATATTATGTTATATAAGTAGTATGTAAAATATGACTGTGCCTTTATTCCTTTTTCCTTTCAGGGAAGGTACTTTTTTGATAGTATATGAATATGTATATACTTATTTTTTGGATTACATACACTTTACTTGACTGAGGAGTTTCATACTTATGTAAAGATTATGGGAAATGCACCTTGACAGAAAGGGGATAGACCATAGCTCACTCCACTGATTTGTCACAAATAGACCAAAAAAAAAAAAAAAAGGTTTATTATTAAAAGTAGGATTACTGATTTTTTAAATAAGAGATTGATACCAACAGTTGAGAAGTACAGAAATGTGATTAAGTGTACATGCCAAAGAAAATATAGATAGTTAGAAATCTATATTGTAATGGTTAGTCCTATGTAGCATAATTTTCATGAGTTGAGCAGGATTTCTTCCTGATTAGAATCCCTCTTTTTATTGTTTTTTCTCAGTTAATATAAGGAGCCTTATGGAGCATTTCCCCTCCACCAGTTTTCATCCCAGAAAAAATAATATACTATCTGTAATTACCCTGTCAAGTCAGGGTTCTAACACTTTATGTACCTAAGAATATTCTAACATGTATTTTGTGGCATAAATTCCTGATGCCTGTTTCCAGGTAGTCCACATACCAACTTTTGTCCTCCAAGTCTTAAAAACTTTGTAGGATTTTGCAGCTAAAAGAAATTTTGCAGATCTTCTAATATGACTCTATGAGGAGTTGGGTTATAATGACAAAACTCAGGACCAAAAACAGTAATGTTTCTAGGATCACAAATCTAGTTAGCTGATGGACCAACAGAGACAGTTATTGGAACCCAAATTTTCCATTCTACCTTGCTCCATCAATCAATAGGCCTTTCTTGACTAATGGTTTCATCACAGAGCAGCTTTTCTTTGTCCTTTTCAGAATAAGAGTGAACTTACAGTAAGATTATTTGTATAAGCCTAGGGATACTAAAGTTGTAAAGCATTTCTGTTTTGTTTATTTTCTTTTTTGAGACAGTCTCACTCTGTCGCCCAAGCTGGAGTGCAGTGGCAGGATCTCGGCTCACTGCAAACTCCGCCTCCTGGATTCAAGAGATTGTCCTGCCTCAACCTCTCAGGTAGCTGGGATTACAGGTGTGCGCCACCATGCCAGCTAAGTTTTGTATTTTTAGTAGAAACAGGGTTTCACCATGTTGGCCAGGTTAGTCTCAAACTCCTGACCTCAAATGATCTGCCTGCCTCAGCCTCCCAAATTGCTGGGATTACAGGCATGAACTACCGCACCCAACCCAAATTTCTGGGTTTTTTTTCTAATTCTCTTCTCACTCCCAGCTTTCTTTCTTTTCTTCCTTTTTTTTTTTTTTTTTTTTTTTTAAGACAGAGTCTCCTACAGTTGCCCAGGCTGGAGTACAATCTTAGTTTACTACAACCTCCACCTTCCGGGTTCAGGTGATTCTCCTGCCTCAGCTTCCCAAGTAGCTGGGATTACAGGCACCCACCACCACATCCAGCTAATTCTTGTATTTTTGGTAGAGATGGGGTTTCGCCATGTTGTCCAGACTGGTCTTGAACTCCTGACCTCAAGTGATCCACCCACCTCAGCCTCCCAAAGTGCTGGGATTACAGTCAGGAGCCACCACACCTGGCCCCAGCTTTATTTTCAAGAGACTCTGGAAAGTTTTTTTTTTTGTTTTTTGTTTTTTATGCTGAAGAATGGTTTGAATTTGATGGGGTCATCAATAACTTAAAATTGTTTGAAGGAAATAAAGAAGTCAACAGAGGATGCCTATCTAGAAATAAGGCTTAGTTTATTGTTAGATATACCATGTTCTTCTTTGCCCTACATTAGGGAGTTGAATCATCTTCCTATTCGTTATCACATCAAATATTAGGGAATTTTCATCCTTTCTTTCATAGTATGTTAGAACTATACTGAGAGACTCATTTGTGGTGAGCCCTATTTATTATCATTACTAGCATTATTACTATGTATAGATACTGCCAAATATCTATATATTGGTATTGCCAAATGCCAGATAGATAGGAACCATTCTGGAGGATCTTACATCAGTTTAAGAATCAAGAAGGAAGGGACCCAGAACAGTCTTAGAGTAGATTAACTGGAGAATTGCTGTCTAGTTAGTTGGACCACTTAGCTCCTCCCTTCTCTCCTCTTTGGGCTAAGCTGAAGACAAAAAGAGCATTTGTCCTCAGAATATAGCACTGAGTATGCGCACTGGGACCATAGACACACAGCAGTGTCCCACCTAGCCTGTGGACCTTAGGCTCACTCAGAAGATAAACTGCTCACACACCCTGATGAGCAGAAGCAAATCTACTCTTTCCCTCCCCTGTAGTCACTAGAGACAAGCTACCAGCAAACAGAATGGCAAACTAAATTAAATTCAGAGCACCATTTATGGAAAACCAGTACCACGAAAGGGAAGAATCAAATTCAATGAAGAAAGGATCTAAATTTTTAGGAAACAGTCAATAGAACAAGACTTTAAAATGGGTAGTTATACTGGCACACTGGCTCACACCTGTAATTTCAGTGCTTTGGGAGGCTGAGTTGGGAGGATCACTTGAGGCCAGGAGTTTGAGAACAGCCTGGGCAACATAGTGAGACCCTCTCTCTGCAGGAAATTAAAATTTTAAAAAAATTAGCCAGGCATGGTGACGCACACCTGTAGTCTTAGCTACCTGAGAACTTGAGGCAGGAGGATCACTTGAGCCCAGGAGTTTAAGGTTACAGTGAACTGTGATCACACTGCTGCACTCTAGCCTGAGCAACCAAGTGAGACCCTGTCTCTGAGAAAAAACACCTAAAAAATTAAATAAGGAGTTAATGTCCTAATACAGATGATTGTATACACACTAAAAGAAATTGCATTGCTCTACATACTTGCCAGTACCCAAAAAAAAAAAAAAAAAAAAAAAAAATGACAAAAGGAATTACCAAAAGTCTTAGAAATTAAAAATTGAACAGTCAAAATAATTGTTATGCTGGGCCTGGTGACGAGTGCCCGTACTCCCGGCTACTCAGGAGGCTGATTCGGAAAGATTCCTGAGGTCAGGAGTTGGAGGCTGCAATGAGCTATGATCACGCCACTGTACTCCAACCTGGGCGATATAGCAAGACCCTGTCTCTTAAAAAAAAAAAATTGGGCAGGAAAATGGGCACAGATGAAGAGCATATTAGTGGATTGGAGTCAAGCATTTTCCCCAGACAAAGCATAAAATGACAAAAAAGATACAATCTAGAGAAAAACAATTAGATAAGCAGGTTAGAACCTAACATTTTATCATCCATTTATAATAGTGTATCTAAAAAGGGAGAATGGCAACAGGAGGCAGAGGACAGAGACTAGGTTGAGTAACAGAAGAAATATTTTCCATAGCATTCCTTATGCCCTTTAATACAGTGGTGAATAGTAGAGGTGATAGGAGTCATCTTTGTCTTGTATTAAAGTTGATGACTTAGGGCAGGCACAGTGGCTCACACCTATAACCCCAACACTTTGGAAGGCCGAGGCCAGAGGATCACTTGAACCTAGGAGTTTGAGACCAGCCTGGGCATGGTGAGACTTGTCTCTACAAAAATAAAAATTACAAAATTAGGTGTGGTGGCACATGCCTGTGGCCCCAGCTACTCAGGAGGCTGAGGCAGGAAGATCGCTTGAGCCCAGGAGGTTGAGGCTGCAGTAAGCCTTGATCATGCCACTGCACTCCAGCCTGGACAACAGCCAAGACCCTATCTCAAAATAAATTAATTAGTTAATAAAGTTAGTGACATTGCTTATGTTTCATTATTAAGGTTTTTGTAAAATTTTGGTAGATAGCCCTTTATTAAGTTAAAGGCATTTATTTTATATCTACCAAAAACTAATAGTTTTGGTTTTTTATGATATTGGAGTAGGTGTTAATTTTTTTTCAGCATAAGTTGAGATGATCACATGGTTTTGGTCTTTTAATTTGTAAGTTACAGTAACTTATTATATTGAACCATCCTTGTATTGGGAGAATTGGTATTGGTATGCTATAATTTGCTAATATTTTATTTAGTTTTGCTTAAATGTTCATAATCTAGATCATAGCTTTCTCTTTTTGTGAATGTGATGTATTTGGTCAAAAACTATTATCCTGTTTTTGAAAGACAAATTCAGATTTATCAAAACACATATATTCCCAAATCAGAATGTACCTATATTGATAGTAACAGCTTTGGGGTGCTTTATGAAAAGAAAATTTGAAGGCTGCTAAACAGTAAATGTTTAAACAGGACATTTTTTTCAAGGGATGTGATGAAAATTTTGTAATTTGTTAATTGTTTCTCCTTTTATATGTTACTCTTCATAATTCTAAGTGTAAATTTTGTTTCTCTTTAGGTACGCATAGCTGCTAAATTCATCACTCATGCACCCCCAGGGGAATTTAATGAAGTATTCAATGGTGAGTAAAGATTAGTATTTTAATCCCTCCTTAATTACTATTATTTATTGAGTACTTGCTATCTGTTTTAATTCTTATGACTTGTTGTAGCTATAGCTAAGTAAACCAAGATTCGAAGAAATTAAAATAACTTGTCCAAGGTCCTCCAGTTAGTAAATGTCAAAGCAAGAATTCAAACCCAGGTCTGAGTCAAAGTAAAGCTCCTAACCCATAAATTAGGATGCCTGTCTTATGTGAGAAAAGATTTTAAGGCAGATTAGTATCAATAAATGTAGAAAATATTAAATTATTTTCATAGTTTTATTTTTTCCTTATAGATCATAGCTTAATTTTCTTTAGTGCTTTGCCTTAGGAAGTCACATGTTATGGAATACTTTTTTGGGACATTGGGGCTGAACTGACTATATCTGGGGAGCTTGTTAAATATGCAGATTCAGCTTTATCTTCCCCTCAAGATTCGCATTCATTAGATCTGAGGTGGAACTGGTTAATCTGTATTTCATCAAGTTCTTTACCAGGTGATTCTGAATCGCAGCAGGTTGGGGAACCACAGTTAAATACATTTACAACTTTCCATACTATCTGCTGTCTTAATACATTTTACAAGATGGAAAATGTGATGGAGCATCTTAAACTTCATGATGAAATAACCATAATCCCATTTTAAGTTATTAAGTTCATCTTAAAGATTCCTTAAGTAAAATAATAATTGTTGTACATCTTGGTTCAGTTTAGCAAACATTTATTTTGACATTCTAATTTTATATTAGAAAGTTAGCTACTCGAGAGTAACTGTATGATATTCCTCTGTACCTGGTCCAGATGGTAGAACAGTCAATAATAATCTTGATTGCTAAAATTGGGAAAAGTGACTGGGAGAAACATAAACATTTGCTTCAAGGAGTATAAGATATAACAGAAGTAAATCAAGATATTTTTTATAAAACCGTTTGTGGCTTTTGAGCACCAACAGCAAAGGAAACAAATGCAGCCTTTTTCTAGTCTTTTACATTGACTAAATTCTTAGTAACATTTTAAATAAATTTTCCTGTTGAAATTTTCTTTTTCTTTTTATTATTATTATTATTTTGACAGAGTCTTGCTCTGTCGCCAGTCTGGAGTGCAGTGGCGTGATCTCGGCTCACTGGAACCCCTGCCTCCCAAGTAGCTGGAACTACAGGTGCTCGCCCCCACGCTCCACTAAATTTTTGTATTTTTAGAAGAGATGGGATTTCACCATGTTGGCCAGAATGGTCTCAATCTCTTGACCTCGTGATCCGCCCGCCTCAGCTTCCCAAAGTGCTAGGATTACAGGCGTGAGCCACCGCGCCCAGCCGAAATTTTCGATTTTCAGTAGAAAATTCTTCTTGAACTTTAGCTCAGATAAATTCTTGACTAACAGGCCAGGTGTGGTGGCTGACACCTGGAATCCCAGCACTTTGGGAGGCTGAGGTGGGCAGATCGCCTTAGGTCAGGAGTTCAAGACCAACCTGACCAACATGATGAAGTCCCGTCTCTACTAAAAATACAAAAGTTAGCTGAGCGTGGTGGCAGGCGCCTGTAATCCCAGCTACTCAGGAGGCTGAGGCGGGAGAATCTCTTGAACCGGGGAGGTGGAGGTTGGAGTGAGCTGAGATTGCGCCATTGCACTCCAGCCTGGGCGACAAGAGCGAGACTTCGTCTCCAAAAAAAAAGTGACTAGACTTCTGACACACAGCTTTTTAAAAAGGTTGTAGACCTCACATTAGATTCTCCAATGAAAAATGTGTTTTAAGAATTTCACTGTCACTGGCTGAATTGTGCCTAGCTTTCTTGATATGATATTGTAGAAGAGCCTGCAATTCTTAATCTATGCTCATATTAAAGGATTCATTTAAATACAGAATTAGCACTCTTTAACTGTGGCTTTCTATAAACCATGTTACTCATTTGCTATGAAGTTCCTTGAGACTATATAGCACACATAATTGTACACAAATCTGTGAACATTAGCATCTTTATATTTGCATGTTTAGAATTTCTACTCATATAGTACACCTGAAGACTAATCTTACAAAGCCTGAATTTTAAAAGTTGCATCTAGAAATCTGCTAAAATTTCTCAAATTTATCCTCCACTGAACATTGTAACATTTTTCTTCCTCAGATGTTCGGCTACTACTTAATAATGACAATCTCCTCAGGGAAGGGGCAGCACAGTAAGTATCTTTCCAAATCCACTTAGAATGTTATTCTAACATTGGATAAACTATGTTGACAGTGAACTAGCGCCCTGAAAACAAAGTTTAAAATACTTCAAAGTAAAGCAATTGGGTTTAGCAATTTTCGTTGTTTTTTTTAATTGGAAAAAACATGTTCCCCCATTGTTATTTACTTCCTCAAAGCTTATTATAATATATGAACTAGTTTTTATTTCTGCCCACATTTGCCCCATTAAAGCAGAGTTTAATGTTAGCTGTTAGGTTTTCCTTTATAGTTGTTCTAGTTCATGTTGAGTTTTTTTAAACAGCTAGCTATACATAGGAATGATCTGCCAGTGAGGAATGATAATGTTTAAGAATAGCAAATATTAATAAAGTGCCTTAATAGTGAGAATTAACCATAGGATAAAAGCATGATTAGGTTACCTAATCATTGACTCCTTATCACTCTGAAGCTAATTAATCTTTCTAAAATATTTCCATTGTGTCCTTGCCTTCAAAACTACTACAATGGTGCCTCTTTTTTTTTTTTTTTTTTTTTGATACCTTCTATAATAAAATCTAAACTTGCTGTAGCTTTCAACGCTCCCTGTTTCTGGCTTTATCACTACTCTACTCTTCAACACAAAGTTCTGTTTCAGTTGCTGTCTACCCAACTGGCTCAGAGTTCCTTTGTAAAGAGTTGGATAATGGCTAGGTGGGGTAGGGATGGGGAGACAGAACAAGGACATGTTGATGCAGAGCAACAAATAATTATCATAAAGTCATTGGGTATGATATATAATTGGTTTAGATTTTAGCCATAGAAAACTGTTGTAAGAGCTGCTGCCTGGGAAACAATCTGCCCTGTCCATACTGCTTTTTTGGAACTCATTTTGGGGCTAGATTCTGCAAACAGAATTTGCATAGCTTTACTGTAATTGTCATCATGAATGATACCCTAATTATACATTGATTTAAGGAAGCTAGGCTCACATCAGATATACTGTAATGATGGTTTCTCTTAGATTCATAGAATCTGCCATACAAAAGGACATTCATCATTTGCTAGTTTAACTCCTCTCTGCTTTCTTTCACTGAAAGAATTTCATCAACATCTGTCAATAGACAGTTATCTAATCTGAATGCTTCTAGTAATAAGGAATTCACAATCTCACAAGGCAAGTTCTTCAGTTTGCCTGCCATACTGGTCCCAGTTTTATCCTTGAGAGCTACCCACAATAAATCTGCTCTGTACATCACTTGATAAGCTGAAAGGGGTGGATGTTGAATATCACCCGAGTGTGATTGCAAACTAAAGCCTGTTATCCTATTTCCAATTAGAACCAAAGAGAAGCTGGTATATAGCTTCTCCGCCTTTTGGCTAAGATTAAGAGAAGTTGGTATGTAGTTCAGATACTTCATTTGCTTTAATTGCACTGACACTAAAGCTTTGTATTTATAAATATTCTGGTTCTTATAGACTATAGGTTCTTGGGGAACCCTCTTGTTAAGAGAATTTTAAATATTTGATTTTCCATAGAGAAGACCCAAATATTTGATTTTCCATAGAGAAGAAAAATTCAGTCTTATTTCTGTATTAAAGCATTTCAGTCCCTTGGCCATAGTCCTCATAGTAACTGCTCAATTAATGTTTTCATAATCATTACCATAATTATTGCCTTCAGTGTTTATAAAATGAAGGTCTTGAAGTAGCTAAGATTTGCCATCTTTCCCGGATGTGCTCCTGTTTCTGGCCACCAGAACCATCCCCAGATAATTCCAGAGCTTCTGGAATGAGTAGGGTGTTGTAAGTTACGTTAAAGAGTGAATTTCATTCTGACAGAGATAGTGAGATTGTTTTGAGCAGAGAATAACATAATGAGACTTATATTTTAGAATAATCACTAGCTCCTGTGTAGAGGGGCAAAAGCTGAGGTAAGATGAGTAATTGCAAGACTATTAGAATAGTTCAGGAATAGATGCTAGTGGTTGGACTAGAGTGGTAGCAGTGGGGGTGGTGGGAAGGAGTCAGATTCTGAATATGTACTTAAGTAGGGCCTACAAGATTTACTGATGGACTGGATGTGAAGTGTGAGAGAAAGAGAAGAATCAAAGATCACCCCAAGTTTTTGGCTTAGGCAGCTGATAAAATGGAGATCCTGTTTACTTGAGATGGAATTAAAGGTAAGGACATTTTCGTGTTAGTGTTTGTAATCCATAGTCTTAGGACATATACTAGAATAAAATATTTACTTCCTACTCGTTTTTTTTTTAAAACTAATATTTATTCTACTTTTTATGAATAATTTATATCCTTTCGGAAGAGCCAATATGTTTGGGATTAATTTTGCTACATGGGGATGTAGTGCTTTAAGAAGTAAAACACAGGCCGGGTGCGGTGGCTCAAGCCTGTAATCCCAGCACTTTGGGAGGCCGAGACGGGCGGATCACGAGGTCAGGAGATCGAGACCATCCTGGCTGACACGGTGAAACTCCGTCTCTACTTTAAAAATACAAAAAACTAGCCGGGCGAGGTGGCGGCGCCTGTAGTCCCAGCTACTCGGGAGGCTGAGGCAGGAGAATGGCGTGAACCCGGGAGGCGGAGCTTGCAGTGAGCTGAGATCCGGCCACTGCACTCCAGCCTGGGCGGCAGAGCGAGACTCCGTCTCAAAAAAAAAAAAAAAGAAGTAAAACACAGTAATAACTTTTGAGGCTGAGGCAGGAGAATCACTTGAATCTGAAAGGTGGTGGTTGCAGTGAGCCAAGATTGCACCACAGCACTCTAGCCTGGGCAACAGTGAAACTCCATCCCCCGCCCAAAAAAAAAATAAATAAATAAACAAAATAGACAGTAATAACTTTTAACAAAATAAGATTGAAAATTAGCTTTAGAGGCTGGGCACGGTGGCTCACTCCTGTAATCCCAGCACCTTGGGAGGCTGAGGCAGGTGGATCACCTGAGGTTGGGAGTTTGAGACCAGCCTGACTAACATGGAGAAACCCTGTTTCTACTAAATATACAGAAATTAGCCGGGCGTGATGGCACATGCCTGTAATCCCAGCTACTCAGGATTAGCTGAGTAGATGATCCAGCTGAGGCAGGAGAATCACTTGAACCCGGGAAGTGGAGGTTGCAATGAACCAAGATCACGCTGTTGCACTCCAGCCTGGCATCTGAAAAAAAAAAAAAAAAAAGCTTTAAATATTTGAAGAAGTTGACATTTTGTTATTTTGCTTTATCTTGAAAAGCCTAGGGAAAGTTTAACACTCTGCTTGAAACTAGTGGTCTCCATCCTTTTGTAGTTCATAAGTGTGATGGTTGAGTTTTCACATGCATGTGAGATGTGCCTCCCTCAAACCTTGTTATGTTGTCACATTACCTGTCTGACATGGGAAAAAAATACTAGCCGTCTATTTTAATAGGTTAAAATTGGGAATGCTGGGAGAAGACAGATACTTTTCAAGAATATAAGTATAACTCTTATTTCCATCTTTCTTTTATCTTGTTTTTTGCTTTAGCTTTGTAAAATGTATTAGAGAGCCATTAAAAATGCAGAATTTCAAAAATCAAGCTTTGGACAAATAAACAGTAATATTAGGCATGTACTTTGATTATTTATGCATTCCTCTTTTAAAAATAACTACTCTGTGCCTGAGGCTCTGCTTTTATACTTGACTCATGCTCAACTCTCACTTCACCTTCTTCACATGTCAGATGCCTTCTGACATTTAATTATAGTTTCTCGTGACTTTGAGAGCCGAGAAAAAAAAAAATCATTTCCAAAATAGTGTATCAATGGAAAATTCTTTTGAATTACTGAAAGCTTCTGCCCAAACGATTAAAATTGTTGGCAGTTCACAATAATCAGATTGCTTCAAACTTTGGAATTAGCTGAGTGTGGTGGTGCGCACCTGTAGTCCCAGCTACTCAGGAAACAGATGGGAAAATCTCTTGAGCCTGGGTGTTTGAGGCCAGCCTGGCAACATAGTGAGACTATCTCAAAACAAACCAACTTTGGAATTGTCTAAGTAGAGGGTCTTTTGGAGCTTAGGGCAAAGAGGAAAAGGTAATTTCAGAGTTTAAGGAGCTTCCAAGATCTCCGTGGAGAGGAGTCCCTTCAGAAAGCTGGAAGGCATTATGTTAACACTGGATGTCTGGGGAGAAAGGGGAAAAGTACCGGGTACTGTTTTCACATTTCCTTTAACTATTCTGTGAACCACCTTTGTGTTTATTTACACATAATTCTTTTCTCTCTCTCCTTTTTTTTAAAAAAAAAAAAAAAAAAAACTTTTTAAAAAAACAGTGCATTTGCCCAGTATAACATGGATCAGTTCACGCCTGTGAAGATAGAAGGATATGAAGATCAGGTAATAATTGCCTTTTAGAAGGCTATGCCTGGGAGATAGTAGAAATCTTATTAATAGAAACCAAAGCAGATGTCTGAACCAGGTGCTGAGTAAATTTGTCTTAGTTTTTTTAGTTTTTGTACGTACTCTACATGTTATGATATTTTTCCTCTTTCTGATAACACTAGCAGTTTCTTTGACAAGAAAGGAGAGCAGCCTCTAACAAGAACAGTGAAAATGGAAGTATTTAAGTCGTACAGGTTTTCCAGCTGTCTTTAATTCTCCTTGATAAGAGTAACAGCAGACATATTTAATGGAAAAACAGAGGCACTCCTGAAATTTAGACTACTTATTTATTACTTTAGGATTTTGGTGGTTGGAAAATGGGGTGAGAAAACAGTTTACTTTATGTATTTTTTCATTTTTGAACCATGTGAATGTGTTACCTATTATAAATGCTAAGTGTAATGGCCCTAAAGTTTCATAATGACTCTGGAAAAAATCTGTGAAAAAAATACAAAAGTGTACATAAAAGTTATCACAGCTATGTATAAAATAACTATATAGATAATATATTAGAAACCAAGAAATGAAGTATATTATTAATATGGGGGATATTTTGTAGTTTAAAGTTGACTTATTCATAAATGTAATATTCTTAATAATATGGGACTTGGTTGAAAAATTATGAAAGAGAAGTCTGACGAAATGAAAAGTTAACTGCCTCAGAATTTTTATTGATGTGTTTCACAAAAGGCAGTAAGAATTGTCTTTTTTACAAAGTTACTCATATGTTTAATCATTCTTTGGAAGGTCTTAATTACAGAGCACGGTGACCTGGGTAATAGCAGATTTTTAGATCCAAGAAACAAAATTTCCTTTAAATTTGACCACTTACGGAAAGAAGCAAGTGACCCTCAGCCAGAAGAAGTAGATGGAGGTCTGAAGTCTTGGAGAGAATCCTGTGACAGTGCTTTAAGAGCCTATGTGAAAGACCATTATTCTAACGGCTTCTGTACTGTTAAGTATCTGCTTCATTATCAAAGAGTGTTTTCTTATATTTACCTTATCCTTTGGAGACTTTGGCCTACCAAACATCCCTTCTTTCTTCTTAGTCATGCTCTCTTCTCCTCTGCATTTTATTCCCTAAATCATTTTGGAAAGGGGTATAAATAAATGGAAATTTTTATATGGAAAAGTTCTTTTTAAAATCCCAATGCGCCAGGCACGGTGGCTCAAGCCTGTAATCCCAGCACTTTGGGAGGCCGAGACAGGCAGATCACGAGGTCAGGAGATCGAGACCATCCTGGCTAACATGGTGAAACCCCGTCTCTACTAAAAAATACAAAAAATCTAGCTGGGCGAGGTGGCGGGCACCTGTAGTCCCAGCTACTCGGGAGGCTGAGGCAGGAGAATGGCGTGAACCCGGGAGGCGGAGCTTGCAGTGAGCTGAGATCCGGCCACTGCACTCCAGCCTGGGCGACAGAGCCAGACTCTGTCTCAAAAAAAAAAAAAAAAAAAAAAAATCCCAATGCACAAAAAATTTAGATATCGGTGTATTCTGTTTTCACATTTGACTTATGAGAAATGCCTTACACCCATCAGGAAAAGGTCTTTTGTTTTTTTTTTTTCTTTCTTTTTTAAAATTAACCTTTTAAATTAATTTTTTTCTTGTTTGTATTTTTACCCAGATCTAAAAGGTCTTTGGTTTGGACACAGAGAAAAAATGGTATACTAAGATTGTTTAGAGAGCTATTGCTCATATTTATGACTTTTTGATATAGGCATTTTTACACAAAGCTACTTCTACATAGTTTAAATATTTATATTAGGTAATCAAAACTATTAGAACTAAACAATTGGCTGGGTTCGGTGGCTCATGCCTGTAATCCCAGCACTTTGGGAGGCCAAGGTGGGCAGATCACTTGAGGCCAGGAGTTCGAGACCAGCCTGGCCAACATGGTGAAACTTTGTCTCTACTTAAAACATACAAAAAGTAATTGGATGTGGTGGTGCACACCTGTAGTCTCAGCTACTCAGGATGCTGAGGCACAAGAATCACTTGAACAAGGGAGGTGGAGGTTGCAGTGAGCTGAGACCACCCCACTACACTCCAGCCTGGGCAACAGAGTGAGACTGTCTCAAAACAAAAAACAAAAAAACCAAACGATTTTTTAAAAATCAGGAATGATTTTCTTTTTTTTGTTGTTGTTTTGTTTTTTGAGACAAAGTCTCACTCTGTCACCCAGGCTAGAATGCAGGGGCACCTTGTCAGCTCACTGTAACCTCCATCTCCTGGGTTCAAGCAATTCTTCTGCCTCAGCCTCCTGAGTAGCTGGGATTACAAGTGCCCACCAACACACCTGGCTAATTTTTATATTTTTAGTTACAGACACTAGAGACAGGTCTTCACTGTGTTGGCCAGGCTGGTCTCGAACTCCTGATATCAGGTGATCTGGCTGCCTTGGCCTCCCAAAGTGCTGGGGTTACAGGCGTGAGCTGCTGCGCCTGGCCTGATTTTCTTTTACTACCTCTTGACTGTAAAAATAGATAAATTTGACTTTATCATGATTTTTCCTTTATAAAATTATGGCATGTTAAGAAAAATATTGATTCGAATATTTTTTATTTTTAAATTGACAAAAATATGGTATGTACAACGTGATGTTTTCAATATGTATACATTGTGGAATGGCTGTATTGAACTGATAACATGGATTATTAGTACACATATTTATCATTTTTTTGTTGTGGGAAAATCTCTTTTAGCAATTTTCACTAGAGTATTTTAAATATGCAATGATGAATTACATGGCAGTCTAGAATACAGTTAGGAGCACTTACTTTGAAGCCTAACTAACTAGTTTGAATCCTGGCCCTGCCAATTAATTAGTTGTATGACCTTAGGTAAATTACTTAACATCTCTGTGCTTCAATTATTTGACTGTAAAATGGAAATAATTGTTTTTACCTCATAGAGTTGTTGTGAAGATTTAATGAATTAGTAATATATGTAATATATGCCTGGAACAGTGCCTGGCACAAAGTAAGCTCTACATAAATGTTAGATAAATGTTAGGCTAGGTGTCATTGTTTGATTTTTTTTTTTTTTTTTTTTTTTTTTAAATGAGAATACCCATTATGGTGGACTGAACAAGTATAGAATTCCTGTTGGGAAGCCAGTATTGCAAAGGGGAGACATGATAGACTCCCATTTAGAAATTGACTGTTTAATCCTAAATATACTTTGAATTTATTGTCTGTTACGCATTCAAAGTTTGTCACTACCCATTCTTAATTTGGAGAGCTCCAGCACCAGATAACCCTACTGTGTCCTTAGCTATCAAATGAGCTACAGAAAGTCATGGAATTGTTCTGATGGTGTCTGCTGTATGTAAGTGTCCTATGACTATGTCTTCAGCTCACCTGCTTAGTAGTCCATAATTTCCTCTCATTATTCCCTATCACATTTTCTACATAGTGTGTTGCAAACATTTTTCGTTGTCCTCTGACAGGCATCTAATCCCCCATGTTTTGTAAGGATTGAAACTGACAGAAAACCTTTTTTTTTTTTTTTTTTTTTTTTTTTGAGACAATCTAACTCTGTCTCCCAAGCTGGAGTGCAATGGTGTGGTCTAGGCTCCCTGCAACCTCCCTTTCCTGGGCTCAAGCGATTCTCCTGCCTCAGCCTCCTGAGTAGCTGGAATTACAGGCGCCTGCCACTACACCTGGCTAATTTTTATATTTTTAGTAGAGACGGGGTTTCACTATATTGGCCAGACTGATCTTGAACTCCTGACCTCATGATCCGTTCGCCTCAGCCTCCCAAGTAGCTAGGACCACAGGTGCATGCCACCATACCTAGCTAATTTGTGTGTGTGTGTGTGTGTGTGTGTGTGTCTACTACAAGGCATGAGCCACCATGCCTGGCTTATTTCTCCTTCTTTGTCTGCCCTTTCCACTTTGCCCTTTCTCCCTCTTCTCCACTTTTTCCCTTCTCTCATCTCTCTCTGCATCACCACCAAATCAGTACACATTCTTCCCCTGCTAATGCCATTTCCTCTCTCTACTTCTGAACCCTTTGATTTTTTACTTTAGTCCCCATTGTACAGAAACTGCTCTGAGTTTACTAATGCTTCGTGAGTCCAATGTCCTTTTCCTTGTCTATGACTTCCGAATGGCATTTCACACTGAAGCCAATCAACTTCTTCTAGAAATTATCTTTTACTTAGGCTGGAGTTTTGCTCTTTTTGCCCAGGCTGCAGTACAGTGGCATGATCTCAGCTCACTGCAACCTCCGCCTCTCAGGTTCATGCAATTTTCCTGCCTCAGCCTCCCGAGTAGGTGGGATTACAGGCACCCACCACCACACCTGGCTAATTTTTGTATTTTTAGTAGAGACGGTGTTCCACCGTGTTGGCCAGGCTGGTCTTGAACTCCTGACCTCAGGTGATCCCCCTGCCACGGCCTCTCAGAGTGCTAGGATTACAGGTGTGAGCCATTGCACCCAGCCCCCTAATTATTCTTACTCTGTTTGTACTAAGTTCTTTTTTTCCCCTACCTTTGTAAATGTAGGCATTCCCCAAAGTTCATAGTTCATTTAATGCAGGTAAAGTAACATAGACTTCGGTGTCACAAAAACAGTGGGGATTCTACCTTTGGATTCTAGCTTTACCACTTTCTGAGTCACCTTAGGCAAGAAGCTTTGTGAACTTCAACTTCTCATCTGTAGATGATAACAATATATTTCATCAGATTTATTGGAGGAAAAAGAAAATAGATGTAGAAACATATTTTGTGGACTATAGCACTATTTTTTTTCTTACTTTCCCTTGGTGATTGCATTTCTATTCACCTCTCCCACACTAAGGAAGAGTTAGTGTTTCTAACTACTAACTAGATATCTCCATCTGTAGTTCCCAGTTTGTTAATGACACCACTATCTTTTTAGTCACCCTTTAGTTCCTTCTTTCCTTTGCCTGTCATTTGCAATATTCTGCTAGACTTTGATTGTTCTTCTGCATTCTGTATGCAGCTCTTCCTTTCCATTCCCTTTAATACAACCCTGGCTTGTTGCCTAGATTAATCCTGTGGCCTCCTAACCAAGCTTCAGCTTTTCTTCGTTTTATCTTGAATACCAGTATTGATTATTCTCCCACAATATTAGTTCTAGTCATGTTTTGCTGTCTCTCTTTTGCCTATAGAATAAAGTCTTAAACTTCTTACTTTACATCTACTATTACATGACCTAAATCCACCATCCTGTTTTGTCTTTCATTAGTTCACTTCACACACACCCTCCAAACATGACAGAACTATCAGCCTTTCACTGAACAAGTCCTTAGTTTCCTGTCTCGCCTTTATTTTCAGTCTCCACTTATCAGAATCTCATCTGTCTTGTATGACCCCGCCTAAATGGCACTCGCCTTGTACCCCAAACCAAGAGCAGTATTTCCCTCTGTTTTCGTTGTATCACTGTCTCTGGTAGAACCTAACATGTTCTGCTTTGTTTTCATATCCCATGTGCACTATTGTGTTGTAAGCTCATTTTATCTGATTCTTTGTCTCCCCCAAGGATTTAACACGCCACTTTTGTACAATGCGTGTTGTTTAAATTAAATGTGTTTGGAGTCTATTTAACTATTTTTGTTTTCCCAATGATAGGTTTATGCTAAAACTATCGATGGGCAACAGACTATTATTGCATGTATTGAAAGCCACCAGTTTCAGCCTAAAAACTTCTGGTAAGAAATAGATATTCTCTTCTATTTGTATCTAATTTATATCCAAAAGAAACCAGCAGTTGAGACTTGGTTTTTAATCCAACTAGCTTGGAATAATTATTTAACTTACAGACTTCAGTTTTCTATCTGTAAATGAGAGATTAAGATTCCTTACAGTTCTGGGTTTTATAATTATATTTTCCTTTAAAAGTTACTCTTACTTTGAGTGAGAACAAGTGATTAGTAAAGTGCCCTGTTGAAAATCTGAGTTTTACTTGGCTTAGGGTTAATGCTACTTGAGTTAATTGCATAACTCAGCAGCCTATTCATCTGATTTTGGAAGAGCCTCCCATGAGCAGAATAGGCATGGTTTTCCATTTCGAGGGAAAAAAGGAAAAATGAAAGTCAAAATAACTTAGAAAAGGCTTATGGTCAGGCCACTTAGATTCAGACTTTTATTTGAGTAGACAGAGCTTTGGGTTTGCCAAACTGGAAATGACAGTTTCTCTCTCTCTTTTTTTTTTTTTTCTTTTTTTGCACCCCTCTTTCCCAACTTCTGTACCTCAGTGGCAAATCACTTCTTTCTTGTGCTTATTGCTAATTCTGCAATGTTGTGTGTGTGTGTTTTAATAGGAATGGTCGTTGGAGATCAGAGTGGAAGTTCACCATCACACCACCTACAGCCCAGGTGGTTGGAGTGCTTAAGATTCAGGTGAGATTCCAACATATTTATAGACTTAAAACTTCACATCTTTAAAACATGTGCAAGTTGCTCTGGTATTAAATAAGGACCAAGTATATGTAGATGCAAAGGGAGACTGATGGTAGTGAATAGAAATAGAAGCCTCCTTCTTGGGGTAGTAAACAGAGAGAGCTATTCTGAGTTGATAAAGGATAGTATGTAGAGTATATGGCAACATGGTTATTGTTATTTTTCCTTTAAAGGTAACATGAGATATATCTAGGAATTATCAAACAGCAGTTTTAGGAAAGAATTAAAATTAATAATAATAATAATAATTTTTATTTTTTGGGATAGTCTCACTCCATCACCCAGACTGGAGTGCAGTCACATGATCTCAGCTAACTGCAACCTCCACTTCTCAGCCCAGGCTGGGTTAATTTCTAAAAATTATAACTAGAGAGAATGGCAGGTGTTTTGGAATATAAATAGCCAAGCAGAAGTAGATTGATTGATTGATTGATTGATTTTTGAGACGGAGTTTTGCTCTTATTGCCCAGGCTAGAGGTGCAATGGCGTGATCTCGGCTCTTTGCAACCTCTGGCTCCTGGGTTCAAGTGATTCTCCTGCCTTGGCCTCCCAAGTAGCTGGGATTACAGGCATGTGCCACCACGCCCGGCTAATTCTCTATTTTTAGTGCAGGCGGGGTTTCTTCATGTTGGTCAGGCTGGTCTCAATCTCCTGACCTCAGGTGATCCACCCGCCTCGGCCTCCCAAATTTCTGGGATTACAGGCGTGAGCCACTGCATCTTGCCCAGAAGTAGATTTCTAATGCTGATGTCAGGGTAGACAGGCAGCTGAATAAGATAGCTGTTAACTCATTTGATGCCTATCTGGATTGAAGTTTAATATCCTAGCAGAGGTTTGACTTTCTAAATTTAGGGTGATTTAATATTTAAGCTTCACTAACTCTAAGGTCAGAATAGGTACAGGTGACTGAGAAGATCAGTACCTAATTGTACCTGTATTATATTGTGTTAAGCTGTGCTTCAACAACAATTACCAAGAGTTGTCTTTTTTTTTTTTTTTTTTTGAGGAGGAGGAGGAGGAGTCTCGCTCTGTCACCCAGCCTAGAGTGCAGTGTACGATCTTGGCTCACTGCAACCTCTACCTCCTGGGTTTAAGCAATTCTCCTGCCTCAGCCTCCCAAGTAGCTGGGATTACAGGCACGCACCACCATGCCCAGCTAATTTTTGTATTTTTAGTAGAGGCGGGATTTCACTACGTTGGCCAGGCTGGTCTTGAACTCCTGACTTCAGGTGAGCCACTGCGCCCAGCCAAGGGTTGTCTTTTTTAATGCTCTAATTTAATCAAGTGCATAGGTAATAAATTCTGTAAAAGTAAATCTCCTCTTTTTATATATACCTATAGCTTCCTGCAACAAGTAGCTCCTGGCCATAGGAGCTTGCCCAACTCAGGTGAGACAGGCTGGTGTTGAGTTCACAGCTCTGGGAGCAGCCCTCAGTGATGTGTAAGAGTTGGTAGATAAATATGACAGCTTCCTCAAGTAGGACAACTCTGAAGCATGTTCTATTTAGTCTTCCAGAGCCCAGTACCCACAGCTGTAACCTGCTCATAAATGTACCTGTAAGGCTTCCTTCCCTTCTGTGTCTCACTTCTTCTGTCCCCTACTATAGCTTTGTGAGATTTGCTCCCAAATAAACTACTTTTCCTCTAATCTTTGTCTTGGGGTCTGCTTCTGGGAAGGTGCAGCCTAAGGCAGCATACTGTTCTGTTTCTGTTAACCAAATATCTTAGTAGCCTAACGCTCTAGACCTCTTGTAACTGTGGCATCAGCATTAACTTCCTGGAACCATGGTATCACCATTGTAGAAGCTTACTGTAAATTTTGTGTAAATAAATTTTACTTTGTTTCTAGATGGAAACAGCCATTTGTATTTTAACTTTGCCAGTGCAAACCTATAAAATAAGAGCACACATCACAAAGGGTGATAATTTATGGTAAGATTCAAAATACAGCCCAGTGTACAGACCCACATTTAAAGCTTTTTAAGCACAAATTGATCACACTTTCGGGGAAGGCTTATTTCATTTACATATCTTTTAAATTTTGGAGTGAGAATTACTTGGAAAAGTCATGAAGATATTTAGCCTTTCAGGCTAGTCTATAGGCAAAAGCATCGTTCTGAGAAGGCAATAATTTCTGAGGATTTATGTTGATGACAGTCATGTTGAAATATGTATTAGTTAATTGAACCATTTTCATGTTAGCAGATGAGACCTAGAAAAGGTCTTAGAACACGTAAGTTTTGAGCTTAATTTCTTTCTTGAAACGGTGTGTCTCGCTGTATCACCTAGGCTGGAGTGCAGTGGTGCTTTCCTAGCTCACTGCAACCTCGAATTCCTCAACTGAATGATCCTCCCACCTCATCCTCCCAAGTACCTGGTGCTACAAGCACACGCCACTGCACCTGGCCAACTGTTTTTATTTTTTGTAGAGTCGGGGTCTCACTGTATTGCCCAGGCTGGGTTAATTTCTAAAAATTATAATATCATTAGTGTATTAGGTAATGAAATTAATATTTTTTAGAATTTTTCTTTTTTCCTTTTTTTTTTTTTTTTTAAAGACGGAGTCTCGCTCTGTCGCCCAAGCAAGAGTGCAGTGGTGGGATCTCGGCTCACTGCAAGCTCCGCCTCCCGGGTTCACGCCATTCTCCTGCCTCAGCCTCCTGAGTAGCTGGTACCACAGGTGCCCGCCACCACGCCTGGCTAATTTTTTGTATTTTTAGTAGAGACGGGGTTTTACTGTGTTAGCCAGGCTGGTCTTGAACTCCTTACCTCGTGATCTGCCTGTCTTGGCTTCCCAAAGTGCTGGGATTACAGGTGTGAGCCACCACGCCCAGCCCTAGAATTTTTCATTGAGATCATAGCAGTGAGGCTTATTGACCTTACCCTATATTCCTTTCCATGTCCTAATTAAGAAATATAACAGAAGTTCAGACTAATTGTATAGTCTTTATTCTTGAACAAAAAGAATGTGCTCTGCATACCTCCTCTCTTTAGACAAGTTCTGAGAAATAGAAGTTCTTGTTTCTTCTATGGCCAGATCTCTGGGTTTTTTTTTTTAAAATATCTCCCATCCTGTTTGTACTCATCCCCCACCCTGCCCCCTTTTTGTTTTCGTTTTGTTTTGTTTGAGATGGAGTCTTGCTCTGTCGCCAGGCTGGAGTGCAGTGGCGCGATCTTGGCTCATTGCAACCTCCACCCCCTGGGTTCAAGCAATTCTCCTGCCTCAGTCACCCAAGTAGTGGGGAGTACAGGCGCATGCCACCACGCCGGGCTAATTTTTTGTGTTTTTAGTAGAGACCGGGTTTCACTGTGTTAGCCAGGATGATCTTGATCTCCTGACCTCGTGATCTGCCCACCTTGGCCTCCCAAAGTGCTGGGATTACATTTGTGAGCCACTGCACCCGGCTCATTCCCCTTCTGAATGTTCTTTTCAGTCCCTGAACCTCTAGTTTTTTAATGAAAAAAAAAACAAAACTGATATTTGATTGTGACCTACTTGTATTTTAATATTCTTATCTATTGGGATTTTAACCTTTATATGTCATCATCATTGAGCCCAGTCTTTTTGCCCACATCTTTGCTATTCTGATTTTACATGTAAGTATTAGTGGTTCTTATTATCACCCTTCTTTTCCAGTGGATTTTCATCTTGTCTCCAGTGGATTGTAGTCTAGCTCTGTTGCCCAGGCTGGAGTGCAGTGGCGCAGTCTCAGCTCACTGCAGCCTCTGCCTCCTGGGTTCAAGTGATTCTCCTGCCTCAGCCTCCCAAGTAGCTGGGATTACAGGCACCCGCCACCATGCCCGCCTAATTTTTTTTTGTATTTTTAGTAGAGAAGGGATTTCACCTTGTTGGTCAGGCTGGTCTCGAACTCCTGACCTCAAGTGATCTGCCCTCCTCGACCTCCCAAAGTGCTGGGATTAAATATGTGAGCCACCATGCCTGTTCTCAGTGGATTCTTATATTGTCTTTTCTTCTTTAACCTCTTAGAAAGCCAAAAGGTAAAATTTCAGGGTTTAGAGAGGGTATGGAAAGTCTAGCTTCTCTTGCCCATCTGGATAGAGCCAGCTGTTTGTCCTCATTAAAGAAGATATTTGCCAGGCACGGTGGCTCACGCCTGTAATCCCAGCACTTTGGGAAGCAAAGGCATGGGGATCATGAGGTCAAGAGATTGAGACCATCCTGGCCAACACGGTGAAACCCCATCTCTATTAAAACTGCAAAAATTAGCTGGCCATGGTGGCATGTGCCTGTAGACCCAGCTATGCAGGAGGCTGAGGCAGGAGAATTGCTTTAACCCAGGAGGCGGAGGTTGCAGTGAGCCGAGATCGGCCACTGTGCTCCAGCCTGGGTGACAGAGCACGACGCTGTCTCAAAAAAAAAAAAAAAGATACTTGTTTTTGTCTTTTAAACAAGGATATGTAGGGGGTTTATGTTGTCCAGGGAAGTCTTTTTGTTGCAAATAGGTTTTTGCCTAGATGAAGCTTGGCTGTTAGTTGTGCCCTTCTAATGATATCCACAAAGAGTAAGCCCCTGCTGAGACACTATTTCTCCCCAGATCAAGGAATTTCTAACTTTTTGACGAAACATAGCATTGGGAAGTACTACATATGTTGTATAGCTCTGGAATTGGACCTAATTCAAATCCTAGCTTCTCCTCTTATTAGGTGTGTGAACATGAATAAGTTATTGTTTAATAACCGCTTCAAGGCAAGTTTCAGTTTCCTCAGCTATAAAATAGGGTTAGTTGTAGTCCTCATCTCGTAAGAGTTTCTGTAAAGATTAAATGAGGTGGCCTAGCGCAGTGGCTCATGACTGTAATCCCAGCACTTTTGGGAGGCCGAGGTGGGCGGATCACGAGGTCAGGAGTTCAAGACCAACCTGGCCAACATGGTGAAACCCAGTCTCTACTAAAATTACAAAAGTTAGCCAGGCTTGGTTGCGGGTGCCTGTAATCCCAGCTACTCGGGAGTCTCAGGCAGGAGAATCACTTAAACCTGGGAGACGGAGGTTGCAGTGAGCCAAGATCGTGCCATTGCACTCCAGCCTGGGTGATAAGAACAAGACTCTCAAAAAGAAAAAAAAGATTGAATGAGGGAATATAAGTAATAGTGAAGTCTTTACACAGCTGAAGTCTTTATGCAGCTGAAATTTTTACTACTTTTCTAACTGTCAAATTTCTTATTCATGATAGCCATTTCAGTATGGTTAGTGCACTCCAGCCTGGCACTTCACTTTACCTTACATATTCAGAACTACTTCTATCTTTTTAAAAATATCTGATTTACCAATAAAATATTTGTTTTTCTGTCCTGTCTTTAACCCTCAATGAGACTTTTCCTGTACCTGGTCAGTTCTGCTTACCAATATTGATGATAATGTATATGGAGAAATGTGCCAAATATTAGGTATTAGGATCCATTGAAACTCCTTGGTTTTCACAGAGAAAAACTAATGTTTAATGACTTTAATTATTTTAATATTGTTAAGAGTGGGATCTTATTTACCTTTGTATTCACAATGCCTAGCACAGTGCTTAGAATGTGAAAAGCATGTAATAAATGTTTGTTGAACTTAATAATCAGTTTTCCCTGCTAAGGAAAAAGCATTCTTAAACTTAAGTGTTCTGTGAATTAATTAACCACCATTGTGAATTACCATTGCTTATATTAATTATTTGTTCAGAATTGGTAAAAAGGCTCATCAACTTAAAGATAGCTTAAAGCATGGATTTGTGTCCTAAGTAGCAGGTTTCTCTATGAACTTCCCCTAAAAAGATTCATACATTGTCTCACACAGGTTCACTATTATGAAGATGGCAATGTTCAGTTGGTTAGTCATAAAGATGTACAGGATTCACTAACTGTTTCAGTGAGTATGGAATATTTAGTGTCTGTCTTACTCATGTCTCATCTTTCTTTAAAAAATTAGTTTTGATCCTGAGTGCTGATTCTGCCAGTAGAAATTCAGTTTGCTTTTAATGTTTTGATTTTGGCCACGTCTGTTAGTGCCTCTTACCACCAACCAGCATATATTAGTTCACAGTTTTTGACTCAAAATATTGATTATGGCTTTAGACAAATGTCCTTCTTAGTCGCTGTCTCTCAATTGTAATAGTCACTCAAGGACAGCAATACCTTCAATCAGTAAATACCAAGAGCAAGGAAAGTTTACCAAACTGCATCCTATAGGGCTGCATTTATATCATTAGAGAAAAACATTTTTAGGAGTATTCAATTAGAATGTTTTGTGGTTTGGTGTTGTCATTTTACTTGAGATGGGAACTCACTCTGTTGCCCAGGCTGGAGTGCAAGGAAGGACATGATCACAGCTCACTGCAGCCTCAAGCTCCCAGGCTCAAGCGATCCTCCCACCTCAGCCTCCCAAGTAGCTGGGAGCACAGGTGCATGCCACCATGCCCAGCTAATTTCTCTATTTTTGGTAGAGATGAGGTCTCTATGTTGCCCAGGCTGGTCTCAAACTCCTAGACTGAAGTGATCCTCCTGCCTCAGCCTCCCAAAGTACTGGGATTATAGGTGTGAGCCACCGTGCCTGGCCACTATTGTGTTCTATACCTTGAAAGAAGAGACATGATTTGTTCTTGTATTTCTTTGATAGTCTCATTACTTCTTTAAGTTCTTAGAAGTTATTGAGTACCCCCAAAGAGTTTTTGTTTATGTGTTATATCTATCAATGTTTACCTCACTAAAAATTAAAGCTGAGAAGTGTTGGCCGGGAGTGGTGGCTCACACCTATAATCCCAGCCCTTTGGGAGGCCGAGGCAGGTGAAAGCTTGAGCCCAGGAGTTCAAGACCAGCCTGAGCAATACGGTGAAACCCCGTCTCTACAAAAAAATGTAAAACTCAGCTGAGTGCCTGTAGACCCAGCTACTTGGGAGGCTGTGGTGGGAGGATCACCTGAGCCCAGGAAGGTTGAGGGTGCAGTAAGCCAAGATCGTGCCACTACACTCCAGCCTGGGTGACAGAGTGAAACCCTGTCTCAGAAAGAAAGAAAGAAAACTAAGAAGTGTTAAAAATATTACTTAATTAAAACTAATGATAACAAACCCATTACTTGTTAATAAGTAACATCTTTGTGAATATATTTTCCAAATCAAAAGAAAAAAAAATAGTGGGGAAGAATGGCATTAGTCTTTGTCTTCACAAATTGTGTAATGTCTGGTTTATTAAAAGATGGCTGATTTTATTGTGATATTAGTTGTTTTTTATTTGTTTGTTTTTTGAGATGAAGTTTTGCTCTTGTTGCCCAAGCTGGAGCGCTATCTTGGCTCACTGCAGCCACCACCTCCCAGGTTCAAGTGATTCTCCTGCCTCAGGCTCCTGAGTAGCTGGGATTACAGGCATCTGCCACCACGCCCAGCTAATTTTTGTATTTTTAGTAGAGACAGGGTTTCACCATGTTGACCAGGCTTGTCTTGAACTACTGACCTCACCTGCCTCGGCCTCCCAAAGTGCTGGGATTACAGACATGAGCCACTGCACCCGGCCTCTGCTTCATACCTTTCATTATCCCTCACAGTGATAAAGTCATCACACATCATGTAGTTTCTAGGAAATTACATCATACACACATTGCAGAGTGAAAGTGAAACAGGCAAATAACTTTGTGTTAGTATTATTATGAAAGTAGAAAATAGTTTTGACCTCATCGTCTGTCTCAGGACTGCTGCTCTAGACATTAAATCCTACCCTCTTCCCTTTAATTCTGTTGTACTTAATGGTAACAGGAAGAGGGAGATTCATTTCATTTTATACTTGAACCACGTAGTACAAAATGTGATTGGCTAGTTTAACATCATAAGTGGCAAATAAAGGCATATGTGAGCTTATGTATATGACTGATGTGTCCAAGGGCATTGTTCATACCATTTTAAACCAGAAATATTTTCAAGGCGTCAAGGTTTCAAGACTTGATGATGTCTTTTGGGCATACTGTGGTAGAGTGGAAAGAGCATGGGTTTTTTTGGTGAAGACCTAATTTCAGATCCCATCTTTATCATTCAAAAGCTGTATAATTCTGGTCAAGTTGCTTAAGAGGATTCTGTTTTCTCATCTGCAAAATGGGAGTTACGATTATAACATAGTCTCCCGTAGAGTTGTGAGAATCAAAGGAGGGTAGTGGGCATGGGAATGCTTGGTAAACTAGAAATTGTTATACAAATGTTAGTTAAGATGGACTTACTTTTCAGGATCTTACTGCTTACACATTAAAAAAAATCTGATTTTCCCCCTCTTCCTTCTTCCATTAGAATGAAGCCCAAACTGCCAAGGAGTTTATTAAAATCATAGAGAATGCAGAAAATGAGTATCAGGTAAGAAGATTTGGAGCTAATTTTCCTAGTTCTACTATCTTATTATTTTTCTGTTAACATATTTTGTTAGGCCTGTGTCCTTTAATATAAATATATATGCTCTTCAGTTTTACTAAATGTGGAGACTTTGCAGACCTTCCAAGTTGGCATTCTGCTTACAGTCAGGGTTTGAGGATTGCTTGGGACTGTAGCTCTCACTTAAGAAATAATATAGGTGAACTTGACCAAATTCAGAGATTGGAGAGGAGCTCACTGAAAATAATATATCCTGTCTGTCCTTCATAGGGGACTCAAGCATATCCTTTGACTATAGCATTACTTTTCTGTTCACAACCAGCTCCATTTCTGTTCAAGCAACTCATCTTCAATTATCTGTTGCAGACAGCAATTAGTGAAAACTATCAAACAATGTCAGATACCACATTCAAGGCCTTGCGCCGGCAGCTTCCAGTTACCCGCACCAAAATCGACTGGAACAAGATACTCAGCTACAAGATTGGCAAAGAAATGCAGAATGCTTAAAGGCTGAATGTAGGATTCTTCAGTATGTGGAAAGACAAGGATTCAACGTGTGGTCCTATGATAAATAAGTGATTTATAAACAAGAGTGATATTTTGCTAGGGCTTTCAAAGTTAACTGGTTTTCTAGCCTCATGAAATACTGTTGAACCTGTAGCGTTATCTTGATTCTTTTGTGTTTTCTGCCTTGTAATTTTCTGTTATTGCTATATCTACGTGTAAATCTTTTTTTTTTTTCTCTTTTTTTTTTTTTTGGTTAATTCTACCACATTTAATGTTGGTGAGAGAGCGATCTATCCTAATAACATTTTACTAAAGTTTCCTAGCCATGAAGCCTGCTACTGATTTAGACAAGGTATTATGGTCATTACTTTCTACCCCTATCCTTCCAAGCACTTCTGGTACTTCAGTGGTTTTTACTGATCCACCAACACCTAAAGAGGCTATGCTACAATCTCTAGCTAAATGGAAGACACATTCATCCTTCTCCCTCTGACTGCTTTGATCATCATTTACTGCATCTCATAACTGTAATTTTCCAAAGTTTGGATTGGGACTTTTCAGGTCCTTTTTGGAGGGCAAAGGAAGTGCCAGCTTCTCTGGGGAACTTGTTTTTAAATCCAAAGACTTGAACCACATTCCCTGCACATGAACATGTTGCTTTTATCCCTTCTCTCATTGTCTCCCTCCCATCTTAGTACCATTGTAGTTATAGACATCTGCATTTTTAGAAGCATTTTACCCATTTATTTTTTTAAACATTCAAGAACTGCTGACATACTGTGGATGTAGAGTATAAAACTTGAAAAATGCAGATGTTGAAGGAATAATAGGTATCTTGTGCTTTAATACTTTATGGCAGGATTGTACTATAAGCAAATGAATTAAACAGCTATGTAAATCATAAACAAAAACTAAAAATGAACCAAAGTGAAAAGGATAACTTCCAGGCAGTATCTTTCTATTGTAACCTGTTATTTAAGGAAATACTAGTGATTTATTCTAAATAGGATGTAAAACTTATTTCAAATTACTCTTCCTCAGTCCTGCCTGCCAAGAACTCAAGTGTAACTGTGATAAAATAACCTTTCCCAGGTATATTGGCAGGTATGTGTGTAATCTCAGAATACACAGGTGACATAGATATGATATGACAACTGGTAATGGTGGATTCATTTACATTGTTTACACTTCTATGACCAGGCCTTAAGGGAAGGTCAGTTTTTTAAAAAACCAAGTAGTGTCTTCCTACCTATCTCCAGATACATGTCAAAAAAGAAAGGTGTTTGTGCTTCTGTTTTGTTTCTGCTCAGTAATACAGTCAAGCAACAGTTTGTTTCCAGGTGACCCATTGAGCTGTGTATGCATTTTTGTTTATTTCAAATAAAATATATTTGTATTATTTGTCATTCATACTATCCATCCATACCACACTATCTTCTGTATCAGGTAGTCTAATAGAAATATACCTGTTTTGTTCTAAAATTGTCTGAGTCTCTCCTTTTTGATTCATCGCTTCAGCCTTGGTTCTCAAGGTAAGATATTCAGCTGTATTTGAGCTTATGTTGAGAATGTTTAGGGTTTCTGAAATTGGTTTCTACTTTCAACTATTATAGACTTAGTGAATATCCACAGATTTGCAAAGAACAGGTTTTTAAAGCATGAGCAATGTCTATGGATCATACTGCTCTTCACTCAAAGACTACCCATGTTTCAAAGGGAAAAATGTAGTTGTCTTCTGTACCTGTCATTCAGAAAGCAAGGCCCCAAGTATGGTTGTAGTCACTAGGCCGAAGGAGAAATGAAAGAATCCCTACCATAAACTTGGTAATATTTCACATTGCGTTATCTTGAAATGCTGCTTTCCTCTCCTTAGTTGGCCTAGCTACAGACTTGTGGGAGAGGCTTTTATCCTGGTTCCCAAAAGAGAACCAGAGGGAGTTTTTGTGCTTCAAGTACTCCATCCAAGGCCAGGTCAAATTCCCACCTTTTTGAGGAATATTTAGCTGCATTCCGTTCTATTTGTAATGCAAATAGATTGAAACATTCTTGCTTTTAATTTATTAACTCTCTCATCCTGCCCCTGCTATCCCATTGATTCTTTAGCTTAGACTTTTTTTAAAAAATTCTTAACCCCTTAACTATCTAAAGACCTTGGTTGGGAGGAAGTCAACCCTCCTTACCAAGTCTGGCAGACACTCCCTCTCCTCCTCCCGCCCCCTTCTCAACCTCCCTTAGTAGAATATTTGCTTGAATTGTATCTATTTTATCACCACAAGCTGCTGAAATCAGCCTGTTGTACCCCAGGGCAAAGATTTCCCAGCCATCTGGAAAAGAGTTTTTTGTGAGGCCTCCCTCCTATATTTGGGTTTGAAATGACACTGCTGAAGACTGTTTCATCTGAGCCTCAGTGGTTATTCCTCTATTGCTTGCCTAGTTCCAATGCCTGTTGTCTTTTATAATCTAAGACTTTGGTGCTGGACCCATCTAGGTTCATAGGATACTTGGCAAACTTGGCATATTCTCTTCAAACTCAAAGAATGATTAATATTTGAATGCCAACTTATGAATTTACAAGTTTCTATAAAACTACCAAGTAAACCAAATGCTTGTGACCATTGTCTCGTTTTTCAGCTACCTACTATGTGAAAAATCAAAGGAAGATTGGTAAATACAGAACAAAGCTGGATTGTCCTATAGGTTAAGTTGAGCTAACTTAAATTTCTGCTTTGAACAGATAGGGTATGTATAAATGCACGGAGTATATACAGGCTCTGAGCACAGAAACAAATCTCACATCTGACGACCAGAGGTCAGTCTCCTCACCATCTTGGTTTTGGTGGGTTTTAGTTGCTTTACTGCAACCTGTTTTATCAGCAAAGTCTTTATGGCATGTATCTTGTGCTGACCTCCTGTCCTATCCTGTGACTTAGAATGCCTAACCTCCTGGGAATGCAGTCCAGTAGGTCTCAGTCTTATTTTACCCAGCCCCTGTTCAAGATGAAGTTGCTCTGGTTCAAACAGCTCTGACAATAACAATTAGAACCCTATGTGAAGTAGATTTTTCCTGATGAAACTTGTTTAGAGAAGTTCCATTGTAAACAAAGCCACATAGCATCACACTTTTACCCAAGTTTTTACTATACTGTAGCCTTTTGTGTACGTTTTGAGAACATCCAAGAGATAAACCTGACCACAGAAGAGGGGAGATTGTATCCAAGAATAATATGGATTTAGATTTGCTGGTCAGAATGGAGCCCAGGCATTCAGTTTGAGTATGGTTGATGGTAGGTTTTTGAGATGGTAAGTAACAAGGCAGTTTTGAGGAGTTCACCCTCTCTACTCTTCTGGAACCTCATCAGGACATTGAGGGAGAAAAAAAGGTAAAATCTTTGGCTGCTTTTCTAGTTTCTTTCTCTACTTTGCAATGATAAGTTTCTAAGATGTTTTCCTCTGCTCTATTTTCCCTATCCCTGTAGCTTTGGTTCCCACTGACATTGCATTTCCTGTTGCTAAAGCCTGTTATTCCTGGCTTCATTTGGTTGTTGGCCTGAGAGAAGGTACAAGGGTAGCCCAGCTGGAGTATGACCTGGGTTCTGGACTTTTCTTCAATTCCTTAGATTGAGTGTGTGGCTTCCTGCTGGTAACTACTATGGAGAACAACGCTAGCTTTGATTTATTTGAAAGTGATGTATTTGATTTAAAACTTTGTCGTATAACTTAAGCTTGTCCCATTCTAGTGTGTGTGTTATTTCATTCTGCAGGAAAAAATAGATGCAAAGGTTTGTTATTGTAGCCCCACCTCCTTAAATTTGTTTATACAGTCTTCTGAAGCACACCAAGTTCTCTTCTTGGTACTGATGCTGTCACTATTAACCACTTATTATTGCCTAACAGTCCCTTATGCCCAAGATGCTAGTATTTTGATAAATATAAGAGGCCACCTTATATACTAGTAAAAATTGAAGAACAATACAGACTGGAATGCAATGAAGCGCCCAAATTTATGTGGCTCAGGGCTAAGGGTCACCAGCCTTTCCACGTAATGAAGCCGGTGTGGCAGAGAAAAGCAATGACTGTTTATCCTAGCAGAGCCCCTTGTCCCTCCCTCCCACACACGTACACACCTTTATCTCAGAGACTCTGGGTTCTTTTCCCCAAACTTCTTTGACCCTTATGCCAACTACGTGCGTCTGAAAGCCCAAGAAGGGAAAATGGGGGAGGGGGCGTGTCGCCTGCTTCCACGGGTTTATGCCCCTGGAAGGCTGGGGGAGGCGCTGGATGAGCTTTCCCAGTCCAGCTGCTGCCGACCTAGGTCCCAGTCCTGCCCTTTGCTCTCCTGCTTTTCACTGAGTCCCGAGGCTCTGGAGGGTGGGCGTGAGGGTAGCCCTAGCTGAGGCTCGTAGGTCCTCCCGGGCTGTTCAGAAGGCCCCAAGCGGTAGCCACGTTCTGATACTGGCTAGAAGCCAGGGGAGGGAGCTTGGGGTAAGGGGAGGGCCCTGAGGGAGGGGTCAGACGCTTTAGGAAAGAGTTAATGCGAAGAGGGGGAGGGGATAGGACGAAGAAACCGAAGGGAAAGCTCAGGTAAGAAAAGAACGGAGGAGAGAAGCCTTGCGGGGAGAAGGGAACCCGCAGGATCAGGGGTCAGAGTTAGGGGGCTTCCCCCCTGCTGCACCCTCATCTCAGGGCCGCCAACTTCCAGCTGCAGCGGCGACTTTCAGTTTCATTTCCACGGACCCTCCTGCCTGGGCCGCAGCCGCCGCCGCGATGCCCAGTAAGTTCAGCTGCCGGCAGCTCCGGGAGGCGGGCCAGTGTTTCGAGAGTTTCCTGGTCGTTCGGGGACTGGACATGGAGACAGATCGCGAGCGGCTGCGGACCATTTATAACCGCGACTTCAAGATCAGGTACGGGCCGGCCCACTCCCGGCCCCGAATCGCGGGCCCAGCTTGCTGCCACGACCCCTGCGCGGGGGCCACATTTCCCGCCCCGGGGCGCAGAGGGACTCAGCTCCCCCAGCGGCTCAGGCCAGTCCTGGGGCGGCGCAGACCTCCCCTCCCGCGCCTCGCCCACGCCCCACCAGCGCCGCCCGGAGCCCGCCCGTTCTGCCCGAGCTGGGCCCCTGCGCCAAGTCCCCGCGCAGAGCCTCCCGCGCTGCCCGCGCCCCAGGCGGCCGGAACCCGGGGCTGGGAGCTGGGTCCCGCGTCCACGCGCCGCTCGCGGGGGCTGAGGGACAGCGCTCGCGGTGGGGGAGGGGAGCCTCCAGAGGGGTCCCAGGCATCGCGGGAGCGCGGGGAAGAGGCTGCCTGTTGGGGGCTGCGAGCCCGGGCGCGGGCTTTACGGGGACCTCTACCACCTTGTTGAGGCGCTGCTGCCTCGGGGGTCCGCTATCTGGGAGACCTGAAGAGGCCCAGGGTAGAAGGGAGAAGCTCAGGAAGCTCTGGAAAGAAGAAAAGGGCACAAACTACGTAGGTACCAAACCTCCATTAGCACCTGTGGCTTCTCCATGGAGAGCCAGGGGCAGGGCCAGCCTTCTGGAGGCTCCCTTTCACCCTGTGGCTGAAGGCTGTTTGGTCTCCTTTTCCTGTTACCACCCAAGTGAAAATCAAAGAGTCTTCTGTCAGACCACAGAATTGTGCTTCAAAAACACGTTTATCAACAGGCTGCTGCCTTGCATGGAAAACCAAGAAACAGTTTAACAAGGGTAAACGTAAAGGCTTGTACAAATAAACATAAGGTAGTGGGAATCTGGGCTTAATAACAGACCTCCCGAAAAAGACCTTGGGTTTTAACAGACCAGTGGGCCAGTATGGGTGAGATATTTCTGCTAAAACAGCTGAAGTCTAAGATTGAGCTAATAAAAGTGTGATTTGGGGTCGGGGGGAGAAGGTAGAGACTCTCTATATTGGTCAAATCGTGTCTGGAATATCGTTTTCACTAATGGATATCACATTTTGAGAGGGATATTAACAGGCTTGAACAACATCTGAGAAGAGGCAAAGATGATGAGGCCCTATTTTATGTCACCATGCTGGACACTATGGGGACTCTTAAGATGAAAAACACAGTCCCCGAGGAGCATCAGAAGCTATGATGTGCATGCAATATACATGTACACAATATACGATAGTACATGGTAAATGGAGGATTATACTAGGGATGATAAGAAAAATGCTGGAGGAAAGAGCGAGCATTTGCGTCACATGGTATCAGCCCTTCAGGTATGTGAATTCACCTACGTCTGCAGAGTACAACATGGCTGTGAAACAAGTCACCTACTTCTTTTGGCTCTGTTAAGGAAAAAGTAATTGGTTAAAGCAGTAAGGAAGACTTGACTCAAGGCTATGGTAATAGGGCTATTGCAATAGGGAAGCGAGTTGGAGCTCAATTCCGAATACAGCAAAGACAGCTGGGGATTTATGACCAGTGAACAGAGTAAGGGGATCAATATATAGAAAATTACTAAGAGGAGCCATAAAGACTGGGAGGATTTTTGCTCACCTGACCTAACAAGACTCTTGTGAAAGGCAGACCAAGGACTTGTACATCCAAGGCGGGAATGAGGAACTTTATCAGATATCAAGCATGGTCATGCATCAAGGATGAGGAGTCTCACTAAAATGACTTCAGATTCTTGCTAAAACTGAACTAGATGGGCCTAAGACTGAAGGGTTTGGGGAGGCAAGGTCAAGGGCTAGTCAAAAAGAGGGCTCAGGGGAGCCTAACAAAAGTTGGATCAAGGAGAGTCTTTGTCAGCTCTAAACCAAAGGTACATAGTTTGTTTTAGTACCGGGGAAAAACTAGTTGTGTTGGATTACATACAGAAAGCCAGATATATTGTATATTATGGGTGAATGTAGGCGTTTTCAAAAGTAATTTTTACTGTATGCACTTGTGTTTATGCAAATAAGATACCACTCCTCTGTAATCATTAGGGGATGTGATGGAGAAGGTGGCATTGACCTTGGCCTTGAAAGAGATAAAATTTTAGTACATGGAGGGAGGAGGAAAGGCCTTCTATGTGGGTTCATATTCTATCCTGAGACCCAGTGAAAGAAACAGAAATATTTGCCTCAAAAATAGAAAAATCAGACAGAACAAGGTAACTATCCTTGACTATTTTGGACTGTTAAGATGGAGAGGATTGCACTGCTGTGTCCCTCCAGAAGGCAGAAGTGGGTTTCATCAGCTGTCCCCACTCTGTACCCTCACCATGTTGGGGAAATATATGTTCAGATTAAATAACTTGCCTACACATCCTTTAAAAAGCCAGGCTGGAATGCTGTGAAGTCAACCTTCATTTCCTAGTAGGAATTACTTGCTTTTTCTCTGGGCTCTCATGGCTCATTCTTTACACCTTGGGTATAGCCTCGTATTATGGCCACGTTACACTCTGCTTTATGGCACGTGGCCATCTCCTCCTGGTACCAAATCAGTGTAATATACTAAAGCCAGTGTAATATGCTAGCCACGCAAATGCTAGCTCCTCTACCTCTAGTTAGGTTTACATATATCTTCAGTCCCCAGCATAGAGCTTTTCATGTAGTAGATGCTTAATAAATGCTTGCAGAATCTAATTGAACTAGCAACTAGAGTTAACTAACAAGAGAATGGGCCATATAGCAGGGGGTATAGCAAATCACACTCTTTAGGAATTCTAGGAGATTCCTATACTGGAAGGGGATAGGTCTCTCCAGCTAGGTTATTTTATGATGTTATAAAGTGCTCTGCTCTGAACTCTTGCCTTTTCCCACCTACCTTTATTCATTTAGCAAGTATATTTAATGAGGCTCTACTATGTGCCTGTGCCTTGGTCCTTACCTCCAAAGAACATAATCTAGTAGAGAGCAGCAGATATGTGTAGACAAACAAATACAATACAGTAGTATAGGTGCTAGTAATGGTGTTCAGATAGCCCTGCCATTTAGTGGTTGCATTTAACTTCGAACAACTCTCTAAATCTTCCATTTCGCCAACTGTAAGAGTATGGAAAATAATACATTTTTCTCGGGGTTGTGAGAGACCAAAATGAGCTGTCCTAGGCAAAGCATTTGCATGGCTAGCATATTACACTGGCTTTGTACATGGTACCCCTCATTAGTGCAATGATGATTAGGAGTCCATTGTATGGGGTAAGGACTGATGTCACGAAAGGTTTCTGAGAGAAGATGATTCTTGCTTTGGACAGGAGACTCATTCTTCTACTGGCTGAGTGCTTCCTATGAAGCTGAGTGTACTGGCTGAGTGCTTCCTATGAATGGCAAAGCAAAAGTGAGTTGCTAGAAAAACACAAAAGGAACCCAACTGACTAAGGAAGGAGGCAGCAGTTAGATAATTATTTAATTGTGGTTGTGATGAGTGCTCGTACGGAAAAGTCCAGGATGCATTGAGAGTATATAATTTGGAGATCTGACCTAGTCTAGCAACCTAGACTAGATCAAGAAACCTAGGCAGAGGTTTCTTGGGGAAAGTGATATTTGAGCAGAATCTTGAAGGATTAATGAGACTTAGAAGATGTAAAGGACAAGGGGAGAGTGTACAGACAGAAGGAACAGCACCTTCAAAGGCTTGGGATGACCTCAGAAGAACGGGAGGCCAGCAGGGCCCTGGGTAGGCATTGTGAGGTGTTTTGTTTTGTCTTTAATCTTAACGGAAATAGGAAAACACAGAAAATTTCAAAGTAAGAGGCTGACATAATCAGATTTAGAAAGATCATTGTGGCTTCTGGCATGGAGTGTGGCTTGGTGGTTGGACCTCTACCCACCGTAAAAAACACATTTTACTTTGGGACCTGGTATACACAACCTTCACAAAACAATGCCTGCCCTTGAAACAGTACATAGTTTCACTCCCTGCTCTCTGATATTTTTTGTTCTATTTTATTTCAGTTTTATAAAAATCCTGGCTTTGAACCGCTCATGAGAATTGGAATCCACAGTCTATAGATTATGAAACTAGATGTCTCTTTAAGATCACTTCCAAATCTGATCATATGTTTTGAAATACAGTTCCTCTAGCTTTTGGCCTTTCCTGAACTGGGTCTAAAAAGATTAGCCATTGTTCACCTAACAAACAGAAGGGACGGCCTAAGGCAGGGCAGTGCAGGCTAAGGATGTCCACAGCGCAGAAGTCTGCAGAGGGGCACAGTGATACAAGCAGTTGGGAATGGCTGAAATAAGGATGGATTGACAAGACACCAAGTGTGGGTGATGATGTGTACCTCAATTTCTTTTTCTCTAAAATGGGATGATAATAATTACTACCTTAAAGGGTTGTTTTGAGGATTGAATGAGATAATGCATTCAGGAAATGTTTTCTGTTGATGTTACTGTATTTGCATTATCGTTGTTACTGTGGAGGATGTTGAAGGTGCCATGTAAAAGACTTAATTTTGTGGACTATGGAGTTGTAAATTGGGGGAACAAGATCAGATTTGTGTTTGATGACAATTCTGCAGATATAGGCGGTGGCCTAGGGTAGCGGTATGAAGCCAGAGGTAGGGAGAACGGTTAATTGGGTCCTAGGAAATTGAGCAAAGGGTATATAATCAGGCAGCTCACAAAAGAAATACAAATGACTAATAGAAGAAGGACAGATCCTTGACTATATTGGTGATCAGAGAAATGCACAGGTAAAAAAGATAATATTTTTCGTAATCAAATTGTCAAAAATTTAAAACATTGAACGTTTCTGATGTTAGAGCCTTGGGAAAGGGGCATTTTCAAACTCTTGTTAGTGAAAACATAAATTTATACAACCTGTTTAAAGGACAATTTGGCAGAACTTATCAAAGTTGTAAAGGTTCATTCTCTTTGACCCAGGAGTTCTACTTTAAGGAATTTATCCCATTAGACTTGCCTACAAGTACAAAGGTTTGTGTGCAAGGATAATTATTGTAACATTTGGAGTAGCCAGAAATTTCAGGGAGCTTGTCTATCACTAGAGAAAAAAACACACCATGATGCATTCATACGTGCTATCTTTTGTAGCCATTCCAAAGGGCATGGTGGCTCTGTAAAGCATTGTTACGGGAGAACATCCATGGTGATGAAAACGCCTGCTGCAGAATAGTATATGTAGCATATATGATCTCATTATTGTTTTATATGCATAGAAAAAAGTCAGGAAAAACAGACATCAAATAGCAGGTTTAATTAATTGTTCCTAATTAAGCAAGTAGTTGGGAGCAAGGGAATTAAGGGCTTTAATGTTTTATGTTAGATACTTGTTTAAATGTTTTAAAAATACTTTTGGTGACCACCTTTTCATTTATCTCTTTTTTTTTTTTTTTTTTTTAAATCTCTCTCTGTCCCTTAGGCTGGAGTGCAGTGTAATGATCTCAGCTCACTGCAACCTCCGCCTCCTGGGTTCAAGCAATTCTCCTGCCTCAGCCTCCCAAGTAGCTGGGATTACAGGCATGAACCACCATGTCTGGCTAATTTTTGTATTTTTGGTAGAGATGGGGTTTCACCATATTGGTCAGGCTTGTCTTAAATTCCTAACCTCAGGTGATCCATCTACCTTGGCCTCCCAAAGTGCTGGGATTACAGGCGTGAGCTACTGCACGTGGCTCATTTATCACTTTATGCGGGCATGCTTATATCACACCTACATAAGTTTACACACGTGGGATCATTATCACATATCATTTTTATTGTGGACCCCTCCCCTTATGGGCATCCCACCTCTGTTTCCACATTCTGCCCTATACTCAGGTAACTCTTGATATCAATCAGGGTATTTTTTTTAGTCATTGTTTTATTTAAAAAGAATCATGTTTGGCCGGGCTCAGTGGGTCAAACCTGTAATCCCAGCACTTTGGGAGGCCAAGGCGGGTGGATCACCAGAGGTCAGGAGTTTGAAACCAGCCTGGCCAACATGGAGAAACCCCGTCTCTACTAAAAATACAAAAAATTAGCTGGGCATGGTTGCAGGCGCCTGTAATCCCAGCTACTCGGAAGGCTGAGGCAGGAGAATTGCTTGAACCCCGGAGGCAGAGGTTGCAGTGAGCCAAGATGGCGCCATTGCACTCTAGCCTGGGTGACAGACCAAGATTCTTTCAAAAGAATCATGTTATTCACATCATCCATGTCCTACTCTCTCAACTACATGATGGGAATCACTCCTAGGCATCTGGCATGGACCTCTAATGCATTGTTGGGACTTTTTCCCCAATATTTTGCTATAATAAACTTTAAACATAAAGAAAAGTTGAAATGATTGTACAGTGAACATCCACATACCCTTACCTAGAATTCTTTTAACATTTTGCACGTATCTGCCCATAGATCCATCCCTCTGTTTATTTAGCAAGTCATCTTAATTTTCCTGATGCATTTCAGAATGTTACAGACATCAGTGCACTTTGCTCCAACAAATTACTATTATTAATTATTCAGCGTGATTATTATCAGCTAGAGTTCAAAATTTATGTTATGTTTACCTAGAAATGAAAAAAAATTGTTTATGGGTTTGTTTGTTTGTTTGTTTGTTTTTTTAGACAGAGTTTTGCTCTTATTGCCCAGGCTGGAGCACAATGGCACAATCTTGGCTCACTGCAACCTCTGCCTCCCAGGTTCAAGCAGTTCTCCTGCCTCAGCCTCCCAAGTAGCTGGGACTACAGGCATGCACCACCATGCCCAGCTAATTTTTTTTGTATTTAGTAGAGACGGGGTTTCACCATGTTGGTCAGGCTTGTCTCGAACTGCTGACCTCGGGTGATCTACCTGCCTTGGCCTCCCAAAGTGCTGGGATTACAGGCGTGAGCCACCGCACCCGGCCATGGGTTTTTTTTGTTGTTGTTGCTGCTGTTGTTGTTCTTGTTTGGGTTTTGGTTTTTTGTTTTTTTAAGTCAAGGTCTTGTTCTGTTGTCAAGACTGGCATACAGTGGCATGATCACAGCTCACTGCAGCCTCAACCTCCCAGACTCAGGCTATCCTCCCACCTCAGCCTCCTGAGTAGCTGGGACCATAGGCGTGTGCCACTATGCCCAGCTAATTTTTCATTTTTTGTGGAGATGGGGTCTCTCTATATTGTGCAGGGTGGTCTCAAACTTTTGGGATTACAGGTATGAGCCACTGTGCCCGGCCTTTAAGCAAAATTTGCAAATAGCAAAATGTTCAAATTGTAAGTGTACTGTTCTGTGAGGTTTAACAAATGCATATATCTGTGTGCAAGCCCCTGTTGAGGTACAGAACATCACATTACTCCAGAAAGGTCCCTCCTGCCCTTTCCTAGTCAGTCCTTACTCTTACTCACCCAGAAGCAACCACTGCTCTGATTTTTTTCGTGGTAGTACCTGTTCTAGAACTTCATTTAATGGAATCATATAGTATGTACTGTTGTATAAGGCAGCTTTCACTTAGCTTAATGTTTTTGAGATTCATCCACAATGTATCAGTAGTTTCTTTTTTAGCACTTAGTGGTATTCCATTGTATGAATCCAAATCACAGTTTGTATATTTATTCCCCTGTTTATGGACAGTGTTTTTAGTTTGGGGATCTTCTGAATGAAGCTGCTAGGAACAACTTTTTTTTTTTTTTTTTTTTTTTTTTTGAGACAGAGTCTTGCTCTGTTGCCCAGGCTAGAGTGCAATGGCACAATCTTGGCTTACTGCAACCTGCGCCTCCCAGGTTCAAGTGATTCTCCCGCCTCAGCCTCCTGAGTAGCTGGGATTACAGGTGCCTGCCACGACACTTGGCTAATTTTTTTGTATTTTTAATAGAGACGGGGTTTCACTGTGTTTGCCAGGCTGGTCTCGAACTCCTGACCTCAAGTGATCTGCCTGCCTTGGCTTCCCAAAGTGCTGGGATTACAGGTGTGAGCCTCCATGCCCAGCCAGGAACATCTTATACAAGTCATTTTGTGGACTTACATTTTAATTTCTCTTGGGGAATGTATCTAGGAGTGGAATTTTTGGGTCATAGGATAGGCATATGTTTAGTTTCACAAAGAACTATTAGACCTTTTCTTAAAGTGCTTAAACCATTTTACAGACCAGCAAACGAATGCATGAGAGTTTTGGTGGTTCTATTTTTTATTTTTTTGAGACAGAATCTAATTTTGTCACCCAGGATGGAGTGCAGTGGCACAGTCGTGGCAGACTGCAGCCTCATGCCCAGCTAATTTCTTAAATTTTTTTGTAGAAACAGAGTCTTGCTATGTTGCCCAGGGTGGTCTTGAACTTCTCAGTTTAAGTGATCCTCCTACCTCAGCCTCCCAAAGTGCTAGGATTACAGGCATGACCCCATGTGCCTGGCCTGGTTGTTTGGTATCCTTACCAGTATTTGGTATTGTCAGCCTTTTAAATGTTAGCCATTTGAGTGGGTGTGATACATCTTTTCAATGACTGCATAATATCCCATGGTATGAGTGCTTACGATTTGTTCACCTATCACTCTGTTGATGGGCATTTGTTTAATTTTCAATTCTTGACCACTGTGAGTGATTCTGCAGTAAGTATCCTTACACATATGTCTTTATACATTGGTACTTTCTTCCCATGGGACACATTTCAGGAACAGGGTTACTGGGTTTTGTGGGGTTTTATCTTTTAAATTTAAATTTTTTTTATTTTATTTTTTGAGTCAGGGTCTTGCTCTGTTGCCCAGGCTGGAGTGGAGTTCTGCAAAAATAACTCTGCATAACCTCAAAGGCCTGGGCTCAAGCAGTCCTCCCACCTCAGCCTCCTGAGTAGCTGGGGCTATAGGGGCGTGCCACCACACCTGGCTAATTTTTTTTTTTTTTTTTTGAGACAGAGTCTTGCTCTGTCGCCCAGGCTGGGGTGCAGTGGCCGGATCTCAGCTCACTGCAAGCTCCGCCTCCCGGGTTTAGACCATTCTCCTGCCTCAGCCTCCCGAGTAGCTGGGACTACAGGCGCCCGCCACCTCGCCCGGCTAGTTTTTTTGTTTTGTATTTTTTAGTAGAGACGGGGTTTCACCGTGTTAGCCAGGATGGTCTCGATCTCCTGACCTCGTGATCCGCCCGTCTCGGCCTCCCAAAGTGCTGGGATTACAGGCTTGAGCCACCGCGCCCGGCCACCTGGCTAATTTTTTAAAAAATTTTTTCTAGAGACAGGGACCTGCTATGTTTCTCAGGCTGATCTTAAACTCCTGGGCTCAAGTGATCCTCCCACCTCAGCCTCCTGAAGTGCTAGGATTAGAGGCATGAGCCACCATGCCCAGTCCCTGGGATTTTTTTTCTTTTTTTTTTTAAGATAGAGTTTCGGCCGGGCGCGGTGGCTCACGCCTGTAATCCCAGCACTTTGGGAGGCTGAGGCGGGCGGATCACAAGGTCAGGAGATCGAGACCACGGTGAAATCCCGTCTCTACTAAAAATACAAAAAATTAGCCGGGCGCGGTTGTGGGCGCCTGTAGTCCCAGCTACTCGGGAGGCTGAGGCAGGAGAATGGCGTGAACCCGGGAGGCGGAGCTTGCAGTGAGCCGAGATCGCGCCACTGCACTCCAGCCTGGGCGACAGAGCGAGACTCCGTCTCAAAAAAAAAAAAAAAAAAAAGATAGAGTTTCATTCTTGTTGCCCAGGCTGGAGTGCAATGGCGCGATCTTGGCTCACTGCAACCTCCGCCTCCTGAATTCAAGCAATTCTCCTGCCTCAGCCTCCCGAGTAGCTGGGATTACAGGCACCCGCCACCACGCCCAGCTAATTTTTTCTATTTTTAGTAGACATGGGGTTTCTCCATGTTGGTCAGGCTGGTCTCAAACTCCTGACCTCAGGTGATCCACCTGCCTCAGCCTCCCAAAGTGCTGGGATTATAGGCGTGAGCCACCGCGCCCGGACAGTCTCTGGGTTTTAAAGTACACCTGTATTTTAAATATTTGTAGATGTTGCCAGATTGTTTTCCCAAAAGATGGCAATACTTGACTCTTCTGCTAGTAATTTATGAGTTCACTTTTCCACATACCCATTGTAGCCATCATTTTTGTCATATTTCCACATACCCATCATTTTTGTCAGTCTAATGGGAATAAAATGATATCTCATTTATACTTTAATTTGCATTTCTCTACATTTGGAGCAGTCTTTCATACTCTTTTGGCCATCTGTATCAGTTCTTTTAATTGAATATTCAATTTTTCTGTTGAATTGTTCATCTTGTCAATTTGTAAGAAAATTTATGTATTATAAAAATTAGCCCTTTGCCTGTCATCTGCATAAGTATTTATCTGTTAAATTTGTTTATATTACCTTTTGCCAGACAAAATATTTTTTAGTAGTCAAAAATGTTTGTTTTCTTTTTTAGAGACAGGGTTACCCAAGCTCTGTTAACCAAGCTGTAGTGCAGTGGCGTGATCACAGCTCACTGCAGCCTTGATCTCCTGGGCTCAAGTGATCCTTCTGCCTCAGCCTTCCGAGTAGCTGGGACTACAGGCGAGCACCACCACGCCTGTGTTTGCTTTTTTTTTTTTCACTGTATTGCCCAGGCTGGTCTCAAACTCCTGGGTTCAAATGGTCCTCCCACCTCAGCTTCCCAAAGTGTTGGGATTACAAGCATGAGCCACCACACTTGACTTTGTTTTATTTTATAGCTGCAGGTTTCCAGTCTTGGTTAGAAAGTTTTTCTCAGAAATATAGGGGATTACAGCCGGGCACAGTAGTTCACACCTGTAATCCCAGCACTTTGGGAGGCCGAGGCGGGCAGATCATGAGGTCAAGAGATTGAGAACATCCTGGCTAATGTGGTGAAACCCCATCTCTACTAAAAATACAAAAATTACCTGGGAGTGGTGGCATGCACCTGTAGTCCCAGCTACTCGGGAGGCTGAGGCAGGAGACTCGCTTGAACCCGGGAGGCGGAGGTTGCAGTGAGCCGAGATCGCACCGCTGCGCTCCAGCCAGGCAACAGAGCGAGACTCCATCTCAAAAAAAAAAAATAAATAAATATAGGGGATTACATGTATAATACAAGGATTGGGGCTTTTTTTTGACAAAAATATAATAAGTTTGTGATTTTTTAAAAATAATTTTTGAATGACTGTCACCTAGACCAATGTTATGTGAATTTGGGTAGTAGTAAGAGACATAGAGAATAATTTGAGAAATATTTAGGGACAGCTTCCGCAGTAGAATTTGAAAAATTTGCAGAGATGAGTTCTGTCTGCCCTTGTGCCATGCAGGTTTCCAAAAATAGAAGGTTTCAGGTTAAAATTTTGATTTTGTCTTTTCTTGAAAGTCAGATCTGGCCATCTGGGGCCTGCATTCCCTACTGGCCCGGTTCGGAGATGAGCAGTTACCCCCTTCAGACAGGGCATGCACTTCCTAGTTTGTTCAGTCTCCACAAAGCCCTCTTTCTGCCCAGCATTGATCTGGGAGCCTGGAGCCACTTTTCTTGGAGGCTGCACTGTTGTTTTCTTAGCGTTGTGAGGGATATGCATGCAGTATTCTTACACTAGTGACTCAAAAATGGGACTGAACAGGTGTCCGAGAGGGCTGCAAGGATTAAGATACCTGTGGAGGGTAGCTGCTGTAGGCATTAGTTTGTGCCTCACTCCGTGGGACTTTGATGGACTCTAAGAGGCCCTTGTGAAAGTTACTGATGATCTCCTGATTTCAGTCCCTGTATTACTGGACCCTTCAGCAGCTTTTGATCCTGATACCTGATTTTGAGACTTTGCTGATTCTCCTTTCTCCCTTGAGGGTTTCTTGTTTTTCCTTCTTCCCCGGGTTGTCCTAGTAGCTGCTCTCGACTACTCACACTCCCTGGGGAGATTCCTACGCTTCCTTCATTATAACCACTACCTGAGGACTCCCTAATACTAGGCTGACTTTGGCCTGAGTTCTCAGCTTCTGACTCGTGGAGCTGGTTGCCTCTGGACCACAGGAATCTCAAACGCAGCATATCCAAATCCAAGTGTCATGGTCAGTCCCTCCAATCCCTCCTCCTCTTGTCTTACATCCTATCTCAGAGATAGTCCTAGAAGCCAGGCCATTGATTTGGGGATCCTAGACTCCCCCCTCTTCCCAGCCTTCATTCCCCCTTCTGTCAGTCACCAAATTCTGCTAATTTTACATTCTAAGTATTAGCAAATCTTGCCGCTCTCCTTCTATCTCTACCCACTGCCTTGCTCAGGCCTTTGTTATCTTTTAACTGGACAGTTGCAAGGGCCTTCTTCTAACTGGTCTCCCTGCCTACAGTCTTGCCTCCAGCAAATCCATCCTCCAATCCTGATGCCAGAGTGATCTGAAATGCAAATATGATCTTGCCACTCCCCTGCTTAAAACCCACCAACCGCAGTGGTTCTGTAACCACAGTGTAGCCTCTGACGTGGGCTGAAAGTAAGTTGTTACTACTCCTACTACTACTGCTACTATTAGTACTACTATTTCTACTAATATAAATACTAATAATAGTAGCTAACATTTACTGAGCATTTTCTATTATGCTTTCGAATGATTTATTACCTTTTTAAAACAAATCATAGCCAATTCAATGTTTTCCAAATTGTACCGGTCTCATTTGCTTGGGGTGAAGGAGAGGGGCAGAGTTACAGGCAGGGGGCACCTGAAAAATATTCATAACCATAAATGATCTTATCATATACCCTAGTGAGTGACCATGACGATTTAGCCTTAAGAGTTAAATAGGGATTACCGTAGTTCTCATAAACAAAGATTTGCTTTTAAGGGAGGGTGTCAGTCATCTAGATCTTGAATATGTCCCTGAAGTATGTGGCACGTGGGAATGTCCTCAGGCTCCTGGGTATCAGTAGAGCGGGAAAAAGGACTGCAGACATTCAGGGTCAAGTCCAGGCTTGGCCTGGTGTGCAAAACTGTCTATGATCTGGTCCCTGCCCACCTCTGCTCCTCCTGCCACTCCCTTCCTTATGCATTTCACTCTAGCACAATGAAACTGTATGTGATACTAATCATGGCTCACCCTTACTGAGGTCTCCTATGTGCCAAGCACTGGGCTAAGTGGTTCTCTGCCGTGTCAAAATCTCGTGTAAACCTCACAGCAACCCTACGAGGTAAGTCTCGCTTTCCTCCAATTTTATAGAGGAGGAAAGCGAGGCTCTGAGAGGTGAGGTCACCTGAGCTGACCTGGCTAGAGTTGTCAAGTGGGCAGCCCCCCTCCGCCCCTCTCAGCACATGTTCTTGCGTACCCCTCACATCTGCTCACACTTCACGCTCCCTCTTGTGCCCAGGTAATGCCCACTCATCCTCAGGACTCAGTTCTTATGCTGCCTCCTGGGAAAGCCTTCATGGATACCTCCTCTGCACCCAGACTGGGCTCGGTGTCCCTCTGTGGCACCGAGCCCCTCTGTGGCCGATGAGCTGCCCTCCAAGCACCACGCTGGAATGTATGTGTTCAGTCTGTGTGCGCCTCGAGGCAGGCACTGAGTTTCTTGCATCTTTGAATCCCCAGCATCCAGCACAGTGTCTGGCACATAACGGGCCTCTGTAAGTGTTTGTTGAATTGACTGAACTGAACTCCAGGCACTGAGCCTTGAGGTTATTGTCCTTCTGACCAGTTTTCCCTGTCTTCACCTTCTCTAGGCACAAAGCCAGGCTATTTGATCTCTGGAGAAGGATCCTTTCCCTTCCTGCTTGGGGTCCACCTGCACCCTATGACTTCGGGTGGAAACTGCTGTCTGATCAGCCACCTTGCCCACACACTTGGACATCTGTACTGTCTCTGATCCCTTCTCTCCTCACCAACAGGCTGGACCCCACTTCCACCCCTCTGAATCAAATCATTCCGCTTCCCCTTAGCCTCAGCTCTTTCTTCTGGGTTGTTTGTATTTTCTTCTCTGTCCCAAACAGTTTCCCCCACAAAAAGAACTTTATGCCTTTCTCTGTCTTCCCTTAGTCCTTCCAGTCAGCAGCCTGTGATTGGGCTTTTCCCCTCAGAAACGAACAATCCAGAACCCACTGTTTAAAACAACTGTATTTTGCCTTGGGAAGTCCCATTTGCCTTCCCTGAAAACATTAAACATTCCTCCGATCCCCAGCCTGAGTCTCTCTGTCTCTGGGCCCCATCCTGCTCCACAGCAGGGCTGGTGCGTCCAGCACAGAGTGACCCTCCAGTGCCCTTCCCCACCCGCCGCCCTGCCTCCCGCAAGCCCTGCCTTCCCTCATTTCCCAGTCTCCTCTGCTTCTGGCAGCTTTGGGACCCCCGCCCCTGGCTTCTCCTCCATGCTGTATGGAATGAAGATTGCAAATCTGGCCTACGTCACCAAGACTCGGGTCAGGTTCTTCAGACTCGACCGCTGGGCCGACGTGCGGTTCCCAGAAAAGAGGAGAATGAAGCTGGGGTCAGATATCAGCAAACACCACAAGTCACTGCTAGCCAAGATCTTTTATGACAGGTGTGTGTATGTTGTGTGTTGTGTGTACAGGGAGGCCCGCAGGGTGTGAAGGAAGGGGGCTGTCTGTGTGAGGAAAGAGTGAGTTACACAAGCGGGAGTAAGTCCCCCTCCTTTAGAGAATGGGGGAAGGGCAGGGGACTGGTCTGCTGGGAGGGGGTGAGTTTCCCAAGCACAGCTGGCACTTTGCCTGCCTCCCAAGCCTAAAGCTTTCCCCAGGGTAACTCCCAGTGAGACCGCTCCCACCCAGCCCCACCTTGACTCCCGTTCTGCCCAGGGCTGAGTATCTTCACGGGAAACATGGAGTGGATGTGGAAGTCCAGGGGCCCCATGAAGCCCGAGATGGGCAGCTCCTTATCCGCCTGGATTTGAACCGCAAAGAGGTGCTGACCCTGAGGCTTCGGAATGGCGGAACCCAGTCTGTTACCCTCACTCACCTCTTCCCACTTTGCCGGACACCCCAGTTTGCTTTCTACAATGAAGACCAGGAGTTGCCCTGTCCACTGGGCCCTGGTGAGTGGGTTTCCAAAGGAAAGAGCTGGTGGACAGGGGCTTGCCCCAGGCAGTGCTGGTGCTTTGGGAAGCACACTGTCACTGTCCAGTGGACTCTTGCCTTGGGATGGGGCTTCCTGGGAGAGTGTCCAGGATAAGGATATGGGTGGGAGGGTCCCTGCCCTACCCCTCTTCACTCATCCATCCTCCTCCAGGTGAATGCTATGAACTCCATGTCCATTGTAAGACCAGCTTTGTGGGCTACTTCCCAGCCACCGTGCTCTGGGAGCTGCTGGGACCTGGGGAGTCGGGTTCGGAAGGAGCCGGCACATTCTACATTGCCCGCTTCTTGGCTGCCGTCGCCCACAGCCCCCTGGCTGCACAGCTGAAGCCCATGACTCCCTTCAAGCGGACCCGGATCACTGGAAACCCTGTGGTGACCAATCGGATAGAGGAAGGAGAGAGACCTGACCGGTAACTCCTCGCTCCAACTCAGCCTTTGCTGGGCTCGTATCTCAACCACATAGGCTAGGGCTTTGGGAGGAGCACAGAACTGGGAGCCAGAGCCCCTTTTCCTGCAGGCTCTTCACTCTTCTGGGTCTGAGAGAATTTTTCTGTCAAGGAAGAAAGTTGCAGATGAACTGCAGATCTGAGGACAGAGTGAAAAAAATTTTAGGCATTGTCCCTGTGTGATGGATTATCAGGCAGATCATTGTAGACATCTCTGGGTTTTTTGTTTTGTTTTTTGTTTTTGTTTTGAGATGGAGTCTTGCTCTGTCGCCCAGACTGGAGTGCAGTGGTGTGATCTCAGCTCACTGCAACCTCCGCCTCCTGGGTTCAAGCAATTCTTTCCTGCCTCAGCCTCCTAAGTAACTGGGATTACAGGGATGCACCACCACACCCGGCTAATTTTTGTATTTTTAGTAGAGATGGGGTTTCACCATGTTGGCCAGGCTGGTCTCGAACTCCTGACCTCAAGTGATCCGCCCGTCTCGGCCTCCCAAAGTGCTGGGATTAAAGGCGTGAGCCACTGTGCCCAGCCAACATCTCTGTTTTTTTAAACAGCTTTATTGAGATAATTCACATACCATATGATTCACCCATTTAAATTACAGTTCAGTAATTTTTTTAGTATATTCACAAATATGTGAGACCATCACTACCATTGGTTTTAGAACATTTCATTACCCCAAAAAGCTATCACCCTTTTATCCTCCACCGCTTCATTCAGCCCTAAGAAACTGCTCATCTACTTCCTGTCTCCGTAGATTTCTCTGTGCTGGACACTTCATGTGGATGGAAGCAAAGGATATGTGTAGACATCTCTTTTTGTTTTTTCTAGATGTTCACAAAATACTGAGTTATAAAAGCAAACTAGTTGGGCGCAGTGGCTCATACCTGTAATCCCAGTATTTTGGGAGGCTGAGGCGGGCCGATCACTTGAGGTCAAGAGTTCGAGATCAGCCTGGCCAACATGGTGAAACCCCATTTCTATTAAAAATACAAAAAAATAGGCCGGGCGCGGTGGCTCAAGCCTGTAATCCCAGCACTTTGGGAGGCCGAGACGGGCGGATCACGAGGTCAGGAGATCGAGACCATCCTGGCTAACACAGTGAAACCCCGTCTCTACTAAAAATACAAAAACTTAGCCGGGCGAGGTGGCGGGCGCCTGTAGTCCCAGCTACTCGGGAGGCTGAGGCAGGAGAATGGCGTGAACCCGGGAGGCGGAGCTTGCAGTGAGCTGAGATCCGGCCACTGCACTCCAGCCTGGGTGACAGAGCGAGACTCCGTCTCAAAAAAAAAAAAAAAAAAAAATACAAAAAAATAGCTGGGTGTGGTGGCACATACCTATAGTCCCAGCTACTCTGCTCAGGGGGCTGAGGCAGGAGAATCGCTTGAACCCGGGAAGTGGAGGTTGCAGTGAGCCGAGATCGCGCCATTGCACTCCAGCCTGGGCAACAGAGTGAGACGCCATCTCGAAAAAGAAAAAAAAAGCAAACGATGTAATAGGACCTTCACAGACCATTGTGCTCTTTTTGTTGACTATATAACAGAAATTTACAGGGAAGAAACTCTGGAAGTTAACATTGGTTATTCCTGGATGGTAAGAATGATATTTATTTATTACCTATTACCTGATTTTTTTCTCTAATGAACATGTATTACTTATATAATAAAGGTTTCCAAGTATGGCGCTTTCCAAAAATGAGAATAGTCCAACCTTGGAGCGAGGCTGCCGACTTCCTGTCAGCAGTAGGACTGCAGGAGGGCTTTGTGCATCCACCTGAGAGGGGCGTTCTCAGGGTCTTGGAGGGTGAGGGGTTTTCAGTGTTTTCTTCCCTCAATTCTGCAGCGCAAAGGGCTATGACCTGGAGTTAAGTATGGCGCTGGGGACATACTACCCACCTCCCCGCCTCAGGCAGCTGCTCCCCATGCTTCTTCAGGGAACAAGTATCTTCACTGCCCCTAAGGAGATCGCTGAGATCAAGTAAGTACTACCCCTCTGCACTCCACACTCTCCCCTGTCTTTTCCCTACTGGCTTCTTTGCATTGCCATGGCACGTCTGTCCTCAGCCTCTCGGGCTGTTTTCATTCATTCCCTTGCTGAGCACGCACCATAAACCAAGCACCATTCAAGGTGAACCAGTTAAATGAAGGCCTGGCTCATTTAATTGGGGACAATGAGCATTTTTGTTACAATTTCATGGAGTGATGAGTGCTATGAAGAACTAAACAGGTCAGGTGCAAGTGGCTCATGCCTGTAATCTCAGCACTTTGGGAGGCTGAGCTGCAGGTGGATTATTTAAGCCCAAGAGTTCAAGACCAGCCTGGGGCAACATAGGGAGAGCCTGTCTCTAAAAAAAAAAAAAAAAAAATTTTAATTAGCCAAGTGTGGTGGCACATGTCTGTAGTCCCAGCTACTTGTGAGGCTGAGGTGGGAGAATTCCTTGAGCCCAGGAGGTCGAGAACACAGTGAGTGAGCCAGGATCATGCCACTGCACTCCAGCATGGGTGACAGCAAGATCTTGTCTCTAAAAAAGATAAAAAGAACTACACTGAAACTAAAGCAGGGTTAGGGGATGGGTTGGTGCTGCTTGGCAGAGGGCCAGTCAGTCCTGGCCTGTTTGAGGTGGTGATGTTTGACCAGAGAAGGACATTTGAATGAGGTGAGGGTGGGAGTCATGAGAGGAGGATCAGGGGAGAATGTTCTGGCCATAAGAGCCACCATGCAAATGCAAGTCAGGTGAGGTGGGGGCAGGGGCATCCAAGGAAGCAAGAGCCAAGGCTTCCTTCTTCAGGGCCTCTGACTCTGTATCCACTTCTGTATCCCTCTAGTCTTCTCTGCTTTTTGATGCTTAGTTCCAGAGCTTCGGGTGGGAAAAGTGGATACTCCTGGGCATAGGGGTTGTCTGGCCCATCCCGTTCCTGCCCCCACTCACCCCTCCCAACCATCATTTCCAGGGCCCAGCTGGAGACAACCCTGAAGTGGAGGAACTATGAGGTGAAGCTGCGGCTGCTGCTGCACCTGGAAGAGTTGCAGATGGAGCATGATATCCGGCACTATGACCTGGAGTCAGTGCCCATGACCTGGGACCCCGTGGACCAGAACCCCAGGCTGCTCACGCTGGAGGTCAGGGCTCAGATTGAGTGTGAGGAGGGTGGGCTCACATCAGCCAAGCTAGAGGCTGTGGGCAGAACTATTCCTGACAGCAGGGCAGAACAAGAGAAAGGCTGAAGTGGTTCCCAGGGCTCCGCAAGCAGCAGGGTGGGCATCCTGTGCCTGAAGACGGAGCAGGGGAATGGGGAAGATCTGGGTTCTAGTCCAGGCTTTGCTACCACCTTGGGTAAGTCCCTGGCTTTCTCTGAGCTTTAGTTCCCTTATCTGAAAAGCACAGAGCTGGACTGGATAATTCTTAAAGCAGCTCTTTCTGGCTCTTGGATTTTGAATGTCTGCATATAAGCCCATATTACACACGAGACTGGATTTCTACATACAAGTGCAGGTGAGAATTAGAGGGTGAGTTTGGTCAAGGAAAGATTACTGCAGGAAGTGAGTTTTGAACAAGTTTTTGTTTGTTTTTGTTTTTGTTTTTTTTGAGACAGGGTCTCACCATGGTGCTCAGGCTGGAGTACAATGGCATGATCTTGGCTCACTTAATCCCTGCTCCCGGGCTCAAGTGATCCTCTCACCTCAGCCTTCCGACCGAGTAGCTGGGACCACAGGCATGCCCCACTATGCCCGGCTATTTTTTTTTTTTTTTTTTTTTTTTTTTTTTTTTTGAGACGGAGTCTCGCTCTGCCGCCCAGGCTGGAGTGCAGTGGCCAGATCTCGGCTCACTGCAAGCTCTGCCTCCCGGGTTCACGCCATTCTCCTGCCTCAGCCTCCTGAGTAGCTGGGACTACAGGCGCCCGCCACCTCGCCCGGCTAGTTTTTTGTATTTTTTAGTAGAGATGGGGTTTCACCATGTCAGCCAGGATGGTCTCGATCTCCTGACCTCGTGATCCACCCGTCTCGGCCTCCCAAAGTGCTGGGATTACAGGCTTGAGCCACCGCACCCGGCCAACCCGGCTAATTTTTGTATTTTTTGTAGAGATGGGGTTTTGCCACATTGGCCAGGCTGGTCTCACAACACCCGGACTCAAGTGATCCGCCTGCCGTAGCCTCCCAGAATGCTGGGATTACAGGTGTGAGCCACCATGCCTGGTCCAGTTTTTTGTTTGTTTGTTTGTTTGTTAAATTTTTTTTTTAGCAACCCGATTGACTGATGAACAGGATTTTTTACAGGCAGAGCAGGAACTGAGCTGGCCAAGAGGGCAGCTGCACTGGAGGCTCTGGGTTCCTGGGCTCGGCGTCTCTGTGCAGCTGCGGAAGATTTGTCTTCTTCCTCTTCCCCGGCTCCTGCTGGTATGAAAGGAAAGAGGGATGCAGGGATAGCATAGCTCCCTGAGTCTTAGGTTAGAAGGCCAGTCTCAGTCCTTGTTCCTTAAAGGTCTGGAGAACCTGGGGGCTGGGCCCTCCAGCGTCCATCCCTGGGACAGAAGCTTGCTTGTGTTCACACCCCATAGGTTCCTGGGGTGACCGAGAGCCGCCCCTCAGTGCTGCGGGGCGACCACCTGTTTGCCCTTTTGTCCTCGGAGACACACCAGGAGGACCCCGTCACATATAAGGGCTTTGTGCACAAGGTGGAATTGGACCGTGTCAAGCTAAGCTTTTCCATGAGGTGGGTGCTGGGGGAACCCGGAGCTGCTGGAAGGGTCTGCAGACTTCTGACCCCAGGGGAGGAGGAATGTTTCTCCCTGAGATAAATGAGGCCCCAGGGGCAGAACAGGAGACTTTTCCTCAGCGGTACCCTGAGATGCTACGGCAGCTTCCTCTTCTAGAGAGCTTCCGTCAAGGTCTTGGAAAGAGGGGTTGAGACTGCGGTTGGTGGAGAAGGTTCTGGCCCATTATTGCCTACTCCCCTGCCCCAACAAACTCTTCCCCCCTCTCTCTGCCCAAAGCCTCCTGAGCCGCTTTGTGGATGGGCTGACCTTCAAGGTGAACTTTACCTTCAACCGCCAGCCCCTGCGAGTCCAGCACCGTGCCCTGGAGCTGACGGGGCGCTGGCTGCTGTGGCCCATGCTCTTTCCTGTGGCACCTCGGGACATCCCGCTGCTGCCCTCAGATGTGAAACTCAAGTGAGACTGTGGGCAGGGAGCCTCTGGAACCACTCGGAGTGTGGGCACAGGGGATGGAGTCAGGGAGGCCTCTGGGTCACCAGATGACTTCAAGTTCACATTCCTGGTCCCTCTGCCAGGCTGTATGACCGGAGTCTGGAGTCAAACCCAGAGCAGCTGCAGGCCATGAGGCACATTGTCATGGGCACCACCCGTCCAGCCCCCTACATCATCTTTGGGCCTCCAGGCACCGGCAAGACCGTCACGTTAGTGGAGGCCATTAAGCAGGTGGGGTCTGAGCACAAACCTGGGGCCTGCACTCTGACTCCCCCAGCATCAAGCACTTGTCCTCAGATTCTAGTTCCTTCCCACTCCCGAAATGCTCCTGCGTCTGAGCAGCCATCAGAAAGAGAGGTAGGGGCCAGGTGCAGTGGCTCATGCCTGTAATCTCAGCACTTGGGGAGGCCTAGCCTAAGGAGTTTGAGAGCAGCCTGAACAATATTGCAAGACCCTGTCTCTATGAAAAAATATAAAAAATAGCTGGCCATTTGAGGCTGCAGTGCACCGTGATCATGCCACTGTACTCCATCCTGGGTGACAGAGTGAGACTCTGTCTCAAAAAACAGGGTGGGGATTGGGGAAGTAGGGAGTTAGGGTAAATGTGGCTGTGGAACACTGTTGTACGGGTAGGGCACGGCATGACCCTTGGAGTCACCATTCACATTTCAGTCATCGTAGACTTGCGCTGCCCCAGACCGAGTACGGCTGCGTCTCAGCAACCTGCCTCCCACACTGTGCTTATCTGCATCTCAGGTGGTGAAGCACTTGCCCAAAGCCCACATCCTAGCCTGCGCTCCATCCAACTCAGGGGCTGACCTCCTCTGTCAAAGGCTCCGGGTCCACCTTCCCAGCTCCATCTACCGCCTCCTGGCCCCCAGCAGGGACATCCGCATGGTACCTGAGGACATCAAGGTACTAGGGAAGTGCAGAGGGCCAAAGAATGGCAAATGCCGGGGAGACTCTCAGGGCAGACACTCAGGCAAGGAAGCTAGGAGACCTGGATTCTGATACTTGCTATGTGACCAGGCAGGACCCCTCTCTGGGCCTCAGTTTGTAAGTGAGGGGGGTGGATAAAACGTTTGGGGGACTGGGCGCAGTGGCTTACACTTGTAATCCCAGCACTTTGGGGGGTGAGGCACGTGGATTACCTGAGGTCAGGAGATTGAGACTATCCTGGCTAACATGGTGACACCCTGTCTCTACTAAAAATACAAAAAATTAGTAGGGCGTGGTGGCAGACACCTGTAGTCCCAGCTACTCGGGAGGCTGAGGCAGGAGAATGGTATGAACCCAGGAGGGGGAGCTTGCAGTGAGTCGAGATCGCACCGCTGCACTCCAACCTGGGCGACAGAGCAAGACTCCGTCTCAAAAATAAAAATTATGATAATAATAATAAAAACAATTATTTGGGGGACCTACAACCAGAATCACGGTGGGAATGAGTGGAGCCAAGCTGATTCCTCTGGTCCCTTCACAATCCACAGCCCTGCTGCAACTGGGACGCAAAGAAGGGGGAGTATGTATTTCCCGCCAAGAAGAAGCTGCAGGAATACCGGGTCTTAATTACCACCCTCATCACTGCTGGCAGGTGGGGAGTGTGTGTGGGTGTGTCTCTGAATCGTAAGTGTAATCAAAGGGGTAACGGGCTGGGGAAATGGGGAAGAATGGTTTCTGGGGCTGGGTGCGGGGGTGGTGAGGAGCCAGCCTGGGAAAGCATTCAGGTTTGGTAGTTGGGTGCCTGGATATGACCCCTGCCTGGCCTGACACCTCCCAGGTTGGTCTCGGCCCAGTTTCCCATTGATCACTTCACACACATCTTCATCGATGAGGCTGGCCACTGCATGGAGCCTGAGAGTCTGGTAGCTATAGCAGGTGAGGGACTCAGGTGGGGCTGCAGGTATATACCCTGTGTGGGTCAGAGAGGTTGCACCACTTACCTTTCTCCCCACACCTCTTCTGCTTCCCAGGGCTGATGGAAGTAAAGGAAACAGGCGATCCAGGAGGGCAGCTGGTGCTGGCAGGAGACCCTCGGCAGCTGGGGCCTGTGCTGCGTTCCCCACTGACCCAGAAGCATGGGCTGGGATACTCACTGCTGGAGCGGCTGCTCACCTACAACTCCCTGTACAAGAAGGGCCCTGAAGGCTATGACCCCCAGTTCATAACCAAGCTGCTCCGCAACTACAGGTATTCCCACGCCCTTGCCTCCCCTGCCATATCCTGTGCCTTCACATCCTGTGTGCAGCCCCTGCTGGAGAGTCTGGCTTGCAGTCCTGTTGCTCAGAGGTTGTGTGATACAGAAAGACTAAACCGGAAGGTAGGAGGTTTTTCTAGCCCCAGCACTGCTGCTTGTTGTCTGTGTGACTTAGCCAGTGGTTTCACACGACAGCAGTCAGCTTATCTGCATCTTAGCGGGTGGGCAGTGGTTCCTAGAGGCTCGGGTGTGTCTGGTACCAATCCCAGATGAAGTTTTCAGGCAATCCAAGGAGAAATAAGAAAAACAGGGAGGAAGCCAGGCACAGTGACTCATGGCTGTAATCCCAGCACTTTGGGAGGCCAAGGTAGGTCAGGCTCCCACCCCTGATCACTTGAGGTCAGGAGTTTGAGACCAGCCTGGCCAACATGGTGAAACCCCATGTCTACTAAAAATACAAAAATTAGCCAGGCATAGTGACGGGCACCTGTAATTCCAGCTACTTGGGAGGCTGAGGCAGGATAATCGCTTGTACCTGGGAGGTGGAGGTTGCAGTGAGCTGAGATCTCGTTACTGCACTCTAGCCTGGGTGACAGAGCGAGACTCCATCTCAAAAAAGAAAGAAAGAAAGAAAAATAGGGAAGATACAGTTTTTTCATAAACCTATTGTTATTCAAATTAAAGAGCTGTATACTTTTAGTGAATGAGTTAAGCCATCTAAAATGCTTAGATGAGTTTTATGCTATCACTAAGAGCTCAATAAATGTTAGCTATTGTGTCATCACTACTTATATTTTTGGATTTAACACACTGTCTCATCAAATAACATGATAGTCAAGGATAATTTGGTTTCGTACTGTCCTTGGTAAATTTGAAACCTGAAAATGGGCCCCTAATTTTTTAGTTTTAAATGTCATGGGTCTGTGGAGTCCCTGGACTAGATGCTCTCTGGACCAGAAAGCAGGACTCTGGTTCTGCTTTCTGTGGTTTACAGTGCCTGGCAGCAGATACTATGGATGAGTGTCCTGCTATCCAGGGAGCCAGGGGGGCAGCAGGCTAATGTGTGGGGGCCCAGAGTGGGTAGAGCGGAGCCCCTGTGGGGCAGAGGGAATCTGACCTTCGGTCTTGCTCTTCCTCCTCCGGCCTCCCAGGTCTCATCCCACCATCCTGGACATTCCTAACCAGCTCTATTATGAAGGGGAGCTGCAGGCCTGTGCTGATGTCGTGGATCGAGAACGCTTCTGCCGCTGGGCAGGCCTGCCTCGACAGGTGAGGCTAAGCAGGGCAGGGGCACAGGCTCCCACCCCTGTACCCTGACTTCCCTCCCACTGAAGGTGCAGCCCCTCCCTTTGTCACCTTGGCCTGGGATCTCTTACTCTCTGGAAGGGTTTGGGAAGGGAGGAAATTGAGGGAGGGTGGTCTGGCTGAGGGTTTCCCTTTGACCCCATGTCCAGGGCTTTCCCATCATCTTTCACGGCGTAATGGGCAAAGATGAGCGTGAGGGCAACAGCCCATCCTTCTTCAACCCTGAAGAGGCTGCCACAGTGACTTCTTACCTGAAGCTGCTCCTGGCCCCCTCCTCCAAGAAGGGCAAAGCCCGCCTGAGCCCCCGAAGCGTGGGCGTCATCTCCCCGTACCGGAAACAGGTCAGGTCCTCAGTTACCAGCAAGGGTGGGGCCCCTCCCCCAGATGGTACCTCCTTAATATCCAGACCACTAGGCAGAGGCTTCAGGAGCTTAGGCCTCTGCTGGCTCTGTATCTCAGAAGAGCACCGAGGTCAGCTGTCCCCTCCCTTTGTTCCCCAGCTCTCTGGCCTCCTGCCAGGCTCCCTCGTGCATGAGGTTAATGGCAGGAGAGAAAGGCACCTGTCCCCCTCCTTCCAGGTGGAGAAAATCCGTTACTGCATCACCAAACTTGACAGGGAGCTTCGAGGACTGGATGACATCAAGGACTTGAAGGTGACACGCTGTTCCACACTCACTCCCTCCCCTCCGTGTGCTCCCACTTGCCCACTTCCAAAGACTTTCTCAAGCTTCCACTCCAGTCCAGCCCACATCCCCGTCCCACCCCTGCTGCCTTGAATAGAGCTGGAGCTCTCCCCAAGCCTCTCACTCCTGGAGATTCCAACTTAATGGTCTGGGATGGGATCAGGAAGCCTGGATGTTTAACAAGCACCTCCTGTCATTCTTAGACTCAGGCAGGTTTGAGGCCTCTGCCCTACGGATAAAGTCCAAATTCCGTGGCCTGTCATGTGATGCTCCCACCCCCACCCCCAGTAGCCTCTGTAAGGTTGTGGTCTCAACACTGGCTGCAGATAACAATCACCTGGAAAGCTTTTAATACCCCCGTGCCAGGGCCCCGCCCACCAGCTCATACAGCTATGGGGCAGAGCCAGGGCACTGGTAGTTTTTATAGCTTCTCAGGTGATTCCGATGTGCAGCCAGGGTTGAAAACACTGCTCTAAGACTTACAGGCCTCTCTCTCGGAAATTCTGATGGGGGGGTCTGGGTTAGGGCCCAGGGTTGTATATTCTTAACAGATACTTGGTGATTATTTTCCGGAAAGTGTGAAAGTCACTGCTCTGAGTTCCAGTGTGCTTTGCAATGCTGTTTTCTTTCCTTAGAACACTTTGCAGGCCCCACCCCTCAACAGGATTCACCCTTCAGGTTTCAGCTTCCATTGCCTACCTCCTGTCCCCTTTCCCTGGGCCGTGTCGCAGCACTCACTTGTTCACTCCACTGGTCTACAATTGCCCAGTGACCTCTCTGTACCCTCCTTGGATGGCAGGCTTGCTGGGGTAGGGCACCCCTTTGACACGCCTGGCTGGTCTCAGGCCCTGCCTCTTTCCCCGATAGGTGGGTTCAGTGGAAGAATTCCAAGGCCAAGAACGAAGCGTCATCCTCATCTCCACTGTGCGAAGCAGCCAGAGTTTTGTGCAGCTGGATCTGGACTTTAATCTGGGTTTCCTTAAGAACCCCAAGGTTTGAGGGCTGGTCGGGGTGGCAGGAATTCTTCCATCTTGGGGCCCTTCCCTCCCATGACCACACTTCTTCCTTCCAGAGGTTCAATGTAGCTGTGACCCGGGCCAAGGCCCTGCTCATCGTCGTGGGGAACCCCCTTCTCCTGGGCCATGATCCCGACTGGAAAGTGTGAGCATTCCCACCCCATTCTCCCTCTTGGTGGCCACAGCCCCTGCCTAAGGCAGGTGGATCTTTTTTAAGCGCTTGCTTATCGCTCAGTTAATCCTCAGATGTGTCCATTTTCACAGCACCCCTATTATATTTACAAGTTAAATGACATCCAGAGGTTGAGCAAGTACAGCTCAGATGTGACAGGACCGTGGCTTAGCCTCCAGTCTCTGCTGGCACTCCTCTGTACCCCACAGATTCCTGGAGTTCTGTAAAGAAAACGGAGGGTATACCGGGTGTCCCTTCCCTGCCAAACTGGACCTGCAACAGGGACAGAATTTACTGCAAGGTCTGAGCAAGCTCAGCCCCTCTACCTCAGGTATGGCTGGGCCAGGGTGGGCCAGGTTGGGGACAGTGCCAGAGGAGGTGGTAAGGAAGACAAAGTGTACTTTATTTCTTTCCAGGGTCCCATGGTCATGACTGCCTCCCCCAGGAGCAGGAGGGTGAAGGGGGCCTGTCTCTGCAAGTGGAGCCAGAGTGGAGGAATGAGCTCTGAAGACACAGCACCCAGCCTTCTCGCACCAGCCAAGCCTTAACTGCCTGCCTGACCCTGAACCAGAACCCAGCTGAGCTGCCCCTTCAAGGGACAGGAAGGCTGGGGGAGGGAGTTTACAACCCAAGCCATTCCACCCCCTCCCCTGCTGGGGAGAATGACACATCAAGCTGCTAACAATTGGGGGAAGGGGGAGGAAGAAAACTCTGAAAACAAAATCTTGTTCTATGCAAAAGCCTTGATAATGTCTCCTCTGCCTGGCCCCAGCTTCCTGAGCCCCCAAGTTGACCCAGTAGGGAAGGGTGGGACTTTCAGCCCTGCTCTGGGACACACCCCCTCCCAGCTGGAGAGGAAACCCAGTGGGAGGTGGCAGGGAAGCCACCCACAGGTTTCTAAGTTTAGCCCCCTGCTACAGACCACTCCCTTCACCCGCCTCCTTGGCCCAGAGCCAGGCATGACCTCATCCTTTGCTCTAAGACTCCACCCTGCCGGCCGCTGGCCTGCCTTGTAGACAGGGGGCCAGGCTGGCAAGCAACTTGGACATGAAAAGAGATGGGACACTAAGCACCCAGAGGGAAAGACCAGAAGCTGCCACACACGTTGGAGCCTGTAGCCTTTATTCATGCCCCCCTGACCAAATGCAGTGAGAGACAAGGCCCCTGCCAAAAACAACTCCAGGGGCCTGGGACTCTGGGTCCCCTACTTTCCTGTGAGCCAGAAGTGTATAAAGTGCTGGTGTGTGACCATCCTTTGGGAAAGGTCAAAGGGGCAAGAGCCCCAGGGGCCCCGAGGAAGGGCAGGGCATAGGCCTGGTTCCCAGAGCACTGGGAGGGAGGGCCCGCACCACCCCACCACCTCAGGGCTAGGAAACCTCAATGCAGTCCTGGGCAGGAGGGAACGGAAAAGGGGAGCCTTCAGCATGGAGCCCTAAGGAGGCTGGGGTTGTAGGGGGATAATTTCTGTACCCCTGTTGAAGGGAGGGGGCATGTTTGGAAAGGCCTTGGGGATCTCAGATAATGGGACAGCCCCTCCGGCGCTTGTTCTTGCGGACCTGGAGGCCAGCCCGAGTGGCCATCTCAAACACCTCCCGCACTCCCTCCTTGGTCTTGGCTGAGCACTCAAGGTAGCCAAAGGCGCTGATCCGGTTCGCCATGTCCCGGCCTTCCTCAGACCTAACGGGCTCCTGAGAAGACAGAAGATGAGGGGTCAAAGGAAGCTGGTGACTACATGAACCTCTCCTGCCTCACCCATAAGTGTAGCAGCTGGAACAAATGCCGCCTCCTCCAGTCCTGACCCAAAAAAAGCACCCAGGCCCCAGCTACCCTGGGCAGCTTCTGGGCCAGGGATCCAAAAATCCCTCCGGTCCCTCCCTCCATTCCCATTCAGCCCCACCTCCTCCCACACACAGCCCCCAGTTCTCTTGTCTGAATGAGCGCCTCCCACCTCCTGACTGCTCTGCCTCCATCCTCACTCTTCCAGTCAGAATTATTTTTCTAACACACAGACCTAACATCTCCCCACTTTGAAACTTTGCCTTAATTATCTGCATTTCTTACCCTGACAGCTTTCTCTAATGAACTCTAGTGCTCTGGCTAGAGAGCCACTTAGGTCCCTGAATAAGCCAGCTCTCTCATCCCTTCTTCCAGCCATTTACACAATGCCTGCCCTCGTTCCCACATCCACATCACCCTACACCTCCCCCAGGGGCACTGTGATGGCACAGCCTGGGTACCCGAACATAAGCTGTCTCCCCGAGGGCAGATTTTCTTAATCATCTTAATAGTCCCAATTCTAAACAGAATGGACAATTAACTGGAATAAATAAAAATGCCAAGTGACTTTGGACAAGTCACTTCATTCTCTGATGCCTCATCAGACACAACCCTACGGGTCCTCCCTCACCAGGAGATATTACCATCTCCCCTAACACATGGCAGTAGCTGGAAAGAAGCTCCCTTTGCCCGTCTGCAACCCCTCAGAGGGTGCCTTCTTCCCCAGGGGCTCCAGCCTGGCAGCCGCACCCACCTGCTTCATCTTGGCCAGCTCTCTCCTGGTGTGCTCATCTTGCCTCAGGTCCTTCTTATTCCCCACCAGGATGATGGGCACGTTGGGGCAGAAGTGCTTCACCTCTGGGGTCCACTTCTCAGGAATGTTTTCTGTGCAGACATGCCCCAACAGGTGTCGGTGCCTCCACTTAAGCTAGAAAGCTCCCCTGGGGGGCCCTCATCTTCCCACAGCAGAATCTTAGAAGCCATTCAGCATGATGGTCCCTTTCACAGCTCAAAACCTCAAGAGCAGTATGCCTTCAGAGGGCCAGTTACCACAGTAAAGGAGACCAGCAGGGCCTGAGTGCTCCCCTGCATCCCCACCCCCCATCTCTGAAGATGACTGAAGACAGGCCAAGGCACGACACCTCTGGCTGATTCCGAGGGGTTCTCAGTCCCCTCCCTCCAATCTCCTCACCCAGGCTGTCGGGGCTGTCGATGGAGAAGCACATGAGAATGACGTCAGTGTCCGGGTAGGAGAGAGGCCGCAGTCGATCATAGTCTTCCTGCCCTGCTGTGTCCCACAGAGCCAGCTCCACCTGACACACAAGGCCAGTGAGTAGCTGGCCTGAGGGCCCCAACCCTGCCACCCAAAGGTCCTCTGAAACCACTGTTCTTTGGGCTCACTGAACTTCTTTATTGAGTACCTGCTATGTGCCAGGCATTGTATTAATCACTGTCCCACAACATAAATTAGGTCAGTTTGTTAAAGAAAGCTAAGACACGTGTTTGACCCTTGAGTTGCCACTGTGAGCACCATTATTTTGGTTAATTCTCACGACAACCCTTTGAGGGAGGTCTTACCATCATCCCCATTTTGCAGGTGGGGGAGCTTAAACCCAGAGGCAAAGGGACTCGGCCCAGGTTACAGAGCCAGTCTGTGGGAGAACCAGAAAGTATATCCAGGTTTTTTAAGACTGCAGATATACTTCCTAACTTTTACTGGTTCCAGCAGGGAGAATGACACAAGGACAGGGGTAGGAGTGGGGAAGGACATACTAGGTCATTCAGTGACTGGGGGCGGGGATCAGGGTCGGGTGGGAAGGGCATCTCTGCCTTCACCTGCTTGCCGTCCACCTCAATATCCGCAATATAGTTCTCAAAGACAGTAGGGACGTAGACCTCCGGAAACTGATCCTTGCTGAAGACGATGAGGAGGCAGGTCTTCCCACAGGCACCATCCCCAACGATCACCAGCTTCTTTCGGATTGCAGCCATGGTGGGGCTGCCAGGAAAGAGGTATTGAGGATTTGAGGAAAAGCCATTAAAGTCCAAAAACACTTCTCTAGGGCCCTCAAACCTTCCTGGAAACCGAGGCCTCTAGCAAAGGGACAGGGGGCTTGCTCAGGCATCTTCTGGCCAAACACCAATTGTGCAACAACAGAGCTCGAAATTCCTAATCTCTGGGTCAGGGATAGGTCTCCCTCGATGGGTTAGAATACAGTGGTGGGAGGTGGATGATGACCCCACTTGGGAGCTGGAAAACATGAGTTTCAGTCTAATCCACTTGCCAACTTGGGGACTCCAGGTAGCTAAAGAGCTGCTCAGGGATGCGGGACGTCCAGGGAGCAAGCTTCTATCTACTTCACACATCAGGGTTTCAAGTCAGACTTCATTGGTTACCAGGATTTTGATGCATTTACAGTTTAATAATCTCTAAGGTCCAATCTAGAACAGATTGTCCCTCAGCACAAGTCATACCTGTCCAGTCACAAATAAGGAGTCCCTCTCTAGGACCAGAGTAGCAGAACCAGTTACCAGGTGGTAGGTGGGTAAAGGAAGAATAGTTACAGAGTCCCTAGGTGCCAGGCACTCTGTCGGGCATTTTGGCAGGAATTATCTCCTTTGGTCCCCAGATGCCTGGGAGGTAGATGGTGTACTTTCCATTTTGACAAACTAGGAAACTAAGGCTCAATGAGGTTAAGACAGATTCAGAGCTGTGGCTTATAAGCGGCAGGGATAGCATCCATAGCAGGACTGTGTGACTCAAAGCCGTGCCTCTTCGACATGTCACCTCAGCGGTAGGAAGGAGAGCAGAAGCAGGGAAACCCAGAGGACAGGGGCAGCAGCCAGCCAGCTTCCCTGGTCCACCCCACCCGGTCCCCAAAGCCCCAAGTCATACAAAGGAGGCTCAGTCCCAGCAGTGCCCACAGCTCGAGTTTGGGCAGGCTGCCTTCCTCCCCCCTTCCTCCTGGGCCTGCCAGCAACACTGGGTCACTCAGCCCCTGGCAGGGGACAATGACCACACTGTAGGGAGCCACACATCCACCACAGCACAGTGACTGAGAAGAATCCACCAGGGAATCACCTCCACCCACTCTGGAACAGTCCCTTCCTCCCTTGGTCCAGCTCACCCACAGGCCCTGCCCACCCCTCCCTGTGACTCAGGGCAAGGAGTCAGCTTCCCGGGCTTCCAAGTGTCCCCCACCCCCAGCACACACGGCGAGCATCTGCACAGTTCATCACACCTTCGCAGCTTCCCTCACTTCCTCCTTCCCTGGGGAGGGGAACCGACCTCCAGCCGGCTGAAGTTCCCAGGCTGCAGGAAGAGAGGGCGGGCTCTGGAGCTGAGATGAAGTCAAGGCTGTTGGGAAGGGGGAGGGGGCTAGAGTCTGGGTTGGGAGGAGTCCCAAAAGAAGAGACAAATGAGGGCCAGTCCCAGCACCAACCAGGCAGGGAGCAGTTAAGAAAGCGACGGTAACCTGATCTCGGCTTCAAACCTAGCTTTTTCTCTCAGTCCCACATCCTGTCAAACTGGGCTGACTGAAGGCCTCTACTCCCCACACCCCGCCACCACCTCACACTGCCCTTTAGGAAACGAATCCTCCAGCCCCAGGCCTGTTCCCTTCAACAGCAGATCCTAGGTGGCCCTTCCCTTGCCTCCACACACATTCACAAAACTGTCAGTTTTGTGGACGTGAGTCAGAGAATTTACAGGAGTTCAAAGTACACAGCCACACTCTTCCCACCAGAAAATGGACTCTCTCTGATTCCCCAGAAGACAAGCAAGAAGGCTTTCACCCTGCCGGCAGATAGCCTCCAGAAATGGAAACCACCCTCCAAAAAGAGGGTTCCTTGGGAATTCTATCCAGGTGACTGACGCTAGGATTTCTTCCAACTCCTCCACCCACTCCATTAGTTCACCTTGCCCTGTTTTGTAAAGATGGGCTGGGGTAGCCCCAACCTGGGGTGGGCAGTGTTGATGGAGGGCAATCACTACTGGGGTGAAAGCCAGTCACTTAGGCATGAGTATGTCACTGCTGTCCCCCCAGCAGGGTAATTCAGATGGCACCAGAGTGGTAGGAGGCAGAGGACAGAAGCCCGGGGTTGAGGCATGCGTTAAGGGACCTGGAGCCTCCAGCTCAATTAGAAGACCTTCCCTCCAGGCTATGGTTGGGCCGGAACAGCAGGCAGCCCAGGCCAGGCCAGGACACTAGGCCCAAGGCCAAGATGGCATGGATAACTCCCTATGGGAGGCAGCCCCAGAGGGACTGTCCCACTGACCCCTTAAGAGGGGCAACTGAGCCCCACACAGGTCCTGGAATGGAGCCTGGAACTTCTGGGGCCTTCCCCAAGACAAGACAGTGTGGATACACCAGATCTCTCTCCAACCGCTCTCTTGAATTCCCAGATGATCCAGAGCGGCCGGTTGACTTTGCTGACCCACCCTACACCTAGGGAAGGAATCCGTTCTGGAGATACCAGGAGATACCTATTCTCAACTTTAAAACCAGAGTGAGGGTGGGACTCGGCCTCAGGATCCCAGCCCCAAACCCCAGGATACTCTTTGTTGGTTCGAGTATGAAGAAGGAGAAGGATTCTCATTCTCATTTTCTCTCTGTCTAAACACACACACACACACACACACACACACACACCCACACCCACACCCACACACACACACACACACACCCCCCCCACAGAGTTGGATCCTTCCCCATCTCCCTTATCCTCAACACAAGCGGGCTCCAGGAACCGTCTAGGGCGGCGTCCAGACCCTGCCGAACAGTGGCAGGTCCCAATGGTCACATCCCGCCCCTATTCCCGCCATGCCTCCCTCCTGGCCTGGAGGAATTCCCACCCCATCCCACTCTAGGTCCCCTGCGGCCGCCCGCCCTGGGGGCTGGAGCGTCTGAGTTGAGGCTCCCTCGCCCCTCACCCGGCGGGGCAGGTTCCAGGAAGCTGGAAGGAGAGGGGAAGGGGCTCCGACTCGGACCTCAGGAGGCGAGAGCCCCTGCCAGCAAGTCCGGGCCCCCTCGCTGCAGCCCGGGGAGGTGCCGACGCGGCCGACCCCCGCCCAGCCCGGATGCCGACTCCGCAGGGAGGGAACGGGGTCCAAGCCCAGGCCGAAGCCCCCTCCCTGCACGGGCCTCGATCTCCAGCCCAGAGAGGAAGGCAAAGTGCTCTCCCGGGGACGAGTTCCCAAGACGCCCCGCTGCCCGCAGCCCCGGCCCAGGGTACCTTCGGTTCCGCCGCCTCCAGCTGCGCGGCCGGTGCCTGAGGCTCAGACTGACCCCAGGGCCCCGCCCCGCCCTCCTCCAGCTCCGCGGCGGGGAGGGCGGGCCCGGCAGGGGGAGGGTCGGCTGGGGGCGGCCCTTGGCTCGGCCCGCCCCGGCCCCGCGCAGGGCGGCCGCTGCTTCCCTGGTCCGCAGGCCTGGGGCCGGGGGCGTCCACTCCGCCAGGTAGGGGAGGGCCACGGGGTTATTCCGGGACTGCGGAGGAGCCGGGCGAGCGGGGCCAGCACTACCTGAGTGAACTCACTCTGCCCAACCTTCCAGCCCCTAGGGGAGGACCGGCGTCGGGAAAGTTAAGAGTGCTCGGGGTGGGGTCAGGAAGGGCCGCTGCTGCCCTCCTGTGGCCAAGCAGCCACCCGCTCTTGCTGCACCTGGGACCTCTCCGGAGGCGGGACTGGGAAAGGGCAGCCCCCGGCACGTCCCAGGGCCCGGCGTGGGTGTGTTGGTTGGGGGAGATGTCCACTCTCTTGTTCCTAGGATCGTACAGCCCAACGTCATCCCCCAAACTTGAAGACCTCTCAGAGCCGTTCAGACCCAGACCAGCGTTCCTCCTCAAAATTCGCTTTCCTCCCTGGGCCTGGAATTTCCAGGAGTCCAATTCCTACCTACTCCTCAAAGGGTGCTCCTAGAAATGCTTCCGGATCCCAGCTGGGAATTCTGTTCCCACTTCTAGTTCTGACTTGGTGTATAGGATACTTACCTACACGCGTATCTCCTTTTCCTGTAAGGAAGCTGAGGAGGTGGGAGTAGAATGAGGACGTCCACCAACATTTCATTGGCTTGTGCTTGGGACACTACACAGCTTAACCCTTTCAATATTCATCACAGATCTTTGGGGAAAATATACCCATCCCTTTTTGCCCATAGGGAAGCTGAGGCTCAGAGAAATCAAGTGGCTTACACAAATGTTTTTGACTTGTGACAGCAAGAATTCACACAGCCGGGCCTGTCTGGCTCCAAACTGGTGGTCTGGCCCTGCTACTTCCCAGGCTCCTCCAGCCTGTCCCTTCCCCCGTTGTCTAGCACAGTGAGTGGCACGTAATAGGTTGCCAACAAATATTTGATGAATGAATGAATGTTAGGAGTCATACAGACTTTATCTGAAGTGCAATCCAGACATTTGACAAATGTGAAAACTGAGGTCCGCAGCAGTTTGGCCCCAGGCCTCTTAACTGGCTCAGTAAACATTTCTTGAGGGTGAACTGAGAGCTATGTTTGGAAGATCCATTTCTGCCTTCAAACAACTTAAGAGTCTAAATGAGGAATGCAGACAATTTCAAGATGGCTAACATTTATTGAATCCATATTACATGGACCTGGGTCCACATACATTAACTACAAAAATCTCATTAGGTAGCTATCTTCATTCTACTGAGAAGCAAATTGAGGTTCAGAGAGGTTACAAAGCTAGTGCTGGGTCTGACACTAGAACCCAAACAACTGAACTCTAGAGCCCCTGTTCTTAATTGCTACTCCCTACTGACTCCTAATGTAGACAGTTATAATACAGGAGGTCATTGCTGTAGTGTGGGCCTGTGTGGCTGTGGGATACTCAGTCCTGAACAGCAGGTGAAGTTTTCAAGATAAGGTGATGTGTAGATTTCTTTAATTAAAAAATTTTAATTTTTTCTTTTTTTTTTTTTTTGAGACGGAGTCTCGCTCTGTCGCCCAGGCTGGAGTGCAGTGGCCGGATCTCAGCTCGCTGCAAGCTCCGCCTTCCGGGTTTACGCCATTCTCCTGCCTCAGCCTCCCAAGTAGCTGGGACTACAGGTGCCCGCCACCTTGCCCGGCTAGTTTTTTGTATTTTTTAGTAGAGACGGGGTTTCACTATGTTAGCCAGGATGGTCTCGATCTCCTGACCTCGTGATCCGCCCGTCTCGGCCTCCCAAAGTGCTGGGATTAAAGGCTTGAGCCACCGCGCCCGGCCTTTTTTTTTTTTTTTTTTTGAGACAAGATCTCTGTTGTCCAAGTGTGCAGGGCAAAATCTCAGCTCACTGCAGCCTCAACTTTCTGGGCTCAAGTGATTCTCCCACTTCAGCTTCCCCAGTAGCTGGGACTAGAGGCGTGTACCACCACACCTAATTTTTGTATTTTTTGTACAGATGGGGTCTTGCTATATTGCCCAGGCTGGTGACAGGCCTTTTCTAATTATTTTGCTCATCTTTATTTTTGCTTCCCTTAGCTTACTTTGGGTTTAATTTGCTGTTCTTTTTCTAGCCTCTTAAGGTGGAAACAGATCACTGATTTGAGATCTTTATTCTTTTCTACTATAAGCAATACTCTTAATTTCCTTGGATGCTTAACTGCTTCCCACAGGCACTCACCACTACATTCAGCTATTTTTTTTATTTTTCTGTAGAGATGGGGTCTCACTATTGCCCAGGGTGGTCTTAAACTCCTGGGCTTAAGCAGTCCTCTCACCTCTGCCTCCCAAAGTGTTGGGATTACAGGTGTGAACCACCATGCCCGGCAGTAGATGTTGGATAAGTTGGAGCTACTAAAAGCCCACAGTTATGCAAACCCCAGGAAGGTGGTGGTGGTGGTGAAAAATGAGGCTGGAGAAGGAAGCAGTGGCTGGATCATGAAGGTCCTTATATGCCATGCACAGGAGTTGAGTGTTGATTTTGTTCTAGGCGCAGTAAGGAGCCACTAAATGTAGGAGGCCAATATAGTAAAAGGTGGTGGTGACTGAAGGCAGAGAGAGGTGGAGACAAGTAGAGAAATATTTTTAAAGGTCTATAGTCAACAATACTTAGTGATCAATTACCTTGATGGGAAAGAAATGAAAGCAAAGGGTGACCAACTCCAGGATTTCTAACTGGAGCAGCAGAGCTGGTGCACATTGAGGGGATATACCAGGAGAAGGAACATGTTATGGAGGGCAGTGGTGAATTTAGTTTGAGGTATTTGAATTGAAGTGCCAGCGGGCTGTCCAGGAGATGACTGGAATGTGTGGATCTAAAGCTCAGGAAGGGTCTGGGCAGATGGGTGAAGCCACAGAAGTGGCCAGTGACACTCACAGCAAATGCGTGGAGTGGAAAGAGTGGCGGGCGGAATAAAGAACCTGGGGAATACCACATTTCTAGAACTGTTCTGGTGCTCTTTCCACCACCCCACAGAGCTTTCTTCTTATCTTTCAGTTTCTAGTCAAAGCAAATAAAGACACACACCTTTATCCATCTGGTTTATTTGCCAATAGCTATAATTTTGGATATAGCGGGCATCCCTTCTTCAGTTAAGCTGCCACTAAAGAAGGGTCAGGGAGACAACTTCAGAATTTGGGCTGTGAGAAGAGTAAGTATGGAGAGGCTGGGATGGTGGTGGGAGGGATGATGTTCAGCCCCTCAGGAGTAACTGCCTGGCCCTCCCAGGGGGATGACGAAGACAGAGATGTCATCCCCGGAACCCAGCTTGTTGTTGGGGAGACGCCAGCCACGGTCCCGGGGGGTACCCCGGGCCCCCAGGACCAGAGCTTGGGCCAGAGCTGTATACCTGCCAGAAGCACACATGCACATTCATGTACCAACATGTATGTGGGAAGACAGATACACAGGCCCACATGTGGGGTCCCAAGCATTGCTTCCCTTTGACCCTTCCTTCACCAGTGCCATCCCCTTACCACCATGCCATGCAGCCCCTACCTGCTATGGTCATTGGGCTCATAGGCCGACAGCACCCTGTCCACAGTGGCAGCCACCTCATAGTCAGTAGTGACATCCCACAGGCCATCTGTTCCCAGGACTAGTACATCATCTGGGCAATGCTCATATTGCGTCAGGTCATATACTCGTACCTGGTGGGAGAAAAGGGCGGAGAGGATTGAGGTGTGGGGTTTGCTGGACAGGGAGCCTGGGGATAAAGGGACTGCAGATGAAAGCTGGCCTGAGACCCCCAGAGAAGGCAAGAGGTGGTTTAAGGGGGACCACCGTATGGCTCACCTCAGGGAAGCAGGAGAGAAAAGGCTTGATGGGCAGGGTGGAACTGCAGACCTTAAGATTGTGGTCTCCCAAGCCTCGGGTCACCCCAATGGTGGCCATCACCCGAGCCTGAAAGAAATGAGGAGGGAGTGCCACTCTAGTCCTCTGCCAGATTCTCTGAAACCAAAGATCCCTTCCACCCCTACCCTCAGGTAGAACCTCCACCTCCCTAGACAAGTTGTGACAGGTCCTCCTGCCCTCTCCCACCTCTACCATGGAGTTTACCTTTTTGCCCTCCCCACAGACCAGAGGAAACCTGAGATCCTCCAGCTCGATCTTTTTGTAGGCCCTGGGGAGGGGGGAGTAGAGGAGGCATCACCCAGGCATCAAAGTCCCTCTCCCCTAGGAGCTGCGCACCCTCACACAAACCCCTTAGAAAGGCCACATCCTCCCAACTCCCAGCCTCCAGCTTCCACCTTGCTGCGGGCGAGGGGCCGGTTGTGTTGCCATGGGAACGGGCCCCAGCTCTGAGGGAAGTGTTACCAGCCGGTCATGTTCTGGTCCCGGTACAACATCCTCTGCCCCAGCTCCTTGGGCAGAACTCTGCGGGGGAACTCAAGGTGGGTGAATTCACTGCCTAGCAGCTCTGGTTTCAGGAAGCCCTAGAGTTAGGGATGATCAGAATAGAGAGCCAGGGGTCATTATGCTCACAGCACACGCTGGTATATAGATGACATTAACTACAGCAGACCCTTAAATAGAGTTTACCATGTGCCACACATTATTCTAATATTAGCAGTATTAACTCATTTACTCCTCACAATAGCCCTTAAGGCAGGAACTATTGATGCACAGAGGTTAAGGGAGGGAATTGCTGAGGTCACACAATTAGCAAAGCACTCAGATCAGGATGCATCCTGGGCTTCCAGCTCCACAGCCACCTACGTTTAGGCACTAAGCCGTACTGCCTCTCAGGGGCCTTTGCTGTTCCCTTCCCCCACCTCAGTCTCTACTTCCAGCCTCAGCTGGGGCCACAGTGGGAGCACTGGATCAACCCAGTACTGCAGCCTCCCACCGGCTCAGCCCGGCACTCCATAGTCCACACAGCGGCCTTCCCAGTAAGGTGCTTTCTGTGCCTGTGGTGGGGGTGTGAGAGTTCTCAGGTCCATGGGGTGCAGGGAGGCACAAGACCCGACAAAGAATGAGGGTAGGGAGTTTGGTTCCTACTTACAAGCAGCTGAAGACGCTGGCGCTCAGTCTCCGGGGTAAACTCTCGGGACATTGGAATGATTTCACCATTCCGGACAATGATGGCCCTGCCCAAAGAAAGAAAAGGAATTGGGACCTGGTTCTCTTCAGACCCATTCATGAAAAATTCCAGAAAGATCAGACTCTCTCCATAATGACCTTTCAGATTCCTTACCCAGACCCCCATATCTGCCCCCGACCCCACCCAATGGCTATTTCAGGCCACTCCTTATGTCTGTCACCCCTCTTGACTCCCTCCAGTCTTGATTTTTAGCCCCTGCCACCTCACTCTCCTGTATTCCCCCATCCCAGAGAGTGTGGCCCTCTGTAGCCACTCTCAGAGCCCCCTCCCCCATACCTGCTATCGCCTGCATTGGCCACGTACACCTTGCCTAGCAGGTAGACCACAACCAGTGCACAGCAGCCCCCCTCCACTTGGTGGCCACGCCGCTCCCGGGCCATCTGCTCATCCTGCCACACAAGGAAGGGTCAGAGGTGGGTAGAAGGAGAGGTTCCAGGCATACAGTCACCCTCCCCCTACCCCCTCCACCTGTAGGAATCAACGGGCCCAGCCAGGCTACACTGGAAGACAGGAGGGAAGACTGGGGTATAACTGCCCCTTCTCCCTCCCCTCTGAACCAAGCTCTCCTCAGGCTCTCAAAGGTGTTGTGGGTTCTCAGCGTAACCCCCTTAGGCCACCTGGCTTCCACACAGAGTTGGCCAGAGTGGTTGCCTAGCAGACCCTTGGCCCAGGTCACCCACTCACCATGAGCTGGAAGGCATTCTCAATGGCCCCCACTACCAGGCTCTCGTGGGTCACTTCCTTCTGTGAAGACCAGCAGGACTGAGGGCCAAGCAAGTGAGAGGGATCGGAGGAATCTGGGGTCCCCGGGGTGGTCGGGAGGCAGAGGGGTGGTGGCGAAGGGTCCTGAAGTATCTCTACCAGGTCCTTTAGCTGCTCTCGGATATGGCGATGCAGGAGCCGTGAGGCCATTTCAGCAGCTCCACCCCCTGCGTGACCATCAAATAGGCCCCAGTAGTAGAAGCAGAGTCCCTGGTGGAGGAAAAGTTGGAGGTGAGTTGTGTTTGTTTGTTTTGTGTGTGTGTGTGTGTGTGTGTGTGTGTGTGTGTGTGTGTGTGTGTGTGATGCCAGGAGAAGAACAAGACTCTGGGCATCCATACAAACATCTGAGAAGTCAGTATTTGCTACTGAAGGCAAATTAGGTTTATTCACTTATTCACATAAGGCTTCCTATGTATCAAGAGAAAGCAAAGGCTCAAAAAGCCAAACTCAGAGGATAACAGATCCAAAACTCAGCAGTGGCAATTAAATCATCCATAAATATGTGAGCCTCTACATTTTAGGTGGGAAAGTAACATGCATGCTTACATGGTGGAATCTAACTGATGAATGCCAGGTAAAGGTTCTGTGCCAGAAGGTAGAAAGCCAGTGATTTAGTCAGGTCTTCCACATGGCTCAGATTTAAAACCAGAGGCCTGAGTCCCTGGGGAGAGGTGTCACTGTGTCTCTGGAGTCTGGGAAAGGGGATCCGGGCTTACCTGGCCTCGGCTAAGCTCCCTAGGTGCCCCTGTAACACTCCTCCGACCTTCCACATACACCACTTCACAGCAAGCCTGGTCCTCATTGTGCCGACTCTTGCCAGCATTGATGACCCTGCCAGGCCAGAATGACCACATCAGGTTGGAAACCAGACCAGGTCCTGGAATAACCCCCACCTTAGACACACACCGTCTCCTGTGCCTGCTGGCCAAGCTGAGAAAGGTCACAGCCACCTGGGATCCAGGCCAGAGGGAGGAGGAGAAGGGAGGGCTGGCAAGGTGCAAGGAGTACTGTTTGGGTGGCCGGCCCTACCACCTCACAGAAAGGCCAGCAGGAGCTTCTGGCCAACCCCTATGTCCCCTGCCTGCCTCACTTCCCCCATCCCTGGCAAAAAAGAAAAAAGAAAATGAAAGGCATTCCTAGTGGTGCTTCTGGGAGAGGGGCTAGATGGTAGCAGAAGTTTTATTTCCCTGCTAGCTACACCCTACATCTCACCCTCAACCACTATCAACTCTGCCAGTGCCTTGTCCCCAGCACCTCATCCTCATGGGCACACCCACCCTTATCCTAAAACCATCCAGCGAAAGTTTCTGCTGCCTTGACAATGAGGAAGTTCTCCAGCCCAGATCGGGAAAGAGGAATTGAAATAGAGTAGAAGTGGAAGCCCACCTGGACTGGGCAGAAACCACATACCCACAAGCTCCTCCCACACCGGAGGCTAAGGGAGGTGGTGGTGGGTCCATGGGCCACCAGCCACCTTCCTCAGCGAACTCAGCGCCCCCAGCTCCCTCGGTGCTCTGCGTTCCCGACAGATGCATTAAAAATACACACAGCCTGGGGGCAAGCCGGCCGGTCCGGCCAGGGGGTCCGCTTCTTTGCCAGGCTAGCACGAGTTGGCAGGCTGAGAGGCATCTAAATGGGACCCTCCTCTACCCCGGGCGTCCCCTCCCCGCTTCCCCAGTTCCCCGCCCCTGGGGAAGCTGACGGCCTGCTGGTGTCGCGGGCTATTTCTGGGCGTGGAGGGGGAGGGGAACTACGGTAAGAGGGACAGGGAACTGGGGCGCTGGAGCCGGGAAGCGGGTGAGCGAATCTTCCCAACCGCTATGTCCCCTAATAAAAAGAACCCCGCTCCTTCGTGAAACCCCTTCTCCCTTAGCCTTTAAGCTGCCGGGCCGCCACTGGGAACTGGCCAACTCATCCTTCGCAGGGCCCTCCGCCCTCCGGGCTCTGGGGGAGAACAGGTCCTGAGGCAGCGTGAGCGAGGGCAGTCAATGAGCGGGAAGGACCTGAAGAAGGTGACATAGGCTGCGCCAGACTGGAAAGTGGGCTGGGAGGGGGTGCGGCACGAAGACCAGAGGATAGCAAAGGTCCTGGGAAAAGGGAGCTCCTGGCCTGGACGCGGCGTGGGGAACGCGTCCTAGCGCCGGGGATGCAGAGCTGGGGAGAGGGGTGGGAGTCCCATCCTGGTTTGGGTGCCCCAGGGGGCGCTCACTCGGCGTAGCCTGTGCTCCAGGGCAGGCGGCGGCCCGTGTCCGGGGGGCTTTGCACAGCCCGGCCCGCGTGGTCATCCGCGCGTCGCAGCCCCCCGGGGCTCAGCTGCAGAAAGGTCGGTCTGGAGAAGCTCGCTCGAGTCTCAACAGCCTTCGCGGGCGTCGCGCTCCCACTCCCAGCCTTCGCAGGAGGGCTCCTGGGCGCTTCTGGAGCGGCAGCGGGCGGCGCCGAGGCGGCGTTGGGCAGGTCCGGGGATTTGGGGCGCGGAGGCGGAGCGCCCCCAGAGCTCACCAGGTGCGCCACGGCCGAGCGCACCCGGTTTAGCATGCTGCCTCCCTGCCCCGCCCTCGGCCGCGGCCCCGCCCCCGCCCAGGCCCCGCCCCCAGGACTCGGGGTGGGCGGTGCTCGCGCCAGCCGGCCCTTCCCGGCTACTGGCTCCCGGCCAGCTGGGCGGGTCCCGGGCGAAACTTGCCCTTGCTCTGGGCCACCCCAGGAACAGGCGCACGGACCCCCGGCCTCTGCCCCGCCCCATTTCGGCTTGGCCCCGCCTCCGTTTCTTAGGGGTAGGTTCTGTTGCTGTGGGAAGGGGGCGGAGAGAAGGAAACCTTATTTCAGCCGTGCGCTAGATTAGACATCAGCTAGAACGTCTCCATTGTGACAGGGGCTGAGGGACAAGGGGGTGCGGTCTCCTCGCTCTTGGTTCGGTGTGGCCAGCCTGCCCAGAGAGCCATGGAGCTAATGACCTCAGAGCAAAACAGGAGCTTCGGAGCCGCTGGTATGAGGCGCCAGGTGTGACACCACCTCTGGATGGGGCTGCTGGAGCGAGAGCGGGCAAGCTGGTACCGGGTGGGGGTGCGGGGATAATAACCAGGCTGCAGCCGACCACCCCGGAATCAGGAGCCGGGGTAGATTCCTGGGCTCCTGATGCGCTGTTCCCCATGAAGACCACCTCTAGATCCCTCTAGAGGGATCTAGAGGGTGCCACTCCGAGTCACCCTCCTTTCTCTCTCAGAACCCAGGTCTTTCCCACAATGTAGACCTTCCCTAATCACAGCAGGACTAGCTATTAATAGGATAAAAACAACATAACAAATACTATTTGTTGAAGACGTACTGCCTACTAGGCTCTTTATAAAGCACGTTCCATACATTATTAGGTTATTTATCCTGCACACCAATCCTTCAAGGTGGGTTTTTTTCTATCAGTTTCATGGATGAGGCAGGACCGGACGCTTCTTGTCATTTTACCGTGACTTGCCCCAAGAGGTCACACAGTCAGTGAAAGATTCACACCTATGTCTGCCTCCTGCCATTCAAACCTGCTCTGTCTTAAGAAGCAAGCTTAGTTCTCCGGATCAGGGAGGAAGGGCTAGAAAAGAGATGAATGGCAGAGAGAGGAGTGGGGGTTCCTCCCCTCCCATCCTTCTCTTAGGGCCAGGGCTGAGAGCTGTCCGGGAATGCTAAGCAAGTTCTATGTCTGCCGCCAGGGGGAGACAGAGGCCAGGCTAAGCCTTTGTCTAAGAAGAGTAAAAGCCCACTCGCTGGAAGACCAGGACCGAGCCCAGCGACTGGTTGGCTGCCTGTTCTTCCTAATTTCTCCCCTCTAGGAGAGGGTGATACTGACCTGATGCCACAAGAGCTCTGTCTCTAAATCTCCTATCAGAAAGTTGATCACTGGGTATCCACAGACACCACCCACCCACACATCTCAAATGGGGACAAGGCTGTTGTGGCCATCGTGAAAGTTGGAGGTAGCCATTAGGGACTACTACACCCAGTTCACGGCTGGAACTTTTCTGGGCTCTGTCGGCCATGTGTTTCCTGACCACATCCCACTCTGTTCCCCAGGCTAAATTGTGTCCCCAGAAGGGATGACTTTCTTGGCATCTTCCAAATAAAGATCCCACAGTGGTCATTCAGGTTGGTAGACTTACTGTGCCTGCTATGTTGCACCTGAGCTTTGGGCAGACAGCCAGAGGAAAAGAAGTCACAGGAGAGAAAAAAAAAAAACAAAAAACAGACCCCAAGGCAAACAGAGCAGCAAAGGCAGACAGGGACAAAGAACAACCTGCTTCTATAGGTTTTCCCCTGCTATTTGAGAAAAACTGAAACCAACTCTCAGATAAATAACAGCAGCAGCAAGCCAGCAACTGAAGAAACAAATATAACTCCTGGTTGTTTTTTATTATTCAGTGTTTCTGGGACAGTTTACTTACCGCTTCTTGGTGTCACCCAGCTTCCTATTCCCTGCCCTTTCTAGCACCATGGTGTGGCTGCAAGAGGTCCGCAGAGGTAAGCCCAGAGACCCCCAGCCCCAGCACCAGATGACCAGCAGGGGATGACAGCTCCCTGCAGCTCCAGAACAGCCCCCAGCCATGGCCTCATCCTAAGGCTCCCCTCTCTCTGAACCTCTCACCTCCTATTCCTGACATCATTATGCCTCCTCCATCCTCAGACTGTCCCAGAACCTGGTGAGGTTATCACCTCTACTCATCCCTGAGGCAGCGGAAAGTGAGAGGGAAAAGGGGGTGGGGTACGAAGAAGCAGACTTGTGGGATGTTTTTCTCTGTGAAGAGTGAGACTCTGCTCAGTGACTGGCCCTGCCAGGGGAGCGTGAAGCTTGAGCCAAGGAGGGGGACTGGACAGCCTCAAGACAGGCCCCTTTATCTCAGGCCACGTTGGTGGCTCAGGGCCCAGAACTGGTCATCTTCTGTCTTGTCTCTCCCCTTCACATCACCCCAAACCCAAAGGCCTCTTAAACTAAGAGGAAAGTTCCTTCCAATTCACAGAACACAACTCCCTCTCATTTGTCTAATACTTTCGCATCCAGAATAGATCCCTGTAAAGAATTATTCAGTTGCAATTAATTACATTACAATTTTTCTGATAAAGAAACTGGGTCTCAGGCCAGGAGTCGTGGCTCACGCCTGTAATCCCAGCACTTTGGGAGGCCATGGTGGATGGATCAGTTGAGTCCAGGAGTTCAAGACCAGCCTGGGCAACATAGCAAAACCCTGTCTCTACAAAAAATACAAAAAATAAACCCTGGCTTGGTAGTGCACTACAGACTACACCTATAGTCCCAGCTACTCAGTAGGATGACATGGGAGAATCATTTGAGGCCAGGAGGTGGAGATTACAATGAACCAAGATCTGGGTGACAGAGCGATGAGACCCTGGCCCCCCACAAAAAATAAAAATAAAAAAGAAAGGAAAAAGAATGAAAGAAGGAAGGAAGGAAAGAAGGAAGGAAGGAAGGAAAGTAGGAAGGAAGGAAGGAAGGAAGAAAGGAAGGAAGGGAAACAAGAAACTAGGTCTCAGAGTTTAGTTCCCATGTTGGTATTCACAGTTATCATCCATAGGGACCATTCATAGCCTACTACTGTCCTCCTGCCTAATGCCCACGCCCTTATACTTCCTCTAGCCCTCCCAGCCCCTGAGAGCACCACTCCTGGGAGAGGAAGAGATATTCACTATCCCTCCTAAATATCAATCTAGAAGAGTGCTGTCGAACAGAACTTTGCGCATTGACGGGAATGTTCTACATCTGCTCTGTCCAATACAGCAGTCCCTATCTTCGTGTGGCTATTGAGCATTTGAAATATGGTGCATGCTAATGAGGAACTGAATTTTGAGTTTTATTTAATTAATTTAGATTTAAATTTAAATATCAATATGCCACTAGTGGCTACAGTCTTGGACAATGCAGTTCTGCAATCTTCAAAGCTCAAAAACCCTGAGGGTATAGTCAATCACTCGTCACTCCCAGCTCCTTTTCCCCCAGCACCTCCAGCTCCCCTGAGCCAGGGCACTGAGGGCCACGAGACCTTGAGGGTTTTGAGGGACCTCCTCTGAGTTGCCTGGCCTGCACCAGGGAGGTGTCCAACCGCACTGAACTTGCGGGGGCCGGATGTCCTCTCTCCCTTCCTCTTGCCCTCGGCCGCCAGGGGCCGCTGCGTCCCGGCTGTGCCCATCCGCTCAGCCGAGCGCCTGGCGCTGTCCCGAAGGAGGCGGCGGCGCCCACGCCGGGCTGGAGGAGCCGGGATAGCCCGGGGCGAGGCGGCGGTTGCGGCGGCGGCTGCGCGCTCCCCAGCCTGCCGGCAGGAACCTTGGAAAAAACCCGGCTGAGTTCTGCAGAGCTGGCGGGCCGGGCCCGGAGCTCCCCTGTGCCCAGAGCCGGGCCCGCCCTGCGGATGATGCCAACCTGCCTGACCAGAACCCCGCTGTCCCGGGGCGCAGCAACTTGGTGAAGGGGACGGGGCTCCAGACTAGACAGCACCCAAGCTGGCCGCTCCCTCCCAAAGTCTGTCTTTCGGAGTGTTGGTCCCTGGCTCAGGGGCAAGGAAGACTTCAGGCCAGCAGGTCGAACCAGTGGGCACCACCGTGGACCAGGTAGGTCCCAGGTGTGGGGCTCACAATGTGGAGGAATGAGTAGGCGTTAGGGGGGTTTGTGGGGAGAGAAGGTGAAGAAAGGTTGAAGGTTCTTGTGGTTCACATCCTCAAACCCTTATAATGCAGGCTGTTAACTCAGCCTCACTAAACCTGGATTGGGGTTTAGGAAAAATAGGCTAGGAAACTGAGGCAGGAGCATGGAAGTCGAAAAACAAATCCCAGAAGCTTCTATGTCCGGCTGTTTCCAGGGTGGGGGGAGGGAATAGAATGCCAGGGATGAGAGCCCAAATGAACACCCCGCACCCCTCTGCTGCCCATCCCACCGAGGTCTTTCGGGCCTTGGGGCTCCTAGGGGAGATGCCTGAGTTGGACTGGAGGATGTTGCAGCTCAGAGGGAAATAGGATCACCTGAGAGAAGACAAAGCTGCATTTGTGATGGTCAAAAGGAGGGTTCCTAGAGGGCAGGGAGAAGAGATGCCTACTCAGAAAAGAGGCACATCTAGAAGGGTGGGAAGCTCAGCCCACGGAGCACACCCATCCCCTGGGAGTTGGCACCTCTTCCTCTGTCTTCCTCCAGATCCCTCTTATGCTCTCACTCCTGGGAGCTAGGACTCAGGGGTCTCTGTCCTTATGGGACCCCACCATCCTATATGTTTCAGTTCTGCCTCCCTTTAGAGCGGTGAGGGAAGAGAGGTTCTTAGGGAGACATGGAAAGCTATTGGAGGCTGTGGCCTTCAAAGGCTCAGGGACCTGAAGTGTCCCCATTCTAGTCCTCTGGAGTGGGAATGGGGGCGAGGATGGCTAAGCCAAGCCAGCTCCATGTGAATCCAGGAAGCAGGGGCCATAGTGGGTAGGAGGTGGAAGCAGAGAGGATCAGGGCCTCAGGACTCTTTCCCACGTGCCTCTTCCAGCAGGAATCTGTCAGATTCTGCTCCTTCCTTGACCCTCAGTTCCCTCCCAAGGCCAGAGAGATGACAGCCGTGATTCTTAGACTCCTTCCTACCATCACCCTGCTTCACTCTTGGGATAGAGAAACTCCCTCAGGCCACCCTTCTCAGGTTCACCACCCTGTGTGATCCCACAGTCTGCAAGGTCCCCTCCAGATTCCCAGGCTAGAAGAGACTGTCCCTGCCCTGGCACCTGAGAACAGCTTCAGAATTGGGCTGAACTTCAGTGCCCAGCCCACCCCCTTGCCCTCTCCCAGGTTCTCCTTCACCCCCTGCAGAGCCATGGGCTCCCTCTATCCTTTGCAACCCCCTAAGAATCTTTCCTACTTGTCCAGGTGGAGTGAGTCTCAAGCCAGCAGATGAACAGACAGAAACTGAAAGATCCCCAAAAAGGTGAGTGAGGAGACATTGAAGATGGGGAGTAGCGGGGGTGGACAGAGATCAAGTACCCTATCCATCGAGCAACTGGGTCCTGGCAGTTGGTTTGGCCTCTGGTATTCCCAAAGCTGCACTGGCACTAGTGGGGGCCCAGTAGTGCTCCAGGCCCACCTCTGAGCTTGTGGCCTTGCTGCCTCCTGGTACTGTTCCCACCCCCTTCTATGACTGGGCAGCTCCTAGCTACTCTGTGCCTCTTGCTTCCTTAGGATTCCCTCCATTTCCAGCCTGCCCTTCGGGGTAGCTTTGGGAGGCCCAAACCATCAACGATGAAAGAGGAAAAGGAAAGGGGAAGCGAGCAGAGGCAAGGTGGTACAGTGGGCAGAGGGCAGGCTTCTAGGCTCTGGACTCTTCCACCCACATGCTGCCTGGCCTTGGGCAAGTCATTTAACTTCTATTAGCCTTGGTTTCATCTCTTCCTTTTAAAATTTAAATTCTGTTTAAATGGAAGTGCTACTGCATTCTCGTGGTTGGAACCTCAAAAAGCAAGAAATAAATCAGGAGAAAAATGCCTCTCTTCTACCTCCATCTCCCAGCCAACCAGTTTCCCTTTTTGATGGCAAATAATTTTTTTTTTTTTTTTTTGAGACGGAGTCTCGCTCTGTCGCCCAGGCTGGAGTGCAGTGGCCGGATCTCAGCTCACTGCAAGCTCCGCCTCCCAGGTTTACGCCATTCTCCTGCCTCAGCCTCCTGAGTAGCTGGGACTACAGGCGCCCGCCACCTTGCCCGGCTAGTTTTTTTGTATTTTTTAGTAGAGACGGGGTTTCACCGTATTAGCCAGGATGGTCTCGATCTCCTGACCTCGTGATCCGCCCGTCTCGGCCTCCCAAAGTGCTGGGATTACAGGCTTGAGCCACCGTGCCCGGCCACTAGTTTTAAAACACATTTTTGAAAGCTAGTTTATGCATATCTGAGCAACATAGATAATCCTTCCTTTATACACATTTTATTATATTTATTTTTGAGCTGGGGTCTCACTCTGTTGCCCAGGCTGGATTGCAGTATCTCAGACATAGATCACTGCAGCCTCAAACTCCTGGGCTCAAGCAATCCTCTCACTTCAGCCTCTGGAGTAGCCGGGACAATAGGTGTGCACCACCATGCCTGACTAATTTTTAAATTTTTTGTAGAGATGGGGTCTTGCTATGTTGCCTAGGCTGGTCTCGAACTTCTGGCCTCAAGTGATCCTCCTGCCCTGGCCTCCTAAAGTGCTGGAATTAGAGGCGTGAACCACCATTCCTGGCCTGTCTTATACACATTGTATACACACCATTCTACACTTTGCTTTTTTTTCCCCCCTTAACAGTGGATTATCACTGGAGATCATTGCATGTGTCAGGACATAAAGCATTTCCCCATTGATTTTTTTACAGCTATCTGGATGGGACTGCATTTGTACAGACTCTTTATGATGTATTCAGCCAGTCTTTTAATGATGGTTGTTTAGGTTATGTCCCAGCTTTTTGAGCTTTGGTTTGCTCATCTGTAAAACAGGAAATAATAATCTTACTTTGTAGGACAGTTGTGAAGAATTCAAGAGTGTGCATGTGAAGTGCTGGAACCAAGCACTCAAAGAGTAGGAGTCAGCATGATAGTCCCTCCCATGTCACAGCCCTCCATGGGCCCATATCTAGTTCATCCTCCAAGATGCGTCTTAAATGTCGTCTCCTCCAAAGGCTCTCCTTTTCTTCCTGTAGCACTCATTACTGCCTGCATGACTCTGCGCCAGGTTGAAAGATGCCTGGGGACAAGGTGTGCCTCCTCCCCATCTTTGTGCCTCCCAGAGTGTGTGGCACAGAGAAGGTGCCCAGGTTGGGCACAGGGGAGCTTCTGCCTGGAGCTGAGCAGAATGTGTGCTTCTCTCCACAGGATGAGTGAGAGGGCTGCGCGGAACTGGAGCACAGGCGGCTGGCTGCTGGCACTGTGCCTGACCTGGCTGTGGACCCGCCTGACCTTGGCTGCCTTGCAGCCTCCCACTGCTACAGGTTTGGAGGAGGTGGCAGGGCCCAGGGAGGGAGTTTCCCAGGACACCTGGGGAGCTGGACACCACTCCACCGTATTCCATAGCAGGCAGGTCTCCGAGGCAGAGTAAAATCCAGAGATTCTAGGGATTCCGGTTCCTCCTCTGCTCTTTACCCAGGGAACTCTGCCCATCCCTGCTGTCCTGCCCCAGAGAAGGTCTGGGCAGACCCTTTGCTCACCTCTCCTTCCAGGCTGGAAGGTGTTCTGTAGTGAGAGAGGCCCTCGGGCGGGGGCTTAACTCTAGCCTCCTGGCCTAATTCTGTGGTTTTCCTTCTGGGATGGCTAAAGCCTGTGTAAGCGGATGATCCTCCCCACGCATTGTAAGCCCTGGGGCCCTTGCCCTCACCCTGAGGAAGCTGGGGAGGCGGGGCTGGTGCGGGACTCTGTCTTCTGCCCAGAGGCCGTGCTCTGCCGAAGGGTGAAGAGCACAGTCTCACCGGGGAGGGAGGAAGAGTAGGAGCTCTGTGAAGCGGCCGGAAGATTTCATCCACTTCCTCCTCCCCCGCCACTGGCCATCTCTTCCATTCTTCCGTAGCCCTCCTTGAAGCAGGAAAGAGGGGCTGGAGGCCAGCCCGGGTGGCGGGAGGGAGCGGGTCGGGCGTGTTGGGCGTCTGATCCTGGGCGGCTCCCCTCAGTGCTTGTGCAGCAGGGCACCTGCGAGGTGATTGCGGCTCACCGCTGCTGCAACCGAAACCGCATCGAGGAGCGCTCCCAGACGGTGAAATGCTCCTGTTTTTCTGGCCAGGTGGCCGGCACCACGCGGGCAAAGCCCTCCTGCGTGGACGGTGAGTGAGAGGCCAGGACCGGGGCAGGGCCCTGAGCCGAGCCATAAGGAGGCCTGTTCAGGCCTCGCCATCTGCTGGGGATACAATTTCATACCCGTCTCAGGGCTTTCATGATTAGTCTCAAATGGTGGGGCCCCCTCTGGGAGAAGAGGGCAGATGTGGCCATCCCTGTGTCATAGATGAGAAAAACTCTCGTTATGCGCGCAGCCTCCCACACTCGCGTGCCCTCTGCCTGGTGCACACACAGGCGCGTTCCCTCACACAGCCCCACTCCTCTCTCCACACACTTCCTCCAGCTCCTTCCCCTGCTGCTCCTTTCCCTGGCCACCTCCGTGTACCCTCATCTCCTTCTCAGCCCTCCTCTCACACTTTCCTGTGTGGACACATGTGATCCTTCACACCCACACTCATACGCTCACACTCATTTGGCACCCCATACACGTGCCCACTGTGTCATGCGCATACCAGCTATGCCAGCTATGCACTCCTGGTCTGTAGACCCCTCCAGACGACTCACACCCTTGCTCACACACCACAGAGGGAGTATACTGGTTGTGCATCTATGCTAGTGACATGGTCACCTTAGAGTCACTTTTGCCTGCCTTCGCCCCTCACTGTCTGGGGAGATTCAGGGATTGGTGGGATTAAAGTTGGGGGTTATGTCCCCAGGCCTCAGCCTGAGTACTGCCTCTCTAGGCAGCCTGGAGTAGGGGAAAGACGAGGGAAATGCATGCCTCAAGGCCAGGGGTGTGTGGAAACGTGCACCTCATTCGCAGACCTGCTCTTGGCTGCCCACTGTGCTCCGAGAGACCCTAGAGCTGCACTCCGCCTCCTGCTCCCACAGCCTCCATCGTCCTGCAGAGATGGTGGTGTCAGATGGAGCCCTGCCTGCCGGGGGAGGAGTGTAAGGTGCTCCCGGACCTGTCGGGATGGAGCTGCAGCAGTGGACACAAAGTCAAAACCACCAAGGTACCCTGGGTGGGCACCTCATCCCACCCTCCCCTTCCCCCTCTACCAGGGGCAGAAAAGGGGGCACAGGAGCCTCGGAGGTCTAGGATGTCAGTGTCCCAAGGTGAGATCGTGAACCATGAAATTCACAGACAGTCCTCCTAGGTCTGTTCTCACTGGGACTGGAGTTAGGGGGGTCAGGACTTGAAATCCAGTGTGTGCTGGGAAGATTCTTGATGTGCATATACCCTGGTTTCCTCTTCTCTGCCTGGAATTAGTTTGCCTCCAGAAAATATCAGGCCTATAAAAGCATAATAGAGAATGGGAAAAATTTTCTAGATAATTGAGGGAGGAATTGCTACTTCTACCTGAACTCCAGGTACAGTAGCCACTCTGCCACTCACCTCTGCCATGACCGTCCCCCACCTCCACCCCATTCCCACTGTTGTTGACTCCCTACAGTTCATACCTACCCTCCTCTAGTCAGATTTCTCTGTCTACTCTCACAGCACCCAAGAGGATTATTACTCTCATGGTTTGCTGCCTGCCCCACAGAACAAGGGGTAATTAAATTTTTATCAAACTCGTTAGCAGTTCCATGTGTGTCATGGTTAATCAGCTGCATTGCTCTGTCATCACCATTGGTACAGAAGAGTGACACTATGGAGCGAGCCAGGGCTCTGCCTTTGGCTTTCCCTCCCTGCCACCACACGCAGCAAACAAGCAAACACAGAAGAAAATAGAGAAGGAGGGCCGGGTGCAGTGGCTCACGCCTGTAATCCCAGCACTTTGGGAGGCTAAGGTGGGTGAATCAAGAAGTCAGGAGTTCAAGACCAACCTGGCCAACATGGTGAAACCCCCGTCTCTACTAAAAATACAAAAATTAGCTGGGCATGGTGCCACGTGCCTGTAATCCCAGCTACTTGGGAGGCTGAGGCAGGAGAATCACTCGAACCTGGGAGGCAGAGGTTGTGGTAAGCAGAGATCATGCCACTGCACTCCAGCCTGGGCGACAGAGTGAGACTCCTTCTCAAAAAAAAAAAAAAAAAGACAACTTTCAGCTTCTGAAAACAGCAACCATTTTCACAGAGCACAGAACAAAAGGAGCTACAGCAAGAAAAAGTTTGACTGGCTCTAAAGTAGAGCATCTTCTTTCTGTCTGTAGGCAGGGATGAGGGACAGCCATTCTGAGTATATTTAACATCAGAAGAGAATGAGACCCACTACAGAGCTTGTGACATTTGTCACCGTGTTATAAGTGTGGGTTTGGAGCCTGTAAGGAAGTGCTTGCAATTTGGGTAGCTACTCTGAAGCAAACAGTGGGGAGGCTTGTGTGATGTATGTTTGCATCGGTCACCAGGCCATGCTTTCCCAGTCCGGCCTGCTTTAGGGCGAGAGGATCAGCAGCAGTGGCCTCTAAGTGACCTGCATATTCTGGGTAGTCTCTGGCATGCTGGAATGGAATAGGCATTCGCTTCTCTAACCTTACCTTATCGCTTCTTCACCAGGTCACACGATAGCTCTTGGGGGTCACGGCCTGGACAAGAAAGGCTTGATTGAGCCATGGACTGAAGATTGGTATCCGGTCATCAGCCAGGAAAGATGGGGATTCACTTACATGCCTCAGGCCAAATGCAGCATCAGTCTTTCTGGGGCATTTCAGTTAAGCCGCTCAGCAGATATGGATGGATCTGCAACCACATACCTGGTGTGGAGCTGGGCTTCTCTGGAGATACGAAGGTCAACACACAATTCCTGCCCTTAAGGAATGTCCAGTTGAATTGGAGAGTTGATGACAGACAATTTAGATAATTTAGGTTAAAGTACTTGATACCAGACCGTGGCTTCTGGGCCACATGCTATGGCATGATGGGGGTTTGGGAATGAGATTCCCACAGTTCTTCAGATACCCCGTGGCCACAGGGCATAGAGACAGGAGGTCACATTCAGCACCCACCACCTCCCTCTTTCGCATCAGTTCTGAATCCCCAGCAAGCTGCTAACATGTTGCAGGAAAACATTCTCCCCTTATCCCAGACCAGCGGTATCTCATTTGGATGGGATTGGATTGACTTGGGGAAGGAAAGTAAAAATAAAGCCAAATAACTTCCCAGCAAATCTTCGGCACAGATATGGCCTGGTTTGGGCCATTCATTAGGTATGGGATGGACAGGACTTTCAAATCACCTCCATCCAAGCACCTCAGATTTTTTGTTTGTTTGTTTGCTTATTTTAACAGATGAGGAAACAGCCCCAGAGAGGTGAGGCAGTTTGCCCAAGATCTCATAGCCTGGGCTCCCAAACCTCTAAGACTGATGATTTTCCACTAGCCTGAATAATAGGATTCCAACATAGGCCTCCCGTGTTAATTTTATCTCAAGTTACTGGAACCAGCAAAGTACAGGCTAGACAGCAGCAACATTTTTCTTGGGAGATGCTAGAGCAGGGACTTTTACTAAGGTCACTGTTCTCCTGTATGAAATAACCCAGAATATCCACACATAGGGATGTGGGACCATCTGGTTTCCACTCTAGTCTCATCCTCCAAAATATCAAGCAGGTCTTATGACACCCAGAGGTCACTCAACCCAGTTACAGCTGGGGCTCAGCTGGCATCTCCATTGCCACTCTGACCCATCTCTTCTGGGGTCTTTGGGCTATAATTCTCAAAGACTCTGGCTCCAGGAGAGATTCTAGGTGGGACGTAGAACTGGTTAGAGTCTTCTCTTTTCAAAGGGCCCTGCCGGGCAGCAGGGGTGAAAGGCTAGAACCTCTGTTTAGAATTAAAGGTCAGTGCAGTCAGGCTGACACTCTAAATGGCTCAGGGATGATACACAGGCTTCAGGGCCTCAGAGGCATGGGCTACTTAGATATCTCATCAGTAAGAGAATTGCAGCCTCTGAGACTGTGGGCATTGAGATCACCAAGGCCCTAGGGAGGGGAGTGTCAGTAGAGACCAACCTGGACAATGCTGAATTCTGAGCCTCAGAGAAACAAATCAGATTATAGTTTGTGGCTGAGTCTCAGCTTCTCCCTTCCTCCCCGCACAGTAGAACCAAGACTGATATTCCCCCTTTCTCGCCCTACTCCAGTTTATTTTCTTGTTTTTGGCAATGGGGTGAACAATGGTGCCAGCTTCTTACTAGACTGTAAATACGAGAATTCACAACTCAGAATCTCCGCAGATGGTGGGCTCATGGGGTAGGGTAGTCAGGGAGTTGATCAAAGATCATCATTGCCTCCTTTAAGGTTGGAGGATGGAGGGTGGGGATGGATTAAGGGATTGGCAAGCTTTTTCTGGAAAAGGCCAGATAGTAAATATTTCAAGCTTTGCAGTTCACATACAGTCTCTGTTGCATATTCTTTGTTTTTGTTTTTGTTGTTTTTTGTTTTATTTTGTTTTAAAATGTCTTTAAAATGCAAAAGCTAGTCTTATTAATAGCTCAAGTCTTAGCTGTACAGAAACAGACTCTGGGTCTTTTTTCAGAAGAGTGCCAACCCCATGAACCTTTGAAGGCAGGCCATCTCTGCAGTGTGGGACTGCCTCCCAGCCTCCTGGCCTGCCTTCTGTGCAATGGGAACCTGAGCATGAGGGCTGGGTCAGGTTTTGTTTTTCTCCTAATGCTTCTTGAGAGATTGGTGAGTGAATTATTTAGGCTACAAATGAGACAGCTTTAGCAGAGTCAGATAATAACAACCTGTTCTTCCGGAGGCCAGAAGGGGGGCTTATCTCTACTCATGCTGCACCCTCAAGACTGTGTCCAGGAGGGAGGGAGAGGGCTCGAGCCCCCTGCCCATCTGCTGCATCCACGAGCTGGTAGGCTCTGAGCTGGGGTTTGGGCCTGATAGCGGGGATGATGCTATGCAAACTCTCTCCTGAGTTGCCAACCACTGCCAGCCTTTGCCTCAGCCAAAGTCTGGGTTCTCCAACCTTCCCTGACCTCGCCCATCCCTGCTACAGAGAAGACCTCTTTCCTTTGACACATGCTGGAATTTGCTAACTCCTAATTCATTTTTTTAGCTCCTCAAAGCCTTCATTTCCTCCTTACCTTTTCATATATTTTTTTGGTGGGATTTGAGGGGTATGTATCTTTTAGGTAGCCAGACGACCCCTACATAGGAGGGTCTGACGGAGAAGGGAGAGTGTCCCACCTCCCCGACAATAGCATCCTAGGGTCCAGTTTCCAACTGAATCAATATTTGTGTGCATTTTGTAGCTACAGTTTAAAAATGCAAATGAATTTTCCTGGAACATAAGGTTCCTGGAGTCATTTATCTTCCTCTTCTCCCCTTACTGGATTGGAATCTCAGTCTGAAGTTAGCCGTGCCCACACTGTCCTCAGCTGTGAAGGCCTTAGGAAGGTTACCAACCACAGGAGATCATGTGGCTAGTTTCTGTTGGCATCCTAGCAGTTTCATTAAGGTCTATGAGTGACATCCTAATTAATGGCCTCAGACAGTTGCCTGGATTGAGGCTGCAACTTCCTAAAATCACAAGCTTACAGCTACAAGGGATTTTAAAGTCTTTCTTTTCTTTCTTTCCTTCTTTCCCTCCCTCCCTCCCTCCTTTCCTTCCTTCCTTCCTTCCTTCCTTCCCTTCCTTCCCTTCCTTCCCTCCCTTCCCTTTCTTTTTCTCTCTTTCTCTTTCTCTCCTTCTTTCCTTCTTTCCTTCCTTCCTTCCCTCTTTCTTCCTTTCTTTCTTTCTCTCTCTCTCTTTCTTTCTTTCTTTTTCTTTCTTTCCCTTTCTTTCTTTCTTTCTTTCTTTCTTTCTTTCTTTCTTTCTTTCTTTCTTTCTTTCTTTCTTTCTTTCTTTCTTTCTTTTTCTTTCTTTCTTTCTTCTTTCCTTTCTCTTTTTTTTTATTGAGACAGGGTCTCCCTCTGTTGCCCAGGCTGGAGTACAGTAGCATAATCATGGCTTACTGCAGCCTTGGCCTCTTGGGCTCAAGTGATCCTCTCACCTCAGCTTCCTGAATAGCTGGCCCTAATGGCATGTGCTGCCACACCCTTTTTTTTTTTAAAAAAAATAGAGACAGGGTCTTCCTATGTTGCCCAGACTGGTCTTGTCTTGAGTGTCCTCAAGACAGCCTCGAGCAATTCTCCTGCCTCGGCCTCCCAAAGTGCTGAGATTACAAGTGTGAGGCAACACACCCAGCTTGCAAGGGATTTTAGAGACCAGTTAGCCAACTCCCTCATTTGACAGATGATGAAGGGGAGGCTCAGAGAGGCTAGGTGGTTTGTCACATAGCAAGCTGTTGGTGTGTCCTGTCCAGTGATCCAGACAAGTGTTCTTTCTACTACTGCACATCAAGTATAGATGAGGAACCGGAAAAGAAGCCAGGATTTTAGCAAGGATGAATGTGAAAGTGTCCCGTTCTAAAGTCACTCAACCCTGCGAGTGCAAGGGAACAGAATGAAGAATGGGAAACACGTAGAGATATATACACAGGAAGAGGGAAGGAGGAGCAAAAAAGAGGGATTGAGATCACTCATTCAGAAGAACACAATGCACAGCACAAAATAATAAGAACAGAACTGATGCCGCATCCAAAACGATTGATTTTTATCCTTTCTCAAGGAGACAGAATGGAGCCCCATTAACCTTAGAGATCAGTGAAGCCACTTGGATAGCTTCCGGGTTCTTCAGGCTGCATATTAAAGCCCACGGGCTAAATCTGGCCTGCTTCCTTTTTTGTAAATAAAGTTATATTGAAACATAACTATGCTTATTTGTGTCTTCTTGTCTATGGCTATTTTTATGCTAAATAGCAGAGTTGAGTCATTTTGAAGAACCCATATGGATCACAAATTCTAAAATATTTATCTAATCCTTTTTTTTTTTTTTTTTGTGAGACCGAGTTTTGCTTTTGTCGCCCAGGCTGGAGTGCAATGGTGCAATCTTGGCTCACTGCAACCTCCACCTCCTGGGTTCAAGCAATTCTCCTGTCTCAGCCTCCCAAGTAGCAGGGATTACAGGTGCATGCTACCATACCTGGCTAATTTTTATATTTTTAGTAGAGACGGCATTTCATCATATTGTCAGGCTAGCCTTGAACTCCTGACCTCAGGTGATCCGCCTGCCTTGGCCTCCCAAAATGATGGGATTACAGGCATGAGCCACCGCGCCAAGCCCATTATCTGATCCTTTGTACAAAAATTTTGCCAACTGAAGCCTTAGTGTTTTAGTTGAATCTTAATATACTTTTGCAATCTGGAAACGATGACTTTGCACTGTATTCCTGAGTTTGGGGATATATATACATATATGTATTTGAGGCTGTGCCTCTGCCTGCTTTAATCCCTTCCGGTGCCACCTGTGATATCTAACAAAGAAATGAAGACATAAAGATTAAGAGGCCAAGAGAAAGACTTCAGGGCAGATGCTTTCCTAACATGTTGTCACACCCTAGATCAGTTCAGTTCATATTTTCCAGGTTCATGAAACTTCTGCTTTTAAGCTTAAGGAAAATAACTGCATGTGCACCCGTGTGTGAAGATGTAATTGTTTATGCATGTACACTGCTGGTGTTTCTTTCTTTCTTTCTTTTTTTGGGGACAGAATCTCGCTCTGTTACCCAGGCTGCAGTGCAGTGGTGCGATCTCAGCTCACTGCAAGCTCCGCCTCCCGGGTTCACACCATTCTCCTGCCTCAGCCTCCTGAGTAGCTAGGACTATAGGCGCCTGCCACCACGCCCGGCTAATGTTTTGTATTTTTAGTAGAGACAGGGTTCCACCATGTTAGCCAGGATGGTCTCGATCTCTTGACCTTGTGATCCACCTGTTTTAGCCTCCCAAAGTGCTGGGATTACAGGCATGAGCCACCATGCCCGGCCTTGCTGCTGGTGTTTCTGTGTGTCTGTGGATTTGAGTATCTCCATGCCTACAAGCAAGGACAATATTCAAAATACATAAAAACCAGTTTAGCACAGAGACTGACTCATCAAGACAGGTACTAGCCCAGGGCACACTGGCAGCACACAGCCCAGCACATAACTGCACATTCCCACTCCCCCTGCTGTAGCTGAGATGGACTCCATCTCAATGAACTGAGGAGGGCTCACTTCCCTCTTCCCCACAATGTGAGCAGCTAAGATGGTTCCTGGTTTCCTGGGACTTGTGATTTGTCATCAAGTACGAGTCTGGGCGTGTGCATGGGCACAGCAGCTACTGGGCTCATATGGCTGTAAACATTCTATTTACAATAGATATGTAGACTGGACATAAGGAGGACCAAGCAACTACCTTTCAAACCATACATGAGGGTACAAACTCCCCTTCAGTCTGGTCTAGAGGAAGTGGATTCCAGCCATTTTTAAAGGCTTGATTGACCACAAGGCTGGGTGATTGGCAATACACCATAGCTTCTATTAGTGAAACTCTACCATGTGTCAAACACACATATTTAAGTGGGACTCTTCCCATCTCAAAATTCGGACAGAGGCCCTAAAGGTCAGGTAAAATAAAATTGAGTGTCAACTACACTAAACTCCTCCTACATTCTAAATCAAGATGCTAGACTTGCAAAAGGGGTGGTGAATAGCTGTTACCCACCTCCAGACTGCATGAGAGAGAGCTAAGAAGAACTAAGGTTGAAAGGCAGGTGGTAGTGAAGATCTGACCGGAGAGAGTTGTCACTTTCTTCCACCCTGCCAATGGTGTGATTGTTTCTTACTGTAACCCACTTCAGAGGGGGATTCCAGAGAAGAACTCCAAGAGCTTGACTTGAATCCATTGGAGTATGAGGGACCCAGGAACCCAGACTTGAAAATAATCTGAAGGCGAGTGGCTATGGCTGGCTGGTTGCTCTGGAGAGAGTCCAGAGGACCACCTTGAGAGTGAGCTGCCCCCAAGAGCTCAGCAGAGCACAATGTTTGCATGTTTTTCACAGGCCAAGAGTGGACTGCCCAAGAGGGCTTCCTGGAAGAGAGAGGTGACCCCAGCTAGGGAGGGATTACCAGAAGCCAGGAGTCTGAGAGGAAGTCCTAAGTGGCCAGTGGAAGGAGACATCACCCACATCAAGGGATTTGTAAATGGGGGATCGCCAGCCGTAGCGCATCTTGCAGAAATCCAGGAAAGTATCCTCCCACACAAGATAATGCCCACACTCTGAGATGGAAAGAGACTTAGAGAGACAGACTCATAGACATTAAATAATTCATTCAATATCAAGCAGCTAAATAAATGGCATGTGGTAGTCTTGTCTTGTGTCAGTTTGGGTAAGCTGGAGCTACATTTCCCAGAATCCCATCCCCTGCATGGTTCTGGTTTAGAGTTGGCCAGAAGATTAACTTGTGAATGATTTGTAAGGCAGAGAAGTGAAGCAGCTGCCACAGTTACTTAGCAACTGTCATAGGTTAGAATTGTCAGCAGGTTCCAGGTTATACTTATTCTCACCACATTTAGCCTTACTTGGCAAATCCTGACCCTTCCGACCAGCAAAAACTAAAAAGCCCACGCCAACCCCAGAATCAGAGGCAATAGACTTTTATAAACTCTTCTCTCTAGGATCCTGCTCCAGCAGCTGGCATTCCTGAGTCCTGAAAGTTTGATTAGTGGCTTTTCTCTGGTCCTCCAACTTCTTCATTCAAACCTTTACTCTCCCAGTTTCTCCAGCAATTCTGTAAAGCCACCTTCCCATAATAAATCTTCCCATAATAAATCTCTTATTACACAACATGCTTAGTGGTTCTCCTTCCCTGATGGAACCCTGACCAATACCATTAGTATCAATAATAAACATCAAGTAGGTACTGGAAATGGCTCCAGAGGAATAGAACATTAGGGATAAAAATTGTGAACTGACCTGGTTAGATTTAAAGGCATTAATGATCCTATTACCATCGGTATAGGTGACACTGATAAATCATGGCATGCAGTGGCAAGAGAGATACATGAATTATCACCCGTAGTCACCTGTAATACAAATGTCTTTAAAGGCAAGTCTTTGGCTGGCCAAGTAGTTGCCCCCACTAAACATTTTAATGGAAACAGAGAGTATAGGAGCATTCGTTGATTGCTTCTAGGTGTACTCAAACACGTAGAGGAAGAAAATGATGTGCTCAGGACTTTAAATACCAAGCTCAAGGTTTGATTACAGGAGCTGGATGCTTCTATTATTGCCTTAAAAGAAACCCTTATTTGGCTAGGCGCTGTGGCTCAAGCCTGTAATCCCAGTAGTCTGGGGGGTCAAGGCGGGGGAATCACCTGAGGTCAGTAGTTTGAGACCAGCCCGGCCAAAGTGGTGAAACCCCCGTCTCTACCAAAAACACAAAAATTAACCGGGCATGGTGGCACATGCTTGTAATCCCAGCTACTCAGGAGGCTGAGTGAGGCAGGAGAATCACTTGAACCCAGGAAGCCAAGGTGAGCTGAGATCGCACCACTGCACTCCAGCCTGGGTGACAGAGTGAGACTCTGTCTGTAAATAAATACATACATAAATAAAAGTTTAAAAATCATCATAAGGCTGGGCGCGGTGGCTCATGCCTGTAATCCCAGCACTTTCAGAGGCCAAGGTGGGTGGATCACCTGAGGTCGGAAGTTTGAGACCAGCCTGACCAACACGGAGAAATCCCATTTCTACTAAAAATACAAAATTAGCTGGGCGTGGTGGCGCATGCCTGTATTCCCAGCCACTCGGGAGGCTGAGGCAGGAGAAACACATGAACCTGGGAGGTGGAGGTTGTGGTGAGCCAAGATTCCGCCATTGCACTCCAGCTTGGGCAACAAGAGCAAAGCTCCATCTCAGAAAAAATAAAAATAAAAATCATTAAAGAAAGAAAGAAAGAAAGAAAGAAAGAAAGAAAGAAAGAAAGAAAGAAAGAAACCCTTATTTCCTGTAGCTCCAGGGGTGAAATTTCTGAAAACCAACATGGCCAGTCTTGACTTGAGTGTAGTAGGAGTCACTGTTGTGCCCCATGGTGGAGACATTCTTCTCTTAGAACCCAATACCACTAAATCAGTGGGGCCCAGAGTCTTGGGAACAGGAATTAACATTTTGCTGGTGAATCATTAGGGATGACAGTGAGAAGAGTCACTCCTATTTCCATCTCATATTGGCAATTCCACTGACTCATGCAATGAGAGCTACTATGGTGGAAAATGCCAGGTGGAAGCCTCTAGAATGGCCTGTACCTACCAAAATAGTAAGCCCAAAGCAATTTTGTTCCAGAGATTAGTGTCACCATAAGAACTTGAAAGATGTAGTAGTGGTGATTTGTACCATATCTTCTTTCAACTCGCAGAATACAGATGCACCTTAAAGAATGACAGTGGATTATCACAAACCTAATCAGGGTGGCTCCAATTTTAGCCTCTGTTCCAGATGTGATTTCTTTTTTCCTCCTTTTTTTTTTTTTTTTTTTTTTGAGGCAGGGTCTCACTCTGTCACTCAGGCTAGAGTGCAGTGGTGCCATCATGGCTTACTGCAGCCTCAGCCTCCGTAGGCTCAGGTTATCCTCTCACCTCATCCTCTTGAGTAGCTGGGACTACAAGTGTGCACCACCATGCCTGGCTAATTTTTGTATTTCTTGTAGAGATGGGGTTTTGCTGTGTTGTCCAGGCTGATCTCAAGCTCCTGGGCTCAAGTAATCTGCCTGCCTCAGCCTCCCAAAGTGCTGAGATTACAGATGTGAGCCACCGCACCCAGCCCAGATGTGGTTTCTTTACTGGAGCAAAGATGGTTTTGGTACTTGGTATGTAACTAATGGCCTGGCTATTATTGAATAAAGAAATGTTTACTTATTTATTTTTATGTTTATTTTTTTGAGACAGAGTCTTGCCCTGTCACCCAGGCTGGAGTGCAGTGGCTCAATCTCGGCTCACTGCAGCCTCTGCCTCCTGGGTTCTAGTGATTCTTCTGCCTCAGCCTCCTGGGTAGCTGAGATTACAGGCACCTGCCACCATGTCTGGCTAATTTTTTGTATTTTTAGTAGAAACAGGGGTTTCACCATATTGGCCAGGGTGGTCTCAAACTCCTGACCTCAGTGATCTGCCCCCACTTGGCCTCCCAAAGTGCTGAGATTATAGGTGTGAGCCACTGTGCCCAGCCTATTCTTTATATCTGTTAGGAAAGATCACCGAAGCAGTTTACTTTCAACAGGTAGGGCCAGCGTTACACCTTCAATCTCCTTCCTCAATGGTTTATCAACCATATGGAAGATAATTGCAGCACTGCTGCCCTACTCAGAGAAGACCCTAAACGATAGTGGTAAAGGAAAATCCCACCATTCTGCAGAATTTTGAGCAGTACATATGGTTGTTCATTTTGCCTGGAAGGAGAGATACTTGAGGTACAGATACACACACACACACACACACACACACACACACACACACACATTCTACTCCACTTCACACACAAATTCTCCCCCACTTCACATCTAGAGCAACTCCTGGCCCTTCCGACCAACAGAAACCAAGATGCCTAGGCCAACCCCAGATACAGCCACAAATTGTGTGCGTGTGCTGCGGCTGGCTAAAGGTTTGACTTTCAGGGTATGGATACTTAGGGTATTGGAGGGAACATATTTGGAAAACTGATGATAAGGAAGTCTGGAGAAGAACTATGCAAATCAACAGTCATGAGCTGACACAAAGTGTGAAAATATTCATGTATTACATGAATGCTCGCCAAAGTACAACTTCAGTAGAGGAGGATTTTAAAAATCAGACCACTAAGATGCCACATTCTTTCCCCAGCCATTTTCTCCAGTCATCCCTGTCTTTTGCCAGTGGCTCATGATCAACGTGTACACAGTGGTGAGGGTAGAAAGTATGCATGGCACAGCGACACGGGCTTCCACTCATCAAATTTGATCTGTCTCCAGGCACTGCTGAGTGCCCAATCTGCTAAGGGCAGAGACCAACATTGAACCCTGAAGAAGGCAGTATTCCCCAGACTGAACAGCCACCACTTGATGGTGGATTGATGACATTGGAACACTTTCATCACGAGAGAGGCAACACTTCTCCTAGTAGACACTCACTTTGGATGTGGACTTCTCTTTCCAGTCCACATGCTGCTGCCCAAAACACCAACTTACAGAATATCTTTTTCATTGTTATAGTATTGCACTAAGCATAGCTTCTTACCAGGGAACTCATCTTACAGCAAATAAAACATGACAATGGGCTTATGATCATAGAATTCACAGGTCTTACAATGTGCTGATTGCCCTGGAGTAAATGGCCTAAAAAGAATGATCTTTCTGGGGTCAGGCACAATGCCAGCTGAGTGCTAACACTGGGCTGATGCAATGTCTTTCGCAATGCCCTGAATCAGCGACCAGTATGTAGTGCTGTTTTTCTCATAGTCAGGATTCATGAGTCTGAAAATCAAAGATTTGAAGTAGAAATGGCTCCTCTCATTGTTACTCCTAGTGATCCATTAGAGAAATTTTTGCTTTCTAGCCCCGTAGCGTTGGGCTCTGTGGGTTTAAAAGGCAATTTATCCACCTAGGTTAATGATACATCAGTAAATTATGTGACAGAGCTATCATTCAGCGACTGTATTAGGTGAAGTGTTTGCGGAAAGCAAAGGTAATATGGACTGAATAATACAGAATGAAGTTAAAAATACCAGCTGTGACCATATGACCAGTTATAGAAATGAGGACTGTAGTAGTTAAAAACCAAACACTGCATGTTCTCACTCATAGGTGGGAACTGAACAATGAGAACACTTGGACACAGGGTGGGAAACATCACATACCAGTGCCTGTCATGGGATGGGGGGAGGGGGAGGGATAGCATTAGAAGATATACCTAATGTAAATGACGAGTTAATGGGTGCAGTAAACCAACAGGGCACATGTATACATATGTAGCAAATGTATAGCAAATGTATAAACGTTGTGCATATGTACCCTAGAACTTAAAGAATAATAAAAAACAAACAAAAAGTATTTTTTTCTCACACTAATATGAATATATTACAATAGTCCCCTTCTATCTGAGGTTTCACCTTCTATGGTTTTAGTAGTCAACCATATGGTTACCTGTAGTCAACCATGGTCTGAGAATATTGATATTTCAATATTCAATATTTTGCCTGGAAGGAGAGATAGCCAGAGGTACAGATACACACACACACACACACACACACACACACACATTCTCCTCCACTTCACACACAAATTCTCCCCCACTTCACATCTATAGCAACTCCTGGCCCTTCCAACCAACAGAAACCAAAATGCCCAAGCCAACTTCAGATGATTGAAAAGATCATATTTATATAACTTTTATTATAGTATATGGTTGTAATTGTTCTATTTTATTATCGTTGTTGTTAATCTCTTACTGTGTCTAATTTGTAAATGGAAATTTATCATCGGTATGTATAGGAAAAAGCATAGTACTATATATACAGGGTTCAGTGCTGTCCCTGGTTTCAGGCATTCATTGGAGCTCTTGGAATGCATCCCCTGAGGATAAGGAGGATTACTCTAAGGTAAATATTAACAAATTATTTTTTTCCCTCTTCTTATGCATGAAAGTGACCAGGACTATTACCTGAAAGCAACCAGAAAAATACACAGAAGCTGCCCGAGATTTCATCCAGAACCACAGATATGAGTCCACATGTTGGGATTAAAGGTGAAGGTGTGGAATAGCCAAGGCAATCCTAAGCAAAAAGAGCAAAGCTGGAGGCATCACGCTACCTGACTTCAAACTATACCACAGGGCTACAGTAACTGAAATAACATGGCACCGGTACAGAAACAAGCACATAGATCAATGGAACAGAATAGAGAATCTAGAAATAAGACCACACACCTACAACCATCTGATCTTCCACAAACCTGACAAAAACAAGCAATGGGATAGGATTCCCTATTCAATAAGTGGTGCTGGGAGAACTGGCTAGCCATATACTAAATATTGAAACTAGACTGCTTCCTTACACCATATACTAAAATCAACTCAAGACGGATTAAAGATTTAAATGTAAAACCCAAAACTATAAGAACCCTGGAAGACAACCTAGGCAATACCATTCAGGACATAGGCATGGGAAAGATTTCATGATGAAGACACCAAAAGCAATTACAACAAAAACAAAAATCAACAAATGGGATCTAATTAAACTAAACAGCTTCTGCACAGCAAAAGAAACTATCAACAGAGTAAACTGACAACCTACAGAATGAGAGAACATTTTTGCAAACTATGCATCCAACAAAGATCTAATATCCAGCATCTATAAAAAACTTAAACAAATTTACAAGGAAAAAAATTAAAAGGTAGGCAAAGGACGTGAACAAACACTTTTCAAAAGAAGACGCACATGTAGCCAACAAACATACGAAAAAAAGCTCAATATCACTGATCATTAGAGAAATGCAAATCAAACCACAGTGATATACCTTCTCACACCAGTCAGAATGGCTACTATTACAAAATCAAAAAACAAGGTGGGGCAAGGTTTTGGAGAAAAAGGAATGCTTATACACTGTTGGTGGGAGTGTAAATTAGTTCAACCATTGTGGAAAGCAGTGTGGCAATTCCTCAAAGACCTAAAAACAGAAATACCATTCGACCCACCAATCCCATTGCTGGGTATACACCCAAAGGAATATAAATCATTCTACCATAAAGATACATGCATGTGAATGTTCATTGCAGCACTATTCACAGTAGCAAAGACATGGAGTCAGCCTAAATGCCCATCAATGATAGACTGGATTTTTAAAATATGGTACATATACACCACGAGTACTATGCAGCCATAAAAAAGAACAAGATCATGTCCTTTGCAGGGACATGGCTGGAACTAGAGGCCATTATCCTTAGCAAACTAACACAGGAACAGAAAACCAAATGCCACATGTTCTCACTTGTAAATGGGAGCTAAATGATGAGATCGCATGGACACATAGAGGGAAACAACACACAGTGGGGCTTTGGGGAGGGTCGGGGGTGGGAGAAGGGAGAGGATCAGGAAAAATAACTAATGGATACCAGGATTAATATCTGGGGGATGAAATAATCTGTACAACAAACCCCCATGACACAAGTTTACCTGTGTTACAAACCTGCACTTATGCCTCTGAACTTAAAAGTTAAAAAAAAGGTGAAAGTGTGATTAAAAAAAAAACACACACACACACAGTGTCTCTGGCTTGTAATTCAATAAACTTATTACACATACCTTGAATCATTTAATTCCCACAGGGACTTGTGAGGTAAGGTTGCTAACACCAGTTTACAGAGGCAGATGCTCAGAGGAGAAAGAAAGCCTAAGGGCATTCAATAGCTGTCTCATGGGCTGGGAGTCCAGGACCAGGAAAAAGCATGTAGTAAATGACATTTGAGGGGCAGACTTTTAAAATGTGAATTATCTCATTTAATTACCACACTAATTCCATATGATAAACATTACCATTCTCAATTTACAGACAAGGAATCTAAGACTTTGAGCCCAGGTCTGCTTAGCTGTAACACTCACATCCCTCCATCACCCATGAGGTGTGTTCTGGTCATCTCCTTGAGGATTGGCTGTCCAGAGTCCAAACACTTCAAAATTAGTGTTTAGGGAAGGGGTAAGACGCCAGCGGATAGACTGGGTAGTAAGTGCTGTGACAGAGGTGTCTCCTCCATGCTCTGGGGCAGGAATGAGGGTAGAGGAACCCAAATCCAGCATGAGGGAGGCATCCTGAGGAAGTTTTGTTTTTGTTTTTGTTTTTGTTTTTTGAGACGGAGTCTCACTCTTGTCACCCAGGCTGGAGTGCAGTGGTGCAGTCTCAGTTAACTGCAACCTTCATCTCCTGGGTTCAAGCGATTCTCCTGCCTCAGCCTCCCGAGTAGCTGGGATTACAGGCATGTGCCACCATTCCCTGCTAATTTTTGTATTTTTAGTAGAGATGGAGTTTCACCATGTTGGCCAGGCTGGTCTCGAACTTCGGACCTCAAGTGGTCCTCTGCCTGGACCTCCCAAAGTGCTGGGATTACAGGCGTGCGCTACTGCACCCAGCCATGAGAAGGTCTTTAAATTTGAGTGGGAATCAGCTAGGCAAAAAGCATGTGTGTGTGTGTGTGTGTGTGTGTGTGTGTGTGTGTGTTGGAGGGAAAGGAGTGCAAATGCTGAGGGAAAAGCATTTGCAAAGAACACTTGAGGCAAATTCAAGTAAGTAGTTAGCAATGGCTAGAGTACAAGGGTAAGGAGAGATGGCAGAGATGAGGCTGAAAGTTGGCCAAGGCTGAGCTCAGAAAGAAGCTGGTTGCTGTACAGTTTGAGTTTTATCTTAAAGACAATGGAGAACCCCGCAAGGGCTCAAGGGCAAGGGCAGAGGCAGATTGCCACCTTAGAGATGAAGCTGTTAAGACCCGATGGGTGGGTGACACTGAAGACTGGGCAATAAAACAGATGTTTTGACAATAATACAGGTAAGAAATAATAGCCCTTGGGCCAAAAGCAGTGGTTGCCTGGGGGTGCAGAGAGGGAAGGAGGAGGATAAGGATAGTTTCCAACTCTGGGTTCTCCATTCCTTAACGGATGATTGCTTTTTTTCTCTTCCACCATCTGGCTACAATGGGTGGCAGCACTGGCCCCGTGCATCTGCCCATGTGCTGTTTGAAGGACTCTGAAGGCCCAGAATCCCAACATGCTGCCTTCTCCAAGGCCCATAACCCCTCTACTCAAGTCCGTATTACGGCTGTATTCACACAAAAGCAAACACTGAACACTTACTGGAGCTTTGGGTTAATAATTTTTTTTTTTTTAGGGGTCACCGTCCGAATCTTGGCCAACTGTGAGGAAAGGCTGGAAGAGGAGTTTGGAGATGAACTGTGGCAATTCCGGAGGACCCATGTCCTGGAATTGGAGAGAAAGGGAGGAGGCCATACCACCTAGGAGGGAGGGGCTGCTGGGGTGGGGTGAGCTGGAATCTGCTCTCAAGTTATTCCTGCCCTTTGGCTGTCAGGGATTTGGGGGTCTTTGGTCTTCCCTTTCACTCTGGCCCAGGATCAAGTTTCTCTTTAACTTCTTTTTCTGCACGTGGATTCCCAGACCCAGCCTGGTGCTCCGCCCGGAGCCTAGGCCACAGTGGAGAGTGCGAGTGAGGAGCATGTCCTCCGATGGGTTTTTCAGCGAGGGTCGAAAGGCAGATGCTGAAAAGGTAACTCCCTTAGACTCACGGGACCAGTCGGGGCAGCTATGGGACTCCCAGAGTTCCCAAGGATGATGGTCCAAAAACCAGGAGCAGCATGAGCTGCTGCCGAGCTCCACTCGTAAGCTCTCGCCAAGTACTGCGCAGGAAACATGATAGCCAAGCGGACTGGAGCGTTGACTTTTTCTCCTTGGGAGTGATACCTGGGGCAGCCTTAAAGGCTGGAGGGCCGAGGTTCTCTCAGTCGCTCCCACCTGGAGACGTCTCTCCTGGCTCTCCGCTGCCGCGGCGCACACGCACTAGCTGGGCAGCACGCGACCATGAGGCTGCAAACGTTGCTTGTATGTATGTATGTATGTATTATGTATTTTATGTATGTATGTATTTATTTATTTTTAAGACGGAGTCTCGTTCTGTCGCTCAGGCTGGAGTGCAGTGGCGCGATCTCAGCTCACTGCAAGCTCCGCCTCCCGGGTTCATGCCATTCTCCTGCCTCAGCCTCCCGAGTAGCTGGGACTACAGGCGTCCACCACCACGCCCGGCTAAATTTTTTTTTTTTTTTTTTTTTTTTTTTTGAGACGGAGTCTCGCTCTGTCGCCCAGGCTGGAGTGCAGTGGCCGGATCTCAGCTCACTGCAAGCTCCGCCTCCCGGGTTCGGGCCATTCTCCTGTCTCAGCCTCCTGAGTAGCTGGGACTACAGGCGCCCGCCACCTCGCCCGGCTAGTTTTTTGTATTTTTTAGTAGAGACGGGGTTTCACCGTGTTAGCCAGGATGGTCTCGATCTCCTGACCTAGTGATCCGCCCGTCTCGGCCTCCCAAAGTGCTGGGATTACAGGCTTGAGCCACCGCGCCCGGCCTAAATTTTTTGTATTTTAGTAGAGATGGGGTTTCACCGTGTTAGCCGGGATGGTCTCGATCTCCTGACCTCGTGATCCGCCCGCCTCGGCCTCCCAAAGTGCTGGGATTACAGGCGAGAGCCACCGCGCCCGACCCGTTGTTTGCTTTTAGTTACTGATTGTTAAAGATTAAGCTGCTGGTAAGCCGACATCAATAATCCCTCCGGAAAAATCTTTTAACTAAGTTAATAATAGAAAAAAATTGGTTGCAATTGTAGATATTAGTCAATTAGAAGATGTGAGAGAGGGAGGCTCAGTGGGTCCCGGGTGGGGTGCAGGGGTGTGTGCGCGCGCACGTGTTGGGTCAGGCGAGACTGAGAGTGTGTGTGCAAGATTTCGGGAGAGTGCTTGGTCTCCAGGGTGAGGAATGCGGACTGCAGCTCTCCCAACACTCCCCACAACCCCCAACCACCAATACTAGCACACTCGCCCCGCCCCAGGCTGGACAGTTACTCCCAGGGACTCTTCCCCCCGCTTTACTCAGAAGGAGGCAGCTGCGAGCCGGGCGTGGTGGCGGTCGCCTGTAACCCCAGCTACTCAGGAGGCTGAGGCAGGAGAATTGCTTGAACCTGGGAGGCGGAGGCTGCAGTGAGCGGTGATCGCGCCACTGCACTCTCGCCTGGGGGACAGAGCGAGACTCCGTCTCAAAAACAAACAAACAAGAAGGGGGCAGCTGCGAGCGTCCCCTTCTCTCCCTCCCTCTGATTAGTAGAAAGGCATCGAAAAAGGACCATCCGGCCCGGGCGGCGGGACAGGGAGGGCCTGGCCGAGTCCCTCCCAGAGCGGTGGAGTCCGCAGGAGATTTGCGGGGACGGACTGCGTCTCCAAGAGAGACCTCCCTGTCGTGGGCGGTGTCCACAAAATGCTCCTCTGTGGGCGACAGAGGGGTGCGGTGGGGGCCTGGGAGGCTCGTGGGCGATTCCGAGCAGCGGGTCTGTCCCGAGTGAGGGGCAGCCCTGGGGCTGGGGGAAAAGGGAGAGGCAGCCCCACTGCTCCTGGCTCCCCGGGCGACTCCACAGCGGAAGGCAGAGGGCTGAGCCCCAGCGCGGATCAGTCAAACTCGACGGGCCCTTGCGGGTCACCAGTCCCCAACCCTGGTTGGGCTGGGAGGGGTCTTCTCCTCGCAAGTCCCCTCGCCCGGCAGAGGCTTCTCCTTTCCATCCCCCGCGACGGGCGCACGCCCTAGGCTGCTCTTGCCCGCCGGGCTCCTCTCTCGCTCCTGGGGCCTGGTGGCCCGTGGTGGCCCGCGTCCATCATGTAGGTCCCGCAGACCCCGATTAACGCAGGTTCGAGATGCGGCGGCTTCCGCCGAGTGGGCGCGGCGTTCGGGGTCCTCCGGGAGCAGGTGGGAAGGACGCGTCTGGGGTCTGTCGTCTGGACCTCTGGCCTCCGGGTGCGCAGCAACCCCTCGTGGCAGGATTGCGACCGCTGAGGCCTGCAGCTGTGACTAAACTAGCGCTTCCTCTGCCGGCTTCGCGGCCCGCAATCCACGCGGGCTAATGGTGTTAACCTTGGATTCCTCTCAATGCCAGGCCCTGTGGCACCCGAGAAAGTCTCAACGCAGGAAGGCCCAGGGCCCTGTGGGTGTACACATGGGAAGGCACAAAAGCTGCAGATATTGTTTATTCAAATTGAAACTCGTTGGAAAGCTATGCCTTCTTATTTTTTAAAAAATTCAACTTTGTTGAAGTATAGTTTACATGCAATAAAATGCACCCACTTTAAGTGGATATTTAGATACATTTTGACACATTCACACTCCACTACCATGATCAAGATGCAGAACATTTCCATGTCCTCAACAATCACCTTGTGCCGTCATCCCAGACTACCCTGTGTCCCTCTACTCGCCCCATCCCACACACCTGAGTTCTAGGCAACCGCTGGGCTGCTTTCTTCTACTATAGATTATGTTTTTGTATTTTCTGGAGTTTCATATCAATGGAATCATACACTATGAGCTCTGTGTCTGACTTTCACTTAGCTTAATGTTGTTGAGACTCCTCCCTATTGTTGGAAAGATCAGTAGTTTACTTTTCTTTCTTTCTTTTCTTTTTTTTTTTTTTTGTGAGATGGAGTCTCGTTCTGTCGCCCAGGCTGGAGTGCAGTGGCACGATTTCAGCTCACTGCAACCTCCGCCTCCTGGGTTCAAGCGATTCTCCTGCCTCAGCCTCCCGAGAGTAGCTGAGATTGCAGGCACCTGCCATCATATTCGGCTAATTTTTGTATTTATTTAATAGAGACGGGGTTTCACCATGTTGGCCAGGCTGGTCTCGAATTCCTGACCTCAGGTGATCCACGCACCTTGGCCTCCCAAAGTGTTGGGATTACAGGTGTGAGCCATCGCGCCCGGCTTTTTTATTGCTGATACTGCATTGTCCGGTTGTACCGCAATTTGTTTACCCTTTCTCTTGTCCATAGACATTTGGACTTTTTTCCAGTTTGGGCTATTTTGAATTAAGCTGTTAGGAATATTTGTTCAAGTCTGTGTGACTATATTTTCATTTCTCTTGGGTGCATAGCTAGAAATGGAATTGCTGGATCATATCAGAAAATATACTTTTAATGTTGTAAGAAACTGCAAAACTATTTTCTAAAGTGGTTGAAGCATTTTACACTCCCACCAATTGTACATGAAAGCTCCAGTCATCTCCACATAGCCACCAATTTTTAGTATTGCCATTCTTTTTTTTTTTTTTTTTTTTTTTTTTTGAGACAGAGTCTCGCTCTGCCGCCCGGGCTGGAGTGCAGTGGCCGGATCTCAGCTCACTGCAAGCTCCGCCTCCCGGATTTACGCCATTCTCCTGCCTCAGCCTCCCAAGTAGCTGGGACTACAGGCGCCCGCCACCTCGCCCGGCTAGTTTTTTGTATTTTTTAGTAGAGACGGGGTTTCACTGTGTTAGCCAGGATGGTCTCTATCTCCTGACCTCGTGATCCGCCCGTCTCGGCCTCCCAAAGTGCTGGGATTACAGGCTTGAGCCACCGAGCCCGGCCTGCCATTCTTTTTAATTTTAGTTATGCTAGTGGGTGGCCAGTGGTATCTTACTGTATTTTTAAATTTCATTTTTCAAATAATTACGTTGAGCATCTTACGATGTGTTTGTTTTAAAAATGTATATATCTTATTTACTGCAATGTCTGTTCAAATATTTCGCTCATTTTTATCAGGTTATTTGTTTTATATTACTGAGCTGTAAATGTTTTCTATATATTTAGAATATAACTCCCTTATTTATGTTTTGCATATATTTTCTCATAGTCTGTGCCTTGCCTCATCATTTTCTTTTTCTTTTTTTTTTTTTCTTTTTTTTGTTTTCGAGACGGAGTTTCACTCTTGTTGCCTAGGCTGGAGTGCAATGGGGTGATCTCAGCTCACTGCAACCTCTGCCTCCGAGGTTCAAGCGATTCTCCTGACTCAGTCTCCAGAGTAACTGGGATTACAGTCATATGCCACCATGCCCGGCTAATTTTGCATTTTTAGTAGAGACGGGATTTCTCCATGTTGGTCAGGCTGGTCTTGAACACCCAACCTCAGGTGATCCTCCCAAAAGTGCTGGGATTACAGGCGTGAAGCACCACACCCAGCCTTTTTTGTTTTGTTTTGTTTTTGTTTTTTTGAGAGGGAGTCTTGCTCTGTCACCCAGGCTGGAGTGCAGTGGCGTGATCTCATGTCACTGCAACCTCCACCTCCTGGGTTCAAGCGATTCTCCTGCCTTGGCCTCCCCAGTAGCTAGGATTACAGGCACGCACCACCATGTCTGGCTAATTTTTGTGTTTTTTAGTAGAAATGGGGTTTTGCCATGTTGGCCAGGCTGATCTTGAACTCCTGACCTCATGATCTCCCCACCTCAACCTCCCAGAGTGCTGGAATTACAGTCACAAGCCACCGCACCTGGCCTGCCTCATCATTTTCATAACCGTTTCAAAGAGTTAGTTTTAGTCTTGATGAAATCCAATAATCATTATCTTCTTTTATGGTTTGTGATTTTGAGGTCTTAAGAAATCTTTTGCATTATGTCAGGTTTGCATAGATTTTTTTTCCTTTGTTTTCTTCTTACAAGTTTTATAGTTTTAGCCCATATGTTTAGGCCTATGATCTATTTCAAGTTAAATTTTACATATGGTGTGAGGTAAAGGTTGAGGTCCACTTTTTTTTTTTTTTTTTTTTGAGACGGAGTCTCGCTCTGTCGCCCAGGCTGGAGTGCAGTGGCCGGATCTCAGCTCACTGCAAGCTCTGCCTCCCGGGTTTACGCCATTCTCCTGCGTCAGCCTCCCGAGTAGCTGGGACTACAGGCACCCGCCACCTCGCCCGGCTAGTTTTTTGTATTTTTTAGTAGAGACAGGGTTTCACCGTGTTAGCCAGGATGGTCTCGATCTCCTGACCTTGTGATCCACCCGTCTCAGCCTCCCAAAGTGCTGGGATTACAGGCTTGAGCCACCACGCCCAGCCTGAGGTCCATTTTTTTCTGTGTGGATATCCCATTGTTCCAGCATGATTCATTGAACAAACTACCCTTTTCCATTAAGTTACTTTAGAACCTGTGGTAGCTAGAATTGAAGATGGCACCTAATGAATACCACCTGTATGCAGGCCTCTGTGTAGTCCCCTCCTACTGCATTGGTTGCCTTGGTTGACTTGTGTAATCAATACAATTTTGCAGAAATTAGGGAGTAAAAGTTAACAACATTAGGTCGTAAAAACATTGGCTTCTACCTTGCTCTCTATCTTGATCTCTCTTGGATCACTCATCCAGGGAAGCCAGCTGGAAACTCAAACCACTCTATGAAGTCTTATGTGGTGAAGAACTGAAGCCTCATGGCAACACCAGCAGCTACCTGCCAGACAGGTAAGTGAGCCATTTTAGGAGTAGATCCTCCAGTCCCAGTGAAGCATTCAGGTGACTAGCCTCAGCCAACATCTTGATATGCAACCTCAGGAGAAGGCCTGAACTAGAACCATGAGTCTAAGATGCCTCTGAATTCCTAACCTAAGAAACTGTATTTCTAGACTCTCAATTCTGTTCCTTAGATGTATGTGTCTGTCCTTACAGCAACACCACACTGTCTTGATTACTGTAGTAAGTCTTAAAGCCTTCTAATATTGTTTTCTTTAAAACTTGCTTTGACTCTTCTAGGTTCTTCATATTTTTATATCAGTTTTAGAATTAGCTTGTGAAGTTCTGCAAAAATCTTGCTGGGTTTTGAAGGGGTTTGCATTGAAACTATAGTTTTAATTCTGGGAAAACCAATTTTTTTTTCCCACCGAGTTTTTGCTCTTGTCACCCAGGCTGGGGTGCAACGGTGTGATCTCGGCTCACTGCAACCTCCACCTCCTGGGTTCAAGCCATTCTCCTGCCTCAGCCTCCCACGTAGCTGGGATTACAGGCACCTGCCACCACGCCTGGATAGTTTTTGTATTTTTAGTAGAAACGGGGTTTCACCATGTTGGTCAGGCTGGTGTCGAACTCCTGACCTCAGGTCATCCACCTTCCTTTGGCCTCCCAAAGTGTTGGGATTACAGGCGTGAGCCACCGCACCCGGCCTGAAAACTGGTATCTTAATATTCAGGACCACTCTGGGTTGCTGCCACCGCTGCCACCGTCTTGCCAGCCCCTCAGGTCTCCGCGAGGCCAGGTGACGCTCAAGAATGGGAGACAAGCCAGTTTGGGAGCCGATTGGATCCAGCTTCATTCAACATTACTACCAGTTATTTGGTAACGATAGAACGCAACTAAGCGCAGTTTACATTGATGCGTCATGCCTTACATGGGAAGGACAACAGTTCCAGGGGAAAGCTGCCATTGTGGAGAAGTTGTCCAGCCTTCCGTTCCAGAAAATCCAGCACAGCCTCATGGCGCAGGACCATCAGCCTATACCAGATACCTTCATCATTAGCATGGTTGTGGGCCAGCTTAAGGCAGATGAAGACCCCATCATGGGGTTCCACCAGATGTTCCTATTAAAGAACATCCAGGTTGCTTGGGTTTGCACCGATGACATGTTCAGGCTTGCCCTGCACAACTTCGGCTGACCTCCTCTCAGCCAGGCACTAACGCTGTTTCCTCCTCCCTCCTCTTCCCAATACTATTCCTACTCCTCCAGATGCCCCAAATAACATGCACAAATAAGCAGGGCTGCAGCGGGAGTGGGCACAGTGCGCTGCTGCCACCGAGGTGTTGTGCATGATGTTTGGACGCTAGACTACTTACATCTGATAGGAGAAGTTTGTGTTGTACCAGCGCGTGCCTTGGAAAGACTTAAGTAATGCAAAAGTTGTCCTTTGTTTGTTTGTTTGTTTGTTTTAATCTACTGACAAGTTGCTTTAGTAACCCAAAGAAGTGAAGGAGAAAGCAGCTCCCTCACCGCCCAGACATTGATTTGTTCAGATGTCTCAATGCCTTATGATACTATAAAACCACAAAAATTTTCTTTAAAAAAGAATTCAGTCTTCTGATCTATGAACATGGAAAATATGTGTATTTATGTATGTTTTCTTAAAATTTTCTAAACAATATTTTATAGTTTTAAGAGCTCAAGTTTAGGTCTTACAAATATTTTGTAAAACTTATCCCTAAGTATTTCATGTTTTTGATGATACAATGAATGGTACTGTGTTTTAAATTTCTATTTATAGTTGGTTGTTGCTAGTACAGTATATAAACAATACAACTGATATGTGTATATTAGCCTTTTATCCTGTGATGTTCCTAAACATCCTTCTTGGTTCCAGTAGCTTCTTAAAAGTTTCTTTTGGATTTTTTACATAGATAATCATATTGTCTGTGAATAATGATAATTTGACTTCTTCCTTTCTAATTTGGAAGTTTTTAATTCACTTTTATTCCCTTATTTCACTGATTGAGACCTCTAGTACAATATTGGGTTGGTTTGTTTGTTTTTGTAGAGACAGGGCCTCGCCATGTTGCCTAGACTGGTCTCGAACTCCTGGACTCAAGTGATCCTCCGCCTCAGCCTCCCAAAATGCTGGGATTATAGGCAAGAGCCATTCATTGCACCTGGCTGCTATTCTAATATTGAATAGAGGTGGCAAGAACAGACAATGTTGCTCTTGTTTCTAATTTTAGGGGAAAACATTCAGTCTTCACCATTAACTATGTTATTAAGTGAAGGTTTTTCATAAGCACTCTTCATTAGATTGAAGAAATTCCCTTCTATTCCTAGTTTGCTGAGAAATTTTATTATAAATGGGTGTTGAATTTTGTCAAATGCTTTTCTATATTTATTGACATGATCATATTGTTTTCTTTTTCTGCTTGAATCATATGATAAATCAACATTGTCAATTTTTGAATGTTAAACAAATCTTGCATAATTCGTAGGATAAGCCCCATTTGAGCACGATGCATTTTCCTTATTATTTTGTCATATTTCTAAATTTGATTTGTTAATATAGTGTAAGGACTTTTTTCATCTCTGTTTATGAGGGATATTGGTTATAGTTTTTTTTTTTTATTCTTATATCTTTGTCTTTGTTTTGGAAACAGGATAATGCTCACCTCATAGTAGAAGTTGCAAAGTATTTACTCCCGTTTTCTGGAAGAGTTTATGTCAGTTTGTACCATTACTTTCTTCAGTGATTGATAGAATTCACTAGTGAAGCCATCTGGCTGGGAGTTTTCTTTGTGGAAAGGTTTGTAATCAGAATTCAAATTCCTTAATAATTATAATGAATATTCAGGTTAGTTCTTCTTGAGTGAACATCGGTCTTCCTTTCAAAATAATTTTTCCCTTCCTTCCAAGTTATTGAATTTATTGACATAAACTTGTTCAGAATATTCCCTCATTATCTTTATATTATCTGTACCATCTCTAGTGATGTTTCCTCTTTCATTCCTGATATTGGTGTGTCTTCTTTTTTTTTCTATTCAGTCTGACGAGAAGTTTTTCAATATTATCTTCTCAAAGAATTGGCTTTAGAGTAATTGATTCCTCTATTGTCGAGGGGTTATTTCTTCTCTTTTCTTTTCTTTTTTTTTTTTTTTTTGAGATTGGGTCTCACTCTGTCACCTAGGTTGGAGTGCAATGGCAGGATCACAGTTCACTGCAGCCTCAACCTCCCTGGCTCAAGTGATCTTCTTGCCTCTGCCTCCTGAGTAGCTGGGACCTCAGACACATGTCACCATGCCTGGCTAATTTAAAAAAAATTTTTTTGTAGAGTTGGAGTCTTGCTATGTTGTCATGTTGTCCAGGCTGGTGAGGGGTTTTCTCTAATTATTTTGTTCATCTTTATTTTTGCTTCCCATTGCTTACTTTGGGTTTACTTTGCTTTTCTTTTTCTAGTCTCATAAGATGGAAACATAGATCACTGATTTGAGATCTTCATTCTTTTCTACTATAAGCATCTGATACTCTTAATTTCCTTGATTCTTAACTGCTTCTCACAGATTTTGCAATATTGTGTTTTATTTTTATCCAATTCAAAATATTTTCTAATTGCCCTTGTGGTTTCTTCTTTTACCCATAGGTCATTAAGAAGCATATTTCATTTCCAAATATTTGGGGATTTTCCACATATCTTTCTGTTACTGGGTTTAATAACATTATAGTCAGAGGATATACTCTGTATGGTTTTATTTATTTTTATTTTATTTTTTGAGACAGGGTCTTACTCTGTCACCCAGGCTGGAGTGCAGTGGCTCGATCTCGGCTCACTGCAACCACCACCTCCTGGGTTCAGGCAATTCTCCCACCTCAGCCTCCCAGGTAGCTGGGATTACAGGCACAGGCCACCACACACCGCTAATTTTCGTATTTTTTAGTAGAGATGGGGTTTCACCATATTGGCCATGCTAGTCTCCAACTCCTGACCTCAAGTGATCCGCCCACTTTGGCCTCCCAAAGTGCTGGGATTACAGGCATAAGCCATCGTGCCTGGCCATACTCTGTATGGTTTTAATCCTTTCAAATTATATTGTGACTTATTTTTTGGCCCTGGGTATGGTCTATCTTGATAAATATTTTGTATTCACTTGAAAACATACATAGGGCCAGGCATGATGGCTCACGCCTGTAATCCCAGCACTCTGGGAGGCCGAAGCGGGCGGATCACGAGGTCAGGAGACCATCCTAGCTAACACATGAAACCCCGTCTCTACTAAAAATACAAAAAAATTAGCCAGGCATGGTGGTGGCTGCCTGTAGTCCTAGCTACTCGGGGGGCTGAGGCAGGAGAATGGCATGAACCTGGGAGGTGGAGTTTGCAGTGAGCCGAGATGGTGCCACTGCACTCCAGCCTGGGTGACAGAGCAAGACTCCATCTCAAAAAAAAAAAGAAAAAAGAAAAACATATGTATTCTACTGTTGTTGGGTGGAGTGTTCTATACATTCAATCAGATCACTTTGGTTGATAGGATTGCTCAAGCATTTTACGTCTTGACTATTTACTTTTTTGTCTACTTCTATAATTACTAAGAAAGTAGGGCCGGGTGCAGTGGCTCATGCCTGTAATCCCAGCACTTTGAGAGGCCCAGGCAGGTGGATCACCTGAGGTCAGGAGTTCAAGACCAGCCTGGCCAACATGGTGACACCCCGTCTCTACTAAAAATACAAATTTTAGCTGGGTGTGGTGGTGGGCACCTATAATCCCAGCTACTTGGGAGCCTGAGGCAAGAGAATTGCTTGAACCCAGGAGGTGGAGGTTGCAGTGAGCTGAGAATGTGCCACTGCACTACAGCCAGGGCAACAGAGCGAGACTCCACCTCAAGAAAAGAAAAAAAAAATACTGAGAAAGTAGTGTTGAATCTCCAACCACACTTGTAGGTTTGTCTATTTCTCCTTTTCATTCTATCAGGTTTTGTCTCTTGTATTTCAAAGTTCTTTTTCGGCTGGGTGTGGTGGCTCACGCCTGTAATCCCAGCACTTTGGGAAGCAGAGGCAGGTGGATAATGAGGTCAAGCGATCAAGACCATCCTGGCTAACGCAGTGAAATCCCATCTCTACTAAAAATACAAAAAATTAGCAGGGTGTAGTGGCATGCACTTGTAGTCCCAGCTACTCGGGAGGCTGAGGCAGGAGAATCACTTGAACCCAGGAAGCAGAGGTTGCAGTGAGCTGAGATCACGCCTCTGCACCCCAGCCTGGGGAACAGAGCAAGACTCCATCTCAAGAAAAAAAAAAAAAAAAAAAAGGTTCTTTTATTAGTTTATTATACTTTCAGAACTATTATATCCTCTTGATGAATTAACCCCTTTATCATTGTAAAATGTTCTTCTTTATCTCTTGTAATTTTTAGGTTGTAAAGTCTACTTTGATGTGAAAGAGCTATTCCTATTTTCTTTGGTTAGCGTTTGCATGGCATATCTTTTTCCGTCCTTTTGCTTTTAACTTAACTGTGTCTTCACATTTGAAGCAAATTTATTGTAGCAAACGTATAGTTGGATCTTGCTTTTCTTTAAATAATACAACAATTTCTACCTTTTAATTGGAATGTTTAGAGTATTTACATTTAAGATAATTATTAATATAGTTTGGTTTAAGTCTAACATCTTACTTTCTCTTGTCTTGTTTCTTTTTTTTTGAGACTGAGTCTTGCTCTGTCACCCAGGCTGCAGCGCAATGGTGAGATCTCAGCTCACTGCAACCTCTGCCTCCCTGGTTCAAGTGATTCTCCTGCCTCAGCCTCCTGAGCAGCTGGGATTACAGGAGCGCGCCACCATGCCTGGCTAATGTTTGTATATTTTTAGTACAGACGAGGTTTCACCATGTTGGTCAGGCTAGTGTCGACCTCCTGACCTCAAGATCAGCCCACCTCAGCCTCCCAAAGTGCTGGGATTACAGGTGTGAGCCACTGTACCTGGCTACTCTCTGTTTCCTATGTTCCTTATCTGTTTACTGTTCCTTCCCCAGTTTTTCTGCTTTCTTTTTGATGAATCAAATATTTGAATAACATTTTGTCTCCACAATTAGTTTATTAGCCATACCTTTTAATTTAATTTACCAAACATATATTTAACTTACCATGGTTCACATTTACATAATAGTATACTATGTTATGTAGAGTGTAACAGTATAGTTCAATTTCTCCCCTCCCATTCTTTGTGTTATTTTTATTCATTTATATATTTATTTATTTTTTTTTTTTTTTGAGACGGAGTCTCGCTCTGTCGCCCGGGCTGGAGTGCAGTGGCGCGATCTCGGCTCACTGCAAGCTCCGCCTCCCGGGTTCCCGCCATTCTCCTGCCTCAGCCTCCCGAGTAGCTGGGACTACAGGCGCCCGCCACCTCGCCCGGCTAATTTTTTTGTATTTTTTTAGTAGAGACGGGGTTTCACCGTGTTAGCCAGGATGGTCTCGATCTCCTGACCTCGTGATCCACCCGTCTCGGCCTCCCAAAGTGCTGGGATTACAGGCTTGAGCCACCGCGCCCGGCCTTCATTTATTTATTTTTGAGACAGGCTCTTGTTCTGTCGCCCAGACTGGAGTGCAGTGACATAATCTCGGCTCACTGCAACTTCTGCCTCTTGGGTTCAAGTGATTCTCCTGCCTCAGCCTCCTGAGTAGCTGAGATTACAGGCACCCGCCACCATGCCTGGCTAAAATTTTGTATTTTTGGTAGAGACAGGGTTTCGTCATGTTGGCCAGACTGGTCTCAAACTCCTGACCTCAGGTGATCCACCCACCTGGGCCTCCCAAAGTGTTGGGATTACAGGCAGGAGCCACTTTGCTCAGCCCATTTTTTAAATGTATTTTAATTGGATATAGAATTCTTGACAGATTTTTTGTTTTATTTCTTTCAGTACTTTAAAGATATTGCAATGTTGCCTTCTGGCTTGCATAGTTTTTTATGAGAAATCTATGATTATTCTTTATTATCTTAGTTTCTCTGTAGGTGGTTTTTTTTTTTTTTTAAATCTCTGGCTGCCTTTCAGAATTTTTTCTTTATTACTAGTTTTCAATATGTGGTTATTAGCTGCCTTGGTGTGGGGGGATTTTTGTTTGTTTGGTTGTTTTTTTTTTTTTTTTTTTTTTTTTTTGAGACAGAGTTTCACTCCTGTTGCCCAGGCTGGAGTGCAATGGCACAATCTCAGCTCACCACAACCTCCACATCCCAGGTTCAGGTGATTCTCCTGCCTCAGCTTCCTGAGTAGCTAGGATTATAGTCACGCGCCACCACGCCCAGTTAATTTTGTATTTTTAGTAGAGATGGGGTTTCTCCATGTTGGTCAGGCTGGTCTCAAACTTCTGACCTCAGGTGATCTGCCCGCCTCGGCCTCCCAAAGTGCTGGGATTACAGGCATGAGCCACAGCGCCTGGCCTTTTTGTTTTTTATCCTGTGTGGGGTTTGTCGAGCTACTTGGATAATTAAGATTACAGTTTTAGTCAAATTTGGAACATTATCAACCATTATTTTTTCCTTCTTCCTCCTTTCTTTCCTTTACTTCTGGGACTCCGATTATATGTACATTGTGTACATGTTGTGCATGTCTAATTATATATAAAACAAGACCACTTGACATTGTCCACTAAGTCACTGAGGAACAGTATCGTTTTTTTTTCAGTCTTTTTTCTCTCTTTGGTTCATTTAGTATGGTTCTTTTTTTTTTTTTTTTTCTTTTTTTGAGACAGGGTCTTACTCTGTTGCCTAGGCTGGAGTACAGTGGCATGAGCATGGCTCACTGTAACTTCAACTTCCTGGGCTTAAGCAATCCTCCCACCTCAGCCTCCTGAGTAGCTGGGACCACAGGTGTGCACCACCACATCTGGCTAATTTTTTTATTGTTTTGTAGAGAGAAGGTCTCCCTATGTTGCCCAGGCTGGTCTTGAACTCCTGGGTTCACATGATCCTTCCACCTTGGCCTCCCAAAGTGTTGGGATGACAGGTGAGAGCCACTGCACCTGGCCTAGTATGTTTTCTATTCTGATTTTTTTCATTTGTAGGGTCCTATCTGCTCTTAATCCCATCCAATGTATTTTTCAACTCAGCTTGTTGCATTTTTCATCTCCAGAAGTTCTATTTTAATAATTTTTATATTTTCCATTTCTCTTATTTTATTTTATTTTATTTTTTGTTTGTTTTTTGTTTTCATTTGTTTGTTGTTGTTGTTTGTTTGTTTAGAGACAGAGTATTCCTCTGTCACCCAGGCTGGGGTGTAATGGCACAATCATAGCTCACTGTAGCTTCAAACTACTGAATTCAAGTGATCTTCCTACCTCAGCCTCCTGAGTGGCTAGGACTACAGGTGCATGCCACCATGTCTGGCTAGTTTTTTATTTTTTATTTTTTTGGTAGAGATGAGGTCTTACTATGTTGCCCAAGCTGGTCTCAAACTCCTGGGCTCAAGTGATCCTCCTATCTCAGCCTCCCACAGTGCTGGAATTATAGGTATGAATCACTGTGCCTGGCCCATTTCTTTTGTTTTCATGTTATTGGCCTAATTGGGCATAAAGAACATGTTTATAATAGTTATTTTAACATTCATATCTGCTAAGCTCATCATTTCTGTCATTTTTTTGATCTGTTTGTGTGAACTGATTTTATCCTCCATCTATGAATCACAGGACCCTGCTTCTTGGTATGCCTAGTAAATTTTGATTGGATGCTGGACATTGTAAATTTTATGTTATTGAGTGTCTGCCTGTTGTTAGACTTTTCTGGCTTGCTGCATTGTGTTGTACTTCTTACAATGTGTGGCCTTTCTATGGTCTGTCCAGTGGTGTAGAGAGAAGTCAGATGATGCACAGCCCTGTGTCAGCTCTGGATAGTGTTGGTCTTCCAGCTCCCAGGTAGTTGCTCCTTCCCTGGAAGTTGTTCTTGCCTGGTCTCACCCTCAGGGGGTTTGACCCCAAGCATACACAGGCTGATATTTGGTCAAGGACCCGAGGGAAATCCTCTGTAGATTTCTGGAGCTCAGTTTCTATGCAGTGTCCTTTTCTCTGGTGTTTTTCCCACAATTTTTAGATGCCTCAGCATCTCCAAACTCTGACCTCTGAGTCCTCAGTTTTGTGAGATTGCTGAGGTGTTTGGGTTTCTCCTTCTGAATTGTGACCTGGAAACTTTCTCCAGGTTATACGTTGGTGCGCTCATAGGTCTTACCTCATTTGTTTCCCGTCTTACAGGCATAGCTGGTGTTTGTGGTTGCCCCATCGGGGTGGATCAATTCCCCATCCAAAATTGATTTGGATTTCAAAACTAATGATGCCACACATGCAACAAGAGGGTATGAAAACATTTATTGCCCGCATAATGGGACTTTCTAGGGAGAGCAGAGCAGGCCCTCAAACCATCTGGAATGACTTGAGCAAAGGGAGGAGTGATGACTTGAGTTTCTAATGCGATTGGGGCCGGGGGAGAGCTCCTGCCCATAGGCCAGCCTTTGAACTTTTCTTGCTGGCACTAAGGGAGAAAGCATGTGGCCTTCTTATGGGCTTGTCAAGGTGGGTCAAAAAGGAGAAAGGGAAGAGATAGGACTTGAAAGTTATCAGTAATCAACCATCAAAAAATGGAGTCTAATTCTTTTTGCAACTGTCCTGTACTGACTGTTACCCACTATCTGAAAATAACTATTTCATATATTTTGTCTGTTTTGCTAGTTATTTTTGGCAAGAGAGCAATTGCTGTAACAGTTAATCTTTTATAGAGGAAGCAAAAGTCTCTGTGCTCCATTTAAAAACTAGGTTTAGGCCAGGCACAGTGGCTCCATACCTATAATCTCAGCACTTCGAGAGGCTGAGGAGGTAGGGTTGCTTGAGCCCTGTGGTTCAAGACCATCCTGGGCAGTATAATGAGATTCCGTCTTTACAAGAAAATATATTGCTTTAACTAGGTTTGCAGTGATGTGTTCATCTAAGCCAGGTAAACTGGGGAATACCTTATTTTGGATGGTTGACTTACAGAGCCTGGAGAAAGTGCTGGGCAGACTAGCAGCCGAGGTCAGGTAGGCCCTCTCTGGTCTTCAATCCACCTCTGGTGGGGAAGGCAAAAACTTGAAAACTCATTGATTTCCTGACACTCCTTGTAGAAAGGCTTTGCACAGGTCTGGATATGTGTTTAACATTTGCGAAACATTTGGCCATTGTCAAAGCATTTCTATATAGTACTTTGTCTCCTTCATTCTCCACAACAAATGGGAGGGAAACTGGGCAGAAGGTGGTAGAAGTACTTTGTACTTGAGTAAATTAAAGATCACAACCTGGGCCGGGCACGGTGGCTCATTCCTGTCATCCCAGCACTTTGGGAGGCCAAGATGGGAGGAATGCTTGAGCCCAGGAGTTTGAGACCAGCCTAGACAACACAGTGAGACTCTATCTCTATAAAAAATTAAAAACTAAACGGGTTTGGTGGCATGTGCATGTACTCCCAGCTACTTGGGAGACTGAGGTGGGAGGATTACCTGATCTCAGGAAGTCGAGGCTGTGTGAACCTTGGTCACACCACTGTACTCCAACATGGATGACAGAGCAAGATTTGTCTCAAAAAAAATAAAAAGATCACAGCCTGACTGACTCCTAGTTGAAAGGCCAGTAGAAATTAGAAAAGGGAGAGGGGCCTGACATAGGAGGAGGATTGGAAAAGATTGGTGAAACTTGTGACTTGCCAAAGTGTGTCTGCGCATAATTACTTTGAGGAAAGAGTTGTTAAAATCCCATTCTTGGACTGGGCATGGTGGCTCACGCCTGTAATCCAAGCACTTTGGGAGGCCGAGGCGGGTGGATCACCTGACATCAGGAGTTCGAGACCAGCCTGATCAACATGGAGAAACCCCGTCTCTACTAAAAATACAAAACAGCTGGGCGTGGTGGTGCACGTTGTAATCCCAGCTACTTGGGAGGCTGAGACAGAAGAATCACTTGAACCTGGGAGGCAGAGATTGCAGTGAGCCAAGATCGTGCCATTGCACTCAGCCTGGGCAACAGAGCAAGACTCCGTCTCAAAAAAAAAAAAACAAAAAAAACAAAACAAACAACAACAACAAAAAATCCTATTCTTCAAATGAAGATACAGAACCTGTTCACAAACCACATAGCTATTAAATGGCTGGACCTAGACCTTGCTGTGCAGCCAGCAGGGCCTTGAGCATAGCTGTAGACCTGAGCCCCGTGAAAACCACAGACCTGGACTTTGAGTCTCTATGGACCAAGGAACCCAAGGTATCCCACTTCACATGTGACTCTCTCTGATCCAGTTTCCAGGGTCTTCTGGGCTGAGCTCCTACCAAGTCTCTCAGTAGGTCCATCTTGGCAATAGCTTGTCTCCCTCTAAACATCCATGCCTGCCTGGTATCTAGATTCCAGCTGGCCTCCTCCCCCTCAGCAGTCAGAGTGGCCCAGGGTGGAGACTGAGGGGGGAAAGGATAGCTGTCTCATGTTGGCAGAGCTACTCCCTAGGCAGAGGAAATGCCATGAAGGGAGCAAAGAACAGTGATAAAGAGATCAAGGGTCAGAGAAGACCATAGAAGCCTCTCTTGAGAGCCATGTTGCTTGTCCCTGTGATGGGCAGTCTTGGCCAGTTCACTTCTGCTCTGGACTTGGAGTCCTTGTCTGAGAAGTGGATGGACGGAGGGAATAGTTTCTGTGGCCCGTCTAGGCTGATGCCCCATGGTTGGTGCCTCACTGCTGTTGATGGTTCTGGGTCCACTTGTTCCAGGTCCCCGTCTACTCTTGCATCTGTCACATTGTGCCTCACATCTGAGTCCTGGCCTTCCCTAGCCATTGTCAACGGCTCCTGGAACTGTCAATGCCCTGGATTCCCAAAGAGAGCTTTATGTGTCTTCTCTATGTAGAGAAAGTAGACATGAGTTTCATCCAAGAGAACCAGGTTCCACCACTTATTTGCTGAGTCTTTTTTTTTTTTTTTTTTTTTTTTTTTTTTTTTTTTTTGAGACGGAGTCTCGCTCTGTCGCCCAGCCCAGGCTGGAGTGCAGTGGCGCGATCTCGGCTCACTGCAAGCTCCGCCTCCCGGGTTCACGCCATTCTCCTGCCTCAGCCTCCCGAGTAGCTGGGACTACAGGCGCCCACAACCGCGCCCGGCTAATTTTTTGTAATTTTTAGTAGAGACGGGGTTTCACCGTGGTCTCGATCTCCTGACCTTGTGATCCGCCCGCCTCGGCCTCCCAAAGTGCTGGGATTTATTTGCTGAGTCTGTAGGCAAATTATTTAACCTCACTGTGTCTCAGTTGCCTTAAGGAAGGAGACCACTACTACTCCTGCTGCCCTCCTCCTCCCACCTTGCCTAGTTCACAAGACAGGAGTAAAGAGAAAGAAACAAAAGTAAGATAAATAGCCAGACAACCTTGGCACCACCACCCGGCCCTAGGAGTTAAACAAAGTAATAATAATAACATCAACCCCTGGCCTACACTACTTGTGTTATCTGTAAATTCCAGACACTGTAAGAAAAAAAGCATTGTAAAACTTTCTGTTCTGTTAGCTGATGCATGTAGCTCCCAGTCATGTTTCCCACGTTTGCTCGATTTATCACGACCCTTTCACGTGGACCCCTTAAAGTTGTAAGCCTTTATAAAGGCCAAGTATTTCTTTCTCGGGGAGCTCGGCCCTTAAGACATGAGTCTGCCGACGCTCCTGGCCAAATAAAAAACCTCTTCCTTCTTTAATCCGGTGTCTGAGGAGTTTTGTCTGCGGCTCGTCCTGCTACAGCCTTATTGGTAAATTACAGTATGTTTACAGTGATTTACCAGAAATATATGAGTCTGTTTAGAGCACTCAGCATGAAATAAGCATTTGATCTTATTTCCTGTGATGGAGAGGGTAGAGCTGGGGGTGTGAACTGGAGGGAGAATGCTTTCCTATCAAAGAATAAACACCACATTTGGGATGCTGTTCTGCAGTATTTCCTCCTGTCCCCAGAGCAGGGAAAACTAAATTACTCTGAAATTAATACATGGATGGAGGGTCTGAGAATTGAGTTTCCTTTGAGGAAAAATTAGTCGCTGGCAAGTATTTCATTAGGGGAGATGCAGATGCAGCAAGGCTGATTCTGTCTAAGCCTCCTCTTGTCTCCCCTGGCCCGCTGGATTCCCAAGTGGTTCCTCCAAAGAAGTCCCACCTCTCTCTCCTAACCCACCCTGTCCTCCCTCAGGCTGCTCTCCTGGGTGATGCTGTGCTCCAACATTCATGGCCTGACAGCTATTGCATATGTTCCTGTGCGGCCTCCGGGTCATCAGGTATGTGTTGGGAAGTGGGAGTTTGTCTCTTGCTCATACCATGAGGACCCTGGGAGGAAGAATGGCCTATTTTCTTCCTTTCCTAAGGTCACTAACACGGTACAGGAGGGGGTGCTCCTGAAAGCATAGGACCGTCTCCATTATTCTCAGCTCTCCCACTCCACTCCCTCTCTGAGCTTCTATGTGCTAGTCCTGCCTGGTGGTGGTAGTGGTGGTAGTGGGGTGTGTGTGTGTGTGTGTGTGTGTGTGTGTGTGTGAGAGAGAGAGAGAGAAAGAGAGAGAGAGAGAGAGAGAGAGAGAGAAAGCCATCACAGCATTCTGACCCAGGCAGAAGAGAAGAGAGGAGAAAGCAAGTCCCAGTAGGAGGAACCATTAAAACCAAAGCCAGCAGGCAAGCAGGCTCAGCCTCTGGAATGCTGCCGCCTGAAATGACAGGAAACAGAAATGGGGGGACTCACAGAGCTCCACATGCCCTGCCATGTCTCCCCTGGCCCGGCCATGCCCAGTCCTATGCTGCTCAGAGGAAGGCACTCAAAGGACACAACCCCTCCAGCTCACGGAAAGCCCCACCCCATCTTCTCCCTCTCCCTGTGGACATGGGCTCATTCATGTGGGGTAGCGACTGGAAGGGGTGTGGACTCCACCGTGACATTTAACAAAGACAGGAACTCAGTGAACATTGTAATTTGCTGATTAAAAATTTAATCCCCATCTTAAGGTCAGAAAACCAGGTATGGAGAAGTTGGCAGAAATTGGGGCTGGTGGGTGGGGAAGAGTGGAGCAAGTCAGTCTGTGTTAGCTGAGGGGAGGGGTTTGTCAGGCTGCTGGGGTTTGGGGGCAGAGTGTACGGGGAAATTGAGGAGGACCCGCCTGCTGAGAGGGATAGGGATGGGAACAGGACACATCTTCCTGAGGAAGCTGGGTGGGGTGGACGCTCCCAGTCTGTTCCCAGTTGCAGGAGACAGAAAGAGCCTGGGCTTCAGAGTGAGATGGACCTGGGCTAGCATCTGGCTGTGTGGCCCTGGGGACGAGGGCCCTGCACAATACAGAGTGATTACAACATGATAACGCTTCCTCCTACCAAAGTGCAGGGATAGAATGGATCCTGGCCCATTTCTGAAACTCTGGCGAAAGAAAGAAAAGAAAAGAAAAGGAAAGGAAAGGAAAGGAAAGGAAAGGAAAGGAAAGGAAAGGAAAGGAAAGGAAAGGAAAGGAAAGGGAAAAGAAAAGAAAAGAAAAGAAAGAGAAAGAAAGAGAGAGAGAAAGAAAGAAAGAAAAAAGAAAGAAAAGAAGGAAGGAAGGAAGGAAAGGAAAAGAAAGAAAAGAAAGAGGGAGGGAGGGAGGAGAGAAAGAAAGAAAGGAAGAAGGCCGGGCATGGTGGCTCATGCCTGTAATCCCAGCACTTTGGGAGGCTGAGGCGAGTGGATCACGAGGTCAGGAGTTCAAGACCAGCCTGGCCAAGATGGTGAAACCCCGTGTCTACTAAAAATACAAAAAAATTACCCGGTGTGGTGGTAGGGGCCTGTAATCTTAGCTACTCAAGAGGCTGAGGCAGAGAATTGCTTGAATCTGGGAGGCAGAGGTTGCAGTGAGCCGAGATCGTGCCATTGCACTCTAGCCTGGGTGACAGAGGGAGATTCTGTCTCAAAAAAAAACAGAAAGGAAGAAAGAAAGAGAGGAAGGAAGGAAGGAAGGAAGGAAGGAAGGAAGGAAGGAAGGAAGGAAGGAAGGAAGGAAAGAAGGAAGGAAGGAAAAGAGGAAAGAAAGAAGGAAAGAAGGAAGGAAAGAAGGAAGGAAAGAAAGAGGAAAGAAGAAGAAAGAAAGAGAGAGAGAAAGAAAGAAAGAAAGAAAGAAAGAAAGAAAGAAAGAAAGAAAGAAAGAAAGAAAGAAAGAAAGAAAAGAAGGAAAGAAAGAAAAGAAAGAGAGAGGTCTGGGCACGGTGGCTAAAACCTGTAATCCCAGCATTTTGGGAGGCTGAGGCAGGAAGATCACCTGAGGTCAGGAGTTCAAGACCAGCCTGGCTAACATGGTGAAACCCTGTTTCTACTAAAAATACAAAAAATTAGCTGGGCATGGTGGCATGTGCCTGTAATCCCAGCTACTTGGGAGGCTGAGGCAGGCGAATCACTTGAACCTGGGAGGTAGAGGTTGCAGTGAGCCGAGATCGCTCTATTGCACTCCAGCTTGGGCAACAAGAGCAAAACTCCATCTCAAAGAAAAAATAAAGAAAGAAAGAAGAGAGAGAGAGAGGAAGGAAGGAAGGAAGGAAGGAACGAAGGAAGGAAGGAAGGAAGGAAGGAACGAAGGAAGGAACGAAGGAAGGAAGGAAGGAAGGAAGGAAGGAAGGGATCTCCATTCTTCCTCTTTTCTTTCTCCATCTTTAACTATCTCCTCTTCCCCGTCCCCTTCCCCACCTCCCAGGCTTAATTCCTTAACTCAGTGGAAGGGAGAAAGACAAGCCGGGTGGTGGGAGCTAGGACACACTGGAGGGCAGAGGGGAGGAAAGAAGGATTTGGGCTGGATGGGGTGGGAGCGAGGTTAGTGAGCACTGTGGCCCGGAAACCTCTCTCCTGGCTCTTATTTTGATCCCTCCCGATGGTCACGTTGGCTCTACTATGCCCAGTCCGGGGACAAAAACAAAGTGGTAATAATAATAATAAGGCTGGGGGCGGTGGCTAATGCCTATAATCCCAGCACTTTGGGAGGTCGAGGTGGGCAGATCAGCTGAGGTTGGGAATTGGAAACCAGCCTGACCAACATGTAGAAACCCCTTCTCTACTAAAAATAGAAAATTAGCCAGGCATGGTGGCACATACCTGTAATCCCAGCTACTCGGAAGGCTGAGGCAGGAGAATCGCTTGAACCCGGGAAGTGGAGGTTGTGGTGAGCCAAGATGGCACCACTGCACTCCAGCCTAGGCAACAAGAGTGAAACTCCATCTCAAACAACAACAAAATAATAATAACAACAATAATGGCAACACTTGCAGAGTGCCTACCTTGTGCCAGGCACTGTTCTACACTCTACTTGGAGTAACTTTTTTCTTAAAATTTTTTTTTGAGACAGAATTTCACTCTTGTTGCCCAGGCTGGAGTGCAATGGTGCGATCTTGGCTCACTGCAACCTCCGCCTCCCGGGTTCAAGTGATTGTCCTGCCTCAGCTTCCCAAGAAGCTGGGATTACATGTATGAGCCACCACACCTGGCTGCTTTTTGTATTTTTAGTAGAGATGGGGTTTCACCATATTGGCCAGGCTGGTCTCAAACTCCTGACTTCAGGAGATCTGCCCACCTTGGCCTCCCAAAGTGCTGGGATTGCAGGGGTGAGCCACCGCGCATGGCTGAAACTACCTTTACTTAGACAAATTTAGCGTAACTGCTGCTAGCTGTCATGATTGCTTTAGCTTCATAATAAGTATCGAATTCAGGTAGACTTAGTCCTTCAACTAAATTCTTTTTTTTTTTTTCAAAGTTGTTTTTAGCTATTCCATGTCCTTTGCATTTCCATATGACTTTTGTAATTCTGCTTGTTAATTCTACAAAATTCCTGCTGGAGTTTTGATTGGTACTGTGTTTGATCTGTAGGTTAATTTGGGGGAAACTGGGTGGAATGTAAGAGTCAAAACCTAAACAAAGTTGATACTATAGCATTTATCATAGGGTTTTGAAATTGTCTGTTTATTGTTTTCTTCCCCCAAAGGCTGTAAACACATTGAGGCCAGGGGCTGTGCTTTATTTGCCACTTATTACTCACTGTTATATCCCCACCCCTGAACAGAGGCTAGCATGTAGTAGTTACTCAATACATATTTGTTACAGGAACACATATTTATTTGATTATTTATTTGTTTATTCAACAGATAAAATGTATTCTACTTTCACTCTACTTTCTGTTTCCTTTATAGACAAAGTCTTCTCCTCTTAATGCGTGTTGAATCACCATCATGTTTTTTACAAAGTATGCCCGGGGCTCTGTGTGTCTTTTTGAAGGCTGTGTATTTGTGTGTGTGTGGTGAGTGCGTGCAGATGCACACCAGTCTGTGGCTGATGAATGTGTCAGAGCCACAAGAACCCTTTTTCTAATACCAGCCACGTTGATAGCTGCAGTTCGTTTCTTCCATCCGGGGATTTATGGAGAGGCAGCTTGGGAAGGCCAGGTGTGGATAACATGTTTAAAGTGCTTCTCCTTTCTCTATGTGAATTAAACAATCATGTCTGGTTTTTTTTTTTTTTTCCACCTTTGAAACATGACTTTCCCCAAGTCTAGAGTTGGATGAAACTACCTTTACTTAGACAAATTTAGTGTAACTGCTATGAGCTGGTAGAAGTGATACTTACTCTGTCGTTTTTTCTGTTTGTTTGTTTTTTGAGACAGAGTCTCGCTCTGTGGCCCAGGCTGGAGTGCAGTGGTGCAATCTGGGCTCATTGCAAGCTCCGCCTCCCGGGTTTACGCCATTCTCCTGCCTCAACCTCCCGAGTAGCTGGGACTACAGGCGCCTGCCACCACGACTGCCTAATTTTTTTTTTTTTTGTATTTTTTTTAGTAGAGACAGGGTTTCACTGTGTTAACCAGGATGGTCTTGATCTCCTGACCTTGTGATCTGCCCACCTCGGCCTCCCAAAGTGCTGGGATTACAGGCGTGAGCCACCGTGCCCGGCCACCTACTCTGTGTGGTTTTAAGGCTGCCATTCCATGGATGCTATAAGATCTCTTCCTGTGCTGGGTGAGGGGCTGAAGGAAGCGGTTCAACTCTATGTTTATCTTTGGCTGTTTTCGCTGCCATTTGACTGAAGCAATTTTCAGTGACAAATGAAGTGAATGGTTAAAGCTTATTTTTCAATCGAAATTCAATTCCTGCAAGTGGAAGAGGGAGGAGAGAGAGGGTGTAAATCATTGATCAAACTTATTTAAGCACTAAGCTTCCCTTCTGCAGAAAATCCAATTGCCTGACAGGAAAACAGCTCCTTCCCTCGAGATCCATGAGGCTGGGTGTTCTTCTCCACACTAACGGATCCTGCTAGGGGCCAGCTGCTGGCTGCACCGGAAGTCAGCTTGGCACAGCAGAAGGAACAGATTCACTTGGGACTGGAATCCGGTTCTGCCACTTGCCGGCTCTGTGACTTTAGGCAAGCAACTTCACATCCCTTAGGCAATTTCATCCATGAAAACGAAATTAGTAATCCTACTATACAGAATTTGTGTCATGATTTGAGAACAAGGTATGTAACAGCATATGTTGTAGGCAGGCTATAGATAGCTCTAGTTGTCATGCTTCTGGCTTGGGAGCTGGGTGTGAGCACAGACCTCTGTGTGAGTGCTTGGAGGTAAATGCCCTTTGTGGGAGCCGAGCATGTGTGGCATGGCTGTGTGTAAGTAGAGCTCTGAGAGTCTGTGGGGCTGTGGTCTCTCTGTGGATTAAGAAGCCTGCATTCTCCAGCATTCTTGGAGAGGTCTCTAGAAAAGCATCGGAGGAAATCTCTGAGGAAATTTCTCAGGGGTTGTCTGGGAACTGTGGGGGCGTTGCATCCCTTTCCTGGAAGCAGCAACAGCTCTCAGGCCCCATCTCTGCGCCCCTCTCAATCCCTGGTGACTTGTTAAAAGACTTCAAAGGATAAACTTCAGACTAGAAATCTCGCTTGCCATTCACATTTTTTAACATTGAGGACACAACCCCGAAGAATATGTCTGTGAATGTTAATTAGCCTCTAGAGAGGGAGAAAGGAGAGAATAGAAGAGTCACAGACACAGAGTCAAGGGCCAGAAAAATGCTGCAGTGGCCGGGCACAGTGGCTTACGCCTGTAATCCCAACACTTTGGGAGGCCAAGGTGGGTGGATCGCCTGAGGTCAGGAGTTCGAGACCAGCCTGGCCAACATCGTGAAACCCCGTCTCTACTAAAATTACAATAATTAGCCAGGTGCGGTGGCACATACCTGTAATTCCAGATACTCGGGAGGCAGAGACAGGAGAATTGCTTGAACCCAGGAGGCAGAGGTTGCAGTGAGCTGAGACCACGCCATTGCACTCCTGCCTGGGCGACAGAGGAAGACTCCGCCTCAAAAAAAAAACAAATGCTGCAGGTACACAGCGGGAAACGGAGTTACTCCCTGAATTTTGTAAAGAATAACTTCAAGGACACACATGACTCGTGAAGGTAAAAACGACTCAGGATCAACAACAAAAGGGCCTGATCCCAGAGGAGAGTCAGTAGGATGAGAGGTGGCCCTGGCTTGGGGTTTCCCTTTTTGAAGAGGCCAGTGAAGTGGTCTGTGCTGGGCTGCCGCTGCACAAGGACAGAGGCCTCATAAGGTGGAATGCAGTAGGCACTGGGAATATGGGATGGGACCTGGAAATAGTCGTCCAGGCTCTCATGCCAGTCTTTCATGTTTACAATTTCAATAGCTTTTGGGGTACAGTGGTTTTTGGTTACATGGATTAATGGTATTTTGGTGAAGGAGACTTCTGGTTGTAGTGCATCAGTCACCCGAGTCGTGTACAGTGTTCCCAGTATGTCGTTTTTTTACCCCTCACCCACTTCCCATTCTCCCATTCTGTGTATCCAAAGTCCATTTTACCACGCTTTATGCCTTTGTGTATCCATAGCTTAGTTCCCACTTGTAAGTGAGAACATACGGTATTTGCTTTTCCATTCCTGAGTTACTTCACTTAGAATAATGCCTCCAGCTTCATCCAAGTTGCTGCAAAAGAGATTATTTGTTCTTCTTTATGGCTGACTAGTATTCCATGGTGTATATATACTATGTGTACTTTTTTTTTTTTGAGACGGAGTCTCGCTCTGTTGCCCAGGCTGGAGTGCAGTGGTGCGATCTCGGCTCACTGCAAGCTCCGCCTCCCGGGTTTACGCCATTCTCCTGCCTCAGCCTCCGAGTAGCTGGGACTACAGGCGCCCGCCACCTCGCCCAGCTAGTTTTTTGTATTTTTAGTAGAGACGGGGTTTCACCATGTTAGCCAGGATGGTCTCGATATCCTGACCTCGTGATCCACCCGCCTCGGCCTCCCAAAGTGCTAGGATTACAGGCTTGAGTCACCGCACCCGACTATGTTTTCTTTTTCTTTCTTTCCTTTTTTTTTTTTTTTTTTTTTGTTTGTTTGAGACAGGCTCTCGCTTTGCTGCCCAGGCTGGAGTGCAGTGGCATGATCTTGGCTTACTACAGCCTCTGCCTCCTGGGGCCAAGTGATTCTCCCACCTCAGCCTCCCGAGTAGCTGGGACCACAGGTGTGCACCACCACGCCCAGCTAATTTTTGTATTTTTTGTAGAGACAGGCTTTTGCCATGCTGCCCAGGCTAGTCTTGAACTCCTGGACTCAAGTGATCCCCCTGCCTCAGCCTCTCAAAGTGCTGGGATTACAGGCATGAGCCACCACACTCAGCCCTATACCACATTTTCTTTATCCACTCATTGGTTCACCCCAATCTTTCTTTCCTGCACCCACTAACCCCCTGTCACTTATATCTGAAGTCTTATTTTATTAGGAAGCATAAAAAATGAATCTTTATTTAACACCATGTACATTTATAAATACAACCCTATGGCCAGGCGCAGTGGCTCACACCTGTAATCCCAGCACTTTGAGAGGCCGAGGAGAGCAGATTACTTGAGGTCAAGAGTTTGAGACCAGCCTGACCAACATGGTGAAACTCCCTCTCGACTAAAAATACAAAAATTAGCCAGCTGTGGTGGCAGGCACCTGTAATGCCAGCTACTCGGGAGGCTGAGGCAGGAGAATCACTTGAACACAGGAGGTAGAGGTTGCAGTGAGTGAGATCATGCCACTGCACTCCAGCCTGGGTGACAGAGCCAGACTCTGTCTCAAAAAAAAAAAAAAAAGAAAAGAAAAGAAAAGAAAAAGAAAGAAAGAAACAAACAAAAAAGCTATATTATTTATTTATTTTGAGAGAGAGTTTTGCTCTGTCTTCCAGGCTGGAGTGCAGCGGCACAATCTCAGCTCACTGCAACCTCCATATCCTGGGTTCAAGCGATTCCCTTGCCTCAGCCTCCCAAGTAGCTGGGATTACAGGCACATGCCACCATGTCTGGCTAATTTTTGTATTTTTAGTAGAAATGGGGTTTTACCATGTTGGTCAGGCTAGTCTCAAACTCCTGACCTCAAGAGATCCGCCCACCTCAGCTTCCCAAGAAAACTATGTTATTTAATTTTGACATTCTTCATAGGAAGTACTTAGGAAATATTATCTCCACTTTATAGATAAGGAAACTCGAACATCAAAAGGTCACACCTGGGTCTGTCTCTCGACAATGGATCAGCCTGCTTCCATCCTTTGGGTCTTGAAAGTCTGAGTTGTTGCTATCAAATTATTTCAATCTTCATTTTTTCCCATGGTTACCAAGTAATTGCATGCTTACTAAAGGCATTTATAAATAGTGAAAATTACAAAGAAGAATGTAAAAATAATTTGCGTGGCCAGGAGTGGTGACTCACCCCTGTAATCCCAGCACTTTGGGAGGCTGAGGCTGGCAGATCATGAGGTCAGGAGTTCGAGACCAGTCTGGCCAACATGGCAAAATGCCATCTTTATTTTAAAAAATACAAAAATTAGCCGGGCATGGTGGCGGGTGCCTGTAATCCCAGCTACTTGGGAGACTGAGGCAGAAGAATTGCTTGAACCTGGGAAGTGGAGGTTGCAGTGAGCCGATATCACGCCACTGCACTCCAGCCTGGGTGACAGAGCAAGACTCTGTCTCAAAATAATAAAATAAAATAAAATAAAATAAAGTATTTGCTGTCAGTAGTGGTTTCTATTTTCTTCTATTTTCCTTATGACTAATTGTTATAGTTAGTGAGATGCTGTGTTAAGAATGCCTTGTTTGTTTGTTTGAGACAAGGTCTTACTCTGTTGCCAGGCTGGAGTGCAGAGGCTGGACCACAGCTCACTGCAGCCTCTACCTCTTGGGATCAAGTGATCCTCCCACCTCAGCCTCCTGAATAGCTGGGACTACAGGCATGCTCTAGCACACCAGGCTAAGGAATGTTTTCAACTGTAAGAAACAGACACTGTAATCCCAGCAATTTGGGAGGCCGAGGTGAGTGGATCACTTGAGCCTAGGAGTTCAAGACCAGCCTGGGCAACATGGCGAAACCCTTGTCTCCACAAAAACAAAAAACAAAAATTAGCCAGGTCTGCTGGCGCACACCTGTAGTCCCAGCTACTGGGGAGGCTGAGATTGGAGGATTGCTTGATCCCAGGAGGCAGAGGTTACAGTGAGCCAAGATGGCGCCATTGCACTTCAGCCCCTCTGTCTCAAAACAAACAAACAAACAAACAAAAGACAACTTGACTATCAGCACAAAGATAAGAGGTGTTTTAAAAATAGAGATTTATTTTGCTTGTATAACAGGAAGCCTAAAGGTAGGCAGCTGCCACTGCTGGCTTACTGGTTCAGGAATGAATCACAACTTGAAAATGCTCTTGGCCTTTGCCTCATGGTTACAGAATAGCTGCTGCAGCTCCAAAAATCACAACCATGTTCAAGGCAGTAAGAAGAGAAGGGAAGGTATTAGCATCAACTGTTCCTCTATGAGTAATGAAAAGATTTCCCAGAGGTACTTGGCAGACTTGTTTACAACCTACTGGCTATTCTGGGTCACAAAGCCAGTTCTACCTTGAAGGGAGGCTGGGAGAAACATTTGCTCCTCCAGAGTTTCTCACTGAAGGGAGTTAGGGAGAAGGAGGTTGGGAAGGGGAGTTACATTAGCCAGTCAGAGGTATCTGCTACAGATGCAATGCTCTGATTGGCAGGCCTGCATCACGTGCCCACTTCTGGAACCTTGGTGGACCCTGTTTTTCCACAATCAATCACATGGACTGAAAATGGTGGAGAAAAATTGGGTGCTGTAAGCATAAAAGGGAAATGGATGTTGGGAAGGTGAGAATAAAAGATGTCCATTACATTTTGTATGACATTTTATCCTGTAGCAAATCAACCCCAAACTTAGTGGCTTAAAACAAACATTTATAATTCCTCACAATTCTGTGGTTCAGTTGAGCAATTCTTCTGTTCTGAGCCTGCTTTGATGGCTTATTAGGTCACTTTCATGAGTTCAAATAATAATAGCTACTATTGACTGGGTGCCTACTATTTATTAGGTGGTGACGTTAGTCCACTTAAATACTTCCTCACACTTTCCTCCTTCCCCTTTCCTGATATCTGCTGGTGTGTGTGTGTGTGTATATGTATTTATTTAATTAATTTTTTTTTTTTTTTGAGATGGAGTTTCGCTGTTACTGCCCAGGCTGGAGTGCAATGGCTTGGTCTCAGCTCACTGTAACTGCCACCTCTCCGGTTCAAGTGTTTCTCCTGCCTCAGCTTCCTAAGTAGCTGTGATTACAGGCGCCCACCACCAGTCCTGTCTAATTTTTGTATTTTTAGTAGAGACAAGGTTTCACCATGTTGGCCAGGCTGGTCTCGACCTCCTAACCTCAGGTGATCCTCCCACCTCAGCCTCCCAAAGTGCTGGGATTACAGGTTTAAGCCACTGCACCTGGTCAGTCTGCCAGTGTATGTTGAAGTATTTGTATTCAGTTGATATATACTATGTTCAAGTGTAAGTAATAATTTTAGAGGTTCGGCATTAGGTGCTCCACATAGATGTTTTGTAAAATCCTCACCACAACCTTACAAGGTTTAGAGCACATCTGGTTGCAGCCCAGTTTTTCTATTGATTTTTATTTGAGGGGAGAATTCCCATCACACTTCTGTGAAGCTTCTGGAATTAAGATAATTAAAGAGGATCGTAAGATTTCAAGATTTAAAACACTGCTACAATTTACAACTACTTATTTATGGAATCAGGATTTTTTTTCTGAGTAAGCAAAATAAAATTCAGAAATAAATAGGACACATGACACAGTAACTATCATCTAACATCTCAATTTCAAATGTATCTATTCATCAAAGCAACCTCTTGAATTCAAGTTATTTACTTTAATATGTTAATACAGTCGTTTCCTCTTACCTGTGGGGGATATGTTCCAAGACCCTCAGTGGATTCTTGAAACCTCGGATAGTACCATACCCTATGTATCTGTCTCAACCAAGCACTTATCATGCACTGAGTCCATAACTTTTGCAGTTTGAGGTACAAAAACAAAACTAGCATAAATTTCTTTTTCCTTCGTCACAATTTCATGGAGGGAAGATTCATTCTTATTGTAGATCTTAGCAACCTCAGCATACAGATTTTTTTTTTTTTCTATCCTTAAGTCAAAAACTTTTAACTTTTCACTTAAAGGAAGAACTTTCTGGCTTATTCGACATTAATATACAGCATATTCAAATTGCCGTTATCACTGCTATTGCACTTTAGGACAATTGTTAAGTAAAATAAGGGTTACTTGACACAAGCATTGTGATACCTCGACAGTTGATCTGATAACCTAGAGGGCTCCTAAGTGACCTGGGAGCCAGTAGTGGATACACTGGACAAAGGATGATTCACATCATTCACATCCTGGGCAGGATGGAGTGGGATGGTGAGGTACTTCATCGGGCTACTCAGAATGGTGCACAATTTAAAACTTAGGAGCTGTTTCTGTATGTTTTTATTTAATATTTTTTGACTGTGGTTGTAACTGGAATCATGATGGTGGTTTTCACTTTCGGAAAGTGAAACTGCAGATAAGCAGGGGACACATATTTAGTCGTATGTAACACCATTTTTTTTCTGCTATATGTATTGGGGTTCTGCATGAAATTACAATGTGAATTTTCCTTTGCTCTCCCATTATCTCGCTTGATCTCACAACAACCCTGCGTAATCAAGATATTAGTAGTATTCCCATTTTACAAATGAAAAAACAGAGGCTCAGAGAGGTTAACTGACTTGCCCAAGGTTAATAAGCAAACAAACAAATAAGCAGGTAAATGGCAGAACTGGGACTTGAAACCAGTTCTTCCAACTGCAAATTCAAACTTCATTCCATTGTAGCATGCTGCTCTCTCCATTCATTTCCAACCTGCCGGGAATATGTATACCAAGGCTGGTCCCAACCAAAGGGCACTCAAATCCAGGACAGACAGAAAACAGCCCTTTTGGGGTGGAGAGTGGGAGGAAGCAAAAACAGCAGCAGCAATAGCTTCCTGGGCCCTGAGAATTCTCCCCAAGGGCCCAGCAGGCTGTTTGAAGAGTGTTAGCAAGTTTTCTCCCTCAAATCTAAAGCTCCAATACCCCACCCAGGAGTCAGGAGGGGTGGACTCATAGGGATTTCTACCCTGCCAGGACCTTGGAGGGAGGGAGAGGAACCCAAACCACTCTCTAAAGCCATTCTGCAAACCCTGCTTATTCTCACTTTGGCTAAGTGTATTGAGGTGACTGGCTCTTTTCCAGGGTGGAACATTAATGCTTCCTTTGGTTTTGGAGGCTTGAATTGAGGCAGGAAGATATGACTTTGGCCCTATGAGCTCTTTGAATTGCACCCTAGTCATCTTCTAGAGTGAGAGTTATTCGGTGTGTGACCAGCCTCACTTATGTACATTTGCACTGTCCACTCACTGTCGGGGGGCACTAATGGGTATTCATTAATGGCTATCCTCTGCCCCGATGCTTCCTGTTTCAGAGGCTTGGGTCCCCCGTGGCAAGGTGGAGTGAAGGAAATATCAGCCACCACTCCCCGCTCCTCTCCCAAGTGGTCTCCCAGGCTGGCACTCGGTAAAGCGTTGTGCTTTGTGTCATTCATTGCATTGTGTGTATGAATTGCTCTTTGCGGTATAAAGCCACCTTTTTCCTGGCAGTGAAGCACACCTAGGAAGTTCCATCTCCTCTCCAAATGCCATCTTTTCAGTATTACAGTCTCCTCCTCCTGAGACCACTGTTCCCTTGAATGCTGCGCCACTCCCAACCGCATGTTTTCAGGGAGAGCTGTCCTTTCTTACCTAACCACACCCCCTTGCCAGGTTTGGCTGGACCAGAAGTCAGCATTCCCTGGGTGTTATAAACTGAAATTCACTGTTGATGGAGTTATAACAGCTAATATTTACTGAGCACTGTTCTGAACCTTTTACTGATACTAATTCACTTAATCTTTACTGCAATCTTATGAATTAATAATTAATAATGGCTAACCTAGATCAGCCAAAGCTAGTTGGTTCTTCTATTACTGAGTGTGGAACATATAAGCAATTATATGCATATTCCTATCTTCTTCTCTATTATTTTCCTAGGGATGCCATAACAAAGCACCACACACTGAGTGGCTTAAAACAATAGTAATTTATTCTTTCATAAGTCTGGAGGCTAGAAGTCAGAAATCTAGGTGTTGGCAGGGCTGTGCTCCCTGTGAAGGCTCTGGGAAAGAATCCTTCCTTGCCTCTTCCTAATTTCTGATGGTTACCCTTGGTATTCCTTGGTTTGCAGCCTCCTTCATCACCTGGTCTTCCTCTGTGTTTCTGTGTCTAAATTTCCCTCTTCTCATAAGAACATGAGTCATTGGGTTAGGGCCCAACCTAATCAAGGATGACCTTATCTTCACTTGATGATATCTGCAAAGATTCTATTTCCAAATAAGGTCATATTCACAAGTTCTAGAGACTCGGACTTGAACATAACTTTTTGGGAGACACAATTCAATCCACAATACCTCCTCCAGCTTTTTACACAAAATAGCAGCGTATTAGTCATAGTCTTCAGTGCTTTGCAGAGTCCACATGGATCTGGCATGACCTGGCTTCTGCTTTTTAAGATCAATTTGGCAGAAGTATAGAGGCTGAATTGGAGGCAGCAAGTCAAGGAAGACTATTTAGGAAGACATTTTCATATGGTGAGGTGAGAGATAATGAGTGACTGTCTTAAGAAAGTTCAACGTCCACTGGGCACAGTGGCTCACACCTGTAATCCCAGCACTTTGGAAGGCCAAGGAGGGCGGATCATGAGGTCAGGAGATTGAGACTACCCTGGCAAACACAGTGAAACCCTGTCTCTACTAAAAATACAAAAATTAGCCGGGCATGGTGGCCGGTGCCTGTAGTCCCAGTTACTTGGGAGACTGAGGCAGGAGCACCGCTTGAACCCGGGTAGCAGAGATTGCAGTGAGCCAAGATCAAGCCATAGTGCTCCAGCCTGCACAACAAAGCAAAGAGCAAGACTCTGTCTCAAACAAAAAAAACAGAAAGAAAGAAAGAAAGAAAGAAAGAAAGAAAGAAAGAAAGAAAGAAAGAAAGAAAGAAAGAAAGAAAGAAAGAAAGAAAGAAAGCTCAGCATCCATATGGATAACTTCTCCAACACTTAAAAGCTCCCTACTCCTTCTCAGCTACCTGCTCACTCCCATGACTGTTCCCTCAACTGTTGTCACAGTGAACACCACTACCTATTTCTGTTTAAAACAAAGCTCATGATCCTCCCCCTCTAATGTGCCTTACTCCTTCCACAACCTCTGTCTCAGTAAATGGCACCACCCACCCGTTAGCCAAGGCAGAAACCTGATGTCATCCTGAGTCCTCCCTTTGCTTAGCCCTAACAATTTCACGGCAATTCACAGAAGCAGCACTGGGCATGTAGTGGGCTTCAGGCACAGTGCTGGGTGCTGGCAGCACAAAGAATATTTAGGCACCGTGCCTGCCCTCAAGGAGCTCACACTCAAGTGGAAAATTATGATGGAGAGTTATACAATCTAGTGGGATCACCTCTTATATTATTTTCTCCATTTTACATATGGAAAGACTATAAAAGCACTAGTTGCCAAGGCTGGTAAGGGGCATGATTAGGACTCAAATTCAGCTCTGTGTGACTCTACAAAGCAATTTCTTCTCGTCCTTTGGGCGGCCAGAAATTTCTGCCCATTTTGTCTTGTGGTGTTGAAGTCTTCTCAATTGCTAATGTCTGTGATTTAGTTTTAAGCTTATGGTCTCTCCCACGGACCATTAACATTTCCTTCTAACTGGCCTCCTTGCCTTCCTGCCTCCAATTCCACCTCTAAATAGCTGCCAAAGTGATCTTGGAAAGCAGAAATCAGGTCTTGCCATTCCCTGCCCAGCAGGGTAAAATCTACACTGCTCAGCAAAACTGCTGAGGCCTTTCATGCCCAGACCCTGCCCACTTTTCTAGCCTCTCAAGTCCCACTATATCACCTCAGTTCCCCAAATTGGCCTTGGACAAGTTTTTTAACCACTCTGGGCCCTAGTTTCTTCAATTGCAAAACAGAGATAATAAAACCTACTGCGTAGGTCAGTGTGAACACTAAATGAAAGAAAATATATAGCTGGGAGTAGTGGCTCACGCCTTTTAATCCCAGCACTTTGGGAGGCTAAGGCGGGCAGATCACAAGGTCAGAAGTTTGAGACCAGCCTGGCCAACATGGTGAAACTCCAGCTCTATTAAAAATACAAAAATTAGCCAGACATGGTAGCATGCACCTGTAGTCCCAGCTACTCGGGAGGCTGGGGCAGGAGAATTGTTTGAACCCGGGAAGCGGAGGTTGCAGTGAGCCGAGATTGTGCTATTGCACTCCAACCTGGGTGAAAGAGTGGAACTGTGCATGCAGTAAATGTTGCAGATATCACTGTTATTAATGTTGGGATGTTTCTCCTCCCTCTTTGCCTAGCAGACCCCAGTCATCTTTCAAGACTCACCCTCTTAAACCGTAACATCTCCGACATCCAGAGTAGAACTGGCCATTGCTTCTGTGTCCTCACTGTGCACTACACAGCCTTTCAGGATAGATTTATGATATTCTATTCACTCATTAGCTAACCTGTCTGTCTCCTCTCCTAGACTATAAGTCCCTTGATTACAAAGATTGTGTTTCACTGACCTTGTTTCCTGGCACTGAGTACAGTGCCTGGTTGCTGGTCTGTGCACAGTAAAGATTTGGCCAGTGGATGTACAAATCAGTAGGTTATTCAGCTTCTCTAGCTAAGGGTTTTGACTATCTGGACAGGGGTACCCATAGTCATGCTTCTGACTCTGCCTGGACTCTTCTCGCTGTACCTGGAAGCTTGTGCTTCCCAGTCCTGAAAAGGAAGTGGCTAATCTCTTGTCATTCCTGCTTCATAGCATGCCCCTCCCACTACCCCCAACATCTGGCTCTGCCTAATGAAATGCTGAGTTATTAATGGCTCCCATTCAGCATGTCCAGTTAAAGCCACCTCCCACAGCTGTTTGAATTTCATCAGAGGCTTTGGCAAGCTTTCTATCCCCAAATCTTTCAGCCCCAAAGCCACATTTGGAGGGGAGATTTCAATAAGGAACGTTCAGGTCAGTAGACGCCTATCTGCAGGCTGGTTTCTATCCTCCTCTGTCCCTTTATTTCTAGGTGTGGAGGAAGCAGGTGGAAGCCATGGAGGGAGCCAGGATGATAAAGGGAACCCAACAATCCATTATTTCCTCTCAGAACAAATTAATTTGTGTCTGAGGAAATCTGAGTCAAGCTTTACTGGAGGGGTTGGAGACAGCAGAAGGGATTTGACATGAAAAATGAAGGCCTGGCCGGGCGCCGTGGCTCATGCCTGTAATCCCAGCACTTTGGGAGGCCAAGGTGGGCAGATCACGAGGTCAAGAGTTTGAGACCAGCCTGACCAATGTGAAGAAACCCCGTCTCTACTAAAAACACAAAAATTAGCCAGGCATGGTGATACATGCCTGTAATCCCAGCTACTCAGGAGGCTGAGGCAGGAGAATCGCTTGAACCCAGCAGGCGGAGGTTGCAGTGAGCCGAGATCGTGCCATTGCACTCCAGCCTGAGTGACAGAGTGACAGAGTGAGACTCCATCTCAAAAAAAAAAAAAAAGAAAAAGAAAGAAAAAGAAAAATGAAGGCCTTCTTGGATTTAGGCCTAGAGACATCCAAACTCAGTTGCATATTCTTCCTACCTCTGCTGCTTGGGGACTATTGCCGGGGTGCTCCAAGGACCATCTCTTCCTTCTACTTAACACATTCTGAGGCCCAGTTGGCTTCCTTTATTCTTTTTTTTTCTTTTTGTGGCTGGGTCTTGCTGTTTTGCCCACGCCGGAGTGCAGTGTTGCAATCATAGCTCACCACAACCTTGACCTCCTGGGATCAAGCAATTCTCCTGCCTCAGTTTCTTGGGTAGCTGGGACTACAGGCACATGCCATCATGCCTGGCTAATTTTTAGTTTTTTGTAGAGAGAAGGTCTCACTATGTTTCCCAGGTTGGTCTTGAGCTCTTAGGCTCAAGCAATCCTCCTGCCTCGGCCTCCCAAAGTGCTGGGATAATAAGTGTGAGCCACCGCTCCCAGTCAGCTTCCTTTGCTAACTCTTGTCAGCTCTGGAATTGGCATAACTTTTGTCGCCATGGAAAGCTGATGGCCGGAAAGTTGATGGTGGGACATTACTGTGGGCCCTGGCACCACCAGGATCTAGATATGCCTTTGGACAAGTTATTGCTCTTCTCTGGGCCTCAGTTTCCTAATTGATAAATCAGGAAGTAGAATCTCAGACTAGTTTACTTCACATGACTGTTGTGAGGGTAAAGCGTTATCGTGATACATTGCCTGCTTATTCACCAGACCATCTCAGAGTTGTCTTGTTCCTAGAACCTGAGAGATTCCCTGACATGTAGTAGGAGCTCAATGAAACATGTTATATTCGTCCATTCTTGCATTGCTATTAAGAAATATCTAAGACTAGATGATGTATTATTTATTTATTTATTTATTTATTTATTTTTGAGATGGTGGTCTCACTCTGTTGCTCAGGCTGGAATGCAATGGCATGATCTTAGCTAACTGCAACCTCTGTCTCCCAGGTTCAAGTGATTCTCCTGCCTCAGCCTCCCGAGTATCTGGGATTACAGGTGTCTGCCACAACACCTGGCTGATTTTTGTATTTTAGTAGAGGTGGGGTTTCTCCAGGTTGGCGAGGCTGCTCTCCAACTCTTGACCACAGATGATTCACCTGTCTCGGCCTCCCAAAGTGCTGGGATTACAGGAGTGAGCCACCACGCCTGGCCAGACTGGGTAATTTATTGTTTGGTTTTTTTTTTTTTTTTTTTGAGACGGAGTCTCGCTCTGTCGCCCAGGCTGGAGTGCAGTGGCTGGATCTCAGCTTACTGCAAGCTCCGCCTCCCGGGTTTACGCCATTCTCCTGCCTCAGCCTCCTGAGTAGCTGGGACTACAGGCACCCGCCACCTCGCCCGGCTAATTTTTTGTATTTTTTTAGTAGAGATAGGTTTTCACCGTGTTAGCCAGGATGGTCTCGATCTCCTGGCCTCGTGATCTGCCTGTCTCGGCCTCCCAAAGAGCTGGGATTACAGGCTTGAGCCACCACGCCTGGCCCAGACTGGGTAATTTATTAAAGAAAAGAGGTTTAATTGTTTCACAGTTCTGCAGGCTGTACAGGAAGCGTGATGCTGATATCTGCTCAGCTTCTGGACAGGCCTTAGGAAATTTACAATCATGGCAGAAGGCAAAGGGGAAATAGGCATGACTTACATGACCAGAGCAAGAGCAAGAATGAGAGAGGGGATGTGCTACACACTTTTAAATTAGATCTTGTGAGAACTCTATCACTATATAGTACCAAGGGGGGATGGTGTTAAACCATGAGAAACTGCCCCCATAATCCAATCACTTCCCACCAGGTCCCACCTCCAACACTGGGGATTACAATTTGACATGAGATTTTGGTGGGGACACAGATCCAAACCATATCATTCATCCACTGGTACCTCCCAAATCTCATATCCTTCTCACACTGCAAAATTCAATCATATCTTCCCAACAGTCCCCCAAAGTCTTAACTCATTCTAGCATTAACTTAAAAGCCCAAAGCCCAAAGTCTCATCTGAGACAAGGCTAGTCCCCTCTACCTATGAGCCTGTAAAATAAAAAACAAGTTAGTTACTTCCAAGATACAATGCGGGTATAGGCAGTGGGTAAACATTCCCATTCAAAAGGGGAAAAAGTCAGCCAAAGAAAGGGGTTATAAGCCCCACACAAATCTGAAACCCTAAAGGGCAGTCATTAAATCTTAAACCTCCAAAATAATCTCCCTTCATGTCTCACATCCAGGACAGACTGGTATGAGGGGTGGGCTCCCAAGCTTTGGGCAGCTACACTCCTGAAGCTTTACAGGGTTCAGCTCCCATGGCTGCTCTCATGAACTGGCATTGAGTGCCTGTGGTTTTTCCAGGTTCAGGGTGCAAGCTGCTGGTGGATCTGCCATTCTGGGGTCTGGAGGATGGTGGCCGCCTTCTTACAGTTGCACTAGGCAGTTCCCCAGTGGAGACTCTGTGTGGGGGCTCCAATCCTGCAGCAGTCTTCTGCGTAGACATCCAGGCTCTCCTCTGCACTGCCCTAGCAGAGGTTCTCCATGAGGGCGCCGCCCCTGCAGCAAGTTTCTGCCTGGACATCCAGGCTTTTTCATACATCCTCTGAAATCTAGGCAGACTCCTAAGTCTCAACTCTTGCACTCTGAGCACTCGCAAGCTTAACACCATGTGGAAGTCATCAAGGCTGATGGTTTGCACCCTCTAAAGCAGTGCCCCAAGCTGTACATGGGCCCCTTGGAGCTGGAGCAGCTGGCACACAGGGAGCAGGGTCCCAAGGCTTCCACAGGGTGTGGGACATTGTGTCTGGCCCAGGAAACCATTCTTCCCTCCTAGACCTCCAGACTTCTGATGGGAGGGATTTCCCAGAAGGCCTCTGTAATGCCTTCAAGACCTTTTCCTCATTGTCTTGGCTATTAGCACTTGGCTCCTCTTTACTTATGTATATTTCTGCAGCCTGCTTGAATTTCTCCCTAAAAATAGACTTTTCTTTTCTACTACATGACTACACTGCAAATTTTCCAAATTTTTATGCTCTGCTTCCCTTTTAAATATAAGTTCCAATTTCAGGTTATTTCTGGGCTCATGTATGTGAACATAGGTTATTAGAAGCAGCCAGGATACATCTTGAACACTTGGTGGCTTAGACATTTCTTCTGCCAGATACCCTAAATCATCTCTCTCAAGTTTAAAGTTCCATATATCCCTAGGGCAGGGGCAAAATCCAACTAAGCTCTTTGTTGAAGCATAGCAAAAGTGACCTTTATTTCAGTTCCCAATAAGTTCCTCATCTTCATCTGAGACATCCTCAGCCTGTACTTCACTGTCCATATCACTATCAGCATTTAGGCTACAAGACTTTAACACAGCAGTGTCCAATCTTTTCACTTCAAGAATTGTCTTGGGCTTGGCCGGGCGCGGTGGCTCAAGCCTGTAATCCCAGCACTTTGGGAGGCCGAGGCGGGTGGATCACGAGGTCAGGAGATCGAGACTATCCTGGCTAACATGGTGAAACCCCGTCTCTACTAAAAATACAAAAAACTAGCCGGGCGTGGTGGCGGGCGCCTGTAGTCTCAGCTACTTGGGAGGCTGAGGCAGGAGAATGGCGTGAACCCGGGAGGCGGAGCTTGCAGTGAGCCGAGATCACGCCACTGCACTCCAGCCTGGGAGACACAGTGAGACTCCGTCTCAAAAAAAAAAAAAAAAAAAAAAAAAGAATTGTCTTGGGCCACACATAAAATATACTAATACTAACAATAGCTGATAAGCTAAAAAAAAATCACAAAAACATTTCATAATTTTTTTTTTTTTTGAGATGGAGTCTCGCTCTATTGCCAGGCTGGTGTGCAGTGGTGTGATCTCGGTTCACTGCAACCTCTGCCTCCTGGGTTGAAGTGATTCTCTTGCCTCAGCCTCCCAAATAGCTGGGACTACAGGCACACGCCACCACACCCTGCTAATTTTTGTATTTTTAGTAGAGATGGGGTTTCACCATGTTGGCCAGGATGGCCTCGATCTCTTGACCTCGTGATCCACCCACCTCAGCCTCCCAAAGTGCTGGGATTACAGGCGTGAGCCACCACACCCGGCCAACATTTCATTAATATTTTAAGAAAGATTATGAATTTGTGTTGGGCTGCATTCAAAGCCATTCAGGGTTGTGTGTGGCCCATGGGCTGCCGGTCGGACAAGCTTGATTTAACACATCTCTAGGAAGTCCCAAAGTTGCCCTCATCCTCCTGTCAACTTCTGACCTTCCACACTGTTCCAACCTCTTTCCAATACCCATCTCCAAAGGTGCTTCCACATTTTCAGGTATCTTTATAGTAATGCCCCACTCCTTAGTACCAGTTTTCTGTATTAGTTTGTTCTTCTTTTTTTTTTTTTTTGATGCAGTTTCACTCTTTTTGCCCAGGTTGAAGTGCAATGGTGCAATCTTGCATCACTGCAACCTCCACCTCCCAGGTTCAAGTGATTCTCCTGCCTCAGCCTCCTGAGTAGCTGGGGTTACAGGTGCTTACCACCATGCCCAGCTAAATTTTTTTGTATTTTTAGTAGAGACGAGGCTTCACCATATTGGCCAGGTTGGTCTCCACCTCCTGACCTCAGGTGATCCCCACCGACCTCGGCTTCCCAAAGTGCTGGGATTACAGGTGTGAGCAACCGTGCCCAGCCCTAGTTTGTTCTTTCATTGCTATAAAATAATACTTCTTTCTTTCCTTCCTTCCTTCCTTCCTTCCTTCCTTCCTTCCTTCCTTCCTTCCTTCCTTCCTTCCTTCCTTCCTTCTTTCTTCTTTCTTTCTTTCTTTTCTTTTCTTTTCTTTTCTTTTCTTTTCTTTTTTTTTTTGACCTGGAGTCTCACTCTGTTGCCAGGCTAGAATGCAGTGGTGCAATCTTGATTCACTTCAACCTCTGCCTCCTGGGTTTAAGCGATTCTCCTGCCTCAGCTTCCCAAATAGCTGGGACTACAGGTGTGCGCCACCATGTCCAGCTAATTTTTTTATTTTTAGTAGAGATGGGGTTTCACCATGTTGGCAAGGATGGTCTTGATCTCTTGACCTCATTATCCTCCTGCCTCGGCCTCCCAAAGTGCTGGGATTACAGGCATGAGCCACTGCTCCCAGCAAGAAATACTTTCAAGCCTGTAATCCCAGTATTTGGGAGGCTGAGGTGGGTGGATCACAAGGTCAGGAGTTTGAGACCAACCTGGCCAACATAGTGAAATCCCGTCTAGATTAAAAATACAAAAATTAGATAGGCGTGGTGGCACGTGCCTATATTCCCAGCTACTCGGGAGGCTGAGGCAGGAGAATTGCTTGAACCCAGGAGGCACAGGTTGCAGTGAGCAGAGATCATGCCTTTGCATTCTAACCTGGGCAACAGAGCAAGACTCCGTCTCAAAAAAAAAAAAAAAAAAAATAGAGGCCAGGTGTGATGGCTCACACCTGTAATCCCAGCACTTTGGGAGGCAGAGGCAGGCGGATCACCTGAGGTCGGGAGTTCGAGGCCAGCCTCACCAACATGGAGAAACCACATCTCTACTAAAAATACAAAATCAGCCAGGCACGGTGTGCATGCCTGTAATCCCAGCTACTCGGGAGGCTGAGGCAGGAGAATTGCTTGAACTCAGGAGGTAGAGGTTGCAGTGAGCCGAGACTGCACCATTGCACTTCAGCCTGGGCAAAAAGAGCAAAACTCTGTCTAAGAAAAATGAAAAGAAAAGAAAAAAGAAAAGAAAAAAAAAGAAGCATCTAAGACTGAGTTATTTATTTATTTATTCATTCATTTATTTACTTATTTATTTATTTTTGAAACAGAGTCTCGCTCTGTCACCCAGGCTGGAGTGCAGTGGTGTGATCTCGGCTCACTGCAACTTTTGCCTACTGGGTTCAAGCAATTCTCTGGCCTCAGCCTCCTGAGTAACTGGTTTTACAGGTGCCCACCACCACACCTGGCTAATTTTTATATTTTTAGTAGAGATGGGGTTTCACCATATTGGTCAGAGTCGTCTCAAACTCCTGACCTCAGGTGTTCCCCCTGCCTTGGCCTCCCAAAGTGCTGGAATTACAGGCATTAGCCACCGCACCCTGCCAAGACTGGGTAATTTATTAAAGAAAAGAAGTTAGCTGGGCACAGTGGCTCATGCCTATAATCCCAGCATTTTGGGAGGCTGAGGCAGGTGGATCACCTGAGGTCAGGAGTTTTAGACTAGCCTGGCCAACGTGGTGAAACCCTGCCTCTACTAATAATACAAAAAAATTAGCTGGGCGTGGTGGTGCACACCTGTAATCTCAGCTTCTCAGGAGGCTGAGGCAGGAGAATTGCTTGAACCCAGGAGGCGGAGGTTTCAGTCAGCCGAGATTGCGCCATTGCACTCCAGCCTGGGCAAAAAGAGTGAGACTCCATTTAAAAAAGAAAAGAAAAGAAAGAAAAGGTTTAGGCCGGGAGTGGTGGCTCACACCTATAATCCCAGCACTGTGGGAGGCTGAGGTGGGCAGATGACCTGAGGTCAGGAGTTCGAGACCAGCCTGACCAACATGGAGAAACCCCGTCTCTACTAAAAATACAAAATTAGCTGGGCATGGTGGCACATGCCTATAATCCCAGCTACTCAGGAGGCTGAGGCAGGAGAATCACTTGAACCGGGGAGGTGGAGATTGTAGAAAGCTAAGAGATCATGCCATTGCACTCCAACCTGGCAACAAGAGTGAAATTCCATCTCAAAAGATTAAAAAAAAGGGGGGGGGTTAATTAATTTGCAGTTCCACCAGCTGTATAGGAAGCATGATGCTGGTATCTGCTCAGCTTCTGGGGAGGCCTCAGGAAACTTACAATCATGGCAGAAGGCAAAGGGTAAGCAGACACATCTTACATGGCTGGAGTAGGACCGAGAGAGAGAGACCAGAGAGACAGGAGATGCTGCACAGTTTTATTTTCATTTTATTTTATGTTTCTGAGACTGAGTCTCACTCTGTCACCCAAGCTGGAGGGCAGTGGTGCGATGTCAGCTCACTGCAGTCTCCACCTCCCAGTTCTAGTGATTCTCCTGCATCAGCCTCCCGAGTAGCTGGGATTACAGGCACTCACCACCATGTCCAGCTAATTTTTGTATTTTTAGTAGTGATGGGGTTTCACCATGTTAGCCAGGCTGGTCTCAAACTCTTGACCTCATTGATCTGCCCGCCTCAGCCTCCCAAAGTGCTGGGATTACAAGTGTGAGCCACCGGCCCGGCCAACACACTTTTAAACGACCAAATCTCCTGAGAACTCTATCACTATACAGGACCAAGGGGGGATGCTGTTAAACCATGAGAAATCACCCCCATGATCCAATCACCTCCCACCAGGCCCCACCCCCAATACTGGGGATTATAATTCAACATGAGATTTGGGCAGAGATGCAGATCCAAATCATATCACATGAGGAATAAATTGTTGTAAAAGTGCTCATCAGCACCACTACACTGAAGCCTAGGCAACAGAGTGAGACTCTCTCAAAAACAAAACAAAACACACACACACACAATGTGCTCGTCTGCTGTCTAATGCTTTATACAGGATTATGTTTATTGCTGCTCAGTCTAATTTATGGCCCTGTCAGCCACACTGAATACTTCAGACAAGACACAGAACAAGGAATTATCACCTTGGGTGTCCCCTCTCCCACCACCATCTTCTTTCCCAATGACAGGGGTGGGGTATGTTCTATCATGCCCCTCTTCAAACCTTCATATTTCTAAATGTAGGATTTCTTAATGCTCTCATATCCATTATCGTATTTCATCTTATTCCAATTGTTGAAGAAAGCGGGTCAAGTGGGGAAGCCAAGACCCAACACGGTGAAGTGATCTGCTCAGGAACACACCATGTGGAAACAGCTTCAGGGCCCCCATCTTTCTCTGGCTTCTCTGCCCTCCTCATCTGTTTATGTACTGTTCTGTCTGATACAGATACTGTTCCTTTTATTAACTGCTACTTCAAGACTCATCTCAGGTGGCAGCTCTTCAGGAACTCTTTCTTGACTTCTCTAAGTCTGGATTAGAGGCCTCTCCAAGCATCCTTCCCACTGTATCTTCAGTTTACCTCTCTCATAGCATGGATCTGGTCTGTGTCTGCCACACGAGACTGGGAGCTTCCAGAGGGTATGGACTGTTATTAATTTCTATATCTGTGTACCCAGCATAGTACCTGGCACATTGTTTTTAAAATGTCTAATCAATGAATGGATGGATGAGCCATGCATAGATAGAGTGGTAGTGTGGTTTGCCTAAGGTCACTCAGCTAGAATTATAAACTGAAAAACAAATGTTTAAAGAAGGTTGAAGCTGGGCACAGTGGCTCATGACTGTAATCCCAGCAACTCAGGAGGCTGAGGCAGGAGGATCACTTGATGCCGGGAGTTCAAGGCTGCAGTGAGCTATAATTGTGCCACTGCATTCCAGCCTGGACAAGAGAGCAAGACCCTGTCCCTAGGGGAAAAAACGTTGAGTAAATGCACTATGAACTCAGGTTTTTTCCTAAGCATTTTCCAGTATCTCAGACCAGGTGTTCTGGCTTCTAGTGCCACATGCTCACCATTGCCCTCTCATGAGTGCCCATCACAGAATGGAGGTGCAAGGAAGTAAAACTCTGGACCTGTCATTTATAGCCTGTTGAGGAAGCACCAGAACTTGAAAACCTGTCCCATGAAGGTAAATGGTGTCCCTTAGCTCCTTTGCTGGCCCAGGGTCACTTCCTCTTGCATTTCTGATTCCCACACCTTGCAAGGCAAGTATGACCATTCAGACATACGGTTCCTAAACTTTTCAAACCCCTTTAACAGGGCACAGGAAAGAGTGCTAATGCCCTGAGGTCTTATGCATTACTCCCCAGTACTTGGATTTGCACAACTTGGTGAGGGCAGGTCATTCCATCCTGAACCCCCAGCTATGCCCCATTAGGAGCTCTAGGGAAGCCCAGCAACTACTACTGTTAGTGCTGCTACTGCAGAGCCAGAAGTTAAGGCACCAAAAAATACATACAACATGAAAGTGTGAAACTTTTTTGTTTCACATGTACTTCACATGTGAAATTATGTATTTCACATACAACATGAAAGTGTCTTGTATTGGATTCCTCTGAAACAGATCCTGAGACAAGGACGTAAGTGCAAATAATTTTTTGGGTCTCAGGAAACACCCATCGGGAGTGGGGAAGTCAGATAAGGAAGGAAAGGAAGTTAATGAAGGGATGTTACCAAGCCAGTTACCACTGTGGGTAACTGGAGCCCTGTCCTACTGGGGAATGTCAGGAGATGATATGTGACATGCTGTCATGAGGCAACTGAGGGCAAGGAAGCCAGGTGCTTACGCCCCACCCTGTTGCCACTTGCCATTTTACCTCTGGGGCCTTCCACTCTCTGGCACTTCTAGTTTGCCAGGCATGTAGATGGTCCAAGTGGGCAGCCTCGGATGTTCACAGGTGAATGCCAAGGGCATGTGGACGGGACCTAGGCAGAGCTCACTGACGTCTCATCAGCATTCTAGCCTGGCTCGGTGTCATCCGAGCTTCATCCTTATCTTCTGTAAAAGGAAGGGAATGATTCATCGTTCCAGCTAGTAGGTGGTGACGTTAGTGGAGATGAAGGTATGTGACACCACTTGGTAAGTGGAGGGGGATGATTGACAATTAGAACTAATGCCAACTCCCCATCTCATGGCACATTAAAGAGAGATTTAGAAATCAAACACCAACGAGAATGCCAGTCAGGATGACTCCAAGGGGGAATGGCTTTAGATTTAGATCTTGATGAAATTTCTGAGTTGGCTGATGATAGAAGCAGGAGCTCCCCAGGCTGCACACAACTACTGGTCAATTCACACCCAACCCACGCCCAAACCTCAAGGAGGAAAAATTGCTTTCTTCTCAGCTCCAACCTTTGGTTCAATTAGTATTCCCCAGTGGACAGGAACTGCCAGGGAAGAAGGACAAAGCTGCTATGGTTATGAAGGACTGCTTACTGCTCAGCAGGAGGGAACGGCAAGCCATAATGTGGTCAGGAACAGATGAATCTGCCCCATTGGGTGCAGCTCATTGAATGGATGGCATGTGTGATTGATAAGCTCTCTCTCTTGAAAATCCAAAAGTTTCTGAATAGGGAGGGGAATGAAGAATGAAGGAAAGGACTAAGATAGAGACAGAGGTCTCTGTTTATTATTCCATTTCCCCATTATCAGTCAAGGCAGTACATTTAGTAAATCTACTTGACACTAATCTTGTTAGACTAATTTACTATAATTCAGTTCACTGTGGGGATAATCAGATTTGTGTAAACTTTCACAATAGTCTCCAAAGGCTTCATATATCTTGATGGATATCGTCTTTGAAATGCCTGTGCCCTGGTCTTAGAATGGGAGAGGAGACATTGCAGGCTGGTGGGAAGGAGTGGCTTCAGAACCCAGAGATGCACAGAGCCACTGACTTCTCTGAACCCTCTCTCTTAGGCCTTCACTCCACCCTCTCCTGGTGACCCGGCTCCAAAGCTAATGGATGGGACTGAGACTGGCCTGGGTGGGCAGATAGGGATATCTTACAAACGACAGGGTAGTCACTCCCACCCTTCCAAATCTAATTGTTCAATAATTGCTGATCCAATCAGGAGTGTGTCTGGCATATAATAATCAACAATAAAGGCAATTCTTGTCATTATTAGTCAAGATAATGCATATAAACTTGTTAAAAGATAAACTTGGGCACATTGAAATTTTAAAGAGTTTATTTGAGTGGACAGCAACTCATGAATCAGGCAGGACCAAATCACAAGCAGTTTGGGTTCCACTGATGGGTGCAAGGGAAAACCTTTCATAAAGTGTTTGGGAAACACAAAGAAAATATTTGCTTGGTTGAAATGTAAAGTGCTTACTTGGTCATTAACTGGCGGTTTCGTATTGGTGAAATCTCTAATAAGAGCGTAGTTGGCAGTTTCTGATTGGCTTAGCTTAACTTTCACTTTGTGGTTTATGTTGACTTGGATTTTAGTTTGTTTATGTAGGAACTGAAGGTGCTGAAGCCATCTCAGCCTAATGGCCTCTGTGGACAAAAAGAGTCGAATTCTGTAAAATATTTGACAAGATTTATTCTGAGCCAAATATGAGTGATCAATGGCTCATGACCCAGCCCTCAGGAGATCCTGAGAACATGTGCCCAAGGTGGATGGGCTACAACTTGGCTTTGTACATTTTAAGGAGACATAAAACACCAATCAATACATGTAAGATGTACATTGGTTCAGTCTGCAAAGGTGGGACAACTGGAAGTGCTCACAGGTAAATTCAAAGATTCTCTGATTGACAATTGGTTGAAAGAGTTAAGATATTGTCTAAAGACAGAATCACTAGAAAAGAATGTCTGGGCTAAGATAAGGGGTTGTAGAGATGAAGATTTTGCCATGCAGAGGAGGCCAGGCGGGTGACTCACACCTGTAATCCCAGCACTTTGGGAGGCCAAGGTGGGCGAATCACCTGAGATCAGGAGTTCAAGACCAGCCTGACCAACATGGTGAAACCCTGTCTCTACTAAAAATGCAAAAACTAGCCCGGCGTGGGGGCGCGTGCCTGTAATCCCAGCTACTCAGGAGGCTGAGGCAGGAGAATCACTTGAACCCGGGAGGCAGAAATTGCAGTGAGCCGAGATCGCACCTTCCAGCCTGGGCAACAGAGTGAGACTCCATCTCAACAAAACAAACAACAAAAATGTATCATGCAAAGGAAGCCTCCAGGTAGCAGGCTTCAGAGAGAATAGATTGTAAATGTTTCTCATCAGACTTAAAGAGTCTGTTCCATCAGTCTTAAGGTCTATGTTGATGATAATGCTGGTCAGCATTATCCCCAAAAGGGAGGAGGGTATAACGAGGCATGTCTAAACGCCCCCTCCCCTCATGGCCTGAACTAGTTTTTCAGATCAACTTTGAAATGTCCTTGGTGGAGAGGAGGGTTCCATTCAGATGGTCGGGGGCTTAGATTTTATTTTTTGTTTACACCCCCCAATTAATTATTTTAAACAAAGTACGTAGCATTGCGTTTGGCATACGGCAAATGCTGAAAAATGTTACCTATTATTATCAGGAAAAAAGTCCTTTTGACCTTAGAGATCTCCCAGTCTAATGGATATAAGGATTGCAAGAGAAGGTGTCAGGAGCTCAGCAGAGGAGGCAAGGCAGAGAGAGAGAGAGCTGAGTTTTCAGGTGTTGAAGCTGCTGATTAAAGCAAGCAGTAAATAAAAACGTTAAGCCTTTACTTACTGTGATAGTATAAGCAAGGGGCTAAAACTAGGGGAAGAACTGGCATCGCCTGTTCCAGCTTTCGTGGGACAGCAGCGCAGCAGTTGAAGGTCAGGTGGATCAGCATAGACCTAGGGCTTTACTGTAGAGAAAGCCCCCAATAAAAGGCTTTGGCAGCTTTGTGGACCTTGGAGTTGAGGGAGGGCAAGGGGAAAGGTCTGGAAGTGGAGCCCTGAGTACTGAGTTAGAGTGGAGAACGGTATCTTCAAGGTTTTCTGCCTTTCCCCAGTTAAGGAGACCTGGACAGAAGTCCTCTGAAGAGGTCACCTGAAGAGAACCTCTGCCTGAGGCCTCAGAGAAAGAGATGTAGGAATGTGGGCACTGAATGGGCTAGGAATGTAGATATGTATAAGAACATGGCCCACAGCAGGCGTGGAGATCTCGACTGTGGCTCCCTCCGAGGTTGAGATGCACTAGTGGTGAGCTGAGACTGCTGCTGGAGGGCAGCCTGCCTGGGAGACCTGGCGGGTGAAGCCTTCCTAACTGCTGTGAAGCAGGCTCACTGTGCACTGATTACCCACTTGTCTGAATCCAGTGAGACCGAACACAATGATACGTGAGTTATATGAAGCAGGTTTATCACTTACAGATAGGCAGCGAAGGACAACAGACGCCGAGGACTCACTATGACCCAATTCTCCATGGCTCAGAAAGCTGCCCCGGGCAGATGGAGTCTCCACTGCATGCGCCCCTGTAAGGCAGTTCACCTGGGTTATATACCTTGGGGTCACATGACACACTGGACTCGTGTTGAAGGCCATCCTGTGCGAGCGGGGACTGGAACAGAGCCTGGGCTATTCCAGCCAACTTTCCCTTTATCTCAGGATTTTGCGTTCCCAGCACATTCTATAGTTATTCTTGAGAACTACAAGCAAGAAAGGAGAACTGGGGCAGTTCAAGGCCACTTGGAGAACTGTTGTGCAGTTGCCTTGTCTCAAGCCTGAAAAATCACATGTAGGTTTTAATCAGGAGTCGGACTCCCGGAAAGCAGACAATAAAGGAATGTCAGATCAGCAATGCTTTCTGTAGGGTGAGACCAGGCCAGTGAATATAAGGTTAGGAACGGAAGCACGGAAACTTGAATGAGTTAGCCTGTGCTTTGAACTTAGGAGTTCTAATCAACTTTGCAGGCGAGGACACTGAAATAGTTCAAGACTTTGTTTTCTTTCTTTTTTTTTTTTTTTTTTTTTTGAGACGGAGTCTCGCTCTGTCGCCTGGGCTGGAGTGCAGTGGCCGGATCTCAGCTCACTGCAAGCTCCGCCTCCCGGGTTCACGCCATTCTCCTGCCTCAGCCTCCCGAGTAGCTGGGACTACAGACGCCCGCCACCTCGCCCGGCTAGTTTTTTGTATTTTTTAGTAGAGACGGGGTTTCACCATGTTAGCCAGGATGGTCTTGATCTCCTGACCTCGTGATCCGCCCGTCTTGGCCTCCCAAAGTGCTGGGATTACAGGCTTGAGCCACCGCGCCCGGCAAGACTTTGTTTTCGATGAGTCTCTCTGGTCTCTTCTCTTTTGGGATCCCAGTTGGTGTTATAGAGAGGAAAGAAAAACTGAAACAAGGCAACTGTGTTTTCCTTCTGATAAGACCTGTCCACCCGCCACCCTTTCACCCCCACCCCACCACCCCCAGCTATCTGCAAGGCCACTGGCTATGAAAGTAACAAGTTCCCTTTAGTGTGAAGAGGACTCTAGGACTTCACACTGTTTAGGGGGAGCAGAAGACAGCCCTGGAGAATGGAAGAAGTTTCTCCGCTACAAAAGAGTTGGCAAATAAGTTTTCATTTCAAGTAATTTTCTCCCCTTTGTCCTTTAACCCCAGGAGATTAGAGAGATAGTTACTGACAGTTCTTGTAATTTGCATTTCAAAGTAGTGTAGGCAAAAATAACACATTTCAGCACACACTTCATTAGCATATTAAAACAAATTGGCTTTGGGTCCTTGCCATTTATTTCATTCTAACTCCAAGTCCCCTAACGCATTTAGGAAAAAAAGAAGGGAGGTAAGGAAGAAACAAAAGTGGAGCAGGGACCAGATGCGGCGGCTCACACCTGTAATCCCAGCACTTTGGGAGGCCCAGGCGGGCGGATCACTAGAGGTCGGGAGTTCGAGACCAGCCCGACCAATATGGAAAAACCCCATCTCTATTAAAAATACAAAATCAGCTCTGCGTGGTGGCGCATGCCTGTAATCCAGCTACTCGGGAGGCTGAGGCAGGAGAATCGCTTGAACCCAGGAGGCGGGGGTTGCAGTGAGCCGAGATCGTGTAGCCTGGGCAACAAGAGTGTAACTCCATCTCAAAAAAAAAAAAAAGTGGAGCAGAGACCTGTAGAGCTACCCGTGTGTGTGTGTGTGAGTGTGTGCGTGTGAGTGTGTGTGTGTGAGACTGTGTGTGAGAGTGTATGTGAGTGTGTGTGAGTGTGTGTGTGTGAGTGTGTGTGTGTGAGAGTGTGTATATGTGTGTGTGAGAGTGTGTGTGTGTGTGTGTGAGAGAGAGAGAGAGAGAGTGTGTATTGGGTACAGAGAGATTCATGGAGGGGATCTGGCCTAAAGGAAACTGCCCCTTATGAATGGAAATCGGGTGGGTGAACTAATTGATTCGTTGAAATGTTTTTCTCTCTCAACTTCTGCTCCACCCTCTTGCCCCTAGAGGAAGGAAGGCAAAAAAGAAAGTAGAAAAGGTAGCCTAATTATAATCCCATCTGACTGGTGAAGCAGGGAGCACCCAAGGAAGGCTGAAGAGCTCAAGCTTAGGCTCCTGGGGCACCTCCTTCATCTCTGCACACCCAGGCCCAGTCCTGTGGAATTCCAACACTCCAGATTGAGTGGTTGCGGTGAGATGAATGTGGGAAGATGTCCTATCCTCCAGGAAAACGAGAGGACACTTCCTTGGGAGATCCTCTCTACCCCACCACGATTGCCATTGATCAAAAATCCTCTGGTCTCTTTCGTGGGTATATTTAGATGATATGGTTATCTACGAGGGGGTCTTAAAGAAAATAGAAACTGCAAGTGAGGGGAAGTTCAAGTATAATTTTCAAAAATTTAAAAGATGATTCTCGGGGCCGGACGCGGTGGCTCAAGCCTGTAATCCCAGCACTTTGGGAGGCCGAGACGGGCGGATCACGAGGTCAGGAGATCGAGACCATCCTGGCGAACACCGTGAAACCCCGTCTCTACTAAAAACACAAAAAAACTAGCCGGGCGTGGTGGCGGCGCCTGTAGTCCCAGCTACTCGGGAGGCTGAGGCAGGAGAATGGCGTGAACCCGGGAGGCAGAGCTTGCAGCGAGCTGAGATCCGGCCACTGCACTCCAGCCCGGGCCACACAGCGAGACTCCATCTCAAAAAAAAAAAAAAAAAGATGATTCTCTTGTAAATATATAGTGAGCATTTATTTAACTCCTTAATGAAGGAATGGGCAGAATGGTAAAGCCATTTCAAAGTAGGATATACAATACTGTATATATGGACAGAGAAAGAAAATTTGCTAAGTCAACTATAAAACTTTGTTAACGCCCTATGAGGCAATAAAATGGTAATCTTTGGTTCTATCTTTTCCATGGGGCACAGGTGCTATCATTTGCACTTCTACTGGACAAAAAATTAGTTGCAACTTTTCTTCTTCAGATGAACTGCAAGTGAAGGGAGATTCCTAGGTGGATCCACTCAGCCCTGGGGGAGGAAGAGAGCCTGTCCTTTCGAGGCTGTGGGCTGCAGGAAGCACGGCAAGAGCAAAAGGACAGGGTGAGAAGGTGCAAAGCAGTGGGGAGCCTTAATATCCATGGCTCAAATATTAAAGAAAGGGGCATTTAATTAGAGAGAGCCTAGAATGAGTGAATCAAACATGAATTTTAGAACCAGAAACACCTGTATGCAAAATAGAGTGTCTGCATACATAATCTCTTGCTTAACTTTTCAGACATGGTTTCCTCTTCTGTAAAATGAGTTATGTGAAGATTAAATTAGTTACTATAATGAATGTAAAGAGCCTGGCTCAGATTATGAAGTGAAAAATAGTAGTTGCTAATATTATTATAATTGTATAATACCTACATCGTTGACAGTGTAGATCCCTGAATTGGGAAAATATACATAAAGAAAGTAGACTGGGTGTGGTGGCTCGCACCTGTAATCCCAGTACTTTGGGAGGCTGAGGCAGGTGGATCACCTGAGGTCAGGAGTCCAAGACCAGCCTGGCCAACATGGTGAAACCCCGTCTCTACTAAAAATACAAAAATTAGCTGGGCATGGTGGTGGGCGCCTATAATCCCAGCTACTTGGGAGGCTGAGGCAGGAAAATCACTTGAACCCAGGAGGCGGTGGTTGCAGTGAGCCAAGATCGCTTCACTGCACTCCAGCCTGGGTGACAGAGTGAGACTCCGTCTCAAAAAAAAAAAAAAAAAAGAGAGAGAGAGAGAAAGAAAAGATAAGATTAGACTGATAGTTCTTGTGGGCCCATTCTGTGAAGTTCAGAAAGTTAGCCACAGAATGTTAGCCTAAAGTTCATTCCTCCAACCTTTTGACAATTTTATAAGAACCTAATTATCTGTATTACATTTCTTGCAGCTTAAAATAGCTAGAGTGGTTGGTTTCCTGCACCGACCCTGACTGACAAATGAGTTGGAGAGTGCAGGCCAAAGGGAACAGTGTCAGAGACTCAACACGATAAATATATCATCCAGCAAGAGAGACTAGAGCTGCTCATTGCTCTGAGTTTCTCTCTTAAATCAACCAAATCCTTCCCTCATCAGCTAAACCCATTTACTCTTTGACTCTCCTCTGTAGAAAACCAGAAAAGCAAGATGTTGGGGAATTAATATCTGCTAGAGAAATATGCGTCTCAGCCTGGACTGATTGGTGTCTGGAATATGATGGTGAGACTCCTACTCACAGATTGGACAGTGATGGAAAGGCTATCCTAATAAGCTTTCCACAAGTTTTGTCAGAAGACAGAGTGATGTTGGATAACACCACTGAGCCACAACTTCCATCCACGCAAGACTTAATATATTTCCTGGGACAAAAGTACCTAGGAGACCAAAAGCCTTTCACCTTGTCCCTTGCAGCTAATTTCTCTTTGGCTGACACTGTGCAGCAAAGTGTATTAATACCCATGATGGGTGATCAGCCTTCAATAAATAATGCTGGTTGTTCTAATGTACCTGGCATGAAATATTCAGAGCTATTAATGCATTTCAGTTTAAATAATCGCCAGGGCTTTTGTCCAAATCAGTGGTGAGCTTAGGTTGTATTATCTTTTTTTGCACATATCAGATGCGGAGTGCAGGCTGAAAGTTCCAGGAAGAAGCATTAGGGCCACTGACCCTGTGGAGAAGGTGGGGAGCTATGTGCTGCAGGAATATGTGATGGGGAGTGGCCAGACCCCAAGCTTGGGGTTCAGGATTCCTGGGTCGTGTCCCAAACTGAAGTATAGCCAGTGCCAAGAGACTCGAGGCTCATCTGGTCTTGGGAAGACAGATCATCAGGGCATTATAGGATATCTTTCCCAGTCCTTGATTGTAAGTATTTCAAATGCTTCCAGTCTTTTGAGGCTGTATAAGAAACCATTGGAGAGTGATCTTATAGATTGGGAGTTGGACTCAAACTACCAAGCAGCAGGGCCTCCACGGGAGACTTTGAGCAGCTGGAGATGTAAGAAGGCTGAGCTCAGGCCTTCTGTCAGCAGAGGGGTGGTTGACATGGCTATAAATCATGTCTGAGGATTTGGGATCCGGATTGGCAGGTGGTGAGCGTTGGAAGTATCTGAAAGGTGAGCTGATGGGAGTGAATGAATCTGGGCCCAGTGGGGCAGGGGTGCTTCCCACTTCCATTTCCCTTCTTTTGTTAATTTTTAGAACAGTAAATCAGAAGAAAATAATGTTGGTGCCCGACCAACATAGAAAAACCCCGTCTCTAATAAAAATACAAAATTAGCTAGGCGTGGTGTCGCATGCCTGTAATCCCAGCTACTCGGGAGGCTGAGGCAGGACAATCGCTTGAACCCGGGAGGCGGAGGTTGCAGTGAGCTGAGATCATACCATTGCATCACTCGAGCCTGGGCAACAAGAGTGAAACTCTGTCTCAAAAAAAAAGAATGTTGGTGTGGGGAGCTCTCCAGTCAGAATTGCCTGGGCTCTCCCATCACTTGAGTCCCCACACCCCTCACTCCCAGATCTCCAAAGTGTCCTACCCTGCCCTGCCTCAGACGGGGTTCATTAAGAAGGAAACCCAAGGGGATTTGAAAGGAAGGAAGGGCAGGGTGCTTTCATTCCACTCAGGCCTCCCTGTCTTCTTCCTTTGCCCAACCAGAGACCAATATAGGGACAGGAGGCTTCAGAGATGGAATTAGCTTTCTGAGCTCCACTCTCAGAATCCCAGCTGAAAGCTTAAATATTTTCTCTTCGTATTCTTAGGGAATGCGCCTCCCTTCACTCTTGCCCCTTCTCCCATCCTTCCATCAGCCTGGGTCACTCAAGTGCTTTCACCACGGGTTTCCATCACTGCTGCTTCCCAGCAGCTCCATTCTAATCTCACAGCTCATAGATTGATCCACTTTCCCCAATATGGCAGCTCTGTCCAGCTGATGCCTGTTTCCCCTGATGTTTGCTATACTCAGCCACTTAGCAATCAGAAGCCAGGAAGTAAGTTTGGGAAAAAGCCCACCATTCAGACGGGCTTTAGGCCATATGCAGTATCAGTTATTCAGCTAGTATCTCTCAGCTTCAAACCCACTCTTCTCTACTGGGCCTTGTGAAGCTGGGGCAGGAACTTTGAAAACCACATTTCTGCTTTGCTAACTGGCACCCTGTTGGCTTCTGCCAGTATAGGGTAACCAGGGAGACTGGAAGGCTGGAGGAGGAAGACAGGATGCCTTTTTCCTCTTTGCTTTCTGTTCCTATCAATGGTGTCTGGCCTTGCTTCTACACAGGGCAGAGGCAATCCATTCTAGTAGCAGTAGTTGGCTTCAATTTGTAATTGCCTTTCCACTGTTCAACTTTTTTTTTTTTTTTTTTTTTTTGAGACAGGGTCTCACTCCATCTCCCAGGCTGGAGTGCAGTGGTACAGTCATGGCCACTGCAGCCTCAACCACCCTGACTAAAGTAATTCTCCCACCTCAGCCTCTTGAGTAGCAGGGACCACAGGTTTATGCCACCATACACAGCTAATATTTATATTTTTTGAAGAGATGGTGTCTCACTATGTTGCCCAGGCTGGTCTTGAACTCTGGGACTCAAGTGATCCTCCTGCCTCAGCCTCCGAAAGTGCTGGGGTTACGGGTGTGAACCACCATGCCCGGCCTCAACTTCTTCTTCTTCTTTTTTTTTTTTTTTGAGACACAGTTTTGCTCATGTTGCCCAGACTGGAGTGCAATGGCATGATCTCAGCTCACTGCAGCCTCCACCTCCTAGGTTTAAGTGGTTCTCCTGCCTCAGTCTCCTGAGTAGCTGTGATTACAGACATGTGCCACCACGCCTGGCTAATTTTGTATTTTTAGTAGAGACGGAGTTTCTCCATGTTGGTCAGGCTGTTCTCGAACTCCCAACCTCAGGTGATCCGCCCGCCTCAGCCTCCCAAAGTGCTAGGATTACAAGCGTGAGCCCAGCCTCAATTTCGAAATGTGGGATGCACCAGGGCCAGCGTCCAGGCCTGCATGCTTATCACTTCTCTGTATAGACCTTCTCCCTGAATGATTTCAGCTCATTTATGGATTTATGTGCCATATATTCCCATGACTGTCAAATCTGTATCTCTATCTCTGACTCTTCCCTATTCCCCACATTTGAAGTGTTAGGCATTTGGGTCTATAGGCCTCTTCAACTTAACAAAGCCAAATATAATTTTTTTTATTTCTCCTCCTCCAAACAGGCATCTCCTTTAGTCTTCTTCATTTTAATAACACTACCACCAATAACAAGTTGCTCAAGCCAAGAATCCCTGGGTCTTCCTAGCATCTGTCTTTGGCTCTCACAATTCCCCTGCTCCCATCCAGTTCATCAGCAAAGTCTAACTGACTTTCCACCATCTTCACTGCTTCACCCTAGTCAAGCAAGCCCTGGCTCAGAGTGAGTCGAGGGGAGAATCAGGAAAGCTCTTTATGTAATGCTTCCAGAATACTCAGTTACAGAATCTCAGAGAGTGATGACTCCTGTTTCTAAATAAAAGGAAAGTTGGGGTAACAAATCTGATGAGGGATGAAACCAGACTGTGCAGGGGAGGGGCTGATGGGGGCCCTCAAAGAAGCAGGATGGAAGAGAGCGAAAAACAGAAAGTTGTCCTTTTTGATGACTTCTCTACCCCAGAGGGGCCACATGCTCCCCTGTCATTACCTGTACCTGCCTGGGACTGTGTGTGTTGGTGATAACCCGTAATTACCCATAATGACTTCACAGGGCTCAACCCAGGTAGGGGCCCAGACATTTCAAGCTAATGACTTTTCTTCCCTTTTTATTCTGTCTGTATTAACTCCCTGCATGCATTGAAAGGTGCTTATTAACACAAGTGCCCCTGATAATTAGGTTGGTCCTGGCTTCATTAAATATGGACGGGCTTCCTGCTTTTGGGTCCAGACAAGAGAAGGAGCCAGAAGACAGAATTCTCCTCCACATAGGTCTCCGGGGTGCAGATAGGGAAAGGCAGCACTTTCTTCTCATGTTCCTGGGTTGAGCTGAATGAAAAGGGAGGCAAGAGGCAGGAGGCAAAGCAACTGGAAGAGGCCTTTTCCCTATTTATCCCACCTACGAGCTGAACCTTGATGTTCTTATCTGCTCATTGGGCTTAGAACCAGAGACTATGAAAGCTAGAAGAGACCTCAGATATCAATGTTCATATTTTTATCCTAAAAAATAGGTGAGGGCCGGGCATGGTGGCTCACACCTATAATCCCAGCACTTTGGGAGGCCGAGGCGAGTGGATCACCTGAGGTCAGGAGTTCGAGACCAGCCTGGTCAACATGGAGAAACCCCATCTCTACTAAAAATACAAAATTAGCCAGGCGTGGTGGCGGGCACCTGTAATCCCAGCTACTCAGGAGGCTGAGGCAGGAGAATCACTTGAACCCAAGAGGAGGGGGTTGTGGTGAGCCGAAATTGTGCCATTGCACTCCAGCCTGGGTAACGAGAGTGAAACTCTGTCTCAAAAAAAAAAAAGGAAGAAAAAGAAAAATAAAAGAGGTGAGAAGTCTATGCAGGTCTAGAGAGGGGATAGAACTTGCTCGAGATCACACACCTTAAGTATGCCAAAACTATGCTCAAAACCCAGGTCTTTTGGCTACTCCAGGTCCAGCAATCCTTGACGTATCTCACAGGAGGTGGAAGAGAGGAAAGTGGTGTGAAAGTGAAGGACTCCAGGCAGAAGGAGGCCTTCCTGTCTGGGCTGTGCTGCTCATGAGGTCCTGGGCGCCAGGCCTTGGGGGTCAGCCTCCTGAGTTTCCTTACCTGCCCTGCTTGCTTCGTAGGGCCCTGGGGAGGAGGGGGCTTGTGAAAGTGCCTTGAGGCCAGGCACGGTGGCTCAAGCCTGTAATCCCAGCACTTTGGGAGGCCGAGACGGGTGGATCACGAGGTCAGGAGATCGAGACCATCCTGGCGAACACCGTGAAACCCCGTCTCTACTAAAAAATACAAAAAACTAGCCGGGCGAGGTGGCGGGCGCCTGTAGTCCCAGCTACTCGGGAGGCTGAGGCAGGAGAATGGCGTAAACCTGGGAGGCGGAGCTTGCAGTGAGCTGAGATCCGGCCACTGCACTCCAGCCCGGGCTACAGAGCGAGACTCCGTCTCAAAAAAAAAAAAAAAGAAAGTGCCTTGAGAGGCAAAACCTGTCAAAGTATTCTACTGGCCAGCTGTGTGCTCACTCCTGCCTCTCTCTCCCCAAAGCCCCACCTGTGCCCTTTCTCCCAGGAGCCTGAGGATGCTGCTGAACCCAGCCAGTTACACAAGCCTCGGTCGGCATTATCAACAACCACTTCTCCATTTGCTTTCTGAATTATTTAGCCCTCCTCTTCCCAGCCCACCCTCAGACCTTTTACCACATTAAAGCTTCAAATAGGCCTGAGCTTTGGGTTGGGAAACAACATTTCCTTACTGTCCCTGCCATAACGTTTTGGAGAGGGCATATCTCCATATAGACTGGTTTTCCCTCTCACCATGCCTGGTGGTAATTGACAGTGCCTGGGTCCTAATGAGGGAACAGGCCCAGCCAGGGTGAGGCAGAGGCCCTGCCCTCTGCTAGTCCCTGCTCTGAGGTCCTGGCTATGGGTTCTCCCATCTATTCTTGCTGAACACTTGCCAAATATTTAACGTCCTTCATCCAGTAAGCCAATGGCAGCCCTGGGGCTGGAAGACTCCCAAAGTCATTTTGAACCTTCCCCTGCTTTCACACAGGTGGACATCTCATCCAGGGTTGATAGATACCGGCCTCTTCCCTGGGGCTGAGGCTTTCCTGCCCTCGCCCCTAGCTCCGGCCCACATAAGACCTGGAGAGACTTTGTGTGGACTACCTGGAAGCCTCCGGTTGTTGTAGATGCCCCAGAGGAACAGCCCAGGGAGAGCAGGGGGACCTCCTATGGGGTAGGGATGGAGGTGTCAGGGGAGGAAAAGTCCTTGGGTGCCAGGACCAGAGGATGAAGCGTTCTGCTGTGTGGGGCTCAGGAGAGTCCACCTGAGACTAAGGAAGTCCTGCCGGCTTCTTTTTCTTTCCTTCCTTCCTTCCTTCCTTCCTTCCTTCCTTCCTTCCTTCCTTCCTTCCTTCCTTCCTTCTTTCTTTCTTTCTTTCTTTCTTTTCTTTCTTTCTTTATTTTTGGAAATGGAGGCCGGGCGCGGTGGCTCAAGCCTGTAATCCCAGCACTTTGGGAGGCCGAGACGGGCGGATCACGAGGTCAGGAGATCGAGACCATCCTGGCTAACACGGTGAAACCCCGTCTCTACTAAAAAATACAAAAAAAAAAAACTAGCCGGGCGCGGTGGCGGGCGCCTGTAGTCCCAGCTACTCGGGAGGCTGAGGCAGGAGAATGGCGTAAAAACCCGGGAGGCGGAGCTTGCAGTGAGCTGAGATCCGGCCACTGCACTCCACCCTGGGCGACATAGCGAGACTCTGTCTCAAAAAAAAAAAAAAAAAAAAGGAAATGGAGTCTTGCTCTGTCACCCAGGCTGGAGTGTAGTGGCACCATGTCAGCTCACTGCAACCTCTGCCTCCCGGGGTCAAGCGATTCTCGTGCCTCAGCCTCCCAAGTAGCTGGGATTACAGGTGCTCGCCACTGAGCCTGGCTAATTTTTTGTATTTTTAGTAGGGATGGGGTTTCACCATGTTGGCCAGGCTCGTCTCTAACTCCTGACCTCTTGTGATCCCCCTGCCTCGGCCTCCCAAAGTGCTGGGATTGCAGGTGTGAGCCGCCACGCCCGGCCCCTGCCTGCTTCTTTGTGTCTCATTTGCATTCATTTGTCTATCTGTGGGTCCTGTAGCCTGAACCAGCCCACAGTCCTGCCCTCCGCTCCACTCCCTGCCTGTCCTCTGGGCCCCGCTTGGAGAAAGCTACAACCTGGCTCCACGGAGCCCCCAGAAGGGAGCACTCCTTCCTCGTCCTGGTGCCCACTCATCTGGCTTTTCTGGGCATCTCCCAGTCCTTCTGGCCCCTCACAGTCTGGGTTTCCTGCCTGCCATTCTGTTCCGTTAGTGCTCTCTCTCTCTCTAAATGACAATGGCCAACCTCAGCTGGCATCACAGAGCATGTGTAATGTGGCTGGTGCCCACTCGGCTTGCCCTTCCTTTCCCATCTTCAGAGCTGGAAGTGACCCTGCAGAGTTGGCAGACACCCCCATCCCCTTTCACTCTCACCACTCTCAGCCTATATGTTCTTCCATGAACCTGACTTGAATCTCTTCTGATATATTTTTTTTTTGAGACAGAATTTCGCTCTTGTCCCCCAGGCTGGAGTGCAGTGGCGCAATCTCGGCTCACTGCAACCTCTGCCTCCTGGGTTCAAGCAATTCTCCTGCCTCAGCCTCCCGAGTAGCTGGGACTACAGGCACATGCCACCACGCCCAGCTAATTTTATATTTTTAGTAGAGGTGGGGTTTCATCATGTTGGCCAGGAGGGTCTCAAACTCCTGACCTCAAGTGATCTGCTCACCTCAGCCTCCCAAAGTGCTAGGATTACAGGCATGAGCCACCATGTCTAGCTGACAAAGTTTAAATCTGCACCCTTCTGGGTGCAGAAGCCCTTCCCAGGACATTTCCTCTGTCTGGTGAACTTGGACCCTCCTTCAAACTTTAGTGCAGGGACCACTCTCTCAGAACCCCCCACATCCCCCAGCCTCTCAGAGCAGGACAGGATGGCCTGTCCAACACCCCCTCTCCCCCACCCTGCATCCTATCCTGGTCCTTTGAAACACTCCCAGGTGTGTGAATTTACATGTGTTTCTGTCTCCCTAGTTGGTCTGTTATCTCCAGGCAGGGCAGGAAAGTGACTTCAGTGCTCATGACTTTATCTCCTGTACCTGGTCTGGAGTCCAGTAGTTGTAACAAGTAGTACAAGAACAAATAATTCTCTGAGCCCTGGAGGAAGGGTGGGCAGTGTCTCCAATGGACTGTGACAGTTACCTTAGTAAAAATCTGGGGCTGGGGTCCAGAAACCTTGTGGGGTCCCTTCTGCATTCCTGTAGTCACAAGGTTGGGTGCTCAGTGAGCCTGCCTGGCCAGGCAGGGCAAGTGCCTGGCGCGATGGGACAGTGCCATCTAGCTGCGGCTGGGGACAAAGCAACAACAGGGCCCGCAAGTTGGTTTGGTCAAAGCGATGTCATACAGGAAGTCCCTGGGTACTGCTAATTCCTTAGCAAGCAAGCAGCTAAGGGGTTGACACAGCCTCAGCTTAATTGGTCTCCAACTTGAGGCCTAGGCAGCTATAAGGGGAGTCCAGGGTCAGGCTGGAGATGCCCTTGAAGGAGCCCCAAATGGATACTGAACTTATCAAAAGCACCTGGAAATGACTACATGTGACCAGGCTACTTACAGAGGCAGTGTCCAGGTCACTGGGTGTTGTCCTACTCTACGCTTGATGACCCCATCGTACAGGGGGCAGTACAGAACTCTGAATGCGGAACAAATGCGTGTCCCCAGGGCTGCTGAGGGTGCTGGGAGCCAGGCCCCTGCTCACATCCTCACTCTAGACCTGATCTGTCCATGGGTCAGGGACAGGGTCTACAGCATCCTGTCTTCCTCACAGCCTGGCATCGGCCTGGCAAGCACATAGACCCTTGCTCTGTGGCTCTGCCTGGCAGAAGCCGACCGGTGAGAAGAGCCTTCTAGCAGTTGGAGCTGTGTGGGCACCAGAAGGGCTGTTCTGTGAGAGGGTGAGTCCCTGTCACTGTCAGTGCTCAGGTCGAGGCGGCCTTAGCTGGGTCAAATGCTAAGCTGGGAGCGCTGTATTGGACTGGGCTGGATGACTTCTGACAGTCCCTTAACTTGACAATTGTATAAAATGTAAACTGCTCAATGTGTATCCCACCTATAGCACTTTAACACTGTTCACTGTAAATCTGTGTCACTGCCGGGCGCGGTGGCTCACACCTGTCATCCCAGCACTGTGGGAGGCTGAAGTGGGTGGATCAGGAGATCGAGACCATCCTGGCTAACAATGTGAAACCCTGTCTCTACTAAAATTACAAAAAATTAGCCGGGCATGGTGGTGGGCACCTGTAGTCCCAGCTACCGGGAGGCTGAGGCAGGAGAATGGCATGAACTCGGGAGGCGGAGCTTGCAGTGAGCCGAGATGGCGCCACTGCACTCCAGCCTGCGCGACAGAGTGAGACTCCGTCTCAAAAAAAACCAAAAAAACGAACAAACAAACAAAAAAAAACAAAACAAAATCTGTGTCACAAGCTAGGATCCTCAAGAAACCAACTCTGAGATGGAGATAAGTGTTCAGGACATTTGTTAGGGAGTTCTCTCGGGATGATCCCTTGTGGAAGAGAGGGGCAATGGCAGTGAGATTGGACAGAGGGAGAAGTTGAGCTGCACTGCAGTCTGCACAACAGCCCCAGCTGACCCTACAGGGAGCTTGGGAGCTGGAATGACCTTCAGAGCTGTCTCAAATTGGGGAAAGCAGGCTGAGTGTTCATGGTATATATTGATCTGTCATTGGGTGCAGGCTGCCCTGGGCAGGTGGTGTGATCTAGGGCAGTCCTGGAAGGAGCTGGCTGAGGGTAGGGAATGTGTCCTGCATTCCTGGAGGGGGTCTGCACATGGCAGCATCTGCCACTCTTCCAGTGCTGACATTTTAGGCAGCAGTGAGCAGTAAGGAAGGTTGTTTGGGGCAGTGGACCCTGTCCTGTGTTTCTGAATCCCTGCCCTTGAACAGCTCCCTAAGGAGCAATGACCAGAGTCCTAGAGGGGGTGCTCTGGCCCCTCCACATTCATTTTCCCTGCCTATTCTGAGAGGAGGTTCAGGCTGGGGTCTGGTGAGGAGGTGGTGAGCGCAGGAGGTGCACAAAGGGACAAGAGGCTCTTGCCTTAAATGCCCACAATTAGAGCCAGCTCCTTTCTATTCCCACCATGCAAGGGCCCTAATTAAACTTTAAACTCATGTTTCCTTTTTTCTTTTTCAAGTTTCCATGGTTGGTAATTAACTTTTCCTTTCTGCGAGTGAGCAATTAATTAATGCTCTGTTCATGAGGACGGCGATCAGAGCACCGTGACTTGCCTGGGAGTTTGTTTCTTTCATTTACTTCCACTTTCCAAAAGAACTGGCTTGGTGCGTGTGGGGGCAGAGAAAGGAAAGAAGCTCTGCCGACATTTGTTGTGTGCAGCGGGGCGCTGACGAAGTCCTTACAACATGAAATCCTTACCATGAGGAGGGCATACGTGGCCTTCCCTGGACCAGCAGAAGCAGCCGGGTGCAAAAGTGTTCCCGTGTGAGTGAGCCTTCCTCAGGAGGGGCCAGCTGAATACTTCCCCGGGGAACAAAAGCGCCTGCGGCTGAACTGCACTGGCATCATGGATGTGAGGGCCTCCCACTGCCAGCCTCTGTGCCTTCCTCTCCCAGGCCCCTGGGTTCACCTCCTGGCCACACAAACCTCAGGGAGAGGATACAGATTAACAGTATTTGTACAAATTGCAGGGACAAGGGAACATTTCCCCTTCGTCCTTTGAAGTTTTGCTGGAAATCACTGACAAGAGGCAGATTAGTGGGAGAAAAGGTAGACAAACAGATTTAATGTGTACGTGGCAGCCTTCAGAATAAAGACCCAAAAGACACTGGGGAAATTGTCCATTTTTATGCAGAGGTTCAACAAAGTATGGACAGCTATGTAGAAATGTGACTGGACAGGCCAGGCGTGGTTGCTCACACCTGTAATCCCAGCACTTTGGGAGGCCGAGGTTGGTGGATCACCTGAGGTCGGGAGTTCAAGACTGGGCCTGACCAACATGGGGAAACCCCGTCTCTACTAAAAATACAAAATTAGTTGGGTGTGGTGGCACATGCCTGCAATCCCAGCTACTCCGGAGGCTGAGGCAGGAGAATCCCTTGAACCCAGGAGGCAGAGGTGGCAGTGAGCTGAGATTGCACCATTGCACAACAGCCTGGGAAACAAGAGCAAAACTCTGTCTCAGAAAAAAAAATAATAATAAAAAGGCTGGGCTCGGTGGTTCATGCCTGTAATCCCAGCACTTTGGGAGGCCAAGGCAGGTGGATCACCTGAGGTCAAAAGTTCGAGACCAGCCTGACCAACATGGAGAAACCCCATCTCTACTAAAAATACAACATTAGCCAGGTGTGGATGTGCGTGCCTGTAATCTCAGCTACTCGGGAAGCTGAGACAGGAGAATCGCTTGAACCCGGGAGGCAGAGGTTGCAGTGAGCCGAGATTGCACCATTGCACTCCAGCCTGGGCAGCAAAAGTGAAACTCTGTCTTAAAAAAAAAAAAAAAAAAAAGTATGATTGGACAAAAAGAGTAAGATCTAACACTAACAGACTGAGTGGGGAATCCCAGCAGGGCCGGTCTGTCTAGATTCTTCTTGGCGTCTCAGAGCACGCATGCCTGCATTCCTTCCTTCTGAGTGAGGGGCAGGACCCTCTCTGGAATGGGGGGCTTATAACCCATAGTCAAACAAGGTAGGTAAGGTAATTTCTTTATGACCAGTTTTTACACAGAAAAGCAGAGGGAAAGTTAGAGTAATGATTTTCGGCTTTGGGGAAAAGGTGCTGGTTTCAATGACTTGTGGTGGGGAGGTGGGGACTTGGGGAAGAGGGATTCTAGTTTCTATGACTAGCCTCGGGGAGAATAGGATTGAGAGACAAGAGAATGGATAAATAAAGAATGCTGAGGTCACCCAGAAAGAAGAAAGGCAGGAAGCAGCTACCAGAGTTGGGGAATAAGAGGCAAGCATTTTATGGAAGCTTGGAGAGTAAATGAGGATGCCCTGAGCAAGTGGGGCTCAGACCCCTGACTCATGGAGCCAATCAATTCTATAAAGATCCGAATGCAAAACTAACAGCAAATGTTGTTTAGACATATGTACCTATGTGGCAAAATTTTTAAAAAGCAAGGGAACGATAAACACAAATTTAAATGGCAATTACCTCTTCCACAGGGAGGGAGAGGGGTGGACGAAAAGACACATACATATAGGAAGATGCAAGTTATTAAGTGATTTTTAGTTCTCGTGAGTGATGGGCTCATGGGTGTTGAGCGTATTTTGTTTAATAATTAACATTTAGAAATCTGTTTTGTGGTATCTCATTTCTGAAAGGACCCCAATGTTTCCTGCCTCCTAGAATTCACATTCCCTCTCACATTATACCAGGGTTGGCCTGTGTCAGCAATAGAATATGGCAGAGGTGATAGTATGTCACTTCCAAAATTAAGTTCTAAAAGACACCATGGCTTCTATTTTGGTTTCTCTTGCCTGCTCTCTCTTGGCACATTCGCTCTGGGGCAAGCAGCTGCTATGTTCCTAGCAGCCTACCAGGAGGGCCCAGTGGCAAGGAACTAAGTCTCCTGCCAAGGACAGCTATGTGAGTGATCTTGGAAGTGAATCCTTCCTAGCCTTCAGATGACTGCGGTCCTGACCAACATCTTTCGTTTGTTTGTTTGTTTGTTTATTTTGAGATGGAGTTTCGCTGTTGTTGCCCAGGCTGGAATGCAATGGCGCGATCTTGGCTCACTGCAATCTCTACCTTCTGAGTTCAAGCGATTCTCCTGCCTCAGCCTCCCGAGTAGCTGGGATTACAGGCATGCACCACCATGCTTGACTAATTTTGTATTTTTAGTAGAGACGGGGTTTCTCCATGTTGGTCAGGCTGGTCTTGAACTCCCAACCTCAGGTGATCCGCCCGCCTTGGCCTCCAAAGTGCTGGGATTACAGGTGTGAGCCACCGCGCCCGGCCCTGACCAACATCTTGACTGAAACTCACGAGACACTGAGCCACAACCTCTCAACTAAGCTGCTCCTGGCCTCCTGACCCTTGGAAACTGTGTGAGGTAATAGATGTTTGCTATTTTAAGCCACAACATTTTGGGGATAATTTGTTACATAAGATTAAATAATTAATACATAATTATTTGATATGCATAGAATATTGAACTTTAAAATATGAGTGGGGGTCTAGGGTGTGGTGGCTTAACACCTGTAATCCCAGCACTTTAGGAGGCCAAGGTGAGAAGATTGCTTGAGGCCAGGAGCTTGAGACCAGCCTGGGCAACATAGCGAGATTGTAACTCTACAAAAAAATTTTAAAATTTTAAGATATTAGCCTGGCATGCTGGTGCACACCTGTAGTCCTAGCTACTCAGGAGACTGAGGTGGCGGATGGCTTGAGGCCAGGAGTTCCAGGTTACAGAGAGCTATGATTATACCACTGTATTCCAGCCTGGGTGACAGAGAGACTGTCTCAATCAATCAATCAATAAGGAAAACAGTCAGAGGTAAAAGAAAAAAGGGAATCTAGGTTTGAGGGAGGCCGGTTGGAAGTAATGTGAGTGGTGCCCTGACAGGCAGGGAGTGGGCAGCCTGGAGGAGGGATGCCTGGGTGCCGGAGGGGAGCCGGGATCCTGCCAAGAGGCTGCAGGGCCCCTCTGGCCACACGAGGGCGCTCCACATTGTCATATCTGGGCTAGGGGATGGGGAATGAAGACCACGAAGAGGCCTTCTCGGGAGGGAATGTCCTGTGTGCCCACACACTGGCCCCACTCTCCAGGTTTCTTGAAGAAGGTCAGCGTGAGGTCCCTCTGACAAGTGGAAACAAAGTCGGTTTTCAGGCCCTGAGGAATGCATGCCTCTGCATTGTCAGGGCTGTCTCCTCTGCGGGGTAGCTTGTGTTATGGTTGTGAGCGGTGGCAGTGAGGATGTGAGTGGGTAACCTGGTGCTTGGGGAGTCTCTCTCCAGCATGCATGATGGGGCTTCCCCCTGGCTTCCTTCTCAGGAAAGGGGAAAAGTCCAGGGTACAAAGAAATTGTCAGTAGACTTTCCCTTCCCTTCTCCCCACCCTCACTTTTGCAGCTGCAGAGCTTAATAATTATTGAGGAATTAAATTGCAGTCAGGCCTTAAGGCTGATGGGACGTGTCAGGGCTCAGAACATAATGCACCAAAGTATGGCGATGTGGCATGCGGAGAGTTCTGAGAAATGCTTCATTAGGCAATTTTGTCATCGTGCAAACATCACAGAGTATACTTACACAAACCTAGACAGCACAGCCTACCTTACACCTAGGCTATATGGTATCTAGGCTACAAACATGTACAGTATGTTACTGTATTGAATGCTGTAGGTAACTCTAACACAGTGATAAGTATGTGTGTATCCAAACATACCTAAACATAGGAAAAGTACAGTCAAAATACCGTAATATAAACTGTTGTTTGAGACGGAGTCTCACTCTTTGTTGCCCAGGTTGGAGTGCAATCAATGGCATGATCTCAGCTCGCTGCAACCTCCACCTCCCGGGTTCAAGCGATTCTCCTGCCTCAGCCTCCCTAGTAGCTGAGACTACAGGCATGTGCCACTACGCCTGGCAACTTTTTTTTTTCTTTTCCTTTTTCTTTTTTTTTTTTTTTTTTTAGACGGAGTTTTGCTCTTGTTGCCCAGGCTGGAGTGCAATGGCACAATCTCGGCTCACGGCAGTGATTCTCCTGCCTCAGCCTCGCGAGTAGCTGGGATTAAAGGCATGTGCCACCACCCCCAGCTAATTTCGTATTTTTAGTAGAGATGGGTGTTTCTCCATGTTGGTCAGGCTGGTCTCGAACTCCCGACCTCAGGTGATCCGCCTGCCTCAGCCTCCCAAAGTGCTGGGATTACAGGTGTGGGCCACTGTGCCTGGCCTAATTTTTTGTGTTTTCAGTAGAGACAAGGTTTAACCATGTTGGCCAGGCTGGTCTTAAACTCCTGATCTCAGGTGATCCACCCTACTTGGCCTCCCAAAGTGCTGGGATTACAGGCATAAGCCACCTCGCCCGGCCAATTGAGGCTCATTTTTAACCTTTCGAGATTATACTGTGATAGTAGCATTGATGGTTTGGAAGTGGCAAGTGAGAAGTGAAGCTGGGAGGCTTTTCAAAGGTGATTTCAGGAATTCTGATGAGGTCCTGTGAGAGCCTGACCCACAGCTATAGCAGGGAAAAAGGCAAGGGGGGCGGGGGTTGATAGGGAGACACCGAAGCAGGGCGACCTGCAGGGATTGGTACTTGATGAGAACTATGCAGGAGGAATGGGGTGGGGCCGGTGTGTGGGTGGAGGGAGTGCAGGAACCTGCTGAAGCTTCTGGCTCAGAAAGCTACCCACTGCAAGCCCAGGTCTTCCCTGTTGTGCTCCTCGTTAGCATTTGAGAAGCAGGACAATGCTTAGAATGCTTAGAATTCACCCAGTTCTAGGGCTGGGGCCACAGTTGTTACCAAATGTCTCCATAACTTCCAATGTGAATCGCATTCAGAATTACAATCAGATAGAAAGGCACTCGGGCCCTTTTCATTTAAAACAAACAAAAAACGTGAGGGATGGGAGGGCACAGAGAATAAAAAACAGCAAGAGAAAAACGCCCTAGGGTGAACCTTCTCTTCTTTTTTTTTTTTTTTTTTTTTTTGAGATGGAGTCTTGCCTCTGACGCTCAGGCTGGAGTGCAGTGGCACAATCTCGGCCCACGGCAACCTCTGCCTCCCAGGTTCAAGTGATTCCCCTGCCTCAGCCTCCCGAGTAGCTGGGATTACAGGCACATGCCGCCATGCCTGGCTAATTTTTTTTTTTTTTTTTTGTATTTTAGTAAAGATGGGGTTTCACCATGTTGCCCAGGCTCAGGCAATCCTGAGCTCAGGCTATCCACCCACCCAGCCTCCCAAAGTGCTAGGATTACAAGCATGAGCCACCGTGCCCGGCTGAACTTTCTCTTAATTATGTATATACATATAGTCGGGCCGGGCGCGGTGGCTCATGCCTATAATCCCAGTACTTTGGGAGGTCGAGGTGGGTGGATCACAAGGTCAGGAGTTCGAGACCAGCCTGGCCAATATGGTGAAACCCCATCTCTACTGAAAATACAAAAAAATTAGCCAGGTATGGTGGCACATGCCTATAATCCCAACTACTTGGGAGGCTGAGGCAGAATTGCTTGAACTCGGAAGGCGGAGGTTGCAGTGAGCCGAGATCATGCCACTGCACTCCAGCCTGGGTGACAGAGCGAGACTCCGTCTCAAAAAAATCAAAACATTCTGTATATACATATAGTCAGCGCACCAGCACATGAATGAATGCTGGTCATATTTACAGTGTATAAAGCCCTTTTACATACAATTTATCATCTAATCCACACAAACCTCGGGGAGGCTGATATAAATAAAACCAATGACTCTTTTGTGTGGGTGGAAGGAGTGTAGGAGCTGGACAAAGCTTCTGGCTTGGAAAACCACCGCCTGCACATCCAAGTCTTCCCCTGTTGTGCTAATCTTGTGCTTATCATTAGCGACGTAATCCTAACTTCTTCCTGACTGATGGCCACTTCCTCCTGGAACCCACCTGGAGTAAGCAAGTAAGTAAAATGCAGGCTCTTTTAATTCTTGAGACAGCAAAGCATATTAGGGAAGGAAATCCACAAGTGAGAAAAATCACACTGTGAATTTCAAAGCCAAGGGACAAAACTGCAGAATTGCAGGAGCCAGTGATAGGTTTGACCATTATTCACCCTCAGGATCACCCAGGACTCAGCCTCTTCTGTTTCCTGAACTTCCATCCAGCACAGCCTTCAGCTGTAGCCACTGAGCTGTAATGCTTTTGCTTTACGAGACACTGTTTGGCACTGTGCTTTCTGATAGTGGGGAAGATGCCCTGGCGGGACAAAGGCTCAGCTAAAGAGCCAGGGTGATGGGTGTTTTCTTTCTTTTTATCTTGGAATTTCAGATTTACAAAAACAGTTTGATAGTATAGACAGGTCCTGTATACTTTTCACCCAGCTTCCTCTGCTGTTAATCTTATATAACCGTGGTACGTTTGTCAACCTAACATTGGTACAATACTAAACCGTGGATCAGCTTTTCCCCTAACGTCCTTTTTAAGTTCCAGAATCAATCCTAGAATACTGTTACCAAAAGAGGGCCCAATCCAGACCCCAAGAGAGAGTTCTTGGATCTCCTGAAAGAAAGTAAGGGAGGAGACCACCCCTCATATTGTCTTATGCCCGATTTCCGCCTCCAAAGAAAGAAGAAGTAAAAACTAAAAGGCAGAAATGAAATCCATAGGCAGACAGCCCAGTGCCATGCCCTGGGCCTGGTAGTTAAAAATCGACTCCCGACCTAACCAGTTATGTTATCTGTAGATTCCAGACATTGTATGGAAAAACACTGTGAAAATCCCTGTCCTGTTCTGTTCCATTCTGATTACTGGTGCATGCAACCCCCAGTCACGTACCCACTGCTTGCTCAATTGATCACAACCCTCTCACGTGGACCCCCTTAGAGTGGTAAGCTCTTAAAAGGGACAAGAATTGCTCGCTTGGGGAGCTCAGCTTTTGAGGTGCAAGTCTGCCAAAGTTCTCGGCCGAAGAAAGCTCCTTCCTTCTTTAACCCGGTGTCTGAGGAGTTTTGTCTGTGGCTCGTCCTGCTACATTTCCTGGTTCCCTGACGGGGAAGTGAGGTGATTGGCGGATGGTCAAGGCAGCCCCTTAGGTAACTTAGGCCTGCCCTGTGGAGCATCCCTACAGGGACTCCGACCAGCCTGAGTGATGCAGATCCAAAGAGCGCTCCCAGGTAGGCAGTTGCCCCGGTGGGACGCCTCGCCAGAGCAGCGTGTGACAGGCCCCCACAGAAGATCAATGCAGTGGCTGAACACCGGGAAGGAACTGGCACTTGGAGTCCGGACACCTGAAACTTGGCAAGACTGGTCTTTGGAACTTGCCCACTCCATTCGAGTGGAAGCGTGGCCTGATCACCCTCGGTGTGCCTCTACCAGCACTTTGGTTTTTGTTTTTGACTTGAATTGGATTACTTGATACTTTGGTTTCGGTTTTGACCTGGTTTGGATTTCTTGATACTCTGATTTTGGTTTTGATTCTGGTTAGGTGTAAACTGTAAAAGTGTGTGTGTGCCCTTGTTACCTGTTCTTTTTGTGGTGTGCTTGTGGTGTGAGTGTGGTGTTTTGCCTCAAGGAAGCATGGGTCAGGCACAAAGTAAGCCCACCCCACAAGGAACTATGCTGAAAAAATTTCAAGACAGGATTTAAGGGAGATTACAGTGTTACAATGATACCAGGAAAACTTGGAACTTTGTGTGAAATAGACTGGCCAGCATTAGAGGTGGGTTGGCCATCAGAAGGAAGCCTGGACAGGTCCCTTGTTTCAAAGGTATGGCTCAAGGTAAGCTGTGAGCCAGGGCACCTAGCCCAGCTCCCATACATAGACCTTGGTTACAGCTGGTTTTAGACGCCCCCCGACAGTGGTTAAGAGAATAGCAGCATAAGCGGCTGGCAGAGGCAAGGAAAGACCAGCAGAGAGAGAGAGAGGAAAGAGACAGAGAGGAAAAGAGGCAAAGAGGGAGAGGAAGAGACAGAGAGACAAAGAGGGAGTCAAGGAGAGAGAGAGAAAAAGAGAGAGAGAGAGAGAGAAAGAACCAGAGGCAAAAGGAAAGGCAAAAGGAAAGAGACAGAAAGTCAAAGACAAAAAGAAAGAAAAAAAGAGATATACAAGTAGTTAAGAAAAGAAACAGTGGACCCTATTCCTTTAAAAGCCAAGGTATATTTAAAACCTATAATTGATAATTAAAGGTATTCTCCGTAACCCTATAACACTCCAATACCACTTTGTTGTCAGTGTAGACAAGGGCGTATCCTGAAAGCACTGAGGCCACTGATAACCAGTAGCCTTCCTATCAAAAATCCTTGACCCAGTAACTTGTGGATGGCCCAAATGCATTCAATCTGTAGCAGCAACTGCTTTGCTAACAGAAGAAAGTAGAAAAATAACTTTTAGAGAAAACCTCATTGTGAGCACACCTCACCAGTTCAGAAGTATCCTAAGTAAAAAAAAAAAAAAAAAAGGCAAAAAGGTAGCTTACTAAGATCAAAATCTTAGTATAGGGCTATTCTGTTAAAAAAAAAAAAAAAAAAAAAAAAAAGAAAGAAAAGAAAAAAGAAAAAAGAAAAAAAAAGATGATTTAACATTAACCACTGAAAATTCCCTTAACCCAGCAGGTTTCTTACCAGGGTATCTAAATCTTAATTACCATACAAAGGTCCGACCAGACCTAGGAGGAACTCCCGTTAGGACAGGAGGATAGATGGTTCCTCCTGGGTAATTGAAGGAAAAAAAAAAAGAAGAGGCCGGGCACGGTGGCTCAAGCCTGTAATCCCAGCACTTTGGGAGGCCGAGACGGGCGGATCACGAGGTCAGGAGATCGAGACCATCCTGGCTAACACGGTGAAACCGCGTCTCTACTAAAAATACAAAAAACTAGCCGGGCAAGGTGGCGGGCACCTGTAGTCCCAGCTACTCAGGAGGCTGAGGCAGGAGAATGGCGTAAACCTGGGAGGTGGAGCTTGCAGTGAGCTGAGATCCGGCCACTGCACTCCAACCTGGGCGACAGAGCGAGACTCCGTCTCAAAAAAAAAAAAAAAGAAAGAAAAAAGCCGTCTATACCAATTCTAAGTTAATTTGGACTAAACAAGGTCTTATTAATAGCAAAGGATAATTGAAATCCCAGACTTACAAGGTTTTCAACAAAAGTAAAATTTGTTAAAAGTTAACGGTGTAACATATATTATAGTAACTTCTAATCTTGTGGCCTTAGACAGTCTAGTCCACAGACATGAAGGAAGTTTGCTTCGGAAAAGATGGTTATCATTTTCGGAAAAAAAGGGGAAAAAAGGGGGGCAGAATTTATCTAAAAAGAATGTTATATGGTAAATTCTTGTCCTGAAATAAATTAACTGGCTGTTTAAAGAAATAAATGTTTTCAATAAGTCAGAAAGTTGAGGCATGTCGAACAATTGTCTGCAAAAGTAGTGAAAAAAAAAGTTATAAAAAAAGAATTTATGCAAGAAATGTTGTATAATTTAAAAGTAATTAGTCCTCCTGAATGCAAAACTATTGAAGAAACAGTTTATGTGCAAGGTGTATAAGAAAAGTAAAATATACCTCTGGTAAAAGGATTATAAGGAGGCATAAGAATGTGGATTTTTACCTACATTAAAAGTTTTAAACATTTTTGTTTTGAAGGTTTAAGCAAGTTTTAAAACGTTAATTGTAAAGGAAATCCTGTGTGTAAACATATTGGCTAAAGTTAAAGGGGTATCATACAGTTTTTCTGTGAACTGAACATTAAAAAAAAAAACACACACACAACAGGTTTTTCTTAAAGCACTAACCTGCTCTTTAACAAAAATTATAAACGGTTAAAAAGAGTCTATAAAAATCTTACGTTATGGTCTGACATTAAAAATTGAAAAAATATGTCTACAAAGTTTTATTAAAACAAAGTTTAACATTAGTAACACACTAATATAAAGGGGAAATTTAGCTTATCTGGTATAAAAATCATACAGGAAGCATTGTCAAATATAAAATGGTGTTTGGCTTTCTTTGGTCCAAAAACTAATAAAAATAGGTGCTGAAGGAAATTTCCCAGTAAAAAGGCCCAAGGACTATAAAGTCCACTGCTGATATCCCCACGTTTAAAACAAAAGGTCAATTTCTTAAAAATTATATACTTGATTTAGCACATGTACCACCCCTAGAATTTCCGGTAAACCAGCACCAGCCTGAAGATCATGTTCTCATCAAAGGGTGGAAAGAAGGAAAACTCAAGCCAGCCTGGGAAGGACCCTACCTTGTGCTGCTAACCAACAAGACTGCTGTTCATACAGAGGAAAGGGGATGGACTCATCACACCCGAGTCAAGAAAGCTTGACCCCCTCCAGAGTCGTGGGCTATATAGTCCCAGGGGAAAACCCTACCAAACTAAAGCTAAGAAAAATTTAACTCTTTCATCTATTCTATTACTCTTTCTTCTTTCCTCGCTCTACTGCTGACCATCTAGTTATTAACATAAAGTCAATTTCATCTCCAACTATTGCATTTAATGCTTGCCTTGTTATACCCTGTGGGGACTTGCCAAGTCAAAGACAGCTCTCTACTTCAGAAAAGTACCTCTGTCCCTCCTGACTCTCCTCAGACTGGGCATTAGTAAATTGGGACCATTTAATCCAGGGAGATTTCGATGAAGACCCCATTGACAACCAGGAGTCTTGCCCCCTGATGTAGAGCTTTTATGCCGTAGTTGGTTCAACAATCTGTGGACCACTAAAGAGCAAGGATAGACTGCCCCAACCGGTTTTTGTAATTTCCTAAAATCATACATTCATTTTACTAGAGGATCATAGAAGTTAAAGACTTAAAACAAACTTCAGCAATTAAGACAGGATACCAAGATGCAAATGCCTGTTTGGAATGGATCAAATATTCCATCTGCACGTTAAACAAAAGCAATTGTTATGCTTGTGCACATGGAGGCCCAGAGGCCCAGATTGTCCGCTTTCCACTAAAGTGGTCCTCCAGTAGACCAGGCATGGGCTTCATGGTAGCTCTTTTCCAGGATTCTACAGCCTGGAGTAATAAGTCATGCCAAGCTCTTTCTGCCAACGTCCGGCACCCTGTGGGTCAGCCCCCAAGGGCCATCCAGCTTCCCTCTCCCAACACTAAGTTTTCTTCATGTCTCTCACGACCAGGAGGAAACTTAGCATTCCTTGGAGACCTGAAGGGATGCAGTGAGCTTAAGAATTTTCAACAGCTTATCAATCAGTCAGCCCTTGTTCATCCCCGAGCGGGTGTGTGGTGGTATTGTGGTGGACCTTTACTGAGCACTCTGCCGAATAACTGGAGTGGCACTTGTGCTTTAGTCCATTTGGCTATCCCTTTCACCCTGGCATTTCATTGACCAGAGAGAGGAAAAATATGACATCATAAAACGAGAGAAGCCCCTTATGGGTCTTTCGACTCTTACGTCTATTTAGACACAATTGGAGTCCCACGGGGAAACCAGATCAATTTAAAGCCTGAATCAAATAGCTGCAGGATTTGAGTCAATATTTTGGTGAGTGACAGTTAATAAAAATGTAGATTAGGTAAACTACATCTATTATAACCAACAGCAACAAGCTTTTCATGAGTTAAAAGAAAAACTCATGTTGGCCCCAGCCCTGGGGCTACCTGACCTGACAAAACCTTTTACATTATATGTGTCAGAGAGAGAAAAAAAAAAAAAAAATGCAGGTTAGAGTTTTGACCCAGACCTTGGCCGGGCGCGGTGGCTCACGCCTGTAATCCCAGCACTTTGGGAGGCCGAGGCGGGCAGATCACAAGGTCAGGAGATCGAGACCACGGTGAAACCCCGTCTCTACTAAAAATATAAAAAAAATTAGCCGGGCGCGGTTGTGGGCGCCTGTAGTCCCAGCTACTCGGGAGGCTGAGGCAGGAGAATGGCGTGAACCCGGGAGGCGGAGCTTGCAGTGAGCCGAGATCGTGCCACTGCACTCCAGCCTGGGCTGGGCGACAGAGCGAGACTCCGTCTCAAAAAAAAAAAAAAAAAAAAGAGTTTTGACCCAGACCATGGGGCCCTGGCCGAGGCCAGTGGCCTACATCTCTAAACAACAAGAAGGGTTGGCCCCCATGTTTGAGGGCCTTGGCAGCAACAGCCCTGCTAGCACAAGAAGCGGATAAGCTAACTCTTAGGCAAAATCTAAACATAAAGCCCCCCCATGCTGTGCTGACTTTAATAAATACCAAAGGACATCATTGGCTAATGAATGCTAGACTAACTAGACACCAAAGCTTACTCTGTGAAAATTCCCGCATAACCATTGAAGTTTGCAACACCCTGAACCCCACCACCTTGCTCCCGGTATCAGAGAGCCCAGTTGAACATAGCTGTGTAGAGGTGTTGGACTCAGTTTATTCTAGCAGGCCCAATTTCCGAGACCATCCTTGAACATCAGTAGACTGGGAGCTGTATGTGGATGGGAGCAGCTTCGCCAACCCTTGCAAAGTGACTCTGAAGACGACGACAAGCCCTGCTCCAGTCACACCCGGAAGCTGACTGGTCCACGCATGGCTGAAGCATGAGGAAACTCATCGCGGGACTCATTTTCCTTAAAATTTGGACTTGCACAGTAAGGACTTCAACTGACCTTCCTCAGACTGAGGACTGTTCCCAGTATATACATCAAGTCACTGAGGTAGGACAAAAGGTTGCTACAGTCCTCTTATTTTATGGTTATTAAAAGTGTACAGGGACTCTAAAAGGAACTGATTTGTATAATGCTATACAAGGTATGTAGCCCAGGAAGTGACCACCCTAATGTGTGCTATAACCCATCTGAGTCGCCTATGACTACCGTTTTTAAAATAAGATTAAAAACCGGCCGGGCACGGTGGCTCAAGCCTGTAATCCCAGCACTTTGGGAGGCCCAGGCGGGTGGATCACGAGGTCAGGAGATAGAGACTATCCTGGCTAACATGGTGAAACCCCGTCTCTACTAAAAATACAGAAAACTAGCCGGGCGTGGTGGCGGGCACCTGTAGTCTCAGCTACTTGGGAGGCTGAGGCAGGAGAATGGCGTGAACCCGGGAGGCGGAGCTTGCAGTGAGCCGAGATCACGCCACTGCACTCCAGCCTGGGAGACACAGCGAGACTCCGTCTCAAAAAAAAAAAAAAAAAAAAAAAAAAAAAGATTAAAAACCAGCAACTTCTGGGTTCTGAAAAACCTCAATTATTAGACAATACTGTATAGCAAGGGTGAGGAATGTGGAAGACATTCCCTTCCTGTGAGAAGACTCAGCTGCCTTGGGCAAAAACTGTATAACAGTACTACAAAAACAGCCACCTGGTGGAGTTCAAACCACACTGAAAAAAAATCTGTTTAGTAAATTTCCAAAGTTGCAAACCGTGTGGACCCACCTGGCGTCCCACCAGGACTGGACAGCCCCCACTGGATTATACCAGATATGTGGGCATAGAGCCTATGCCAAGTTACCTGACCAATGGGCAGGTAGTTGTGTTATTGACGCCATTAAGCCACCCTTTTTCCTACTGCCCATAGAAACAGGGGAGCTCCTAGGCTTCCCTGTCTATGCTTCCTGAGGAAAAAAAAAAAGCATAGCTATAGGCAACTGGAAAGATGACAAGTGGCCCCCTGAAAGAATCGTACAGTACCATGGGCCTGCCACTTGGGCACAGGACGGCTTGTGGGGGTACCAGACCCCCATTTATATGCTCAACCGAATCATACGGTTACAAACTATCTTAGAAATAATCACTAACAAAACTGGCAGAGCTTTAACTGTTCTAGCCCGGCAAGAAACCCAGATGAGGCTGGGCGCGGTGGCTCAAGCCTGTAATCCCAGCACTTTGGGTGGCCGAGACGGCCGGATCACGAGGTCAGGAGATCGAGACCATCCTGGCTAACACGGTGAAACCCGTCTCTACTAAAAAATACAAAAAAAATACTAGCCGGGCGAGGTGGCGGGCACCTGTAATCCCAGCTGCTCGGTAGGCTGAGGCAGGAGAATGGCGTGAACCCGGGAGGCGGAGCTTGCAGTGAGCTGAGATCCGGCCACTGCACTCCAGCCTGGGCGACAGAGCGAGACTCCGTCTCAAAAAAAAAAAAAAAAAAAAGAAACCCAGATGAGAAATGTTATCTATAAAAATAGACTAGCCCTAGACTACTTGCTAGCAGCTGAAGGAGGGGGTCTATGGAAAGTTTAACCTGACCAATTGCTGTCTGCACATAGACGACCAAGGGCAAGTAGTTGAAGATATAGTTAAAGATATAACAAAGCTGGCACATGTGACTGTGCAGGTGTGGCATGGGTGCAATCCTAGGTCCACGTTTGGAAAATGGTTTCCAGCACTAGGAAGATTTAAAACTCCTATCATAGGAATTATAATAGTAATAGCAACCTGCTTGTTGCTTCCCTGTGTGCTGCTTTTGCTCCTTTAAGTAATGAAAAGTTTTGTTACTACCTTAGTTCATCAAAATACTTCAGCACAAGTGTACTATATGAATCACTGTCGATTTGTCTTGCAAGAAGACATGGGTAGTGAGAATGAAAGTGAAAACTCCCACTAAGGAGTGAGGTTCTCTAAGTGGGGGAATAAGGGAGGAGACCACCCCTCGCATTGTCTTATGCCCGATTTCTGCCTCCAAAGAAAGAAGAAGTAAAAACTAAAAGGCAGAAATGAAATCCACAGGCAGATAGCCCGGTGCTGCGCCCTGGGCCTGGTTAAAGATCGACCCCTGACCTAACTGGTTATGTTATCTATAGATTCCAGACATTGTATGGAAAAGCATTGTGAAAATCCCTGTCCTGTTCTCTTCCATTCTGATTACTGGTGCATGCAGCCCCCAGTCACGTACCCCCTGCTTGCTCAGTCAATCACGACCCTCTCACGCGGACCTTCCCCCTTAGAGTTGTAAGTCCTTGAAAGGGACAGGAATTGCTCACTTGGGGAGCTCAGCTTTTGAGACGCAAGTCTGCTAAAGTTCCTGGCCAAATAAAGCTCCTTCTTTCTTTAACCCAGTGTCTGAAGAGTTTTGTCTGTGGCTTGTCCTGCTACAAAAGAATCTGGGGGTAGTCCACAGAGTATAGAAAAAGCAAGTTTATTAAGAAAGCAAAGGAATGAAAGAATAGCTACTCCGTGGACAGAGCAGGGAGTTCCCAGAAGCAAGAGGAGGAAGGTGCCCATCTTAGGTCCAATGCTTGTTTATATATGAAATAATAAAGCAAATAATCACGGGAGAGATGTGCTCTACTAAGGGGGCTTTTGACAAAGGATTGTGTAACTACTTTGAATAACTACTGTCTTCCACAATAACCTATATTATTATCTTTATTTATTTTTGAGATGGATTCTCCCTCTGTTGCCCAAACTGGAGAGTGCAGTGGCATGATCTTGGTTCACTGCAATCTCCACCTCCCAGGTTCAAGTGAGTCTCCTGCCTCAGCCTCCCAGGTAGCTGGGATTACAGGTGCCTACCACCACACCAGGCTAATTTTTGTACTTTTAGTGGAGACAGGGTTTCACCATGTTGGCCAGGCTGGTCTCAAACTCCTGACCTCAGGTGATGCACCAGCCTCAGCCTCCCAAAGTATTTGGATTACAGGCATGAGCCACCGTGCCTGGCCTAATATGGCATTTCTTTTCTTTTTCTTTCTTTTTTTTTTGAGATGGAGTCTTGCTCTTGCCACCCAGGCTGGAGTGCAATGGCATGATCTCAGCTCACTGCAACTTCTGCCTCCCGGGTTCAAGCGATTTTCCTGCCTCAACCTCCCGAGTAGCTGGGATTACAGGCGCCCACCACCATGCCCGGCTAATTTTTGTATTTTTAGTAGAGATGAGATTTCGCTATGTTGGCCAGGCTGGTCTCGAACTCCTGACCTCATGATCCACCTGCCTCGGCCTCTCAAAGAGCTGGGATTACAGGCGTGAGCCGCTGCGCCCTAACTGGCCGTTGTCTTTTTATGTGCTGTCCTATCATAGTGCAAAATACCCAGTCCTGCCTATAAACTGGAAGCTGCAGGTGTTAGGAATTTGTTTATTCAGTGTTACCTCCCTCCTATCCAGCAGTCAGGCATACAGAAGTTGCTCCAAAAAATAGTTTAGATGAATGAATTAATGAAAAGCTTAATCCTATATCTATTGCTTCATTCAGAAAACTTATTTCCTTATGATTTACTGTTCTGTCTTCCTTTACTAGAAGGTAAAATCTATGAAATACAGACAGCTGGGTTTTGCTCCTTGCTGAATCCTCAATGTCTGGAACAGTGCTTAGCACTGGCACATGCTGTCAGTAATATCCATTGAATGACTATGTGGAAAGTTAGGCTTCCTCTTTTGGCCAACATCACCATCTTTTTTGTGACATCAATGTATTTCGGATGCTGATCTCAGTAAGATAATGGTTGAGAATAACCACAATAGTGTGAGTGACAGAGCTGAACGCTCTGGTTTCCTGAGGTAATACTCACTTGCAGCTGAATGATGATCAGAAGGGAATGACAGGAATGCTGTCTCCAAGAGCACTGCCTGCAAGAAGGAGGCACTGGTGGCCGGCACAGGTGGCCTGTGGACTCTACACTTCACAGCTTTGGTCCAGCACCAGCAAAATAGTGATGCAAGACCACTGTGCTCTTGAGTTCCATGTCACACTCACCTCTCTTTCACCAGAATGCAACTCTTGGAGAAGCAGAAAAAGTAACGTGCTTGTAATAACCATTCATGTCTTTATAGGAGTCAAGTGTCTCTGGCTAGAACCCCTCTATTTCACATCTATTTGCTTTTCCTCTTTTATTATTAGTGACAAGGTAACAATCATAGTCACATCAAGGAAAACTAGAGTATAGAAAAAAATCATCTCAAGTATGTTTGGAATTTTGTGTGCATTTCCATCCCCCTTTTTTTCTGAAATTATATTATATATACTGAATTCACCTAGTTTGTGTTCTGCATTTTTCTTTTCTTTTTCTTTTTTTTTTCAGATGGAGTCTCGCTCTGTCACCCAGGCTGGAGTGCAGTGGCACAATCTCCGCTCACTGCAACCTCCGCCTCCTGGGTTCAAGTGATTCTCCTGCCTCAGCCTCTCGAGTAGCTGGGATTACAGGCACGTGCCACCACACCCCGCTAATTTTTTGTATTTTTAGTAGAGACGGGGTTTCACCGTGTTAGCCAGGATGGTCTCGATCCCCTAACATCATGATCCACCTGCCTCGGCCTCCCAAAGTGCTGAGATTACAGGCGTGAGCCACCGCGCCTGGCAAGTGTTCTGCTTTTTTCATGTAACGTTGTAGTATGCTTGTAAGTATCTTTCCAGCTGGGCATGGTGGATCACACCTGTAATCCCAGCACTTTGGGAGGCCGAGGCTGGTGGATCACCTGAGGTCAGGTGTTTGAGACCAGCCTGGCCAACATGGCAAAACCCCGTCTCTACTAAAAAACACAAAAATTACCAGGGCATGGTGGTGCACGCCTGTAATCCCAGCTACTTGGGAGGCTGAGGCAGGAGAATCACGTGAACCCAGGAGGTAGAGATTGCAGTGAGCCGAGATCACACCATTGCACTCCAGCCTGGGCAACAAACAGTGAAACTCCATCTCAAAAAAAAAAAAAAAAAAAAAGACTGACAATATCAACTGCTGACAAGGATGCAGAATACCTAGAATTCTCACACATTGCTAGTGGAATTACAAAATTACAGCCACTTAAAGAATAGTTTGGTAGTTTCTTATAAACATGCAGGAGTGTTCGAGGATTCGCTTTGTATATTTAAAGTTGGAGTTTGTTGCTAAAGATGGCAGACCCAGATGTCCTCACTGAAGTTCCAGCAGCATTGAAGCGGTTAGCCAAGTATGTGATCCGGGGATTTTATGGCATTGAGCATGCCTTGGTCTTGGAGATCTTGATCAGGAACCCCTTTGTGAAAGAGGAGTTTATGCTGGAGCTGCTCAAGTTTGATCGGAAGCAACTTCGATCAGTTTTGAATAATTTAAAGGGAGACAAGTTTATCAAATGCAGAATGAGGGTAGAGACTGCTGCAGACAGCAAAACCACTCGCCATAATTACTACTTCATCAATTATTGTACTCTTGTTAATGTAGTAAAATATAAATTGGACCCCATGAGAAGGAGTATTGAGACTGATGAGAGAGATTCGACCAACCAGGCTTCCTTCAAATGTCTTGTCTGAGTAGTACTTTCACAGACTTAGAAGCTAATCAGCAATTTGATCCTATGACAGGTGAGGTTTATCCAGTTCGTGAATCTTTAAAATAAAGTGTGTACTACGCTTTTTCTTAAATTGACTCATCTAATTTTTAAACCATCATATATATTACTATAAAAGTGAACGGATCAGTGTAAGTCACAGCATACAGTCAGTCTTACTCTCCTGTTTGGCTGTCACACTTCTTTGAGAAGCCTTTGCAGAGCCTTTTACTTCACAAGGAAGTTTCTCACTTATGGCCCTCCTGCCTCTGCCCACCCTCCTTGTTTACAACTGCAGCCTAATCTGAAGGGTTGATTTCTCTACCAGTTTGAGGCTGTTCTAATTTTATTTTTGACCTCTAGACAGTTGCAATACAGTGTATTTAAATGCTTTGTTAGTGGAAGTAGAAAGTGGTATCAGGAGTATATAACTAGGGCATATAATGTGGATTTGGGGAAGGCCTCTGGAAGAAGTTAACATTCGAGACCTAAAAGATAGTAAGAGTAAGCCAGATGAAATAAGAGGGGAATTCTTTCCAAGATAAGACATTTAGTGTCTTTTAGATACACAGTATTATTGGAAGAAAATTGTCAAGATGATGTATAATTGGCCTGATTTGATTGAATAGTTTTAAGGATTTTTCTTAACACAGTTTAGAAAGCATGCATTTTCTGAAAATACAATATGTCTAGCATAAACATGAGAAACTTTAAAGTTCTGAGTTATATAGTTATTTTATCTTGTTATCTGTTTACACAATAAAAAGAGACTATAGTTTTGCTAAATACTCAATAAAATAAAATAAAATAAAGTTAAACATGCATTTGCCATATGACCAGCAATCCCGATCCTAGCCATTTACGCAAGAGAAGTGAAACCACATGTCTATCAAAAGATCTCTATGTGAATGTTTATGGCAGCTTTATTCATAATAAACAAAAGATGGGAAAACTCAACTGCTCAGCAACTGGTGATTGGATATACAAATTATAATTTGTCCATACAAAGGAATACAATTCAGTAATAAAAAGCAACAACACAGATGAATGCTAAAACATGATGCTGTGTGAAAGCAGCCAGACACAGAAGGCTACTCTGAACTATTTTTGCTCACAACACTTCTGACAACCGGTTCTCCAACTCTCCAGACACCAAGTGGGTGTCACTACAATTCAGTTCAGTTCTGCCACTAACTACCCAGAGTTTGTGTCAGACTGCACAGGCTTAAAGGCTCAGTCCCACAAGACTGCTTTCACTGCAGATGCTATTTTCAAGTACCAGGCTGCCACTTGGGCTTCTAAGATCAACTGGCTATAAGTTGGGGGTTCCTGTGACCCTGATCCAATGATTGTGCTACTTGTCAAGTTCAATAATTTGCTAAAACAGCTCACAAAACTCAGAGAAACACGTTACATTTACTGGTGTTTTTTTTTTTTTTTGAGACAGAGTCTCGCCCTGCTGTCACCCAAGCCGGAGTGCAGTGGCATGATCACAGCTCACTGTAACCTTGAACTCCTGGGCTGAAGTGATCTTGCCTCAGCCTCCTCAGTAGTCTGGCTAATTTATTAAAAAACTTATTTTGTAGAGAAGGGACATGCACTCGTTTATTATATAGCATACAACTCAGGAACAGCCAGACGAAGAGCTGCACAGGGCAAGATATGGGGAAGGGGCATGGAGCGTCCATGCACTCTCTGGGCATACTACCCTCCTGGTACCTTGATGTGTTCACCAACCCAGAAGCCCTCCAATTCTTATTGTTCAGGGGTTGGTTGGTTTGTTTTTGAGATGGAGTCTTGCTCTATTGCCCAGGCTAGAATGCAGTGGCGCCATCTTGACTCACTGCAACCTCCACCTCCTGGGTTTAAGCGATTCTCCTGCCTCAGTCCCCTGAGTAGCTGGGATTATAGGCGTGGGTCAACATGCCTAGCTAATTTTTGTATTTTTAGTACAGATGGGGTTTCACCATGTTGGCCAGGCTGGTTTCGAACTCCTGGCCTCAAGTGACCTGCCCTACTCGGCCTCCCAAAGTGCTGGGATTTCAGGTGTGAGCTACTGCACCTGGCCTTTTCAGGGGTGGTTTGCTTTTTGAGGCAGAGTCTCACTTTGTTGCCCAGGCTGGAGTGCAGTGGCATGATTTCAGGTCACTGCAACCTTTGCCTCCCGGGTTCAAGTGGTTCTCCTGCCTCAGTCTCCCAAGTAGCTGAGATTGCAGGCACACACCATGATGCTGGGCTATTTCTTTTTATTTTTAGTAGAGATGGGGTTTCACCATGTTAGCCAGGCTGGTCTTGAACTCCTGGGCTCAAGTGATCCACCCGCCTCGGCCTCCCAAAGTGCTGGGATTACAGGCATTGTACCTGGCCCCTGTTCAGGGGTTTTAATGGAGGTTTTATTACATGGGCAAAATTGATTGAAACTTTGGCCTTGGTGATTGACCTCAACATCCAGCCCCATTTCCCTCCCCAGGGTTCAGGAAGTAAAGCTGAACATTCCCATTCCACTCCTAGGTCTTCCTGGAAACCAGCCCCCTCTGCCTCCTGGGTTCAAGAGATTCTTCTGCCTCACCTCTCGAGTAGCTGGGATTACAGGCACCCAACACCACGCCTGGCTAATTTTTGATTTTTAGTAGAGACGGGGTTTCGCCATGTTGGCCAGGATGTCTCGAATTCCTGACCTCAGGTGATCCACCTGCCTCAGCCTCCCAAAGTGCTGGGATTACAGGGGTGAGCCACCGCGCCTGGCCTTTTTTTTTTTTTTTTTTTTTTTTTGAGACGGAGTTTCGCTCTTGTCTCCCACGCTGGAGTGCAGTGGTGCAATCTCGGCTCACTGCACCCTCCACTTCCTGGGTTCAAGCAATTCTCCTGCCTCAGCCTCTTGAGTAGCTGGGATTACAGGCATCCGTCACCATGCCCGGCTAACTCTTGTATTTTTAGTAGAGATGAGGTTTCATAGCGTTGGCCAGGCTGGTCTTGAACTCCTTGACCTCAGGTGATCCACGCACTTCAGCCTCCCAAAGTGCTGGGATTACAAGTGTGAGCCACTGCGCCCAGCCAATTTTTTGGTTTTTTTAATTGACAAATAAAAATTGTATATATTGGCCAGGTGTAGTGGCTCACACTTATAATTGCAGTTCCCAGCAATTTACTTGGAGATGGTACCATAAAGCCCCCACGTTTGTCTGGTAGATAACGCCCAGAGCCCCCTTACCTATCACTTTGTGATGAATTTAAAGCCCCTGCACCTGGAACTGTTTGTTTTCCTGTAACCATTTGTCTTTTTAACCTTTTTGTCTGTTTCTCTTCTGTAAGATTGCTACAGCTAGAATCCCCTTCCCCTCTCTAAACCAAAGTATAAAAGAAAATCTAGCCGCTTCTTTGGGCCGAGAGAATTTCGTGCGTTAGCCGTCTCTCAGTCGCCGGCTAATAAAGGACTCCTGAATTCATCTCAAAGTGTGGCATTTCTCTCTGACTCGCTCAGGTACAACATATACATGGTGGAATGGCTAAATCAAGCTAATAAACATATGCATTACCTCACATACTTTTATTACTTTGGGGTGAGAACTTTTATAATCTATTCTCTTGGCAATTATCAGGTATATGGTTTTTTTTTTTTTTTTTTTTTTTTTTTTGAGACGGAGTCTCGCTATGTCGCCCAGGGTGGAGTGCAGTGGCCGGATCTCAGCTCACTGCAAGCTCCGCCTCCCAGGTTTTTACGCCATTCTCCTGCCTCAGCCTCCCGAGTAGCCGGGACTACAGGCGCCCACCACCTCGCCCGGCTAGTTTTTTGTATTTTTTTAGTAGAGACGGGGTTTCACCGTGTTAGCCAGGATGTCTCGAACTCCTGACCTCGTGATCCGCCCGTCTCAGCCTCCCAAAGTGCTGGGATTACAGGCTTGAGCCACCGCGCCCGGCCTCAGGTATATGTTTTTATTGACTATAGACGCCAGTTATACAACAGATCTCTTAAACTTATTCCTCCTAACTGAAATGTTGTATCCTGGCCGGGCGCCGGGGCTCATGCCTGTAATCCCAGAACTTTGTGAGGCCTAGGCAGGTGGATCACGAAGTCAGGAGTTCAAGACCAGCCTGGCCAAGATGGCGAAACCCCATCTCTACTAAAACTATAAAAATTAGCCAGGTGTGGTGGCAGGTGCCTGTAATCCCAGCTACTCAGAAGGCTGAGGCAGGAGAATCGCTTGAACCCAGGCGGCAGAGGTTGCAGTGAGCTGAGATCATGCCACTGCACTCCAGAGCAACAGAGTGAGATTCCATCTCAAAAATGAAAAAAAGATATGTATCCTTTGACCAACATCTCCCCATTCTCCCCTTCTTCACCCTCAGCCCTTGACCATCACTATCCTCTGTTTCTATGAGTTGTACTTTTTTAGATTCTACATATAAGTGAGATCATGTAGTATTTGTGTTTCTTTGCCTGGTTTATTTTACTTCACACAATGTCCTCCAGGTTCATCCATGTTGTCACAAATAACAGGATTTCCTTTTTTTTGTGTGTGAGACACAGTCTCACTCTGTCACCCAGGACGGAGTGCAATGGCATGATCTCAGCTCACTGCAAGTTCCGCCTCCTGGGTTCACACCATTTTCCTACCTCAGCTTCCTGAGTAGCTGCGACTACAGGTGCCCGCCACCGTACCTGTCTAATTTTTGTATTTTTAGTAGAGACGGGGTTTCACCATGTTAGCCAGGATTGTCTAGATCTCCTGACCTCGTGATCCACCCACCTTGGCCTCCCAAAGTGCAGGATTTCCATTTTTTAAGGCAAAATAGTATTCCACTGTGTATACATACCACTAGATACAATTTTTGATCTATTTTGTACCGAATACTTTCATAAGCTTCTTGTGTCCTTACTTTAGCATTCCTTCGTTTCATCATCCAGTGTTCAAATTATTGAAAATGCATTCCTGAATGCATTCTTCCCTTTACTTTTTTCTGGATTTTCTTCCTCTCATGCAGGCCATTTACTCCTTTCTATTTTGATTCAGTGACTCCATTTCTTCTGCCTACTTTGTCTTAACAAATGTTGGCAAGTGACCCAAAACATAACTTGACCTGACTTGAATAAAAAGAAAATGCAGGCCAGGTACAGTGGCTTACACCTGTAATCCCAGCACTTTAGGGGGCCAAGGCAGGAGAATCATTTGAGACCAGGAGTTCAAGACCAGCCTGGGCAACACAGTCAGATACTGCTTCTACAAAAAAAAAAAATCAAAAAATTAGCCGGGTATGGTGGCAAGCCTGTAGTGCCAGCTGCTCAGGAGGCTGAGGTGGGAGGGTGGCTTGAGTTCAGGAAGTTGAGGTGGGAAGGTGGCTTGAGCTCAGGAAATTGTGGCTGCAGTAAGCTGTGATCATGCCACTGCACTCCAGCCTGGGCAATAAAGTGAGACCTTGTCTCAAAACGAAAAAGAAAATGCGTTTGGCTCATGTAACTGAGAAATCTAAAGTGGGGTTCTGGTTTTAGGCACAGTTGAATGTAAGGACCAAATAATATTGGTTCTACTTTCTTCTGTGTTGGTTCCACTTTCAGACATGCCCTCAATTCACTGGTGCAAGAATTGCTAGTAACGGCCGGGCGCGGTGGCTCAAGCCTGTAATCCCAGCACTTTGGGAGGCCGAGATGGGCGGATCACGAGGTCAGGAGATCGAGACCATCCTGGCTAACACGGTGAAACCCCGTCTCTACTAAGAAATACAAAAAATAGCTGGGTGAGGTGGCAGCGCCTGTAGTCCCAGCTACTCGGGAGGCTGAGGCTGGAGAATGGCGGGAACCCGGGAGGCGGAGCTTGCAGTGAGCTGAGATCCGGCCACTGCACTCCAGCCTGGGCTACAGAGCAAGACTCCGTCTCAAAAAAAAAAAAAAAAAAAAAAAAAAAGAATTGCTAGTAACTCCAACTTTATACACTCTCCTATAACAATTCCAGCTTCTTTCCCGGCAACAGAATTACCAGAATGAACATACTGGGAATATAACTAGCTTTGAGTAAGTACTTGGTTCACTCAAGGCTAATCACTGTGTAAGCTTTGATTGGCAGGATCTAATTTGCATGCTTACTCCTGAAGCCTGGGGTCTAGTGGATAGAATGTAAAGCCGAAGTTTTAAAGTGCTACAAAGGGTCTACATAATTTGCCCTGACTTCATCTCCTGCATTTATCCCTCCTGGATCATATTATTCCAACTACAATGGCCTTCTTACTATTGTTTGAGGATGTCAAGTGTGTTCTTTAGGGTTTCTCAACCCTAAAGGGGTCAGGTCTGCCTGGAGTGTTTGTTTACCCAGGTATCACTTCAAATCAAATGTTTACATTATCAGGGAGGCTTTTCAGGGTCATCCTGGATCAAATGTCAACCTCTGACTTCCCACTCCATACCTTAATTTATCTTTCTCCATAGCACCTATCTAAAAGATTATCTAAATAAGCGTAAACATTCATATAGTGCTTTCTATGAGGCACGAATTAGATTAAGCAATTTACTTGATTAACTAATTTAATAATTTCAACAACCGTATAAAAAAGTACTATTACTCTTCCCAAATTAAGAGTAGGGGAGGCTGGGCACGGTGGCTCATGCCTGTAATCCCAGCACTTTAGGAGGCTGAGGCAGGCAGATCACAAGGTCAGGAGTTTGAGACCAGCCTGGCCAACATGGTGAAACCCTGTCTCTACTAAAACTACAAAAATTAGCTGTGTGTGGTGACAGGTATCTGTAATCCCAGCTACCCGGGAGGCTAAGGCAGGAGAATCATTTCTGGGAGGCAGAGGTTGCAATGAGCCAAGATCACACTATTGCACTCTAGTCTAGGGGAGAGGACGAGACTTCTTCTCAAAAAAAAAAAAAAAAAAAAAAAAGATTAGGGGAAATTGAGGAACAGAAAGGTTAAGTAGCTTGCTCAGGATGTGGTGGAGTAGAAATTCAAACCTAATCAGAATGTCTCCCAAGTCTGTGCTCTTTAGCACTAGGCTATGTTTCCTCTTATTGTTCTCAGTCTCTCTCACGAAAAAAATATGGTGCATTAAAGCAGGACCTTTTTTTTTTTTTTTGAGATGGAGTTTCACTCTTGTTGCCCAAGCTGAAGTACAAGGGTGCGAACTCGGCTCACTGCAACCTCTGCCTCAGCCTTCCGAGTAGCTGGGATTACAGGTGCGTGCCACCACGCCAGGCTAATTTTTTGTATTTTTAGTAGAAATGAGTTTTCACCATGTTAGCCAGGCTGGTCTCGAATTCCTGACCTCAGTTGATCCGCCTGCCTCGGCCTCCCAAAGTGTTGGGATTACAGGTGTGAACCACTGTGCCTGGCCTAAAGCAGAAACTTTTTTTTTTTTTTTTGAGACAGAGTTTCACTCTTGTTGCCCAGGCTGGAGTGCAATGGCGCGATCTCAGCTCATTGCAACCTCTGCCTCCTGGGTTCAAGCAGTTCTCCTGCCTCAGCCTCCCAACTAGCTGGGATTACAGGCATGCACCACCACGCCCAGCTAATTTTTGTATTTTTAGTATAGATGCGGTTTCTCCATGTTGGTAAGGCTGGTCTTGAACTCCTGACCTCAGGTGATCCGCCCACCTCAGCCTCCCAAAGTGCTGGGATTACAGGTATGAGCCACCGTGCCCGGCCAGGAACTTTTTATAATACTGTATCTCTAGACCGTTAGCAAGCATGAAGATTAATTACAGGAGTTCACTTGACTGGGTTAAGGAATACCTACAGAACTGGTAAAGCCTGTAATCCCAGTACTTAGGGAGGCCAAGGTGGGTAAATCACCTGAGGTCAGGAGTTTGAGACCAGCCTGGCCAACATGGCAAAACCCTGTCTCTACTAAAAATACAAAAATTAGCCAGGCGTGGTGGCGTGCATCTGTAGTCCCAGCTACTTGGGAGGCTGAGGCAGGAGAATTGCTTGAACCCAGGAGGTGGAGGTTGCAGTGAGCTGAGATCGTGCCACTGCACTCCAGCCTGGCAACAGAGTGAGACTCCGTCTCAAAACAAAAAAAAACAAAAACACATACCCTTCTAAATCAATACTCTCTACACCCAAATCACATCTGTTTCAGTGGCATCATTACCATTTATGTGATGATTCGATCACCAACTCAAATCACTGGCCAAACCAGAAGCTGAGAGCCATCCTTCTGTCATTTGCCTTCATGCCCCATATCTGACCAATATGAATAGCTCCTGAACCTATCCTCCTCTCCACTCTCACAACCACTACACGAGATCGGGTCACCATTTCCTACAGTTTAATGCAACAGCTTCCTAGTTCGTTTCCCTGTCTTCCACCTTTCTGTCTTCCCCTGATTATTTTGATTATTCATCAGAATGAGTAAGATTATGCCATGAAGTACTTAGAAATACAATTTTCCACCCATTGCCACTCACTCATTGATGGAGCAGACAAACAGAGATAATCAAAAGTCCTTGAGAGAATAAGTATCTTCCATTTCCCCTGCAATAGTTATGATCAATGTAGAAGCCATTTCAAAGTTTCCCCAGTCTGGGGCTGGGCGCAGTGGCTCACACCTGTAATCCCAGCACTTTGGGAGGCCGAGGTGGGTGGATCACAAGGTCAAGAGATCTGAGACCATCCTGGCCAACATGGTGAAACCTCGTCTCTACTAAAAATACAAAAATTAGCTGGGCTTGGTGGTGTGCACCTGTAGTCCCAGCTACTCCGGAGGCTGAGACAGGAGAATTGGTTGAACCCGGGAGGCAGAGGTTGCAGTGAGCCGAGATCGCGCTACTGCACTCCAGCCTGGCAACAGAGCAAGATTCTGTCTCAAAAAAAAAAAAAAAAAAAAAAAAAGATTCTCCAATCTGGGCCCCAATCTCCCAAAGTATAAGTCATCTTTGGTAAAGGACTCTGCTGACACTAGTTGGTTCTGATGAAGGAACCTGGGACCTAGCTTGGTTTCTTTTATTTACTGGAAAGTTGTGTCATATACTATAATATCCTTTCCCTAGGGTCTTTTTAGGTAGGGCTACCAAATCTTATTTTCTTTCACAACTACAGGCTTTTATAAGATTCACTTTGGGCGTGAAGGAGCTGGGGGTGGGGGGCAGGAAAAAAAGTCAAGTAAAATACTAGACGACCGTGTTTCACTCGTCCGTGTGAAAAGATCACCAAACAGGCTTTGTGTGAGCAACAAGGCTGTTTATTTCACCTGGATGCAGGTGGGCTGAGTGTGAAAAAGGAGTAAGCAAGGGTGGTGGGATTATCATGAGTTCTTGCAGGTTTTGGGATAGGTGGTGGAGTTAAGAGCGATGTTTTGGGGACAGAGGGTGGATCTCACAAAGTACATTCTCAAGGGTGGGGGAGATTATAAAGAACACTGATCAGTTAGAGTGGGATAGAAACAAATCACAATGGTGGAATGTCATCGGTTAAGCTATTTTCACTTCTGTGGATCTTCAGTTGCTTCAGGCCATCTGGATGTATATGTGCAGGTCACTGGGAATACGATGGCTTAGCTTGGGCTCAGAGGCCTGACAGACCCCAGCCCAGCCCTGCTATGGGTAGAGAGAGGTGCTAGAGGATGGTGTTAGAAGACACCAAGTGCCAGTGTGCAGCCTCCACTCCTTCAGCAATAAGCCACCGGCAGGCACAGCAAATCTCTGAGTAGCAAAGGAACCGTCAGACAGTAACAATGCGTCTGCATTCAAACTGCAACAATGCAAATGTCCATGAACATGATTATAAAGTTGTAGTTATAGTATATGGAGGGATTGATCCAGTTACAGGAATGGTTGTGAATATGATCAACGTCAGAAAGTATAAGGAGGAGGTGATTATGAAGCCCCTTGATCTTAAGAATCTGGACCTGGCTGTACCATATTTTGCAGATGTTATAAGCATGAAAGAAGAATGTAGTTGGATATATCTGGGGAAACATCCAGAAATTTTTTCCTTTAGAAGTTATTTATAAAATTGGTGGAGCATGGTGACTGACGCCTGTAATCCCAGCACTTTGGGAGGCTGAGGCAGGCGGATACTTCAGGCCAGGAGTCGAGACCAGTCTGGCCAACATAGGGAAACCCCATCTCTATTAAAAATACAAAAAAGGAGCCAGGCGTGGTGGCATGCACCTGTAATCCTGGCTACTTGGGAGGCTGAAGCAGGAGAATTGCTTGAACCCAGGAGGCAGAGGTTTTAGTGAGCCGAGATCACGCTGTTATACTTCAACCTGAGCAACAGAGTGAGACACCGTCTCAAAAAGAAACAACAACAAAAAATAACAAGTATATGAAACTGACAGTAGCCAGGTGCGGTGGCTCACACCTGTAACCCCAGCACTTTGAGAGACCGAGACAGGCAGATTACCTGCGGTCAGGAATTGGAGACCAGCCTGGCCAACATGGTAAAACCCTGTTTCTACTAAAATTACAAAAATTAGCCAGGTATGGTGGTGGGCACCTGTAATCCCAGCTACTCGGGAGGCTGAGGCAGGAGAATTGCTTGAACTCGGGAGGCAGAGGTTGCAGTGAGCTAAGATCAGGCCACTGCACTCCAGCCTGGGCAACAGAGTGAGACCTTGTCTCAAAACAAAAAAAAAAAAAAAAAGAAAAGAAAAAGAAAAGACACTGGAAACTGAGAATAGTATTGTCTATACGGAAGAATAAACTCTTAGGGATTAACACTAGAAAAACTAATTTCTATATCTGAAAAACTCTTTGTCTCCTTGGAATATTAAGAAATCATTATGGCTGGGAACAGTGGCTCACCCTTGAAATCTCAGCACTTTGGGAGGCCCAGGCAGGTGGATCACCTGAGGTCAGGAGTTTGAGACCAGCCTGGCAAACACGGTGAAACCCTGTTTCTACTAAAAATACAAAAAATTAGCCAGGCATTGTGGTGGGCGCCTATAATCCCAGCTACTCGGGAGGCTGAGGCAGGAGAATCTCTTGAACCCAGGAGGCGGAGGTTGCAGTGAGCTGAGATCGTGCCATTGCACTCCAGCCTGGGCAACAAGAGTGAAACTCCATCCCAAAAAAAAAAAAAAAATTATTACATAATTGTTGCACCTCCTCACTATGTTCTAGAGTGCCTGATTTATTGAAATAATTTAAAAACCTGTTATAGATTTAAATCTATTTTAAAACCAAATTTATAATGTATCCTGAATATTTAGAGACATTCATACCTAAAGATTAAAAATCAACTTATTTTTCAGTGGATTACATAAAGTCCTCATTTATACTACTCTTTTTTTTTTTTTTGAGATGGAATCTAACTCTGTCACCCAGCTGGAGTGCAGTGGTGCGATCTCGGCTCACTGCAACCTCTGCTTCCTGGGTTCAAGTGATTCTCCTGCCTCGGGCTCCCGAGTAGCTGGGGTTACAGGCCCTCACCACTATGCCCAACTTTTTGTATTTTTAGTAAAGATGGGTTTCACCACGGCCAGGCTGGTCTCGAACTCCTTACCTCAGGCTGTCCACCCGCCTTGGCCTCCCAAAGTGCTGAGATTACAGGGGTGAGTCACCACACCTGGCCATACTATTCTATTGTCTTTTAATCTAACATCTCAGATTTACATTCAAGAGAACTAAATGTGTGTTAAAGTGACTCACAAGTCTGTGGTCTTAAACTGTTTTGTCCCAAAAGAACTTTGGAATATATATATATCCCCTTACACATTGCTTACTAAAATGTGCTGTTTAATAGTTGCAAAGATATGATTTCTGGCATATTGTATATTGTGATATAAGTGCTTTAAATATATCTTTGTCAAGACCTCAGTGCTTTGCTCACTTGGTTTATGGAAAAGGGCCACTTACTGGCCAGTCTTCAAAAGGTCTGAACTCATTTGCATTCAAAGCAGTGAGTTGATAAACATTTCTGTTATAACCGTCACTTTCAAATTCTAAGCATGATAGAAGGTAATCACATACATAAAAGGTAGAAGTTTGATGCTTAGGTGAAATAAGTTTGTCTCCTTCAATATTTTTCTCTCCAGAGCTAAACATTTTCTACCCAAAGGTTTTGTTTGGTATTTGTTGTTGTTGTTTTGTTTTTTTTGAGGCGGAGTCTCTCTGTGTCGCCCAGGCTGGAGTGCAGTGGCGCGATCTCGGCTCACTGCAAGCTGCACCTCCCGGGTTCACGCCATTCTCCTGCCTCAACCTCTTGAGTAGCTAAGACTACAGGCACCCGCCACCACGCCCAGTTAAATGTTTTTTTGTATTTTTTTAGTAGAGATGGGGTTTCACCGTGTTAGCCAGGATGGTCTCTATCTCCTGACCTCGTGATCTGCTGGCCTAGGCCTCCCAAAGTGCTGGGATTACAGGCGTGAGCCACCGCGCCCGGCCCTCCCCAAAGGTTTTGAACTGGAATGAGTGAGTTAGCCTTTCTTTTGTACTGAGAGAGAAGATTTGTGTAATAGAGTTGTGAAAGAAGTCCTGAGGCACCCATTCCTTTTTTTTTTTTTTTTTTTTGGAGACAAGTCTCACTCTGTCGCCAGGTTGGAGTACAGTGCTGCAGTCTCAGCTCACTGCAACCTCCACCTCCCGGGTTCAAGCAATTCTCCTGCCTCAGCCTCCTGAGTAGCTGAGACTACAGACGTGAGCCACCACGCCCAACTAATTTTGTATTTTTAGTAGAGACGAGGTTTCACCATGTTGGCCAGGATGGTCTCTATCTCTTCACTTTGTGATCTGCCTGCCTCGGCCTCCCAAAGTGCTGGGATTACAGGCGTGAGCCACCGTGCCTGGCCAGAGGTACCCATTCTTTTTTTTTTTGAGACGGAGTCTCGCTCTGTCGCCCAGGCTGGAGTGCAGTGGCCGGATCTCAGCTCACTGCAAGCTCCGCCTCCCGGGTTTACGCCATTCTCCTGCCTCAGCCTCCCGAGTAGCTGGGACTACAGGCGCCCGTCACCTCGCCCGGCTAGTTTTTTGTATTATTTAGTAGAGACGGGGTTTCACCGGGTTAGCCAGGATGGTCTCGATCTCCTGACCTCGTGATCCACCCGCCTTGGCCTCCCAAAGTGCTGGGATTACAGGCTTGAGCCACCGCGCCCGGCCGAGGTACCCATTCTTATTTCAGGAGAGATCATTTTAAATTCAGGGTACATATGAAACTGAGGATTTGTAAAGTAACTTTTGAAAACGATACCAACGTTTGAAACTAAAGGTTACTTATGCTAGCATTTCTAAATGTTCCATTTGAATTATAGAAGCATACTATCAGTTTAAAGGAAACAATCTGGGTTCTAGAATTAAATAGAAATCCCCAGGGCATGCATGTTATATTTTTCTCTAAATAAACAGTTAAAAAAAAAAAAAATTAAGGTTTATTCATCTTTTTTTTTTTTTTTTTTTTTGAGACAGAGTCTCGCTCTGTCGCCCAGGCTGGAGTGCAGTGGCGCGATCTCGGCTCACTGCAAGCTCCGCCTCCCGGGTTCACGCCATTCTCCTGCCTCAGCCTCCCGAGTAGCTGGGACTACAGGCGCCCACAACCGCGCCCGGCTAATTTTTTGTATTTTTAGTAGAGACGGGGTTTCACCGTGGTCTCGATCTCCTGACCTTGTGATCCGCCGGCCTCGGCCTCCCAAAGTGCTGGGATTACAGGCGTGAGCCACCGCGCCCGGCCGGTTTATTCATCTTAGAACATTTACACAAATGCTTAAATGCTGACAATATAAACCCTAGAACATAGTCATTAAAATAAAAATCACATCCTTTACAGTACATTTACAATAACTGCAACAATCGAATTTATCTTTCCAAAAATTGTCAGTAAGTTGTTAATCTACTTCACATCTCTGTTCTCTGTTTTGTTTTTGTTTTTTTGAGACAGTCTTGCTCTGTCACCCAGGCTGGAAGTGCAGTGGCCTGATCTCAGCTCACAGCAGCCTCTGCCTCGCTGGTTCCAGCGATTCTGCTGCCTCAGCCTCCTGGGTAGCTGGGACTACAGGCCCATGCCACCATGACCGGCTAATTTTTGTATTTTTAGTAGAGACGGAGTTTCACCATGTTGGCCAGGCTGGTCTCTCCTGACCTCAAGTGATCCACCCGCCTCGGCCTCCCAAAATGCTGGGATTATAGGCATGAGCTACCATGCCTGGCCCTGTTCCCTGTTTTCTTTCTTATTATTTATGTATTTTTTGAGATGGAGTCACCCAGGCTAGAGTGTGTGGCGCCATCTTGGCTCACTGCAACCTCCACCCTCCGGGTTTCAAGTGATTATCCTGCCTCAGCCTCCCGAGTAGCTGGGATAGCTGGGATTAAAGGTGTAAGCCACCATGCTCGGCTAATTTTTGTATTTTTAGTAGAGACGGAGTTTCACCATGTTGTCCAAGCTGGTCTCGAACTCCTGACCTGAAGTAATCCACCTGCCTCGGCCTCCCAAAGTGCTGGGATTACAGGCATGAGCCACCACGCCAGGCCTGTTTAGTTTTCTACAGGACAAACCACAAATAGCAACACAGTCCAATCACAAAAGAGGAAGGTAAGTTTTTGCATTTCTAATTTGCAGAGCAGGTATTCCAAATCTGACATTCATTGACCTCTACATGGGTTGCTGAAATTGGCGCGACAAAGGCCTGAATCTTTTTTTTTTTCTGAGATGGAGTCTCGCTCTGTTGCCCAGGCTGGAGTGCAGTGGCGTGATCTCGGCTCACTGCAACCTCTGCCTCCCAGGTTCACGCCATTCACCTGCCTCTGCCTCCCGAGTAGCTGGGACTACAGGCGCCTGCCACCTCGCCAGGCTAATTTTTTGTATTTTTAGTAGAGATGGGGTTTCACCGTGTTAGCCAGGATGTTCTCGACTCTTGACCTCATGATCTGCCCGCCTCGGCCTCCCAAAGTGCTGGGATTACAGGTGTGAGCCACTGCACCCAGCCAAAGGCCTGCATCTTAAAGTGAGTTACTGAAGACAAAGTTTGGCGATAATTTAAGTAACGTGACTGATGCGTCTGACTGCGACCACATAGGAAGGGTACTCCACAGGTCACAATAATTACCCCAAAATTAACTGAAGATGCCCACTGTTACTCGTATTTAACCATGTGTTAACCATGTAGTTATGGAAACTACAATGATGGTCACTACCTTAAAGAAACAATCTTGGGCTGGGTGCGGTGGCTCACAACTGTAATCGAGCACTTTGGGAGGCCAAAGAAGATGAATCACCTGAGGTCAGGAGTTCGAGACCAGCCTGGCCAACATGGTGAAACCCCATCTCTACTAAAACTACAAAAAATTAGCTGCACATGGTGGCAGACACCTGTAATCCCAGCTACTTGGGAGCCTGAGGCAGGAGAATCACCTGAACCGGGAGGCGGAGGTTGCAGTGAGCCAAGATGGCTCCACTGCACTGCAGCCTGGGCAACAAGACCGAAACTCCGTCTAAAAAAAAAAAAGAGGCCGGGCGCGGTGGCTCAAGCCTGTAATCCCAGCACTTTGGGAGGCTGAGACGGGCGGATCACGAGGTCAGGAGATCGAGACCATCCTGGCTAACACGGTGAAACCCCGTCTCTACTAAAAAATACAAAAAACTAGCCGGGCGAGGTGGCGGGCGCCTGTAGTCCCAGCTACTCGGGAGGCTGAGGCAGGAGAATGGTCTAAACCCGGGAGGCGGAGCTTGCAGTGAGCTGAGATCCGGCCACTGCACCCCAGCCTGGGCGACAGAGCAAGACTCTGTCTCAAAAAAAAAAAAAAAAAAAAAAAAAAGAAAGAAAAGAAACTTACAATCTGTTAGAGGAGACAGCAAACAAAAATAATACAAGGTTCACATACTACAACGCAGACGGGAAGGAATTAGAAGAGAATTTCTATGGGCAGAGCAAAGTCTTGGGTCACGGGAATCACGAACTGGGGAGAATTATTTGTCAGGTTTAATTAAAGGAAAAGGAACAAATAGAGTTTAAAGATTAGAAGGTTACAGGTGGCACGCCACAATCCCCAAAACAAACCCCACCTCGTCCCAGCCCCAGTCATCTCCCAAGGGGGTATATCTTGCCCAGAGAGCCTGGAAGGCAGGGGCATTTGTTTTTACAGCTCAGTCACTATTATTCCAGCCAAAAAAAAGCACTTCCTGTGAGGATGAAGTGATTACCCCAGGTCACCTGGCCACATTCCTCTCCTGGAGCCGGTGCCGGCCGCCCCTCCACCAACGCCGCGCTCCGAGGTCACGCAGCTGCCTGCGACCACGAAGTCCTCAGTGAGGCCGCCTCCCACGCCCTGGAGACGTGGTCTCCCCTCCCGCGAGGGTCCCTCTGACCCCACCCGGGCAACTAGGGCACCGCAGGCTGTTACCCAACTAACCATCAAGTGCGGCGCCGAGCGCGTGCGTGGCGTGGCGTGGCGCAGAGGGGCGCGGCGGGGCTGGGCTGCGCTCTAGGCACCATGCGGTCCCCACGCCTAGAGCTCACCTGACTGCGATTGAAGGGACCACTCGGCAGCCTGATAACGCGCCCCCGGCCGAGCCTGCGCAATGGGGGCGCAGTCGGCCCTCGCGCCCTCTGCTCCCCAAAACAAGCGCGTGGAAAGCTTGGTCCGGGCTTCTCACAGCCGCGCGCACAGACTTGTTCTCCCCCCGCGAGTCTCCCGGGAGCGTCGCGGCCACCTGCACGCGTCCGGCACACAAACGTCGGTCTCACCCCTCAGTTTCTGCCAGAGAAATAGGAAAAGTCACCTAGAGGCCTGACCCTGACGGGTGGGGGGAGACGAGCGCGCGGAGTAGCGGGAAGCGTCTGAGGAGCGGGGACTGGGCAGCGTTTGAATGGATGCGGGTGCCGCTGGCACCCGGGAAGACGCCGGGGGCCGGCGCTGTGGAGCCGGGCACGGGCTGGGATGTGTTTGGATTCCAATCCGGGCCTGACACCAGTTGAGTGACCTCGGAAAGTTCCCCAACCCTCCGGGCCTGTTTCCTCCCTCTGAAGTGGCGACAGTAATAGAACTGACCTCGTAGGCTCATCGGGAGGCCCTGAAGGGGGAACCCATGCAACTTGCCACCGCAGAGCCAGGCCCGCGGCGGTTGGCGCCTGGTGGGTATTAAAGACAGTCGGGAAAGAAGAGCAGGTAAGAGGGCGGGGAGACTGGCCGGTGGGTTGGGGTGTGCACCTCGGCCACGTGGAGAAGCGAGAATGCAGGGGCCGGACGCCTATGGACGATGCGTGTGTGGGGCCGGATAGAATCGTGGCAGGCGGCGCTGGGGCTGATGCGCCTCACCCGGATTAGCCTCTGTAATCCTCACAGCCCTGTGAAGCGGGCGCTGCCGTGAACATTTTGTAAATAAGGGACCCGAGGCTCAGAGAGGTGAAGTAACTTTCCAGACGGCCCAGCTTGTCAGCGGCCAGCATTTGAAGTCACACCCCAGAGTCTGTTTTTATCGTAATAGCCTCTTTGACCGGATAACCAACGTGTGTGTGTTGAAGTGATCAGATGACGATGGAGTGTCTCTGATGTCCAGGACTTTGAGAAATACTGAAAAAGTATGAGGCAAGGCCCCTGCCTTCAAAGAGCTTGCAAGTTTTTGGGGGAGACTGAGTCAGGCACAAATTAACCAACATCTGTTGAGCACTTGACAGAACCCTGTCCTTCCTTGGTTGGTTAACTGAGTCAGGCACAAATTAACCAACATCTGTTGAGCACTTGACAGAACACTTGCTTGACAGAACCCTGCCCTTCCTTTCGTGTCTTCCTCCCTTCCAGGACTCACCCCCTCACTTACGCTCCCCCTCAGTTCTCTGCAGGCTACAGTCCTCCGCTCTACCAGCTGAGCTATCAAAGGGTGCACTTCCCCTTCAATTCTGGCCAACATAGTGAAACCCCGTTTCTACTAAAAATACAAAAATTAGCCGGTCATGATGGCATGCACCTGTAGTCCCAGCTACTCAAGAGCCTGAGGCGGGAGAATTAGCTGGACCTGGGAGGTGGATGTTGCAGTGAGCTGAGATCATGCCACTGCACTCTAGCCTGGGTGACACAGCGAGACTGTCTCAAAAAATAAAAAAATAGGCCAAGTGCAGTGGCTCACGCCTGTAATCCCAGTACTTTAGGAGTCCGAGGTGGGCGGATCACGAGGTCAGGAGTCCGAGACTAGCCTGGCCAACATGGTGAAATCCCGTCTCTACTAAAAATACAAAAACTAGCCTGGCATGGTGGCAGACACCTGTCATCTCAGCTACTCAGGAGGCTGAGGCAGGGAGAATCGCTTGAACTTGGGAGGCAGATGTTGCAGTGAGCAAAGATCATGCCATTGCTCTCCAGCCTGGGCGACTCTATCTCAAAATAAATAAATTAATTAAATAAATAGATAAATAAAAAATAAAACAAATGGTGGTGGGGCAACTGGGTATCCAGATGCAGAAGAATGAAGTTGCATGAAATTGACTCAAAATTCATCAATAACAGAGCTAAACTGTAAAACTCTTAGAAGAAAATATACAGATAATCTTTTTTTGTTTTTTTTTGAGATGGAGTCTCGCTCCATCGCCGGGGCTGGAGTGCAGTGGCACAATCTCTGCTCACTGCAAGCTCAGCCCCCTGGTACACGCCATTCTCCTGTCTCAGCCTCCCGAGTAGCTGAGACTACAGGCACCCACCACCATGCCAGGCTAATTTATTTATTTATTTTTTTTAGTAGAGACGGGGTTTCACCATGTTAGCCAGGATGGTCTCGATCTCTTGACCTCGTAATCTGCCCGCCTCAGCCTCCCAAAGTGCTGGGATTACAGGCGTGAACCATCACGCCCAGCTAGATAATCTTTGTTACCTAAAATTGATAATAGATTCTTAGATACAATATCAGGGCATACCAAAAGAAAAAGTGAATAAATTGGACTTTAGGCCGGGCGCGGTGGCTCAAGCCTGTAATCCCAGCACTTTGGGAGGCCGAGGCGGGCGGATCACAAGGTCAGGAGATCGAGACCACAGTGAAACCCCGTCTCTACTAAAAATACAAAAATTAGCCGGGCGCGGTGGCAGGCGCCTGTAGTCCCAGCTACTCAGGAGGCTGAGGCAGGAGAATGGCGGGAACCCGGGAGGCGGAGCTTGCAGTGAGCCGAGATCGCGCCACTGCACTCCAGCCTGGGCAACAGCGTGAGACTCCGTCTCAAAAAAAAAAAAAAAAAAATTGGACTTTATCAAGATTAAAAGCTTTTATGTATAGAGGGTATGATCAACACTGTGAAAAGACAAAGTACAGGATGGGACAAAGATTTGTAAACCATGTATCTGATAAGGGTGTAATATGCAGAATAGGCCAAGTGCAGTGGCTCACACCTGTAATCCTAGCATTTTGGGATGCCCAGGCTGGTGGATCACCTAAGGTCAGGAGTTTGAGACCAGCCTGGCCAACATGGTGAAACCCTATCTCTACTAAAAATACAAAAATTAGGCGGGTGGGGTGGAGGAGGCTGCTGTGCGCTGAGATGGCGCCACTGCACTCCAGTCTGCACAACAGAGGGAGACTCTGTCTCAAAAAAAAAAAAAAAAAAAAGCAGAATATATAAAGAACTCTTGCATCTCAACAACAAAAAGACAACTCAATTTTTTAAATGGGCAAATTATGTTAATAGACATTTCCCCAAAGAACATATACAAATAGCTAACAAGCACATGAAAAAATGCTCAGAATCATTAGTCATTAGAGAAAGCCACATGGAGATGCCGCTTCATATCCACTAGTGTAACTAAGTACCCTCATTTTCCTAAGAGATAGTTTATTTTTTTCCCCTCTCTTCTCATTCTCCTGGTTCCCCAGGTCCTACTTAGCCCCTTAGAAATGCAGGTATAGCCTTTTTCACCAGACACTCCCTACAGGGCAAGTTCATCTAACTCCTCAAGAGTTAACAGTCAATTTACAAACCAAAGCATGCCCGCTACAGAACTCTCACCTTTTAGGAGGTGACCTCAAGACAACAGCCTGCCCACAAAGCTGCCAGCAGTCACCAGCTCAACCACTGCATAGGTAAGGCACCAAGCTAACATGTGGACCCCCATCTTCCTTGTTTCCTCTCCTGCCTTTTAAAAGTGCCTGCTTTCTGCTCCAAAAGGGAAGCGGCACATGTAAAGGCAGGAGGCCTACACCTCTTCCCCTAAGCAGACTTTGGAATAAATTACTTTCTTTGTATCAGGTCTTACTCTTGTCAGTTGGATTCAGCATGTGGGAGCAACTTACCCACATTTCAGTTACACTAGTATGGCTACAAAAAAATTTTTTTAAGGAATAAAGTATTGGTGAGAACATGGAAAAATTCAAACTTCATACTTTGCTGATGGGGATGTAAAATAGGGCAGCTACTGTGGAAAAGTTTGGTGGTTCCTCAAAAAGTTAAAGAATTACTATATGATGCAGCAATTCTGCTACTGAAGCAGCGTCATTTCCTGGGGTAAATACCTGAGGTTCCTCATCTAGTGCCAAGAAGATTAAGGACACGGATACACACAAGGAGCGAGTTTAGGAGAGGAGATTTAATAGGCAAAAGAAAGAGAAAGGAGAAAATCTCTCTCATGAGAGAGAGGGGCTCTCCAGTGAGAATTCTGGCCCACGGCAGAGTGCACCCAGATTTTATAGACAGGCTTAAGGAGGCAGTGCCTGATTTACATAGGGTCCAAAGATTGGTTGGACCAGGTGTGATGTTTACATCATGCGCTGGGTAAGCTGGCTTCCCCACCCTAATCTTATTATGCAAATGGTCTTTGCTTGGCTGGCACCATGTTGCCTGCTCCTTACTGCACAGGTGGCTAGCAAAGAGAAGGGACAATGAAGCTGCCATTTTGAACATGCCTAGTCCCAGGTAGCCTTTTCCTATTGGCACAACTGCCAGCATTAACCCGTGCAAGCACCCAGCTTGCTTGTCTATGTTTGCAGCTTGATTTTACAGGCTGTTCTTTGTTACAAAAGAAAATTATTTGGGGGCTGTTTTTCATTAAAAGGAAAACCTTCCCAAGGACTCCTGTAGCTTATCTGCCTAAATAATTTCTTCTTAACGCCTATATCAGTAGTAGGTATATTACCAAAATAAAACAGGCATTCAAACAAATACTTGTACAGCAGCACTATTCACAGTAGCCAAAAGTTGGAAACAATTCACATGTCCATCAATGGATGCATGGATAAACAAATATGTTATGCAGCTATAAAAGGGAATGAAGTACTAATAAATCCCACAACGTGGATAAACCTTAAGAAAATGGTAAGTGAAAGTAGCCAGACACTAAAGGTTCAAAATTGTATGTGTGATTTTGTTGGAGGCATTTGAACTGGACAACTCCATCTTGTATAGGGACTGGGTAAAATAAGACTGAAACCTACTAAGCTGCATTCCCAGACGGTTAGGCATTCTAAGTCACAGGATGAGGTAGGAGGTCAGCATAAGATACAGGTCATAAAGACCTTCCTGATAAAAAAGCTTGGAGTAAAGAAGCCAGCCAAAACCCACTAAAACCAAGATGGCCACGAGAGTGACCTCTGGTCATCCTCACTACTACACTCCCACCAGCGCCAGGACAGTTTACAAATGCTATGGCAACCTCAGGAAGTTACCCTATATGGTCCAAAAAAGGGAGGCATGAATAATCCACCTCTTGTTTAGCATATAATCAGAAATAACCATAAAAATGGGCAACCAGCAGCCCTCAGGCTCTGTCTATGCAGTAGCCATTCTTTTATTCCTTTACTTTTTAAATAAACTTGCTTTCACTCTACTCTGTGGACTTGCCCTGAATTCTTTCTTTCTTTTTTTTTTTTTTGAGACAGTCTTGCTCTGTCGCCCAGGCTGGAGTGCTGGAGTGCAGTGCCACGATCTCGGCTCACTGCAAGCTGCGCCTCCCGGGTTCACACCACTCTCCTGCCTCAGCCTCTCGAGTAGCTGGGACTACAGGTGCCCGCCACTATGCCTGGCTAATTTTTTGTATTTTTTAGTACAGATGGGGTTTCACTGTGTTAGCCAGGATGGTCTCGATCTCCTGACCTCGTGATTTGCCCGCCTTGGCCTCCCAGAGTGCTGGGATTACAGGTGTGAGCCACCACGCCCAGCCTACCCTGAATTATTTCTTGCACGAGATCCAAGAACCCTCTCTTGGGCTTTGGATCGGGGCCCCTTTCCAGTAACAATTTCATTTTATGAAATACCCAAGATAGGTAAATCCATAGAGACAGAAAGCAGATTAGTGGTTGCGGGGGGTGCTGGGGATAGAGAGAAAGGGAATGACTGATTAATGGGTTGGAGTTTTCTTTTGGGGTGATGAAAATGATTTGGAACTTGATAATATAAGTGGTGACTGTGTTAACCAAAGAGGGGTCCGGATCCAGACCCCAAAAGAGGGTTCTTGGATCTTGCGCAAGAAAGAATTTGAGGCAAAGTCCATAGAGTAAACTGAAAGCCAGTTTTTAGGAAAGTAAAGGAATAAGAGAATAACTGCTCCATAGACAGAGCAGCCCCAAGGGTGCTGGTTGCCCATTTTCATGGTTATTTCTGGTTCAAACGGCTCTGACAGTTGCGTGTGCTATTGTGAAATATGTATTTGGTCTTCTTCCCCATTTCCTGGTGGCATACAACTTCTAAAATCCTTGGAACCTCCGAAGTGATGTGTCTTTTTATATGTTAATGAGTTGACTGATGGTTGGGGGCTCCTGGATAGCTTCAGGATTGAGGGCTGGTCACAGGAAAGAGCAAACCTTGATTAGAGATTTGGGACTTGCAGGCACACTCCTCAACCTCCATGGAGGGGAGGAGGGCTGAAAGTTATGTTGATTACCAATGACCAATGATTTAATTACTCATAGCTACATGATGCTTTCATAAAAATGCAAAAGGACTGGGTCCAGAGAGCTTCAAATTAGTGGAATACATGGAGGCACCTGGAGGTGTCATGCCCTAAGAGGGCATGGAAGCTTCATGCTCTTTCCCACATAAGCATTTCTTTCATCTGGTGTTCATCAGTCTCATTTGTAATATCCTTTATAATAAACCAGTAAATGTAAGTAAAGTGTTTTCCTGAGTTCTGTGAGCCACTTTAGCAAATTAGTTGAACTCCAAGAGCAGGCAGTAGGAATCTTGATTTATAGCCAGTCAATTAGAAGCACAAGTAAAACCACCTTGGGCTTATGATTGGCATTGGAAATAGGGGCAAGCTTGTGGGACTGAGCCCTCACTTTTGGCATCTGACACTCTCTCCAGGTGGATAGTGTGACAGTTGAGTTGAATCCGAGGACACGCTAGTGTCCACCGAAGAATGGATTGGTTACTGTTGGGGAGAAATTCCCACACACATTTTGGTTACCAAGAGTCACAGAATGGTGAATATACTAAATACCACTGAAATGTACACTTTAGCCAGGCACAGTGGCTCATGCCTGTAATCCCAGCACTTTGGGAGGCCGAGGTGGGCAGATCACCTGAGCTCAGGAGTTTGAGAGCAGCCTTACCAACATGGAGAAACCCCATCTCTATTAAAAATACAAAAATTAGCCACGTGTAGTGGCACATGCCTGTAATTCCAGCAACTCAGGAGGCTGAGGCAGGAGAATCACTTGAACCCAAGAAGCAAAGGTTGCAGTGAGCCAAGATGGTGCCATTGCACTCCAGCCTGGGCAACAAGTGCGAAACTCCATCTCAGAAAGAAAAAAAGAAAAGAAAAGAAATATGCACTTTAAGATGGTTGATTTTATGTTACATGAATTCACCTGACTTCAAATAAATACAAAGAAACAGATTTTCCATGAATCTTATGAAGTTTTTGGGAGGGGCTCTAACAGTATATTCATAGGATCATATCTATTTTTTTTTTTTTTAAGATGGAATCTTGCCCTGTCGCCCGGACTTGAGTTCAGTGGCATGATCTCACCTCACTACAACCTTCACCTCCCAGGTTCAAGCGATTCTCCTGTGCCTCGGCCTCCTGAGTAGCTGGGATTACAGGTGTGCGCCACCATGCCCAGCTAATTTTTTTTTTTTTTTTTTTTTTTTTTTTTTTTTAGTAGGGATGGGGTTTTGCCATGTTGGCCAGCTGTTCTTGAACTCCTGGCCTCAAGTGATCTGCCCACCTTGGCCTCCCAAAGTTCTGGGATTACAGGCATGAGCCACTGCGCCCGGCTGGATCGTATCTAAGTTTATAATTTTAACTTTTCATTATTTTCTTAAAGAGAGCCACTGTAGTAGACACTATAAGCACCCCCTCCCAAAGATGTCCATGTTTTAATCCTCGAAACCTGTGAATATGTTATATAATATGACAAAGGGTAATTAAGGTTACAGATAGAATTAAGGTTGCTAATCAGCTGGCCTTAAAATAGGGAGATTATCCTGGATTGTCTAGGTGAACCCAGTATAATCAAGAGTCCTTAACATGGAAGAAGGTGACAGAGAGGAGGTCAGAGTGAAGCAATCTAAGAAAGGCTTATCTGTTGTTGCTGGTTTTGAAGATGGAGGAAGAAGCCACAACTCAAGGAATGCAGATGGTCTCTAAAGCTGGAAAAGACAAGGAAACTGATTTTTTTCCCAGAGCCTCCAGAAAGGAACACAGCCCTCTTGACACTGAGTTTTAGCCCAGTGAGTCCTGTCTGGACCTTTTAACTACAGAGCTATGAGAGAAATTTGTGTTGTCTAAAGCTACAAAGTTTGTGGTAATTTGTTATAGCAGTGATAGAAAACTAATACAGCCACCTTAGATGTGCATACCTCAGGCCCTGCAAAACTTTTATCTTCCGCTGACAAGCAATATAAGAGTATAGGCTTTGAAGTTGGAAGACCTGGTCTTGTAACTTACTTGCTGTGTTACTGTGGGTAAATCACTGAACTCTTCCAGGCCTTAGTTTCTTCACAGGTACGTTGGAGATAATACCTACAAACCTGATCTATTGTGCGGATTAAAAGAGAAAGTGATTAATAAAACTTGGAAAGTGCTCTAAAAATGTTCATGCGTCATTTTAAGTTGTTAATAAAGAGTGTTAGAGTGACTAAGTGACTCCAAGCTTATTAGCTGGAAAAATAGAAGTAGGAGAGGCGATTCTCTGGGACGTGCCTGTAGTCCCAGTTACTTGGGAGGCTGAGGCGGGCAGAATTGCTTGAGAGTCCAGCCTGGGTAACATAGGGAGACCTGCCACTAAAACATGAAAAAAGAAAAGACAGTCGGAGGGTAAGAAAAGGAAACTAGTTTTGATGAGCTAGCCAAGTTGATTAAAATAAAGCAGATATAATTCTTACTGTTTTTCCAGATATCTTCCAGATTTTTTTTTTTTTTTGGAGACGGAGTTTCGCCCTTGTTGCCCAGGCTGAAGTGCAATGGCGCGATCCAGTTCACTGCAACCTCTGCCTCCCAGGTTCAAGTGATTCTCCCAGGTTCGAGCAATTCTCCTGCCTCAGCCTGGTGAGTAGCTGAGACTACAGGCGTGTGCCACCACGCCTGGCTAATTTTGTATTTTTAGTAAAGATGGGAGGCCGGGCGCAGTGGCTCACGCCTGTAATCCCGGCACTTTGGAAGGCCGAGGCGGGCGGATCACAAGGTCAGGAGATCGAGACCACGGTGAAACCCCGTCTCTACTAAAAATACAAAAATTAGCCGGGCGTGGTGGCGGGCGCCTGTAGTCCCAGCTACTGAGGAGGCTGAGGCAGGAGAATGGCATGAACCCGGGAGGCGGAGCTTGCAGTGAGCCGAGATTGCGCCACTGCACTCCAGCCTGGGCAACAGAGCAAGACTCCGTCTCAATTAAAAAAAAAAAAAAAAGATGGGGTTTCTCCATATTGGTCAGGCTAGGCTGGTCTCGAACTCTCCACCTCAGGTGATCCACCTTGGGCTCCCAAAGTGCTGGGATTACAGGCGTGAGCCACCATGCCGGCCTGTCTTCCTGATTTTAAGCCAGTGCAAGATAGGAATTTTAGAACTGAAAGGAGCTTGAACATCACGTAGCCAAATGCCCCTCCTTCCCCTATACATTTTGTAGATGTGGAAACTGAAACCCAGAGAGACTGACTTTGTTAAGGCCACTTAGCTAATGAATGATTTGACCAGTTGAATAAACAACTTTCAGGGCTTCACTGGATGAAGCACAATCTTTAAGATAAAAAGTACCCTAGAGAGGAACATTTATGAAAGTTTCAAGTAAGTTGAGCGTTTTTTTTGTTTGTTTGTTTGTTTGTTTTGAGAAGGAGTCTCGCTCTGTTACCCAGGCTGGAGTGCAATGGCGCAGTCGTGGCTCACTGCAACCTCTGTCTCTGAAGTTCAAAAGATTCTCCTGCTTTAGCCTCCTGAGTAGCCGGTATTACAGGTGTGTGCCACCACACCTGGCTAATTTTTGTATTTTTAGTAGAGACGGGGTTTCACCATGTTGGTCAGGTTGGTCTTGAACTCCTGACCTCGTGATCTGCCCGCCTTGGCCTCCCAAAGTGCTGGGATTACAGGTATGATCCACCGTGCCCAACTGTAAGTTAGAGTTTTAACAAAGACTTAGAGACAAGGATGAGAACCACATTAAAGGTAAAGGGAGAGGGAGAATTTATTTTATAAATGCAAAATTAGAAAGTTATTACTTATGGTGAATACATTGCCCAAATATTTTATCAGGAAAATAAGTTTCGACTGGATTTTAACTGTCTCAAATTTAGCTGTCTTACCTCCCTACCTTCATTTAATTGTTCTCCCAACATTTATCTGAGTTTAGAAATAGAAAGATGTGGCCAGGAGTGGTGGCTCACGCCTGTAATCCCAGCACTTTGGGAGGCCGAGGAGGGCTTATCACAAGGTCAAGAGATCAAAACCATCCTGGCCAACATGGTGAAACCCCGTCTCTACTAAAAATACAAAAATTAGCTGGGTGTGGTGGTGCGCACCTGTAGTCCCAGCTACTTGGGAGGCTGAGGCAGGAGAATGGCTTGAACCCTGGAGGCGGAGGTTGCAGTGAGCCAAGATTGAGCCACTGCACTCCAGCCTGGGCGACAGAGCCAGACTCCGTCTCAAAAAAAAAAAAAAAAAAAAAAAAGAATGAAAACAAGCAAGCACGTACACTCTCAGCACTTTGACCCAGAATTTTAATGGAGGTTCTCATGAGTTCAATAAGGCAAAAATAATAATAATAATAATTTAGCCAGGTATGGTGGCTCACGCCTGTAATCCTAGCACTTTGGGAGGCCAAAGCGGGCGCATCACCTGAGGTCAGGAGTTCGAGACCAGCCTCAATATGGAGAAACCCCCGTCTCTACTAAAAATACAAAATTAGCCGGGTATGGTGGTGCATGCCTGTAATCCCAGCTACTTGGGAGGCTGAGGCAGGAGAACTGCTTGAACCCAGGAGGCGGAGGTTACAGTGAGCCGAGATCGTGCCACTGAACTCCAGCCTGGGCAATAAGAGCAAAACTCCGTCTCAAAAAAAAAAAAAAATTAAAGACATCAAGATTGGAGTCTGGGCACGGTAGCTCACACCTGTAATCCCAGCACTTTGGGAGGCCAAGATGGGTAGAAATTCCGTCTCAAAAAAGAAAAAAGATTGGAAAGGAAGAAGTAAAATTATATTCACAAACAACATGGTCATCTTTACAAAAAATCATTTGGAATCTACAAAAAGGCTAATAAAACTTAGCAAGTTTGTAAGAAACAATAAACAAAAATCAATTGTATTTTTATATAGAATTAGCAGACATTTTTAAGTAGATAATAAAATCAGTACTATTTTCAATAGGAGCAAAACATGCTTAAAATTAGGAATAATTACGACAAAAGATTTGTAAGGCCTGTACACTGAAAGCTATAGAACATTTCTGAGAGAAATAAGAGACCGAAATTAATGGAGAGATAATATCATGTTCATGAATTGGAAGATTCAATATTGTGAAGAACTCAATTATCTCCAAATTATCTATGGAGTTGTGATACTATGATACCTATATATTGATTTTCATCCATAGTTACTAGCTTGTAACTCCAGTAGCTCTTGCTATAATGTTGGGGTACTTTAGGCCTCAGAAGCAGACCTCAGGAAACAGAATCTCTCTCTGATCTTCTACTGCTGTCCTTTCACGGGCTCCCTTTTCTCTTCCAAGGTGGGACTGTCATCTTCCCCTGTCTTTCCATAAAGAAATTCCCTGACCTACCTTGTCTGACTGTAGGTCATAAAACCCCTATTTTAGAAAGGGTCCTGCTCCATACCCTGAAGGAAGGAATGCTGCACACAGAGGCCAAGAAGAATCTGGACAAATAGGCCTTGCTGGGTATCCCCATTCAGTCTATTTTAGATCCTGCCCTTTTTATCTAATCACATTTCTACATGATTGTCAATCATGCCTATCCAATGAAGTCTTCATAAAAGGCCCAAGAAGACAACATTATAGAGAGCTTCCAGATAGCTGAACAAGGGGAGTAACAAGCGAGCAAGAACTCATCCACATGCCAGGAGGGCAGTGTACCCCAACTCCACAGGGACAGAAACTCCTGTGATCAGACCCTTCCGGACCTTGCCCTGTGTATCTCTTCATCTGGCTATCTATTTATACCCTTTAAAGTATCCTGGCTGAACGCAGTGGTTCACGCCTGTAATCCCTGCACTTTGGGAGGCCAAGGCTGGTAGGTCACTTGAGGTCAGGAGTTGGAGACCAGCCTGACCAATATGGTGAAACCTCATTTCTACTAAAAATACAAAAATTAGCCAGGTGGGTGTGGTGGCCCATGCCTGTAGTCTCAGCTACACAGGAGGCTGAGACAGGAGAATTGTTTGAAATTGGGAGGCAGAGGTTGCAGTGGGCCAAGACTGTGCCACTGTACTCCAGTCTGGGCGATAGAGTGAGACTCCATCTCAAAAAATTAAATAAAATAAATTAATAAATCCTGGGCCAGGCACAGTGATTCATGCCTATAATCCCAGCACTTTGGGAGGCCAAGGCGGGCAGATCAACTGAGGTCAGGAGTTCGAGACCAGCCTGGCCAAACATGGTGAAACCCCGTCTCTAGTAAAAATACAAAAAAATTAGCCAGGCATGGTGACAGGTGCCTGTCATCCCAGCTACTTGGGAGGCTGAGGCAAGAGAATCGCTTGAACCTGGGAGGCAGAGGTTGCAGTGAGCTGAGATCATGCCAGTGGCACTCCAGCCTGGGCAAAAAGTGTGAGGCTCCATCTCAAAAAATAATAATAATAATAATCCCTTGTATGGCTGGGCACAGTGGCTCATGCCTGTAATCCCAGCACTTTGGGAGGCCGAGGTGCGTGGATCACCTGAGGTCAGGAGTTTGAGACCAGCCTGACCAACATGGTGAACCCGTCTCTACTAAAAAATACAAAAATTAGCTGGGCCTGATAGCGGGTGCCTGTAATCCCAGCTACGTGGGAGGCTGAGGCAGAAGAATCACTTGAACCTGGGAGAAAGAGGTTGCAGTGAGCCAAGATCATACCACTGCACTCTAGCCTGGGCAACAGAGCAAGATTCCATCTCAAAAAAAAAAAAGCACACACAAACACATATATATATCCTTTGTAATAAACCAGTAAATGTAAGTAAGTGTCTCCCTGATTTCTGTAAGCCACTCTAGCAAAGAGGATCATGGGAACTCCATCTTAAAGTCAGCTGATCAAACATCCAGAGGCCTGGTCTTGTGACTAGTGAGAAGCAGGAGGTGTTCTTGTGGGACTGAGCCCTTAACTTGTGGTTTCTTTTTTTTTTTTTTTTTTTGAGACGGAGTCTCACGCTGTTGCCCAGGCTGGAGTGCAGTGGCGCGATCTCGGCTCACTGCAAGCTCCGCCTCCCGGGTTCCCGCCATTCTCCTGCCTCAGCCTCCTGAGTAGCTGGGACTACAGGCGCCCGCCACCGCGCCCGGCTAATTTTTTGTATTTTTAGTAGAGACGGGGTTTCACTGTGGTCTCGATCTCCTGACCTTGTGATCCGCCCGCCTCGGCCTCCCAAAGTGCTGGGATTACAGGCTTGAGCCACCGCGCCCGGCCAACTTGTGGTTTCTGAGGCTATTTCCAGGTAGATAATGTCAGAATTCAATTGAATTGGAGGACACCCAGCTGATATCTGCTGCAGAATTGATTGCTTGGTGTCTGAGGAGAAACCAACTCATATTTGGTCCCAGAAGACTTCTGGGTTGATTGTTGTGGTGTGAGAACAGTGGGAAAATATCGTTAGAGTTTTTCAACTATCCCAAGAATCAGTGCAATCCCAATTAAAATCTTTTTTAAAAAATATTTTACAGAAAAAATTGACAGGCTGCTTCTAAAGTTCATATGAAAGGGAAAAATTTTAAAAACCCCAAAACTTAGAGTAGACAAAACAACCTGAGGAGTATGAACAAAGTTGGAGTCTGTGAGTGGTGGCTAATGCCTGTAATCCCAGAACTGTGGGAGACTAAGACAGGCAGATCACTTGAGGTCAGGAGTTCAAGACTAACCCATCCAACATAGTGAAACTCCATCTCTACTAAAAATACAAAAAAAAAAAAAAAAAAAAAAAAGTAGCCAGGCTTGGTGGTAGGCGCCTGTAATCCTAGCCACTTGGGAGGCTGAGGCGGGAGAATTGCTTGAACTCGGGAGCAGAGGCTGCAATGAGCTGACATAGCACCACCGCACTCCAGCCTGGGTGAGACAGAGTGATACTCTGTCTCAAAAAAAAAAATTGGAGAAGTGGTTGGTTTTCTGCCCAGATCCTGACTGGCAGTAGGTTTGAGGGCACAGGCCAAGGGAAGCAGTACCAGAGGCTCAACATGATGAAAACAGCTGTCCAGCAAGAGAGACTAGAGCTTGGTTTTTGTTTAATTTTTTTTTTTTTTTTCTGAGACGCAGTCCCGCTCTGTTGCCCAGGTTGGAGTGCCCAGGTTGGAGTTGCCCAGGTTGGAGGCACGATCTTGACTCACTCCAATCTCTGCCTCCCAGGTTCAAGCAATCCTCCTGCCTCAGTCCCCCTAGTAGCTGGGATTATAGACATGCACCACCACACCCAGCTAATGTTTGTATTTTTAGTAGAGAAAGGGTTTTGCCATGTTGGCCAGGCTGGTCTCAAACTACTGACCTCAGGTGATCCACCTGCCTCGGCCTCCCAAAGTGCTGGGATTACAGGGGTGAGCCACCGTGCTCAGCCTTTTTTTTTCTTTTTCTTTCTTTTTTTTTTGAGACAGAGTTTTGTTCTTGTTGCCCAGGCTAGAGTGCGATGGCGCAATCTCGCTCACCACAACCTCCACCTCTCGGGCTCAAGCGATTCTCCTGCCTCAGCCTCCTGAGTAGCTGGGATTACAGGCATATGCCACCATGCCCAACTAATTTTGTATTTTTAGTAGGTACGGGATTTCTCCATTTTTGTCAGGTTGGTCTCAAACTCCCGACCTCAGGTGATCCACCTGCCTTGTCCTCCCAAAGTGCTGGGATTACAGGCGTGAGCCACCACACCCGGCCTTGTTAAACTTTTTTTGTTAATTTTTTTTTTTTTGAGAGAAGTCTGGCTCTTATCTCCCAGGTTTGAGTGCAATGACTTGATCTCGTCTCAATGCAACCTTCAATGCAACCTCCACCTCCTGGGTTCAAACGATTCTCCTGCCTCTGCCCCCCAAGTAGCTGGGATTAAGTCACCTGCCACCCCCAGCTAATTTTTGTATTTTTTAGTAGAGACGGGGTTTCACCATGTTGGCCAGGCTGGTCTTGAACTGCTGACCTCAGGTGATCCGCCCGCCTCGGCTTCCCGAAGTGCTGGGATTACAGGCATGAGCCACCACACCTGGCCTTGAAATAAAAAATAATTATTATTTTTTTAAAAAAAGAGTTTGAGGCCATTTTTTTGTTGTTGTTGTTAATTTTTAAGACTTGATTAGAGCCAAAGAAGAGTTGGTGTAGAGATCAAGGTTTAGACGAGGGTGAGGCAAGTGAGGCTTTCATTCTCAAGGACCCATCAAGGACCCATCTTGCGCTTACATGATCTTGAGAGTGTGTGCCTCCTTAAATTTTATGTTTCCTCACCTGAAGGTAATCCTGGCCATTATGGGACTCAGAACATGATACCCCAAAATATAGCACCTTGGCAAGTAAGAAAACTAAAGAAGCAAGGTCACGTTGACCTTCCCCCCACTTTCTCATGCACAGTGCGGTCATAAAGGAATTATTTAACCTACCTCACCTGAAAGCAGGACATAAGACCCTCATTCCAGGCTGGCCCGGCCCCATACTCAGAGAAAAGGAATGCTATTCAGCAAAAAGGAATGCTACTCAGAGTGGCCAAGAACAATCTGAACAAACAGACCTTGTCATATTTCCCCCAATTCCCCTACCCCAGTTTATTACCATTAGATCATACCCTTTGTCCAGTCATGTTCTCCACAATCATCTACTTCTTTCGGCAGACTTAGCATTTTAAAAAAACACAATTTTCCCTGGGTCTTTGGGTCTTCATTTCTGAAGACTCTTATGTCTTATAAAACTTTGTTAAATTTGTTATGCTTTCCTCTTATTAATCTGCGTTTTGTTATGGGGTGTCACTTGTGAACCTAGCAATGTGTGAGGAAGACAATACTTTTTTCTCTCCTGTGCCCTGGTGGAGAGCTCTCTAGACAGATAAATGAATAGCTTAGGCTTCTCATCACCCATGTACCCACACTCTCTTTTCTTTTTCTTTTTTTTTTCTTTTGAAACAGAGTCTCCTTCTGTTGCCCAGGCTGGAGTATAGTGGCGTGATCTGGGCTCACTGGAACCTCTGCCTCCTACAATTCTCCTGCCTCAGCCTCTCGAGTAGCTGGGACTTCAGGTGCATGCCACCAGGCCCGACTAATTTATGTATTTTTAGTAGAGACAGGGTTTCACCATGATGGCCAGGTTGGCCTCGAACTCCTGACCTCAAGTAATCCTCCCATCTTAGCGTCCCAAAGTGCTAGGATTACAGGCGTGAGCTACCACGCCCAGCTGCACACTCTCTTCCATTTCCTACACCTTGAAATTTCCCTCACTGCCCACCCTAAATACAGTACCATGAGATGCAAATCTTAGATTGGATTTCAAAGGAAACGCAGTCTCACTTAGTTCTATTAAGGCCTACCTGTATCCTCCTGGCCTAGACTGGAGGTAGATATGGAGAGAGTGATTTCCAAGATAGACATAGCTCTGTTATCTTTACTCCCTGAGTCCAAGCCCAGTTGAATACCTAAGTGGCTTCTCATTCTTTTTTATTTTTCTGAGACGGAGTCTCGCCCTGTCGCCCAGGCTGGAGTGCAGTGGCATGATCTCGGCTCACTGCAACCTCCGCCTCCCAGGTTCAAGCAATTCTCCTGCCTCAGCCTCCTGAGTAGCTGGGATAACAGGCATGTGGCACCCCACCCGGCTAATTTTTATACTTTTAGTAGGGATGGGGTTTCACCATGTTGGCCAGGATGGTCTTGAACTCCTGACCTTGTGATCCACCTGCCTTGGCCTCCCAAAGTGCTGGGATTACAGGTGTGAGCCACTGCGCCCGGCTGTGGCTTCTCATAACCTTAGAGATTGCTGGCATCCCCTGCCTCTTACCACTCTTCCTATGCTTCCATCAGCTTAGAGCACTCAAGTGCTTTCACTACAAGTTCCCTTTATTGTCATCACTAGGCAGCTCCATTTTGATCTCAGAACTAATAGGTGAATCCACTTTCTTCAATATGGCCACTCTCTCAGCGGGGGTCTTCTTCCCTAATCTGTGTGTGTGTGTGTGTTTTGTTTTTTGTTTTTGTTTTGTTTTGTTTTGTTTTTTGAGACAAAGTCTTACTCTCTTGTCCAAGCTGGAGTGCAGTGGCGTGATCTTGGCTCACCGCAACCTCCACCTCCCAGGTTCAAGCAATTCTCCTGCCTCAGCCTCCCAAGTAGCTGGGAGTACAGCGCATGCCACCACGCCCAGCTAATTTTTTTTTTTTTTTTTTTTTTTTTTTTTTTTTTTGAGACGGAGTCTCGCTCTGTCCCCAGGCTGGAGTGCAGTGGCCGGATCTCAGCTCACTGCAAGCTCCGCCTCCCAGGTTCACACCATTCTCCTGCCTCAGCCTCCCGAGTAGCTGGGACTACAGGCGCCCGCCGCCTCGCCCGGCTAGTTTTTTGTGTTTTTTAGTAGAGACGGAGTTTCACTGGGTTAGCCAGGATGGTCTCGATCTCCTGACCTCATGATCCGCCCGTCTCGGCCTCCCAAAGTGCTGGGATTACAGGCTTGAGCCACCGCGCCCGGCCCCAGCTAATTTTTTTTTGTATTTTTAGTAGACACAGGGTTTCACTATGTTGGCCATGCTGGTCTTGAACTCTTGACCTCGTGATCTGCCCACCTCGGCCTCCCAAAGTGCAGGGATTACAGGCATGAGCCACCACGCCTGGCCCTGAAATAAAAAATAATTATTATTTTTTTGAAAAAAGAGTTTGAGGCCTTGGGTACCTTGAGTTAAAGAGGCTTCTAAAGGAGATTCTGGGGGATTCCAATTCTGACAGCTACAATTTTACACAAAGCCTTCCTCAATGTTCTCCACTCATCACCCCTTTTCTTTTTACCTGCTTCCCTTGTCTTCTGCTCATCTCCTCTCCTGGCAAGTTGGTGTTGGTTATTGTCAGGAAGCCTCAGCTCCTCACAGTGGGAACTCTCCAGAGGGCTCCTTGAATGTCCTCATGACATGGCGTCTAACTTCCCCCAGAATGAGAGATCCAGGAGACAATGAGAAGGAAGCCACCAAGCCTTTACGCCCTCATCTCTAAAGTCACTGTAGGGAAGAAAATTAGCATCTTTATCTAGTATCACCCTAGGATTGTGGCAGAGATCCCAATAACAAAATATTAAATACAAGAGAAAAGCATACAAATTTATTTAATACGTTTTACATCATATGAGAGACTTAATAAGGAAATGAAGACCCAAAGAAACAGGAAAAAACTATATTTTTATGCTAAGGTTCGTGAAGAGTGGACTATCATACAGTATGATTGGACAAAAGCGGGTATGATCTAATGGTAACAAACTGGAGAGAACTTAACAAGGCCTGTTTATTCACAGCTTCTTGGCATCTCTGCGTCTTCATTCTTTTCTTCTGGAAGGAGGCCCTGGAAATAGGGTCTTATGACCTTATTTTGTAAGAAGGTCAGAGAATTCTTTTAGGGCCCGCTTCATGGGAGAAAGTCAGGGGGTCAGAGAGACCTTCCCCGTGAAACCTTCCCCACAGTGTTAACAATAATTACATGCTAGGCTTTAGATAAAAGTACAGAGTAAGCATTAGTCAGGTTGTCCTATGACCCATTTCCCTATAGCCCCTTATGGACTATGTAGGCCAGGACATAAACCATGAATTTCCTTATTGTTCTTGTAGATAGCAACTTCGACGTTAGGAGCCTACGTCTTTTCATTTGACATGTTTTTCAGAACTAACGCCAGTGAGTCCAAAGACCACACCAAGGAACCAAGTCAGTCTGAGAATGCAGTTTCTTCGGTTGGGTGCGGTAGCTCACGCCTGTAATCCCAACACTTTGGGAGGCCAAGACGGGCAGATCATGAGGTTAGGAGTTCGATACCAGCCTGGCCAACATGGTGAAACCCCCGTCTCCACTAAAAATACAAAAATTAGCTGGGCGTGATGGTGTGCACTTGTAATCCCCGCTACTGGGGAGACTAAGGCAGGAGAATGGCTTGAACCCAGGAGGCAGAGGTTGCAGTGGGCTGAGATCGTGTCACTGCACTCCAGCCTGGGTGACAAGCAAAACTGTGTCTCAAAAAAAAAAAAAAAAAAAAAATGCAGTTTTTTCACCTCCATCCTATGAAGTCACCCTTCACTCTTTGAACAATCAACACCTTGGCCCACTACTTGTCCAAACCCCTTAAGGTCCCTAGACCCAAACTCTTTGAAGAGGTGGTTTTGAGGTTTCATCTCATCTCATTTGGTGGCCCTGCAATAAACCTCTTTCTCTGCTGCAACTTGGCGTCTCGGTGCATTGACTTTCTGCACATCAGGCAACACACCCAGCACAATCACCCCTGCACATGCTGTTTCGTCATTCATTTCCTCCGTTTGAATTCTTTTTTGTTTTTTCTTCTTTTTTTGAGACGGAGTTTCACTCTTGTTGTCCAGGCTGGAGTGCAATGGTGCGATCTTGGCTCACTGCAACCTCTGCCTACCGAGTTCAAGCAATTCTCCTGCCTCAGCCTCCTGTGTAGCTGGGATTACAGGCATGTGCCACCATGCCCAACTAATTTTGTATTTTTAGTAGAGACGGTGTTTCTCCATGTTGGTCAGGCTGGTCTTGAACTCCCAACCTCAGGTGATCCGACCACCTTGGCCTCCCAAAGTGCTGGGATTACAGGCATGAGCCACTGTGCCTGGCCAAATTATTTAATATGTCAAGGCACCATATTTTAGGGTAGTGCATCCTGCACTCCATCTGGAACGCAGGCCGCATCCCATCCCTACATGCCTCTGGTCAAAGCAAGTTACAAAAGCAGGCCAGATCCAAAGGTTGAGGAAATAGACCCCCACCTCTGAGGAGCAGCAAATAATTTGTGGCCATGTTTAATCTACCACAAAGAATTTGGCCAGGATCAGAGATGGATGCCCACACTTTTGTCCTTTGTCTTTTTTTTTTTTTTTTTTTTTTGAGACGGAGTCTCGCTCTGTCGCCCAGCCCAGGCTGGAGTGCAGTGGCGCGATCTTGGCTCACTGCAAGCTCCGCCTCCCGGGTTCACGCCATTCTCCTGCCTCAGCCTCCCGAGTAGCTGGGACTACAGGCGCCCACAACCGCGCCCGGCTAATTTTTTGTATTTTTAGTAGAGACGGGGTTTCACCGTGGTCTCGATCTCCTGACCTTGTGATCCGCCCGCCTCGGCCTCCCAAAGTGCTGGGATTACAGGCGTGAGCCACCGCGCCCGGCTGTCCTTTGTCTTACTGAACAGGAGTTTTGAAAAGACCATCACACTGTCTACCCCCTTTAGAAGGAGATCTGCAGGCCGGGCGCGGTGGCTCAAGCCTGTAATCCCAGCACTTTGGGAGGCCGAGACGGGCGGATCACGAGGTCAGGAGATCGAGACCATCCTGGTGAACACAGTGAAACCCCGTTTCTACTAAAACTACAAAAAACTAGCCGGGCGAGGTGGCGGGCGCCTGTAGTCCCGGCTACTCGGGAGGCTGAGGCAGGAGAATGGCGTAAACCCGGGAGGCGGAGCTTGCAGTGAGCTGAGATCAGGCCACTGCACTCCAGCCTGGGCGACAGAGCGAGACTCCGTCTCAAAAAAAAAAAAAAAAAAAAAAAAAAAAGAAGGAGATCTGCAAAAGCTTTAAATATTTGCCCTGAGCTCTCAGTTTCTCTTGTTTTTCCTTTTCCCTTCTCTCTCTCAGCCCCACCCGCCTTCCCCTGCTGTCCTATCCTCTGTAATTCAGCTACGGCCAAGCTGTAGCTTTTCCTGTCTGGCCCTCCCAACTCAGGGACCCATTCTTCTCCCCACTTTGGGCCCCATAGGCCTCCTCAGCTCCCCCTGGGAAGGAGAAACCGGCTCAAAGTGAGTTGAGTGGAGAATTGGGAAAGCTCTTTGAGACTTCTGGAGTTCCCAGTAGCAAAAGGAAACAGGGTAACAAAACAGGGTGAAACCTGAATGATGGCATGGAGGTGCTGGTGGTGGTGCTCACAAGGAGTAGGATGGAAAAGAACTGAAAATAGAAAGTTGCCCTTACCTTCCCTGACTCGAGGGACCTGTGACTCTTGGCAATTGAGGCTAGTTGTCTTGCCAAGGTGATAGCATGTAATAGCCCATAATTACCCATAATGACTTCATGAGGCTCAGCCTAGGTGGGAGCCCAGGTGTTTCAAGATAGTGTCTTTTCTTCCCTTTGTATTCTGAGTGTTAGCTCCCTGCATGGATTGAAAGGTGTTTATTAACATAAGTGCCCTTGTTCATTAGGTTGGTTCTGACTTATGTGCTACTTATTAGATACTCAAGTCAATTTGGTTAAGTGTCCTGCTTCTGGGCTGGAGACAGAGAAAAAGCCAGAAAACCCACTTCTCCTCAAAAGGTGTCTCTGGTGTCCAGAAAGGACAGAGGATGCTTCGTCTTTATGCTGCTGGGATGAGCTGAGGGAAGGAGAGAAGCAGGAGGTAAACCCCGGTGGGGGCTGCTGGAAGGAGACAGCTCACAGAACACCACCACCACAAGCTGAGCCTCCACTTTCCCATCTGTGATGTGGGGCTTAGAACCAGAGTACTGGCATGAGAAAGGATTAGAGATGAATGCCCACTTTTGTCCTTGTAAGAAAAAATTGTAGGACTTTGAAATTAAGTAGGAGTCCTGGCCTAAATAGTTCATCCTTCCAGATAATCTCTTTATCTCTTCCTAGATTGTCTTTTTTTTTTTTTTTTTTTTTTTTTGAGACAGAGTCTCGCTCTTGTCACCCAGGCTAGAGTGCAATGGCATGATCTTGGCTCACCGCAACCTCCGCCTCCCAAGTTCAAGCAATTCTCCTGCCTCAGGCTCCCAAGTAGCTGGGATTACAGGCACCTGCCACCACATTCAGCAAATTTTTGTATTTTTAGTAGAGACGGGGTTTCACCATTTGGCCAGGCTGATATCGAACTCCCGACTTCAAGTGATCCGCTCACCTCGGCCTCCCAAAATGCTAGGATTACAGGCGTGAGCCACCCGGCCCCTAGTTTGTCTTTGATTAGGATATTTTACCACTCTGTAGAGATAAAAGTTGACTCGTAAAAATCTGATAGTAAGACAGTTTCCTTCTAAAGAAATGCAAATTGCATCCATTGCACAGTGAAATGCGGTTGATTCTATTCCTTTGGGTATGATAGGATTTATATATATGCCTCGGCATTTGAGAAAACAAGAAAAGCAGGAAGGGCTCTCTGACCTTCTCCCACTGTTCTCCCCTGAGGAGCAGGCCATAAAACTGAGTTGAACTACTCCTGAAGTAGGTCATAAGGCCCTCATTTCAGAGGGGTTCTCTCTATATCTTTAAAAAAAAAAAAAAAAAAAAAAAAAAAAAAAGAGGCCGGGCGCGGTGGCTCAAGCCTGTAATCCCAGCACTTTGGGAGGCCGAGGCGGGCGGATCACAAGGTCAGGAGATCGAGACCACAGTGAAACCCCGTCTCTACTAAAAATACAAAAAATTAGCCGGGCGCGGTGGCGGGCGCCTGTAGTCCCAGCTACTCAGGAGGCTGAGGCAGGAGAATGGCGGGAACCCGGGAGGCGAAGCTTGCAGTGAGCCGAGATCGCGCCACTGCACTCCAGCCTGGGCAACAGCGTGAGACTCCGTCTCAAAAAAAAAAAAAAAAAAAAAAAAAAAAGAGGAATAAAGACACAGAGATACCAAGAAGAATCTGAACAAACAGGCTTTGCTAAGTTCCCCCCAGTTCCCTCCTGCTCCTGTCTCTGGCTCCTCTGCCTTTCCCAGAACACAGGGAGAGGCCTTCTCTGAAGTTCCCTTATCTGACCAAGGGAAGTTTCTTCAGAAGGAATGCAATTGTCTTGGGCCCTCTCATTAAACAGAGAAGATTAACTCACAGGAAAGGAGACTGGACACCAAACCCAGAGCCCAGACAAACTTTGTGACAAGCTATTGCCTGTTCTTTGGGCCCATTCATTCCCCCTAACAATCATTTACTCTTTCTCTAAAATTGCCTAGACCCCCCCACCTCCCTTACTCCTATGAAGAGGGCATTTAAGCTTCAGCTATCTGGCCCTTTGAACTTACTTTGTGTGACTCTCATTTGTGTGACTCTCTTGGACTTGCATATTAATGAATTCATAAGCCTTTTCTCCTGTTAATCTGCCTATTGTCCATTTATTTCAGCAGATGCAATTATCAGACTTTCAGAGGAAAAGTGTAAACTTTCCTGCAATACTCTTTTGTCTTTTGATCATACTTCTGCATGACTGCCCATAAAAATACACAGATTTTTCAGTTCTTTTGGGTCTTTGTTTCTGAAGGCTCGTGTGTCACATAAAACTTTGGTTAAATAAAGATGTATGTTTTTATCTTGCTGATCTGTCTTTTGTTATAGGGATCACTGCCATGAACCTTGCAAAGCTTAGGGAAAAGATAATACTTTGTCACACATAAATATTGACCAGTTTTTTCAGTTCTTCGAGTTTTGCATCCACTTGTAAATGCATCTCAACATTCTTTATCTGACTCTAAACTTCACAGTTTTCTTTAAAATTGACTATAATATTCAAATTATATTAATGAGGGTTTCCTTATTAATTAATGAATTAAATGCTTTGCATTTTATATCTGTGTAATAGTATATCCTTTTAGAATATTAATCCTGTGGCCGGGTGTGGTGTTCATGCCTGTAATCCCAACACTTTGGCAGGCCAAGGCAGGCAGATCGCTTGAACTCAGAAGTTCGAGACCAGCCTGGGCAACATAGTGAAACCCTGTCTCTACCAAAAAGTCAAAAAAAAAAAAAAAAAATTAGCCAGACGTGGTGTCACAAGCCTCTAGTCCCAGCTACTCAGGAGGCTAAGGCGAGAGGATCACCTGAGCCCAGGACGTGGAGGTTGCAGTGAGCCAAGATCATGCCATTGCACTCTAGCCTGGGTGACAGAGCAAGACCCCGTCTCAAAAAAAAAAAAAAAAAATTACTCATTTAACATTCTACAGAAGAAGAAAAGTAGGCCCCAAGAGGAGGTGGGACTTACCTGAGATCACACAGCTCATCTGTGCCAAATCATGACCAGAAGCCAGGCCTCCTTTGGCTTCTTTAAGTTCAGTAATCACTGAGGTACCTCACAGGATTGTCTTCAGAACCAGAAGGTGGAAAAGAGAGAGAAAGTGGTGTGAAAATGAATGATGCCAAACAGAGGGGAGGGCTTCTTCTCTGGGCTGTGTTGGCTTGTGAGGTCCTGGGCTCCAGGCCTCATATGGCAGTGATGTGAGCACGGCTAGGGGTGTCAGCCTCTTGAGTCTCCTTAGCTGTCCCGCTTCCCTTACAGGGCCCTGGGATGAGGGGTGAGGTGAGAGAGGAGGCCTGTAAAAGTGCTGTGGTGGTTTTTAAAATATGCCCACAAATTCTTTGATATTCCTCCCTTCAAGAGGTGGAGCCTTGGCCGGGTGCAGTGGCTCAAGCCTGTAATCCCAGCACTTTGGGAGGCCAAGGCGGGCAGATCACCTGAGGTCGGGAGTTCAAGACCAGCCTGACCAACATGGAGAAACTGTCTCTACTAAAAATACAAAATTATCCAGGCGTGTTCGCACATGTCTGTAATCCCAGCTACTCAGGAGGCGGAGGCAGGAGAATCACTTAAACCCACAAGGTGGAGGTTGCAGTAAACCGAGATTGCACCATTGCACTCCAGTCTGGGCAACAAGAGTGAAACTCCATCTCAAAAAAACAAAGAAAAAAAGAGGTGGAGGCTTAAAAAGGTAGAGCCTAGGCTGGGTGCAGTGGCTCACACCTGTAATCCCAGCACTTTTGGGAGGCTGAGGTGGGTGGATCACCTGAGGTCAGGAGTTTGAAACCAGCCTGGGCAACATGGTGAAACCCCTTCTCCACTGAAAATATAAAAATTAGCTGGGCATGGTGGCATGCACCCAATAGTCTCAGCTACGCAGGAGGCTGAGCCAAGAGAATAGCTTGAACCCAGGAGGCGGAGGTTGCAGTGAGCTGAGATCACACCACTGCACTCCAGCCTGGGCAACAGAGCGAGACCCTGTCTCCAAGAAAAAAGTAGAGCCTAGAGCCTAGTTCCCCTCAAGGGTGGATTGGATTTAGTGACTCACTTCTTACAAATAGAATAAAATGGAAGTGATGCTCTGTGTGTGTGTGTGTGTGTGTGTGTGTGTGTGTGTGTGTGTGTGTGTGTAAGAGAGAGAGACGGTCATAAAACAGCACTGTGGCTTCCATCTTGGTGATACTCTCTTGGATTTTTTACTCTGGGAGAAACCAACTGCTCTGAGAATACTCAGGCAGCCCTGTGGAGAGGCCCTTTGTGTGAGGAATTGAGGACTCCAGCAAGTAGCCATGTGTAGTGAATTCCAGGGGTGCGGTGGCTCACGCCTGTAATCCCAACACTTTGGGAGGCCGAGGTGGGCATATCACGAGGTCAGGAGTTCGAGACCAGCCTGACCAACATGGTGAAGCCCCATCTCTACTAAAAACACAAAAAAATTAGCTGGACATGGTGGCAGGCGCCTGTAGTCCCAGCTGCTTGGGAGGCTGAGGCAGAATAGCTTGAACCCGGGAAGTAGAGGTTGCAGTGAGCCGAGATCGTACCATTGCACTCCAACCTGGGCTACAGAACGAGATTGTCTCAGAAAAAAAAAAAAAAAAAAAAAAAGCAAAGCAAAGCTCAATATCACTGATCACTAGAGAAACGCAAATCAAAACCACAATGAGATACCACCTCACACCAGTCAGAATGGCTATTACTAAAAAGTCAAAAAATGGCCAGGCACGGTGGCTCACGCCTGTAATCCCAGCACTTTGGGAGGCTGAGCGGGTGGATCACGAGGTCAGGAGTTCGAGACCAGCCTGACCAACATGGTGAAACACCAACTCTACTAAAAATACAAAAATTAGCCAGGTGTGGTGGCACACACCTGTAATCTCAGCTACTCAGGAGGCTGAGGCAGGAGAATTGCTTAAACCCAGGAGGCGAAGGTTGCAGTGAGCCGAGATCGTGCCATTGCACTCCAGTCTGGGTGACAGAGGGAGACTCTGTCTCAAAAAAAGAAAAGAAAAGAAGAAAGTCAAAAAATAACACATGCTGGCGAGGTTGTGGAGAATAGGGAAGACTTATATGATGTTACGATGTTGGTAGGAGTGTAAATTAGTTCAACCATTGTGGAAAGCAGTGTGGCAATTCATCAAAGAGCTAAAAGCAGAACTATCATTCGACCCAGCAATCCCATTACTGGGTATATACCCAGAAGAAGATAAAGCTTTCTACAATAAAGACACATGCTGCAAATGTTCATTGCAGCACTACTTACAATAGCAAAGACATGGAATCAACCTAAATGCTCACCAGTGACAGACTGGATAAAGAAAATGTGGTACATATGCACCATGGAATACCATGCAGCCATACAAAGGAACAAGATTTTGTTTTGTTTTGTTTTGTTTTTTTGAGACAGAGTCTTGCTCTGTCGACCAGGCTGGAGTGCAGTGGCACGATCTCGATTCACTGCAACCTCCGCCTCCCGGGTTCAGGCGATTCTCCTGCCTCAGCCTCCCCAGTAGCTGGGACTACAGGCGCCCACCACCACACCCGGCTAATTTTTCTGTGTGTGCATTTTTAGTAGAGACGGGGTTTCGCCATGTTGGCCAGGCTGGTCTCCAACTCCTGACCTCAGGTGATCCACCCGCCTCGGCCTCCCAAAGTGCTGGGATTATAGGCGTAAGCCACTGCTCCCAGCCAGGAACAAGATTTTTTTGGGGGAATATGAATGAAGCTGGAGGCTATCATTCTTTTTTTTTTTTTTTTTTTTTTTTTTTTTTTGAGACGGAGTCTAGCTCTGTCACCCAGGCTGGAGTGCAGTGGCCGGATCTCAGCTCACTGCAAGCTCCGCCTCCCGGGTTCACGCCATTCTCCTGCCTCAGCCTCCCGAGTAGCTGGGACTACAGGCGCCTGCCACCTCGCCCGGCTAAGTTTTTGTATTTTTAGTAGAGACAGGGTTTCACTGTGTTACCCAGGATGGTCTCGATCTCCTGACCTCGTGATCCGCCCGTCTCGGCCTCCCAAAGTGCTGGGATTACAGGCTTGAGCCACCGCGCCCGGCCAAGGGAGGCTATCATTCTTAGCAAAATTACGCAGGAACAGAAAACGAAATACTGCATGTTCTCACTTATAAGTGGGAGCTAAATGATGAGAACTTACGAACACAAGGAAACAACAGTCACTGGTGTCTATTGAGAAGGGAGATTGGGAAGGAGAAGAACAGTAGAAAAGATAACTATTGAGTACTAGGGGTTAATACCTGGATGAGATATAATAATATGTACAACAGGGCCGGGCGCGGTGGCTCAAGCCTGTAATCCCAGCACTTTGGGAGGCCGAGACGGGCGGATCACGAGGTCAGGAGATCGAGACCATCCTGGCTAACACGGTGAAACCCCGTCTCTACTAAAAAATACAAAAAACTAGCCGGGCGCGGTGGCGGGCGCCTGTAGTCCCAACTACTCGGGAGGCTGAGGCAGGAGAATGGCGTGAACCCGGGAGGCGGAGCTTGCAGTGAGCTGAGATCCGGCCACTGCACTCCAGCCTGGGCGGCAGAGCGAGACTCCGTCTCAAAAAAAAAAAAAAAAAAAAAGTACAACAAACCCCTGTGACACTCGTTTATCTATGTAACAAACCTTCACATGTACCCCCAAACCTAAAATAAAAATTAAAAAAAGAAAAAGATATGGCCATGAGGTGGCAATAACACACAACAAGCTTTATTTGGGCCGTGCTTTGACAGGGTTGCCTACTGAGGAAGCTTTCCACAGCATGAGACCTTCCGCAGGTAATGACTGAGGCCACCAGCTAGAAGAGAAGGAGGGCGGGGGAGCTTCTGGGGGACACGGAGATTGGAGAGGATCCTTAGAGGTCTAGATGATGCCCTCAGTAGTAGAGTGTGGAGTCTTAGAGTCCGAGAGATCCAAAGGGCAGCTATGGCTGGGGCTTTTGTTTTGTTTTTTTTTTTTTGAGACAGAATTTCGCTCTGTGGCCCAGGCTAGAGTGCAGTGGGGGGATCTCGGCCCATTGCAAGCTCCGCCTCCCGGGTTCACGCCATTCTCCCGCCTCAGCCTTCCAAGTGGCTGGGACTACAGGCGCCCGCCACCGTGCCTGGCTAATTTTTTGTATTTTTAGTAGAGACGGGGTTTCACCATGTTAGCCAGGATGGTCTCGATCTCCTAACCTTGTGATCCTCCCTCCTCCGCCTCCCAAAGTACTGCGATTACAGGCGTGAGCCACCGCGCCCAGCAACTGGGGCCTTTTATAGCACCAGAGTTTATTGTATCTGTGGCTAGTAAATGTGGGAGGTTGTTTTGTGGGGTATGCAAAAGTGGAAGGCTGTCAATGACTAACGATCTGTTTATTTGGACTATATTTAAAGCAATTGGGTATATAAAAAATTTGAGCTTGGCACTGGTAAACTTTTGAGGCAATGATCCCAGTCTCCTGTGAAGCAAAAAACAGTATAGGGCCAATATAGAGCTAATATAACTTTGCCTTATTATGTAACAGCATGTCTGTCTTTGATTCTTTAGGCTCAAACATTCAATGGCTGTGGCCCCGAAAGACATCTTGATTGAAACCTCATGAGAGGCCCTGAGCCGGAAAACCCAGCAACTTAGAACCCAGATATCTGACAGTCAGCCACGGTGTGAAATAATGTTTGTTGTTTTAAGCTGCTAGTAATACGAGTGTCTTGAGAAACAAAGCCAGGGGGGCTGCACTTAAGGCTGGCTTTGTGTTCCCTCCAGCCTTTGTCTTCCCCCATCATGACAATTTGTGCTCTTTCTCCCAGGAGGCTGAGGATGCGGCTCTGAGACCAGCCAGGCAAGAACCTCAGTCAGCGTCAGCAACAGCTGCTCCTCAATTTGCTTTCTGAATTATTTAGCCCTTCTTTGCTTCCATCCTAAATCCAGACCTTTTAAATTATTAATCTTTTAAATAGGCCTGTCCCTGGCTTGGAAGTTTGTATTTCTCTCCTGTCTCTGCCCAAGGCTAGACGTCTTAGAGAAGAGTTATCTCTGCCCTGAATGATTTTCTCTGGCTCTGGCTCCTGGTAATTAAATCTGGCTGGGTTCTAACCAAGGAAAGGGAAACCATTTTCACAATGGAATCAAAAGAGTTTCTTTTCTACAAATGCAGACTTTTACTTGCCCGAGCTCACAGGGCTTGTGTCACAGCTGGTGATCTGAGACCCAGACCCTCTCACCACCTCCCAGCCACCACCATGCCAGAAGGAGACAAAGCTCACGCTGCTGTGAGACGTGCTCTGCCTCCCGTGACCGCTGCGTCCTTTACTTATCTCTCAGTTCTCCTGCCGCCCCGTGAAGTCCCTGAAACCTCTGGGGATGCAGGAGCCCTACACAGCCAACAGATCAGGAGAGAGGTCCTGAGCTCTGCTGTCATGCAGTGGCTCCCTGCTGGCCTCCATGTGCTCACCTGCAAGTTGAGAGGGTGGCACCATCTCTCAGGGCCACAGAAGTTGGAGTTTTCGAGTCTGAAACCCCATTTGGCCCTTAGAAAGCTGAGTCGCACAGGTTATAATACACCTCTGACTGGACCCCAGGACTTGATTTCTCACCCAGGGTTCAATCCTACAACTGGGCTGCCCCTCACTCAGCTCCCCAGACTTTATGCCAGGCATAGAGGGAAGTGAGACCTTTAGCCTGAGAGCTAAGGGAGGGCTCCTTCCTGTTTCTCAGCCTTCTCAGGAGCCCTTTCCTGGGCACCTTCTCTGCCTGGTGAACTCAGACTTTCCTTCCTTCAGTGCAGAGCCACCCCTAACTCCTGCCCACCTGGCCTCTCAGAGCAGGGCAGGATGGCCTATCCAGTATCCCCTCTCCCTCACCCTTGCATCCTCTCCTGGTCCTTTGGGGCATTCCCCAGACATGTGAATTTACTATCAGTTCTGTCTCCCCTGTTAGTCTGTTACTTCCAGACAGGGCAGGAAACTATAACCTCTAGGCAGGGCTGTATCTGTGTTTCAACAAGTCCTGATGTTCATACCCTGAAGCTTCAGAACCCTTGGACTAATTCCCAAGCAAATCAGCGGCCTCTCCTTCCAGCCAGGAGGCATCACAGCTCCAATTTAGCACAACCCAGCTTGGGGGCTTGGGCTACTGGAAGGGAGGCCACAGGGTCAAGATTAGGCTGGAGATACCTCAGAAAGTATCTAGAAATGTCTGGTATGACCAGGTTGCAATCAGAAAAGGCCACTGGGTGACTGTCCTACTATGTCCCAATGGCTCCATCATTCACCGAGCGCTGCAGAACTTCGAATGTGGGACAAACGCATGTCCCTAGGACTGTTGAGGTTGCTCAATTCCTCAATCTAGACCTGGTCTGTTCAAAAGGCAGGGACAGGGTCTGCACTGTCCTGTCTTCCTCACAGCCTGGCACAGGCCTGGCACCCATAGGCCCTTGCTCTGTAGCTCTGCCTGGCAGAAGCTGACCCAGTGTCAGAAGAGCCTTCTAGCAGTTGGAGCTGCCTGGGCACCAAAAGGGCTGCTTGAGAGGATGAGTCCCTATCACTGTCAGTGCTCAGGCTGACATTAGCTGGGTCAGACATTAGCTGGGTCAGGTGCTAAGGTGGGAGTGCTGTATTGGGAGGGAATTGCCTTCTGTTAGTTGTTCATTGCTTAGCTTGAATCATTTCCCACAGCATTTCAATAGCTGGGTAAATCAAATCTCCCTAGTGGAATCTTAGATGATAGGTGAGGAGGGTGGTTTCGGGGCAGCGGATCCAGGCTAATGAGCAGTGATGCTCATGAGCAGCTCCCTATTCTTCTAGCTGAGGTCATCTCAGCTGACCATGCCCTGACGGGTTGTAGCCAGAGTCTTGGTGGAAGTTGTCTGCTCCTCCACCCCCTCTTCTCTGCCCTCTTCTGATCAAGAGCCTAGGCTGGGGGTGGCATACAGTGGGGGTGAGTCGGAGAGTGGAATCCTGGGTCGGAGGCTCTCACTTTTATTATAACAAGAAGTTCCAAGAGATATCAACTCATTCCCATTCCCACTATGCAGGGGCTCTAATTAAATTTTTCTTTTTTCTAATTTCCATGTGTCAGACAAAATTACAAAAACTTTAGTTATAGATTGAATTGGCTTTTATTAGCAATTCATGAATCAGGGAACACCTCATTCTACGAAATAGAATGAATGTTCTGATGAGCTGAGCAGAGGAGATTGGCTTCATAGCATGAAAAGGGCTGAGGAGCCGGACGCGGTGGCTCACGCCTGTAATCCCAGCACTTTGGGAGGCCGAGGCGGGCGGATCACAAGGTCAGGAGATCGAGACCACGGTGAAACCCCGTCTCTACTAAAAATACAAAAAAAAATTAGCCGGGCGCGGTTGTGGGCGCCTGTAGTCCCAGCTACTCGGGAGGCTGAGGCAGGAGAATGGCGTGAACCCGGGAGGCAGAGCTTGCAGTGAGCCGAGATCGCGCCACTGCACTCCAGCCTGGGCGACAGAGCGAGACTCCGTCTCAAAAAAAAAAAAAAGAAAAAAAAGAAAAGGGCTGAGGAAAGCAGAAACAAAGAACAAAAAGCAGATCGGTTGTTCCTGACTTACTTTCCTTATGAAGGTTAAAGCAGAGGGAACTTCTTCATGATGCCAGCTGAAACTGACGTGTTTGGGGATTTGGCTATTATCTCTCCCGATTTCTTGCAAGGTCAGATAGGTAATTTAGTGTTGGCTTGGTGGTGTGGAACTTCAACATGAGTAATTCCATTTTGGTTTGGTCCATTGGGCCTACTGCAGGAGCTCAGGCCAAACCAATGGCCTCCTATCAATTTTATTTAATACTTTGAAGGTAGTTCACGTTCCCTACCTGTGGGTAAACAATTAATGCTCTGTTAATTATTGGATCTGATGGAGATTAGAACTGTACTTTGCTTGGGAGCTTGGGTTTTCTTTTTTTCCGTTTTCTTCCACTTTCTGAAAGAAGCAGTTTCAGAGTAGGGAGGGAGACAAGAAAAAAGGAGGCCCATGTTTAGTGAACATCTGCTAAGTGCAGCAGGCTTCTTTGTCAGGGCTCTCAGGAAATCCTTACAACAATGTGAACAAGTCTTGTTACTCTCATCTTTACTGAGGGAGGTCAGTTGGAAGTAATGGGAGTGGAGCCCTGACATGCAGGGGTGGGCAGCCTGGAGGAGGGATGTCTGGGTGCCCAAGGGGAGCCGGGATCCTGCCAAGAGGCTGCAGGGCCGCTCTGGTCACAAGAGGGCGCCCCACATTGCCATATCTGGCTGGGGGTGGTGGAATGAAGAGCACAAAGAGGGACCGTCCTGTGTGCTCACATACTGGTTCCTCTCTCCAGGTTTTTTCTTTCTTTCCTTTTTTTTTGAGACAGAATTTCGCTCTCGTTGCCCAGGTTGGAGTGCAATGGTGCGATCTCGGCTCACCAAAACCTCCACCTCCCAGGTTCAAGTGATTCTCCTGCCTTAGCCTCTCGAGTAGCTGGGATTACAGGCATGCACCACCACGCCTGGTTAATTTTGTGTTTTTAGTAGAGATGGCGTTTCTCCATGTTGGTCAGGCTGGTCTCGAACTCCCGACCTCAGGTGATTCACCCGCCTTGGTCTCCCAAAGTGCTGGGATTACAGACGTGAACTATCGCACCCCGGCCTCTCCAGGTTTCTTGAAGAAGGTCAGCATGAGGTCCCTCTGGCAACTGGAAACACAGCTGGCTTTCAGGCCCTGCGGAAGGCATGCCTCTGTAACTCAGGGCTGGCTGTGTCAGAGGAGGGAGGATATTTGTTGTTGATTAGGGCGTGTGCAGTTTGTGTGTGCTGCGTTGGGAGTGACTGTTTATAAGTGTGTGGGTGTAAGTGTGTGAGTTTCTCCAGGATCCTAGGGGACTGTGGGAGGGGATGGCGGGGAAGGGCCTGTTCCTGGTTCCAGAGGGCTGTGGCTGCTGCTAAAAGGAGGGAACCTGAAGCAAGATCCAGCTCAGTGCTCTTTCAGGTCTGGGGCTGAAACCTGTCTTGTTTCCCCATCGGAGGCAGTCCTAGGCCTGAAAGAGGAGGGCTGGACCTTTGCCTTGCTGCTGGTGGTGGTGGGCACCTCCCCCTACCCTGGTCCAGCAGGACTGCATATTGGGGGCTTCTCCAGGGGCCTGCCAAGCTCCAAGACTTCCAGTGATGCCTCCTTGCCTAGCAAAGGTTAGGACCTACAGCAGTGGCCAAGCCCTGGAGCCTGTTCAGTCTTGCCCGGAGGACCTGGTGTCACCAAGATTTGCCTGCGGGCACAGCCGCAATCTTGTGACCCAAGAAATACCACTGGTCTCAGTTTAGACCAGAACTTTTTCTCCCCCTGAAAGCTTCGTGGGGGCAGTGGCAGGGAGCCCAGGTTTAGGTGTGGGAGGGGCAGTTGCCATGAGCCTGGAGGCTTCTTGCTGCTCTCACCACAGTCATCAGACAGCTGCTTCACATGGATAAGCTCTGCAGGCTGTACCCTGGCCTGGTGTCTCAGCCGGGGATTTGGAGGCATTAGGGTTGGTGGAAATTAAACCTAGAGTGGGAGCCTCATGCCAGTAGGCTGACGCCCTGAACAGTGTACCAGAGCAGGAGGAAGTCCTGAGGCTTCTCAGAGCCAAACCGGGATGGGGGATAGCAAGCCCCAGGAGTCTCGGGATTATGAAACATGCCAGGGACAAGAGCAGGACGCTGCAGTGCACGGGAGACCCCTAGCTGGGGAGGGGGAAGACAAAAAAAGATTCATTGGAGCCATGGTCTCTCACAAGGTCTTGGTTGGTTTATCTGTCCCTATCCAGACTTCCCCTGCAGGACCTTCCCCCCAGCAGCCTGGCCTTAGCTCTGAACTCCCTATTCTTCCCAGGAGCTTCAATTCCTGGGCCCAGTCAAACAACCATGAGATAAGCATGACAGAAAAACATCCTTCTGGGACCTGTTTCAGGGAGGAGTGGGGCCTGCAGGGAGCCGGAGATTTGGGGAACAAGGCTTAATGACCATGTAACCATTAAGAAGGAAGCATTGGCCAGGCACGGTGGCTCACGCCTGTAATCCCAGCACTTTGGGAGGCTGAGGTGGGAGGATCACAAGGTCAGGAGATGGATTAGACCCGAACCATCGAGACCATCTTGGCTAACACGGTGAAACCCCACCTCTACTAAAAAAATACAAAAAAGTAGCCGTGCATGGTGGTGGGTGCCTGTAGTCCCAGCTATTTGGGAGGCTGAGGCAGGAAAATGGCATGAACCTGGGAGGCGGAGCTTGCAGTGAGCAAGATCGCACCACTGCACTCCAGCCTGGGCAACAGAGCGAGACTCTGTCTCAAAAAAAAAAAAAGAAGAAAGCATTGCTGTCAGGCCTGGGTTGGTCAAAATTTTGGTACAGCTGCCTGGTAGCCATGTAACCTTAATGAGCAAAAATTACTTAACTTCAGTTTCATCATTCACAGAATGGGAACAATAATTACCTGGCAGAAGTATGACGATTTAGAAATTAGGAAAGTAAAGCCCCTGATCAACAGTAAACACTGTTATTATATTCTTTTTTTTTTTTTTTTTTTTTTTTGAGACGAAGTCTCGCTCTGTCGCCCAGGCTGGAGTGCAGTGGCGCGATCTCGGCTCACTGCAAGCTCTGCCTCCCGGGTTCACGCCATTCTCCTGCCTCAGCCTCCCGAGTAGCTGGGACTACAGGCGCCCACAACCGCGCCCGGCTAATTTTTTGTATTTTTAGTAGAGAAGGGGTTTCACCGTGGTCTCGATCTCCTGACCTTGTGATCCGCCCGCCTCGGCCTCCCAAAGTGCTGGGATTACAGGCGTGAGCCACCGCGCCCGGCCTATTATATTCTTTAGTAATACACAGACCCCTCCACACCCAGGATGGCTCCGGGCTTCTCACCTTTCTAAAAAGCAGGCATCTTTTCTGGGCTCCAAGAAAAGCAGTCCTCCAGCCTGGCCAACATAGTGAAACCCTGTCTTTACTAAAAATACAAAAATTAACCAGGCATGGTGGCACGCACATGTAATCCCAGCTACTTAGGATGCTGAAGCAGGAGAATTGGTTGAATTCAGGAGGTGGAGGTTGCAGTGAGCTGAGATCGCACCATTACACTCCAGCCTGGGCAACAGAGCAAGACTCCATCTCAAACGAAAAAAAAACACAAGAGTCTGGGCACCGTGGCCTACACCTGTAATCCCAGCACTCTGGGAGGCTGAGGCGGGCAGATCACAAGGTCAAGAGATCAAAACCATCCCAGCTAACACGGTGAAACTCTGTCTCTACTAAAAAATAAAAAAAATTAGCCAGGCGTGGTGGCGGGCACCTGTAGTCCCAGCTAATTGGGAGGCTGAGGCAGGAGAATGGCGTGAACCCGGGAGGCAGAGCTTGCAGTGAGCCAAGATCACGCCACTGCACTCCAGTGGGAGTGACAGAGCGAGACTCTGTCTCAAAAAAAAAAAAAAAAAAAAAGAAAGAAAAAGAAAAGAAAAGCAGGCCGGGTGCAGTCACTCATGACTGTAATCCCAGCACTTTGGGAGGCCAAGGCAGGCAGATCATGAGGTCAGGAGTTCAAGACCAGCCTGACCAACATGGTGAAACCCCATCTCTACTTAAAAAAAAAAAAAAAAAAAAAAAAAAAAAAAAAATTATCCAGGCGTGGTGGCACGCACATGTAATCCCAGCTACTCAGGAGGCTGAGGCAGGAGAATCACTTGCATCCGGGAGGCAGAGGCTGCAGTAAGCCGAGATTGTGCCACTGCACTGCAGCCTGGGCAACAGAGTGAGACTCCATCTCAAAAAAAAGAAAGAAAGAAAGAAAGAAAGAAAAGCAGTCCTGGCTGGGCACAGTGGCTCACGTCTGTAATCCCAGTACTTTGGGAGGCTGAGGTGGGCGGATCACGAGGTCAGGAGATCAAGACCATCCTGGTCAACATGGTGAAACTCTGTCTCTACTAAAATACAAAAAACTAGCTGGGCGTGGTGGTGCACACCTGTAGTCCCAGCTACTTGGGAGGCTGAGGCAGTGGAATCACTTAAACCGAGGAGGCAGAGGTTGCAGTGAGCCGAGATCGTGCCACTGTACTCCAGCCTGGTGACAGAGCAAGTCTCTGTGTCAAAAAAAAAGAAAGAAAAAAGAAAAGCAGTCCTATAATTTGCCTACACTAGCGTGATAATGAATTGGTAAAAAGTTAATGTCACCCAGGCAGTAATGGATCAATTTCTCCCCGTTAACAAGAGACCTCTGAGAAGATACCTTGATTTCAAAGAGCAAATTTATTGGATGGGAGGCAGTGAGTCCTGTGGGTGAAGGGCCAGGTGTGTCTCTCCTTTACTCCTGGATCTATTTTACAGCAGTAGAAACACAGAACTTCTCAACTTTCTGAGCAGAAAGAGTCTGAGTTGGCTGCTTGTTTCAGTAGGAGCCCAGAGGCTTTGTCTAAGGCCCTGGTGATGTCCCTTGCCTATCATGGACCGGGCACGGTGGCTTACACCTGTAATCCCAGCACTTTGTGAGGCTGAGGTGGGTTGGTGGATCACCTGAGGTCAGGAGTTTGAGACCAGCCTGGCCAACATGGTGAAACCCCATCTCTACTAAAAATACAAAAATTAGCTGGGCCTGGTGGCTTGCACCTGTAGTCCCAGCTACTCAGTAGGCTGAGGCAGAAGAATCACTTGAACCCAGGAGGCAGAGGTTGTGGTGAGCCAAGATTGTGCCACTGGAATTGAGCCTGGGCGACAGAGCGAAACTCTGTCTCAAAAAAAACAAAAAAAAAATACAAATATTAGCCAGGCGTGGTGGTGGGTGCCTGTAATCCCAGCTACTTGGGAGGCTGAGGCAAGAGAATCACTTGAACTGGGGAGGCAAAGGTTGCAGTGAGCCAAGATTGTGCCACTGCAGGCCAGCCTGGGTAACACAGAGAGACACTCTATCTCAAAAAAAAAAAAAAAAAGAAGAAAAAAGGGCCAGGTGCAGTGGTTCACGCCTGTAATCCCAGCACTTTGGGAGGCCGAGGTGGGCGGATCATGAGGTCAGGAGTTCGAGACCAGCCTGATCAACATGGTGAAATCCCATCTCTACTAAAAATACAAAAATTAGCTGGGCATGGTGGCGTGTGCTTGTAATCCCAGCTACTCAGGAGGCTAAGGCAGGAGAATCGCTTGAACCGGGAGGTGGAGGTTGCAGTGAGCTCCTCCAGCACTGGTGGACGAGAGAAGGCATGAACACGGGCTAAGGGTCTGTAAGATTTTTCCTTCTTCCCAGTTCACCCTCAGTCTCCCATCTCTGCTTCAGAGCCTCTCAATCATCCAGGTAACTCCCTTAGGTAAGGCTGGGAGAAGCCTGATTCATGGCACACAATAGGTGTGCCTCATTCCACATAACAGGTGGAATTGAGTTGAATGCAGGCCATAATGGTGATGGGAGGGAAGAGGCTTTCAGTGAACTTAGTCCAGGAACAGGGAGATTGTGGGTGGCAGCGCCCCAGTATCAAGTGCCAGGAGCCAATGAAGGCCCTGCCCTGTTGGGTGAGCCTACTGCCGAAACCTGGCAGCCACTCGGGTTCCTCCCTGCCCCCACCCCCACACCCGACCTGCTCAATCAGCCTCCTCCTAAACTACCTGGAATTGGCTCTGCCTATTTCCAGTCCTTCTCTTGGGCATTATTATTTCCAGCCCAGAAGGCTGAATTATAAATGAAATTCTTGCCTGTAGTCCTGCCCTCTTACAGACTGTTGCACAAATCCCATCAAAGTGATATTTCTGAAACCAAAATGGTGATGATCCTTCTCCCTGCTTAAATACCTTCTATGGGCCAAGGCTCACGCCTGTAATGTCAGCATTTTGGGAGGCCGAGGCGAGCAGATCACTTAAGGTCAGGAGTTCTAGACCAGCCTGGCCAACACTGTGGAACTCCATCTCTACTGAAAATACAAAAATTAGCCAGGTGTGGTGGCACATGCCTGTAGTCCCAGCTACGTGGGAGGCCGAGGCAGGAGAATAGCTTGAACCCGGGAGGCAGAGGTTGCAGTGAGCCAAGATGGCATGACTGCATTCCAGCCTGGGAGACAGAGAGAGACTCTGTCTCAAAAAACAAACAAACAAAAAAACCTTCTGTAGCTCCCTATTTCCTACACACTAAAGCTCAGATTTTTTTCTTTTGTTAAAAAAGACCACTATGGGCTGGGCATGGTGGCTCACATCTGTAATCCCAACACTTTGGGAGGTTGCAGTGAGCCAAAAACCTTTTTTTTTTTTTTGAGAAGGATTCTCACTCTGTCACCCAGGCTGGAATGCAGTGGCGTGATCTCAGCTCATTGCAACCTCCACTCCTGGGTTCAAGTGATTCTCCTGCCTCAGCCTCCTGAGTAGCTGGCACTACAGGCGCCTGCCACCATGTCCAGCCAATTTTTGTATTTTTAGTAGAGACGGGGTTTCACCATGTTGGCCAGGCTGGTCTCGAAATCCTGACCTCATGATCCAGCCACCTCAGCCTCCCAAAGTGTTGGGATTATAGGCATGAGCCACCAAGCTCAGCCTAAATCAAATTCTTTAAAATGACACACAATGCACCCTGAGACCTCTGACCTCCCTGTCCCTGCTTTCCCCTCCAGCTGCTTCTCTTACCCACCACCCTCACCTTCCCTCTATGCACTGGTCAGACCGAACTGTCTACTTCTGGCCTGGCAAATGCCATGCTCCCTCCATCATTCAGGGCTTTATATATGTGTATGCCCCCTCAAGGTGGAATGAGCATTGGTACACATACCCCTTGTTTCCCTCTGCTTAATTTGGTCAATTTCTATTTGTCCTTCAAGCATCATACTGTACTTCCCTTCTACTGGAAAGCCTCCATTGATCTCTCCACCTTTGCCATCCAAGATTGGGCCTGGGTGCCCACCTGCCCCAGGCTCCCACATCTCCCTATGCTCTCTTGGCTTTTATGAAGACTTCCAGCCTTTTTTTTTCCCCATGCACCAATTTACTTTATGCTCCGTCTTGAGTCTATACATTTCTATAGGATAGGAACCCATGTTGTTTGCCGTGATCTCTCCTAGGGCCTAGCACAGTGCAGCCACATGGCAGGCATGTAGCAATAATGGCTGTAATATCAACCATAGCCCACATTTATTCAGCAGGCACTATCATGTGGTGGGAACCACTCAGGGTGCTGTCAGTCATAGTGTGCTTAGTCCTCATGTGGCTGGGTAGCACCCAGGATCCATCCCTACTGATCTCCTGTCCTTTGGAGGCAGATAGGTGAAAAACACATTTCCCAGCCTGACTCCTTCAAAAGCAATAGGTACATACAGGGGTCCAACATTTAGGCCCTCATGAAATTTGGAAGGTGGAAGAGGCAGAGTCCGCCTTCCTTCTGCTTTGGCTGCTTCTTTCTGGCAAGCAGGGCCACGCAGATGCACACTTTCCTGCGGCAGCATCCAGTGTCCAGTTACCACCTGTGGGGAATATGGGGACAGTTGGTGGCAACAGCAGTGGAGGCCCCGTCTGCTCCCTGGATCACAGCCATGCCAGTATAACCCAGAACTCTGCAGTGCCAATGGCAATCTCCAGGTGCCCTACCTTGCTTCCTGCTCAGGTAGAGGTGGCAGACCCTCTGGACTCAGTCTTACTTCCTCTCCTCTCCCCATCCAGACACTCCAACCACCCCGTAAGCACCTAACCTTTGTCTCAAATCACTTTCTGCCCAAAGTACCTCCACTAGTTCCTGTGTCCTGCACTGAACTCTGCTGACTCATACAATTTTTTTTTTTTTTTTTGATACTGAGTCTTACTGTATCATCCAGGCTAGAGTGCAGTGGCGTGATCTCAGCTCACTGCAGCCTCCACCTCCTGGGTTCAAGTGATTCTCCTGCCTCAGCCTACTTAGTAGCTGGGACTACAGGCATGCACCACCACGTCCGGCTAATTTTTGTATTTTCAGTAGAGACGGGGTTTCACCATGTTGACCAGGATGGTCTCGATCTCCTGACCTCGTGATCCGCCCACCTTGGCCTCCCAAAGTGCTGGGATTACAGGCATGAGCCACCGCACCTGGCCAGACTCATACAATTATTATCCTCATTTTTACAAAGGAGGAAACTAAGGCCCAGAGGAGTTAAGTAATCTTCCCAGAGCCACACAGCCAGTCAGTGGTAGAACCAGGCTTTGAACCCAGGGATTTCTGACCCCAGCACCTACCATACTTGCTACCTCTGGGAATGTGCGTTTCTGAGTGCCCGATGTGGGAGGAGGCACAGAGAGCCTTCTGGCAGGGAGCTGGGCTGACTTTCATGCAAGCAGGTCCTGAGGCAGGGTCCCAAGGTGTCTGCCCCTTCCTGTGCAGTATAAATTGCTCAGCTTCCTGGGGAAGGTTCCAGAAGCTAAGCTGCACCAGATGGGATGAGGGGGAGGGAGGCTGCCTAGGAGAGCCAGGGTGTCTAGTCACAATGTCAAGCTTGTGGAAGAAATATTTCTTTTGTTGTTCATATCCTTTTTGCTCTAATCACTGTGAGACCATCCGGTACATGGTTGATCGCTGCAAACGTGCATTTAAGACCTTAAGAGAATACAGCACAACAGGGAGGCCACCGTAATGACTGTCAGGACAATTTACCAAAAGTCTGGAGTATTCCTTAGTCAAGGTCCCCATGAATCAAACCAATGAAAATAAACAGGCCGGGCACGGTGGCTCAAGCCTGTAATCCCAGCATTTTGGGAGGCCGAGACGGGCAGATCGTGAGGTCAGGAGATCGAGACCATCCTGGCTAACATGGTGAAACCTCATCTCTACTAAAAAATACAAAAAACTAGCCAGGCGAAGTGGCGGGTGCCTGTAGTCCCAGCTACTCGGGAGGCTGAGGCAGGAGAATGGCATGAACCCGAGAGGAGGAGCTTGCAGTGAGCTGAGATCCGGCCACTGCACTCCAGCCTGGGTGACAGAGCAAGACTCCGTCTCAAAAAAAAAAAAAAAAATTAAACAAAAGAAAACCAAAAGTTAATGGCTAGAACTATTAACTCAGTCTCTGAGTCTACAGGGCAGTAAAGAAGATTTCTAGATGTTGGTCTGTTCCATGATAAGCAGGTCTATGCAGTCCTACCCACAAATACCAAGAGAGCTGACAGGCTGGCCAGTTGCACTGGCTCACGCCTGTAATTCCAGTCCTTTGAGAGGCTGAGGCAGAAGGATCACTTGAACCCAGGAGTTTGAGACCAGCCTGGGCAACATAGCAAGACCCCATCCCTATTTTTAAAAAGAAAGAAAGCTGAGAGGCTGAAAAAAGAGGGTGACAAATCCAGTTTCTCAGAAATAAACATTTAATAGGAACTCACAAACAGAAGTCATGACTTGGGCAGCCACAAGATGGTGGGTCCTTGCACTGTCGATGTTGCTCTCCAGACCCAGGGCTTATACACCACAGGGAAAGGGCATCTGTGCTTCAGGAGGAATGTGTGGGACAGTTGAAATTGACTCCTTAGGGAAAGGCAAGCACACTACGTGCGTCATAGCCTACAAATTGCCTAAGGGCAGGATTTATGTTAAATGCATGCTAACAGTAGACAAAGTAGAAATCTCAGTGACATTCCCATAACTGGGGTTAATCAGAAGTCACAGTGGCAAATTAGCATCCAGGATGGAGTTGCTTTAACCTCCACATGTTCTCAAAGCATTTTTATTTGGAAAGGGGTCAGGCAGTGGCAGTCTGACAGATTTTCCTAGTTCACAGTTTGCACCAGGTGTTCCAGTGAACTTTCTGAGTAGTTTAGCCACAGGCATGAAGGTTGTTCATATAGAAGCTGTTATGATAATTTCTCTGAAGTCTGTAGCAAGTCTTCCAGTTTCAACTTGCAGGGCTCTAAGACTAGAAATCTTTTTTTTTTTTTTTTTCGAGACAGAGTCTTGCTCTGTCGCCCAGGCTGGAGTGCAGTGGCGCGATCTCGTCTCACTGCAAGCTCCACCTCCCAGGTTCATATCATTCTCCTGCCTTAGCCTCTGGAGTAGCTGGGACTACAGGCGCCCACCACTGCGCCGACTAATTTTTTTTGTATTTTTAGTAGAGACAGGGTTTCACTGTGTTAGTCAGGATGGTCTCGATCTCCTGACCTCGTGATCCGCCCGCCTCAGCCTCCCAAAGTGCTGGGATTACAGGCGTGAGCCACTGAGCCCGGCTTTTTTTTTTTTTTTTTTTTTTTTTTATTGAGACAGATTCTCATTCTCTTACCCAGGCTGGAGTACAGTGGCGCAATCTCGGCTCACTGCAACCTCTGCCTCCTGGGTTCAAGTGATTCTCCTGCCTCAGCCTCCTGAGTACCTGGGATTACAGGTGTGTGCCATCACACCCGGCTAATTTTTGTATTTTTAGTAGAGGCGGGGTTTCACCTCAGGTGATCCACCCGCCTTGGCCTCCCAAAGTGCTGGGATTACAGGCATGAGCCACTGCACCCGGCTGACTAGAAACCTTTTTAAGCCAGGTCAGTTTTGTTCCAAGGGGTGCTTTATTGGCTCCGTAATGCCAACCTTAGTTCCTTAAAGCTGCCTAGTCATATCTCAAAATATGACATTCCAGTTAAAGCCTTGGTTAATTTAACCAGTGTTTCCATTATGTTTGCTACAGGAAAACAGGTTCTTATTGAACTTATGCAAACAATTATATTGCCATAAAAATAAGAATACTTACTAATAGTTTCATAATTCTGGAGGGATCGGGTAGGGAGAAAAAAGTAAATGTTATCATTTTTGTTCACAAAAGTATACTTTACCAAATTTCTGTAAGCTACAGATAGCTTAAGAAAAAAGAAAAAAAATTCTTAAATCAAGAAAACAAATTATTTATTTATTTGAAATGAAAGGCCTCATATTTATTACTGAACCCAGCCAACCAACATGTTCATAACAGATTCAGAGAGGAAAACATGTTGAACTCTCCAGATAGTGGTGACATTTTCAGCTTCAGATGGTAACGTGACTGTGACCTTCAGACAGCATAAATATGTGTGCCATCTTATGTGCAATTCTTTATAGACCCAGCTTGGTTCTTCTCCAATGTCTCCTTTTGGAGTTGTACCTTATTTTATTACCAGTTTTCATCTGAATCCACTGCGGAATGGAACGATTTTGCTTTTGTTTCTTAGCCAGGAATGGCTTAATCCTGAAGGTCTTGTGAGAAGACATGGCGAGAAGCAGAGTCAAGCACACACCACGATGGCAGAGAAACAAAGAGAGTATTATATTTTATTAATCTTTTTTTTTTTTTTTTGAGACAGAGTCTTGCTCTGTCACCCAGGCTAGGGTGCAATGGCACTATCTTGGCTCATTGCAACCTCCACCTCCCGGGTTCAAGCGATTCTCCTACCTCAGCCTCCCAAGTAGCTGGGATTACAGGCGCCCACCACCACACCCAGCTAATTGTTGTATTTTTAGTAGAGACGGGGTTTCACCATGTTCATCAGGCTGGTCTTGGAAGTCCTGACCTCAGGTCATCCACCCTCCTTGGCCTCTCAAAGTACTGGGATTACAGGCATGAGCCACCACACCCGGCCTAGGAAACAAATATTAAAGAACCAGAAATATTTTAAACAAAAAGGCACAAACATTATCCTTGTCAGTTTATTCAGTCTCATGTGATTAATTCTTGTCCTGCCTAGTGTTGGGTTAGCAGTTTCATGAACCCATCAGTTTCCTTAGAGTTCTGGAAATTCTTTTTTTTTTTTTTTTTTTGAGACGGAGTCTCGCTCTGTCTCCCAGGCTGGAGTGCAGTGGCCGGACCTCAGCTCACTGCAAGCTCCGCCTCCCGGGTTTACGCCATTCTCCTGCCTCAGTCTCCCGAGTGGCTGGGACTACAGGAGCCCGCCACCTCGCCTGGCTAGTTTTTTGTATTTTTTTAGTAGAGATGGGGTTTCACCGTGTTAGCCAAGATGGTCTCGATCTCCTGACCTCGTGATCCGCCCGTCTCGGCCTCCCAAAGTGCTGGGATTACAGGCTTGAGCCACCGCGCCTGGCCAAGTTCTGGAAATTCTTACCCACTCCAATGGTATAATCTAATAGATATCAGACATCTATACTTGTCAGAGTCCTTACCATGAATTTCCTTGAAGATGAAACATTTTAGGAGTATAGTTGTTTGCAAAAGCTTTCAGGAAAGTATCAGGGTAAAATAGTTAACTGAGGATAACAAGACTTAAAATGGTCATGGTTAAAAATCTGATGTGAGTTTATTATAATACAATTGACAGAGAAAATTCATTATTGGCTGGGCACGGTGGTTCATGCCTGTAATCCTAGCACTTTGGGAGGTCAAGGTTGGAGGATCACCTGAGGTTGGGAGTTTAAGACCATCCTGATTAACATGGAGAAACCCTATCTCTACTAAAAATATAAAATTAGCCGGGTGTGGTGGTGGGCGCCTGTAATCCCAGCTACTCAGGAGGCTGAGGCAAGAGAATCACTTGAACCTGGGAGGTGGAGGTTGTAGTAAGCCGAGATCACACCATTGCACTCCAGCCTGGGCAACAGCGAGATTCTGTCTCAAAACAAAACAAAACAAAACAACACTAGATTTTTTTTTTTTTTTTTTTTTGAGACAGAGTTTCACTCTTGTTGCCCAGGCTGGAGTGCAATGGCACAATCTTGGCTCACCGCAACCTCCGCCTCCCAGGTTCAAGGGATTCTCCTGCCTCAGCCTCCCTAATAGCTGGGATTATAGGCATGTGCCACCACACCTAACTAATTTTGTATTTTTAGTAGAGATGGGGTTTCTCCATGTTGGTCAGGCTGGTCTCAAACTCCCAAACTCAGGTGATCCGCCCGCCTCAGCCTCCGAGAGTGCTGGGATTACAGGCATGAGCCACCGTGCCTGGCCAAAACAACACTTGATTTAATAGGATCACAGATAATTACAAAGAAATGTCAAAGTGACTAAACATTTCAAAGGCAAATACAGAAAATTACAGTTTTAAAAAACATTAGAACTTTTTTTTTTTTTTGAGATGGAGTGTCACTCTATCACCTAGACTGGAGTGCAGTGGCAAGATCTTGGCTCACTGCAAGCTCCGCCTCCCGGGTTCATGCCATTCTCCTGCCTCAGCTACCCCAGCAGCTGGAACTACAGGCGCCCGCCACCACAACTGGCTAATTTTTATGTGTTTTTAGTAGAGACGGGGTTTCACCATGTTAGCCAGGATGGTCTGATCTCCTGACCTCGTGATCCACCTGCCTCGGCCTCCCAGGGTGCTGGGATTACAGGCGTGAGCCACTAAGCCCGGCCACATTAGCAGTTTTAATATTGAGAAGACTAAATTCTTAAATAATCAAAAGACCTAATACAGGCCAGGCGCGATGGCTCACGACTGTAATTCCAGCACCTTGGGAGGCCGAGGCGGGCAGGTCACCTGAGGTCCAGTGTTCAAGACCAGCCTGACCAACATGGAGAAACTCCATCTCTACTAAAAATAGAAAATTAGCAGGGCGTGTTGGCACATGTCTGTAATCCCAGCTACTCAGGAGGCTGAGGCAGGAGAATCACTTAAACCCGGGAGGTGGAGGTTGCAGTAAGCCGAGACTGCACCATTGCACTCCAGCCTGGGCAACAAGAGTGAAACTCCATCTCCAAACAAAAACAAAAACAAAAACAAAACCCAATACCAGATAACATGAAGCACATGAAATTTTCTTGATAAAACACAGAAGCTCTTCCCCCCCACCCCACACAGATCACTTAAAAGATAAAGAATCCCTTTCACAGTCTCTTATCTACTCCAAGGAAATCCTATATGTTTTAAAAGGCCAAATTTGTCTGGGTGTGGTGGTGCTGTAATCTTAGCACTTTGGAAGATCCAAAGTGGGTTGCCAGAGGTCAGGGGTTTGAGACCAGCCAGGCAAACTTGGCGAAACCTCGTCTCTACACAAAATACAAAAATTAGACAGGCATTTTAACAACCCAATGGGTTCACCTTGCCAGTTGCTTAGATATAGCTGATTTATCAAAACAGGGGAATTGCAACAGAGAAAGAGTAATTCATGCACAGCCAGCTGTGCTGGAGACTGGAGTTTTATTATTACTTAAATCAGTCTCCCAGAGTATTTGGGAATCAGAGTTTTTAAGGATAATTTGGTGGGTGGGGGAAGGCCAGTGAGTTGAGAGTGTTGATTGGTTGAGTCGCGGCTGAAATCTTGGGAAGCTGAAGCCATCCTCTTGTGCCAAGAGTCATTTCCTGGGTGGGAGGCTACAAGATCAGTTGAGCCAGTTTATCTACTCGGTGGTGCCAGTTTATCAGTTAAGTGCCAAGTCTGCAAAACATCTCAAGCACTGATTTTAGGAGCAGTTTAGGGAGGGTCAGAATTTTGTAGCCTCCAGCCGCACGACTCCTAAACCATAATTTCTAATTTCTAATCTTGTGGCTAACTTGTTAATCCTACAAAAGCAGTGTAGTCCCGGCAAGAAAGAGGTTTTGAGAAAGGGCTGTTTTGTTTTAAACTGTAAACTATAAGTTCCTCCCAAAGTTAGTTTAGCCTATGCCCAGGAAGGAACAACAGCTTAAAGACTGGAAGAAAGATGGAGTCAGTTAGTTAGATCTCTCACTGTCTCAGTCGTAATTTTGCAAAGCGCAGTGTCAGCATGGTGGCACGTGCCTGTAGTCTCAGCTACTTTGGGGGCTGAGGTGGGAGGATCACGTGAGCCCAGGAAGTTGAGACTGCAGTGAGCCCTGTTCACACCACTGCACTAGAACCTGGGTGACACAGTGAGACTGTCTCAAAAAAAAAAAAAAAAAAGATAAAATTCTAGCTTTGCATCAGTGTAACTTTGACATTAAGATTTATTTTTAAAAACTCCTAGAATAAATCTATTCAATTTCAACTGATTGGACACACCAGATTCTTATTTTTGCTCTCTTGCTCTTCTCAACTTTCTATCTATTCAGTTTTTGCCTTTATTCAATTTCTTCATTCTAAAACAACCTGTGGGCTAAGCGTGGTGGCTCATGCCTGTAATCGCAGCACTTTGGGAGGCCAAGGTGGGCGTGTTACTGGTGGGTCTTTGTTCTTCGAGCTCCCAAGATGGTGGCAGGCTGCTCCCAAGATGGCGGCAAGCCTTCTGTTCTCTGACCTGGAGTTCTTGCCTCACAGATTCCAAGGAATGGAATCTTGGGCCATGTGGTGAGTGTTATAGCTCTATTAGAAGCCGTGGGTCACGGAAGAGAACTGCGGAACCCAGCAACTAGTGTTCAGCTTGGTTAGGACGAACCGGGCACTTAGCTTCGCTGGAACAATGGCGAGTCTCCAGCCCCATTGGGAGTGGCAATGGATGCCTTGCTGGATCAGAAGCGCAGTGGACGCCCTGCCAGATGCAGAGGGGTGGAAGTCAGCTGCGGGTCTGCGATGATGGCGGTCAGCAGTGGTGGATGGCGAGTGAAAGCTCAGCTCGAGACAGAACAAACATGGACCAGAAGAGTGTGCAGTTGCAAGATTTAATAGAGTGAAAACAGAACTCCCATACAAAGGGAGGGGACAAGGGGGTTTGCCCACTCCTGGCTTGAATGCCTGGGGTTTATTTCCCAATCATTGTCCCTCCCCCTGTGCTTTCAGATAATAGATGATTTGACTATTTCTTTACCTCCTGCTTTTAGCCTAATCTGCATTTTAGTGAACCCTCTTTACTACCTGATTCCTCGGGTGTGAGCTGAGTTACAAGCCTCCTGTTTAAAGGTGGGTGCGGTCACCTTTAAATTCCAGCTAGACTTAGGAATTCTTAGACGGCCTAGGAAATCCAGCTAGTCCTATCTCTCAGGTGGATCACCTGAGGTCAGGAGTTTGAGACCAGCCTGGCCATCCTGGCGAAACCCCGTCTCTACTAAAAACACCAAAATAAAAAATTAGCTGGGCATGGTGGTGCACACCTGTGGTCCCAGCTCTTCAGGAGGCTGAGGCAGAAGAAACACTTGAACCCAGGAGGCCGAGGTTGCAGTGAGCTGAGATCATGCAGCTGCACCCCAGCCTAGGCGACAGAGTGACACTCATCTTAAAATAAAATAAAATAGGCTGGGCGCAGTGGCTCACACCTGTAATCCCAGCACTTTGGGAGGCCAAGGTGGGTGAATCACCTGAGGTCAGCAGTTCAAGACCAGCCTGGCCTACACGGTGAAACTCTGTCTCTACTAAATATATAAAAATTAGCAGGGCGTGGTGGCGGGTGCCTTTAATCCCAGCTACTCAGGTGGCTGAGGCAGGAGAATCATTTGAACCCGAGAGGCGGAGGCTACAGTGAGCTGAAATCATGCCACTGCACTCCAGCCTGGGCAATGGAGTGGGACTCCATCCCAAAATAAATAAATAAATAAATAAAACAACCTGTGTGTATGTTAGGACAAAAATCACTTTCTTTATCCCTTAACGATTTTTTTTTTTTTTTTTTTGAGATAAGGTATTACTCTGTCACCCAGGCTAGAGTGCAGTGGTGCGATCTTGGCTCACGGCAACCTCCACCTCCTGGGTTCAAGCGATTCTCCTGCCTCAGCCTCCTAAGTAGCTGGGATTACAGGCACTTGCCACTGCCCCGGCTAATTTTTGTATTTTTAGTAGAGATGGGGTTTCACCATGTTGGCCAGGCTGGTCTTGAACTCTTGACTTCAGGCGATTCACCCAGCTCAGCCTCCCAAAGTGCTGGGATTACAGGCTTGAGTCACTGCACCCGGCCTTCCCTCAACAATTAACAAAAAGCCATATCTTTATATGTTATAATTTTTCCCACTCCCCCAAAACTACACCTTATTTTTATCATATATTTTACATACAAAGTTGTTTCCCTTATCATTTCTAGTAGTTTTAATTACAATGTATGAATTAGAATTCTTAACTCCTTTATTTTTTTTTTTTGGAAATGGAGTCTTGTTCTGTTGCGCAGGCTGGAGTGGAGTGGTGTGATCTCGGCTCACTGTATCCTCCACCTCCTGGGTTCCAGCGATTCTCCTGCCCCAGCCTCCTGGGTAGCTGGGATTATAGGCACACACCTCCACACCCAGCTAACTTTTGTATTTTTAGTATAAGCAAGATTTGACCATGTTGGCCAGGCTGTGTTCAAACTCCTGACCTCAGGTGATTCACCCACCTTGGCCTCCCAAAGTGCTAGGACTGTAGGCATGAGCCACTGCGACTGGCCAACAACCTTAATTTTTATAACCTCTTTTTTTTTTCTTTCTGAGATGGAGTCTCACTCTGTCACCCAGGCTGGAATGCAGTGGTATGATCTTGGCTCACTGCAGCCTCCAAGTCCTGGGTCCAAGTGATTCTCCTAACTTAGTCTCCCAAGTAGCTGGGATTACAGGCACCTGCTACCATGCCCAGCTACTTTTTGTATTATTAGTAGAGACAGGGGTTTCATCATGTTGGCCAGGTTGGTTTCTAGCTCCTGGACCCAAGCGATCCTCCCACCTCAGACCCCAGAGCTGGGATTACAGGCTTGAGCCATGGTGCCTGGCCAACTCCCTTAATTTTTTTTTTTTTTTTTTTTTGAGACAGAGTCCGGCGCTGTCCCAGGCTAGAGTGCAGTGGTGCGATCTCGGCTCACTGCAAGCTCCGCCTCCCGGGTTCACGCCATTCTCCTGCCTCAGCCTCCTGAGTAGCTGGGACTACAGGCGCCCGCCACCAAGCCCGGCTAATTTTTTGTATTTTTAGTAGAGACGGGGTTTCACCGTGGTCTCGATCTCCTGACCTCGTGATCCGCCCGCCTTGGCCTCCCAAAGTGCTGGGATTACAGGCGTGAGCCACCGAGCCCGGCAACTTCCTTAATTTTTTATAACTTTTTTTTTTTTTCCTCTAAGATGGAGTCTCACTCTGTCACCCAGACTGAAGTGCAGTGGCACCATCTTGGCTCACTGCGACCTCCGCCTCCTGGGTTCAAGTGATTCTTTTGCCTCAGCCTCCTGAGTAGCTGGGACTACAGGCACTCGACACTGCTCCTGGCTAATTTTTGTATTTTTAGTAGAGATGGGGTTTCACCATGTTGGCCAGGCTGGTCTTGAACTCTTGACTTCAGGCGATTCACCCGGCTCAGCCTCCCAAAGTGCTGAAATTATAGGCTTGTACCATGACACCTGGCTATATTTTTGTATTTTTGGTAGAGACAGGTTGGTCTTGAGCTCCTGAACTCAAGTGATCCTCCTGCCTTGACCTCCTAAAGTGCTGGGATTACAGAGGTGAGCCGCCATGCCTGGCCTCCCTTAATTTTTAATGTAAATTGACTGTCACATACCATTATATTATAGATTGACACAATTTTGTAATCTTTAGATGTATGTGTTTCTGCCGGGCATGGTGGCTCACACCTGTAATCCCAGCACTTTGGGAGGCCAAAGTGGGTGGATCACGAGGTGAGGAGTTCAAGACCATCCTGGCCAAGATGGTGAAACACTGTCTCTACTAAAAATATAAAAATCAGCCAGGTGTGGTGGTACACACCTATAATCCCAGCTACTCAGGAGGCTGAGGCAGAAGAATCGCTTGAACTCGGGAGGCGGAGGTTGCAGTGAGCTGAGATTGCGCCACTGCACGCATTCCAGCCTGGGTGATAGAGCAAGACTCCGTCTCAAAAAAAAAAAAAAAAAAAAAAAAGTGTTTCTTCATAGTGCAGCTTTTCAGTGTTACACAGAACATATTTACTAGCAAACTCAAATATCTTTAGTTCTTCTATAATAATAAGCCAAAAATAGCTAAGCTTATACTTAGGTTCAGTAATTAATGTTTCAGCATTTTATCTTTTTTGGAAATGATCTAGACATTTAAAGAATATATATTACTCAATTTTAACTTAGGCCCAGGCACGGTTGTTCACGCCTGTAATCCCAGCACTTTGGGAGGCTGAGGCAGGAGGATCACCTGAGGTCAAGAGATCCAGGCCAGCCTGGCCAACATGGTGAAAACCTGTCTTTACTAAAAATAAAAAAAATTAGCTGGGCATGGTGGTGCACACCTGTAATCCCAGCTACTCGGGAGGCTGAGGCAGGAGAATCGCTTGAACCCGGGAGTGGAGGTTGCCCTAAGCCGAGATCGTGCCATTGCACTCCAGCTGGGCGACAGAGCGAGACTCCTCTCAAAAAAATAAATAAAATAAAAATAAAAAATAAAAGGCAGGCATACTGGAAGGTGGAGTCCTCAGTTGTTTAGCATATTGGGTTTCTCCGATGAGATGCCTATTTTCTCAATATGAGAGCTGAGATAAAAGCCTGAGAGGGAAATATCATGAGGTTGGGTCATGTGATGTTTTCAGTGTTTCTTGTTGCGAGGAAATTTTCTGGGCTCGTGGGTAACCTAGTGTCAAACTAACCCTTATCCTTTCTTTTTCTTTCTTTTCTTTCTTTCTTTCTTTCTTTCTTTTTTTTTTTTTTTTGAGACTGAGTTTTGCTCTTGTTGCCCAAGCTGGAGTGCAGTGGTGCAATCTCGGCTCACTACAACCTCTGCCTCCTGGGTTCAAGCGATTCTCCTGCCTCAGCCTCCCGAGTAGCTGGGATTACAGGCATGTGCCATCATGCCCAGGTAATTTTGTATTTTTAGTAGAGACGGGGTTTCTCCATGTTGGTCAGGCTGCTATCCAACTCCAGACCTCAGGTGATCCGCCCACCTCGCCCTCCTGAAGTGCTGGGATTACAGATGTGAGCTACCATGCCCAGCCATCTTATCCTTTCAATAGTTATATATTTAGGTGATAGGTGGTCTAACAGCTTTTAGGTGACCTTCCCATACCTGTCAATTAAGTTGTGGTTTGGTTCCAAGATTCCTTAGCCAACATAGTCGATGATCTTTCCCTATCTTAGTGTGCAAGAAAGAGAAACAAAGAGGAGAAAACCCAAATCCCTGTGAATTTCTGAAAAATAGTATCTAACACTCCCTGCAGTAACTGCCACTTGCTGCAGTCACTGTCAGTTATCTTTAAAACTGTGATTCTTTGGTAGCGATGCAACAATCACCAAAAGTCCCAAAGGTCATTTACTCTGCCACAACACAACCCTTGGCACCCCAAAGCCAAAATTACCAGGAGCTCAAATACAAAGAGCTGGCCCTGGTAGGAACTTACTCATGACATTGGGAGCACTGTGAGGAAGACAGGGGACTCTAAAGGATTAAGGAGCACCTTATCTGCATCCTTCAAGGGCCTCACGGTCATCAACAGTCTTCTTCAAGTCCCTTCATGGTCACCAGAACTGTTACAAAATTTCAATAAATTTAGTCTAAAGATCAAGTTGGTTTTTATTAGCAATTCATAAATCAGACAGCATCTCATCTAAAAAATAGGTAAGTGCTCTGCTAGGATGGCAAACCAGTTTTTTTCTTTTTTTGGAGACGGAGTCTTGCTGTGTCGCCAGGCTGGAGTGCAGTGGTATGATGGTGGCTCGCTACAACCTCCGCCTCCTGGGTTCAAGCTATTCTCCTGCCTCAGCCTCCTGAGTAGCTGGGACTACAGGCGCCCGCCACCATGCCCAGCTAATTTTTGTATTTTTAGTAGAGATGGGGTTTCACCATGTTGGCCAAGTTGGTCTCTCAATCTCTTGACCACATGATCTGCTCGCCTTGGCCTCCCAAAGTGCTGGGATTAGAGGTGTGAGCCACTGTGCCCGGCCTAACAGTTGGTTTTTATAAGATAGCTAGAGCAGGAGTGAGGAAACAATAATACCAGAAGCAAATTGTTGTTTTTTTTTTTTTTTTTTTTTTTTTTTTTGAGACGGAGTCTAGCTCTGTCGCCCAGGCTGGAGTGCAGTGGCGCAATCTCGGCTCACTGCAAGCTCCGCCTCCCGGGTTCACGCCATTCTCCGGCCTCAGCCTCCCGAGTAGCTGGGACTACAGGCGCCCGCCACTGCGCCCGGCTAATTTTTTCTATTTTTAGTAGAGACGGGGTTTCACCATGGTCTCGATCTGCTGACCTTGTGATCCGCCCGCCTCGGCCTTCCAAAGTGCTGGGATTACAGGCGTGAGCCACCGCGCCCGGCCCAGAAGCAGATTGTTAACATCAGGTTACTTCAGGTTACTTTCCTTGTAAGAGTTAAGAGGAGACTGCCTTAACATGCCAGTTCAGGTTGACTGGGCGTCTTCTGACTGGTTGGTATGAATCTTTTGTTTTTAGGAAAAATTGGTCTAATGGGGAATTTTCCTGCTTCCTTAAAGTTTCAGCTTGATTGCATGACACTTAGCATAAGTGACTCCATTTTGATTTTTTCTTTTGGGGTCTAGTGCAGGAGCTCAGTCCAAAACAATGGCTTCCCATACATTTTATTTTACACCTTTATAATAAATCGGTAAATGAAAGTAAAGCGTTTCCCTTAATTCTGTGAGCCACTGTAGCAAGTGATTGAACCCAAGAAAGGGTCTAATTTGTAAAACCTCTAATTTGTAGCTAAGTTGGACAGAAGTTGTGAGTAACATGAAGGTCTACTATTTGCACTTGGAGTGTGAACGTGTGGAACTGAGTCCTTTTTTTTTTTTTTTTTGAGACAGGGTCTTGCTTTTTCACCCAGGCTTGAATGGAGTGGCGCAATCTCGGCTCACTGCAACCTCCACCTCCTGGGTTCAAGCAACTCTCCTGCCTTAGCCTCCCAAGTAGTTGAGATTACAGGCGTGTGCCACTATGCCTGCCTAATTTTTTGTATTTTTAGTAGAGATGGGGGTTTCACCATGTTGCCCAGGCTGGTCTGGAACTCCTGAGCTCGGATGATCCACCCACCTCAGTCTCCCAAAGTGCTGGGATTACAGGCGTAAGCCACCATGCCCAGCCTGGAACTGGGTCTGTGTGATCTGACACTATACCTAGGTTAGATAGTATCAAAATTGAGTTTAGTTGTAAGACTCTCAGTTGGTGTCTGTAGAAAATTGGAAAATTGCTTGATGTGGAGAAAAATCCCTATACATTTGATCACAGGCGTATTCTATGTCGAGTGTTGAGTACAGAGAAAAATAATTTGCTTTTCCTATCCAGTAGCCCACAGGCCCACTGGGGTCTCCTCTGTTTTCTGCCCTTCATCAGACTTGGGCTTGGGGAACACTCTGCGTTGGTTCATGTGAGTCTCCGAAATTTGACCTGCGGACTTTTAGGGTCCTCATCACGCTATATTATAAGCACTGATTTCCTTTTCATGCCACCATCAGACTTAAAGCTTCTTAAAAATAGAGACCAGGCTTTATTCAGCTTTTTATCCTCTTAACCTAGCCCAGGGCCTGGCACACAGTCTGTGTTTAACAATGCTTGACTGTCACTTCTACCATGGTTCCTACATAGCTCTCTCTGGATGCTTTTCTCCAGGAGAAATGCAGCATTATCTTTCTCTACCTGGTTGAAATGTCACCTCCTGCAGAAGCTTCCCCAGGCCCTAAAATCAAACAGTATATCTCACTTTGTGTGCAGTTCCCTCTCATCTCAAGAAGTTCACAGTTTGGTAGGGATTTAGAAGAGCAAACTAACGTGTACAATGCACTGCAGCGCTAGGAAAAATTGTGAAAGACTTTTAAATGGGCAAAGAATTACTGGCTGTCTTTCAATGGAATGATGTGTGTTATTTAGAGTTCCAGGTTATCCGATTCTATGCTACAAAAGTGCTGGACTGTTTTATAACTCTGTAGAAATGAAAGTTAATGGGGAGGCCTGATGATGGTGCAAATGTTTTCTGTCTAGAACTGGATGCAGGATGCAAACAACTTCTGTTCATGGCAATGCAAATAAATACGTTTTGTCCAGTACAGAACAAATCTTTCCAAGTGTAACCGCCTGAGGGGTTCACCTTGCCTGCTGCCTAGACAGAGCATTCATCAAGACAGGGGAATTGCAATAGAGAAAGAGTAATTTACACAGAGCCGGCTGTCCTGGAGACCAGAGTTTTATTATTACTCAAATCAGTCTCCCCAGGCATTCAGGGAGCAGAATTTTTAAGGATAACTTGGTGGGCGGGGGAAAGCCAGTGAGCCAGGAGTGCTGATTTGTCAGAGATGAAATCATAGGGAGTCGGAGCTGTCTTCTTGCACTGAATCACTTCCTGGGTGGGGGCGACAAGATCATTTGAGCCAGTTTTTCAATTGGGGGGTGCCAGATGATCCATCAAGTGCCGAGTCTGCAAAATATCTCAAGCACTGATCTTAGGAGCAGTTTAGGGAGGATCAGAATCTTGTAGCCTCCAGCTGCATGACTCATAAATCACAATTTCTAATCTTGTGGCTAATGTTAGTCCCAGGCAAAAAGGACATCTGCTTTGGGAAAGAGCTGTCTTTGTTTAAACTATAAACTAAGCTTCTCTCAAAGTTAGTTTGGCCTATACCCAGGAATGAACAAGGACGGCTTGCAGGTTAGAAGCAACGTGGAGTCTGTTAAGTTAGATCTCTTTTGCTGTCTCAGTCATAATTTTGCAAAGGCAGTTTTATAAGTAAAGTTCCATTTTACAGTTATAAAATCCTACTAGTTTCCTCCTTAATTCATGTTTTAAATAAATGTATGTTTATTCTCTGAGTTATGCTTTTACCATTTTGAAAACTATCCTTTAATAGTGGTATCTGTGAAAGAGAAAGCAGTAATTAATACACAGTGAGCATTTATTCCATGTCAGGCACTATGCTAAGGGTTTTATAGGTTTAATCCTCATGGCGACCCTGTAAGTTAAGTTCTATTATTAGTTCCATTTTACAGATATGGAAGCCAAGGCCTAGAGGTTAAGTAACTTGCCTAAGGACCCAGAGCTAGTAAGTGGCCTATCTGAGATTTGAGACCTGAGATTTGAAAGACTTGCATTGTAACTGCACTTCAGTTAAGAGGGCAATTGAAATGAAATTGTGGGATCAGGTAAGGTTCCCAAATTTCAGAGGATAAGGCATTGCTGCAGAGGGGAAAGAAGGGTGGGGCTTCCAGGTACAGGTCAGCCCTAAGAAATGTAGTTGGCCTGGAGAGCAGGGTGTGGGCTGAAGAGTGGTAAGAGATAAGGCTGAAGGAAACTTCAGGAGTTTCCTTCACGGAGGAAGGAAATCACAGAAGGGCCCTGTGAGGCCTGAAGCCAAGGAGTTTGGACTTTATCCTCAAACTACAGGATTTTAAGCAGAAAAAAAAGACATTATTGGATTGAGCTTTATTATCTTTATTGCTCTTGTTTGTAGTTATAAAAGAGGTATAGGCTTTAAAAAAAATTGTTACCAAAAAAAAAAACAAAAAACAAAAAAAAACACTGAGAGATTTGGCCCTTTTGGAAAAATGATTCTGGCAGCACTGTTGAGGCTGGATCCGAAGTGGTGAATGAGAAAAGACGGAAGCTGTTGAAAACTAAGCCAATAGCAAGGAAAACGAAGCGGAGGGGATGGAAAGGAGAAACAGTAAACTGGCTGAATCTACAGGATTTGGCAACTGTGGCATGGGGGGACAGGAAAGGGTGGGAGTGAGGGAGGGGCTGATGCACAGGGAGAGCCCCCTCAAGGTGTCTAGCTCAGAAAACCTGCTACTGCAGGCCTGGTTCTCATTCTTAGCATGTAAGAACTGAGATAGTACTTGAAACTTAAAGCGAAAAGCGTTGATATCAAGTTTGTACAACTCCCATTCTAAAAAGCATATACAAATAGAGCCTGACCAAAGTACCCAGGCCCTTTTTTTTTGGGCCTCAAAGTGGTTAGAAGCGGCAGCGGGGGGGAAAGAGTGTGGAGAAAGGAAAAGAAAGATAAATCACAAAGACTACAACCATTATAAACCTTCTGTTGATAATTACACACATACAGATTGTCAGCACACCAGGTGACTTTTAATCCTGGTCCAGTTCCCCTCCTGGTCCTCTTAATGGCTTCTGGCCACTTCCTCTTGGGATCTGGCCAGAGTAAGCTCAGGAAATGCAAAGTTTTAATTCTGGAATCAGTAAAGCATATTAGGAAAGGAAATCCACAAATGAAAAAAACATCATATTATGCATTTCAAAGCCAAGGGACAGAATCAGATTGTATATTTGTGGGGACAGGAACCATTTTACACATTTTGGTGCAGAACTCAGGGATTGGTTTAGCCATTATTCACCCTCAGGTTCACCCAGGATTTGGTCTCTTGCATTCTTGTATGATTCCAAAGCTTCCATCCAGCACAACCTTCAGCTCTAGCAGCTAAGCTGTCTGCAATCCTGCTTTGTGCTCCCTGACAACCCGGGAGGATGACCCACTATGATGAAGGCCCAGATAAAGAGTCAGTATTTTTAATTATACTCACTTCCCTAGGATTTTGCAGGATCAGATGATAGAATATATTTGAAAGGCCTTTGTAAAATTGGATGAGCTATACAACCATCAGCTGTTCTTTATTCATTGTTGTTCTGGTTGATGACCTAACTGATACTTGCTACACTGCATTGCAGAATGTTCAAGGAGATTCGGATTTCTACAATGACTATGCACTTAATATACTGTTACTATGTACTCACGGTGTGCTGTGTACTTTCACACATAATCCTCAAAATAGTTTTATAATGTTTATCAAAGATCAGATAGATTTAACTTGCTCAAAAACATAATTTTTGATCTTTTTATGCTCTCCCAAGATTGGATAAGGTTTCTCCATGTGTTACCACACCACAGCAGTTACTACATATCTTCCCCACTACACTAGAACCTCTGGGTGCTAGGAACTGAATTTTGTTCACTGCTATATGCCCTCTATCCAGCTAATGGAGCCAGACACAAAACATAGAAGATGCTACAAAAAATAGTTTGGGTGAATGAATGAATGAAGGCTGATTTTATATCCATTGCTCTATTCTGAAAACTACTGTTTTCTTATTAACTTACTGTTCGTCACCTATTTTTCCCTACTAGAATGTAAGATGCCTGTGAAAACATATTATTGTGTTTTATTCACTGCTGGATTCTCAAAGCCTGAAAGAATGCCTGGGATATACTAAGTGTCCAATAAATATCTGTTGGTGAATGAACAAATGATAGCCATATGGACAAGCAAATTCCACCTCTTTTTGTGATATCACTATTTTTTCTTTTTCTTTTTCTTTTTTTTTTGCGATGGAGTTTCACTCTTGTTGCCCAGGCTGGAGTGCAGTGGCGCAATCTTGGCTTACCACAACCTCCACCTCCCGAGTTCAAGGGATTCTCCTGCCTCAGCCCTCTGAATAGCTGGGACTACAGGCACACGCCACCATGCCTGGCTAATTTTGTATTTTTATAGAGACGGGGTTTCTCCATGTTGGTCAGGCTGGTCTCTAACTTCTGACCTCAGGTGATCTGCCTGCCTTGGCCTCCCAAAGAGATGGAAATATAGGTGTGAGCCACTGCCCCAGGTCTAGTTTGTGTATTTTCACTTAATATTATGCCATGTTTGTATCACAGGGACTTCATAACCATATCCATCTAACTATTTATTGAGGCCAGGCGCAGTGGCTCATGTCTGTAATCCCAACACTTTGTGAGGCCCAGGCAGGAGGATTGCTTGAACTCAAGAGTCGGAGACCAGCCTAAGCAACATAGAAAGATCCAGTCTCTATAAAAGTTACAGTTATGAGGTCAGGAGTTCGAGATCAGCCTGGCCAATATGGTGAAATCCTTTCTCTACTAAAAAAATACAAAACTTAGTCAGGTGTGGTGGCATGTGCCTGTAATCCCAGGTACTCAGGAGGCTGAGGAAAGACAATTGCTTGAACCTGGGGGACAGAGGTTTCAGTGAGCCAAGATTGCGCCACTGCACTTCAGCCTGAGTGACAGACAGAGCAAGACACCGTCTCACATACACAAAAAAGTTATAGTTAGTCCCAGCTACTTGGGAGGCTGAAGTAGGTGGATTGCTTGACCCTGAAAGGTTGAGGCTGCAGTGAGCAGTGACTGATAGTGCCACCTCACTCCAGCCTAGGCAACAGAGTGAGACCCTGTCTCAAAAACAAACTACAACAAACACGAAAAAAACACTGATACCCAACCTAATAATTTTTCAAAGAAATTGATAATTTCAAAGACAGGCAAAAACTTTCTTAGACAAATTTCAAAATCTGAAATTTTTAGGAAAAACAAGTTCCTTGTGCTTGATATATATTACCAATTGTGCTTGATACACATACAAATTTACTCAGCCACCAACCGGTAATAATTTATCATTTAAACTGTTGTGATGTAGTAGGGAAAATAGATGTTTCATCAACCTTTCCATTTGCATTTGAAGACACTGCTAGGTATAAAAAACCTTAGCCAAGATTATTTACTAGTTTTATTTCTTCTTTTATAGAATCATTAGTTATTGAGGGGAAAAGTTTATCTGCTACTAGTATGGCATCTTTTCCCTATGGAGGGACTGTGGTATTAGAGTAGAAAGACTAAGGACTTTGATATTCAAATCCATCTTACGTGAAAAGCTGGTTTATATGCACCATTTGGTGCAGTGTTAGTTTCATCCCTTCATTTACCAAAGAAAGACCAATATATTGGGAAGACTAAAAGGAGAAGCTGATCAAATAGGAGGATTTAATTGTTTAGCTAATATTCTTAAGAGTCACCCTGAAACTATCCTCTGGCAAGTAAGAGTCCACCTCAGGAATTATCATAGCCTTTTTACCCCTAAGCATGAACTTTTTTTTTTTGAGACGAGTCTCGCTCTGTCACCCAGGCTGGAGTGCAGTGGTGCGATCTCCACTCACTGCAAGCTCCGCCTTGCGGGTTCACGCCATTCTCCTGCCTCAGCCTCCCTGAGTAGCTGGGACTACAGGCATCCGCCACCACACCCGGCTAATTTTTTTGTATTTTTAGTAGAGATGGGGTTTCATCATGTTGGCCAGGATGGTCTCGATCTCCTGACCTTGTGATCCACCCGCCTCGGCCCCCCAAAGTGCCGGAATTACAGGCATGAGCCACTGCACCTGGCCTAATCCTCATTTTTATAGAGGGGAAGAGAGGAGAGGTACACAGAGACTATCGACTTGGGTCCGAAGAAAATTAGAATCGAACCTGAGGCCAAGCCTGCCAACACTCTCAGCAGCAGTTTTCTCCTCGAACAGTCTTCCTCTATCTGCCATGATGCCCAGGCATACAAAGGGAGTTTTTCATTGTTTCCTTAAGGTTAAATGCCCTGGATGCTCTCAGTTCAAATAAGATGGTTTTAAAATTCCCCTCCTCCTTGCCTTACAGCAAAGAAGAGAAAAGGAGAAATTCAAATGAAAATAAATCATATACCCAAATATCAAGGCTCACAAGCTGGATGATTTAATTCAATCAATTTAGCAAGGCCCGAAATGAAACTTGGTAATGAAAATGAAGACACAGCAATATTTTCCTGAAGAAAATAGACATTTGGAAGAAGAAATATTTTCTTAAAAAATGTTTATTTGGAAAAGTCAGCCTCTTACACAAGGTTTTGTATCTATGCTTTTAACTCTGTCAATTACAGTGGTATTTTAAATGCATTGAATATAATTCATTGAATATCTATATCTTTCTGCCTCAATTTAAGTGATATTAGGTTAAAAAAATATTTACAGTTTTCATTCTGGTCCACCTTCCCTCCTTATCCTTATACTGAATCAATTTCTCTAATTTTCAGGTAAGTGAAAGGGGTCACGAAATTTCTAGGTTTGTGTGGAGAGTAAGAATGCATCCAACAATTCAACAACGATTTTCTGTAAGGCCTTCTCTGAAAAAAGAGAAAGAATTACTTATTAAAACTAAGCACACTTAGCAACTTCTTTCCCAATCCTATCTTTATTCGTTTGTCTGGTGCCAAATTTTTCTGGCCCTTTTTAATTTGCAAACATTAAAAAATAAAATTAAAAAACAAAAAAACAAAAAAAAAACAAAAAAAACAACACAACACAACACCAAACACACACATATCTTATGCATAGCACTAAGCTGGAAGCAGATATAAATGGGACCACTGTGAATCAAAGGGGAAAAATTCCAGGAAAAAAAAATTCCAATAGCTTCACAGTTTAACTGAGGTTTTGGAAAAACTTAAGTGAATTCAGCTGATGTCTGAAATATCTGTCTACATTTAATTAGGTGTGTTGTATTTACCAAGGAGGCACAAATATGTAGTTTTGTAGATTTTAATACTAACTTTTCCAGTGAGAAAAATAATACCAGGTGATTTCAAAAAGGGCAGTGATCTATAAACACTCAAAATGCATCTTTGAACAGGGGAGCAAAAATAGCTAATTTAATGAAAACAAACCTTAAGCACTGCACTTGGCTTCTAATAAGCATCCCAAGAAAAGGTACCTGAGAGGGGTTGACAAGTACACTGTGTCTAGAACAGCCAAGATGTTGCCAAAGTTTTATGCTTTGAATTTCCTAAATATGTAGCTAGCAGAAACATGCCAGAAATCTACTGATGCTAGGAAAATATTGGTCAGCATTTTATAAAATCTCTAATTTTCAACCAATATTTCTGTTCATAAATCTTCCAGTGAAAATGTCTGAAATATATTACATGTAACAATGAAGCAAGATTAATTTTAAATTTTGGATTTGCCTCAAACAAGCTAGTTGTTATTTTTCCTTTTAACACAACACTCGAAATAGATGAATTCAGCAAAAATGGTTTAAGAAGTTAAGGCTCTCTAGAGTTCTAATGACTAAAACTTAAGGCACATATTATAATCTTTGACACTATTAAAAGCGAAGATTAAAACAAAACAAAACAAAACCTACTTCTTTCCCGCATCTTTTGCTACCAATCACTCCCTCCTCAAAGCATATGTCATTTTAAATTCAGGCTATTGGTAAGGAGTCAAACAAAAATCCCACCAATGAACAACTGGTATGATTTCCACACAAATGTCTACTATTTGCATTGAGCACCACTGGTAGATTACAGGCCAGTAGAATATTTTCAGATATCCTGGGTCATCAACTGCTCAATTTTACCCTTCAGCCCCATGGATTCAGACTGGACTGTCCTCCTCCTTGGGCCCTTCTTCTGTGTCTTTCTGGTCCGGAGATTCTGCTGCTTTGGTAACTTCCTTTGGCTTTCCAGCAACATCTATACTGGTCTCTTCCTCTTTACTTTCCTTTTTCTGCTCGTTTGCTTTCTGTTCTTTTGCCAAAAGCCGATAATTGATGCCCATGCCAATGAAGAGATAGATACCGGAAATAATTAGGACGACGCCACATGCCCAGTATGTGTATTTGTAGTCTCCATACATGTCACTGAGCCGACCTAAATATGTAAAACGACAAAACAGTTATGTTTCTAAGAGTAAACAGGTTTTTTTCTCCCCCAAGCAAAGCTTAAGGATCCATTCAGAAACATGTCAACCCAATCTTTAAAGAGTCCCAAAATGATGAATTAGTATAAGGAACTGCTGAAAATTAGCTGATCCTCTGTTTATAATGCCTCATGGATTTTAAGTGGCCTTTGCATCTTCTGTTATTTTTAGTAACTTGAAAATAGTTAACTCTCGGCAAACTGGAAATGGAAGAGACGCAGTGATCACCTAGAGTCAATTCTCTTAACACACTATAGAAATAAGCGTTGCTGAAAGAGGCCTGGAAGTCTTGTCCAAGGCCATAGTGCTGTCCCATTTACCCAGGCCAATCCTCTTTCTCAGCATTTCCCAAAGAGTATTCCTGTGAACACTTGTCCAGTGCTAAAAATTTAAAAGCAATATCTTACAACCATTCTAAGTGCTTAATCCTTACAACAGGCAGATTCTATTATCATCCTCACTGGACAGATTTAAAAACTAAATTACAGAGATGTTAGCTAATTTGTCCATGGTCACAAAACTAATAAGTGAAATGACTTGGCTTTAAACATAGAAAGTCTGACTCTGAAGTCTGCACCCTTAAGCATGTGCTACAAGGATACTGCTTTAATGTTTCAAAAGTCAAATGAATGGGTAAATGGCATATTATTTTCTCATAAAGGATTTGTGAAGTCTGGTAGTAAAGAATCCTATTTAACTTGATGTTTCCAAATTTTATTTTGGTTACGTAACTTCCATTACTGTAAAATTTATTAGCATCTCATTGAACTGGTATCTCTGGGAAAATTCTACCCTACACTTAAACAGGACTTAATACAACCAATTTAAATATGATTCCATATGGCTTTCTAACTCACTGCATCATTCATTAACAATATTTTTTTAGCCTTTATCATATACCAGGCACTGGCTCAGCTAGGCCCTGAGGATAAGGGTGAACAGAGGAGTTAACATCCACAGTTCAGTGGACAAGAGAGATGTTAATTAAGTAACTACACAAATTGTGACAAGTACTACCAGGGGAGTTTGAAAGAAGTGGGGTCAAGAAAGCTTTCCTTAAAGTGCCAACTAAGCTGGGATTTGCAGGATAGGAATTATCTAGGAGAAAGGGGATGGGAATTAGATCTAAGCAGAGAACTGCAGTGCAAAGGCACAATGGTAGGACAGAGCATGGTGTGTGAGGTGAAAGAAGGGCCAGGTTGCTGGGGCACAGAAAGCAGGAGGCCAGTGGTAGAAATGAGGCTGGAGGGACAGGTGGGGCCAGTCCATGCAGTGCCTTGCAAGCCACATTAGGGAATTTGCTTTTCACCCTGAAAGTAAGGGGAAGCAACTGGAGAGTTTTAAGAAATCTTGAAGAGTTCTGAACTGGAGACTTCAAGGAGACTGAAGAATAGCTGGAACTGATACAGGTAGACCAGTTAGGAGGTTACAGTTAGGAGCAGCCCAAACAGGAGACAAGGGCTTTGGATAAGGGTAGTAGTTGTGATGGAGAAAAATGGGCAGATGAGAAAAAGACTTAGAGCATAAAAACTGATAGAACTTAGTAACTCACTGGGTATGAGATGGAAGAAGACTGATCTCAAAAGGCAGCTATGGATCTTCTAACTCACTCCCCAAATCAAAATTCCTAAAGTATGAGTCACATCCAGAAGGAGGGTCAAATTATTTTTTCACTACGTGTTATCTATTGAGCTATATTAATTTGAAAGATAAAGTATTCAATAAGCTTCAGGAATAGTCCCCAAGTTATAATTAGTTTACTAGCTGTATGATCTTAGCCAAGTTACTTCACCTTTTGAAGCCCCTGTTCACTTACAAAATGGGGACTAAAACGGTCCTACCTCACATGGACTTGTGAGATACAACAGGAGATACAAAATGATAAGGACTGTCTCTGGTACACTGGGAGCTTACATGGTAGCTATTATTATACTATTGCTACTGAAATAAACTTTTGTTTTTTTGTTGTTTTTTTTTTGCTTTTTGTGTGTTTTTAAAAAACTTATGGGCCAGGCGCGGTGGCTCACGCCTATAATCCCAGCACTTTGGGAGGCTGAGGCGGGTGGATCACCTGAGGTTAGGAGTTCGAGACCAGCCTGGCCAACATGGTGAAACCCTGCCTCTACTAAAAATACAAAAATTAATTGGGCATGGTGGTAGGTGCCTGTAATCCCAGCTACTCAGGAGGATGAGGCAGGAGAATCGCTTGAACCCAGGAGGCAGAGGTTGCAGTGAGCCGAGATCGTGCCATTGCTCTCTAGCCTGGGCCACAAGACCAAGACTCTGTCTTAAAAAAAAAAAAAAAATTATGTGAAATATACTCCATTTTTAAAATGAAATAATCGCTAGTGCTTTAAAGATTGAGTTGTTTTTCTACATGCTTTTCTACACTAAGCACATCAGTTTTGTGATCAGAAAAAAATGTATTTTAGGCCAGGCGTAGTGGCTCACACCCGTTACCCAGCACTTTGGGAGGCCGAGGCAAGTGGATCATTTGAGGTCAGGAGTTAGAGACCAGCCTGGCCAACATGGCGAAAACCCATCTCTATTAAAAATATAAAAATTGGCCAGCATGGTGGCATGCACCTGTAATCCCAGCTACCGGGAGGCTGAAGCAGGGGAACTGCCTGAACCCGGGAGGTGGAGGTTGCAGTGAGCTGAGATGGTGCCACTGCATTCCAGCCTGGGTAACACAGCAAGACTCTGTCTCAAAAAAAAGAAAAAACACTGACATTTGTAACGATATTTGATCCTCCTTTTGGCTTGATGGTTCCATTTAATTAGATTCTATATTTGAGCAATTATCCTGTGCCAAGCATTGTCCCAGCACCAAGGGTACAGAAACGAGAAAGATTTATTCTTACCCAAATAGCTCACTAATGTTTGCTTTCTGTCAGCTTTCCCATCTTATATGCTTGTTTTGTAACAGAGCCACATTAGTAGGGAGACATACTGTACCTAAAAGTGGTGGCCCCAGGAGGACAGGACAGCATTCCACAATGGTCACCAATCCCACAGCGCTGGAGAACCTCTGGGGTCCAACAAGGTCCATCAGTGTTTCAAACAATACGGAGCTGAGCCACCCAAAGGCAAATCCAAAGAATCCCGCATAGACACAGAATCCAACATAGGTAGTGGATAAAGGTGCTAGCATATGACACACTCCATTTGCAACAATAGAAGCCGCAAAGAAATACTGAATTCGAGGTCTTATTGGCTTTGTGTTGGCTACAAGTCCCATAGATGGTCTAGCTACCATGTCAACAAAAGCCAGAATGGAAAGAAGGAAGGCAGACTTCTCACTAGAATAATGCTGACTCTTCCCATAACTACTAAGAAACACTAAAGGTGCAAAGAGTCCAAAAAACATGATCACATTTCCAGAGAGGTACAGCAAAAAGCCTCTGTGGGTGAATAAGGTTAAGTCCAGGAACTGATTAATTGTTTGGAAGACTGATCGTTTCTCCCGTTTAGGGTGTCTTCCAATAAGATCCGTATTTGCATCATGCCGACCTTTTTTTACACCAGATTTTCCAGCTTTCTGAAGGGATGCTTTAGACTTATCTTTCCCTGCCTTGGTTGGTTTGGGCCCGATTGGTCGCATGAGGGCTCCAGCGACACAGCAGTTTAGTAGCAAGCCTCCAAGAATTAGAAAGCTTCCTCTCCATCCAAAGATATCAAAGAAAACCTGATTGAGGGGGGCCAGAGTACAGAGGAACACAGGGCTGCCTGCCATGGCCAGTCCGTTGGCCAATGGTCGCCTTTTGTAGAAATACTTGCCAATCATGGTTAGAGCTGGATTCAAGTTGAAGGCAAGCCCAAGACCTGTGAAAAGGGAAAAATAAATAAATAAATAAATAAATAATAAGAGGTATAAATAATGGAAAGAATAGGATATAAATCCTCATTGTTAGAGAACATGTTATGTAGTGGTTTAAAGTATGAGTTCTAAATCAGACAAGGGTTCAAATCTCAGTATCAGTGCTTACTGGCTGCATAATCTCAGACATGTATACCCTCCTATGACTGCTTCCTAATATGTAAAACGGGCAGAGGGTATTGTTGTGAGGAAGAAAAATTTGTTAAGCACTTAGTACCCGCTGCCCAGCATGTAGTAAGCACTCAATACATGTTATTTTTATTATGTTGTTATTATTTGAAGGTGAATAATTGTCTATTTTGTCCAATCTAACAAAATCACCTTAAGGACTATTATGACCATATAAGATTATTAAGTTGACAGTAGAGATAAAACAAATTTACACTAGAAAATACTTAAGGCCAGGTGCAGTGGCTCATGTCTATAATCCCAGTGCTTTGGGAAGCCAAGGTGGCAGGATTGATTAAGGCCATGAGTTCAAGACCAACCTGGGCAACATAGCAAGACCTGTCTCTACAAAAAGTAATTCGAAAATTAGCCTGGTATGGCAGTGTGTGCCTGTAGTCCTAGCTACTTGGGCGGCTAAAGCTGGAGTATCACTTGAGCCTAGAAGTTTGAGGCTACAGTGAGCTATGATCACATAACTGCACTCCAGCCTGGGCTACAGAGCAAGAACCTGTCTCAAAAACAAAAAAGAAAGAAATAACATATAGTACAAAATGATCCCTTCCAATATAGCACCAAAACTTAAAAACAGGCATTTCCTAAGGCTCCAATTGTGAAACTTTCCTGAGAGATTAGAGAATTTAAAATACACACAAAGTTTTGGGAAAATAAAACATAACATTGTTAAGATGTCAAAGCTCCTGAAATGAATGTACTAACTTAATGCAATCCAATGCAAATGTCAGTGAATTTTACTTTCAGATTAAGGTAAAATGATTCTAAAGGATACTTAGAGAACAAATACAGAGCTACTAGGAAATTTTTGGTGGTACAGAGGAAAAAGTGGGACCAACCAGAACATATTATTTAAATGGCTTTACAAAAGCTACAATCATTAGAGCAGTGTGGCTCTGTTTCACGTATCAGTAAAAATTGATCAGTGCAAGTGCAGAAACACTACAGAAAGTCCAGGAACAGAGTTGAAATATACAGAAACATTTGATGTAAGATAAAGTAGCATTTTAAATTAATTCAACAAACAGTGAAATTATTCAATAAATAGTGCTAGCAGAAGAAATATTCAAAGAACTTCCTGATCTCATAGCAAACCATTCTTACATTTGTTAATAAGCTCTAGGGTCTATGATCCCTTACATTTTCACAAATCTGGTTCCCTGTTGTTATGCAGGTCTCTACTTAAAGTTGATTGTTCAGTGAGCCCTTACTTTCATTGCTTGCCCAGTTCTTCCCTGTCACAACACTCAGTTAAAGGTTTTATACAGCATTTATCACTGCCTGATATTTTTCTCATTTATTCATATATTTATGAGTTGTACTGTCTGTCTCCTCCTATTAAAGAGCTTAACTGCCTGACTTGTTGCTCTATCTCTATAGCACCTAAAATGGATCCTAACACACATACAGTTGTTGCTCAATAAGTATTTCATAAATAAATTAATAAATGAGCAAATGAACCAACTGATTAACCATGTGGGAACAAATACAGTTGTATTTCTTTTTTCGCATCTTACGTCAGATATTTTCATTCATTCAGAATTTTTAAATGTAGCTGGGCGCAGTGGCTCATGTCTGTAATTCCAGCATGTTGGGAGGCCGAGGTGGGTGGATCACCTGAGGTCAGGAGTTTGAGACCAGCCTGGCCAACAAAGTGAAACCCCGTCTCTACTAAAAATACAAAAATTAGCTGGGTGTGGTAGCGAGCGCCTGTAATCCCGGCTATTTGGGAGGCTGAGGCAGGAGAATCGGTTGAACCCAGGAGGCGGAGACTGCAGTGAGCCGAGATCACGCCATTGCACTTTAGCCTGGCAGTGAGAGTGTCTCAAAAACAACAACGACAACAAAAAACAACAAAAAAACAGATTTTTAAATATAAAAACTAAAGTGCACTAAACAAAAGTGGACAAATATTTTCATAATCTTGGAGTAGAAAACAACTTTCTTAGGATGCTATACGAGATGGAAACCATAAAATACTTTTTGAATACATAAAAATTTTAGATGTTTAATAACGGGAAAACATTGGAAAAGATTGAATTTAAAAATATATATATATATATATTTTTTTTTTTTTTTTTTTTTTTGAGACGGAGTCTCGCTCTGTCGCCCAGGCTGGAGTGCAGTGGCGCGATCTCGGCTCACTGCAAGCTCCGCCTCCCGGGTTCACGCCATTCTCCTGCCTCAGCCTCCCGAGTAGCTGGGACTACAGGCGCCCACAACCGCGCCCGGCTAATTTTTTGTATTTTTAGTAAAGACGGGGTTTCACCGTGGTCTCGATCTCCTGACCTTGTGATCCGCCCGCCTCGGCCTCCCAAAGTGCTGGGATTACAGGCGTGAGCCACCGCGCCCGGCCTAAAAATATTTTTTAACAAAATTCAACATCCAAAAATTAATCAGGAGGCTGGGTGCAGTGACTCAAGCCTGTAATCCCAGCGCTTTGGGAGGCCAAGGCAGGTGGATCATGAGGTCAGGAGATCGAGACCATCCTGGCTAACATAATGAAACCCCGTCTCTATTAAAAAAAAAAAAAAAATACAAAAAATTAGCCGGGCATGGTGGCAGGTACCTGTAGTCCCAGCTACTTGGGAGGCTGAGGCAGGAGAATGGCGTGAACCTGGGAGGCGGAGCTTGCAGTGAGCCGAGATCGCTCCACTGCACTCCAGCCTGGGCGACAGAGTGAGACTGTCTCAAAACAAAAACAAAAAAAAAAAAAAGAAAAGAAAGAAAATAAGGATTAATACCAAGAGATATTGTTCTCACCTGTTAAATTGGCAATTTTTTTTTTTTTAAAAAGACAATATCCCATTGTTGACAAAAGGGATAATCTTGGAATCTCTGATATACTGTAGTGGGACAATAAGTGAGTATAACTTTTTTAGAGGACAATTTAGCATACATATATTAAAACAAACACACAGCAGTTCCTTTTCTACAAATTTATACTAAGAATATATTCATGTTCACAAAAGAATTTCAACCTAATACTGACAAAAACAATTTGTCAACAATTAAGAGATCAAATAAAATTATGTTATGTATGAGATTAAAATTGTTATGTATCAAAACATTTAACAACATGGAAAAATGTTCATGATATATTGTTAAGTGGGAAAAAAACTGGTTACAAAATATTATACATAATTTGATCCTTTTTTGCTTTAAAAAAAGGTGTATCTGTGCATAGGAAAACACATGGAAGGATATATATAGAAATGTTAATGATATTCTTTGGATTGTGAGGTTATGGGTAACTTTTATTAATTATGTTCATCAACAGTTCATTATCTTCATTTAGTGATTTTTAAAATGGGGGAGGAATTATCAAGCATATTCTCTACCCCTCAGAAACGTTATGTGGACATTCTATCAAATAGCCACTCTCGCACCGAGTTGCCACACACATTGTATCTACCACTACTGTCTATTCTTAGGACAAGGAATGCAATCATTCTTTCAATTCATTTACTCATTCAACAAACAATAAATATCCAATAAATATCCATCATATAATGGCAATTTCTTTAAAAGTTTGCTTTTCTAGTACTTTTATCTGTAGTTCTTCAAAATGATAATCAAGTCATTTCTATAAGAAAATAATTTCACTTCAGAGATCTGAAAGATGAATGCAGGTAAATACAAAATAGCCAGCAAAAAACTAATGCTTCCAAATGAATCAGTAGTAACTCACCTCCAACGAATCCAATACAGAAGTACAGTTCCTGTACAGTGTTACAGAAAGAAGCTGCAATCAAGCCACAGCCTGACAAGCAGCCACCAATAATCATGACTATACGACTTCCATATTTATTCACCAGGATACTGCTGATAGGACCTAAAAGATAACCAAAAATGTAGTAATATAAAGGAAACTGCTCCCTCACATCTATACAAGTATGAATGACAACGAATGACAAATCCTCCAAAATAAACAAGCAGCAATGATAAGAATACTGTTTTCTGTAATTATTTCTGAGTCATATGTGTACTAAAATAAAGATGTTAGAAAACATAATTGTGCAGGTTCTAAATCTAAAAATACTGGATGGAATTTTACTAAAGTACAAAAGATCTGAAGTTATCCTTAATCTTTCTCTTTTAAGGCAGGGCAGGCTGAAAACACCTTGGCAATGGATGTTCACAAGGTTCTTGATTTATCTAGGATATGATTAACATATATGCAGAAAGTGGCTGGGCGCAATAGCTCACGCTTGTAATCCCAACACTTTGGGAGGCTGAGGCAGGTGGATCACCCAAGGTCAGGAGTTGAACACCAGCCTGGCCAACATGGTGAAACCCCGTCTCGACTAAAAATACAAAAATTAGCCAGGCATGGTGCCGTGTGCCCAGCTATTCGGGAGGCTGAGGCAGGAGAACGGCTTGAACCTGGGAGGTGGAGGTTGCAGTGAGCCAAGATCCTGCCATTGCACTTCAGTCAGCCTGGGCAACAGAGTGAGACTCTGTCTCAACAAACAAACAAATAAACAAAACAAAAACATGTATGTAGAAAGTATGTTCTAAATTTCAGACACACACACTGATAGAAGACATATAAATGCATCTAAATACATTTTAGAGTACTTGTATATTATCATAAATGTGGTTTGTGTTTTTTTTTTTGAGATGGAGTCTCGTTCTGTTGCCCAGGCTGGAATGCAGTGGCATGATCTCGGCTTACTGCAAGCTCTGCCTCCCACGTTCATGCCATTCTCTTGCCTCAGCCTCTTGAAAGACAGGGTGGGAGTGGTGGCTCATGCCTGTAATCCCAGCACTTTGGGAGGCCAAGGTGGGTGGATCACCTGAGGTCAGGAATTTGAGACCAGCCTGACCAACATGGAGAAACCTTGTCACTACTAAAACCACAAAATTAGTTGGGCGTGGAGGTGCATGCCTACAATCCCAGAGGCTGAGACACGAGAATCACTTGAATCTGGGAAGCGGAGGTTGTGGTGAGATTGCGCCATTGCAACTCTAGCCTGAGCAACAGGAGCAAAACTCCATCTCAAAAAAAAAAAAAAAAAAAAAAAAAAAAAGGGGGACTGAGGGAGTTTGTCTTCCCTTCTGTCACATGAGGACACAGACATAAGGCACCATCACTACTTATTTAGTCTGCTGGAACTTTGATCTTGGACTTCCCAGCCTCCACTGTGATCAATACTTTGTTACAGCAGCCTGGGCAAACTAAGATAATCAGTTCATGAATTAGATCACAGCTAATTTGAAAATAATTTGAGCCAAGAATGGGGGCTCACATCTATAAACCCAGAACTTTGGGAGACCAAGGCAGGCAGATCACTTGAGTCCAGGAGTTCAAAACCAGCCTGGGCAACAAGGCGAAATCCTGTCTCTACCAAAAATAAAAAAGTTTGCCAGGTGTGGTGGTACACACCTGTAGTCCCAGCTACTCCAGAAGCTGAGGTGGGTGGATTGCTTGAGCCCGGACGGCAGAGGTTGCAATGAGCAGAGATTGTGCCATTGTACTCAGCCTGGGCAAAAGAGCAATACTCTGTCTCAAAAAGAAAAGAAAGAAATAAAATAATTTGAATTTAAAGCTTGTGTAAGATGAAAAAATTACATACTGAAAGAATACTTATAAAATATTTTTAGACCGGGCACAGTGGCTCACACCTGCAATCCCAGCACTTTGGGAGGCTGAGGTGGGTGGATAACCTGAGGTCAGGAGATTCTGAGACAAGCCTGGTCAACATCATCACTACTAAAAATACAAAAACTAGCCAGGCGTAGTGGTACACGCCTGCAGTCCCAGCTACTCAGGAGGCTGAGGCAGGAGAATTGCTTGAACCCAGGAGGCAGAAGTTGCAGTGAGCAGAGATCACGCCACTATAGTCTAGCCTGGTCAACAGAGTGAGACTCTGTCTCCAAAAAACAAAAACAAAAACAAAACAAAACGAAACAACAACAACAACAACAAAATATATATAGAGTCATAAGACTTTGTACAGCCAGAATAACAAAGATAAATACCAGGCCAGGCACGGTGGCTCATGCCTGTAATCCCAGCACTTTGGGAGGCCAAGGTGGGCAGATTGTTTGAGCCTAGGAGTTCAAGACCAGCCTGGGCAACACTGCGACAACCCATCTCTACAAAAAATACAAAAATTAGCCGAGCGTGGTGGTGCAAGCCTGTAGTCTTAGCTACTTGGCAGGGTGAAGGGGGAGGATCGATCGCCTGAGCCCAGGGAGGCTGAGGCTACAGTTAGTGGTGATTGTGCCACTGTACTCCAGCCTGAGTGACAGAGTGAGAAACGCTGTCTCAAAATAAATAAATAAATAAATAATAAAAAAGACCAGCTTGGGCCATAGAGTGAGACCCCATCTCTACTTAACAAAAATAAAAAATTAGCTGAGCATAGTAGTAGGGCCAACTGCTACTGGGGAGGCTGAGGCAGACATGATCATGCCACTGTACTCCAGCCTGGTCAATACATTGAGACCCTGTGTCAAAAAAAAAAAGAAAAAAGATCCCACAAAACAAAGATCAGTATCACCACACTGCTGACTTTGTGAGGTAGAAGTTAATACTGCAGAAGTTAAAGTTTTTGAAATATTTAAAATTCCAAACCACAAGTGTTAAGGTGACCCTTGTGGAACTTAAAATATGTAAATTTATACTTTCATGTTTTAAAAAAAGGAAAAACAAACCAAAAGCAGGCAGGTAACATCTCCTCCCCACAAAATATACTTTAATAACCATCACTGTATATCTCTGACCCAAAGCACTAAAAAAGAAAACAAAACCAACCATATCTCAAAACGTATTAGTGTTCACATTGTGGTCCAAGTGAACAAGTTAAAGGATTATCACAGTTGTAAAAGTGATGAAAACTATTTATTAGGGGATACACTATTTAGAAACCAAACCAAACGAAACAACCCATTTAGTAAAAATTCTGCAACAAGGTTCATGATAGGCATTTTGTCTTTTAGTGTTATTTCAGGAAGGATGGGCCTAATTAGCTATGATTAAAAATAGAAAGGCGTACGGTTTATGGGCCTATTAAATACAAACTCAAAAAAATGTGCTAGTTATCCCACTAATTGCGTAAGGACAAAGGAGGAACTGTTTTCCCAAAGGAGAGTCACGTGCAATTAATAAAACTGACATCACTTACTTTTGATGCAAAACACAAGTGGCTCTCTAGCTCTTTGGTGGCACAGAATTGCAACATGTAAACTTCTGGTTTGTAGTCAACTTAAGAACACACTGAACACCTGGAGTACCTCTGGGTAATGTTTATACCAATTTCTTCAAGCCAACATAGTCAAAACCTGATTAAAATCCTGGCCGAATGGAGTTCAAAGCCTGCAAAATTATTGGCTCTCAGAAGCTAATGCCCAAAGTCCCTTTCGATTTCTCTGAACTTACAAAAAAAGCAAACACTACAATTTAGCACTTAGGTTCTTTAATTTGATAGACAAAATAGGCCCATGTTCAAAATGTAAAAGGCACAAAAAGATAAGCAGTGGAAACATGTCTTCCTACTCCTGTTCCCAGTCACCCAGTTTCTCTCTCTCCATGGCAGCCAGTTACCTGTTTCTTCTGTACAATTTAATTATAGGCTTAATGAAATTATGATTTCAACTGCTTATTCCTGTTTCATGATCATATATTATTGTCTCAAAAGGATTATAAACTTCTCAAAGGAAGGGATCAGTGTTTTCTGTCACTCACAACACCTAGCCCTGTGCTGAATGTACTCATAGAACTTGATAGATATTGGTTGAATATGGCACCACTTCAGCAGCCTAAGGCTAAGTTATTTATAGTTGAAACCTAGAATCACTACATTGGCTAGAAACAGTATTTTAGATGATGTTAAGTGAGCAACTTACTCCCTACATTTCCTTTACAATATGCCAAAGAAAACAAAAGAGAAGTAAGTGGTAAAATTTAAGTTTAGGGTACAGCTGACATGCTTTTAGGACTCATAACATCGCAAGTAATACGGAGGAGGTTTTATTCAGTTGATTCTAACATCATACAAAGATTTTACCTGAGACTTTGAACCATGCCATTAGGCCAGTCTGATTAATTTTAATTCTCCCAACATCAATTTTTAAAAATCTATATTTATGTTTACATTTCAAGAGTCTAGCAGGGATCAACAACAAAAAAAAACCAGTTGCGCATACATCATTTTTATAACAGTCTTTTAAGCTCAATGATACATCAGTTGGAGCAAATCAAGGTCCCTCACGATTTTCTCATTTCCGTTTTGAAATGCTATAGTATTTCAAATACTATAGCGAGAGTTGCTATTGTTATCAGGAATGAAAAATGTGACTCTAAACACCAAACTTTAGGAAATAACATTTCAAAACATCTCACTGAATAAGACTTTTTCTTTTTTTTTTAAAGTTACCTAATACAGACACTCTGGCTGCTTCATGAAAATTAAAAGAGCAGGCCTTAATAGGTACTTACCTCCACCATACATGACAGCCAACATTATGGAGGATATCCATGACACTTCGCTGGTGGTGGCATGGAATATACTTTCAATCTCTTTGAAGAAGACAGTAATAGATTTGGGAAATGCATAAGAGAAGCCGATGGAAATGAAAGCTCCAATTACCACTGCCCAGCCCCAGCCTCCATCTGGGGGGGTGTATCCAACTGGACCTCCAACTGCTGGTGGCATTTTAAGTGTAGATAAATTCCAAAACGCAAGTCAAATACAAATATCTGAAAGATATAAAATTAAAATAGTATGTCAATATAAGGCACACCTATAAAACTCTTTTGTGAAATAAGAAATATAGCCAGACGTGGTGGATCATGCCTACTAGTAATCCCAGCTACTTGGGAGGTTGAGGCAGGAGGATCATTTGAGGCCAGGAGTTCAAGACAGCCTGGGCAACACAGATCCTGTGTCTGTCTAAGAAAATTTTAAAAAAATTAGCTGGGTATGGTGGAGCATGCCTATAGTCCCAGCTACTCAGGAGGCTGAGGCAGGAGGATCACTTGTACCCAGGAGTTTGAGACCAACCTGGGCAACATAAGTAGACCCCAACTTTACAAAAAAATTAAAAAATTAGCCAGACATGGTGGTGCGTGTCTGTGGTCCCAGTTACTTGGGAGGCTGAGGTGGGAGGATCACCTGAACCTGGGAGGTAGTGGCTGCAGTGAGCTGTGATTGTACCACTGCACTGCAGCCTGGGTGACAGAGCAAGATCCTGTCTCAATAAACAAATAAATAAATAAATTGGGAAACAAGAGACCTGATGAGATTCTGGGTTGGTCATTGCATCCATGTGCAGGGAGGATAGCATACCCCAATTCCACGGGGGAAGAGGCTCCTGTACTTGGGGACCCTTCCAGACTTCACCCTATGTACTTCTTCATCTGGCTTTCATATGTATCTTTTATAGTATCCTTTATAATAAACTGGCAAACGAAAGTGTTTCCCTGAGTTCTGTGAGCCTTCCTAGCAATTAATCAAACCCAAGGAGAGGGTAGTGGTAGCCCGATTTACAGCTGGTCAGTCACAAGTACAGTTTACAACCTACTTATGTATGATTGGCATGTGAAGTAAGGGTCCCAGTCTTGTGCGACTGAGCCCTTAACCTGGGATCTAACTCCAGGTAGTTGAAGTCAAAATTGAATTGAATTACAGGACACCCAGTTGGTGTCTCCTACAATTGCTTGGTATATGTGGGGGAAAAAACCCCCACACATCTGGTTACAGTAGTGTTTTGTGATGTGCTGACTGTTGACTGTGTAAAAGAAAAAAAAAAGGTGTTTTTCTCCTTCAGAACTTTATACTTAGCTCTCGAGTAAATGAATTTTTTTAAAGTTACTTATCCAATAGACATTATCTTCTTTTAAAGACATTATCAGAAAAAGTTTTAGAGTCATAGCATTACCCATAATTTTTTGTAGCTTAAAGGAAAATAGCTTCTCACCACTTAAGAAATCATAATTGAAATAAACCCTTTTCAATAAATCAGTTAACATCATAATTCCTTAAATTATTATAGATAACCAAATGCCCAATTTGACTTGCCTGCTTGCAAAATTCACATAACATATAACCTACAAACACTTTAGGTGTGTTTTGTTTTGTTTTTTTGAGACAGAGTCTCACTCTGTCGCCCAGGCTGGAGTACAATGGCGAGATCTTGGCTCACTACAACCTCTCCGCCTCCCAGGCAGTTCTCCTGCCTCAACCTCCCAAGTAGCTGGGAATACAGGCACACGCCATCACCTCTGGCTAATTTTTGTATTTTTAGTAGAGACGGGGTTTGGCCATGTTGGCCAGGCTGGTCTCGAACTCCTGACCCCAGGTGATCCACCCACCTCGGCCTCCCAAAATGCTGGGATTACAGCCGTGAGCCACCATGCCCAGCCCCGACACTATAGGTTTTAATATAGCCTTTGTAAGCTTTTTACCTTTTCCAAAACATATTTTTCCATACTTTCTTTTCACATTCTCTTATTTATGGCTGACTTAACGTACTAGGAGTGGGTGCCTGACTCACTGGATATGTAGCAATTTACAAAAAAATAAGATAATTCTAAACACCCAAAATTTTCACTTAACAGGCTGGAGAACTATCTCAGACAAGTTTCCTTTTATCTAATAGCTTTGATTCAAGATATTTTTCTCCATTATATGACAAGAAATTCCTAAACAACAGCTAGCCAATACAGTTAAAATCAGAAATATATATATGATGTCAAAAGATGGTAGCTTTAGGCCAGGCGCAGTGGCTTACGCCTGTAATCCCAGCACTTTGGGAGGCAGAGGTGGGTGGATCACCTGAGATCAGGAGTGCGAGACCAACCTTACCAATATGGTGAAACCCCATTTCTACTATAGGTTCTAGCCAGTGCATGCAGGCAAGAAAAAGAAACAAAAGGCATAAAGAAAGGAAAAGAAATAAAATAGGCCAGGTGCAGTGGCTCACACTTATCTCAACACTTTGGGAAGACCAATGTGGAAGAATTGTTTGCCAAAAATTCAAGAACAGCTTGGACAACATACCGAGACCCTACCTCTACATAAATTGTTTAAAAATTGGGTGTGGTGGTGCACATACGTAGTCCTAGCTACTTGGGAAGCTGAGGTGGGAGGATCACTTGAGCCCAGGAGTTTGAGGTTACAGTGATCTATGATCATGCTGTTGCACTCCAGAGCAAGACCTTGTTTTCGCCCAGCGTGGTGGCTCACACCTGTAATCCCAGCACTTTGGGAGGCTGAGGCGGGCGGATCACGAGGTAAGGAGTCCAAAACCAGCCCGGCCAACATGGTGAAACCCCGTCTCTACTGAAGATACAAAAAATTAGCCGGGCATGGTGGTATGTGCCAGCTACTCGGCAGGCTAAGGCAGGAGAATCACTTGAACTCAGCAGACAGAGGTTGCAGTGAGCTGAGATCACGCCATTGCACTCCAGCCTGGGCGACAGGGGGAGACTCTGTCTCAAACAAAACAAAACAAAAACAGCTTTGTCTCTAAAAAATAAATAATAATAAAGTTGTTTTTATTCAGATGACAGATGTGTATAAAGAAAACCCTTTTCTTTAGAGTTTTCTAAAGAGATGTTCCTTAGAACATCAAATAAGTGAATTTGACTAGGTCTCAGAATACAACATCAATAAACAGAAACCAGTTGTATTTCTATATACCAGCAATGAACAATCCAAATTTGAAAAAATTTTTAAATGCTATTGTAAATGGTAAACTATATAGAAATAATTCTCACAAAAGATGTATAAGATATGTACACCAAAAATTATAATACTGAGAAATTAAAATAGATAACCTATCCTCTTGGACTGAAATAATCAATATTTAAATCAGGCAAAGATTTCTGAAGGAACATAAAGAAACAACTATAAAAAAAGTTGGCCAGGTGCAGCGGCTCACGCCTGTAATCCCAACACTTTGAGAGGCTGAGGCGGGCGGATCACGAGGTCAGGAGTTTGAGATCAACCTTGCCAACATGGTGAAACTCCGTTTCTATTAAAAATACAAAAATTAGCTTGGTGTGGTGGTGCGTGCCTGTAGTCTCAGCTACTAGGGAGGCTGAGGCAACAGAATTGCTCACTTGAACCTGGGAGGTGGAGGTTGCAGTGAGCCGAGATGATGCCACTGCACTCCAGCATGGCCGACAGAACAAGACTGTGTCTCAAAAAAAAAAGTCTAAAAATTAGAATTCAAAATATATACAAAACAATATACCCAACAAAAGACATACCCAAAACATAAAAAACTTGCACAACGATAGCAAAAAGGCAAATCATCCAACTTAAAAAAAAGCAAAAGATCTGAACAGATGCTTCACCAAAGATACATGAATGATAAACAAGCACATGTAAAGCTGCTGAACATCGTTGGTTATTTAAAAATGCAAATTAAAATCACAAAAATAAGATAGATAATTCCACGACTTTGTGGGGATATGAAGCCAATGGAACTCTCATTGCTGATGTTACAGTCCCTTGGAACACATTTTGGCAGTTCCTTATAAAGTTATAGATACATTTAACATATGAGCCAGCCATTACAGCTACAGGTATTACCCAGGATTTATATGAAAATTCTCTAGCAGCTTGATGCATAATAGCCAAAAACTGAAAACAACCCAGTGTCCATCAACACATGAATGGATAAAAAATGGCATAGCTATATAATAGAATACTACTCAGCAATAAAAAGGAACTACTGATGCATGCAATAACATGGATGAATTGTAAAAGCATTCTGTTAAGTAGCAAAAAAAGCTAGACAGAAGATTGTATTCTATATGGTCACATTTATATTAAATTCTAGAAAAGGCAAAATTCTAGCACAGGTTGGGCATCTGTAATCTGAAAATATGAAACCAAAATCTGAAACTTTCTGAACACCAGCATGATGCTCAAAGAAAATGCTCATTGGAAAATTTTGAATTTTGGATTTTTGGATTAGGGATGTTCAACTGCTTAAGTAACTGCAAATATTCCAAAATCTGAAAAAATCTGAAATCCAAAACATCTCATCCCAAGCATTTTAGATAAGGGATAGAAAACAGATCAGTGGCCACCAGGGGTTGGGGGGAGGAGACTGCAAAGCGGTTTGGGGATAACTTATAGGGTAATGGAAATACTTTATTATCATGATGGTGACAGTTACTCATCAAAGTATACATTCAAGTTAGTAAATTTTATTATGTCAATTATACCTCAATAAAGCTCATCAAAACCGAAAAAAAAAAAAGTTCAAGGACAGTGACAAGGGGAATAAAATTTGTTCTGTGGCACAGGGAGACAATACAGAAGCAAAAGGAGAGGGCAGGCGAACTTCTTTGTCTTGGTTATCTGGATGGTTAAAAGAAAGAGGAAGAAGACAAAGACGAGAATAAACAAAAGGAGACAAGAGGAGTGCAGAAGACTCTTCTGAGAATTCACAACTCAGGCCAGTGTGAGCTCATGCTTGGCAGGAGATTATCTGTAGAAAATCTTTGTTTTTCTTCCAGAGATACATTATATTTGATTTTGCTAGCAAAGATTTCCCACAAACAAAGGCCTGCTAAATATAAGCTCACAATTGTGAGCACATCAAGAACCAATTAACTGTGAGTAAATGCAATGTCAATTCAACACAGTCGGATTAGACACTCAGGAACTACAGTCATAGAAATATGAATATTTAAATGACTAAAGACATAAAACAAGGCATTTAAAACATTAGAGAAAATTGTGTCTTTCTCTAAAAAAGATCCATTGAAGAAGATTAATTGATTTGAAATAGAACAAGAAATGGAAAGTAAAGTTGGCTGGGCATGGTGGCTCTTGCCTGTAATCCCAGCACTTTGGGAGGCCGAGGAGGGTGGATCACCTGAGGTCAGGAGTTTGAGACCAGCCTGGCCAAAATGGTGAAACCCCATCTCTACTAAAAATACAAAAATTTGCCAGGCTTGGTGGCACGTGCCTATAATTCCAGCTACTTGGGAGGCTGAGGCAGGAGAGTCGCTTGAACCTGGGAGGCAGAGGTTGCAGGGAGCTGAGATTGTACCACTGCACTCCAGCCGTGACAGAGCAAGACTCCGTCTCAAAAAAAAAAAAAAAAAAGAAAGTCAAGTCAATGAAATTAATAACAAGTTAACTAGAAGACTGGACATAGCTATATACAGAGTCAGTAAACCTTAAGAATAGGTTTGAAGAGATTAGTCAGAATTCAGGCGAGAGTTTCATTCTGAAGCTATGAAAGAAAGGTTTTAGAATAGGAGGAGCTGACATTTATCTAATGGGACTTTGGAAAAAGAGAATAAAGAGTGGAGAAGAGGCAACTGTCTCGGTAAATGAGTAAGGATTAATGACTAAGGATATTATAGACTTGAGGAACAACATAAATCCTCAGTTTGAGGAAGCAAGATAAAGAGAAAGATCTTAGAAGACAACTATTTAGAAAATACAGATGACACAGCTAACAAATATTCATACTGACAAAACAGTCTTCTTGACAATTTTGAAAAATTCTCACCTACTATGTCTTCAAATATTGCTTCTCCCCCATTCTCTTTTCACTTTTCTGAGACTCCAATTGGATATGGGTTGGACCTTCCCATGCTATCTACTCTCTTACTCTCCCTTCTATGTTGTCATATTATCATTCATTCCTTTGTTTTTCTGAACTTCATTCTGGATGGTTTCTTCTGTACTTTAGCTGTGTTTGGCACTAAAGATTAAGGTGATGTAACTTATGGGAAATAGCTGGCCAGTCCTCATTTTCAAACCAATCAAGTAAGAGATTTCTATTAAACAAAAGCAAACTTCATTTTAATCGAAATAAATGTGTTGATACACATCTCTGTGATAACTATCTCATTTTTCTAATAATAATCCTAACTTAGAAAACAGAGAAGGCGGCCAGGGGCAGTTGCTCATGCCTATAATCCCAACACTTCGGGAGGCCGAGGCAGGTGGATCACTTGAGGTCAGGAGTTCGAGACCAGCCTGGTCAAAACAGTGAAACCCCATCTCTAATAAAATACAAAAACTAGCAGGGCATGGTGGTGGGTACCTGTATAATCCCAGCTACTTGGGAGGCTGAGGCAGGAGAATTGCTTGACCTGGGAGACAGAGGTTGCTCAGTCTGGGCAACAGAGCAAGCCTCTGTCTCAAAAAAAAAAAAAAAAAAAAAAAAAAAAAGAGAGAAGGCAGGAGTTTGTTGTGCAGATGAAATAATTTTTCAATATTCTCCAGTATTTCTGACCTAACCCCTTTTTGGATTTCTATCATGGGACTCTCTCTAGGACTATGCATTCTGGAATTTTCCCTTCCTTTGAGATTTTTATTGCCTGGGACAGTGAACCACCATAAGAAATGGGATGAGTAAGAGATACTTCTCTTTTGTAGTGGGGGTAAAAGGCTTTTGGATAATTCAAGTTGGAAAAGAAAAAGTAGAGATCAGGCATCCATTCTCAAGAGGTAATTTTTAGCTAAGATTATCTCTCAACCTGATGATGTGCAGAATAATTCCCTCAAAAATATAACCCAGTTTAAAAACTGAAGGTCTTTGTCCTAGGGCATTTCATCTACCTAGGATTTGGGTGAGATAAAAATATTTACAAGTTAAGGTTTCCTAAAATTTCTACTGGAATGAATATGAATAAAAGCTATTTAACAGGTCAGCTCTGCTAACAGAAACAGCCTAAATTCTAAAATGATGTTAAATAAAACAGCTGCAGGCGTTGATTTTATGAGTTTTTTCTTCTTCTAAGTATGAAAAAAGAGAACACTTGAAAATTTTCAAAGAACTACTAAAAAGATTAATTCATCTCAGAATATTTACACACATAGAACACCCACACACAGACAGTAGGGCTGTTTAACACATCAAGCTCTGACTGGAACAGCGAATACGTGCTGGACGTGATTAAACCTTGAGTTTAGCTGCCAGCTATGATTTGTCCCAATTAAGGCAGTTACAATTTTTAGTCACTAAAGCTTGCCTCATCAAGTTAATACCTTATTCCATAGTGCCAAAATTAGATTGAAAGCTTCAAGAAGCTTTAAAAAAATTTAAAAGGAAATAAGAAAGTATAAGAAATAAGAGTATGCAAAATCATTATGAAAAACAGAACACTTCAAAAAACCAGACGCAGATTCAACACAATTCTGCCACCACCTGACAAATGGCTATCCCTGTTAACTTAAAAATTCTGATGGTACATAACTGAAAAAACAAAAAGTCAGTTAATATTATCTAAGCATATTATTTCCTTTTAAACTGGCAAATCTCAGCTATAAACAGAAGGGCTCATTCAAAAAGTAAATTATGAGAGCAGGCCCCCTTGCAGAGTACTCAGAGTTCCCTTGAGAAAACAGAGCACATGCATTCTTTGTATGCTAAAGCCCAGAGGCTAAAAGGGACTAAAGTTTAAGATTTTAATCCTTACAATGTGCACAGTAGCTTTCCTATTAGCTTAGCTATTATTGCCCAAGAGTGATGGGGAGACTAAAAAACAAAGTGATAGGGTAATGAGAAAAATTCATCAATTCATCTTGTAAAGGATGATAGAAAACAATAACCCTAACTTTTCTTGGCAATGACGGTGATAAGAATCACCTTCTAGATTTTCTGATTTTTTTTTCCTCAAAACTCTTATAAATTGTGCTAGTAAATTAATCTGGAAAGCCGAAGTTGTGCTCCATACCTGCCATGTCCTTGCCCCACTCCCAAAGAGAAGAGCTTCAAAAGCCTTGAAAATAGTATTTATGATGTTATGTACACTTTCCTCATCAACACTTAAAGCCACTGTCTTTTCCTAAAATGACAATGACCAGTTTGTGAATTTAAAACAAGCAGAAAGTATCCAAAACCAATAACCTTAAAATAATGTGTTACTAAGTATAAACTAGTTTTAGGTTTCAAATTCACATGGAAACATTCAAATCCAGAAAGGCTGATTTCCTGAAGCTATTGCTGCTAAAGTAGATAACCTGTTGCTCTCTGTAGCCCTAATCCAGCTTCATGGTTTACAGAACCACCGGTCCCAAGTTAACTTCCAAGATTCAAAGCCTAGGAAACCTCACTTTCATTTCTTTTCCACTTGGAAACCGAATACATTGAGGAAACCAAAACAATGAAAAAAATCAAGCAGAAAGTGCTAGTCAAAGAAGGAATATAACTACTGGATCTGGCTAGCCAAACACTCAGCAATTATGAAATGCATAATTTTGATCAAACTGCATATAAAGAATCTTAAAAAATGTAAACCTGGCTCTGCAAACTTCCAACTCTCTTTACCTACCCTATCATTCTGGGAAAATCCTATCCACATTACAAGAAGTTAAATATATTATTCTTATAAGAGAAATTAACAACTTGCCAACTAGAATGCTTAAAGAAGGATTTTAGGCCTATCTTTCAGAATTCTGTTTATGATAATTGATTTTAGATCTTGCTTTTAATTCATATTTATAATCCCTTAAAAAAACAATATTTTAGTTAATAATTTCCAGTTTTAAATTATTTACATAGACCACTCTACCAATAAATAGAAAGCATTTCTTTTTTTTTTTTTTTTTTTTTTGAGATGGAGTCTCACCCTGTTGCCCAGGCTAGAGTGCAATGGCGTGATCTTGGTTCACTGCAACCTCCACCTCCCAGGTTCAAACTGCCTCAGTGTCCCCAGTAGCTGGGATTACAGGCACACGCCACCATGCCCAGTTTTTTTAAAAAACTTTTAGTAGAGACGGGTTTTTACCATGTTGGCCAGGCTGGTCTCGAACTCCTGACCTCGTGATCCACCCGCCTCGGCCTCCCAAAGTGCTGGGATTACAGGTGTGAGCCACCGTGCCCGGCCAACATACTTCTTTTTTAAGACAGCAGATCTCCAAAGAACAAGAGTAGGTAAGGATGTGGGGAAAAGGAAACCCGTGTACACTGTTGGAGGGAATATAAACTGGTGTAGTTGTTATGGAAAACAATATGAAGATTCTTCAAAAAATTAAAAATACAATTACCATTTGATCTAGCAGTCATACTTTGGGTATGTATCCAAAGGAACTGAAATCTGGATCTCAAAGAGATTACCTGCACACTCCCATGTTCTTTGCAGCATTTTTCACAATAGCCAAGACACGGAAGCAACATAAATGTCCATCTAAGGAGGAACAGATTAAGAAAATGTGGAAAATACATATAATGGAGTATTATTGGCCTTAAGAGAGAAAGAAATCTGGCCGGCCATGGTGGTTCACGCCTGTAATCCCAGCACTTTGGGAGGCCAAGGCAGGTGGATCACCTGAGGTCAGTCTGCCCAACATGGTGAAACCCTGTTTCTACTAAAAATAACAAAAATTAGCCAGTTATGGTGGCACACACCTGTAATCCCAGCTACTTAGGAGGCTGAGGCAGAAGAATTGCTTGAACCTGGGAGGCAGAGGTTGTAGTGAGTGGAGATCGTGTCATTGCACTCCAGCCTGGGGGACAAGAGGGAAACTCTTGTCTCCAAAAAAAAAAAAAAAAAAAAAAAAAAATCCTGCTACTTGCGACAGCATAGATGGACCTGGAGGACATTTGTTAAGTGTAATAAGCCAGACCCAGAAAGACAAACTTTGAATGATCTCACTTATATGTGGAGTCTAAAATAGTCATAGAAGCAGAGAGTAAAATGGTGATTGCCAGGGCCTGGGAGGAAGGGGAAATGGGAAGGTATTGATTAGAAGGTACAGAATTTCCATAATACAACAAAAGTTTGTTCTGGAGATACACTGTATAACATAGGGCCTATGATTAATTAACAATACTGTATTGAATTCTTAAAAATTTGCTAAAAGTGTAGACCTATGTTAAGTCCTCTTTACACAACAGGAAAAAGCAAAACAAACCACCAACAAGAACAAATGCAGCAGAAGGAAATTTTGGGAAGTGATTAAATTTATGGTACTGATGGTGATGGTTTCACAGTTGTACACTTATGTCCAAATACATCAAGTTGTATATATTAAATATCTATAGCTTTTTGTATGTCAAACATATTTCCAGGAGGCAGTTCAAAAAAGACAATGACAGTATGCAGCCCAATATCACGGGAGAAAAATATTAGACATATGTACAGAGATTCATAAATTTATCTTATTTTTTTCTGAGTTCGCTTTCTGTTGTTCATTGTTATCTGTCAGTTCTTTTTTGTTTCTTTTTTTGTTTTTTGTGACAGAGTTCTGCTCTTGTCGCCCAGGCTGGAGTGCAATGGCGTGATCTCGGCTCACTGCAACCTCTGCCTCCTGGGTTCAAGTGATTCTCCTGCTTCAGCCTCCTGAGTAGCTGGGATTACAAGGGTGTGCTACCATGCCGGGCTAATTTTTGTATTATTAGTAGAGAAGGGGTTTCACCATGTTGGCCAGGCTGGTCTTGAACTCCTGACCTCAGGTGATCCACCCGCCTCAGCCTCCCAAAGTGTTGGGATTACAGGCATTAGCCACCGTGCCCTGCATTTGTCAGCTTTTTAAAATAAGTTATGTATTATTTCTTTCATCATTCTAAATAAAAACTCAGCTTCATACTCCCTCCACTCCCCACCCCTGCCCATCCCCCGGCCCAAAAAGACAACAAATCTGGAAAGTTTTTGTTCCAAGGCAACCTTAAGCAGAAATGTATTTGGAAAAGGGAGTATTTTAATAGCATTTTCAGATAATTGAGGATATTCCTCTTTGATACTACACCAAAATTTGATGAGTGATTTATTTATTTTTTTTTTTTTAAAGACAGTGTCTCGTTCTGTCACCCAGGCTGGAGTGCAGTGCTGCAGTGGCTCACTGTAGCTCCTGGGCTCAAGTGATCCTCCCACCTCAGCCTCATGAGTAGCTGATATTACAGGCACGAAACACCAGGCCTGGCTAATTTTTGTATTTTTTTAGTAGAGATGAAGTTTTGCCATGTTTCTCAGGCTGGTCTTGAACTCCTGGGCTGGGTTCAAGTGATCCGCTGGTCTCAGCCTCCCAAAGTGCTAGGACTACAGGCGTGGGTCACTGCCTGGCTGATAGTTTCATGATGATTAGTTATAAGTGAAATCTAAAGACTGCAATCTTGAGAGAGTCTTGAGGTCCTTGAAGGGTCCAAAAAAAACCACACTTTGAGAATGGCTGTTTTTTAAAATCATTAATTCAACTTGATCGCAAAAGTGACTAAATTGATACCTAATGGTTTATTCAGACTGCATATCATCTTGGTGCATTCAACTGAATCAGAATCAGTTTAGACAATGCTTTCTTCAGCACCATGTTTTTTTCAGTAAATTCTGATGTATAACAGGGATGTATTAATTACAGAAAAAAGCTGATCTATGTGTATACTGGAAAGGATGGTCAGAGATGGTGCAGAATACACTATTTTTCACTGTACATCATTTAGGCTCTATTTAAATAATATATATTTTATACTTTGATAAAAATTACGTACATACATCTCATTTATTAAAATAATTTTGATCAAGGATGTCAAATTTACTATTTTTAGTCAGTTAAAAAAGAACATGCAATAATTCTATTATAGAACGAAATAATAATTCACTTTCTTTTACGAGTTCTTTGGACAAAATCATGTCCTTTGCAACAACATGGATGAAGATGGTGGCCATTATCCTAAGCAAACTAACACAATAAACCAAATACTTTTCTCACTTATAAGTGTGAGCTAAACATTGGGTACACATGGACATAAAGATGGGAACAACAGTTACTGGGAAATACAAGATGGGGGAGAAGAGAAGAGGGGCAAAGGGTTGAAAAACAACCTATTGGGTTCTATGCTTACTTCCTGGGTGATGGGTTCAGTTGTACTCCAAACCTTACCATTATGGCATACCTTTGTAAAAAATCTGCACTTATACCCCAGAATCTAAAATAAAAGTTGAATAAATAATGATGTAGTATAAAAAAAGAGTTCTTTGGCTTATCAAGTTTATCTCCTATAGACCTCTTCCCATTTTCTTTTCTTTTCTTTTTTTTTTTTGAGACAGAGTTTTGCTCTTATTACCCAGGCTGGAGTGCAATGGTCCGATCTCAGCTCACCACAACCTCTGCCTCCCGGGTTCAAGCAATTCTCCTGCCTCAGCCTCCCGAGTCGCTGGGATTACAGGCATGCGCCACCACACCCGGCTTATTTTGTATTTTTATTAGAGACGGGGTTTCTCCACGTTGGTCAGGCCGGTCTCAAACTCTCGACCTCAGGTGATCCACCTCTCTTGGCCTCCCAAAGTGCTGGGATTACAGGCGTGAGCCACTGAGACCGGCCCACATTTTCTTGTAGTCCTAAATACCACACGTATTCTTGGAGAGCATTCTCCAAACAAGAAATTTGTCCAAAGTTTTTCCTAACAAGAAAGCTTACAATGCACACTTGTCAGGAGCCTACAGGACCATAAAACATATGAAAGCTAACATTTGTAAGTGTCCTCATCTCTACTGTGATCTACAAAAGCCCTGTTTTGTTTCAAGTAAATATAGCATGTGCTAAATTTGTGATGTGATGAAATGGAGAGTGTTTGTAAGATCTCAGGGCCCTTTCACCACCTAAAGTAAGACAGAAGGAGGTTGAGAGGAGGGTTTCTCCAGCATAAATAATATCCCTTAATTTCCAGACTTTCTGACACCTCTCTCCGTTCACTGCAGTTCAAGTATGACCCCCTTTTTTTTTTTGAGATGGAGTTTCGCTCAGGTTGCCCAGGCTAGAGTGCAATGGCGTGATCTTGCCTCACTGCAACCTCCACCTTCTGGGTTCCAGCAATTCTCCTGCCTCAGTCCCCCAAGTAGCTGGGATTACAGGCTGGGATTACAAAATGCTGGTAATTACAGGTGTTAGCCACCTTGTCAGGCCAGTATGATACTTTTCTACCTTGTAAATGACTTTTGGTGAAGAATCTTTGCTAAATATTAGTCCAACTAGAGTCAGCTGAGCAAAGCTTCAATGCTGAAATTTTTTGAAAAGGCATAAACAAAGTTGAAGTAACATGAAGGCATGTGGACATAAAGAACCAGCCTCAAGAAATTTCCAGAGAATGGGATTTAACTACCAAATAATATGTATTATAAATATCTCTGGCTTGTTAGGCGAAATGGGTTTAAGTTTTCCTAGACAGCTTCCTGGCAATCAATGTTTCAGCTAACCAGCATTAAGAGCTACTTTTGCTATATCATGAACAAAGCCAGTCAACCTATTTCAATGAAAAATAAATAAATGGAAAATGTTGGCTTTCTATTTGCAACTTCAACTAAATTTCATTAAGATACAATATGCCTGAATAAGAATCAATCTTCACTTGTATTTCCATTTTACTGGGCATATGTTGATATATAATTCCAATTAATTTGACTTGACTTTAATACTCTACAATACCCTAAGATGCTACTATTGTGACCCCAATCCTAATCCTCTCGTACAGTACTTGTTTTAGATATGAGGAGGATTAAAGTAGTATAGAGAACTGATGAAGCTGAACATATTTGTAAATGGGCAAACTAACATGCAAACTTAAAGGTAATGAACATATATATACACAGGCGTGATATATGCAATATGCACACAATTGTGTGTGTATATTTACTTATTTTAATCTTCTTTTGTCAATCTCAGCCAACGTTATGTTTAAATAATCTGAATCTGGTAGCAAACACTCTTAATTCTCCTTGTAAGAAAATGACTTACATCATTTGTTCAACCAAATAAGCATGATTTTATTTAGGGAGAATGAGGCTATTCTATAATAAAGGTGGGGGGTATAAAATGGATCACTTACTTTTGGGATAAGTACTCACATCAGTACAACTTTTTTCAAAAGATAGTGACCCATTCGTTTTAAACTGAAAACAGGAATTTTCCAGTGTCTACTAAAAACACTACAGATTAGCCGGGCATGGTGGCGCGTGCCTGGAGTCCCAGCTACTCAGGAGAACCTCTTGAACCCGGAAGGCGAAGGCTGCAGTGAGCGGTGAGGAAGAATGGGGTATACTTTGTTGGCTAACAAAGAAAGATTTGTAGAAAGGCAACATTTTAGGGTGATAACAGCTAAAGAAGATCAAATACCAATGTCCTAAATTATCAAACTTCATCGTATTGTTTTTGCAATTAAAATTGCAAACTGACTGGGCGCAGTGGCTCATGCCTGTAATCCCAGCACTTTGGGAGGTTGAGGCGGGTGGATCACCTGAGGTCAGGAGTTCGAGACCAGGCAGGTGGATCACCTGAAGTCAGGAGTTCGAGACCAGCCTGGCCAATATGGTGAAACCTTGTCTCTACTAAAAATATAAAAATTAGCTGGGCATGGTGGTGGGCGCTTGTAGTCGCAGCTTCTCAGGAGGCTGAGGCAGGAGAATCACTTGAACCCAGGAGTTGGAGGTTGCAGTCAGCCAAGATCGCACCACTGCACTCTAGCCTGGACGACGGTGTGAGACTCCATCTCAAAAAAAAAGAAAAAAAGATTGCAAACTAAGATTTAAAAAATTACACATCATATTGGCCGGGCGCAGTGGGTCACGCCTGTAATCCCAGCACTTTGGGAGGCCGAGACGGGCGGATCACGAGGTCAGGAGATCGAGACCATCCTGGCTAACATAGTGAAACCCCGTCTCTACTAAAAAAATACAAAAAACTAGCCGGGCGAGGTGGCGGGCGCCTGTAGTCCCAGCTACTCAGGAGGCTGAGGCAGGAGAATGGCGTAAACCCGGAAGGCAGAGCTTGCAGTGAGCTGAGATCACGCCACTGCACTCCAGTCTGGGCGACAGAGCGAGACTCCATCTCAAAAAAAAAAAAAAAAAAAAAAATTACACATCGTACAACTGTATCATCATTTTAAAAAGTGTATCAGGATATACACATATACACCAAACATTTTGGCCATTCATTCTACAAATCTGAGTGCCTGGAGTAAAGGCAGTGAAAGAGAAAAAGAGACAGACATAAGCCCTGCCCTCATGGAGCTTAGATTCTGGGGAAGAAAGTAAATAGGTAAACAAATTAATTAAGTAAATATGTTCTAATGAGCATACTTAAAATGTCACATTGCTGAAGGTTGAGAAGGGGAGATAATATGCTCTTTCCATACAACTATGTTGACTGACTTGTTCCGATGAACATGTATTACTTGATAGTAGAAGAAAATATGGCCAGGTATGGTGGCTCACAACTGTAATCCCAGCACTTTGGGAGGCAGAGGAGGGAGGATCACTTGAGTCCAGGAGTTCAAGACCAGCCTTGGCAACATGGCAAAACCCTGTCTCTACAAAAAATACAAAACATTAGACAGCAGTGGTGGCACACACTTGTGGTCCCAGCTACATGGGAGGCTAAGGTGAAAGGATCACTTGAGCCCCGGAGGCGAAAACCGCATGAGCCAAGATCATGGCCACTGGACCCCAGCCTAGGCAACAGAGTGAAACTCTGTCTCAAAAAACGAAAAACAAAGCCCCACAAAGTAGTTGTTTTAAAAGATGACAAGTTATAAGTGTGTGTTATAAAAAAAAAAAAAGTGTGAATAGAAAATAAAATTTACCTGTCATTCTACCATCCTCATTTAAAGTTATTTATATTTTGATGTAAATTCTGACTTCCTTTTATGATAGTCATGCATATGAATAAACATAAATTTGGAATATGTATGTATGTATGTATATGCTGCTTAAGAGACATTTTCCATTAATATCAGAAACTTTTTTTTTTTTTTTGATGAAGTCTTGCTCTATCGCTGAGGTTGGAGTGAAGTGGTGCAGTCTTGATTCACTGCAATCCCTGCATCCCAGGTTCAAGTCATTCTCCTACCTAAGACCCCTGAGTAGCTGGGATTACAGTTGTGCACTACCACACCTGGCTAATTTTTGTATTTTTAGTAGACATGGGTTTCACAGTGTCGGCTACACTGGTCTCAAACTCCTGACCTCAAATGATCTGCCCATCTCGGCCTCCCAAAGTGCTGGGATTACAGGCCTGAGCCACTGCACCTGGCCTTTTGAGACAGGGAGTCTCACTCTGTCACCCAGGCTGGAGTGCAGTAGCGCCATCTCGGCTCACTGAAACCTCTGCCTCCTGAGTTCAAGCAAATCTCCTGCCTTAGCCTCCTAAATAGCTGGGATCACAGGTGCTTGCCACCATGCCCGCCTAATTTTTGTATTTTTAGTAAGGACAGGGTTTCGCCCTGTTGGTCACGGTGGTCTCAAACTCCTGACTTCAGGCCACCTGCTTCAGCATCACAAAGTGCTGGGATTATAGGCATGAGCCACTGTGCCTGGCTGGAAACATTTTTTGATGCGTCTAGCTCCACAATGCTGTTTTTGAAGAATGGTATTCTAGTCTATGGATGTATTATACTTTAAAACATTACCTACTGTTAGCTGGGCACGGTGGCTCACGCCTATAATTCCAGCACTTTGGGAGGCCAAGGCAGGCAGATCACTTGAGGTCTGGAGTTCGAGACCAGCCTGGCCAACATGGTGAAACCCTGTCTCTATTAAAACTACAAAAAATTTAGCTGGGCGTGGTGGCAGGTGACTATAATCTTAGCTACTTGGGAGGCTAAGGCCAGAGAATCACTTGAACTCAGGAGGCAGAGGTTGCAGTAGGCTGAGATCATGCCACTGCACTCCAGCCTGGGCAATAGAGTGAGAGTCAGTTTCAAAAACAAAAAAACCAAAAAACAAAAACCAAAAAACAAAGAAAAAAAAAAAAAAAAAAAAAAAACAAAGAAAAACGAAGTTTGCCAATATTCTCATTACAAGTCAATGATAGTAAGGTTTATTTTAAGATACACAATAAACAATATCTATGTTTTTCCTGTATTAAAAGTTCACAAACGAATTGATATCAGATGAAAAAAAGTGACTAACTCTCCAGTATCAACAGCACTGTGGGTTATTTAGGTCTGAACCATAAGATTATTGGGTAAAAGTTGGACAGCTGCTCAAAAGTAGTAGCAAATTCATTTTTACTTTTCACAGCAAATCCCTGACTTCAAGAGTATTTTCCCAACCAATTTGGCACCTGGGCTAATAATTCTCAAAGTTACCCAACAGAGAAGCTAAAATACTGTAAGTCTTTAATACAGTGCAAAAAAAATAGCATAATTAAAACAAAAATCATGAAATCCAGTTACTTTAGTTCTCTTTAATATTGGGGCTAAAGGATAAGTGTACTCACAGGGTAAGGAGGCAGATGAGGATATTCAGAGATTAGAAAATATCTTCTGTGGATATGGCAAAGCTTTAAGAGAAGTTAGCAGAACCAATTCTTTATTACATCAGTCACTGTTAAATGTATTCTTACAATTTTTCTTTTCCTTGATACTTAAAAAATTTTTTTTGAGACAGAGTCTCCCTCTGTCACCAGCTAATTTTTGTATTTTTAGTAGAGATGGGGTTTCACCATGTTGGCCAGGATGGTCTCCATCCCCTGACCTCGTGATCTGCCTGCCTCAGCCTCCCAAAGTGCTGGGATTACAGGCCTGAGCCACTGTGCCCGGCCTCCTTGATCCTGTTGTATCATTAATGCTTCTCATATTTATTAGTAGAGATTGAGGCTATATTTTGTCTCATAAGATGGAAAGGAACAAAGAGATATTCTGATAAGGCTCACTGTAAGAGTTAGACATAGAGGAGGGTACGGTAATATCCTTACTATTTTTCTGAATACAACTTGCCACATGGAGATAATTCATTCCATGACGTTATTCAATGCTCCTTAGGTAGCACCTTGAAAATTCTACATAAGTTGTATGTGTATTTCTTTCTTTGTAAACAATATTTCCCTACTAATTTTAGCTGTGTGCTTTTAGATCATGAATTAAGGGGAGAGGTTATTTTTCTACTTTAAAAAAAAATCCCTTTATCTTATCACAGGCCGGGTGCGGTGGCTCATGCCTGTAATCGCAGCACTTTGGGAGGTAGAGGTGGGCGGATCTCGAGGTCAGGAGATCAAAACCATCCAGGCTAACATGGTGAATACCCATCTCTACTAAAAAAAAAAAAATACAAAAAATTAGCAGGGCGTGGTGGTGGGCACCTGTAATCCCAGCTACACGGGAGGGTGAGACAGGAGAATGGCGTGAACCCGGGAGGCGGAGGTTGCACTTGAGCCGATATCGCACCACTGCACTCCAGCCTGGGGGACAGAGAGAGACTCCATCTAAAAAAAAAAAAAATCCTTGTATCTCAACCAAATATTAGCATTAGATGAACTTCAGGTAATCTACTTTTCCCAGTTTTTGAGAAGTAGAGAAAAATATGAAACCAGAAAAAAAAACCTTTCAGTGACGTAACGCTTTCTGGATCTAGTGCCCTCTACAGTCAAAGAAGCAGAAAAGTTTTTTTTTGTTTTGTTTGTTTTTCTTGAGAGGGAGTCTCCCTCTGTCACCCAGGCTGTAGTGCAGTGGCAGGATCTCGGCTCACTGCAACCTGCGCCTCCTGGGCTCAAGCAATTCTCCTGCCTCAGTCTCCCAAGTAGCTGGGATTACAAGCATGCACCACCACACCCAGCTATTTTTTGTATTTTTAGTAGAAAGGGGTTTCTCCATGTTTGTCAGACTGATCTTGAACTCCTGACCTCAGGTGATCCACCCACCTCAGCCTCCCAAAGTGCAGGGATTACAGGTGTGAGCCACCGCACCTGGCTGTTCTGTTTTTTAAAGAATCATAGACTACAACTTCTGGCACAAAGAACTTACCAATCTTTTCTGAGCTATTATTATACCAGCAATTTTGCCTTTTTTATGCTTCATTTTTGCCTTCTTCTCACAGACTGAAAAACTGGCTACTACCTAAGTTAAGAGTCCTATGTCCCTTTCACATATTAATTTATTTCTTGGTTGGTCAGGAGTTTCCAAATACAGATCCATTTCACATTTTATAAAATGACACGAGATGTCATGGAGAAAAGAAAGTTGGGGGCTATTTCCATCAACAGTAGGTTTTGCTTTGTAGAATTCTAAATTATATTCTGGAATAAACAATGATATGTGTTCTATTTTCTACAGCAACCCAAAATATATTCAACAAATCGGTATCTAAGTGGGCCATTTAAATTTATTAACACATAACCTATCCTGTTCCAGAATTTGAAGAAATGTACTGGCTGGATTAAAGTTACAAATAAGTGAGTTGTCAGGATTATATAATTTACGTTACTTTGAATGTAAATGAGTATTTGAATATATTAATAATAGATGGTATTTCTATTACAATCTACTTCACTTCCAGTATCAGATGCCAAATAGGGAGAATAAGTGGATTATAATTCATTAAGAAATAGGCTCACACCTGTAATCCTAGCACTTTGGGAGGCCAAAGGTGGGCAGATCACCAGGTCAGGAGTTCGAGACCAGCCTGGCCAACATGGTGAAACCTTGTCTCTACTAAAAATAAAAAAATTAGCTGGGTGTGGTGGTGCGTGCCTATAATCCCAGCTAATCAGGAGGCTGAGGCAGGAGAACTGCTTGTACCGGGACCCGGGAGGTGGAGGTTGCAGTGAGCCCAGACCACGTGACTGTACTACAGCCTGGCAACAAGAGTGAAACTCTGTCTCAAAAAAAAAAAAAAAAACTTTGAGGACTAGAGACAACAGAATAATATAACATTTCATTTTAAAGTTTTATTCTCATTCTAAACATTTTTAAACCACCTTTTAAATATGTATTTATAACAATAACTATTTAAAAATTCCTTAAGTCTGAACTTCGTTATGATGCTATCTTTGACTTCCCCCATTATCTCCAATAAAGATTTAAGTTGTTTTGTTTTCTTGTTTGCTTTACCAGTAACAGAAAAATCTCACAAAAGAGTATTAAAATTGAGTACTGTTTGCCACTGAAACATTATTCACCATTCTCTCCACGGAAATCTTTAGTAAAAGGAGAAAAATTTGCTGGGCGCGGTGGCTCACGCCTGTAATCCCGGCACTTTGGGAGGCTGAGGTGGGCGGATTACCTGAGGTCAGGAGTTCGAGACCAGCCTGGCCAACATGGTGAAACCCCATCTCTACTAAAAACACAAAAAATTAGCCAGGCGTGGTGGCATGTGCCTGTAATCCCAGGTACTTGGGAGGCTAAGGCAAGAGAATTGCTTGAACCCAGGAGGCGGAGGTTGCAAGTGAGCCAACATCACACCATTGTACTCCAGCTTGGGCAATGAGAGTGAAACTCCATCTCAGAAGAAAAAAAAGAGAGAAAACTTCACGTGATCTGAAGAGAAACCAGAGTGTACCATTCGCAAATGTTTACTTGCAAAGGTTTTTGGAAAGATATTTGCAGACATTAAAGATGTATCAAAGTCAGCATTATTACCTCAAAACAGCACCATTAAATAGTCTTTTTAATTGCTAACAATATACATCTTAAACTACGCTGCCATTAAGATAATTGTCAGTTCTTTTATTAGAAATATACAATATATTTCTTTTTTTGAGACGGAGTCTAGACTACAATATACAATTTTCTTTTTCTTTCTTTCTTTTTTTTTTTTTGAGACAGAGTCTTGCTCAGTCGCCCAGGCTGGAGTGCAATGGCGCTATCTAGGCTCACTGCAACCACCGTCTCCTGGGTTCAAGTAGTTCTCCTGCCTCAGCCTCCAAAGTAGCTGGTATTACAGGCACCCGCCATCATGCCTGGCTAATTTTTGTATTTTTGTAGAGACAGGGTTTCATCATGTTGGCCAGGCTGGTCTCAAACTCCTTACCTCGGGTGATATGTCTGCGTGGGCCTCCCAAAGTGCTGGGATTATGGGCGTGCCCCACTGCGCTGGCCAATATACAATTTTCAAATGAGTGTTTTATTTTATTTTATTATTATTTTTTTGAGACGGAGTCTCGCCCTGTTGCCCAGGCTGGAGTGCAGTGGTGCGATCTCCGCCTTCCGGGTTCACGCCATTCTCCTGCCTCAGCCTCCCGAGTAGCTGGGACTACAGGCGCCCACCACCATGTCCGGTTAATTTTTTCTATTTTTAGTAGTAAAATTTTTGTATTTTTAGTAATAGAGACGTGATTTCACTGTGTTAGCTGGGATGGTCTCGATTTCCTGACCTTGTGATCCGTCTACCTCAGACTCCCAAAGTGCTGGGACTACAGGCGTGAGCCACTAATCCCAGCCCATGAGTGTTTTATTTTCCTGGAAACTGCGGTAATTTTTAAACCACTATCCTTCCTTCTATTCCATCAAGTTTTCTAGGTAAAAGAGTAAACACTAACAACAGCATCATACAACACAATAGACTGAAGTAAGGATGTGCATTTCTAATTTCCAGAGCAGGTATTTCAAACTTTAGGTTCATCAACCTCTTTTTTCCAACTGAGCAAAATAAAGGCCTGCACTAATAGTGACCTGTTGAAGACAAGGTATGAAGCAATTTTAAGTACATTTGAGGTTGTGAACACACCCAAAACAGGAAAAGAAAATCCCCCAAGTCTGTGAAGGCACCCAATGTTCCATTTAACTTATGGCACTTAAGATGAACTCCTTTGGAAACATAAACAAATACTTCTTGAATACAAAGGAAAATTATTATTATTATTATTATTATTTTGAGACAGAGTTTCGTTCTTGCTGCCCAGGCTGGAGAGCAATGGCGCAATCTCGGCTCACTGCAACCTCCGCCTCTCAGGTTCAAGAGATTCTCCTGCCTCAGCCTCCCGACTAGCTGGGATTACAGGCATGCATCACCATGCCTGGCTAATTTTGTATCTTTAGTGGAGACAGGGTTTCTCCATGTTGGTCAAGCTGGTCTCGAACTCCCAACCTCAGGTGATCCACCCGCCTTGGCCTCGAAAAGTGCTGGGATTACAGATGTGAGCCACCACGCCCAGCCTCAAAGGAAAATTATTATGCCTTAATTTGTGAAAATCATTTTATTCTCTCTTAGCATATACACAAATATTTTGTTCCCTCTCATTGTGAGGTCAGAATTTATGATGATTAGTAAATAAAACAAAGTCAATAACCAAGGAATGGCATCATGATTCTGTAAAATCCTGTGACATCAGCATCTGTGTGCTGTGTTGCTTCATAGGTTCTGGCTAACTTCATTCTAACTTTGGAACAGAAGTAAAGAAGTTAGGAGCAGGGGGTCCTTAGACTCTTTGGCGCGAGGGATTCCTACGGAACCCTTGTCAGAATGTTTTCTTTTTTTAATATAATTTTATTTTTTTCTTAAACAAATAGAGACAGGGGTTTTGCCATGCTGCCCAGCCTGCTTTTGTACTCCTGGGCTCAAGTGATCCACTGACCTCAGCCTCCCAAAGTGCTGGGATTACAGGCGTGAGCCACCGTGCTCAGCCAGAATAATGTTTTTAAATGCACAAAATAAAATGCAAAGATAGAACTGTCAAAACACTTTAACTGGAATTAACAACGTGCTTTTAAAAAATAAAATAAGATCCAGCAGTGGGTCTAATAACCACAGTAATTTTGAGGTAGTGATAAGCTTAAACAATTTCAAGATAGCTATAACGGCTGCATTATGGTATGAAGTACATGATTTCTGTTGGTGACAAAGTCACAGGTACTGCTAATACAACCATGCGTTTGTTGCCTATATTCATATTTGAATGAAATTCCAAGTTTAATTAGAGGTTAATTAAAAGATGTAATATTTTTCCCCCAAACAAGTTTACAGACCCCCCGAATTCAATAGACCTTGGGGAATCAATATGCAGACCCTAGGATAAAAACCTCTCATACGGGAACAGAAGAGCAGGTCAATAAAGTAAAAACATAAGTTTTGGTTCCCAAAACTCAAAAAGACAAATTATAAAGGCCCTGTTACTCTCCAAAATAGTCTAACACACCAGAGCAGTGTATAGATTTTCATTCATTCAATAATCTTCAAAAGGTTTGTATAGGAAGAGCAAAATCAGAGGGAGGACATATTTTTCAACCAATGATCAAATATACAGCTTATAATATCAGTACATTTTGAGGAAATTCTCCTATACAAAGGCTAAGTCATTGTAATTAAGTCAGATTCAACAATATCATAAGTTGTGATTAGCAACATGATAATGTAGATAACCAACAGAATTGGATCTTACTCTGCAAGAGAAATGGTCAGTGACACCCTTCAATGGTTCAGCCCATGCAGCCGTCTCACTGGTGTGGTGGATGTGAACCCTTCCTATCATTGTGCATACTGTGATCCCAGAAGATTGTTATTGCTGGACAGGTGGGGTAGCTCACACCTGTAATCCCAGCACTTTAGGACGCCAAGGCAGGAGGATGGCTTGGGGCCAGGAGTTTGAGACCAGCCAGGGCAACATAGTGAGACCCTATCACTAAAAGAAAGTTTAAATATATTAGCTGAGCATTATGGCCCATGCCTGTAGTCCTAGCTACTCAAAAGGCTGAGGTGGCTCTGCTTGAGCCCAGGAGTTAGAGGCTGCAGTGAACCATGATGGTTTCACTGTACTCCAGCCTGGGCAAGAGAGTGATTTTATAAATTTATAAAGTATAATTTATAGATTTATAACTTATATACTCTTCTCAGGATGACACTAGGAACCAAACATGCCACCTAAACTAGTCCTTCCATTCATTGTAAAAATCTCCTGTAACACTCCCTCCCTGCAAAGAGAAAAACATATAAACTAGGTAGCAGTATTACAAATGAAAAGTGGGGGGTTGGACAAGAAATAACAAAAGGGACAAGGGATTGGCAGAAACTGCATGTGGTAGGGCAGGGGGGCCTACTAGGAGAAACATTAAGATGATTCAGAGGTTTTAAGCCGGGCTACCTTCAAGAATGGTAGAATCAGAAGAAAAAAAACTAGGTTTGGAGATGAAGGAAACTTGAGAACAGGCAGAGATAATGAGCTTTAAGTGACATATTAAGTTTGAAATGCCCAGGAAGCAACTGGAAAAGCAGATCATCAATAAGAGTGTTCAATCCCCGTCCTTGAGGAACTTACAATCTGGAATCCTTTTATAGCTAGAGGTTTGGATTTAGTAGTGATTCTACTAGGTATTTCCTAAAAGCTGTGGGAACAGCAAAGTCCTCCAAGAAAGAGCATGAAAGACCAAAAGAAACGCCATCAATTTAAGGACAAAAATTTTAAATATTCTAAATACTAAAAGCCATTTGAAATGTTAACATCAAATGCTAAAAACACTTTTACAACTTAAAATAGTGGCCTTTTAAGAGGATATACCTCGATACATTTAAATACCTTTCCAGAAAAAGACAGTGTCAATAACATACCATATTGTATTAAAACATAAACTTTAATTTAACTTGTCCTTCCTATTCAAATTGTACCTTTCTTTATAGAGGTATTCTAGTTAAATTAAAAATAAATGGTAGAATTAAAGCCATAATTAATTCCACTTGCAAACCACTAGTGAAATAATGAAAATAGGCTATTGATGTAGTAGAAAGAGGGATAACCAAATATATGCCTCTTGAAGGAAGTACACAGCAATATCTAGGAATTATGCTTGTCCTCTCCCCCAACACTCCCACTCGGAAATCAAACCTGAACTAAATTTGTTCAGTCTTCAATCTAGCTACCAATTTACAGCAAAGGATAGAGGGATATATTAAACTAGGACATGTTAAATCTATACCTGAGGGACATATTCATCAATATCCAGGATGAGAGAAACTAGAGGAAAAATGGCCTGGTTCCTTCAACAAATATTAGGTTGGTGCAAACGTCATTGTGGTTTTTAAATTACCATTAAAAGTAATGGCAAAAACCACAATGACGTTTGCACCAACCTTATAAGGAAAATACATTACGAGGAAAATAATTAAGATGAGGGAACCTATAGATTAAAAAGTTTAAGAGACATCCCAAACAAATGTAATATGTTAACGTGTTTGGATCCCAAATCAAACCAACCAATTATTTAAAAACAACTGAGGAATATTTGAATACTGACTGGATATTTGGTGATGTTAATTTTTAAAGGTAGGGTAATGGCACTGTGGTTATGATTTTCTCAAGAGTTATCTTTCAGATATCTATATTGAAATAAAACAAATGAAATCATTGGTAGAATTTGCTTCACAGTAATCCAGTAGGGTCTGGGGAAAGCAGATAGGGAAAGAGATAAATCGTGTCGCTCAATTCTTTGTGTTTTGAAATTTTCCATACTTAACTGTTCAAAAGGGAAAAAAGAAAAACACCATTCTCAGGGGTTGCCAACAAAAACTGAAAACAACAGTTTGAATTTTGTCTCCAAGCCTTACAAGCTGAGCAGCCCTGGTCTAGTCACGCAACTTCTTAGTGTCCCTGTTGGTTAAACAGAGACAAACAAATACCACCTAATAAACTCATATTCGTTCAAGCCAGAAAGGATATAAGGATATAACATGTTGAACATTATATCCTTAACGTCTTTGACTTTCCCAGTCTCCCACATCTGGTTTCCACCAAATCCTGTCTGTTTCTCTACCAAATCCTGTCTTGTCCATCACTGTGGTCTCACACCACTCCAACGCCTCCTTTCAGGCTGTTTTCCACATCGCATACAAAGTGATGTTCCTAAAACGCAACATCCAATCAGGTTATCTCCAGCCCCACTGAAAATCCTTTTTTTTTTTTTGAGACAGTCTTGCTCTGTCGCCTGAGCTGAGCTGAAGTGCAGTGGTGTGATCTCAGTTTTCATTGCAGCCTCCACCTCCTGGGTTCAAGCAGTTCTCCTGTATCAGCCTCCCAAGTAGCTGGGATTACAGAAGAACACCACCACGCCCGGCTAATTTTTTGTATTTTTAATAGAGACAGGGTTTCACCACGTTGGCCAGGCTGGTCCTGAACTCCTGACCTCAAGTGATCCACCCGCCTCCGCCTCCCAAAGTGTTGGGATTACAGGTGTGAGCCACCAGTGCCCAGCTTGAAAATCCTTAAACTGCTTTCAATCAGCTTCAAAATAAGAGCCTCCTTTAAATTTTTTTACCCTCCTTGATTCCTTAAAAATCCCTTTAATTTTTTTACCCTCCTTGATTCCTTAAAATGGCTTACAAGGCCCTCCATTTTCTCATACTATCTCTTCAACTTCTATCTCTTTCTATTCTCTGACTTTATGCTTTAGCTTTGGTAAAATTATTTCAGCTCTTGCATTACACCCTGTTCTCTTGAGTGTAGCTTCAGTGTTCATGTCTGGAATGTTCTTTCCACCCATCATCACTGCCTTGCCTGGCTAGCTCTTTCATCCTTGAAGTCTCAGGTTAAACAGTATTTCCTCAGAGAGGTCTACCCAAATTGCTTCTATACTAAGTTGGGTGTCTTCTCACACCTACACAATACAGTATTTGTTCCTACAGGAACCTGTACTTACCATAAGTATAACAGTCCCTACTTATTTGTAAAGAGTATTTGCTGTGGCAATTATATATTTATCTGTTTTCCAGCTAGACTATAACTCTAGGAGGGCAAATGGTGAAATTTGTTCACTGCTGAATCCTAAGTCTCTCACGGTGCCTGGTAGCCAATAACAAACTGAACATACAAAATTCACAACAATCTGGACTGTTTTCCTCATACCCAAGTTCCATCTTCCTAGTCCTCTCAACTGCAACAAAAACAAGACAGCTATGAAGGCATTTACACAGAGATCTTAATCTTGCATAGGACTGAGCATTGTAAAGTGAATTGAAAACACGATGGGAATGCAGAACATAAGGAGTTGAGAAATCTATTTTCAGGCCGAGATAATTTGTATCCTAATTTACAATCTAAAGAAAACTCAGGAGTGTCAATCTAACAAAAATGAGTTCAATGACACACATAGTTCCCACCAAACCATAACAAGTTTTCAGACCTAAGATGTTAGATCACTTAATCCCTCCAGCCTCAGTTTCCTTATGGGTAAAACAAGGGATCCTGATCAGGGTCATTAGGGTCCTTTCCAGGGCTAATATATGCCCTAATATTTAAAGGCTAAAAGATGTAAATTAGTGAAACACTTATCATTTGTTTTCATCCTATAGTGATGATTTTTTTCCTTTTTAATCTGTTTAAGGACATTACAGTTTACCCCGTTAAGCACAACTAAACCTTCAAATCTATTCAGCTATAAAAATCTTACAAAATGCTCCTCAGATCAACTTGCATATTTCACAAAGGTAACTGCAATCTGATGAAACAACAGCATCTACCTAAACCCAAAATGAATTACTGAAATATATTCAACTTCTGTGTAAATAATAAATCTTACTCACCACGTGTTTTAAGTGCTAAATATCTTGAATTGTTGGTCATTTCTATGGCAATCTGAAGGCAAAGTTGTGCCCCAGGGTGTAAGACTTGCGTTTATGAGTACTATTTAACACCTAACTAAAAAACCGAAGATACATAGTCTTGGCATCACCTCACTGGGCTGGTGGTTGAGATAAAAAAATTGTTGAAACCAGAGTAATTTTTGGAAAAAAAAAAATCAAAACAAGTTATAGTAAGTTACAGTAAATAAAGTAGCGAGTAAACATTTCACTGTTATCAGTAGCAGCCCAGTTTCTAATCAGCCACTGGAAACCCAAGGAAAGACTAAAGTAGTAACAAGTTTGTCTCCTGGTTTAAATTAATTACAAACTAGTTTTTGGCAACTGCTTGTTCCATCAAATATGTCACGACAAAGTAATAAAATGTTAAAACGCATGCTGGAAAAAAAAAAAAAAAGACGTACTTGGAACAAAAAGCTTGCATCGGACCAAGTGTAAACGCTATCCTCCAGATTTCTCTCAACAGGGCCGCCTTAAGTCCATGAGTAGAAGGGTGCTGCGGCGGACCCTGGCAGCCACAGGTTGAATGACAAAGAGCCCCCGTCAGCACCACTCCCAGAAGTCTGCGGGCTGCGTCCCCTCCGCAAAGTCTACTCGAACCCTGCAGTCACGCCTTGGCTGTGGGGAATGCGGCTCTCCGCATCACTCTCGCAAGTCACCACGTGGGGCAAGGATCGGTCGGCCAAGAAGGTTGGGGCGGACAATGTCACGAGTCATAAATAATTCCTGCCCCGAGTCCCTTCCCTTGGAACAGAAGCGGCCAGGAGAGTCTGGAGGTACCACATGAAGCAGCCTCATGTTATCCCTTTTCCAGATCAAAGCGTCTCTGGAGGAGCCTATTGAAGACTTAGAGGGGAAGGGGACTTCCCCAACGTCACCGGGCACTACGACCCAACTCCTCGGCCAGGCCAGGGGCCGGCATATGACCACGAGGCCCGCGGCTCGGCTGAGAGAGGCGCTGTCCCCAGCGCCTCAAGGTCTCCTTCACCAGCACTGCAGTCCGAGGCCACGCGACTGCCTGTGACCACGATGCCCTCTGCTGGGCCGCCTCCCTCCCCCGGAGACAAAGTCTCCCAACCCCGGAGGTCCCCTCCGACCCCACCAGGGAAGCGAGGGCACCGTGGGGTCCGCGCCGCGTGCCGCCGGCTGTTACCCAACTAACCGTTATAAGCGCGGATCGCAGCGCCGAGCGTGTGCGTGACGTGGTGGCGCGGGCTGGAGTTCCACCGGGCCCAGGGTCCGACTCCCGTCCTTCGCTCGCTGCCTCGTTTACTTGTTCCAGCACCTACGCAGCCATCCAGTCACGTAGCAGCTCACCACTTTGTCTGGTCCGGCCGGCGAGGCTGCCTTATAACCCGCCGGGGCCCGAGCATGCGCACAGGGGGCGGAGTCGTTTCTCCCGGCCGCCGCCCCCTCCCCGCCACACAGACATCCGAACTGCAGCCCGCATCTCCACACGCTCTCAGCCGCGCGCGCCCTCTAGCTCGCCCGCGCGCGCCGGCGCCCCCCTCCCCGCCACGTGACCGGCGTCCCAGTCCGACCCGCGCGCTGCGCCCCTGCAGAGCGACGCGGAGCTACCGCACCCTTCCAGACTCGCCCGTTGGTCCTTGTCTGACGAGCTCTAAGCAACCTGCCCTCCTTCGGAACACAAATGTCGGTCTCACCCCTCAGTTTCTGCCAGAGAAATAGGAAAAGTCACCTAGAGGCCTGACCCTGACGGGTGGGGGGAGACGAGCGCGCGGAGTAGCGGGAAGCGTCTGAGGAGCGGGGACTGGGCAGCGTTTGAATGGATGCGGGTGCCGCTGGCACCCGGGAAGACGCCGGGGGCCGGCGCTGTGGAGCCGGGCACGGGCTGGGATGTGTTTGGATTCCAATCCGGGCCTGACACCAGTTGAGTGACCTCGGAAAGTTCCCCAACCCTCCGGGCCTGTTTCCTCCCTCTGAAGTGGCGACAGTAATAGAACTGACCCCGTAGGCTCATCGGGAGGCCCTGAAGGGGGAACCCATGCAACTTGCCACCGCAGAGCCAGGCCCGCGGCGGTTGGCGCCTGGTGGGTATTAAAGACGAGTCGGGAAAGAAGAGCAGGTAAGAGGGCGGGAAGACTGGCCGGTGGGTTGGGGTGTGCACCTCGGCCACGTGGAGAAGCGAGAATGCAGGGGCCGGACGCCTATGGACGATGCGTGTGTGGGGCCGGATAGAATCGTGGCAGGCGGCGCTGGGGCTGATGCGCCTCACCCGGATTAGCCTCTGTAATCCTCACAGCCCTGTGAAGCGGGCGCTGCCGTGAACATTTTGTAAATAAGGGACCGGAGGCTCAGAGAAGTGAAGTAACTTTCCAGACGGCCCAGCTTGTCAGCGGCCAGCATTTTAAGTCACACCCCAGAGTCTGTTTTTATCGTAATAGCCGCTTTGACCGGATAACCAACGTGTGTGTGTTGAAGTGATCAGATGACCATGGAGTGTCTCTGATGTCCAGGACTTTTGAGAAATACTGAAAAAGTATGAGGCAAGGCCCCTGCCTTCAAAGAGCTTGCAAGTTTTTGGGGGAGACTGTGTCAGGCACAAATTAACCAACATCTGTTGAGCACTTACTGCTTGCCAGAACCCTGCCCTTCCCTCGTGTCTTCCTCCCTTCCAGGACTCACCCCCTCACTTACCCTCCCCCTCAATTCTCATAGCAACCCGGGGAGGTAGGCCTTATGGTTTCTGTTTTGCAAATGAAGAGCTTGAGATTGAAGAAGAGTACAGATTGGAGGATCAGGTCCTGAGAGGTCCTATGTGCTTTCCGATAACAGTTCAGTGTGTTAGAAGACAGTATGGCATCCACGGCCGAGTACTACTAGTAATACAGTAATTGCTTTTTACATTTACATAAACACGGAGAAAGGGAAGGCATTTCGGGTCATTGGGGCAGCCAGGACTTACAAGAGCAGTGCTAGGGTGGCAGCAGCATTCAGGTAGATGGTAAGCAGAATTAAGTTAGAGAGAGAGGATCCTGAGTCTGATTTAGATGTACATTTATAAGGCCCTGTTCTATGGAATGTAGTGAGAAGTGGTTAAATAAGATGAATCCCAGGAAACCTCAAAAGTAGGCTTATAGAGCCCCATAAGGTGATAGATTGACAATACAGACCTGAGAGCCAGATCTGTTGGGTTCCAAATTTGATTCTTGCACTTACCAGCTCTATGTCCTCAGGCAAGTCATTTTACCTTTCTAAGCCTGACTCCCAACTCTGTAAAACAAGGATAATACCTACCTCAGGGTTATTATGATAATAAAACTAGTATTTATTGCAGGCTGGCGTGGTGGCTCAAGCCTGTAATCCCAGCACTTTGGGAGGCTGAGGTGGGCGGATCAATTGAGGCCAGGATTTTGAGACCAGCCTGGCCAACATGGTGAAACCCTGCCAATACTAAAAATACAAAAATTAGCCATGCGTAGTGACACACGCCTGTAGTACCAGCTACTCAGGAAGTTGAGACAGGAGAATTGTTTGAACCCGTGAGGCAGAGATTGCAGTGAGCCAAGATCTCACCATTGTACTCCAGCCTGGGCAACACAGTGAGATTCCATCTCAAAAAAAAAAAAAAAAAAAAAAACGAGGTGGGCAGGTCATGAGGTCAGGAGTTCGAGACCAGCCTGGCTAATATGGTGAAACCCTGTCTCTGCTTAAAATACAAAAAGTAGCCGGGTGTGGTGGCACGTGCCTGTAGTCCCAGCTACTTGGGAGGCTAAGGCAGAAGAATCGCTTGAACCCAGGAGGTGGAGGTTGCAGTGAGCCGAGATGGTGCCACTGCACTCCAGCCTGTCCAGCCTGGGCAACAGAGTGAGACTCTGTCTCAAAAAAAAAAAAAAAAAAAAAAATTAGTATTTATTTTGCAGTGTCTTACCATATAGAAAACACTACATGAAACCTAACCCTAAAGATTAACCCTAGAGGCCCTTCCCTTGAATAGACCCCAAGGAGGCTCTGAGAGGGGCCCTAACAGTGTGTTCAACAGGATCATACTTTGTGTTGTATTGCAGTTTTGTACTCCTATCCTTGAAGATAGATAGTCATCAAAATATAGATACCTCAGGCCCTACAAAACCTGGATCTGCCTTAAGAGATTTTAATGTTGTGAAAAGAAGACTTCGGAATCAGAAGACCTGGTCCTGGCCAGGCATGGTGGTTCACACCTGTAATCTCAGCACTCTGGGAGGCGGAGGTGGGTGGATCACCTGAGGTCAGGAGTTCAAGACCAGCCTTGCCAACATGGCCAAATCCTGTCTCTACGAAAAAATGCAAAAAAAAAAAAAAAAAAAAAAGGCCTAGGCCAGGCACGGTGGCTCATACCTATAATCCCAGAATTTGGGAGGCCGAGGCAGGCAGATAACCTGAGGTCGGGAGTTCAAGACCAGCCTGAGCAACATGGTGAAACCCTGTCTCTACTAAAAATACAAAATTAGCCGGGTGTAGTGGCGCATGCCTGTAATCCTGGGAGGTGGAGGTTGCAGTGAGCTGAAATCACGCTGCCTAGTCAACAAGAGCGAAACTCCATCTCAAATAAATAAATAAATAAATAGGCCAGGCACAGTGGCTCATGCCTGTAATCCCGACAGTTTGGGAGGCTGTGGCAGGCAGATCACGGGATCAGGAGTTCAAGACCAGCCTGACCAACATGGTGAAATCCCGTCTCTGGGGCGGATCACAAGGTCAGGAGATCGAGACCATCCTGGCTAACACGGTGAAACCCCGTCTCTACTAAAAAGTACAAAAAACTAGCCGGGCGAGGTGGTGGGCGCCTGTAGTCCCAGCTACTCGGGAGGCTGAGGCAGGAGAATGGCGTAAACCCGGGAGGCAGAGCTTGCAGTGAGCTGAGATCCGGCCACTGCACTCCAGCCTGGGCGACAGAGCGAGACTCCGTCTCAAAAAAAAAAAAAAAGAAATCCCGTCTCTACTAAAAATACAAAAATTAGCCTGGCGTGGTGGCACGCACCTATAATCCCAGCTACTCAGGAGGCCGAGGTAGGAGAATCACTGGGAACCTAGGAGGCAGAGGTTGCAGTAAGCCGAGATTGTGCCACTGCACTCCAGCCTGGGTGACAGAGTGCAAAGAAAAAAGAAAAAAAAAAGAAGATCTGGTCCTATAACTGCTATCTGTGTTATTCTGGGCAGTTAACTCACTACACTTTCTTGGGCTTTGGTTTCCTCGCCAGATAAGTTAAAAATAATACCTACTAGCCCAAACTGTTGTGTTAATCAAATGAGACAGTATCTGCAGAAGAAGTAATTAGTAAAACTTTGAAAGTGTTCTATAAGTATTTATGAATTAATGTCATAATTTGTCTAAAGTACATAAAAGGGAAAAATCAAAAGCAACTCCAAGGCTCTTATGTGGAAAAATAGAAACAGGGTGGGTGGGTGAGCTGGTGAAAATAATAAAATAATACAGGTGAAATTCTTGCTCTTCTGCCAGATTTTCTTCCTAATTTGAGGCACACAACATTGAAGAAATGAACTAGGAAGCATAGGATGAGAAATCAGAGTGGAGAGGAAATTGGAGATCATCTAAGGCACTCCTGACTTTTTATGGAAATGGAAATTAAGGCCCAGGGACGCTAAAAGACTTGTCTGAGGCCTCCCATCTAATGATTGGCATGATCAGAAACTCAGTTTCTTTAAGTGTAAAGAACAAGTACAATCTTTAAGATAAAATATTTTGTCATGGGGGTCTTTTAGAATCATTACATGAGGCTGGGCGCAGTGGCTCAGGCCTGTAATCCGAGCACTTTGGGAGGTGGAGGGAGGCGGAGGGAGGCGGAGGCAGGCGGATCACGAGGTCAGGAGATCGAGACCATCCTGGCTAACACAGTGAAACCCCGTCTCTGCTAAAAATACAAAAAATTAGCTGGGCATGGTGGCTGGCACCTGTAGTCCCAGCTACCCAGGAGGCTGAGGCAGGAGAATGGCGTGAACCCAGGAGGTGGAGCTTGCAGTGATTGGAGATTGTGCCACTGCACTCCATCCTGGGTGACAGAGCGAGACTGTCTCAAAAAAAAAACAAAAAACAAACAAAAAAGAATAATTACATCAGAACCAGAGAAGACCTGGTGCTTTCTACTGGCTTTTAGCTTTATCACTATCACAAAATTCTTAGGATTCACCTTTCTGTTTTAAAGGTTGATAGACTGGATGCTGCTATGGTAATTTGCCTCAGGAAAATGCCGGACTGTTGTTTGCAAGCTTGTTAAGTGAGCAAAACTTGGGAAGATTTCAAGGTAAGAGTTATAACTTCGTAAGTTAGTGATGCAATAAGAAATGCAAATGCAAACTTCAAAAAATTATGATATAGGTACTCTTTAAGCTGAGTAAGTTGCTCTGTTGCTTTATCTGAAAAAAGAAAGATAAAATTACAGTGTGTTCTCCAGAATTCACCTACTTAACTTACATTCTTTCAGTTACTTCACCATTTCTCTGATGTAATAAATAGGAAGGTGCTATTTTGCCCATTTTAGTAACAATAATACAGGAAAGGATTCTTTTTTTAATTGACACGTTGTAAATGTTTTTTGGGTTTTTTTTTTTTGTAATTTTCATTGTAATTTCTGGCTTTTTGTACGTTTAGTTATTCTGGTGGTGAGGGATTTGCTTTACTGCTTCTTTGGGCCTTTGAGAATTTTTTTGTGCACGCACAGACACACACATACACATATATATAATATGTAATTATACATATTCTGGGTTACAGTTTGGTGTTTCCATACAAACAAATGTTGTATACTGATCAAATCAGGGTACTTAGCATATCTCTCACCTCATGCTGTTTTGTAATATACAATACCTTATTGTTAACAGCAACCCTACTGTGCAATAAAACACCAGAACTTATTCTTCCAATCTAATTGTCACTTTGTACCTGTTGACAGCCTTTCCCTCTCCTCCTTTCCCCTATCCCCTTTCTAGTCTCAGATAACCACTGTTCTCTTTGCTTGTAGGGTATAAACTCTTACTTTAAAAAAATTAGATTCCACAGATCATACAGTATTTATCTTTCTGTGTCTGGCTTATTTCACTTAACATAACGTCCTCCAGGTTTAACCGTATTTTCACAAATGGCAAGATTTCATGCTTTTTTATAGCTGTATAATATTCTGTTATCCATATGTACCACATTTTCTCTTTTTTTTCTTTTTCTTTTTCTTTTTTTTTTTTTGTGAGACTGAGTCTCGCTCTGTCCCCCAGGCTGGAGTGCGGTGATGCAATGTCACCTCACTGCAACCTCTGCCTCCCAGGTTCAAGCGATTCTTCTGCCTCTGCCTCCCAAGTAGCTGGGATTACAGGCACCTGCCACCATGCCTGGCTAATTTTTGTATTTTTAGTAGAGACAGGGTTTCACCATATTACTCAGGCTGGTCTCAAACTCCTGACCTCAAATGACCCACCCACCTCAGTCTCCCGAAGTGCTGGGATTACAGGCATGAGCCACTGTTCCCAGCCTCACATTTTCTTTCTTCATTCATTCACTGTTAGATGTTTGGATTGATTCCATAACTTGGTTATTGTAAATAGTGCTGTAATAAACATAGGAGGGCAGATACCACTTCAATGTAACTGACTTCATTTCCTTTGAATACATAGCCACTAGTGGGACTCCTGGCTCATACAGTAGTTCTATTTTTAATGTTTTGAGGTAAAAATTTTCAACAAAGGTGCAAAGAACACACATTGGGAAAAAGTCTCTTAAATAAACGGTGCTGGGAAAATTGGAAAGTCACATGCAGAAGAATAAGACTAGACCCTGTCTCCACCATATACACAAATCAACTCAAAATGGATTAAAGACTGTCTTCCATAGCTGCTGTACTAATTTGTAATTCCACCAAAAAGTGTGAGTGTTATCTTTTCTCCATATCCTAGCCAACGTTTGTTTTCTTTTGTCTTTTTTTTTTTTTTAAAGGCGGAGTCTCACCGTGTCACTCAGGCTGGAGTGCAGTGGTGCAATCTTGGCTCATTGCAACCTCTGCTTCCTGGGTTCAAGCAATTCTCCTGTCTCAGCCTCTCGAGTAGCTGAAACTATAGGCAAGTGCCACCATACCTGGCTAATTTTTGTATTTTTAGTAGAGATAGGGTTTCACTATGTTGGCCAGGCTGTCCTTGAATTCCTGACCTCAAGTGATCCACCTGCCTCAGCCTCCCAAAGTGCTGGGATTACAGGCATGAGCCACCGTGCCCCAGCCTGTTTGTTAATAGCCATTCTAACTAGAGTGAGGTGATATCTCATTGTGATTTTGATTTGCATTTGCCTGATGATTAGTGATGTTGAGCATTTTTTCATGTACCTGTTGTATGTCTTCTTTTGAGAAATGCCTATTAAGGTCTTTTGCCCACTTTTAAATCAAGAAAATTTGTTTTTCATTGTTGAATTAAGTTATTTATATATTCTTTAGATATTAACTCCTTGAGAGATGTATAGTTTGCTTATATTTTCTTCCATTCTGGAGATTGTCTCTTCATTTTGTTACTTGCTTCCTTTTTATGTACAAAAGCTTTTCAGTTTGATATAATCCCATTGGTCTATTTTTTGCTTTTGTTGTCTATGCTTTGAGATCTTATTTTAAAACCCTTGCCCGACCCGATGTTGTAAAGCATTTCCCTTATGTTTTCTTTTAGTAATTTCATAGTTTCAAGTTTTGTATTTAAGTCTTTAATCCATTTTGAGTTGATTTGTGTATATGGTGGAGACAGGGTCTAGTCTTCGGCTTCTGCATGTAACTTTCCAGTTTTCCTAGTACTATTTATTGAAGAAACTGTCTTTTTCCCAGTGTGTTTTCTTGGCACCTTTGTTGCAAAACAGTTGGCCATAGATGCATGAATTTATTTCTGGGTTCTTTATTCTGTTCCACTGGTCTCTGTGTTTGTGTTTATGCCAATACCATGCTGTTTTGGTTACTATAGCCTTGTAGTATATTTTGCAGTCAAGTACTGTGATGCCTCGGCTTTGTTATTTTTGCTCAGGATTTATTTGCCTATTTGAGTCTTTTGTGGCTCCATATGATTTGTTTTTTGTTGTTGTTGTTGTTGTTTTTTTTTTGAGACGGAGTTTCACTCTTGTTGCCTAGACTGGAGTGCAATGGCACAATCTCGCCTCTCTGCAACCTTCACCTCCCAGGTTTAAGCGATTCTCCTGCCTCACCCTCCCGAGTAGCTGGAATTACAGGCATGTGCCACCACGCCTGGCTAATTTTGTATTTTTATTAGAGATGGGGTTTCTCCATGTTGGTCAGGCTGGTCTCGAACTCCCGACCTCAGGTGATCCCACCTCCTTGACCTCCCAAAGTGCTGGGATTACAGAGTGAGCCACCGCGCCTGACTGTCTTTTTTATTTCTGTGAAATATATCATAGGTATTATATAGAGACTGTAGTTTGTAGATCACTTTGGGTAGTATGGGTGTTTCAACAATATTAATTCTCCCATGAACATGAAATGTCTTTCCGTTCCTTTGTGTCTTCTTCAGTTTCTTTCATCAAGGTTTTATAGTTTTCAGTTTAGAGATCTTTAACCTCCTTAGTTAAGTTTATTCTTAAGTATCTTATTTTTGTGTAGCTATTGTAAATGGAATTATCTTCCTGATTTCTTTTAGGAAAGGATTCTTTTTAAACACAATATTTTGTCATTAAGAATACTGCCCTCCCTCATAATATATAATAATTTAATAGGGAATATGGAAAATGTGATTTGCTTTTGAACCATGTTTGAAGAAAGGGTTTGCTAAGCACATACCTGGAGTAAAGAAGATAATGTCAATCCTAAAAACTTTTTTTTTAAAGTTGAGAGCCCTCTCATTCAGAATACCATCATCTAATTTCAGGTTATATGTCAGGTGTAGTCCTCCTGCTTTCAAAGGCCTGTGTCTGGATGTAGGGTGAATTTTGCCATTCTTTAAAGAAAGACTAACTCAGTATTCGTGAGATGCACTCTAAGCTCCTCCCTTGACCTCCCCCATTTCTCTTCAGCTCTCCTTGCTCTGTTTTGACCTATCACTTATCTTACCAGCCTGCACCAGTTTAGTATCCTAATCAGTTACTTCTCTGGCACTCTACTGACATGACATGACATGGTCAAAATAGTTTGCTAGAAAACAAAATGTTTGCAATAAAAATTTCTTCAACATGACAAATGAGTCAAAAATTATTGTTTCCAACTGCTGGTTTTTTGTATGTTTAGTTATTCTGGTGGCCAGGGATTTACTTTACTGCTTCTCTAGGTCTTTGAGAATTTTTTTGTGCACACACAGACACACACATACACACACATACACATATATATGTTTCTTAAGGAATCATATTGTGCATACTGTTTTTTTTCCACTGAGACGGAATCTCACTCTATCGCCCAGGCTGGAGAGCAGTGGTGCGAGCGACCTCGGCTCGCTGAAACCTCCACCTTCTGGGTTCAAACGATTCTCCTGCCTCAGCCTCCTGAGTAGCTAGGCTTACAGGGGTGTGCCACCATGCCTGACTGATTTCTGTATTTTTAGTAGAGACGGGGTTTCACCATGTTGGCCAGGCTGGTCTCAAACTCCTGACCTCAGATACACCCGCCTCGGCCTTCCAGATTGCTGGGATTATAGGTGTGAGCCACCACGCCTGGCCACTGTTTACTACTTTTTAAATATTTGCAGGCTGGGTGTGGTGGCTCACGCCTATAATCCCAGCACTTTGGTAGGCTGAGGCGGGTGGATCATGAGGTCAGGAGTTCGAGACCAGCTTGGCCAACATGGTGAAACCCCGTCTCTAGTAAAAATATAAAAATTAGCCAGGTATGGTGGGAGGCGCCTGTAATCTCAGTACTCGGGAGGCTGAGGCAGAGAATTGCTTGAACCGGGGAGGTGGAGGTTGCAGTGAGCCGAGATCGTGCCACACTGCATTCCAGCCTGGGCAACAGCAAGCCTTTGTTTCAAAAAAAAAAAAAAAAAAAAAATATATATATATATATATATATTTGCAATGGCTTGATAATGAGACATTTACATTGCTTCTTAATCATCTAAGAATTAATTTAGATTAAAAAGCACAAAAGTTTGAAACATACCTAAAATTTTATGAAAATCTGACAGTACTGCTTTAAAACTTTAAAGGTGGCAAAACAATCCATATGGAAAACAAGCAGCTGAGAATATTCCTTTTTGACCTGTTTATCTTCTAATTCAATTTGTTTTCAACCAGATTACCTGAGGCTCAATCTATGTCATTCTAATTCCCACTCTGGTCTGATATGGCTTGACTCCTGCTCCTTGTCTTTGCTAGCCCAGGAGGATAGTTTTGACCTGTGCTCTTTGTAACCTACATCATCGCTGTTTAGGATCTTTTCTAGGAAGCATTCTTTCTAGAGATGGTCCTATGTATTTGCCAGACCTGTTTTCTTCCTTGACCCCTAGCTACTAAAAGTCCTAACCATGAGTACCTTCCCTACCTCCCTCCTTTCCTCCCTCCCTTCCCTCCTTTCTTCTTTCCATCTCTAGTAAAGTATTTTAGGCAAATGGGATGGGGAGTTCAATAATAACAATAGTAAATTGATGACAGCCAAGATTTCTGGAATACTTACCATATGCTAAGCATTGCTCTAAGCACTTTAGATGTAGTAACACTCATTAATTCCTCACAAAAATGCTATAAACTAGGAACTGTTACAATCCCCATTTTATAGACATATACAGATACAGAGAGGTTAAGTAACGTCCCCAAGGTCACATAATCAGTATTGTCTCAGTCATCAGAAAGTAGTCATCACGGCCGGGCACGGTGGCTCACACCTGTAATCCCAGCACTTCGGGAGGTCAAGGCGGATGGATCATGAGGTCGGGAGTTTGAGAACGGCCTGGCCAACATAGTGAAACACTGTCTCTACTAAAAATACAAAAATTAGCCAGATGTGGTGGCAGGCGCCTGTAGTCCCAGATACTTGGGAGGCTGAGGCAGGAGAATGACTTGAACCTGGGAGGTGAAGGTTTACAGTGAGCTGAGACCGCGCCATCGCACTCCAGCCTTGGCAACAGAGCAAGACTCTGCCTGAAAAAGAAAAAAAGTAGTCATCATTTAGTTTTCACCAAAAATACACAAGTAGAAATTGTCATTTGTAACTATTAATACCATAGGAGACTAATCAATAGAATTTAAGGCCATCTTGACTTAGAAAAACCCTGTTTTGGGTTCCTTTTATGTTAATAGAGTGAAACAACCATTATGAAAGCATGTGCCATGAAAGCTGCCATTGAAACCAGAGATTCACCACAGAGAACTACCCCCTGCTTATCTGAATTTGGGGTAGTTATCAGTCTCTAGTCAGCTAAGTTGGGGACAAAGATGATGGGACATGGTTTTGTTAGCAGCTTAAATTTTTTTTTTTTTTTGAGATGGAGTTTCACTGTTTCACCCAAGCTGGAGTGAAGTGGCGCGATCTTGGCTCACTGCAACCTCCGCCCCCTGGGTTCAAGCAATTCTCCTACATCAGCCTCCAAAGTAGCTGGGATTACAGGCATGTACCACCACACCAGGCTAATTTTTGTATGTTTAGTAGAGATGGGGTTTCACCGTGTTGGCCAGGCTAGCCTCGAACTTCTGACCTCAGGTGATCCACCCGCCTCAGCCTCCCAAAGTGCTAGAATTACAGGTGTGAGCCACCACACCCAGCCAACTAACAGCTTAATTGGTCGCCTATTTCTAGGAAGTTCTGGGTGTCCTGGTCCCCATATTCCATGCTATAAGATCATTCAGTGTGAGAACCTGGACTTTAAAGCCCTCACCCAAAGCAGCAGCAGATAGTTGGAATTACTGGACGGCTGCACATCAAGCCTACTGTGACTCAGCCAAGGGGTGCATGCAGCGAAGGAGGCCTCTAACATCACAGTGACTGTCTTTATGTATCTATCTGCCTGGGGATCCAGACCTGGGTGTTCTACCTGTACCTTCATACTGCTGCACTGGTGAGCAAGATGAGGCTTAAATAAAGCATACAATTCAATTTGTGGTTACCTCTGAGAACCCCAAATCTGCCATGGATCTCTGCACCACACAACACCTGTGGCACCTGTGCCAAGGTGAGGTCCAGTAGCTACCACACCTACTTCTGAGCTGCATATTAGAGTGACGCCTTCCTGCCTACCCTCCCTCTGTCTTACCTTTTGCACAAATCATGGGCTCAGATGTTATGCCTGTTATTGCACTCTGATACGATTATTTTATTTATTTATTTTTTTTGCAGTCATGGAATAAGGCCATACCCTGTGGGTAGGGTATAAAGGTTTCCCTCTATATGGTAGATATTATCAGTCATAGAAAAAGAGAATCCTCACACAGAAAAACTTGGAACATGGAACAGATGGAAGGTGGCACTTCTGGATATGCCTTTTTACATCTGAACTTGGAAGAGTTAAGAATTGTTGAAGGCCCTTCTCACTGATCAGGGGAAATAGCTTCTGTCACAGAGCTGCCTACTCCAGGAGAACCAAAAATGAAAGCAAACACTCATATTTTGTAAGTCTGTTCCCTGAACTTCTGTCAATCAAGTTTAATCTAAATCAAGGATTCAAACTGAGAAGCATTTAAGGACCAAGAAAAAGTTAATTAGCCCAGTATAAGTCAATAAGAAATGGTAAGCAGTATGGGGGAAAGGAGTGCCATACCCTTCTAGGCATCCAAATTCAAGCATTTACAATGTACTGCATGAAGCACTACCCTATACAGCACTAATAACAGCACAAACTTGCTTGACATTTCTACATAATACATTATTCATTAATTCAGAAGAAAAATAGAATTCTTAAAACTCCTAATTTCATTTTTTATTAATATAAAGGAGGAACCAACAACAGCAAAAAATTGTGTGGGAGTTAGAAAATAAGGACTAGGCGGCTGGGTGCGGTGGCTCACGCCTGTAATCCCAGAACTTTGGGAGCCCAAGGCAGGTGGATCACGAGGTCAGGAGATCGAGACCATCCTCGCTAACACAGTGAAACCCCGTCTCTACTAAAAAATAGAAAAAATTAGCTGGGCATGGTGGTGGGCGCCTGTAGTCCCAGCTACTCTGGAGGCAGAGGCAGGAGAATGGCGTGAACCCGGGAGGCAGAGCTTGCGGTGAGCCGAGATCTTGCCACTGCACTCCAGCCTGGGCGACAGAGCGAGACTCTGTCTCAAAAAAAGAGAAAAAAAGAAAAGAAGGACTAAGTAGGCAGATGTGGGGTGGGGCCAACAAAACGTGGCAGCCAGCAGACCAGTCTATTTCACCATGGTCTCTGCTGCAGCATTTAAGAAATAGGTAGAGCCGGCTAGGCATGGTGGTTCACGCCTGTAATCCCAGCACTTTGGGAGGCCGAGGCGGGTGGATCATCTGAGGTCGGGAGTTTGAGACCAGCCTGACCAACTTGGAGAAACCCTGTCTTTACTAAAAATACAAAATTAGCCAGGCGTGGTGGCAAATACCTATAATCCCACCTACTTGGGAGGCTGAGGCAGGAGAATCGCTTGAACCCAGGAGGCAGAGGTTGCGGTGAGCCGAGATTGCGCCATTGCCCTCTAGCCTGGGCAAGAAGAGTGAAATTCCCCATCTCAAAAACAAACAAAGAAATAGGTAGAACTGGGCATGATGGCTCACGCCTGTAATCCCAGCACTTTAGGAGGCTGAGGTGGGCAGATCACTTGAGGTCAAGAGTTTGAAACTAGCCTGGCCAACATGGTGAAACCCCGTCTCTGCTAAAAAAAAAAAAAAAAAAAAATACAAAAATTAGTCGAGCATGGTGGCAGGCACCTGTAATCCCAGCTACTTGGGAGGGTGAGGCAAGAGAATCGCTTGAACCCCAGAGGCAGAGGTTGCAGTGAGCTGAGATTGCGTCCCGACAGTCCAGCAACAGAGTAAGACTGTCTCAAAAAAAAAAAAAGGTAGAAAGCAGAATGCTTCCTCCAGTGCCCAGGGTGATTTATGAAAGATCCCCAAGGAAAAGTTGAATATCAGAATGAGGGTCATTTTCGCAGTCCCATCCCTATATGGAGACACTCCTTTCGTTATTACCTTTGGCAGATGAGGATTTGAGTTTAACAGACCTGATGGATTTCCATACAACTTCATAATTTCCCCCCATCTAAGACTCATGCTTCCATTTTTGTCACCATGGCCACAGCAGCTGAAATGGCTCACTAAACAGCCTTTATCCCCACACTGCACCACTAAATGGACAAGTTCTTTTTTCTCTAGTGTCTTAAATTCATGGCCTCAGTCTGAGGCCTTTAGTTTTATACTACTTTGAGAGAGTCCTCTTTAAAGTCTTAGAGATATACATATACCTCTTACTGTTTACCACCTCTAATTTAATAGCAAGAAAGAAACTGGAAATCTTGTAGGAATATTCTCTGTTCTTTTTTTTTTTTTTTTTTCAGATGAAGTCTCATTCTTGTCCACAGGCTGGAGTGTAATGGCACGATCTTGGGATCTTGGTTCACCGCAACCTCCACCTCCCGGGTTCAAGTGATTCCCCTGCCTCAGCCTCCCCAGTAGCTGGGATTATAGGTGCCTGCCAACACGCGTGGCTAATTTTTGTATTTTTAGTAGAGACGAGGTTTCACCATGTTGGCCAGGCTGGTCTCGAACACCTGATCTCAGGTTATCTGCCCGCCTCAGTCTCCCAAAGTGCTGGGATTACAAGTGTGAGCCACTGCACCTGGCCAAGGAATACTCTTTGTTCTATGCTACCTACTAGGACAGCTAGTCTACTTAGTTATCCCCAAAACCAAAAGGATAGTAACTCAACAAGCTCAGAATACACCATTCTGCTTGCAGCCATTGTTTTCACCACTACTCCATTTCCCCCTGCACACATAGCTCATTACCTTGTCGCATGTACACTTGCTATAGTCACAGCAGGAACTAGAATCTGGAGATGTTACATGTCACACAAGAGGTCAATGAGAAGCACAAAACCATACATTGCAAATGGGTAACATATCAGTGTGGCCATCCAAGCAGAGGATTAGGTATGGCCTTCATCTCATGTTCCCATTAGGCTCAGATGAGCTAGATAATGGGGTTTTGCTCCTGTTTCCTATTCAAAGATTAGTCAACCTGGGAGCTTTCTAATTCTATCATATGTATTTCATTTGTTTCACTAGTTACTCATTTGATCAACCCAGGGAAGACCATAACATGAATGAAACACAGCCCAAGTATGCTTTAACCGTAATATGGGATTGCATAATTCCGGCTACCAAGACCATTTAACAGAATCCAGTGGAATGAGGGAAGTGTGGACTACAGTCACTGCAACCATGCTTCTAAACAAAGGCCTTCACCAAGAACCTAGGGCAATCTCATTCCATCTGCCAGAACTTGTAGGGGTATCACTAAATTATGCTTAGTCAAAATTGGGTAATTTGTAGTTTATAAATACTATAAAACATATTTAAATCTAGGTCTACTTAATTTTTAGCTTCTGTTCGTTTGTTTTGTTCAAAATCTTGACATTATAGGAAAGGATGGAGATGAGGAGGATGATGAGGCAGGAAAATGCAGAACTGCTTCATAGTCCCAACGCTGAACCTTTCTACATGCTGTTTCTTCTTCTTATAAAGCACTTCTTGGCCAGGTGTGGTGGCTTACACCTATAGTCCCAGCTCTTGGTGGGCAGGTCACTTGAGGTCAGGAGTTCGAGACTAGCATGGCCAACATGGTGGAACCCAATCTCTACTAAAAATACAAAAAAATTAGCCAGGTGTGGTAGCGTGCCTGTAGTCCCAGCTACTTGGGAGGCTTAGGGAGGAGAATCGTTTGAACTGGGGAGGCAGAGGTTGCAGTGAGCCAAGATCATGCCACTTCACTCTAGCCTGGGTGACTGGGTGACAGAGCGAGACTCCACCTCAAAAACAATAAATAAATAAATAAAATAAAAAGCACTTCTTCCTTCCACTTGGTAAACTGTGTACAGAATAACATGGAGATGGAAGAGAGGCAGGTAGATTAACGGGGAGCAGTTTTAGTAATTATATTCTGTGATTCAGACCTCTTCTTAATTCAGCTTTCCTGCTAATTAATGTAAATTAATAAGGTTTCTGCTGGGCGCGGTGGCTCACGTCTGTAATCCCAGCATTTTGGGAGGCCGAGGCGGGTGGATCACGAGGTCAGGAGACTGAGACCATCCTGGCTAACACAGTGAAAACCCATCTCTACTAAAAATACAAAAAAAATTAGCCGGGCGTGGTGGGGGGTGCCTGTAGTCCCAGCTACTTGGGAGGCTGAGGCAGGAGAATGGCGTGAACCCAGGAGGCGGAGCTTACAGTGAGCCAAGATCGGGCCACTGCACTCCAGCCTGAGCAACAGAGCAAGACCTTGTCTCAAAAAAAAATTAATAAGGTTTCATAATTATTATATTTACCAACCAGGTTCTTTCTACATAATTATTGTTTACTTTCTAATAAATTACTTAGAAAGGCCACCTACAAATCCAAATTATATGCAAAATGTTTCATTTCCTATTTCCTTCCCAGGGATGCATAATTATTCTGGAAAAATCATTGGCAGCTGGGCATGGTGGCTCATGCCTGTAATCGCAGCACTCTGGGAGGCCAAGGCAGGCGGATCCACCTGAGGTCAGGAGTTCAAAACCAGCCTGGCCAACATGGTAAAGCCCCATCCTTACTAAAAACACAAAAATTAGCTGGGCTTTGTGGTGCACACCTATAGTCCCAGCTACTCAGAAGACTGAGGCAGGAGAATCATTTGAACCCAGGAGGCAGAGATTGCGGTGAGCTGAGATGGTGCCACTGTACTCCAGCCTGGGAGACACAGCCAGACTGTCTCTCAGAAAAAAAAAAAAAAAAAAATTCATTGGCTTGTAAGTTAAAATCTTTATCTTGCTCTACCTTCTCTAGAATACCTACATCTCTTTTTTTTCTTTTTTTTTTTTTTTGAGAGGGAGTCTTGGTCTGTCGCCCAGGCTAGAGCACAGTGGCACGATCTCGGTTCACTGCAAGCTCCGCCTTCCGGGTTCACACCATTCTCCTGCCTCAGCCTCCCAAGTAGCTGGGACTACAGGCACCCACCACCACCCCCAGCTAATGCTTTGTAGTTTTAGTAGAGACAGGGTTTCACCCTGTTAGCCAGGATGGCCTTGATCTCCCGACCTCGTGATCCATCCGCCTCGGCCTCCCAAAGTGCTGGGATTACAGGCGTGAGCCACAGTGCCTGGTCATTCTTATTTTTTTTAACATTACATATTCACAAACTTTACCAATTCATGGAAAGGATTCCTCTAGGATATTGGTGTACCTCTTGAAGCACTAAGAACCTCAAGCAAAATGTATGCAGTCTTTGTACTTTAAAATAAAGTATTGGCCGGGCGCGGTGGCTCACACCTGTAATCCCAGCACTTTGGGAGGCCGAGGCAGGCAGATCACAAGGGCAGGAGATCAAGACCATCCTGGCTAACACGGTGAAACCCCGTCTCTACTAAAAATACAAAAAATTAGCCAGGCGTGGTGGCGGGCACCTGTAGTCCCAGCTACTCGAGAGGCTGAGGCAGGAGAATGGCGTGAACCCAGGAGGCAGAGCTTGCAGTGAGCCAGGATGGCGCAACTGCGCTCCAGCCTGAGAAACAGAGCTAGACTCCATCTCAAAAAAAAAAAAAAAAAAATTAAAGTATTTCAACCAGGAGCAGTGGCTCATGCTTGTAGTCCCAGAACTTTGGGAGGCCAAGGCAGGATGATTGCTTGAGCCCTGGAGTTTCAGACTAGTCTGGCCAACATAGCCAGACCCCGTTTCTAAAAAAAAAAAAAATTAGCTGGATGTGGTGGCACACACCTGTAGTATCTGCTTTGGGAGGCCCAGATGGGAAGATTGCTTGAGCTCAGGAGGTTGAGGCTGCAACGAGCTATGATCATACCACTGCACTCCAGCCTGGGTGACAGAACAAGACCCTGTCTCAAAAAACAATCTATTTCATAGATAAACATTCAGGCATTCCAAATTCCTACTGTGTTGTCTACTATTAAGAATGCATGCTGGCTGAGGCAGGAGTTCAAGACCAGCCTGGCCAACATGGTGAAACCCCATATCTACTAAAATACAAAAATTAGCTGGGCGTGGTGGTGAGTGCCTGTAATCCCAGGAAGCTGAGGCAGGAGAATGTCTTGAACCCAGGAGGCGGAGATTGCAGTGAGCCGAGATCTCGCCATTGCACTCCAGCCTGGAAGACAGAGTAAGACTCCGTCTCCAATAATCATCATCATCATCATCATCATCATCATCTGTGGAATTTAACATTCCTTTAAACTTAAAAAATAAGAAAAAGTAAATTAAAAAAAAAAAAAAAAAAGAATGCATGCTGGGGTCTGCTCAGTGATTCGCAAGGCAGGAGATGTCTTGAGCCAAGGAGTTTGAGACCAACCTGGGCAAAGTGGCAAGACCCTGTCTCTACAAAAAAAATTAAAAATTAGCAGGGCATGGTGGCACACTTCTGTAGTCCTAGCTACTTGGGAGGCTGAGGCAGGAGAGTCATTTGGGCTCATGAGTTTGAGGTTACACTGAGCTTTGATCATACCACTGCACTCCAGCCTGGGCAACAGAGTAAGACCTTATTTCAAGAAAACAAACAAACAAAGAATTCAGGGCTGGGTGGTGTGGCTCACACCTGTAATCCCAGCACCCTGGGAGGCCAAGGCAGGCAGATCGCTTGAGGTTAGGAGTTTAAGACCAGCCTGGCCAACATAGTGAAACCCTGTCTCTACTAAAATTACAAAAATTAGCTGGGTGTGGTGGCAGGCACCTTTAATCCCAGCTACTTTGGTGGCTGAGAAAGGAGAATCACTTGAGCCCAGGAGGTGGAGGTTGCAGTAAGCCAGTATCGTGACACTACAGCCTGGACAACAGAGGAAGACTGTGTCTGAAAAAAAAAGTTCAGGTCGGAGAATCCCTTGAGGCCAGGAGTTCAAGACCAGTCTGGGCAATGTAGCAAGACCTTGTCCCAAAAAAAAAAAAAAAAAAAAAATGCAAAAGTCATAGAACCTTTTCCTAGGAGAGAATGCTAGGAGGAAGGAGGGAAACAGTATATTTTAAGGTAAATAAGAAAGGCCTAGTGCCCCATGGATAGATTTTTCTATCTACATATTGGAGATAAGTTTAAATTTTGTGTTGTTTGGGTATTACTTCCTGCCAATGTGAAAAGTTAACCTTTCTAAGACAATCTCTACTAATAATTCGGACTTTTTCAAGATTTTTGCCTACTCCTTTCAAAGAGATTGCAAAACAATTTTAACTCACTAAAGAACATTTTTCACCTCTTGATTGTCCAGTAGAAGTGTAGTACGGTTCTTTTTTTATCTGTCCTTCCTTTGTTTTTATAGACTGGAAGGTATCCAGAAATAAAGGCATTCAGAAATGGAGGCACACATAGATGAAGGCAAAGGACATTCCTATGAAGGCAGCTGGTTATTTGTTTTTCTCTTGGCCTCTCTTGGCATTCTACCTTCATCTGGAAAAAAATTAAAAAGGAGGATACTTTACACGCCCTGCCTCAAGTATCTGACTTCCCTGGAAATTTGATTCTCACATTCACAATATATGGGGAGTTTGGTTCAGTTAAATTTTATCACACCAGAATTGTTGAAAAGCAATAAATTATTACTGTATGATTGGTGCCTGTTTGTTATCTTAGGTATTGTTATTTCTGTTTTTAACTTGTTTGGAAAACCATAGACTATAAACTTTTCTCAACCTTCGATGCAGAGCTCCAACCAAACTAGCAAAGGACATTTCCTCAAAGAAAGAGTATTTTTTTTCTGTAACAATTTAAATTTCTGTCTTTCATTCTTCAAAATGTATCAATATAAATTTCCTACAAAAAGAGCTGTTTCTTCTCTTGGTATCATACAGATTGATTTGTGTAGATGTATATGTATGGCTATTAAATATTTGTTGGTATAAAATGGTGAGTGTCAGTATAATAATGATGATAACAAATAGCAGCTGACATTTATAGCACATACTCTGTGCCAGGCACTGTTGTAAGCATTTTACATAGAGTTGCTCAATCTAAAACCACTTTTACCTGGTTGTCTTTATTTATCTAGCAAAACTCTTTAAGAATCTATGCTGCAATATGCCCGCAACTGGGCCTTCACCTTCCCAACAAAAATAACTAGAATTCCAGTGTCTTCTCTTTATCAGTTTATCTCCAGGAAGCTGTCAACATTTTAGAACCATGCTAGTCCCCAAGACTTGATCTGAATATACAATAGGTAGCTGCATTGCCTATCTTAGGACATAGACCAGTAAACAAAACCAAAGGTAACTTTGCACTTAGTATAAGCCATTGATGTAGCTTCACTGAAGTAGGAGAGGCAGTAAAAATGTTGACGTGAAGTCTGCTCTACCTTTCACCATCTTTCAGAAAAATATTGATCAGGACTAGCCTCCTCAGCAAATGTAGGCATATATAAAAATGTACTTCTTTATCCTTTATGATGTAATAAAGACTGATGGCTTAAACTTAGAAATCTAACAAAGTGACAAGTTTTTTTCTCCCAATTCAGACCTATTTCTGTTCTTGAAAAGACATTTAAGCCAGGCACAGTGGCTCACGCCTGTAATCCCCGCACTTTGGGAGGCCAAGGTGGGCGAATCACAAGGTCAGGAGTTTAAGACTAGCCTAGGGCAACATGGTGAAACCCCATCTCTTTTTTTGTTTGTTTGTTTTTTGTTTTTTGAGACTGAGTCTGGCTTTGTCGCCCAGGCTGGAGTGCAGTGGCCGGATCTTAGCTCACTGCAAGCTCCGCCTCCCGGGTTTACGCCATTCTCCTGCCTCAGCCTCCGGAGTAGCTGGGACCACAGGCGCCCGCCACCTCGCCCGGCTAGTTTTTTGTATTTTTTAGTAGAGACGGGGTTTCACCATGTTAACCAGGATGGTCTCGATCTCCTGACCTTGTGATTAGCCCACCTTAGCCTCCCAAAGTGCTGGGATTACAGGTGTGAGCCACCGTGGCCAGCTGAAACCCTATCTCTACTAAAAAACACAAAAAATTAGCTGGGCGTCATAGCAGGTACTTGTAATCCCAGCTACTCAGAAGGCTGAGGCAGGAGAATCACTTGAAGCCAGGAGGCGGAGGTTGTAGTGAGCCGAGATTGCATCACTGTACTCCAACCTGGGTGACAGAGTGAGACTCTGTCTCAAAGAAAAAAAAAAAAAGACATTAAGTCTCATACAATTATGAAATTTCACGATTCCAGAAGGCTTTAGTAATCAAAATACAGATTTAAGACACTTATTCAGTCATTTCACTTAATTCAGCCATCTATTCATTTATTCATTCATTCCATCTTTATTGAATTACCTACTGTGTGCAGTACAGTTACTCCAATCTTATCCAACATTGGACTACTAACTAGTAAGATTTTTGTAATTCTATTTTTAAATTATTCCTTTACATGGGACAAAATTCAAAAGGTATAATATACAATGAAAAGGAAATCTCGTGCTGGGCACGGTGGCTCATGTCTGTAATCCGAGCACTTTGGGAGGCCAAGGCAGGCAGAGCACCTGAGGTCAGGAGTTCGAGACCAGCCTGACCAACATGAAGAAACCCTGTCTCTACTAAAAAAAAATATAAAATTAGCCAGGTGTGGTGGCACATGCCTGTAATCCCAGCTACTAGGGAGGCTGAGGCAGGAGAATCACTTGAACCGGGGAGGCGGAGGTTGTGGTGAGCCGAGATCATGCCATTACACTCCAGCCTGGGCAACAAGAGCAAAACTCCGTCTAGAAAAAAAAAAAAAAAAAGGAAATCTTACACCCCATTTCCCCAGTCATTCACCTCACCTCCTCAAACAAAACAAGAAAAAGAACAATTAGGCCAGGCTTGGTGGCTCACACCTGTAATCCCAGCACTTTGGGAGGTCAAGTGGGCAGATCACAAGGTCAGGAGTTCGAGACCAGCCTGACCAACATGGTAAAACCCCGTCTCTACTAAAAATACAAAAATTAGCTGGGCATGGTGGTGTGCGCCTGTAATCCCAGCTACCCAGGAGGCTGAGGCAGGAGAATCGCTTGAATCTAGGAGGCAGAGGTTGCAGTGAGCCGAGATTGGATCACTGCACTCCAGCCCGGGCAACAGAGTAAGACTGTCTCAAAAAAAAAAAAAAAAATTAAAAGAGTCAAAATAAATACAGGCTTAGAAAAGAGTAAAGTCTCAAAGCAAGGTAAAGGGGCAATAACTTGTGTGAAGATGTGCATTGTTATTTCACACATGGCTAACATGTTACAAGTTGTTCTTTTGAATGGCCAGCTATCAATAATAACATGCTTAGCCAGTAAATCAGAGCCCAGCAAAGGGGTTCTGTAGGTTTCCAGTTTTTCTGGATTGGTTTTTCTTCTAAGGGCTAAAAGGTTCTAATGAAGGTAGCCACTTCCAAAGTATTTACCTTTTACTTACCTAGCTAGTAAGCCAATGTTATCTGATGAGTCAAATTCTAGGGATATGCAAATGAATGTAAATACTTTTTCTGCCACCACAGTTTTGATATTCAAATCCTAGTAGTTTTACATTTAAAAATATAATATTGGCCAGGCGCAGTTGCTCATGCCTGTAAGCCCAGCACTTTATGAGACCGAGGCAGGCGAATCACTTGAGGTCAGGAGTTCAAGACCAGCCTGGCCAACATGGTGAGACTCTGTCTCTACTAAAAATACATACAAAAAAATTAGCCAGGTGTGGTGGCAAGTGCCTGTAATCTCAGCTATTTGGGAGGCTGAGGCAGAAGAATCACTTAAACCCCGGAGGCGGAGGTTGCCTTGAGCAGAGATTGCGCCACTGAACTCCAGCCTGGGCAACAGAGTGAGACTTCGCCTCAAAAAAAAAAAAAAAGTAATACTGTCAATGTGCTAACGTTCTTCCAATTTGTCCAATATTAATCTACCGATGTTTAAGGTTTGTTAATGTTTCAATGCATAAAATTAACTAGGTATTAATCTTTTATTAAAAATACTTTATTGGCCGGGTGTGGTGGCTTATGCCTATAATTCCAGCACTTTGAGAGGCCGAGGCAGGCAGATCACCTAAGGTGGGCAGTTCAAGACCAGCCTGACCAACATGGAGAAACCCCGTCTCTACTAAAAATACAAAACTAGCCGGGTGTGGTGGCACATGCCTGTAATCCCAGCTACTCAGGAGGCTGAGGCAGGGGAATCGCTTGAACCCAGGAGGCAGAGGTTGTGATGAGCCGAGATCACACCATTGCACTCCAGCCTGGACAACAAGAGTGAGACTCCATCTCAAAAAAAAAAAAAGAAAAGCTGGGCCTGATGGCTCACACCTCTAATCCAAGCACTTTGGGAGGCCTAGGCAAGCGGATCACAAGGTGGAGAGATAAAGACCATTCTGGCCAACATGGTGAAACCTTGTCTCTACGAAAAATACAAAAATTGGGTCAGGCGTGGTGGCTCACGCCTGTAATCCCAGCACTTTGGGAGGCCAAGGTGGGCGGATCACCTGAGGTCAGGAGTTTGAGACCAGCCTGACCAACATAGTGAAAACCTGTCTTTACTAAAAATGCAAAAATTAGCTGGGCGTGGTGGCATGCGCCTGGAATCCCAGCTATTCAGGAGACTGAGGCAGGAGAATCACTTGAACCTGGGTGGCGGAGGTTGCAGTGAGCCGAGATCGCACCACTGCCTTCCAGCCTGGGCAACAGAGTGAGACTGCATCTCAAAAAAAAAAAAAAAAAAATTGTCAAATTATTGACAGAAAAGACATGCTGTAGTTTGGTTGTTTATCCTCCCAAACACCATGTTGAAATTTGACCCTCTGTGTAAAGGCAGGGCCTAATGAGAGGTGTTTAGGTCATAGGGGTGGATCTCTCATGAATGGCTTGGTGCTGTCCTTGTAATACTGAGTAGATTCTTACTCTGTTAGTTCCTTCAGAGCTGGCTTGTTAAAAAGAGCCTGGCAGCTCCTCCCTGCTCTCTCTCCATGTGATCTCTGCACACACAGGCTGCTCTGCACCTTTCACTATGAAGCAGACTGAGGCCTTCACCAGAGGCAGATATTGGTAACATGCTTCTTGTACAACCTACAGAATTGTGAGCCAAATAAACCTATTTTATTTAATTTATTTATTTATTTATTTATTTATTTTGAGACAGAGTCTCACTCTGTCGCCAGGCTGGGGTGCAGTGGCGCCGTCTCAGCTCACTGCAACCTCCACCTCCCAGGTTCAAGCAATTCTCCTGCCTCAGCCTCCCGAGTAGCTGGGATTACAGGCACCTGCCACCATGCCTGGCTAATTTTTTGTATTTTCAGTAGAGACAGGGTTTCACCATGTTGGCCAGGATGGTCTTGATCTCTGGACCTTGTGATTAGCCCACCTCAGCCTCCCAAAGTGCTGGGATTACTGGCATGAGCCACCACACCCGACCAATAAACCTATTTTCTTTATAAATTATACAACTTCAGGTATTTCTTTTTAGCAACACAAACAGACAAAGGCAAGGTGCTCGAGAAGAGAGCCCTAAAATGATTTACTGGTAGGTTTTAGATTTGAAAAGCAAAACAAAATCATAAAACTATTCATGTATAGGCCAGAATAAATTTGTCAATGGAAGGACATTAAAATTTTGGTTTGGGACCACAATTATGGTGATTTTTCTTTTCTTTTGGTTTTTTTTTTTTTGAGATGGAGTCTCACTCTGTCGCCCAGGGTGTAGTGTAGTGGCGCGATCTCAGCTCACTGCTGCAACCTCTGCCTCCCAGGTTCCAGCAATTCTCCTTCCTTAGCCTCCCAAGTAGCTGGTACTACAGGCATGCGTCATCACGCCTGGCTAATTTTTTTGTATTTTTAGTAGAGGCGGGATTTCACCATGTTGGCCAGGCTGGTCTCAAACTCCTGACCTCAAGTGATCCGCCCACCTCAGCCTCACAAAGTGCTGGGATTACAGGCGTGAGCCACCGCCCCCGGTGATTTTGCTTTTCTTTCTTTTAGGAATTTTGCTCTTGTTGCCCAGGCTGGAGTGCAATGGAGCAAACGCGGCTCACCACAACCTCCGCCTACTGGGTTCAAGCGATTCTCTTGCCTCAGCCTACCGAGTAGCTGGGATTACAGGCAATCATCACCATGCCTGGGTAATTTTGTATTTTTAGTAGAGACGGGGTTTCTCCGTGTTGGTCAGGCTGGTCTCGAACTCCCAACCTCAGGTGATCCACCCACCTCAGCCTCCCAAAGTGCTGGGATTACAGGCGTGAGCCACTGCGCCTGGCCTGATTTTGCTTTTCAAAAAGAACTTTGAATCTCCCTTAGTCTGCAGAGCACCTTGTAAAATGCATTTCGTCAAAAATGAGGCATTTGGGATGTCTCAAAGAAAAGTGGGGAAGAAATGGAAAAGTGGGCAAAGGAACAGAATAGACATTTAATGACAACAAAAAGAAAATCCACATGATCAAAACAAAATACAAAGAAATGTTCAATAATATGAAACATGCATATTTGTTTTTTGAGATTGAATTTTGCTCTGTCGCCCAGGCTGGAATGCAGTGGCAAGATCTTGGCTCACTGCAACCTCCACCTGCTGGTTTCAAGCGATTCTCCTGCCTCAGCCTCCCAAGTAGCTGGGATTACAGGCAACTGCCACCACGCCTGGCTAATTTTTTTTTTTTTTTTTGAGACGGAGTCTCGCTCTGTTGCCCGGGCTGGAGTGCAGTGGCCGGATCTCAGCTCACTGCAAGCTCCGCCTCCCGGGTTTACGCTATTCTCCTGCCTCAGCCTCCCGAGTAGCTGGGACTACAGGCTAATTTTTTGTATTTTTAGTAGAGACAGGGTTTCACCATGTTGGCCATGCTGATCTTGAACTCACGACCTTAGGTGATCTACCCACCTTGGCCTCCCAAAGTGCTCGGATTATAGGCGTGAGCCACTGTGTCTGGCCTGAACATGCATATTGACAAGGGTTTCTCTAAATTATAAAACCCAGTACCTCATGGGTTTTTCACATGATATTCTGGCAACAATTTCTTTCTTTTTTTTTTTTTTTTTGAGACGGAGTTTCGCTCATTTCCCAGAGTGGAATGCAATGATGCCATCTCAGCTTACTGCAACCTCCGCCTCCTAGGTTCAAGTGATTCTCCTTACTCAGCCTCCTGAGTAGTTGGGATTTACAGGCATGCGTCACCATGGCTAATTTTGTATTTTTAGTAGAGGTGGGGTTTTTCCATATTGGTCAGGCTGGTCTCAAACTCCCAACCTCAGGTGAGCTGCCCACCTCAGCCTCCCAAAGCAATTTCTTTAAATTATAAAACTTGGCCGGGCGCAGTGGCTCACGCCTGTAATCCCAGCACTTTGGGAGGCCGAGGCGGGTGGATCACAAGGTCAGGAGATCGAGACCATCCTGGCTAAAATGGTGAAACCCTGTCTCTACTAAAGAAATACAAAAAAATTAGCCGGGTGTGGTGGCGGGTGCCTGTAGTCCCAGCTGCTCGGAAGGCTGAGGCAGGAGAATGGTGTGAACCTGGGAGGCGGAGCTTGCAGTGAGCCTAAATCGTTTCACTGCACTCCAGCCTGGGCGACAGAGCCAGACTGCATCTCCAAAAAACAAAAAAAAAACATTATCTCAATGTTTTCTAGAAACCAGCACTCATACATGGTTAGTCGGACTAATTTTAGCTATGAGAATTTATCCTTAGGAAATAATCATATATTTTTGTATAAGTTTGTTTACTGCAGTGTTGTTTATAATGAGTATAAATAACTCAGATGGCAAACAATATATAAGTTAATAAGTAATATTTTCAAATAATAGATTACAAGTTTAGTTGTGAAAAACAGTCATACCTTAAGTGAATATGGGGAAATGTTTACAATGTATTGTTAAATAAAGATTTCACCTGGGTTCAGTGGCTCACACTTATAATCCCAGCACTTTGGGAGGCTGGGGCAGGCAGATTGCTTGATCCCAGGAATTCAAGACCAGTCTGGGCAACATGGTGAAACCTTGTCTCTACAAAAATGCAAAAATTAGCCAGGCATGCTAGTGCATGCCTGTATTCCCAGCTACTCGGGATATGGGGAGTCACCTGAGCTTGGGGAGGTCAAGGCTGCGGTACGCTGTGATTGCACCACTGCACTCCAGCATAGGCAACAGAGTAAGACCTTGTCTCAAAACAAAAAGAAAAACAGATTTCAAAACACTAAATAGAAAGTGATCACAATTTTATTTTTTAAGGAAATATGCATAAAATGAACACAAAGGCAATATTAGATTATAACAAAATCTTAAGGATGTTTATCCTTTGGTGATGGGATTATAACATGTTATTTATTTGCTTCTTTGTGTCTTCATTTGGATTTTTAAAACGTCATCATGGTGCCATGACTACGTGGAGAAAAAAAGGCAGACATTCTATAGAGAGAGAGAGCTATTTTAAGCATCTGTGATGAGTGATGGAGCATTTCACACACAACAAGGATAAAAGAGGGAGGGTTTGTCAGATGAAATCATAGAATATTCAACTGGAGGGTGGGTTAGAAATCTTTCAATTTAACTTCCTTTATTTTACATATGAAAAGATTCAAGTTTATCTAAGGCCACACAGGTAATGTTTAGAATCCAGAACAACAATTAGATTTTCTACTTTCCAAGATCTTTAGCTCATCTTTCTTCCTTTCTACTTATGTATAATGCAGGAGCTGGCAGTAGAGCTCTTTTAACTCTGAAAAAAGAGATAGAAAATTGTTAGGATAAAGAGAAAAACTATATCTTAAATAGCATGTTAAATAGCATGGTGACATGACTTTTCTTTTTGGAGACAGGGTCTTGCTCTGTCACTCACACTGGAGTGCAGTGACATGATCATACCCTACTGTAACCTCAAACTCCTAGGCTCAAGCAATTCTCCCACTTCAGCTTCCTGAGGAGCTAGGACTACAGGAAGACACCACTATGCCCAGCTAATTAAAAAAAATTTTTTGTAGATAAGGGGACTCACTGTTTCCCAGGCTGGTCTTGAACTTGTTACCTCAATCAATCTTCTTGCCTCAGCCTCCTGAAGCACTGGCATTACAGGCGGGAGCCACTCTGCCCCACAGCCTTTTCCTATTTTTGAATTGGCATTTGCCAAAAAAAAAAAAAAAAAAAACCCACCATGCACACACTTCATAGTTGTCTTCAGAATAGCACATTTTAAATAAAACCTCTAAATAAAACTTCATAGTGCTGATTTAAATATCCTTTTCTTTCAAACATCATCCATTTTTTCCCACCAGCCTTTTTTCCCACCAGCCTTTTTTCCCACCAGCCTTTTTTCCCAGTGTTAATTTCCCTGAAGACCACAGACTGATGACAAGAAGTAAAAATTGGGCCGGGCGCAGCGGCTCATGCCTGTAAATCCCAACAATTTGGGAGGCCGAGGTTGGTGGATCATGAGGTCAGGAGTTGAGTCCCACCTAACCAACATGGTGAAACCCCATCCCTAAATGTCATTGTCAAAAAATGGTATGCACTTTGTGTTAGAAAGCTAACATCATGTACATTTGTGTTCATATATTTAGACATCCAACTATTTTTTTTTTTTTTAGATGGAGCTTCCCTCTGGTTGCCAAGGCTGGAGTGCAAAGGCGCGATGTTGGCTCACTGCAACCTCTGCCTCCCAGGTTCAAGAGATTCTCCTTCCTCAGCCTCCTGAGTCCTGGGATTACAGGCACACACCACCACACCTGGCTAATTTTTGGATTTATTTAGTAGAGACGGGGTTTCACCATGTTGGCCAGGCTGGTTCTCCAACTCCTGACCTTAAGTGATCCACCTGCCTCAGCTTCCCAAAATGCTGGGATCACAGGTGTGAGCCACCATGCCTGGCCTGTTCAACCAGTATTTATTGAGCTCCTACCATGAGACTGATTCTGTGCTATCCCTGGATATAAAATGGAAATTGAAACAGACCTAAACCCTGACCTTGGAGTTCAGTCTAGTATATAATAGTCTCTACTAAATTATACGTATAAGGCAGGAATCATGTCTTATTCATCAGTATAATGAATATAGTAGGTTTTCTTTGAATATTTGTAGACTAAATGAATGAATTTTGCTGGGCGCGGTGACTCAAGCCTGTAATCCCAGCACTTTGGGAGGCCGAGACGGGCGGATCACGAGGTGAGGAGATCGAGACCATCCTGGCTAACACGGTGAAACCCCGTCTCTACTAAAAATACAAAAAAATTAGCCGGGCGTGGTGGGGGGTGCCTGTGGTCCTAGCTACTCCGGAGGCTGAGGCGGGAGAATGGCGTAAACCGGGGAGGCGGACCTTGCAGTGGGCTGAGATCTGGCCGCTGCCCTCCAGCCTGGGCAACAGTGCGAGACTCTGTCTCAAAAAAATAATAAAATAAATAAATAAATAAATAAATTTTACCAGGAGTTACCTTGCCATAAACTAAGAAATAGTTATTTTTACTCCAGACATATATGTACTTATGGAAGTTTGAGAAATAATGTGGACTAAGAAGCCCTTATATAGCCTCACTGAACTTTAGCATGCTCCTTCCAAAGCCAACCCATCATTCAAGTAATCCAAAATTCTGTCTAATATTTTGGATTATTTGAATATGAACAGATTCCTGACACAAAACAAAATGTGGCCACCCATTGATAAAGCAAACAGCCTTGGCGCTCAGACACTGCTGCCGTTTAGTTTAGAACAGATTATTGTCATTATTATAATTTTGTTATTTAAAAAGAAAACTCTTGGTGCCTGGGCGCGGTGGCTCATGCCTGTAATCCCAGCACTTTGGGAGGCTGCAGCAGGCGGATCACCAGATCAGGAGTTTGAGACCATCCTGGCTAACACGAAGAAACCCCGTCTATACTAAAAATACAAAAAAGTAGCCGGGTGTGGTGGTGGGCGCCTGTAATCCCAACTAGGCAGGAGGCTGAGGCAGGAGAATGGCATGAACCCGGGAGGCGGAGCTTGCAGTGAGCCGAGATCGTGTCGCTGCACTCCAGCCTCAGCGACAGAGCGAGACTCCGTCTCAAAAAAAAAACCAAAAAACAAAAAACGAAGAAAAAAAAGAAAAGAAAGCTCTTTAGCTGAGCACAGTGGCTCATGCCTGTAATCCTAACACTTTGGGAGGCCAAGGCGGATGAATCACTTGAAGTAAGGAGTTAGAGACCAGCCTGGCCAACATGGCAAAACTTCATCTCTACTAAAAATACAAAAATTAGCTGGGCATCGATGTACATGCCTTTAATCCCATCTACTCAGGAGGCTGAGGCAAGAAAATCGCCTGAACTGGTGAGGCAGTTGCAGTGAGATCGCACCACTGCACTCCAACCTGGGTGACAGAGCAAGACTCTCTCTCTCAAAAAAAAAAAAAAGAAAACTCTGACATTTATTTTCCAATGGTTTTCATTACCATTGAGATAATTTGATAAGTATTGGGATAATTTGGGGAAGTAATCTGAGAGATTATATGACCCAGCACTTTTGGAAGCAAGTAACAGATTTCTACACAAATACATAACAGAAATCTCTAAAGTAACACATTTTGAAATGAGGAACTGCATCAGGAACTTTTAAAGTTTTAGAGACTAGTCAGTATGCAACCATATCTTTTCATTTGCTGACATCTCAGTGAAATCAGAATCTGTGCTATTAAATCAAAGAAGCAAAAACCTATAAGGACTTTCCTCTATCTCCCCTGTAAATAATAGATTTTTTTTTTTTTTGAGACAGAGTTTTGTTCTTGTTGCCCAAGCTGGAGTGCAATGGCACGATCTCAGCTCACTACAACCTCCGCCTCCCGGGTTCAAGCAATTCTCCCAAAGTGGTGGGATTACAGGCGCGAGCCACCATGCCCAGTCATAAATAATCGATTTTTCCTACTTTAATTTACCTGGGGGAGTAAACACAATATGAAACGACAAAAACTTGACCCTCCCTAAATCTGATCTACCTAATAAAATGCTGGCCAGCTGCAGTGCCTCGTGCCTGTAATCCTGGCACTTTGAGAGGCCAAGGCAGGTGGATCACTTGAGGCCAGGCCAGGAGTTCGAGACCAGCCTGGCCAACATGGCGAAACCCTGTCTCTGCTAAAAATACAAAAATTGAGAGGGATAGCATTAAGAGAAATACCTAATGTAAATGATGGGTTAATGGGTGCAGCACGCCAACATGGCACATGTATACATGTGTAACCTGCACGTTGCGCACATGTACCCTAGAACTTAAAGTATAATAATAATAAAAAAGAAATCTCACATATCAGAATATGTTACATTATTTACAGATACTAAGATTTCCTTTAATGGATTTTTGAAGTCATATTTATAAAAAGTTCTTATATTAACCACGGAGGAGATGAGTAATTAAGGTACAAAAAGACTTTTTTTTCTGAGTCAGCAATACTTGTCCTTAAATTTCCCATTGGAGGGCAAACCTGATTTGAAATTTGACTCCTTTTTGTCTCTTTGGATTGTTCCCACCGGAACAGAACATTACAGCATTTACTGCAGGGCCAAATGAAAGACAGAAGTCAGAGAGTAACTCCTGGAAAATGGAATAAATTGTTCCTGAAGGTTAAAAGAAAAAAATACAAAAATTAACCAGGCATGTGGCCCACGTCTGTAATCCCAGCTACTCTTGGGAGACTGAGGCAGGAGAATCACTTGAACTCAGGAGGCAGAGGTTACAGTCAGCTGAGATGGTGCCACTGTACTCCAGCCTGGGTGACAGAGTGAGACTCTGTCTCAAAAAAATAAAGAAAAAAAAAAAAGTGGTGCTTACCTAGGACCTCCAAAAGTTAGCCTCTGTTGTGTCTTCCAAAGATAAGAGAGTAGATTGTCCTCTGGGCTGATATAAATGGGGAAGAGAGTACTGTATGTGACCTTGCGTTCTGACATGATTCTGGCATCTGTACAGAATCTTTTTGGTAGCATGTGCTTTGTCACTTTCTAGCAAGCAGGGAGACTAGGCAGGCACCTAGGACCTAAGAGTCAACCAGTCCACAAGTTTCCAAACCATGAGGGTAGGAGAAAGGGGTCCCAATATTCTCAGCATTTGGGTAGTTACTACTCTGAGATGGGTTTTAAGGCCAGTTAATAAAAAGGCACCATGCCACTGGAAGAGATATGTGAGCTTGGATCTCAAAAGGGTATGTACTCTGAAGCTGAAATCATAAACCAGAGCATCTGATGTGTGTCTCATACACAATGAGGGAGGAAGGACTGCTGACGGAAATGTCACACGCAGCTGCTTTTAGCACTTGGCTCTCACTGATGAAGCTTCCCTCTCTGCCACTACACACCACCCTCTTCCTACGTGAGAGACCTTTAGGGCTCTTTAGTTCTCATCCTGAAAGCTGTGAGACAGATTATAAATTGATATCTATTATATCAGTGTAGTTTGTGCTTGGTTGATGTGCCTGATGGGCTATAGGAGTGATTGACTCAGCTACTCTTTTGGTGAGGAAAGAGTCTTCCTTAGAAAGAGAATTGGACGCCTTGCCCTGAAAAGGTTAGGAATGCGGCCTATGGTCCTAATTAAGTGCCCTGTTAAACAGTGTCCCTTGAACAAGTCACTTTCTTCTTCTCCAACTTCTCCAGCTATATAATTAAGCATGTAATCCTTCATAGTAGGGTTGTGAGGATAGGCTATTCCCACCATCTAGAGTTCTCTTCCCCTCACTTTCTCATTGCCAAATAAATCCTCCTTATCCTTTGGAGTTAAGTTGAAACATCAATTTCTTGAGATTGTTTCAGATCCTACTTTTCTAATGCTCAAAACCAGTAGTTCCCCAGTCTGTCACTTTATAGTACCTGGCACTTCCCTTTTTGCCACCAATGTCACGCTTATTGTAATAGTTGTTCAATGTCCATCTTCCCGATTAGACTAGAAGTTCCATTAGCAGAAATCCTATCTTTTGCACCTCAAATCTTAGCACAATCTTGAGCATTGTGCTTTGTACCTATTTGGATGATGAATGAAAGATGAATGGTTACATCTCATAATCACTTTGAGGTTCCTTTCTGAAAACTCCAATATTGAACTCTTTGTGCCTTTCTAAATATGCTGGTAAAACTGAGAACAGGTTTTTGAATTAGAGTGAAAAGGACTGCTGTTTATTGAATGGTTCCCCCGCCTCACTACTCCTTACCCTTTCCTATTAGGACAATCTTAAATTCTTCTCTCCATGGCAAGCTGTTCCCAACTCCCTAAACAGTCATTTCTAGGAAGACTGCAAACTGTTCGTTTTTTTTTCTTTTTTCTTTTTTGAGACAGGGTCTCACTGTGTAACCCAGGCTGGAGTGCAGTGGCACGATCTTGGCTCAATGCAGCCTCCGCCTCCTGGGTTCAAGTGATTCTTCTGCCTCAGCCTCCCGAGGAACTGGGACTATAGGTGCGCGCCACCACGCCCAGCTAATTTTTGTATTTTTAGTAGAGATGGGGTGTCACCATGTTGCCAGGTTGGTCTCGAACTCCTGACCTTGTAATCCGCCCGCCTCAGCCTCCCAAAGTGCTGCGATTACAGGTGTGAGCCACCACGCCCAGCCACAGGCTGTTCGTTTTTAAATGAAACAAAAAATCCAAACTGACTTTTAGAGTTAACTATTGTCTTTCCTCACATTTTAGTCAATTTGAAGAACTGTTAAGCTCCTGTAAAAGAGATGTTATGTAATCTGTAACTACATTTGAGAATGTTAGTCAACTTCAAATAAATTCTCATCAAATATCTTTTTCTTGTCAACACTAATTGTTGCTGAAATATTAACCTGAACTTGCATATCATTCTATCTAGCAACTTTTCAGATTAGATTCATACCAGCTTCAGATGCCATTTATTAATTCATCAATTAATTGATTCAGTAATTATTAGTGAACACTAAATGTCAGGCACTTTTCTAGATGTTTGGGAATATCAGTAAATAAAACAGATTCTTGCCTTCAAGGAAATATTTATAGTACTGCTGTGGTATAAACAGTACTCATCAAATATTCCTCTGCTCCCCTGCTTTTCCCAGCATCCCTTACAGTTAGGTTTGGATCATGTGCTTACAGCAAGCTAATGGCCTATGAAGGAAATAACATGTATCATTTTTAGGCTGAGGAAGGTATAAGCTAATGTGCTCCCCAACCCTGTTATTACCTGTCACACAACCCCAGAGGTTAAATATTCCACACAGTTCAGCCACAAGATATAATTTGAGTCATTTTGGTTACTGAGTCTCATAGTCCATTTGTGCTGCTATAACAACATACCTAAGACGAGATAATTTACAAATAATAGGAATTCGTTTCTCACAGTTCTGGAGTCTGCAGAGTCCAGTATCAAGGCACTACTAGATAATGCTTTGTTGCTGCATTTTCAGAGGGGCTGAAATCTCTGTCCTTACATGGAGGAAGAGACAGAAGGGGCAAACCCACCCCCTCAAGTCCTCTTCTAAAGCACTGAGAGTGGAGCCCTCAGGGCCTACCCTCGGAAGGCCCTACCTCTTAAAGAGTGTTGCATTGTAGATTAAATTTCAACATAGTTTTGGAGGAGACACAAACCATAGGATTCCACCCCTGAACCCCCAAAATGTATGTCCTTCTTACATACAAAATATAATCATTCCATCCCAATAACATCAAAAGTCTTAACTTGTTCCAGCATCAACTTTAGAGTCTGACTCTGAAGTATCATCTAAATACCATCTTCATAAGATTTGGATGTGACCCAAGGTACAATTCATCCTGAGGCAAATTCCTCTCCAGTTGTGAGCCTGTGAAATCAAGTTGTGTGCTTCCAAAATACAATGGTGTACAGGCATAGGACAGACATTCCCATTCTAAAAGGGAGCAATAGGCAAGAAGAAATAGGTAACAGGTCTCAAGTAAGTCCAAAATCCAACAAGGCAAACTTTAAATCTTGAAGCTTCAGAAAAACAATCTTTGACTCTATGTGCCACCTTCTGGACACCCTGGGGTGAGGGTTGGGCCCCCAAAGCCCTGGATAACTGCATTCCTATGGCATCACTGGGCATAGCCCACGCTGCAGCTGTCCCTGACTGATGCTGCACACTGATGGCTCTCTAGGTTTTGGGTCTTGCTAGGGGTTGGGGGAGTGGAGTTGACCCTTCCCCATGGCCCCACTAGATACTGTCCTTGTCAGTGCTCTCCACAGTGACTTAACCCACAACTCCATTGGACATTGCCTAGAGAGGTTCTCTGCAGTATCCCTGGCAGCTCTCTGCCTGGGCCCTGAGGCTTTCAGAGAGGGCCTTTGAAATCTAGGTGGAGGTAGCAATGCCTCCACAAGTGTTGCACTCTGCATGCCTGCAGAGCTGGCGCCACAAGGATCCCACTGAAGTTTACCGCTTGTGCCTCCTGGAGCAACAGCCCAAGCCTCACCTGGGCCCACTTGAACCACAGCTGGGGCAGCCAAGGAGTTCTGCACCTGAATGCAGGGAACAGACTTGAGGCAATATTGAGAGCCCCAAGGTCCCTCCTTTGAAGCCTTTCTTCCCTCAAGGCACTAGTACTCTGGGCCTGTGATGGGAGTAGCAGCCTCAGAGATCTCTGAAATGCCTTCAGGATCATTCTTCCATTGTCCTGAGGATAGCATCTGGCTTCCTTCTATCCCTATTAATCTTATCAAATAGCCACTTGGCCACATCCTTGGTATGCTTTCTGAAGTATGCTTTTACAACCCTGCCAGTGTTTAAATTAAAATGGAGACTTGACCAGAAAACTTCTTGAGCAGACAAAACCAAAGGCCTTAAAAATAACCTAAATCTCCATCCTGGCTAACACGTTGAAACCCTGTCTCCACTAAAAATAAGAAAAAATTATCCGGGCATCGTGGTGGGTGCCTGTAGTCCCAGCTACTTGAGAGGCTGAGGCAGGAGAATGGCTTGAACCTGGGAGGCGGAGCTTGCAGTGAGCCAAGATCACGCACTGCACTCCAGCCTGGGCAACAGAGCGAGACTCCGTCTCAAAAATATAAATAAATAAATAATAACCTAAATCTGGCTTAAACTGCAAAAACTTAAGTAGGGTAATTTCTGATGGTTCATGCTAGACAAAACTAAAACTTAACCCCAGCCATGATAAGTACGATTATGTGATTAGGGTCTTGCCGACAAGTACCTAAAAAAAGGAATTTTGTAATTGGAAGCCAACCAAATAATTTCTTTTGCTTCTCCATTTTCCCAATAAATACCTGATGTTTCATCATTGGAACACTAAACTTTTTTTAGTCTGGTGTTCCCCAACTCATGAATTGTATCTTACTCAAATAAACTCTTGTGCCTCAGATTTTTCTTTAACACCAGGCTGAGAAGTTTCCAAATCTTCTGCTTCCCTTTTAGTTGTATCTTTAATTCATTTCTCTCTTCTTACATTTTACTATAAGCAGTCAAAAGAAGCCACGCAGAACCTTCAACACTTTGCTTAGATAATTCTGCCAAATATCCTAGTCCATCACTCACAAGTTCTGCCTTTCATAAAATGTTAGGGCACAGAAACAATTTAGTTAAGTTCTTTGCCACAAGAATAGCTTTTCCTCCAGTTTCTAATACCATTTTCCTCATTTCTATCTGAGGAAGTATTGTATTTTAGTAGAGATAGGGCTTCGCCATATTAGCCAGGCTGGTCTCGAACTCCTGACTGTAGGTTATCCACCCATCTCTGCCTCCCAAAGGGCACGGTGGTTCACGCCTGTAATCCTAGCACTTCGGGAGGCCAAGGCAGGTAGATCACCTGAGGTCAGAAGTTCAAGACCAGCTTGGCCAACATGACAAAACCCCGTCTCTACTAAAAATTCAAAAAATTAGCAGGGCGTGGTGGCACACACCTGTAATCCCAGCTACTTGGAAGGCTAAGGCAGGACAACTGCTTGAACTTGGGAGGCGGAGGTTGCAGTGAGCACCACTGCACTCCAGGCTAAGCAACAAAGCAAGAGTATCTCAAAAAAAAAAAAAAAAAAAACCTGAGAATGGGTAAGGTATAAATAATAGAAATCTATTTCTTACAGTTCTGGAGGCTGAGATTTCCAAAATGAAGGCAACAATAGGTCTGATATCTAGTCTACTCTGTTCTAGTCTGATGTCTGTGCTTCCAATGGCTCCTTGTCCTCACATGGTGGAAGGGATGGAAAGGTAAAAAGAAATGCTGTGTAAAGCCTCCCTTGTAAAGCATTAATTCCATTAATGAGGGTGGAGCACTCATGACTTACTCACCTCATAAAGGCCCCACCTTTTAATAGTTAATATAATTTTGGGCATTAAGTTCCTACATGAATTTTGGAGGGGACACAAACATTCAAACCATAGCACTGAGTGAAGGTGAGGAGTTGAGCAACACTGAACTTTCACTGCTTGCCAACTTGTGCTAGATATATGACATGTGTGAGATATAAATGTTTGTTGTTTAAACCACTAAGGATTTAGGGTCTGACTGCTGCGATACTCAGTGTTAATTGCCCTGAGTAATACAATTCTTATTATTTATTTAGTACCTTTTATGTACTTTGCTATGCAAAGTACTAGGCTGTGTGTAATAGTGATTTGTTACAATTCTGACAGTTGACTTCCCTTGCCAAAAAACGAGTCATGTTCAGTATTCATTCTGAATTATGTTATCATCAATCTCACCAAATATGCTCAATGTTTTAAAAACAGTGGTTCTCGGCCGGGCGTGGTGGTTCACGCCTGTAATCTTAGCACTTTGGGAGGACAAGGCGGGTGGATCACCTGAGGTCAGGAGTTCGAGACCAGCCTGCCAACATGGTAAAACCCCGTCTCTACTAAAAATACAAAAATTAACTGGGTGTGGTGGCGGCCGCCTGTAATCCCAGCTACTCAGGAAGCTGAAGCAGGAAAATTGCTTGAACCCAGGAGGTGGAGGTTGCAGTGAGCCGAGATCGCACCATTGTACTCCAACTTGGGCAACAAAAGCAAAACTCAGTCTCAAAAATAAATAAGTAAATAAAATAAAAACAGTGGCTCTCAGAAAGAAAGAAAGAAACAGTAGCTCTAAATTTGATACAAATCTTGAAATTTTAGAGGGAAAAGAAAGATTTCAGGCTTATTCTAGAAGATTTAATTAGGTGAGACAATTAGGATGAGTCCTGAGTCTATGGTTGAGTATTTAATCTGCCTGATTTTCCCCAGAGGTAAAATTAGAGATAACACTTTGCTACTAATGTCATGTTATTGTAATGATCAAAATGAGTTGACTATATAAATTGTGAGACATATATATACAAATGTGACTATTCTCATTGAACCTGAACATTGATTTTTATCGTATCACACTTGTGCTTTAATAAAAGGAAAACATAATGAAAACCAGGTAAGGCAGTCCAAAATGTCTTCATATTCAGAGTCTGTCTCTGAATCACTTTTGACTCTGAATCAATGTCTGCATTTTCTTTTCTTTTTTTTTTTGAGACTGAGTTTTGCTCTTGTTGCCCAGGCTGGAGTGCAATGGTGTGATCTCAGCTCACTGCAACCTCTGTCTCCTGGGTTCAAGTGATTCTCCTGCCTCAGCCCCCCGAGTAGCTGGGATTACAGGCATGTGCCACCATGCCCAGCTAATTTTTTGTGTTTTTAGTAGAGACAGGATTTCACCATGTTGGCCAGGCTGGTCTCGAATTCCGGACCTCAGGTGATCCACCCGCCTTGGCCTCCCAAAGTGCTGGGATTACAGACATTAGCCACCAAGCCCGGCCGATGTCTGTAATTTTCTTTTTTCTTTTTTTTTTTTTGAGACGGAGTCTCGCTCTGTCGCCCGGGCTGGAGTGCAGTGGCCGGATCTCAGCTCACTGCAAGCTCCGCCTCCCGGGTTTACGCCATTCTCCTGCCTCAGCCTCCCAAGTAACTGGGACTACAGGCGCCCGCCATCTCGCCCAGCTAGTTTTTTGTATTTTTTAGTAGAGACGGGGTTTCACTGTGTTCGCCAGGATGGTCTCGATCTCCTGACCTCGTGATCCACCCGTCTCGGCCTCCCAAAGTGCTGGGATTACAGGCTTGAGCCACCGCGCCCGGCCGATGTCTGTAATTTTCAACGCAATATTACAAGTGTGGCCTCAAGAGCACTGGTGATACAGCATTCCTTAGGCAGGTCTTCAGGTCTTCACTTTTTTTTTTTTTTTTTTTTGAGACCGTCTCATCCCTCCATCACCAAGGCTGCAGTGCAATGGCGTGATCTCGGCTCACTGCAACCTCCACCTCCTAGGTTCAAGCAATTCTCCTGCCTCAGCCTCCCAAGCAGCTGGGCTTACAGGTGCCTGCCACCATGCCCAGATAGAGATATATATATATACACACACATATATATATATATATTTGTATTTTTAGTAGAGACGAGGTTTCACCATGTTGGCAGGCTGGTCTTGAACCCCTGACCTCAGGTGATCCACCTGCCTCGGCCTCCCAAAGTGCTGGGATTACAGGCATGAACCACCGCTCCTGGCCAGACTATTTTTATCTGAGTTTTTCTTTCAAGCCTCTGACATCCAGTCTGCAAGTTTTGATGCTAATACTTTCTTGATCTTACAGGAAGGTGTCAATGGAAGGTTTTCAGGCAACAAGTGGGATTAATATAACTTGCTTAAATGGTACTTAAATGAACAAACTGAAAGGGCTATGAATTTCAGTTTTCCAGTCATGCCACCGGGATTAACAGTCAATCAAGTTTGGGCATGAGTAGACAATGACAACTACAGCACAACGGCTGAGCAGAAGAAGCAACTGTAAGACATCAGTTTTAAAACACATCAGTTTTAAGACACATCTTGGCCAGGCGTGGTGGCTCATGTCTAATCCCAGCACTTTGGGAGGTCAAGGCAGGTGGATCACGAGGTCAGGAGTTCAAGACCAACCTGGCCAACATGGTGAAACCTCGTCTCTACTAAAAATACAAAAATTAGCCAGGCATGGTGGTGGGCACTTGTAATCCCAGCTACTTAGGAGGCTGAGGTAGGAGAATCGCTTGAACCCAGGAGACAGAGGTTGCAGTGACCCTAGATTGCGCCACTGCTCTCCAGCCTGGGCAACAGAGCAAGACTGTCTCAAAAAAAAAAAAGACACATCTTGATTTCAGAGATATCACTATCTATTTCTTGGGACAGATAAAATGCAGTAGTTATTTTATTAACACAAATAAAGGTATATAATAATAAGGCCCTGAGAACCTCAGCTACACAGGAACTGACAGATCATTCTTTCTTTTCCGTCTCATTCTTAGCACTCTAATCCAAGCCTTTGTAATCTTAAATCTAGGACAAAGCAACAGAAGGATTTGGGGTATGGAGAAAAGAGAACTCATTTTGGTGTCTAAAGACCTGGATCTGACTCTCAGCCTTCAGTACTTTTAGGAGGTGAAGTCACTGCTCTGGGGGAAATATCTGATTCAGAAGGTTTTTGGGGGGGTATTTAATGTATGCAAAAGCACTTTGTAAACTGTAAAATCTCTATGCAGGAGGAAGAGAACTGGCTGCACTCCAGCCTGGGTGATAGAGTAAGAGTTCCGCCTCAAAAAAAAAAAAAAAAAAAGACGGGAAGAGAACTAATATTTGTTGAGTGCCAGGAACTGGGCTGGGTATTTGGGCATTATCTTATTTGATCTGATGTAAATGCTAAGGCATATTTTGTCTGGATAGTCACTTTGCTAGCTAATCTATTCTGTGGTGGGGTTTTATTTTTCTTCTTCTTCCTGAAATAACCCTTTCATTCCCTTAAACCTTAAAACAGAAATCTTCTTTAGTTATTGTTCGTATCACAAACAAGTTGATGACTATGAGCTCATGACAAAGCTGCAGCCTCTCACTCATTGTTGCCTTGTAGCAAGACACATTTGAAATAAGAGACCCTTAGGCTACCAGTGTGCTGTCTTCCCTGTGATTGTTCTATCAGAACTAGCCCCTGGGACCACGGCAGAAATTTTTTACTTATACTGGATAAAAATTCCAAAAATAGGCCTGGCGCCGTGGCTCACACCTGTAATCCCAGCACTTTAGGAGGCTGAGGCAGGCAGATCCACTTGAGATTAGGTGTTCAAGACCAGCCTGGGCAACATGGTGAAACCCTGTCTCTACTAAAAATACAAAAATTAGCTGGGTGTGGTGGCAGGCGCTTGTAATCCCAGCTACTCAGGAGGCTGAGGCAGGAGAATCACTTGAATCTGAGAGGCAGAGACTGCAGTGAGCCAAGATCACGCTATTGCACTCCAGCCTTGGTGACAGAGCAAGACTCCATCTCAAAAAAAATAAATAAATAAAATTCCAAAAACAATCCAAGATGCATTAGACAATTTATACAGATTCAGGATTCAGGTGCACAAAAAGTTGATGTCCAAAAACTCTGGCCATAGAAACCAGAGATCCCAGTAACGAGATAATTTGGGGGCTGTAACTCTATTCAGAGGCAGAAAAGTTACTGGCAAGAAATTTAGTCCTAGGGAAGTATAAGTCAGGAACTCTTTTCCCATCCCCAAAGTCTTGATTACCTTTGAGACTTTTCTTTTGAGACAGGGTCTCACTCAGTTTTTTTGTTTATTATTGATTGATTGATTGACAATCCTGATTGATTGGTAGAACCACGGTCTCACCTTGTTACCCAGTTTGGTCTCCAACTCCTGGCCTCAAGCAGTCCTCCCACCTCACCTCCCAAAGTGCTGGGATTACAGGCATAAGCCACCAAGCAGAGCTGAGACTGACTCTTTGAACTAAAGACCTAGTCTCCTCATTATCTTCTAGCTGGAAGAATTGAGTCATTGAAATGAAGTGAATCTTAATCTATAAGCTGGGGTTGTAGATCCTAGCTCAGAGGCTAGAGGGTATATGAGGCACATTATTGCACCAGGCAAGTGAAATGCTATCTTGGCCTATTAATAGGTGGGGGTAAGGTGGAGTGGTGGGGGCGGTATTAAAGCAATAAACTTTATTATGTTTCAGATGACCTCAGGATGGGGGGCAAATACCTATACAAATTTGAGGAGTCCCAAGACCCATCTCATGGCTACCATCTTAGGACCGTAATGTAATGTTTAATTTCTAACTCAATGTAACATTCATATCATTCTCTGATTATTTTATGTACATCTACATTAATTTCTCACTAAGATTTTAAGCTTGAGGACAGTAATCACATCTTACTTTAAAAAATATTCTGGGCCAGGCACAGTGGCTCATGCCTGTAATCCCAGCACTTTGGGAGGCCGAGGCAGGCAGATCACGAGGTCAGGAGATCGAAACCATCCTGGCTAACACGGTGAAACCCTGTCTCTACTGAAAATACAAAAAATTAGCTGGGCGTGATGGCGGGCTCCTGCAGTCCCAGCTCCTCAAGAGTCTGAGGCAGGAGAATGGCGTGAACCCGGGAGGTGGAGCTTGCAGTGAGCCCAGATCACGCCACTGCACTCCAGCCTGGGTGACAGAAGGAGATTCCATCTCAAAAAAAAAAAAAAAAAAAATTCTGCAGGCTGGGCATGGTGGCTCACACCTGGAATCCCAGCACTTTGGGAGGCCAAGGCAGGTGGATCACTTAAGGTCAGGGGTTTGAGACCAGCCTGACTAACATGGTGAAACCCTCATCTCTACTAAAACTACAAAAATTAGCCAGATTTGGTGGCACGCACCTGTTGTCCCAGCTACTTGGGAGGCTGAGGCAAAAGGATTGCTTGAACCCAGGAAGCAGAGGTTGCAGTGAGCGAGATTATGCCACTGCATGCCAACCTGAGCAACAGAGTAAGACTCTGTCTCAAAAAAAAAAAAAAAAAAAAATGCATGTATAATACCTAGCATAATTCCTTGTAAAACCCAGAAAATTTATTCTTTTTATTTTTTATTTTTTGAGACGGAGTCTTGCTCTGTTGCCCAAGCTGGAGTGCAGTGGCACGATCTTGGCTCACTGCAAACTCTGTCTCCTGGCTTCAAGTGATTCTCCTGCCTTAGCCTTCTAAGTAACTGGGATTACAGGCACGCAGCACCACACCTGGCTAATTTTTGTATTTTTAGTAGAGATGGGGTTTCACCGTGTTGGCTAGGCCAGTCTCGAACTCCTGACCTCATGATCTGCCCGCCTAGGCCTCCCAAAGTGCTGGGATTACAGGCGTGAGCTACCATGCCTGACCCAGAAAATTTATTAATGTCACCTCTTCCTATTTAACTCTGGCAGAGATTGTATCTTGTGTGATCTCTTTAAAGGTAAGGACCCAGATTACTTTTTGCCATCAACACATGTTTTTCCAAGAACCCAGCCGCTCCAGAAAATCTATTTTATTTGCAGAACTATTGCAAAATCTGACACTCCACTTCACTGGAATGCCCTTGTAATTGCCAAATGTTGTCTTGCCTCATGGAAATTCTTGGCCAGACCTATGGATTGCCAGACCTTGCAGCTGTTTACCCTTGAAGTCCAATTCTCCTATAATATCAAAACCAGTGACATTTCTTAATGACCTAATAAGAGTCGGCACTGAGCTAGTTGCCACTGAGGGTCTCAAGACATGATTGCTGCCCTTAAGTAGTTAAGAGTTTATATGAAGACAAACATGTATATTTCAATAGCATATTCAGACTTAAGTGATAATTTAGATAGAAGAGAAACAAAGGCGTGACACAGGGGAAAAAAAAAAAAAAGCCTATAAGGACTCACCGGAGGGAGACACATCAATTCTACCCTGTTGTTTTGTTGTTGTTGTTGTTGTTTTGAGCCAGTCTGTTGCCCAGGGTGGAGTGCAGTGGCGTGATCTCAGCTCACTGCAACCTCTACCTCCCGGGTTCAATCGATTCTCCTGCCTCAGCCTCCCAACTACCTGGGATTACAGACACCCGCCATCATGCCCGGCTAATTTTTGTATTTTTAGTAGAGATGGGGTTTCACCATGTTGGTCAGGCTGGTCTTGAACTCCTGACCTCAAGTGATCCAGCCACCTCATCCTCCCAAAGTGCTGGGATAACAGGGGTGAGCCACTGCATCTGGCCATTTATCTCTTGACCTGAAATTACTCAATGGCACCATTGAGATTTCTGCCTTGAAAATGGTCCACGTCTTTTTTTTTTTTTTTTTGTGACAGAGTTTCGTTCTTGTTGCTCAGGCTGGAGTGCAATGATGTAATCTCAACTCACTGCAACCTCTGCCTCCTGGGTTCAAATGATTCTCCTGCCTCAGCCTCCTGAGTAGCTGGGATTACAGGCATGCGCCACCACGCCTAGCTAATTTTGTATTTTTAGTAGAGATGGGGTTTCTCCATGTTGGTCAGGCTGGTCTCGAACTCCCAACCTCAGGTGATCCGCCCACCTCGGGCTCCCAAAGTGCTGGGATTACAGGCGTGAGTCACTGCGCCCGGCCCAGTCCACCTCTCTTTACTGCTAATTTTATGTATTGGAGCCTGTACTCTGTCCATTTTGTTTTTAAGTTTTCTAGACCTGGAAAGCATGAACTGGTACCAGGTCACAAAGATACTATTTGTGTTGTCACAACTTATTCTCTTCCTCTAGGATGTTGGGACAGAATATGTGGGATTTCTACTCATCTTCATCTTTCTCCCGGGAATTGGTCTTCACCAAACATACTTTTCTTCTGAGATGAAGAAACTTTGTCAAAAGCAGTCTAATTCAGTCTGGCCAACATGGTGAAACCCTGTCTCTACTAAAATGTGTGTGTGTGTGTATATATATATATATATATATATATATATATATATATATATATATATAAAAATTAGCTGAGCGTGGTAGCATGCACCTGTAATCCCAGCTACTGGGGAGGCTGAAGCAGGATCATCTGAACCTGGGAGGCAGAGTTTGCAGAGAGCTGAGATCACGCCACTGCACTCCAGCCTGGGCAACAGAGTGAGATTGTCTCAAAACAAAAAGACAGTCCAATAGCCACTGTCTCCTATTTCTTCACCTCATATTCCCTGCTCCCTTCTTAACCTTTCTACTTTGGCGACTTTATCTTTTTCCCTATGAGAATGAATGTCACCCCACTCCAAGTCTTCAATCAATGTGTTCTAAAAGGAGAGAAAGCCTAAGAGTATGAGTCAACTTTATTCCTGGTACTGAACTTTGTTTGTTCTCATGTTAGTTGCCCTAAGGAACAGGGAAGAGAAGCAAAAGGGAAGTGATTAACAGGTCAAACCTATTTGACTAATTTAAGAGATCAATTTAAAAGAAAATGATAACATACCAAACTTCTCTTGTATGCACATAAGGCATTACTAAGTATTTGTTTTATGGTGCTTGACATGTTACAATTACCTTTTTTTCTCCTTTTTTTTTGAGACAGTCTTACTGTATTGCCCTGGCTGGAGTACAGTGGCTTGATCTTGGCTCACTGCAGCCACCGCCTCCCAGGTTCAAGCGATTCTTGTACCTCAGCCTCTCGAGTAGCTGGGACTACAGGTGACCGCCACAATGCCTGGCTAATTTTTGTTGTATTTTTAGTAGAGATGGGGTTTTGCCATGTTGCCCAGGCTGGCCTTGAACTCCTGACCTCAAGTGATCCGCCCATCTCAGCCTCCCAAAGCATTGAGATTACAGGCGTGAGCCATTGTGCCCAGCCACAATTGCCTTTTTTAACCTTGATGTTAGCTTTTTTTTTTTTTTTTTTGAGATGGAATCTTACTCTGTTGCCCAGGCTGGAGTGCAGTGACGCAATCTTGGCTCACTGCAACGTCTGCCTCCAGGGTTCAAGTGATTCTCCTGCCTCAGCCCTCCAGAGTAGCTGGAATTACAGGGGCCCACCACCACACCTGGCTAATTTTTTTTGTATTTTTAGTAGAGACAGGGTTTCACCATGTTGCCCAGGCTGGTCTTGAACTACTGGCCTCAAGTAAGCTGCCCGCCTTGGCCTTCCAAAGTGGCGGGATTACAGGTACAAACCACCGTGCTGGGCCAGATGTTGGTTTCTTAAGCAAAAACAGAATCAGGATACCCCAGGAAGTCAACAGACATCTACCCGGTGGCCTCCTAGGTGAAAATGCTCTCCTTCAACTTACCAGGTGTGAGCACTATAACTGTGACCTGTCCTTCTATCTGGACTTTATATTATAATGATTTATGTCTGCACCTATGTCTCCATTAGAATGTAACCTCCTGGAGAAGAGAATTCATTTTCTTGTTCATCTTTACTTCCATCTACATCATCAAGTGTTTCATGTACATGTTAATGTTCAAAAACATTTTTTTAATCAATCAATCAAACTTTGCCAAAGTGGTAGCTTGTCACTATTGCCTAGGTTTGTTGAAGTCTGCCACTCTTCATGCCAGCTAAGAATAATAACACAATAGCAGCTAACCTGTGAAAACCATGAACATAGAGATATGGCAAGGAGTCATGTTGGTAGAATATTCATCCAGACCCTTGCTGAAACAGACCCAGAAAATGGCTCTGTGGAATCACATCCAGAATGGAGCCTATGGTGAACACCCATATTCAACAACAGTGGCTGACTTTCAGCACCCAGCAGACAGCCTCTGAGAGATTTTGTTCTGTGTCTCACCCTCCTCTTATGCAGTGAGGGAAGGGAGACTCTCTAGGCCAGGCAATAACCCTGAGAGGTTCCCTGACAGAGGATTGCTGAGAGACTGAGCAGATGCAATAGGAATGCCTCTGTTCTTCCCTCACTGCCTATTTTGGCCATCTCCCTGCTTTTAGACTTTGCAGTGGAGGGGCCAGAGGCTTGAGCCAAGTCAAAGATACAGGAGAAGGATCTGGAATCCACCTCAGTGGGTAGGGCCAATTAAGACAAGAGGGGTGTGCACAGAGGGAAATGTTCAGAAAACAAACCTCTCGCAAGAATCTGGAGGTATAACAGGGCCAGGTCTTAATACTGAGTTGGTGGGGACTTCACTTTAATAGGTGAATGTTGGAAACAGGTGGGATATGGAAAGAAATCATAATACCTTGATCACCAGCTTCTACCAGAGGGATCTTGTCTTTTATTGCTGCTGTCAGTACTTTGGGGCCTCATGAGTGAGCTTGGCTGACTAGAACCCTAGTTGGCCTTCAGTGAAGAAAATTAGTAACTGTAGTTTGACTACCCTGATCTGCCCTACCCCTCTTTCCTAGCATCATCTAGAGAACACGCTAGGAAGAGGCTGTGGGTGTAATTGAGTGTATCCAGTGTTCTGTGTCCGGGTACCAGGAGCTCTGGGTCTACCTGAGATTCTTTCCATGTGGCTGAAAAGAGCTGGAAAGAGTGTGCCTTGATAGGCAGGGGCTCCAGTTCTCATTATGCTTTCCCAATGTGGCAGCTCCATAATGCTGGAAAAACTCTGTTCCCCCAGGACCCTCTTCCTCTTCTTTGTACTGTAAAGATGCAGGAGAGGAGTTTGTCCATACTGTTCTTTCTCTGTGATCTGCTGTGCAAGGTGTCATGTAGCACATGCAGGCAGTGAACATTCTTTCCTTGATTTTAAGCTCAGCAGTGACCCGGGGTTCAAAGGTTCTGGGGGCAACTGTCCTCCTTTAAGTCTTGGCTGCTCTACCTATTCTACCGTTATCTTTCACAAGTTTTTATCATCAGGAAACTCCCAAGCATTCTGGAAGCTCTGCATGCGAGTGAGAACCACTGCTGTTGCTGTTGCTGTTGCTGTAGCTGCCTGAATCTATGGCAAAAAGCCAAGAAAAAAAAATTGCTTCACACCATGTGCACTGACTCCCCTGCAACTGGCACCGCCAGGGTGTCTGCAGAGCTATGTAAATCTTTCTCCAAGCAGTCTGTCTCTTTGGTAGCTACAGAAACAGTGTTTGTTATCCTTCAGTTTTTGGTAGACAGGCAAAAATCTGATGGCGACAGTCTCTGTTTCTGAAGTTGGAGAGCCAATCAGCAAAACCTTCAGAAAGGAGAAGGCAGCTTCTGCCAGAGGGATCTTGTCTCTTATTGCTGCTTTCAATACTTTGGAGCCTCAGTGAGAGGACTCCCTATGAAACCAAGGAATTAAAGTTATCCTTTCAGATTTTAACCTTGAGATCAATGCACAGTGGGTCAAAGTATAGTTATTCAAAGTCTTAGTAAAAAGGTAAAATGGCTCCCTGGTAGGCAAGATTATGCTATAATCTTAAAATAGGCTCACACCTGTAATCCCAGGACTTCGGGAGGCTGAGGCAGGCAGATCACCTGAGGTCGGGAGTTCGAGACTAGCCTGGGTGACACGGTGAAACCCCGTCTCTACTAAAAATTCAAAATTAGCTGGGCGTGGTGGCACATGCACGTAATCCCAGCTATTCAGGAGGCTGAGGCAGAAGAATCACTTGAACCCAGGAGGCAGAAGTTGCAGTGAGCCAAGATCGCGCCATTGCACTCCAGCCTGAGCAACAAGAGCAAAACTCCGTCTCAAAAAAAAAAAAAAATGTTTAGGAAGACAGTGTGTCTCAGAGGCAAATGCTGTTGGTGTTTATCCAAGTGTTTGTAGGTAAGAGGTTGCACTAGCCCGTTCCATTCTGGAAGTGGCTGCTTTGGAGTTGAATGGGTTTCAATCTATCATGGCCTGTAAATATTTATTAAATAGGCTGGGCACGGTGGCTCATGCCTGTAATCCCAGCATTTTGGAGGCCAAGGTGGGCGGATCACTTGAGGTCAGGAGTTCAAGACCAGCCTGGCCAACATAATGAAACCCCATCTCTACCCAAAAAAAACCACAAAAATTAACTGGGTGTGGTGGTGCACACCTGTAGTCCCATCTGTTTGGGAGGCTGAGGCAGGAGAATTGCTTGAACCCTGGAGGTGGAGGCTTCAGTGAGCCGAGATTGCACCACTGCACTCTAGCCTGGGTGACACAGTGAGACCCTGTCTCAAAAAAAAAAAAAATTGTATTAAATAAAACAGACTCCCTTGTTTACTCTGTAAGCAACCTACTCTTACCATCTGACTTCCCTAGTGCTGCTAACAGAACATGAATGTTTTGACCCTTGGCCATTATAGTTTTCTACTTCTATTCAAAATTTTATGAATAAACTGGTATTCTGCTTTTGAATACCAGCCACTTGAGTCTGCTTTGGGAGATACATCCATAATCTATGCGTTAGCCGATTGGATTTCTAAGCCTATATGGCTGTGGACCAGAACCTCACCCTGGTGAATCACCAAGGTAAGACCATACGGCAGAGGAACATTTGGGGTCCATAAAAACTCCCTGACTGGCTGGTTGTCTGTATCCTTCCTACTGAGACTTCTAAAGTTATCAGGCCTAGTGAAGATTATATCTATATTCGAGGAATAGCAGGATAAAATTGTGTTTGGGATTTTGGTTTGGAGTCAGAGAGACTTAGTGTACATCCTTCCATTTTTACCTTAAACAAATTGTCCAATATTTCTGTGCCTTAATCTTCTCATCTGTGAATTGAGGATAATGAGGATGTCTACTTCTTAGAATCATTAGAGAAAAAATGAAACAGCATGTTAAGTACTTCATGTAGTGCCTGACATAAATAGATGTTCAATAACCACTAATTTCTCCATGAGTAGAAAAACTCAAACTATTTTTTTCCTCTTCTCTCACACAACAACCAACACAGAAGAGTTCTGTGACCACTTTGTGGGGGATTTTCCCCACAGACCCAGCAGGCAAGTGATTCTGCAACAGACACCAGCTGAATGTGGATGTCCTGTAATTTAATTCAATTCTGACACTACCTGGAGATAGCCTCAGAAACCACAGGTTGAGGACTGCCTTTCAGATTTAAACCTCAGTTCGTAAGATTGCCCCCAACTTCTGAGGCCAATTGCAAGTTACAGGTTGTTTTACCTCTGCTTCAGAGACTCCATGACCCCCTCCTTGAGTTTGATTAATTTACTAGAACAGCTCACAGAACTCAAGGAAACATTTACTTATGCTTACTGGTTTATTATAAAGGATATTATAGTCTGGGTGCCATGGCTGAAGCCTATAATCCCAGCACTTCAGGAGGCCGGGGCAGGTGGATCACTGGAGGTCAGCAGTTCAAGACCAGCCTGGCCAACATGGTGAAACCCCATCTCTACTAAAAATAAAAAAATTAACCAGGCATGGTGGCACATGCCTGTAGTCCCAGCTACTTGGGAGGCTGAGGCAGGAGAATCACTTGACCCAGGAGGCAGAGGTTGCTGTGAGCCAAGATTGTGCCACTGTACTTCAGCCTGGGTGACAGAGTGAGACTCTTGTCTTAAAAAAAAAAAAAAAAAAAAGGATATCATAAAGGATACAGATGAAGAGATGCATAGGACGAGGTACAGGAAAGGACACGGAACTTGCATGCCCTCCACAGGCTTGCCACCCTCTAGGAACCTTCATGTGTTCAACTATCTGGAAGTTCTCCAAACTCAGTTCTTTGGGGGTTTTATGGAAACTCCATTATGCAAGCATGATTGATTACATCTTTGGCCATTGGCGAGCAACTTAATTTTCAGCCCCTCTTCCCTCCCTGGAAGCTGGGGGCTGGGGCTGAAAGTCCCACCCCTCTAATTATGCCTTGGTCTTTCTGGTGACCAGCCCCGAGCCACCAGTAATCTTATTAGCATACAAAACTCATCACTTTGGAAACTGTAAGCCTTTTTTAGAAGTTGTAGGTCAAGAAATGGGGTTGAAAACCAAATATATGTATTAGAGTATCACACTCCTTTTTTATAGCTCTCACTAGATGCCCGGTATTGTGCTGAGCACTGATAAACTTGTCCAAAGTCAAACACTTGGCAAGTGGTAGAACCAGGAGTTGAACCAGGCCAAAGCTTATGTATTTGACTAGTGGGTTAAACTGTCTCTGACAGTTTAACAAATATAGCAAAACTTGCAGTTCCAAAGTGTTCTGTGCCTTTTAAAGGAATAGATTTGGAAGAATATATATTTATTCCTAAGTTTACTTGAAGCTCTTCTTTTGGAATTACCTGAGAAATCTGTGATATATTTTTTGAACATCCTTAACAAGGACAAATTTTTGTTCTTTAAGATTTGATCTTCTTAATAACCACAACTTGCTTAGTGACAAGCACAGTAAATAAGGTGGAAAGTCACAATAGGTGTTTTAGTCCACTTTTTGTTGCTATAACTGAATCTGAGACTTGAGAATTCATGAAGGACAGAGGTTTATTTTTTACAGTCTGGAGGCTGAGAGATTCAAGAGCATGATGCCAACATTTGGTGAGGCATCTTGGCATCATAGCAAGGCAGAGGGCATCAATCACATGGTGAGAGGGCAAGAGCATACATGTCACCTCAGGCCTGTCTTCCTCTTCTTTTTTTTTTTTTTCTGTCTTTTTGAGACAGTGTCTCATTCTGTCACCCAGGCTGGAGTGCAATAGCGTGATCTTAGCTCACTGCAACCTCCACCTCCCAGGTTCAAGCAATTCTCCTGCCTCAGCCTCCTGAGTAGCTGGGATTACACGCATGTGCCACCACGCCTAGTTAATTTTTATTTTATTTTATTTTTTTTTGAGATGGAGTAGTATCTCCTGAGTAGCTGGGATTACAGGCACACGCCACAATGCCTGGCTAATTTTGTATTTTTAGTAGAGACAGGGTTTCTCCATGTTGGTCAGGCTGGTCCAAAACTCCCGACCTCAGGTGATCCGCCCGCCTTCGCCTCCCAAAGTGCTGGGATTATGGCCGTGAGCCACGGTGCCTGGCCATTATTTGGTATTTTTAGTAGAGACGGAGTTTCACCGTATTGGCCAGGCTGGTCCGGAACTCCTGACTTTATAATCAGCCTGCCTCTCCTCCGAAAGTGCTGAGATTACAGGTGTGAGCCGCCACACCTGGCCCTCTTTGTCTTCTTTTAAAGCCAGTCACATCTTGGAGGCCCCACCCTGTTGACTTTACCTATTATCTAATCCTGATTACATCCCAAAGGCCCCACTTCTAATCAACATATGCGTTAGGGATTAAAGTTTGCAATACATAAAATTTGGGAGACACATTCACATCATAGCAATACGAAATACCGTCTTTGGTGGAAAAACATGTGGCTTAGAACGCAATTCTTTTTTTTGAGACAGAATCTCGCTCTGTCGGCCAGGCTGGAGTGCAGTGGCGCGATCTCGGCTCACTGCAAGCTCCGCCTCCCGGGTTCACGCCATTCTCCTGCCTCAGCCTGCCGAGTAGCTGGGACTACAGGCGCCCGCCACAACGCCCGGCTGATTTTTTGTGTTTTTAGTAGAGACGGGGTTTCACCGTGTTAGCCAGGATGGTCTTGATATCCTGACCTGGTGATCCACCCGCCTTGGCCTCCCAAAGTGCTGGGATTACAGGCGTGAGCCACCGCGCCCTACTAGAACGCAATTCTATGGTTTTGATGGAAGTAGCAAAATACTACATCACAAATCAGTATCTATTGTTGCTGACTTTACTTTCCTATCACATTAGCCTTGTATTAGATGAAGTAAAGAAATATGAGTTGCCGGGCGCGGTGGCTCACGCCTGTAATCCCAGCACTTTGGGAGGCTGAGGCGGGCGGATCACAAGGACAGGAGATCGAGACCATCCTGGCTAACACGGTGAAACCCCGTCTCTACTAAAAATACAAAAAATTAGCTGGGCGCGGTGCCGGGCGCCTGTGGTCCCAGCTACTCGGGAGGCTGAAGCAGGAGAATGGCGTGGGCCCGGGAAGCGGAGCTTGCAGTGAGCGGAGATCGCGCCACTGCACTCCAGCCTGGGCAACAAAGCAAGACTCCGTCTCCAAAAAAAAAAAAAAAAAAAAAAAGAAAGAAATATGAGTTTATATTAGTAAATTAGGTTCTAGAAATGCATTAAATTGTTGTAACTAAAAATTAATTGATGGATAAAGCTTGGCTCACTGCAACCTCTGCCTCCTGGGTTCAAGCAGTTCTCTGCCTCAGTCTCCCAAGTAGCTGGGAGTATAGGCGCTCGCCACCACGCCCAGCTAATTTTTGTATTTTTAGTGAAAACAGGGTTTCATCATCTTGGCCAGGCTGGTCTTGAACTCCTGACCTCGTAATCCACTTGCCTTGGCCTGCCAAAGTGTTGTGATTACAGGCATGAGCCACCGCACCCAGCCTGATAGATTTCTTTAAATTTTTAATATGTAATCACAAGGGGAGAGAATTCAGTTTGTTCTGTATTGTAGCAAGGGATAGGATAAGAAAAGTAGGTGTTGATATAGATTTTAGATCAGAATAAAAAAGAACTGTGTAATAGTGACCAAAAACTAAAAGTCATATGAGGTTTCAGCAAAAAGAGATTCCCCATCATTTGAGGCATTCCTGCAGAAACAAACAGAAGGACAAAATATCTTATTTTTCCCCAACTTATTCTTTCTTCCCAAGAGACAGCTTAAGCCATGATGGAGCTGATGGCTGGTGGAGCCTTATCAGATCATATTTATCATCATTACCATCATCTGAAAGCAACCTTGAAGCACTCATAAGTGCTGTGAAGCTAGGGTGACTAATTTTCCAATTTGCCCAGGACAGAGAAATTTCCTGGTGTGTGGGACTTACTCCAGTTTTAGCATTGGGAATGTCCTAGCAAACTGAAAAGAGTTGATTACCTCTGAGCTGAGGGAGTTTTAAATAAAATGGGTCTGTTAAGACATGATTGAGACAAACATAAAAGATATGCAGAGAGTCAAACCTTTTTTGTTTGTTTGTTTGTTTTTGAGACAGAGTCTTGCTCTGTTGCCCAGGCGGGAGTGCAGTGGTGTACTCTTGGCTCACTGCAGTCTCTGCCTCCCAAGTTCAAGCGATTCTCCTGCCTCAGCCTCCGGAGTAGCTGGGATTACAGGCATGCTATCATGCCCGACTAATTTTTGTAGTTTTAGTAGAGATGGGGTTTCACCATGTTTGCCAGGCTGGTTTCGAACTCCTGACCTCAGGTGATCCTCCTGCCTCAGCCTCCCAAAGTGTTGGGATTACAGGTGTGAGCCACCGCACCCAGCCTGTCAAACCTTCTTTGAACCAACATATGAATAAATGAAGGCATTAACTTTTCTCTCCCATGTGAGTGAAATTTGTAGATATTTGAAGCTTACTCTTCAAATGCCAACAAATGTATACTTACTAGATTTTAAATGTCCTGAGACACATTAAGTATAGTTCCCTATGATGTTTATCAAAGAATATAAAAGATAGATTTGCCTTTTTTGTTTGTTTTTTGAGATGGAGTTTCGCTCTTGTTGCCCAGGCTGGAGTGCAATGGCACGATCCCAGCTCATCGCAACCTCTGCCTCCTGGGTTTAAGCGATTCTCCTTCCTCAGTCTCCTAAGTAGCTGGGATTACAGGCATGCGCCACTACGCCTGGCTAATTTTGTATTTTTTTTTTTTTTTTTTTTTTTTGAGACTGAGTCTGGCTCTGTCGCCCAGGCTGGAGTGCAGTGGCTGGATCTCAGCTCACTGCAAGCTCCGCCTCCCGGGTTTACGCCATTCTCCTGCCTCAGCCTCCGGAGTAGCTGGGACCACAGGCGCCCGCCACCTCGCCTGGCTAGTTTTTTTTGTATTTTTTAGTAGAGATGGGGTTTCACCGTGTTAGCCAGGATGGTCTCGATCTCCTGACCTTGTAATTTTGTATTTTAAGTAGAGATGGCATTTCTCCATGTTGGTCAGGCTGGTCTCAAACTTCTGACCTCAGGTGATATGCCTGCCTCAGCCTCCCTAGGCATGAGCCACCGTGCCCGGCCTTTTTTTTGAGACAGAGTTTTGCTCTTGTTACCCAGGCTCGAGTGCAGTGGCGTAATCTCGGCTCACTGCAACCTCCACCTCCTGGGTTCAAGCAATTCTCCAGCCTCAACTACTGGAGTAGCTGGGATTACAGGTGCTCACCACCATGCCCAGCTAATTTTTGTATTTTTAGTAGAGATGGGGTTTCGCCATATTGGCCAAGCTGGTCTCGAACTTCTGACCTCAGGTGATCTGCCCACTTCAGCTTCCTGAAGTGCTGGGATTACAGGCCTGAGCCACCACGCCCGGTGATTTGCCTTTTTTGATAATATATCAGTAAGTAATGACAATTGGAATATAGGGCAATAAGGCAAAATAGTTAAGGTTTAAAGTATGACAGAGGTTGTTTTGAGCTTGCTTCTGTCAATTACTATACATGTAGCCTTTGCCAAGTTACTTTATCTGGGTTTTGGTTTTCTCAGCTGTAAACTGGGAATAATAACTACACTATTACATAGACTAGTGCCCAGTAGGCCATAATAAGCACCCAGTAAATAATAAATGGTAGGAATTTTATAATTGTTGTTAATAACTTCCAGAATTGTTGTCTGGGCTAAATAGCTGCAGTCTTGACCTCCCAGGCTCAAGTGGCAATCAATCCTCCCACCTCAGCCTCCTGCATAGCTGGAACTTTAGCCAAATGCCACTATGCCCAGCTATTTTTTTTATTTTTAAAATTTTTTTTTAGTTTTTGAGAGATGGGGTCTTACTATGTTACCCAGACTGGTCTCAAACACCTGGACTCAAATGAGCCTCCTGCCTTGGCCCTCCAAACTGCTGGGATTGTAGATGTGAGCCATCGTGCCCTGCCATGTGTGCTTTTTGATGGCTCATTTATATCTAGGCCCTAAACTGTATTCCAAATACTTGGGAGTTCTGGAATACCACACTACCTCTAAGTGCGGTATTATAAAAATTGATTAATCTGACATTTTTACCAGCAGTTTCAAGTTAAAATGTTCCTTTTCAAATATAATTTTACAAAGGCTCTTCTCTTTGTTCTACAACCCATTTTGTCCAAAAATTTCTTATTCTTCTCTTAATGTTCCTCAAATACGGAAGGACCACTTGGACACTGAACTTTGCTTTCTCAGGGAAGCCCAGGAGAAGAACATTCCTAAAGCACAAGAATGAGACTTTTAAGACAGTAATTGCTTTTCCCCTTTAACTTTACCCTTAATCTTGTACTGAAAAAGCAGTAGATAAAGGGGCATGCATGATCCTAAAAGAGAAGGTGCTATGTGAATAAAGGAACGTGAAGGCACATTTGACACGGCTTGCTGACTTTCTCTACCCGTCTCTCTCCTCCACTTACCTGCAGAACTGACGATGCCACCTCAAATCTGTTGGTCACCATCCAATCAACTACACTCCTTACTTTAGGACTGGACACAGAGTCCCCATTAAAGTCATTCTTTTAAATCCATAGTACTCCCCTAAGGTGTTCCCTTAGAGAGAGTAAATACTTCAGAAAAACAGATAAAGTCAAGAATACTGGCATTATTCACATGTCTATTTGAAAGTTGTGGATTTTTTTAAAATCTTGCCAGTCCAAAGTAAACCTATTTGAAAGTGACCACTGAGAGTTGGCCTCCTGTCTAAAGGTTTAGCTGTAAGTAAACAATCTAAAAAAAAAAAAAAAAAAAAAAAAAAAAACTAAAGACCTTGTTTTTGTTTTTGATCACACTGTTCAAAGAAGGTTTTTTGTGGGTAAAAGTTCACTAGGCTGAAATAATAGAAACATTGGAGAGTGGAATATGACCTTTACCCTTAAAGCAGGGGGCCTTAGTTTATTTTTGCTAGCCTCCTTCATGGGAGAACGTGGACACTGCTTGTCTCACTTCTCAGAATATTTTGCAAGTTGATCGGCCGGGCATGGTGACTCACGCCTGTAATCCCAGCACTTTGGGAGGCCGAGGCGGGCGGATCACGAGGTCAGGATATCAAGACCATCCTTGCTAACACTGTGAAACCTCATCTCTACTAAAAATACAAAAAAATTAGCCAGGCGTGGCAGCATGTGCCTGTAGTCCCAGCTACTCGGGAGGCTGGGGCAGGAGAATCACTTGAACTCGGGAGGAGGAGGTTGCAGTGAGTCGAGATCGCGCTGTAGCACTTCAGCCTGGGTGGCAGAGCAAGACTCCATCTCAAAAAAAAAAAAAAAAGATTATTTTGCAAGTTGATATTTGATATGAGGAGAACCAACTGAAGATAATATGTTAAGCAGTTGGGCATCTATCTAGGTCTAGGAAAAGGGAACAAATTTCAGAAGGGCTGGTCTTCACTTGACAAATAACCTCCCAAATCATCTGTAATGATTAAAAAGCAAAAGGAGGCTGGGTGCGGTGGCTCATGCCTGTAATCCCAGCACTTTGGGAGACCGAGGCAGGCAGATCACAAGGTCAGGAGTTTGAGACCAGCCTGGCCAACACAGTGAAACCCCATCTCTACTAAAAATACAAAAATTAGCCAGGTGTGGTGGCATGTGCTTGTAGTCCCAGCTATTCAGGAGGCTGAGGCAGGAGAATCACTTGAAACCCGAAAGGTGGAGGTTACAGCAAGCTGAGACCACGCCATTGCACTCCAGCCTGGGTGACAGAGTGAGACTCGGTCTCAAAAAAAAAAAAAAAAGCAAAAGAAGGCGGGGTGCAGTGGCTCACACCTGTATTCCCAGTACTTTTGGAGGGAGAGTCAGGTGGATCACCTATGTTCAGGAATTTGAGACCAGTGTGACCAACATGGTGAAACCCATCTCTATTAAAAATACAAAAAATTAGCCAGGCGTGGTGGCACACACCTGTAATCCCAGCTACTCGGGAAGCTGAGGCAGGAGAATCGCTTGAACCCAGGAGGCGGAGGTTGCAGTGAGTCGAGATCGCGCCATTGCACTCCAGCCTGGGTAACAAGAGTGACTCTCTGTCTCAAAAAATTAAAATAAAATAAAAAATAAGTAAAAATAAAAAGCAAAAAGTAAGAGGAATTTTTCCACTCCCATGGCTCTGTATCTATCTTGCTACAGATTGCTATAAAAACCACCCAGAAGCCGGGCGCAGTGGTTCACGCCTGTAACCCCAGCATTTTGGGAGGCCAAGGCAGGCAGATCACGAGGTCAAGAGATTGAGAATATCCTGGCTAACACAGTGAAACCCCATCTGTACTAAAAATACAAAAACTTAACTGGGCGTGGTGGCACGTGCCTGTAATCCCAGCTACTTGAGAGACTGAGGCAGGAGAATCCCTTGAACCGGGAGGCAGAGGTTGCAGTGAGCTGAGATGGCGCCACTGCACTCCAACCTGGGCAATAGAGCAAGACTCCGTCTCAAAAAAAAATAAAAGAGAAACCACCCAGAACTGAAAAAGAGAATACAGCTATTCTGACCCATCCTCTGATTTAAACCTTACTTTTGAACCTTTATTCAAGAGATAGCAATAAGAACTTAATCCTTCATTACTGAGACTCTAAGGGAGGTCAAAATTACAATTTCAGGAGTATAAAGCTAATTATTAATACATGCCCATGAGTTTGCCTGTGTGTTTTGGTTGGGGCAATGATAGGTCCTAAATTATCTGGAAAGGTCCAGATTTCGTATTTTATTTCATAAGTCCTTTATTCCTCAGATCATGAAGTTCAGAAAATTTTCAATTGGAAACTATGATTATTTGAGTTATAGTCTCATAAGCTCTATTAACAATAATGATAAACATGACTGGGTGTGAAGGCTCATGCCTGTAATCTCAGCACTTTGGGAGGCCAAGGAGGGTGGATCACCTGAGGTCAGGAGTTTGAGACCAGCCTGGCCAACATGGTGAAACCCCATCTCTACTAAAAATACAGAAATCAGCCGGATGTGGTGGCATGCGCCTGTAATCCCAGCTGCTTGGGAGGCTGAGGCAGGAGAATGGCTTGAACCTGGGAGGCAGAGGTTGTAGTGAGCTGAGATCCTGCCACTGCACTCCAGTCTGGATGACAGTGCGAGACTCCGTCTCAAGTAAATAAATAAATAAATAATGATAAACAAAGCTGTTTTAGGCTAAGGAAAGGCTGTTGAAGAGCAAATAGTCATCTTCCAGCCCATTATAACATTTTACCAACATAGTAACAGTCATATCCCCTATGTGGTTTTAATGCATACTAAAAGAATAGGGGCCGGGCATGGTGGCTCACGCCTGTAATCTCAGCACTTTGGAAGGCCGAGGTGGGCAAATCACGAGGTCGGGAATTCCAGACCAGCCTGGACAACATGGTGAAACCCCATTTCTACTAAAAATACAAAAATTAGCCGGGTGTGGTGGTGCACGCCTGTAATCGCAGCTACTCGGAGTAGCTGAGGCTGAGGCAAGAGAATCACTTGAACCTGGGAGGCGGAGGTTGCAGTCAGCCAAGATCGTGCCATTGCACTTCAGCCTGGTCGAGAGAGCGAGACTTTGTCTCAAAAAAAAAAAAAAAAGAATACCACTTAGCATGACTACTGCTAGAATTAGTCTCTCTTAGTCTCTCGCCTTACTCTAGTGTAGGTGGAGGGTTATCATTTTATGTCCCTTCTGAGTTATCACCCTAGTACTTGGAAATTGCATGCTGTTCCCGGGTGCCTAGTACATCATATGCTCCCCGCCAACCATCTGCTCCATCATGGGTCCCCCACTCACTTAATTGCAGATCACGGCCCCAAACTCCTGGACGCACTTCTTTTGTAGGATATTATTCCCCGTGATGGGTGTAGCGTAAGAGTAAATGTGAGGCAAGGCACAGTTTTCTTTAGTTCTTCATCCCCTTATTCTCTACACCTTCACCACATAAGGTAGTAGTATAAGTCTATTAGACTTAGTGAATGGTTGAAGTAACTGAAGGAAATAATACTTTAGGAAGAGGGAAAAATTAAACATAACACAATCTGCTCTGGTTGCACAATTATAGTGCATTTGATAGGTAGGAGCTCTATTTAAACTGTCTTCCTAGAAATCCCATCAATACTTTCACTTAATCTCATTCATTAGGAACTTAGACTCATGGCCACACAGACTCACTGCTTTAAGAATAAAGTCTATATTCCACTCTCAAATTTCTCATGTCACTATGGTTTTAGCTTAATGAACTTTTACCACAAAAGACTCTACAAGGGAGGCGAGCAAAATGAGTCCCTTGTCCTGCAACTACCACCATAAGAGGAAGTCAGGTGTTGGGAAACAAAATGAGATTAGTTATACTAATTGATCAAGTTATGGATTTCTTTGTACATCCAAGTTTTAGTTTATCAATGGTGGTCTTGCTAAATGACCTTTCTGATTGTCCCAGGAAACCTAACAAGATATTACTTCCTTCCCAAGGGGTTGCCTTGTAGAAAATCTAATTTATAATCTTTTTACCCTACCCACAGGTCTGACAGCCCTGCCATTTCCTAACTTCTGCTGTGTGGCCATCCACCTACCTTTGGGAACCTCCAATCAATACCCACAGAGTTGCTCTCATCCTGGGAACTCTCTCTTGCCTCTCCCCGTGGTTCATTCTCCAAGTCTGAGTTATTTGGTCAAAAAAAAACCCAAATGCTTCAGAAAACTCTCGCAAGCTTGTCATAGCTTTTGATGTTCCAGGCCACAGAAGAGCCCAGGTTGGTACATGGACCCTCCAAGTGTTTGTTTCCTCACCACTGTGAGTGACAAATATGCCTCTTTATCCTTAAAATTGTCCAGCCAGTAACTGTTGGAACACACTGACCTAAATCCACACATGCAAACACACCTTTCAAGGGCAAATGTTAATTCACAAAGACAATTGTAAAGCGTAAACTAAAGTTCACAAATGAGAGCTGCCTTTGAAGTGGATTCAGCCCACCGACATCTTTGATTAGCACCATGTGTTGTTGCTGTTTTAAATTTTTATTTGTTTGTTTAGACAGAGTTTCACTCTTGTTGCCCAGGCTGGAGTGCAATGGTATGACCTTGGCTCACCACAACCTCCGCCTCCTGGGTTCAAGCAATTCTCCTGCCTCAACCTCCTGAGTAGCTGGGATTACAGGCATGTGGCACCATCCCTGGCTAATTTTGTATTTTTAGTACAGACAGGGTTTTTCCATGTTGGTCAGGCTGGTCTCGAACTCCTGACCTCAGGTGATCCACCCACCTCGGCCTCCCAAGGTGCTGGGATTACAGATGTGAGCCACCATGCCCGGCCCTTAAAATTATTTTTAATGTCTTTAGAAGAGGCATGCAATTTTGGATGGGTGCAGTGGCTCATGACTGTAATCCCAGCACTTTGGGAGGCCGAGGCGGGTGGATCACCTGAGGTCAGGAGTTGGAGACCAGCCTGGGCCAACATGGTGAAACCCCATCTCTACTAAAAATACAAAAATTAGCTGGCCATGGCAGTGGGCACCTGTAATCCCAGCTACTCGGGAGGCTGAGGCAGGAGAATTGCTTAAACCTAGGAGGTGGAGGTTGCAGTGAGCCTAGATCGCACCATTGCACTGAGCCTAGATCGCACCATTGCACTGAAGCCTGGGTGACAAGAGCAAGACTCCATTTAAAAAAAAAAAAAAAAAAAGAAGAGCCATGCAATTTCCATTCCCCACCCACCGCCGTCTCTACTCCTCCGTATTATATCTGATTGCTTCACCCATTTATAGTACTAGCCTGTCCTCTGAAATAATTGGAGTTTCAGATCCCTGAATCTAAACCTGTAAGCAGGAAAATAGATATTTTCCTAATGCCCTATAATACATAAACATGTTTCCTTTTTCTCCTTCTGCTTTTATTTTTTTGAGATGGAGTCTCATTCTGTTGCCCAGGCTGGAGTGCAGTGGCGCAATTTTGGCTCACTGCAACCTCCACCTCCCAACTTCAAGTGATTCTTCTGCCTCAGCTTCCCAAGTAGCTGGGACTAGAGGCACCTGTCACCACACCCAGCTAATTTTGTATTTTTAGTAGAGGTGGAGTTTCACCATATTTGCCAGGCTGGTCTCGAACTCCCAACCTCAGGTGATCCACCCATCTCAGCCTCCCAAAGTGTTGGGATTACAGGTGTGAGCCACTGTGCCTGGCAAGAAGGAACATTTATGGGTGGTTGGGTGTAGTAGTTAAGAATGGTTCCACAGAGGCCAGGCACAGTGGCTCATGCCTGTAATCCCAACACTTTGGGGGGCCAAGGTAGGTGGATTGCCTGAGGCTGGGAGTTCGAGACCAGCCTGGACAACATGGTGAAACCCCGTTTCTACTACAAATACAAAAACTTAGCTGGGCGTGGTGGTGGGCACCTGTAATCCCAAATACTCGAGAGGCTGAGGCAGGAGAATCGCTTCAACCCAGCAGGGGGAGGTTGTAGTGAGCCGAGATTGCGCTATAGCACTCCAGCCGGGGCGAAAAGAGTAAAACTCCATCTCAAATAAATAAATAAATATGGAAAGGGGGATGGCTAGAACGAACTCTGCAGTGCTGGATCAGAATTGGAAATATCAATGTGAGCACATAGTTTTATAAATTGTGTGTGTGTGTGTGCATATGTGTGCATTTGTTTGTTTGTATTAGTGTGATAGTCTGTCCTCTGAAAGGGCCTACAAGCTATGATACTCCAGTACAAATTAGTACACCTAGAACCCAGATTGTTCTAAATACAATTCTCCCTAAAGGAACCAGGGTTTTCTTTTTTGTTTTTTTTTTTTTTAGACAGAGTCTCGCTCTTGTCACTCAGGCTGGAGTGTGATGCTTCAATCTTGGCTCGTTGCAACCTCTGCTTCCGGAGTTCAAGCAATTCTCCTGCCTCGGCCTCCCAAGTAGCTGGGATTACAGGCACCTGCAACCATGCCAGGCTAATTTTTGTATTTTTAGTAGAGTCTGGTTTCACCATGTTGGCCAGGCTGGTTTCAAACTCCTGACCTCAGGTGATCCACCCACCTCAGCCTCCCAAAGTGCTGGGATTACAGGCGTGAGCCACCATTGTGCCCGGCCAGGAACCAGGGCTTCTTTTTTTTTTTTTTTGAGACTGAGTCTTGCTCTGTCGCCAAACTGGAGTGCAGTGGCATAATCTTGGCTCATTGCAGCCTCCACTTCCCAGTTTCAAGTGATTCTCCTGCCTCAGCCTCCCAAGTAGCTGGGACTACAGGCACCTGCCACCATGCCCAGCTAATTTTTGTATTTTTAGTAGAGACGGAGTTTCACCATGTTGGCCAGAATGGTATCGATCTCTTGACCTCATGACCTACCTGCCTCGGCCTCCCAAAGTGCTGGGATTACAGGTGTAAGCCACCGCACCTGGCCCCTTTTTTTTTTTTTTTTTTTTTTTTTGAGACAGAGTTTCACTCTTATTGCCCAAGCTCTTGGTGCCCCGCAACCTCCGCCTCCTGGGTTCAAGCAATTCTCCTACCTCAGCCTACCGAGTAGCTGGGATTACAGGCATGCACCATCACACCCAGCTAATTTTGTATTTTTAGTAGAGACTGGGTTTCTCCATGTTGGTCAGGCTGGTCTTGAACTCCCGACCTCAGGTGATCCACCCCCTCCAGCCTCCCAAAATGCTGGGATAACAGGCGTGAGCCACTGCAACCAGCAGGGCTTCTTAAAGGAATTGCTGATTTCAGGGCTGGTGCTAGGAAGATACAAGATAAGACTGGACTATCTTATAACTGGAATGTCTTATTGTGCCATAAAGTTAGGAATCTCAAAAAATTTTGGGAACATGTCAAAAGGGCAGTTTGAAGAGACTCCCACTGTCCACATCAGGGGCAATTTGAGGATCACAATAAATACTGTCAACAACCCATTCAATAAAATAGAAATCTGTGCATCCATTCTGGTATAAATAAATAGTCAAGCAAATCAGGGAGAAGAGAAATTTTTTTCTTACAGTACAATGCCAGCTAAAAAATTTCGAAGAAATGACAGAATAATAAAATCACCATTTGACAACCATCATAGTAATAATTGATTCTTTTAAGAATCATCAAATGATGCTAAAATTAGTGGTAAAAGTTTTGCGAGGAAGAGGATTTTTTCATTTTAATTTTAATTTTTATTTTTGAGACCAAGTTTCTCCCTTGTCACCCAGACTGGAGTGCAATGGTGTGATCTTGGCTCACTGCAACCTCCACCTCCCTGGTTCAAGTGATTCTCCTGCTTCAGGCTCCCAGGTAGCTGGGATTCTGGGATTACAGGTGCCCGCCACTATGCCCAGCTAATTTTTCTTGTATTTTTAATAGAGATGGTGTTTCACCACGTTGGCCAGGCTGGTCTCGAACTCCTGACCTCAGGTGATCCACCCTCCTCAGCCTTCCAAAGTGCTGGGATTACAGGCATGAGCCACGACGCCCGGCCAAAGGAAGAGGATATTTACATAGTCTCAGAGTATCTCCTCACAAGATATTTGTTAACTATTAAAGGAAAAATAAAGGACTGGGTGCAGTGGCTCATGCCTGTAATCTTAGCACTTTGGGAGGCTGAGGTGGGCAGATCATAAGGTCAGGAGTTCAAGGCCAGCCTGGCCAACATGGTGAAACCCCATCTCTACTAAAAATACAAAAAAAAATTAGCTAGCATGATGGTGGGCGCCTGTAATCCCAGCTACTTGGGAGGCTGAGGCAGAAGAATTGCTTGAACTCAGGAGGCATAGGTTGCAGTGAGCTGAGATCGCGCCACTGCACTCCTGCGTAGGTGACAGAGCAAGACTCTGTCGCGAAAAAAAGAAAAAAAAAAGGAAAAATAGTCCTTTTAAAGTGAAGAAACCTGGTAGACATCCCCTTAACCAAATAACCAGAGTTAACTTCAACAGTAATGGAACAAGTCAACTAATATTATGTACGGATCACAACATCACTTCTGTGCTATTCCTGCTAAGAATGCATAACCTGAATGTAATCATGAAGAAACATCAGAAAACCCAAGTTAGGGGACACTCCACAAAACAACTGGCCTATAACTCCTCAAGTATGTCAAGGTTGTGAAAGACAAAGTGTGGAAAATTCTATTCCAGATTAAAGGAGACTAAAAACACTTGACAACTGAACACAATGTATGACATAATTTATTTTACCACAACGGACATTATTGGACCATTTGAGCAAATTCAAATGAGGCCTGTAGGTTAGAAAATATTATTGAATCAATATTGATTTCTCAATTTTTATAATTGTGGTTATGAAAGAGAATATCCTTATTTTTAGAAAATACACACTGGCGGGACGTGGTGGATCACTTCTGTAATCCCAGCACTTTGGGAGGCCGAGGCGGGCAGATCACAAGGTCAGGAGTTTGAGACCAGCCTGGCCAACATGGTGAAATCCTGTCTCTACTAAAAATACAAAATTAGGAGGGCACAGTGGCATGTGCCTGTAGTCCTAGCTACTCGGGAGGCTGAGGCAGGAGAATAGCTGAAATCCGGGAGGCAGAGGTTGCAGTGAGCCAAGATCGTGCCACTGCACTCCAGCCTGGGCGACAGAGCAAAACTCTGTCTCAAAAAATAAAAAAACAAAGAAAAGAAAATATACACTGAAGTGCTTAAGGGAAAGGGGCATCATGTCTGTAACTTATTATCAAACAGAAACAAGTTCAGAAAAAAATTACACACATACACATGCACAGAAATACAGTGAGAGAGAGCAAGTATGCAGTAGATATTAGCCTAGGTTGCTAGGATAATTAAAGTTAACAAGCAATTAATTCATGACTAACATCAGAAACTTGGAGAATATGCCCCAATGCCCTTTTATCAAGTGCCCGGTGCCAATTTATCATTTAAGATAAGGTAGCAGTCCACATGGCAGAAAGACTTAAATGCCAGTAAGTCACTCTGTATGTCTGGGACATCTGTAGAACACTTTTTTTTTTTTTTTTTGAAAACTCCTCTAGCAAAAAAAAATTAATTTTTTACTTTCTATTTTTTTGAGAGGGAGCCTCGCTCTGTTGCCCAAGCTGGAGTGCAGTGGCGCAATCTCGTCTCGCTGCAAGCTCCACCTCCCGGATTCATGCCATTCTCCTGCCTCAGCCTCCCAGATAGCTGGGACTACAGGCGCTCGCCACCACGCCAGGCTACTTTGTATTTTTAGTAGAGATGGGGTTTCACCGTGTTAGCCAGGATGGTCTTGATTTCCTGACCTCCGCCCACCTCAGCCTCCCAAAGTGCTGGGATTAGAGGCGTGAGCCACCGCGCCCAGCCGCACAAAAATTTTTAAACTTTCATCTTCACATTGGGTGATTGCGGTCATAAATTTCACACAATTATCCTGCTTGTATCATAGAATAATCCATTTTCTGATGAATAGTTTGAATCCAAATAAAGTCCAAACATGTGTATAATGTAGAGTTAAAACATTTTAGACTCAAAGCTCAAAGCTAATTAAGAAACGGCATGGGCCACAGTTTGAACCACCACCAACTTGTCTTTGCTCTGTTATTTGTTTGCTGTCTTTGTCTGTTATTCCATATCACTTGCTGGAAGGAAGCAGCCATATTGAAATACAAATTTTGTTTCTTTCTTTTTTGAAAAAGGAAACAAATAGATGGTTTATTCTAAGAATGTACAGGAACTTATATTCTAAACGTCCATAAATGCATATTCTAGGGACTCTTATCATCTCAGAACCCTACTACAGATTCTCTTTAATCTTTTTAAACATCCTGTTACATAAATTGCAGCTGTATCTATAGCAGGAAGAACAATAAGATAATAATTGGTCAAGCATCAAAAGCACTTGGGTGGGTCTTCCACGAACCTTTAGTCTTCTCTCCCACCAACACCATGTTCTTAGATTTTTTTTTCCAACCACATTAATGTATTTTTTGTTTGTTTGTTTCTTCTTTTTCCTTTCCCCTGAGTCATTACTATGAATTTTTGCCAGGTCAAGAATTATTCTCAGGAACAAACCCCAAGTATTAAAAAAATCAAACAAACAGTACCTGAAGATAAGATGTACTCTTTCCAGGCCCACCCCCTCCCTTTGATTTATTTCTCTAGATTGAGTGGGTTTAATTGGAATTGCACGTCCTCAGCGTTTCGTGAAGGACAGATTTTCTTTTTTTTCTTTTTCTTTTTTTTTTTTTTTGAGACGGAGTCTTGCTCTGTCACCCAGGCTAGAGTGCAGTGGCGAGATCTCGGCTCACTGCACTGCTACCTCCCAAGTTCAAGCGATTGTCCTGCCTCAGCCTCCAGGGTAGCTGGGACTACAGGAGCCTGCCACCATACCTGGCTAATTTTTGTATTTTTAGTACAGTTGGAGTTTCAACATGTTGGCCAGGCTGGTCTTGAACCCCTGACCTCAGGTGATCCACCCACCTCAGCCTCCCAAAGTGCTGGGATTATAGGCGTGCACCACTGCGCCTGGCTCATGAAGGACAGATTTTCTATCTGACCTATGACGTGCTAGGAATTCCCTATTAACTTTCATGGGATGAATTTGGAATTGTCCTTACCACTCAGTATTTACTAAGTAAGAAATCACACAAACTGTCTTATGCAGGCTGTGAATCTAATGTGTGTATACATATAGCAAGCATTTCTTGATGATAAAATGTTAGAGTTGTGGCCGGGCACAGTGGCTCATGCCTGTAATTCCAGCACTTTGGAAGACCCAGGCAGGTGAATCACTTGAGGTCAGGAGTTCAAGACCAGCCTGGCCAATATGGTGAAACTCCGTCTCTACTAAAAATACAAAAATTAGCCAGGTGTGGTAGTGCATGCCTGTAGTCACAGCTACTCAGGAGGCTGAAGCAGGAGAATGGCTAGAACCCAGGAGACGGAGGTTGTGGTGAGCCGAGATTGTGCCACTGAACTACAGCCTGGGTGATAGAGCGAGATTCTGTCTCAAAAAAAAAAAAAAAAAAAAAAAAAAGTTAGAGTTAGGAAGCATTTTAGAGGTCATTCAACTTGACGTCTTTTCCATAACTTTTTTTGTCAAATGGTTGCAAGCCAAAAACTCAGTTGTTATAACAAGGAGTTCCATATGGTGTTGGGCAACTCAATGTATTGCTGGACAGCTCTCATCATAACTCTTGCTTCTTCCTGTGGTTCTTTGGAGCCTCACAGAATATATCTACCTCTCTTCCATATGACAACTCTTCACACACTGGTAGCTGCTAATTTGTGCCAATTAAGCTATCACCAGGTCTCATAATGATTTTTCAGATCAAATTGGGTAACGCATGAACATCCAAAAGTTAATGTTTAACTCTGGAAGGTAAGATTATGGTTATGTTTTTACTTTCTTGTTTATATGTAAATTCTAAGTTTCACAATAAATATTTACTTTAATAGTGAAAACATTTGGCGGGGCACAGTGGTTCACGCCTGTAATCCCAGCACTTTGGGAAGCCAAGGTGGGCGGATCACCAGGTCAGGGGTTCGAGACCAGCCTGGCCAACAAGGCAAAACTCCGTTTCTACTAAAAATATGAAAATTAGCCAAGCGTGGTGGTGGGTGCCTGTAGTCCCAGCTACTTGGGAGGCTGAGGCGGGAGAATCGCTTAAATCCAGGAGGCAGAGGTTGCAGTGGGCCGAGCTCATGCCACTGCACTCCAGCCTGGGCAACAAAGCAAGACTCTATCTCAAAATAATAATAAGAAGAAGATGAAGAACATTTTTATTGAGTTTATTCTAGATGCCAGTTCCTTTTAAAAAAGGAAACAAATAGATGGTTTGTTTTAATTACTCTATAATAACCCTGAGGTATAGGCACTGTAATTATCCCCATTGTACAGATGAGGAAACTGCGGCATAGAGGGATTAAGTAATTTTCCCAAGGCCACACAGCTAAGTGGCTGATATAATATTGGAACCCAGGTTTTCCTGATCTTTAAGTATTCCTCTTTTTTTTTTTTCTCTTTGAGACAAGGTCTCACTTCGTCCACCCAGGCCGGAGTGCAGTGGTGTGATCACTGCACACTGCAGCCTAGATCTCAAGTAGTCCTCCCACTTCAGCTTCCCAAGAAGATGGGACCACAGGCACGAGCTACCATACCCAGATAATTTTTTTTTTCTGTTTTAGAGATGGGGTCTCCCTATGTTGCCCAGGCTGCTATCAAACTCCTGGGCTCAAAGGATCCTCCCACTTCAGCCTCCCAAAGTGTTGGAGCCACCGTTCCTGGCCAGCCTCCCAAAGTGTTGGAGCCAGCTTCCTAAGGTGTGAGCCACCGTGCCTGGCTGACCATTCCTCTTATAAGAAAAACAATTTATTTTGGCAGCAACAAGCAGGGCGTTATTTGTTTTTAATGTGGTGTCCAGAAATTAATATAATATGCTAGATTTTATGTGAACAGCATAAAGCACACTGGGATTATTACATCCTTTGATTTGGTGACAGTATAATATATCAATGTTCCTAAGACTGCATTTGATTTTTCACCTGTAATACAAGATTACCGGCTCATATAGAGATTACAAAAAATCCTCTGGTTCTTTATTTTTTTTCTTTCTCCCTTGACTCTACCATCCCCCTTCCTCATCTGCTACCCCATGAGCTCTTCCCTCCACTCCCATAACCAATTTATCAATCTAGTTGTTAACATTTTTCTCTATGCTCATATAATCACACATAGACAAATACAAATGCACACATATTCAATGCAGATTTTTTTTGTCATTTAAAAAGTGACTACTTTTTGCCTCTTTTACTCAAAACATTTTTGTGTGTAAAATCCCTCTAAGTCAACTGGTAGAGTACAAATGCATTCCTTTTCATGGATGTTCCAAAATGTGAATGTACTGTAATTTTTACAACCATCACTCTATAGATGGACATCCATAGTATTTACAATTTGTGTGTGTGTGTTGCCACTTAAAATGTTGCAACAGATGTCCTTGTACATATGTCCTATAGTGTTTTTACTCCAATAGTTTTATTGAAACTAATGGTTTTTTTCAGAGGATAGATTCCCAGAACTGTAATTGCTGGATCAAAGGGTACATGTATTTTTATTTATTTTATTTTACTTTTTGAGACCAAGTCTTACTCACTCTATCGCCCAGGCTGGAGTGCAGTTCCACAATCTTGGCTCACTGCAACCTCTGCCTCCTGGGTTTAAGTGATTCTCCTGCCTGAGTAGCTGGGATTACAGGCATGTGCTATCACACCTGGCTAATTTTTGTATTTTTAGTAGAGACAGAGTTTCACCATGTTGGTCAGGCTGGTCTCAAACTCCTGACCTCAGGTGATCCTCCTTCCTTGGCCTCCCAAAGTGCTGAGATTACAGGCGTGAGCCACTGTGCCTGGCCAAAGGGTGTATGTATTTTTAAAATAATAGTTGTTGCCAGACTGCTTTCCAAAAAGGTTGTAACACTTCATATTTCAGTAGCAGCACATGAAAATACCCCTTGCCCCCCCTTCCCTATAGCAATAGGTGTTATAGTGTATTCAGTAGCCATTCTAATAAAAACTGTGAAATAAAATCAAAAGAAACTACTTCAACATAATAAAGACTATTTACCCCAAATGAAAAGCAACTATGATACTAACTGGCAAAATGTTAAAATTCTTTTATTCAAAATCAGGAACTACACATGAGTTTTTAGTTAAATAAATCTCCCAAGTCTATTTCACGCTTAACTTTAAAATTAACATATAAGGGGCCGGGCGCGGTGGCACAAGCCTGTAATCCCAGCACTTTGGGAGGCCGAAACGGGTGGATCACGAGGTCAGGAGATCGAGACCATCCTGGCGAACACGGTGAAACCGTGAAACCCCGTCTCTACTGAAAAATACAAAAAACTAGCCGAGCGAGGTGGCGGGCGCCTGTAGTCCCAGCTACTCGGGAGGCTGAGGCAGGAGAATGGCGTGAACCCAGGAGGCGGAGCTTGCAGTGAGCTGAGAGCGGCCACTGCACTCCAGCCTGGGCCACAGAGCGAGACTCTGTCTCAAAAAAATAAAAAATAATAATTATAATAGGCCAGGCACCCGTGGCTCACGCCTGTAATCCCAGCACTTTAGGAGGCCCAGGTGGGCAGATCACCTGAGGTCAGGAGTTCGAGACCAGCCTAGCCAATATGGTGAAACCTTGTCTCTACTAAAAATACAAAATTAGCCGGGCATGGTGGCACATGCCTGTAATCACAGCTACTTGGGAGGCTGAAGCAAGACGATCACTTGAACCTGGGAGGTGGAGGTTGCAGTGAGCTGAGATCACACCATGGCACTCCAGCCTGGGCAATAAGAGCAAAACTCCATCTAAAAAAAAAAATTAACATATACTACACATATAAAATGTGCACAAATCCTAAGTGCACACATCAGTGATCAATGAATTTTTGCACAGTAAACATATTTATATAACTACCACACAGGTCAAGAAAGTTATTACTAGCACTTCAGAAGCCTACCTCATGCCCCCTTCCTCCTTCCTATAGAGAACCAGTCCTGACTTTTAATACCACTGAATAGGTTTGCCTGGATTGGAAACATACATACATGTGGCATCATGTAATCTATACTCTTTTGTGTGTGTTTGGTTTATTTCAACATTATCTTCGTGAAGTTTCTTCACGTTTCTGATAGCAGTAGTTCACTCACTTTCATTGCTGAACAATAGTTCATCGCTTGAATAATATACCACAATTCATTGTCCATTCTGTTGTTGATGAACTTTCAGGTCCTTCTGAAGCTGAAACCCATCATCCAATATTTTAGCCATCAATACTCCCAGCTTTATGTCATCAGAAATTTGGATGGTCACAACATTTGTGATACAAATCATTGACTTTTAACTGTTTGACAGGACCAGACAGACTTGTATCAGCCAACTAGAGATCTCCCTTCTGGTTAACCTTAATACTAATAAATATTATTTGGACAAAATTCAGTTAGCTAAAACTAGCTATCTGTAGTATCATTCAATGTACCTTTCTGTATTTCAGAGGCCGAGATAGGAGAATCACTTGAAGCCAGGAGTTTGAGACCAGCCTGGACAACATAGTGAAACCTCATCTCCACAAAACAGGTGTTGTGATACATGACTGTAGTCTTAGCTACTTGGGAGGCTGTGGCAGGAGAATCACTTGAGCCCAGGAGTTTGAGGCTACAGTGAGCTATGATCATATCTCTACATTCCAGCCTGGGCAACAGAGCAAGATTGCATCTTTAAAAAAAAAAAACACACAGGCCAGACACAGTGACTCATGCCTGTAATCCCAGCACTTTGGGAGGCCAAGGCGGGCGGATCACAAGTTCAGGAGTTTGAGACCAGACTGGCCAATGTGGTGAAACCCTGTCTCTACTAAAAATACAAAAAAAAAATTAGCCGGTCTTGGTGGTGCATGGCTGTAATCCCAGCTACTCGGGAGGGTGAGGCAGAAGAACTGATTGAACTCGGGAGGCGGAGGTTGCAGTGAGCCAAGATCGTGCCACTGCACCCCAGCCTGGGTGACAGAGCGAGACCCCGTCTCAACCAACAAACAAACTTAAAAAACCATAAATATTTGTGGAGGTCTACTGTGTTCTAGGTACTGAGTGGGGTTACAGCTGTGGAAAAAACAGACCACACCCAGACTCTCATGAAATTTACATTCTAATTGATGAGATAGATGGAAATAAAAATTCAGATCATTTTATGAGGAAAGTGAAATGGAACAACACTAAATAGAATAATGAGGAGGAAAGCACACAACTTCAGAAGGCACTAGCCATGTGAAGACTGGGAGTATACCATTCCAGGCAAGGGGAACAGCCAAGCGCAAAGTCCTTGAGGAAGGGATGGACTTAAAGAAAAAAGGAGGGCAGTGTACCTAGAGCAAAATGTGAACAAAGGCAAGTAGAGGAAAGGTAGACAGAAACTAGATTATGTAAGGTCTTGAAATTCTTTTATTTACTCTCTTATTTTTTTAGAGATGGGGTCTCCCTCTGTCACCTGGGCTAGGGTACAGTGGCTATTCACAGGAGCAATCATAGCACACTGTGGCCCGGAACTCTGAAGCTCAAACAATCCTCACCCCTCAGCTTCCCAACAGCTGAGACTATAGACTCACACAACGTGCCTGGCAAGCCCTTTTATTCTAAATGCAGTGGTGAGATGGACAAGAGATGTACCATCCATATCCTTCTCTAAGGAAGGACTTGATGTCCAGATGTGAAGACTGTAGTCACCAAACAACTCTCTCAGGATCTGCCCCAGACACAGAGAGCCTCACTGCTTAAGGATATACCCTTCTTGGAGCAGACCACTTCTAGAGACTAAGTGAGCAGGGTTATATTAAGCCCCAGCTATTTTAACCGAAAAATTCTGACGGATAATACTCTTTTCAGAGCTCCTTGATAGGTTGGCCAAGGCTATTTTTGGTCTGCATCACTGATTTATTCCTCAGTCCAACTCAGATTTCTCTTTCTTCCTTGTCATAGATGTTAAACCTTAATAACATGTTGAATCCCAAACTCCACCTCTGCATCTGTGACAAACTCAACCTATGACAAATGGGAAGCCATTGAAGAATTTTTTTTTTTTTTTTTTTTGAGACAGTTTCATTCTTGTTGCCCAGGCTGGAGTGCAATGGCACGATCTTGGCTCACTGCAACCTCCGCCTCCCAGGTTCAAGCGATTCTCCTGCCTCAGCCTCCTTAGTAGCTTGGATTATAGGCATGTGCCACCATGCCCGGCTAATTTTGTATTTTTAGTAGAGACAGGGTTTCTCCATGTTGGTCAGGCTGGTCTCGAACTCCCGACCTCAGATGATCTGCCCGCCTTGGCCTCCCAAAGTGCTGGGATTACAGGCGTGAGACACCGCGCCTGGCTGCCATTGAAGGATTTTTAAGCAAGTAATTCAAATGGCCTGATTTACATTTTAGATCACTAGCTGCTGTATAGAGGATGGACTGTGGGAAGTAAAAGTGAAAACAAGACCAGTAGCAGTGGCCCAGGGGAGATGGTGGTGATTTGATCTAGGGAGGAGAAAGCAGGAAGTGGATTTGGGATATAATTGAGTTGTAGAAGTGATAACTGGTTCATCCCAACCATTTGATCAGTTACCTTGCAGAAAACAAATTTAGTGTGTTAAAGGAAACCAAAATATTTCTCTCTAAAATACTGGGGATTTTAGTTAAAGTTAAAAACTTAAAACACGTGGGCACACTGCCCTTCCTAACTCTGCCTTCATCAGCTCAGAAACGGCTCAGAGACAGCAGTGCTAGAGGATCCAGGAGCAGACTTTACTCTTCCCATTAATTTACCTTCCCACATTTTCCCGCCTTTTGGAAGCCTAAAGATACTCTTCTTTATTTCATCACTATGTAAGATTCATGGCTCTGGCCAAGTGCGGTGGCTCACACCTGTAATCCCAGCACTTTGGGAGGCCTAGGCGGGTGGATTGCTTGAGGCCAGGAGCTTGAAATCAGCCTGGCTAACATGGCGTTACCCTGTCTCTACTAAAAATACAAAAATCAGCCGGGCATGGTGGCACACGCCTGTAACCCCAGCTACTCGGGAGGCTGAGGCACAAGAATTGCTTGAACCCAGGAGGCGAGGTTGCAGTAAGCCGAGATCATGCCACTGTACTCCAGCCTGGGCGACAGAGCAAGACTCTGTCTCAAAAAAAAAAAAAAAGAAAAAAAAAATTCATGGCTCTTTGTTAAAATACTATTTAAACAAGGTCCCTAAGCCACTGCCTGGAGAGAGAAATACTTTTGAACTGAGGCCTCTCCCACTTGATGGGTACAGCATGTTAACAAACTTGTTTTTCTTTTGTTAATCTGACTCTTGTTTTCAAGTGTCTCAACTAAGAACCTAAAAAGGGTAAAAAAAGAAATGATGTTTTCTCTCCAACAGTGTGTTTTTATTTCTTTCATCTACTTGTCCAGTAATCATTTTAAAAAAGAAAATAGCATTAGTTACTGCCTATGTGATGTGGCCCCTGCTTATCTGCACTCTCCCTCCTGTTTACTGTTCCAGCCACCTCAGCTTTTTCTCTGTTCCTCTAGCATGGCAAGCTTATTCCTGCCTCATGACTCTTTCACATGGTGTTTTCAGATTTTCTCTGTAGCACTCCGCACGCATTGTCCACCTAAATTCTATTCATCCCTCAGGTAGCAGTTTAAATACTGTGTCCTCACAGAGGATTTCTCTAACACTGCCTCCTCTCTCCCAGTGAAGCTAGTTCCTGTGATTATGGGCTCACCTAAATCCCTGGGTTTTCTTTTTTGGCACTTATCACAAGCTGTAATTATACCATACGTTTTATTATTTGTCTTCCTCACCAGAGTTCCACAAGGGGCAGGAATGTGCCTGTTTTGTTTTATGCTTCATCCCTTGTGCCTTGCACAGTAACTATAACCCAGAAGTTGCACAACAAATATTTGCTGAATGAAAGAACTTGCCCGTAGTGGACCCATGTTAGTGCCTGGAGTCAATTTCTTTACATGCTCATAAAACATCTTTTGATAATCCATGCCAAAATGTTCTAGAGATTATTGAAAATTTTCCTACTAGTTTTCAGAATGTAATTTTTTTCCATATAGAGCACTTTTTTTTTTTTTTTTTAAAAAGACAGAGCCTCCACTGCATGTCTACTAAAAATACAACAAATCTCTCACGGAGTCTTGCTCTGTCGCCCAGGCTGGAGTGCAGTGTCATGATCTTGGCTCACTGCAACCTCTGCCTCCCAGGTTCAAGTGATTCTCCTGCCTCAGCCTCCCAAGTAGCTGGGACTACAGGCGCCCACCACCAGGCCTGGCAAATTTTTTGTAATTTTAGTAGAGACAGGGTTTCACCATTTTGGCCAGGCTGGTCTCGAACTCCTGACCTCGTGATCCGCCTGCCTTGACCTCCCAAAGTGCTGGGATTACAGGTGTGAGGCACCGCGCCCGGCCTGAGAACTTTTTTATAAATAAAGTTTGATTATTGTGTTGTATGGATATATATGTGTGTGTGTGTGTGTATATATATATATATATATTTTTTTTTTTTTTTTTTTTTTTTTTTTTGAGATAGAGTTTCGCTTTTGCCGCCGCCCAGGCTAGAGTACAGTGGCACGATCCCTTGGTTCAAGGGATTCTCCTCCCTCAGCCTCCGGAGTAGCTGTGATTACAGGTGCCCGCCACCACGCCCAGCTAATTTTCTAATTTTTAGTAGAGATGGGGTTTCGCCATGTTGGTCAGGCTGGTCTCAAATTCCTGACCTCAGGCGATCCACCGGGCTTGGCCTCCCAAAATGTTAGGATTACAGGCGTGAGCCACGCACACAGCCTATATGGATGTAATTTTAAGGTAATACCAAATATTTATAAAAACAACAAAACCCTGCTCTATTCCACAGTCTTACTCTCTAGATATGCAACTACTTAAGCTAAGCAGGTTTGGTCAATCTCTATCTTTAAAAGAAGTCCTTTTTCATATTTAAAAAATCAAAGACATTTCATCCTCTGACCCTTTCCCCACTGTCAATAATTTCAATAGTATTTCCATTTGTGGTTTGCAATCACATTGGCAATTTCTTTCAGTATCTCTTAGTATCGGGGACTAGAAATTTTACTTTTTAAAAATTTATTTCTTCATTTTTCTTTTTCTTTCTTTTTTTTTTTTTTTGGTAGAGATGGTGTCTCTCCATGTTACCCAGGCTGGTCTGAAACTCCTGGTCTCCCAAAATACTGGGATTATAGTATCGGGGACTAGAAATTTTACTTTTTAAAAATTTATTTCTTCATTTTTCTTTTTCTTTTTTTTTTTTTTTTTGGTAGAGATGGTGTCTCTCCATGTTACCCAGGCTGGTCTGAAACTCCTGGTCTCCCAAAATACTGGGATTATAGGCATGAGCCACCACACCCAGTTGAAATTTTAATTTTTTAAAAAGTAGGAGAATTTCTCTTATTATCTTACTTCAATGGTGTTCTCTTCTCTTCTCTTTTGTTTTCTTTTCTTTTTTGAAACAGGGTCTTCCCCTGTTGCCCAGGCTGGAGTGTAGTGGGACATTCATAGCCTCGGCCTCCTAGGCTCAAGGGATACTCTGCATCAGCCTCTTGAGACTACAGGTAAGTGCTTCCATGGTGAGACAGGGTTTCACCATGTTGGCCAGGCTGGTCTCGAATTCCTGAATTCAAGTAATCCACCGGCCTCGGCCTCCCAAAGTGCTGGGATTACAAGTGTGAGCCACCATGCTCGGCCTGATTTCCAGATTTTAAATGTGATACGTTTCCCCACAAGCCCCACGTTTTCCAGAAGAGCTAGCTTGACACAAACTAAATTTTGCTCATGGATGAAATGTAAAGAATTTATAATCAAGCGGCTTCCTCCCCTCCCTGATGCCCTGCCACTGATCCCTCATGAACATTACTTAGGAAGACCCTTTGCCCCAACTTGTTTTTTAAAAAGTGAAATAACAGAAAGTGAAGAGGTTTTCTGAGTATGTTAGCAACTCTCCACTGTTAAGCAGGTCTTCTCTAGGTTTACAGCAGAAATAGCTAAGGAGGCAGAGCTCACACCTACTTTGTCTGTCTTTCTGATACTGAACAAAACCTTTACTCAACTTTGCTGCTTTCTAATGATTCTGTCCTATTTCTACGGTTTTTTTTTTTTTTGGCAAACTCCTCTAGCAAATTATCTGCACAGTTATTGTCACCTCTTAATGTCAAATAACAAATAATTTGGTTTTAGTCTCTATTGAAATATAATTAAGGGCCATTATCTACTCCTGAATAGTCACATTAAAATGCCTCTTCTCAGTCTTTACTGAGAGTTCCCTATTGAGTTTGTTACTGCAAACCACTCTATTAAGGAATGGTTTTTCTTCTCTTTATAATTAAAGAAAATTACATGAACAGTATAGCAACATTAATACAGCTCTAGATAAAAGACAGAAAAAGGCCAGGCGCGGTGGCTCAAGCCTGTAATCCCAGCACTTTGGGAGGCCGAGACGGGCGGATCACGAGGTCAGGAGATTGAAACCATCCTGGCTAACACGGTGAAACCCCGTCTCTATTAAGAAATACAAAAAGCTAGCCGGGCGAGGTGGCGGGCGCCTGTAGTCCCAGCTACTCGGGAGGCTGAGGCCGGAGAATGGCGTGAACTCGGGAGGCGGAGCTTGCAGTGAGCTGAGATCCGGCCACTGCACTCCAGCCTGGGCGACAGAGCGAGACTCCGTCTCAAAAAAAAAAAAAAAAAAAAAAAATAAGACAGAAAAAGTCACCCACAATGTCACTACCCATCCAAAAGTAAACATTTTTTTAAAAGTTTTCGTTGTTGTTGTTGTTGTTTTTGAAACGGAGTTTCATTCTTGTTGCCCAGGCTGGAGTGCAGTGGCGCAATCTCTGCTCACCACAACCTGCGTCTCCCGGGTTCAAGCGATTCTCCTGCCTCAGCCTCCTGAATACCTGGGACTACAGGCATGCGCCAGCACGCCTGGCTAATTTTGTATTTTTAGTACAGACGGGGTTTCTCCATCTTGGTCTGGCTGGTCTCAAACTCCTGACCTCAGGTGATCCGCCCTCCTTGGCCTCCCAAAGTGCTGGGATTACAGGCATGAGCCACTGTGCCTGGCCAAAGTTATGTTTTTAGGACACTAGCAGCTGGGTGCAATGGCTCAGCCCGGCCAGCATGGTAAAACCCTGTCTCTACTTAAAATACAAAAACTTAGGCATGGTGGCGTGTACCTGTAATCCCAGCTACCCAGAAGACTGAGGCAGGAGAATTGCTTGAACCCGGGAAGCAGAGGTGGCAGTGAACCGTGATCGCACCACTGCACTCCAGCCTGGGTAACAGAGTGAGACTCCATCTCAAAAAAAAAAAAAAATTATTCACATTTCACCCATGAGCAAAATCTAGTTTGTGTTAAGCTAGCTCTTCTGGAAATGTGAGGCTGGTGGGGAGATGTATTATATTTAAAATCCTGAAATCAGTCTGAGCGTGGTGGCTCACACCCAGGTAGGTGGATCATCTGAGGTTAGGAGTTTGAGACCAGCCTGACTAACATGGTGAAACGCTGTCTCTATTAAAAATACAATATTAGACCGGACGTGGTGGCTCACGCCTGTAATCCAGCGCTTTGGGAAGCCAAGGCAGGTGGATCACCTGAGTTTGGGAGTTCGAGACCAGCCTGACCAACATGAAGAAACCTCATCTGTACTAAAAATACAAAAATCAGCCGGGCATGGTGGCACATGCCTGTCATCCTAGCTACTTGGAAAGCTGAGGCAGGAGAATCGCTTGAACCTGAGAGGCGCAGGTTGTGGTGAGCCGCGATCACGCCATTGCACTCTAGCCTGGGCAACAAGAGGGAAACTCCATTATCAAAATAAAAAGGCTGATGTAGTGGCACATGCCTGTAATCCCAGCTATTTGGGAGGCTGAGGTAGGAGAATCTCTTGAACCCAGAAGGCAGAGGTTGCAGTGAGCTGAGATCACGCCTTTCCACTCCAGCCTGGGCAACAAGAATGAGACTTCATCTCAAAATTAAATTAAATTAAATTAAATTAAATTAATAAAATAAGGGCGGGCGCGGTGGCTCATGCCTGTAATCCCAGCACTTTGGGAGGCCAAGGCGGGCACATCACCTGAGGTCGGAAGTTCGAGACCAGCCTGACCAATATGGAGAAACCCCGTCTCTACTAAAAATACAAAATTAGCCAGGCGTGGTGGTGCATGCCTATAATCCCAGCTACTAGGGAGGCTGAGGCAGGAGAATCACTTGAACCCGGGAGGTGGAGGTTGTGGTGAGCCGAGATCACACCATTGCACTCCAGCCTGGGCAGCAAGAGCAAAACTCCGTCTAAAAAAATTAATAAAATAAATAAATAAAATCCTGAAATCAGTTAAGCCTTAGTGAGGGTGTCTTAGGGCCTCCCCAGATGGGTGTATGTTTTGAGGAAGGAAGAAAGTAGAGAGAACAAAAATGACAAGGGGGCCAGGCACGGGGGCTCATGCCTGTAATCCTAGCATTTTGGGAGGCCGAGACGGGTGGATCACCTGAGGTCAGGAGTTCAAGACCATCCTGGCCAACGTGGTGAAACCCCGTCTCTACTAAAAATATAGAATTTAGCTGGGTATGGTGGCACCCACCTGTAATCCCAGCTACTTGGGAGGCTGAGGTATGAGGATTGCTTGAACCATGGAGGTGGAGGTTGCAGTGACCCGAGATTGCATCATTGCACTCCAGCCTGGGCAACAGAGCAAGACTCTGTCTCAAAAAAAAAGCAAGGGAAAATAATGATTAGGTTGATGAACAGAAAGGCCCTTAGGCAAAATTATGCTTTTCCTATGTAGTTCTGGAAGTAATGTCCTCCTCTTAGTTTAGCAGAAAGGATTGCCTCTTACTGGCAGAATTTCTTGCTAGGTAGAAAGGAAAGGTAGAACCAAGCCAGTGGAGATGTATTTTTACAAAGCACTGGATCTTCCCACACTTCTCAGATAACACTATGTAAAGAGTACCTTCTAATACATAGAACACTCTTTATTTAGGCCAAATCAAGGTTTCTGGATACTCTATAGTGGTCAGGCTGGGTAAACGGTTAGGGAGGGAAGGAAAGGGACTTTTCACATCATATCTGTTGTATCTTTTAAATTTTGTATTATGAACATGTGTCATTTATTGAAACAGTAAGTTGTTACTTTAAAGACTCAATTAAGGCTGAGTAGCAAAATTTAAGATTTAGTTCTTTGGTCAGCATAGCCTCCAGTATTTATTTCTTTTCTTATCCAACTTGTTCATCCGCTTTGTGATTTTGTACTGTGGAGTTTTAGTTTAGGGACCTCTCCCTCCAAGTGACATCCCCAAACAGAAGTTATCAAATCTAAGGTAAACAGATCAATTTATGCCTGACATTTCATTTTCTTCCATAAGCTCTGTTTCCCACCAGCAAACAAAACATCTTGTTAAAACAGAGACTGTCCACTTCAAGCTTCAGATGAGAATTACAGTCAGATTCCAGCCCTGCTATTTACAAGCTACGTGACGTTCTGCAGGGCATGCTACCGCTCTGGGATTGGGTTTCCTCATGTGGGACTGCAGAAGGTGCACTCAATTTACTAGATAGAGGTCAAAGGATGTACTTCAACTTCTGGCTCTGCCACTTTGTTGTTGTGCGACCTTGGACATGCTGCTTGGCCTGTAAGCTTCCGTTTCTGTAAAATAGGGATAACACTTCCTTCCAGGGAGGTTTTGAAAGTGGGATGAGGGATCTAAGATGCCTAGGACACATGAGTGCTTAAGCCATGTTAGTGTCTCCTCCTTCCTCTTCACCTGTTTCTTTCCGGGTTGTTTTTGTTTGTTTGCTTTTACTTTATAAAATAAGAACAGTGAACTACCTATTATGCAGATCTCCCGCCTTTCATAGTGCTTTCTAAACTGTGAAGCAGAAAGCAGAATGTGTGGTTGTTTGGGCACCAGGAGGACAAAGGGCCCCAGGCTTTGAATTTCTCTGACCTCTCTAAATTGTGTTTGAATTCCAGAGAAGAGCTCTGTTTTTCTAGGTGGGAATTAGGCAAGCTTTTCCTGGAGCTCACCCCAGTCAGCACCCTGAGGGCTGAGGGCTGAGGGCTTCCCTTCTGCAAGACTTCCCTGTCTTTGTGAGGCTTAGCATCACAAAGCCACCTGGAGAGTCGTGGGTAGGTATTGTTCTTCAGAGACACCTGGATGCTGCCTCACTCCCTGAGCGGGAGGGAAAGCTGCTCTGGCCTTTGAAATATTGTATTGAAAACTCACACACAGAAGCCAAAACTGACAAGGATGATAAGCCAATATAATAATAATGAACTATGCCTGTTCTTCACCTACTGTGCTCTGAGAGAGGTCAGAATGCCTTTAGGCCAGTACTTTGATTTTTTTTTTCTTTTTTCTTTTTTGAGATGAAGTTTCAAAAAAGCTCTGTCACCCAGGCTGGAGTGCAATGGCATGATTTCGGCTCACTGCAACCTCCACCTCCCAGGTTCAAGCGATTCTCCCACCTCAGCCTCCAGAGTAGCTGGGACTACAAGCACACGCCACCATGCCTGGCTAATTTTTTGTGTTTTTCATAGAGATGGGGTTTCACCTTGTTGGCCAGGCTGGTCTCGAACTCCTGACCTCAGGTGATGCACCTGGTCTTCCAGAGTGCTAGGATTACAGGCACGAACCACAGTGCCTGACTAGGTAGAAGTTTAGAAGAGTTCATTAAGACTCTGCCACTTGGTGGATTTGTAACCTGTATTAAACATTAACCCCCTCTGGGCCTGAGTTTCTCTATCTTAAGATGAGGAAAATTAGTGAAATAATACCTAACACACTTCTTAGCTCCAACTAACTTTGCTAAGCCAGATGCTTACAAATTGAAATTTTTTTATGTCAACCCTGTCTTATTGCTTGGACAAAGTGGGAGAGAAGAATGGTCTTAGTTTTTATACCGCAACCAGCATGTATCAGGCATTATATGAGGGACTTTATGTACACTAACCTATACACTGACTTCTATCACAGTATTGCTTTGTTAATTTGACAAATGATCTTCAAAAAGGGTGGGCACTTGTGCCAAGGGTACTATCACAAGGTTCTCTAATTTAAATCTTATCAAGGAAACAAGTAATCAAAAGACAGAAATGGGAGGCAGAATTGGTACATAATTTTAAAAAATTTGCATTGGTGTGATACTGTACTAGACACTGGAAATAAGGTAATCACAGTTAACCTACTAAACAGATATATTACTTGATAGCAATAGAGAGTACATAATATGTCTAAATCAAGTATCCTGTATAAATCACAGGTCTGCTATTTCTCAACACATTATTTGTTTCCTTCCTTCTCTACTTAAAAACGTTATACACATAATTCATAAATCATTCTCATTATAAAAGAGTCAACAACATAGAGCAAAGATTTAGGGGGCATTCTCTACTCAGCTTTCCTTTCAGCCCCCAGCCCCTTACCTCATTCTCCCACCACCCAATCCCCTTAACAAAGAACCACAATGATGTATATTCCAAGTCATTTTCAAGTTAAATTTGATTATTGCTATCCTTACGTTTTCCTTTAAGGAAAAATAAACTCTGGGCTGGGTCCAGTGGCTCACGCCTATAATCCCAACACTTTGGGAGGCCGAGGCGGCCAGATCACAAGGTCAAGAGATCAAGACCATCCTGGCCAACATAGTGAAGCCCCGTCTCTACTAAAAATACAAAAATTAGCTGGGCATGGTGGTGCATGCTGTAGTCCCAGTTACTCAGGAGGCTGACGCAGGAGAATTGCTTGAACCCAGGAGGGAAGTCAGGAGATCTTGACACTGCATTCCAGCCTGGCAACACAGCGAGACAACGTCTCAAAAAAAAAAAAAAAAAAAAGAAAAGAAAAACTCTGAAAAGGGTAAGGAAAAAGTGGGATTCAGTAACCTACAAAGCATTTTAGGCAGGACACTTTTCAAAATGCAGTTGGCAGAACTGGAAGTTGAACTGAGTGTGGTTTCCAGTACAGGGCATCTGGCTACCTTCACCTCAGTCAATACTGCTGATCCACTCTCTCTGGCTCTGGCTGGCCTGCCAGAGACAGCCAAACACAGGAGACATGACAAATTACTAGCATCTTTTGCTTCTTTGTTTTTTTTTTTTTTTTTTTTTTGTGGAGAACAGGGTCTTGCTGTATCACCCAGCTTGATCTTGAACTCCTGGGCTGAAGCTGTTCTCCTGCCTCTGACTACCTAAGTGCTGGGGTTACAGGTGTAAGCCACTGCACTCTACCTTTATTTTTATTCCATATATTCATCAGTCCCCTTGTGCCCTGATAATGGCTAGAAATAGGAGTTTCTCTTACACACAGTACCAGGGACATGCTTTCTCTCCTTCTCTTTCCTTTCTAAAGGACAATGTCAAGGACATGTCCAGGACAGGTCAGAGAATGTTATATCAGAAATACTGCTGCTATATTTACCCCCACTTGCCTTTCAAGCAAAGCAATTTATATAATTCAAAACAAAACAAAACAAAAAACAGCAGAGGCAAACTGTCCTGGGTATCTTCAGATACCCAGGATTTTAAAGCTGTGTATTTTACTTTGCAATAAATTTTTCTGGGGGCTAAAGATCCTTTTTCTCTTTGTTTTTACTTTTTAAAATTATCTGAGGAGAGAGTTAAAGAGATGTATCAGCTGGGTGCAGTGGCTCATGCCTGTAATCCCAGCATTTTGGGAGGCCAAGGCGGGCGGCAGGGGGGTGGGGATCACCTGAGGTCAGGAGTTCAAGACCAGCCTGGCCAACATGGTGAAACCGCATCTCTACAAAAATACAAAAATTAGCCAGGCATGATGGCGGGTGCCTGTAATCCCAGCTACTCAGGTGGCTGAGGTGGGAGAATCACTTGAACCCGGGAGGCAGAGGTTGCAGTGAGCCAAGATCGTGCCACTGCACTCCAGCCTGGGCAACAGAGCAAGACTCTGTCTCAAAAAAAAAAAAACAAAGGCCGGGCACTTTGGGAGGCCGAGGCGGGCGGATCACGAGGTCAGGAGATCGAGACCATCCTGGCTAACCTGGTGAAACCCCATCTCTACTAAAAATACAAAAAAATTAGCTGGGCATGGTGGCGGGCACCTGTAGTCCCAGCTACTTGGGAGGCTGAGGCAGGAGAATGGTGTGAACCCGGGAGGCAGAGCTTACAGTGAGCTGAGATCGAGCCACTGCACCCCAGCCTGGGTGACGGAGCGAGACTCCGTCTCAAAAAATAATAAGTTAAAACAAAACAAACAAAACTGTAACCCCAGTCAGCACATAAGAGTCCCAAATGTTAGATAGAGAATTAGGAGAGTGTTAGGGGAAGCTTTAAAGGAGAGAGTGGTATTTGAGACAGGAGGGGACAAGAAGACACTCCGGATAGAATAAAGAAAGGTAAAGAAGAACAAATGTTCAAGATGTGCTTAGGGAACAATGACTACACCAATCTGACACATATCAAGGAACAATGGGTGATAAGTTGGGCTCACATTTGGAGAGGCTAAAAAGTCTGTACTTAATTCCATAGATAATGGAGTGTCTGATATTTTCATTGAGAAATGACATGATTAAGTAGTGCTTTAGGGCAATTAATACGGCAGCTGCCCTGGTGGTGGGGACGGATTGGAGGGCTAAAAGCTCTAGGTGCTTCAATGAGGGTGATAGAGCATAACAAAGTCTTCCTACCTCTGCATCAAATGCTGCTCAAGGGAGAACTTCCCACCTAGCACTTACATATTCAATATTTATACTTAACCAATTACGTTTTTCGTTGGTCTTCTTTCTTTTCCAAGCCTGACTCGTGACTCCTGTAATATTAGTGAGCTGCCTGAGAATGGGCCCTTAATTGTTCTTTTCCTCTTCCTCCCTTTGTAACAGAGGCCCAAATTCCCTCCACACTGTGTCCAGCCTAGTGGTGAACCTCACTCAGGAGGAACAAACTGACACACAACTTCTGGGTGGGTCCAGCCTACACTTTCCTTCTGCTTTGGTTTCAGGCATTTTTGACAACATCTAAAACATCCAATTAATTCAGAGGGTTAAAAAAAGGGATTAATTGGCAGGAAGGTGGGGATGAAGAGGTGTGTCTGTGTCATAATGAAAGATAGATTTGAGTGATGGTCCTTTAAAAAAAATGTATGACATTCGTTGAGAAGTTATTGTATGTCAAGCATCTTGTAATTCAAATGTATTATCTCATTCATCTAGTTGACAAGCCTATGAGATAGTTTCTATTATTTTACAAATGAGAAAAGTGATGCAAAGAGAAGTTAAATAATTTGTTAATTATTCATAGCAAGTGACAGAGTCAAGATTTGAATTATGTCTCTTTGCTGTCAAAAGTTCATTATTTTGGCCAGGTGCGGTGACTCATGCCTATAATCTCAGCACTTTGGGAGGCGGAGGTGGGAAGATTACATGAGGTCGGGAGTTCGAGACCAGCCTGGCCAACATGGTGAAACCCCATCTCTGCTAAAAATACAAAAACTAGCTGGGCATGGTGGCATGTGCCTGTAGTCCCAGCTACTCGGGAGGATGAAGCAGGAGAATCGCTTGAACTCGGGAGGCAGATGTTGCAGTGAGCCAAGATCGAGCCACTGCACTCCAGCCTGGATGACAGAGTAAGACTCCGTCTCCAAAAAAAAAAAAAAAAAAAGTCCATTATTTTAACCACTGTAGACTACTGATACTACATTAGGGACCTAGATATCAAGGCCAGTGTATCTTCAATTCTTTAATCCATACCCTTGTGAGATGCAACAGTACTGTTGCCTGAGTGGTTGTTGAAGGAGTTTATTTTTTTGGTTTAAGACTTTGGGCCGGGCGCGGTGGCTCACGCCTGTAATCCCAGCACTTTGGGAGGCTGAGACGGGCGGATCACAAGGTCAGGAGATGGAGACCATCCTGGCGAACCCGGTGAAACCCCGTCCCTACTAAAAAATACAAAAAACTAGCCGGGTGAGGTGGCAGGCGCCTGTAGTCCCAGCTACTCGGGAGGCTGAGGCAGGAGAATGGCGTAAACCCGGGAGGTGGAGCTTGCAGTGAGCTGAGATCCGGCCACTGCACTCCAGCCTGGGTGACAGAGCGAGACCCCGTCTCAAAAAAAAAAAAAAAAAAAAAAAGACTTTGTTGCCAGAGATTAAATTGCAGATCCCTAACCTTCTCAATACTAAGTAGCTTCTAGGAGTGGATCTCAAAGCTTCGAAAGATTTTAGCCTGCCAGACAAATATCATTAATTAATTAATCCTTTTTCCCTTAAGACAGCCAGGTCTTCCACACTACCTTGATGGGTTTCTGTACAAAAAAAAAAAAAAACCAAAGGAATTTGGGTAGCATAAATATAATTAATCATTTCTATTAGGCTTCTTTCAAAAGGAGAAAACAACTCTGACACCTTCATTAACACCTCCATGGAGCCTCCAGGATAGTGGTACTAGGTCAGGACTCACATTAGAAATCCCTGTTCTGGGGACGGGCGCGGTGGCTCAAGCCTGTAATCCCAGCACTTTGGGAGGCCGAGACGGGCGGATCATGAGGTCAGGAGATCGAGACTATCCTGGCTAACACGGTGAAACCCCGTCTCTACTAAAAAAATACAAAAAACTAGCTGGGCGAGGTGGCGGGCGCCTGTAGTCCCAGCTATTTGGGAGGCTGAGGCAGGAGAATGGCGTGAACTCGGGAGGCGGAGCTTGCAGTGAGCTGAGATCTGGCCACTGCACTCCAAGCCTGGGCAACAGAGCGAGACTCCGTCTCAAAAAAAAGAAAAAAAGAAATCCCTGTTCTGACCTTTTCTGTTAGAATGCTTGACTGCCTGGTATTTTCCTATTAATACTAGGATTTTTTTTTTCTTTTTTTGAGACAGAGTTTTGTTCTTGTCACCCAGGCTGGAGTGCAATGGTGTGATCTTGGCTCACTGCAACCTCTGCCTCGTGGGTTCAAGTGATTCTCCTGCCTCAGCCTCCCAAGTAACTGGCATTACAGGCACCTGCCGCCATGCCCAGCCAATTTTTTGTATTTTTAGTAGAGATGGGGTTTCACCATGTTGGCCAGGCTGGTCTGAAACCCCTGACCTCAGGTGATCCACCCACCTCAGCCTCTCAAGGTGCTGGGATTACAGGTGTGAACAACCACGCCCGTCCTCTTTTTTTTTTTTTTAACATATTCTATCTCATATGTAACAATCCAAGAAATATTAATAGCTATGAACTAGAATATGTTTAAAAAAACACTTCGGCTGGTAGCTCATGCCTGTAATCCCAGAACTTTGGGAGGCCGAGGTGGGCGGATCATGAGATCAGGAGTTCCAGACAAGCATGGCCATCCATGAACCCCGTTTCTACTAAAATACAAAAATTAACTGGGCATGACATTGGGTGCCTGTACTCCCAGCTACTTGGGAGGCTGAGATGAGAGAATCACTTGAACCTGGGAGATGGTGGCTGCAGTGAGCTGAGATCGCACCATTGGACTCCAGCCTGGGCGACAAAGCGAGACTCTGTCTCAACAAAAAAAAAAAAAAAAAAAAAGAAAAAGAAAAAAAAAAAGAAAGAAAAGGAAAGAAAAGAAAAGCAAATACAGGCTGGGCATGGTAGCTCATGCCTTTGGGAGGCTGAGGCAGGTGGATCACCTGAGTTCGGGAGTTGGAGACCAGCCTGGCCAACATAATGAAATCCCATTTCTACTAAAAATACAAAAATTAGCTGGGCGGCCGGGCGCGGTGGCTCAAGCCTGTAGTCCCAGCACTTTGGGAGGCCGAGACGGGCGGATCACGAGGTCAGGAGATCGAGACCATCCTGGCTAACACGGTGAAACCCCGTCTCTACTAAAAAATACAAAAAAAAAAAAAACTAGCCGGGCGAGGTGGCGGGCGCCTGAAGTCCCAGCTACTTGGGAGGCTGAGGCAGGAGAATGGCGTGAACCCGGGAGGCGGAGCTTGCAGTGAGCTGAGATCTGGCCACAGCACTCCAGCCTGGGTGACAGAGCCAGACTCCCTCTCAAAAAAAAAAAAAAAAAAAAAAAATTAGCTGGGCGTGGTGGCGTGCACCTATAATCTCAGCTACTCGGGAGGCTGATGCAGGAGAATCACTTGAACCCAGGAGGCAGAGGTTGCAGTGACTGGTGATCATGCCACTGCACTCCAGCCTCGGTGACTGAAGGAGACTCCCTCTCAAAAAAAAAAAAAAAAAAAGGATTTAATAAACAAATGAGAAGTGATAGGAGATTTTAGCAGATAATTCTGTTCTGCTATGGTGGAGCCCAGCCTTAGGACATGAGACACTACTCTATAAGCCTAGGACCCTGACTCTGGCTGTGGATGCTTCTGAACAGTGCTAAGTGGAAGCCCATGAAAGGACAGACTGTACTCAAGGCCTGTGGAAGAAAAGATGTTACAAGCCATCCCTCCAGTTTCCTGGACAAGCTCTGAGTCCCTGCCCAGAAACCAAAAGGTAAGTAAGTGTAAGTGGGCCAAATGCAAGGATTCCAGGTTTTCAGTCTTTACCACTGACCAACAAAATTACCTTTTTTTTTTTTTTTTGAGACGGAGTCTCACTCTGTCACCCAGGCTGGAGTGCAGTGGCGCGATCTTGGCGCAATCTCGGCTCACTGCAACCTCTGCCTCCCAGGTTCAAGCAATCTTGTGCCTCAGCCTCTGGAGTAGCTGGGATTAACAGGCGTCTGCCATCACGCCCGGTTAATTTTTGTATTTTTAGTAGAAACGGGGTTCTTTTCTTTTTTTGAAGTGGAGTCCAGCTCTGTCACCAGGTTGGAGTGCAGTGGTACAATCTTGGATCACTGCAACCTCTGCCTCCCTGGTTCAAGCGATTCTCTTGCCCCAGCCTCCTGAGTAACTGGGACTACATGACGCCCAGATAATTTTTATATTTTTAGTAGAGACGGGGTTTCACCATGTTGGCCAGGATCTCATGACCTCGTGATCCACCCACCTCAGCCTCCCAAAGTGCTGGGATTACAGGTGTGAGCCACTGTGCCTGGATAAAACCACCTTTGACATCTGGCCTGACCTCTCTGTTTCTTCTTCTTCCTTTTTTGTTAAATGAGTACTCAAATCAACAATAATAGGGCCAGGCGTGGTGGCTCATGCCTGTAATCCCAGCACTCTGGGAGGCCGAGGCGGGCAGATCACCTGAGGTCAGGAGTTCGAGATCAGCCTGGCCAACATGGTGAAACCTCATCTTTACTAAAAATACAAAAATTAGCTGGGCATGGTGGCACATGCCTGTAATTCCAGGTACTCGGGAGGCTAAGTCAGGAGAATCGCTTGAACCTAGAAGGCAGAGGCTGCAGTGAGCCAAGATTGCGCCTCTGCACTCCAGCCTGGGTGACAGAGCAAGACCCTGTCTCAAAAAAAAAAAAAAAAAAAAAAAAGACAAAATGAAACAATAATAGCTTCCATAGCCAGGCACTTTTTAAGAAAATTTACATAAATTTAAAAAGTAGTATTAGTAAAAAAAGAATATTTTAATTTATAAAACATTATTCTCGGCCGGGCGCGGTGGTGGCTCAAGCCTGTAATCCCAGCACTTTGGGAGGCCGAGACGGGCGGATCACGAGGTCAGGAGATCGAGACCATCCTGGCTAACCCGGTGAAACCCCATCTCTACTAAAAAAATACAAAAACTAGCCGGGCGAGGTGGTGGGTGCCTGTAGTCCCAGCTACTTGGGAGGCTGAGGCAGGAGAATGGCGTAAACCCAGGAGGCGGAGCTTGCAGTGAGCTGAGATCCGGCCACTGCACTCCAGCCTGGGCAGCAGAGCCAGACTCCGTCTCAATAAAAAAAAAAAAAATTATTTTATAAATCATTTTATAAATTAGAAACTGAGGCCAGGTGCGGTGGCTTATGCTTGTAATCCCAACACCTTGGGAGGCTGAGGTGGGTGGATCACAAGGTCAGGAGTTCAAGACCAGCCTGACTAAACTATTTTTAGTTTCTACTAAAAATACAAAAACTAGCTGGGTGTGATATCACGCGCACCTGTAGTCCCAGCTATTCGGAAAAAGAAAAAGAAAAAGGAGAAAAAGAAAAGAAAACTGAGGCACAGAGAGATTCAATACCTTGCCCAAGAATGCCCACGTATTCATGTACAAGACTGAGTCAGGCTGTGTGACTCCAAGGTGAGTAACCTATGCCAGTTACTGGGCATGGGCTGGAAGGGTTTGTAAAGGAAGCTGAAGACCATTCTCACCCTGCCCTGGGGGAATCATGGAATGGTGCTGAATAGAAAAGGCAAATTTAGGCTGTTCTAGGTTTCCCCTTCCAGAAATGACGTTGGCCTAAAACCATAGTCTTCAAATGTTTTTGCTCTTATATTTTATAAGAGATTTGAAAAACCACGTACCCCCTTGTATGTTTTAAAGCTAGCAACTAACATCTTTCATTGTAAGTTTAAAGAGTTGTAAGAGAATTACTGGCTTTTTGTGATTAATATAATAAAACTATGAAAGCACCCTGTTTTGTTTTGTTTTTTTGGAGAAGGAGTCTCACTCTGTTGCCCAGGCTGGAGTGCAATGGCATGATCTCAGCTCACTGCAACCTCCACCTCCCGGGTTCAAGCGATTCTCCTGCCTCAGTTTCCCAGCTAATTTTTGTATTTTTAGTAGAGACGGGGTTTCACCCGGCTGGCCAGGCTGGTCTTGAATTCCTGACCTCAGGCGATCTGCCCGCCTGGACCTCCCAAAGAGCTGGGATTACAGGCGTGAGTCACTGAGCCCAGCCGAAAGCACCCTTTTAAAGGAATTTACAGGAATATAAATATAGTATTTCGATATTACCATCAATTTAGAAAATTCATGACCACACTCTTTTTTTTTTTTTTTTTTTGAGACGGAGTCTCGCTCTGTCGCCCAGGCTGGAGTGCAGTGGCCGGATCTCAGCTCACTGCAAGCTCCGCCTCCCGGGTTTACGCCATTCTCCTGCCTCAGCCTCCCGAGTAGCTGGGACTACAGGCGCCCGCCACCTCGCCCGGCTAGTGTTTTGTATTTTTTAGTAGAGACGGGGTTTCACGGTTTCACCGTGTTAGCCAGGATGGTCTCGATCTCCTGACCTCGTGATCCACCCGTCTCGGCCTCCCAAAGTGCTGGGATTACAGGCTTGAGCCACCGCGCCCGGCCTCTTTTTTGTTTTTTTTTTTTTAATTTTTATCTTTTTTTTTTTTTTTTTGAGACGAAGTCTTGCTCTGTTGCCCAGGCTGGAGTGCAATGGCACAATCTCGGCTCACCGCAACCTCCGCCTCCCAGGTTCAAGCGATTCTCCTGTCTCAGCTTCCTGAGTAGCTAGGATTACAGGCATGCGCCACCACGCCCGGCTAATTTTGTATTTTTAGTAGAGACGAGGTTTCTCCACGTTGATCAGGCTGGTCTCGAACTTCTGATCTCAGGTGATCCACCCGCCTCGGCCTCCCAAAGTGCTGGGATTACCGGCGTGAACCACCACGCCCGGCCAATTTTTATCTTTATTTATATTTTTTGAGACAAGGTCTTGCTCTGTTGTCCAGGCTAGAGAGTGGCACATCACAGCTCACTGCAACTTCTGGGCATCCTCCCGCCTCTCATGACTACACTCTTTAACTTTACATTATTTCTTTTTTTTTTTGGAAATCATATTTTGAATCCATTTCTATGTAATCTTGTACTAATATAATTCAGTGATTAAAAACATTTTATGGGCCGGGCGCGGTGGCTCAAGCCTGTAATCCCAGCACTTTGGGAGGCCGAGGCGGGTGGATCACGAGGTCAGGAGATCGAGACTATCCTGGCTAACATGGTGAAACCCCGTCTCTACTAAAAATACAAAAAACTAGCTGGGCGTGGTGGCGGGTGCCTGTAGTCTCAGCTACTTGGGAGGCTGAGGCGGGAGAATGGCGTGAACCCGGGAGGCGGAGCTTGCAGTGAGCCGAGATCACGCCACTGCACTCCAGCCTGGGAGACACAGCGAGACTCCGTCTCAAAAAAAAAAAACAAAAAAAAAACATTTTATGGCCAGGCACAGTGACTCATGCCTGTAATCCCAACACTTTGAGAGGCTGAGGCAGGCAAACCACCTGAGGTCAGGAGTTCGAGACCAACCTGACCAACATGGAGAAACCCCATCTCTACTAAAAATACAAAATTAGCCGGGCTTGGTGGCGCATGCCTGTAATCCCAGCTACTCAGGAGGCTGAGACAGGAGAATGGCTTGAACCTGGGAGATGGAGGTTGTGGTAAGCGAAGATCACAGCTCTGCACTCCAGCCTGGGCAACAACAGTGAAACTCCGTCTAAAAAAAAAATTTTTTTATTGATTCCCTCTTAAATATATTTTTCTGCAACAAAAATATATAAATTGAAATTGATTTTTTTAAATCTCCAGTGGCCATAAAGCTCAAATTGTTTTAAAAAATTGGACAGGTGCAGTAGCTCACACCTATAATCCTAGCACTTTGGGAGGCCGAGGCAGGCGAATCAGGAGGTCAGGGGTTTGAGACCAGCATGACCAACATGGTGAAACCCCATCTTTACTAAAAAATACAAAAATTAGCCGGGTGTGGTGGCGCACATCTGTAGTCCCAGCTACTCGGGAGGCTTGAACCTGGGAGGTGGAGGTTGCAGTGAGCCGAGATTGCACCATTGCAATCTTTTCAAAAAAAGAAAAATTACTGTAACTAGTAGTATTTATCAAAACAACAGATATTACCAGTTTTTATATTAGTAAATAATGTTTTTTCTTTCTTTTTTGTTTTTTTGAGACAGAATCTTGCTCTGTTGCCCAGGCTGGAGTGCAGTGGCATAATCCCGGCTCACTGCAACCTCTGCCTCCTGGGTTCAAGTGATTCTCCTGCCTCAGCCTCACGAGTAGCTGGGACTACAGGCATGCATTACCACACCAGGCTAATTTTTGTGTTTTTAGTGGAGACGGGGTTTCAGCGTGTTGTGCAGGATGGTTTGGACCTCTTGACTTCGTGATCCGCCCACCTCAGCCTCCCAAAGGGCTGGGATTACAGGCATGAGCCACTGTGCCCAGCCCAGTGTTTTCTTTTTTTTTTTTTTTTTTTTTTTTTTTTGAGACGGAGTCTCGCTCTGTCGCCCAGGCTGGAGTGCAGTGGCCAGATCTCAGCTCACTGCAAGCTCCGCCTCCCAGGTTCACGCCATTCTCCTGCCTCAGCCTCCCGAGTAGTTGGGACTACAGGCGCCCGCCACCGCGCCCGGCTAGTTTTCTGTATTTTTTAGTAGAGATGGGGTTTCACTGTGTTAGCCAGGATGGTCTCGATCTCCTGACCTCGTGATCCGCCCGTCTCGGCCTCCCAAAGTGCTGGGATTACAGGCTTGAGCCACCGCGCCCAGCCCAGTGTTTTCTTAAGAGGTAAAATTTTATTGGAAATTTGTCTCTTAAGGAGATAAAAGTGGGGAGGTTCTTAATGATTCCTTGATTAAAATAATTGTCCATGGCCAAGCACGGTGGCTAATGCCTGTAATCCCAGCACTTTGGAAGGCCAAGGCAAGAGGATCCCCTGAACCCAGAGGTTTGAGACCAGCCTGCGCAACATAGTGAGACCCTGTTTCTACAAAAACAACAACAGCAACAACAACAAAAAGAAATTAGCTGGGCATGGTGGCATGCACCTGTGGTCCCAGCTACTCAGGAAGCTAAGGTGAGAGGATCACTTGAGTCTGGAAGGTCAAGACTACAGTGAGCCACGTTTGTGCCACTGTGCATCAGCATGGGCAACAGAGTAAGACCCTGTCTCTAAAAAAAAAAAAAAAAAAAAAAAAAAATTGGTTGGGCACGGTGGCTCATGCCTGTAGCCCCAGAACATTGAGAGGCCGAGGTGGGTGGATCACGAGGTCAAGAGTTCGAGACCAGCCTGGCCAACATGGTGAAACCCCATCTCTACTAAAAATACAAAAATTAGCCGGGTGTGGTGGCACGTGCCTGTAATCCCAGCTACTCGAGAGGCTGAGGCAGGAGAATTGCTTGAGCCTGGGAGGCAGAGGTTGTAATGAGCCAAGGTAGTGTCATTGCACTGCAGCCTGGGTGACAGTGTGAGACTCTGTCTAAAAAAAAAAAAAAAATTGTGTGCCAGGCGCAGTGGCTCACGCCTGTAATCCCAGCACTTTGAGAGGCCGAGGCAGGCAGATCACTTGAGGTCAAGAGTTTGAGACCATCCTGGCCAACATGGTGAAACCACGTCTCTACGAAAAATACAACAATTAGGTGGGCTTGGTGGCAGGCGCCTATAGTCCCAGCTCAGAAGGCTGAGGCATGAGAATCACTTGAACCCAGGAGGCGGAGGTTGCAGTGAGCTGAGATCATGCCACTGCACTGCAGCCTAGGCAATAGTGCGAGACTCAGTCTCATAAAAAAAAAAAAATTTGGAATTCTCCCTTTGATACCTTACACGTTTTTTTCACCCCAGAGTAATGCATCATTTGTCAGGATTAGGGAAGAGTAAGAGATAAACATTTTTTGATAAAGTGAGAAGAGGGCAATTGAGAAAATGAGATGGGAAAAGAAAATCAGGGCTGCAGATGTCCTCTGGGGTGCATCAAATTGAGGATCTAGAAATTGATTTATTTGAAACTAACCACTGCCCTGTACCCCTTGGAAAGTATTTACAGACCTACCCTAACCACTACTGGCAGCCCTGATGATCTCCATGTTAACTGTGTTTCTCCCAGCCACACCTGCCCAGAGGGAGAAACTGGGTCATGGTAGCAGTAACCAAGTAGTGCTCTTTGTTCCTTACCCCACCAGATTTACACAACCTATAACCCTCTCAGTGATCTTCTGAGTCCTTCTGGAGTCTCTAGGGTGGATTTCATATGCTCACTAATTGGTCTTCTTGGCCTTTTTGTGGTTTCTGCTCATTTCATTCATCTTCGATAGCCTGGCACAGTAGAACGGCTAGCCTCTTAGCTGCCAGAGCCAAACAGACTGTTCCATATGAGAAAACCAAACTCTGGACTCCTGGGGCTTTTCTGGTGTGGTGGTGACCTTCCAGAGGGAAATCTACCCCTACTCCTATCCAGTATTCTTCCCTGCCATGAGGGGATTTAGAAGGGAAAGCACTCCCTGCTGACAGTTCTTACAGGGGTTTGTGAAACAAATAATCCCATTTGGTCACCCTTTTGGTGGAGAAGTAGTGATAAATGCTCAAAGTGGTCTGAAGTGCCAGGTGCTATAAAAGAACAGAGAGGGGCCTCTCATCCAGGACTGCACTTTATATTTCAGCATTACCCACTATTTTTTCATACCCCACGACTCAAAAGATTCCCTCTCAAGCCTTTGCTCTTTGGTCTCCTTGATGAACTCACATTCACCCTTCAAATCTCAGTTCACTCCCTTCTTTCAGGATGTTCCCATTCCTCTAATGCCCTTGAGAGTTTTCTGCTATCTCCATGCTTTTACTACATTTTGGTTTATTTGCTCTTACTATATATTTGCTTGTTAGTCTTTGTATCCAGTCAGACTATGGACTCCCAAGGGTGCTGGGACTCAGGAGACACCACCTTTAAGTATGACTGTAGGATACCAAAATATGCCACCGCAAAACATGCCTTTTTGGCATATTGATTATTTCCAGCTGGTTATTTTGAGAAATTGCAGACATAGCAGTAGCTTTGGAAAGTTACTCTTGCAAGAGAAATGTGCAGTTGACCCTTGAACAACATGGGTTTGAACTGCACAGGTCCACTTATGCTCAGATTTTTTCTTTTTTTTGAGATAGAGTCTCATTCTGTCACCCAGGCTGGAGTGCAGTGGCATGATCTTGGCTCACCGCAACCTCCGCCTCTTGGGTTCAAGCGATTCTCCTGCCTCAGCCTCCTGAGTAGCTGGGATTACAGGCATGCGCCACCATGCCCAGCTAATTTTGTATTTTTAGTAGAGACAGGGCTTCTCCATGTTGGTCAGGCTGCTCTTGAACTCCTGACCTCAGGTGATCCACCCACCTCGGCCTCCCAAAGTGCTGGGATTACAGGCATGCGCCACGATGCCCAGCTAATTTTGTATTTTCAGTAGAGGTGGGGTTTTGCCATGTTGGCCAGGCTGGTCTTGAACTCCTGACCTCAGGTGATCCGCCCTTCTTGACTTCCCAAAGTGCTAGGATTACAGGCGTGCGCCATGACGCCCGGCCTAGAAATATTTTTTAAATTAAGAAAAAGTTGGGCTGGGCACAGTGGCTCACGCCTGTAATCCCAGCACTTTGGGAGACCAAGGCAGGTGGATCATGAGGTCAGCAGATTGAGACCATCCTGGCTAACACGGTGAAACCCCTTCTCTACTAAAAAAGAAAAATACAAAAAATTAGCCGGGCATGGTGGCGGGCACCTGTAGTCCCAGCTACTTGGGAGGCTGAGGCAGGAGAATGGCGTGAACCCGGGAGGTGGAGCTTGCAGTAAGCCGAGATCATGCCACTGCACTCCAGCCTGGGCGACAGAGCAAGACTCCATCTCAAAAAAAAAAAAAAAAGAAGGAAAAGTTGAGTGTGTCATAAATGCATAAAATATATGTAGATACTAGTGTACTTTATTATTTACTGCCATAAAAGATACATAAATTCGTTACAAAAAGTTAAAATTTATCAGAGGCCAGGCACGGTGTCTCACACCTATAATCCTGGCACTTTGGGAGGCCAAGGCAGGTGGATCACCTGAGGTCAGGAGTTTGGGACCAGCCTGGACAACATGGTGAAACCCTAAAAATACAAAAAATTAGCCGGGCGTGGTGGCACACGCCTGTAATCCCAGCTACTTGGGAGGCTGAGGCAGGAGAATTGCTTGAACCCAGAAGGTAGAGATTGCAGTGAGTCGAGATCATGCCATTGCACTCCAGCCTGGGTGACAGAGCAAGACTATCTCAAAAAAAAATTTTTTTTAATAAAAACTTACACATAAATACACTTAAAAACACTTGCATCATTCACAGTGGAAATAAATGCAAACAAATGTAAGGATGCAGTATTAAATCACAACTGCATACAATTAACTGTAGTAGGCTGGGCACAGTGCCTCACACCTATAATCCCAGCACTTTGGGAGGCTGACGTGGGCAGATCAATTGAGGTCAGGAGTTCAAGACCAGCCTGGCCAACATGATGAAACGCCCATCTCTACTAAAGATACAAAAAACAATGAGCCGGGCATGGTGGTGCACGCCTGTAATCCCAGTTACTCAGGAGGCTGAGGCAGGAGAATTGCTTGAATCCAGGAGGCAGAGGTTGCAGTGAGCCAAGATTGCAAACATTGCACTTCAGCCTGGGCAACAAGAGTGAAACTCTGTCTCAAAAAAAAAAAAAAAAAAAAAAAAGTGATCTCTTAGTTCTCACGTAGTTTTCATCATGTTTAGTTATACCATAAACCTTGAATAACATCTTGGGATCATATGAAGTGCCACTAGTGATGCTGGAAGTGCTCCCAAGAAGCACAGAATAGTTATGTCATTACAAGAAAAAGTTGAATTGCTTGATTTTTCCATATTTTGAGGCATGCAGCTTGTAGTTGTCTGCCATTTCAAGATAAATGAATCCAGCATAAGAACCATTAAAAAAAAAAGAAAAAAGAAAGGAAATTTGTGAACTGTCACTGCAGCTACACCAGCAGTCACGAAAACCTTGCACTTTTTGCAAACTACCTTTATATCTTGTACTGAAAATGCAACTTTTATATTGGTGCAGTAATGCTATAAGAAATACCTATATACTCTAATATGATTACAGAAAAAGCAAAGTCATTATATGACAACTTGAAGCAAAAAGAAGGTAAAATCTAAAGGGAGAGAATTTAATGCTAGCAAAGGATTGTTTGGTAATTTTAGAAAGAGGTTTGGGTTTAAAAATGTCAAGATAACAAGAGAATTAGCTTCTGTCAACTAAGAGGCAGCAGATGATTTTCCAGATGTTATGAAAATCATTGAGGAAAAAGGATATCTACCTGAATAGGTTTTTAATGCAGATGAAAGTGCTTGATTCTGGGGAAAAAATGACGCAAAAGACATTTATTAGTAAGGAAGAGAAGTGAGCACCAGGATTTAAGGCAGGAAGTGATAGGCTATCTCTTCTGTTTGTACAAATGCAGTCAGGTTTAGATTAAGACTGCCCTTATCTGTAAAGCTGCTAACCCTCAAGCTTTGCAGGGAAAAGATAAATACCAGCTGCCAGTCTTTTAGTTGTGGAACAAGAAGGCCTGGATAATGAGAATCCTTTTTTCTGGATTGGTTCCACTGATGCTTTGTCCCTGAAGTCAGGAAGTACCTTGCCAGTAAGGGACTGCCTTTTAAAGTTCTTTTGATACTGGACAATGCCCCTGGCCACCCAGAACCCCATGAGTTCAACACCGAAGGTGTCAGAGTGGTCTGTTGCCCCCAAAGATGTCTCTAATTCAGCCTCTAGATGTAGGGTTCATAAGGACCTTTAAGGCCCATTACATATGATACTCTATGGAAAGGATTGTCAACAGTATGGAAGATAACCCTGATACAGAGGAACATCATGACAGTCTGGAAGTATTACACCATTGAAGACATCATCATTGTTATAGAAAAAGCTATGAAAGCCATCAAGTCCAAAACAATAAATTCCTGCTGGAGAAAACTGTGTCCAGATGTTGTGCATGACTTGTCAGGATATATGACAGAAGCAATCAAGGAAATAATGAAAGAGATTGTGGATGTGGCAAAAAAGGTGGGAGATAAAGGGTTTCAAGATACAGATCTTGGAGAAATTCAAGAGCTAATATACACCACACCTGAGGAATTAACAGAAGATGACTTGATGGAGATAAGTCCTTCCAAACCAGAACCAGATGAAGAGGAAGAAAATGTAGAAGCAATAGTTCCAGAAAACAAATTGACATTAGACAATCTGGCAGAAGGGTTCTGATTATTCAAGGCTGCTTTTGACTTCTTTTACAAGATGAGCCCTTCTGTGATATGGACACTAAAACTAAAGAAGGATTGGTACCATATATGGAGGCTGGGAAGTCCCAAGATCAAGCTGCCAACAGATTTGGAGCCCAAAGAGGGCTGGTTCCTAATAAATGATGCTTTCTAAATGTGTCTCACAGCCTCCCTCCAGCCTCTTTTTTTTTTTTTTTTTTTGAGACGGAGTCTTGCTCTGACGCCCAGGCTGCAGTGCAGTGTCGCGATCTCAGCTCACTGCAACCTCTGCCTCCTATGTTCAAGCGATTCTTTTGCCTCAGCCTCCTGAACACCTGGGACTACAGGCGTGCGCCACCACGCCCAGTTAATTTTTAAATATTTTTCGTAGAGACGTGGTTTCACCATTTTGCCAGGCTGGTCTAGAATTCCTGACCCAAAGTGATCTGCCTGCCTCAGCCTCCCAAAGTGCTGGTCACAGGCATGATCCACCACACCTGGCCCTCCAGTCTCTTTTACAAGGGCACTAATCCCATTCATGAGGGCTGTAGCCTTCTGACCTAATCGATTCCTAAAGTCCCCATCTCTTAATTGGTATCACATCAGGGCCTAAATTCCAACGGATGAATTTGCGGGGACATCAACATTCGGATCATAGCAGCACTTTTGTCTGTCTTGTTATCTTCTGCTGCATAAACAGAAGGGAGTAGTGCTCTTTAAATCAGCCCAAGCGCCTCTGGGTATCTTGAAGATAACCAGCTCTTTCCACAAGCCTTGGTGACTCTGGAGGTTCTCAGATCTGGAGGGTGCTGAGGAGGAGAGAGGTCAGAAGCCTCTGCGCATGAGTTATTGGACACAGCCAAGGTCAGAAGAATTCTTGATTTTTAAGTAGGTAGAGTATCTATCTCTGCTGGAGGGGAAAGGAGGGGCCTTCTGTGATTCTTCTGCCAGTTGAGATGAAAGAAACAGTCAATGGAGAACCAGCCTATTATCTGAGCTTAGCCCTCTCCAAACAATGCTCTTGTTGATACATTCTCAGCTCCTTTTCCAAGGGGAGGGAACAGCTGTAGGCTGATCTATGAAATCTTCTGGCCTGGAATTGGAAGGATCTGACCTGACTCTTCTGGGGGAGGCCATCGTATCAGGATTTTATCCAAGCAAGCCCCTGACTCAGATCTATACATTCTATTTCACTGCATTTGTGCACAGCAGTGCTGCTCAAAATGTGGTCAGTCCTCCACTGGCATCATTAAAATACCCAAATTCTTGGGCCCCACTGCAGACCTACTAAATAGGAATTCCTGGATAAGGCACAGGAAGCTGTGTTTTAACAAGCTCTCCAGGTGATTTTTATGTTATTCTAAACTATGAAAAGTACTGCTATGTGGGATTCTCTCTCTCACACACACATACACATACACGCACACCACACAGCTACCTAAAACACCTGCAGCTGCTAATGCCACTTGGTCATTTTCCTGTGGTTTTCCTCAGCGGGGCCCTGGGATTTGTTTTTCTCCACTGTGGACCTTGTTCATTTCCTGCTGCTTCCAAGAGGTTGGGAGAGGAAAGAGAGCAGGAATGAAGGCGGGAGGGGGAAGGGGTTAGCTAAGGCAGTGGAGCTTTCAAGAATGAAAAGGAAAAAGCTTAGTGACAGTGTTCCTTTGTGAAGAATTCAGCTTTATGTTGATGGAGCTGCAAGTCATTAGCAGCCCAGGCATACGGCCTGGCCTGAGTTGACCGGGTCATTCTCCGGGGCCAGATCGCCCTCTGCTGCCAACTGAAAAATAACACTCTGGGGCTCGAACTGCCAAGGAGAAGAGGAAGAGTCTCTGGAGCTAGGGTGGGAGAGAGAACGTGACCGAGGCCAAGAGATCACAAAGTCACCAGGCTGTAGAAGACTCTTGTTAAATTCCTGTGTGCAGGAAAGGAAGAAGTAGCCAAATGAGCGGGCGTTTCCAGGACTCGTTCAACAAACAGTAGGATTCACCCAAGATCTCCACTGGCTCCTGTGATCCTAGCTCCCAGCTTAATGAGGCTCTGCAGCCATTATTCCTTTTATTCCTCACCTTTACCTCACTTGGAACATAAAGGGTGTTTAAAATGGGAAGACAGGCTGGGCGTGGTGGCTCACGCTTGTAATCCCAGCACTTTGGGGGCCCGGGCGGGTGGCTCACCTGAGGTCAGGAGTTCCAGATCAGCCTGACCAACATGGTGAAACCCCATCACTCCCCAAAATGCAAAAATTAGCCAAGCATGGTGGCGCATGCCTGTAATCCCAGCTTTTTGGGAGACTGAGGCAGGTGAATCACCTGAACCTGGGAGGCAGAGGTTGCAGTGAGCCAAGATCGAACCATTGTACTCCAGCCTGGGCAACAGGAGCGAAACTCCGTCTCAGAAAAAAAAAAAAAATTAAAAATAAAATGGGAAGACAGCCACAAAAAAGAAAAAATGACAAAGTTTTGGTGTCGAGGTATTTAGGGGCAATTAGGCTTTTCAGAGGTTTTTTTGTTTTGTTTTGTTTTTTAATTTCCTTGTCTCAGACTCGTTATTTCTTTTGCCTCCATGAAAGCCCTATGTCTTTCAGTCTTTCTTCTCCTGCCAGGGAACTCTTATCCACAGCTGTGGAGTCAGCCCTTTTCAGCTCTTGCCCCACTTTATTGCAGTTGGGAATGACAGTTCATGTGGGTCACTGGTGAAGAGAGCAAAGATTTGTTCGCAAAATAAAAGCTCAGGCACAGCAGTTGCTCTGCCAGCCATGGGCAGTGACCCATTTCCTCCTTCTTCTTGCCTTTGTTCCTTCCCAGCTCAGACTATAGCTGGTCACTGAGGGTCTTCACCCCTCTACCACTCACCCTTCCGACTCCTGCTGGGAAGATAACTTCAGAGTCAGGGCTGGAAAATTACTTTAATTTTCTGTCCTGAGGGGCTGAGGTGGAGTAGGGGGAGGGGTGTAGGAGGTGGAGAATTGGGGGTGGAGATGAGAGTGCAGGTGGGCAGGAGATCAGTGCAGTAGCCAAATTCTTCAGAATGTTTTTGTGTCAGCCAGGCATGGTGGCTCACGCCTGTAATCGCAGCACTTTGGAACGCCAAGGCGGGTGGATTACCTGAGGTCAGGAATTCGAGACCAGCCTGACCAACATAGTGAAACCCCATCTTTACTAAAAATACAAAAAGTTAGCCGGACATGGTGGTGGGCGCCTGTAATCCCATCTACTTGGGAGGCTGAGGCAGGAGAATCGCCTGAACCCAGGAGGTGGAGGTTGCAGTGAGCCGAGATCCCACACTGCGCTCCAGCCTGGGCTCGAGAGAGCGAGACTCTGTCTCAAAAAAAATCAAAATAAAAAAATAAAATAAATAGAATGTTTTCGTGTCATGAGACACTCTAGCCTCTCCCCCAAGCACCCTCATGTACAGGGTGAGTCCACCTAAGTGAGGCCAAGCCCTTTAACCAAAACAAACATCTTTAAATAAAAATTTATTTGCTTGGTTTTTGGTCTACATGGGACCAAATATCTGAATCTACCACATTTGGATAATTTTGTCAATATCACCCCAAATAGATGCTGGTTATCTGTTTTTATCACTATCTTGTGGTTATGGTACTTGAAGGACAATTTCATCACTCCTAAGTCTTCATCGTGAGCAAGGTTTTTTGCATCTGTGGAGCAACAGTGTGCCTGAGTTGACTATAATCATGGGCGCTTTTGTTGGCAAGAGGTGGGACTGGTCTCTGCACATACAGGCAGGTAGGGGGTTAAAGAGGAGAATGGTTACTAGAAGGCATGAATCACTACATAATTTGCAGGGCTAAGTGCAGAATGAAAATTCAGAATATCTTTTATTCAAAAATTATTAAGAATTTCAAGATGACAACAGGAGATCACTAAGCATGAAGCCCCTTCTAAGCCTGGGGACCTGTGTGATGGCATAGGTCACAGGCCTAAGAAGCCAGCTCTGGTAAAGGGTACCCTGGGGAAGGTATGGACTAACAGACTCAAAGAGCAGTCGTACATCCCCTCGTGTTTAGATTGTCCTCTATTTTAGTGTCATTCCCTTCTGTGATCCTCAAGACTTCTGTCAGGCTTTTTTTTTTTTTTTTTTCCCCTGGCACCTACTTGTTGGTTTTAGGTATTCTTTGGGGAGTAAAGGGTAGAGCCTGTGTCCAGGCTTGTGAAAACACATCTGGGGAACGAAGCAGCAGCAGTCAGGGAGAAGCCAGTCCCTAGATGGCATCAGGTGACCTGAGAGCTATGGAGCAAGCGAGGGCGGCAAATGTACTTGGGGAAGAAACCTGCAAATGCCAGGGTCATATTGACTTTCTCCCAGTATTCCTGCCACAGACAAACAAGTAAAGGGAAGTCTAATAATAAGAATTAGCCTCTCAGGTCAGGTGCAGTGGCTCACGCCTGTAATCCTAGCACTCTGGGAGGCCCAGGAGGGCGGATTGTCTAAGCTCAGGAGTTTGAGACCAGTCTGGGCAACATGGCGAAACCCCGTCTCTACTAAAAATGCAAAATATTAGTCGAGTGTAGTGGTGTGTGCCTGTAATCCCAGCTACTCAGGAGGCTGAGGCAGGAGAATCACTTGAACCCGGGAGGCAGAGGTTGCAGCGAGCCAAGATCGCGCCATTGCACTCCAGCCTGGGTGACAGAGTGAGACTGACTCAAAAAAAAAAAAAAAAAAAAAAAAAAATTGGCTTGTCATATTCCAGAGAAGATGACGGGAATCATTGAAATTTGTGTATTAAAGAAAATGTCAGGCCGGGCGCGGTGGCTCATGCCTGTAATCCCAGCACTTTGGGAGGCCAAGGCGGGCAGATTGCCTGAGGTCGGGAGTTCAAGACCAGTCTGACCAACCCAGTGAAACCCTGTCTCTACTAAAAATACAAAATTAGCCGGAGTGGTTGCACATGCCTGTAATCCCAGCTACTAGGGAGGCTGAGGCAGGAGAATCGCTTGAACCTGGGAGGCAGAGTTTGCAGTGAGCTGAGATCGCACCACTGCACTCCATCCTGGGCAACAAGAGCAAAAACTCCATCTCAAAAAAAAAAAAAAAGTTGGCCAGGCACAGTGGCTCATACCTTTAATCCCAGCACTTTGGGAGGCTGAGGTGGGTGGATCACGAGGTCAGGAGATCGAGACCATCCTGGCTAATATGGTGAAACCCAGTCTCTACTAAAAATACACAAAATTAGCTGGGCTCGGTGGCATGTACCTGTAGTCCCAGCCAATCCGGAGGCTGAAGCAGGAGAATGGCGTGAACCTGGGAGGCGGAGCTTGCAGTGAGTCGAGATCGCACCACCACACTCCAGGACAGAGCAAGACTCCGTCTCAAAAAAAAAAAGAAAAGAAAAAAGAGAAAATGTGGCCAGGCACGGTGGCTCACGCCTGTAATCCCAACACTTTGGGAGGCCTAGGTGGGTGGATCGCTGAGGTCAGGAGTTCGAGACCAGCCTGGCCAACACAGTGAAACCCTCTCTCTACTAGAAAAAAAAAATACAAAAATTAGCCGGACGTGGTGGCTCATGCCTGTAATCCTAGCTACTCGGGAGGCTGAGTCAGGAGAATGGCTTGAACCTGGGAGGCAGAGGTTGCAGTGAGCCAAGATCACGCCACTGCACTCCATCCAGACTGGGAGAGAGAACAAGACTCTGTCTCAAAAAAAAAAAAAAAAAAGAAAAGAAAAGAAAATGTAACCTGATTCTGTGGTCTCAGGCTGACGAAGTTTTGGAACACCTAGCTGTATAATCAGGTATAACTGGTATGATGTACTCCACAGTGTGGGATATAAATATAGTCTCATGTTTTATTTTTCCATTAATCACTTGAGACCCCAACTGCATTTAGTGGCAAGAGGTCCAGTACCTCCCTGGAGACCTTCCTACCAACTCTCTGTATTGTTCAAGAACAAGGGCTTCTGCCTGTCTTATCAGGTCCTTGGGAGAGAGTGGAGGAGATGCTGTTCTGGTGTTAATTGAGGCTGAGAAAGCAGCACTGCTCACATTTTGCTTTATTTTCTTCTCCTGGGCAAAATCAGTGCTATATTTGTGGTCAAATGAGCTAATGACATCCTTCCTGACTTCTTTCTCAGAATTAGGAAACCCTAATTAGCATTTAGAACCTCATTTTCACAGACTTCAGTCGTGAAAACGTCAAGACCTAGGCAACACACCAGTGAAATTTCATAATATGGAGGATAAAATATATTTAAATATGTTTAAAATATGTATTTTTAAATGTGGTTAAAATGTTCATGAGTCAAAATAATTAAAATTAAGAATTGAATGTTGCTTCTTCTTCCTTCTAAGAGAGATGACAAAATTCTGTTTGGTGGGGAAATAAATCTCTATCTTATTCCCTGCTCCTCCCAGAAGCTATTGGGGGAGGCAAAAGAAAAAGAGAGCTCAAAGTGGTCCTGAGGGGTTGGATCTGGGGAAAATGCTCACAGGATAACAGGGCACAGTCACAAAGCTAGCTCTGCAAAGAAGGCCTGGAGTTGAAAAGGGGGTAGAGAAGTCAATTGTTTATGTAACAGAACTGAGGGGAATTGAGTTTCTGGGGAGGCCAAGGGAAAAGCAAGAGGTGCCTGAAAATGGAATTAGCAAGGAGGCATTGGGAAAGAAATGATGGTCAGATTCACTTTTGCAGTGTTTATGTCTCTACAACATAAACCCCCTCCGTCTCCAGGGTCTGATATACACACTAATGCCTTTGGCTAATAACTAATAAAAATAAAACTAATGAAACAAGTAGTTATGTAACATTTGTGTGTACCATACTGTCCTATGTATTTTACATATATGAACTTAATTCAGTTGTGTAACATTTGTGTGTACCATACTGTTCTATGTATTTTACATACATGAACTTAATTCTCATAATCTTATGAAATTGGTACTGTTATTATTCCATTTTCATGGATGAAGAAAATGAGGCACAGAGAGGTCGAGTAATTTGCTATGAATACTCAGCTAATATTTTGAAACCTCACTAGATATTAACATACTTTATTTAAATACCAATAATCCAATAGGTTATAAACCATTCATGAGAATGTAAATTACTACAACCTCTATGGAAAACAGTATGGAGATTTCTCAAAAAACTAAAAATATAACTACCATTCTATCCAGCAATCCCACTACTGGCTATCTACCCAAGGGAAAATAAATCATTATATCAAAAGGACACCTGCACTCATATGATTATCTCAGCACTATTCACAATAGCAAAGATATGGAATCAACCTAAGTATCCATCAACCATAATTGGATCAAGAAAATGTGGTATATGGGCCGGGCGCGGTGGCTCACGCCTGTAATCCCAGCACTTTGGGAGGCCGAGGCAGGCGGATCACAAGGTCAGGAGATCGAGACCACAGTGAAAATCCGTTTCTACTAAAAATACAAAAAATTAGCTGGGCGTGGCGGCGGGCGCCTGTAGTCCCAGCTACTCGGGAGGCTGAGGCAGGAGAATGGCGTAAACCTGGGAGGCGGAGCTTGCAGTGAGCTGAGATCCGGCCACTGCACTCCAGCTTGGGCGACAGAGTGAGACTCCGTCTCAAAAAAAAAAAAAAAAAAAAAAAAAGGCCGGCCGCGGCAGCTCAGGCCTGTAATCCCAGCACTTTGGGAGGCCGAGACGGGTGGATCACCAGGTCAGGAGATCGAGACCATCCTGGCTAACACGGTGAAACCCGTCTCTACTAAAAAAAAATACAAAAAACTAGCCGGGCGAGGTGGCGGGCGCCTGTAGTCCCAGCTACTCAGGAGGCTGAGGCAGGTGAATGGCGGAAACCCGGGAGGCGGAGCTTGCAGTGAGCTGAGATCGGGCCACTGCACTCCAGCCTGGGCGAAGTTTTCTCATTTAACTCTAGCAACAATCTTGTATGGTAGCTATTACTATCCTCACTCCACAAGCGAAGAAACTAAGGCACAAATTAAGAATTTGCCATAAACCATACCACAATACTCAGGATATGAACACAGATCTGGCAGGCTTTTCCATTCATATGCTTAGTCACTAAACACACTGCCTTTCAGAAGACCTGGTCAATACTTTCCTAAGTTAAACTGTGCCTTAATACAAATGGTTAAACTGGGTCTGTTTAACTTAGAGAAGTGAAGGGAGTGGAGCTATTTTCAAATATTTTTAAAGTTTGATTTAGAAAATAGGGTTCCTGAGGGCATAATTAGGGCAAAAAGATAGATCACTTATCTGCTCCAAGTCAGTTTATAATCATTGGAACTGTCCAAAAAGAGAATGAACTGCTTAGAAAAGAATAATTTGTGTGTATATGTGTCAGGTCACTAGGTACTGGGATACAGCAGTGACATAAGTTCCTGTCCTCAGGGACTTCCTTCCTTCCTTCCTTTCTTCCTCCCTTCCTCCCTTCCCCTCCCCTCCCCTTCCCTTTCCCTCCCCTTCCCGTCCCTTCCTTTCTTTTTCGAGACAGAATTTCACTCTTGTTGCCCAGGCTGGAGTGCAATGGCGTGATCTCGGCTCACAACCTCTACCTCCCAGGTTCTTGTGATTCTCCTGCCTCAGCCTCCTGAGTAGCTGGGATTATAGGCATGCGCCACCACGCCCAGCTAATGTTCTTGTATTTTTAGTAGAGACGGGGTTTCTCCATGTTAGTCAGGCTGATCTCGAACTCCCGACCTCAGGTGATCTGCCTCCCTCAGCCTCCCAAAGTGCTGGGATTACAGGCGTGAGCCACTGCGCCCAGCTATTTCCAGTGTTTCTAAGTTTGTAAGGAAAAAATGGCTGGTGGCCGCTCCAGATTCCTTCCAGAAGTGGTTGTCATGCGCGTCCGTGTGAAGAGACCACCAAACAGGCTTTGTGTGAGCAACATGGCTGTTTATTTCACCGGGGTGCAGGCGGGCTGAGTCCGAAAAGAGAGTCAGCAAAGGGAGATAAGGGTGGGGCCGTATTATAGGATTTGGGTAGGTAAAGGAAAATTATAGTCAAAGGGGGGTTGTTCTCTGGCGGGCAGGAGTGGGGGTCACAAGGTGCTCAGTGGGGGAGCTTTTTGAGCCAGGATGAGCCAGGATGAGCCAGGATGAGCCAGGATGAGCCAGGAAAAGGAATTTCACAAGATAATATCGCTTAAGGCAAGGACCGGCCATTTTCACTTCTTTTGTGGTGGAATGTCATCAGTTAAGGGAGGCAGAGCATTTGCACTTCTTTTGTGATTCTTCAGTTACTTCAGGCCATCTGGGCGTATACGTGCAAGTCACAGGGGATGCGATGGCTTGGCTTGGGCTCAGAGGCCTGACAGTAGTGACATTCACATTGGGCCTATACTAGATGGGAACTTGGACTGGTGAAATCTAAGTTTGCAATGAACTCAGTAATTCCTATTTATCTTCTTTTTTTTCCTTTTTGTGGAGAATGGGGTCTCGCTGTATTGCCCAGGCAGGTCTCGAACTCCTGAACTCAAGTTATCCTCCCGCTTCTGCCTCCCTAAGAGCTGGGATTACAGGTGTGAGCCACTACACCCGGCAATAATTCCTATTCATAAACATTTGGATAATTGGATGTTTACAACTTTATTAAAATGTTTGCTACACACACATTGAAAAGGAAACAGCTCCCGTGTTGCCACTACCACTCTACCCAGGTCCTCTCCTCAGTCACTCACAGCTGTTGCTATTTGAATACCTGTTATTGGTTTGTATGTGTACACAGACTTGTACATAAACATTCAGAACAGTTTTGTCATAAACAAAAACTGGAAATGACTCAAATGTCCATTAATAATGCATGGAAAGACAATTTAGGTACATCCATACCATGGAAATACAAAAGTATGAAAAGGAATCAACTATTGATATGCATAACAATATAAACAGATCTCAAAAACATTATACTGTGTGGAAGAAGCCAAGAAAAAAAAGTACATGCTGTACTCTTTTATTTATATAAAAGTTTAATGTATGAACTAATCTATAGTGACATAAGGCAGATCAGTAGTTGCCTGCAGACAGGGTTGGTGGGTTGGGGAGTGGGGGATGGATTACAGAGGAGCATGAGGAATGATGGGTGATGGATAATGCATTTTTTTTTTTTTTAGACAGAGTCTTGCTCTGTTGCCCAGGCTGGAGTGCAATGGCACCATCTCAGTTCACTGCAACCTCTGCCTCCTGGGTTCAAGCGATTCTCTTGCCTCAGCCTCCCAAGTGGCTGGGATTACAGGGACCTGACATCATGCCTGGCTAATTTTTGTATTTTTAGTAGAGATGGGGTTTCACCATATTGGCCAGGCTGGTCTCAAACTCCTGACCTTGTGATCCACCCACCTCAGCCTCCCAAAGTGCTGGGATTACAAGCGTGAGCCACCACACCTGGCCCTATTATTATTTTTAATCCTCATTTTACAGATGAGGAAATTGAGGCAAAGAGAAGTTGAGTATTTTACCTTAAGTTACAGAGTTAGTAAGTGATAGAGCTGGGATTTTACTCTAGGCTCTTCCAGAACCAGTTTACTTAACCACCACTTTATACCGCCTCTGTAGGGTACTGAAATGAAAAAAAGTAGAGGCCCTGCTATTGAGGCATTCATGGTCTGGTGGGGAGATGGGTACCAAAACACATTGACCCTACCACAAGGTGTATATAAAGTACCATAAAAGAACCAAGGAGGCCAGGTGTGGTGGCTCATGCCTATAATCCTAGCACTTTGGGAGGCCAAGGTGGATGGATCACTTAAACCCAGGAGTTTGAGACCAGCCTAGGCAACATACTGAAACCCTGTCTCTACAAAAAAATAAAAAAATAAAAATTAGCCAGGCATGGTGGTGTGCACCTGTAGTCCTAGCTACTCGGGAGGCTGAAGTGGGAGTATCCTGTGGACCCTGGGAGGTCAAAGCTGCAGCGAGCCATGATCACGCTAATGCACTTCAGCCTGGGCAACAGAGTGAGACCCTGTCTGAAAAAAGAAAAAAGAAAAGACCAAGAAAGTCCCCCTAGCCCTGCCTGGGGAAAGCACAGAAAGTGGTATTTGAGCTGGACCTTGCAGGATAGGTGAGACTGCCATGTAGAGAAAGGGGAAAGGGTATAGCAGGCAGAGGGAACTGCATGTACAAAGGGCACTGGAGAATGAAACATGAAAGCATTTCAGATTTGGGAGAAAAGCAAATCATGTGAAGAGAGAACAGGGTGGTACAGTGCGAGGTGAGGACGGAGCCAGATTGTGAGAGGCCTTGATGGCTGTTCAGGAGCCATGGAAAATGTGTAAGCAGAATGACAGAGTCAGAGCTGTGGTGAGGATGCTGGTGTGACTCCACCTTATCAGCTTAACAGGGAGAACCTGAGACTTTCACCGCAAGTCCAAAGAGACCCTGAGCTCAAAGTTGTTATGACTTTGAAAGAAGAGGAGTTACTGCTCTGTTTGTTTGCTTATTGTTTATTTGCTTTTGCTTAAGGAAGTCAACCTTGGGCTATTGGTTTTAGAAGGGGCAGGAAGAGGCTCCAGCAAAATGCTTGCTATTTTCTTGTAAAATAGAAAGAAACACTAGGCATGCTTCCCTCTTCATTGTTCTTACAACCTACATAAGAAAGGTTATTATTCTATTTGGATGCTTTCACTTTCAACTAACAGAAAAATAGACTTGCATAAGGAATTTGTCACCTTATTATGCTGGAAAGTCCAGAGGCAACTGGCTTTAGATGAGACTTGATGTAGCCCCAAAACAATGTCTTTCTTTCTTCTCTACTGTCTTTATACTAAAGCTGACCCCCTTTGGAATCCCAAGATGGGCTACCTACCTGCCTTTTCTTTATGCTCAGCAAGACAACATTTTTGTCCCAGTGTTTCCAACAGTCCTGAGAATCACCCTGATTACAACAGCTTTGGCCATATGCACCAATCATAATAGCAGTGGATAAAATGCAATATTACCTTTGCCTTTAGGGATTTCTTCCTCGACCCCTGAAATCAGGGAAAGAATCAACTTTTCCAGGACTCAGTATGTCCAAATGTAAAACAGGACTCCTGGGAAAGTGGAAAGGGATCCACAAACAACCATCCTCTACAGTCATAATGAAAATTCAGAGGACTCACTTAAAAGCCTTAATTTTCACAAAATCTTCCTCACTGATTTTTAGTAGCCCTGAAAACTTCACACTCAAAACCTCTGTTTAATCCATGGATTCTCAACACCTTCAGAGATTCTGATTTCATTGGCCTAGATATAAGCATTTGTTTTGAGCTCACTAGGTGATTCTAACAAGCAGACAGAGCTGAGAACCACTGCATTAATCTTTCAGGATTGCCACTTCTGCAGTCATATGCTTAGTTTTATGTACAGCTGAACCATGTTGAAACAAAACAAATAAGAATGGTAAAGTCAAACATATACAAATAATAACTCTTATTGAGAATTATATGTTTCAAGCACATTGTAAGATGTTTTACATACATTGTCTCATTTCATCTTGTGAAACACAGAATATTATTATTATTATTATTATTATTATTATTATTTTGAGACGGAGTCTCACTTTGTCACCCAGGCTGGAGTGCAGTGGTGCAATCTCAGTCATGGCAACCTCTGACTCCTATGTCCAAGACTCCTGAGTAGCTGGGATTACAGGTATGTGCCACCACTCCCAGCTAATTTTCATATTTTTAGTAGAGACGGGGTTTCACTGTAGCAGGACGAGCCGCAGACAAAACTCCTCAGATACCGAGTTAAAGAAGGAAGTGGTTCATTTGGCCGGGAGCACAGGGCAAGACTCCTGTCTCAAGAGCCGAGCTCCCGAGTGAGCAATTCCTGTCCCTTTTAAGAGCTCACAACTCTAAGGGGGTCCGTGTGAGAAGGTCGTGATCGATTGAGCAAGCAGGGGATACATGACAGGGGCTGCATGCACCGGTGGTCAGAGTGAAACAGAACACGCCGGGAAGTTTCACAATATCTTTTCTATACAATATCTGGAATCTATAGATAACATAACCAGTTAGGTCAGGGGTCAATCTTTAACTACCAGGCTTAGGTCAGGCAGGCCCAGGCCTGGTTTTGGGTCTGGTTCCTAGGTGCCGGGCTACCTGCCTTTTATTTTGCTTTTCTTTTCTGAGTATAAAACAATATAAAACAATATGAGAGGGTCTGTCTCTCTTCTCTTATCACCATGTTGGTCAGGCTGGTGTTGAACTCCTGACTTCGTGATCCGACCGCCTCGGCCTCCCAAAGTGCTGGGATTACAGGCATGAGCCATTGCACCCAACCTATTTCTTTTTTATCGATGAAAAAAACTGAAGCCCAGAGAACTTAACTTAGTTGTCCACAATCACGCATCTAGTATGTGACTAAGACAGAACTTGAACCTCTATGTACCTGACTTCAAAACTCCAAGCACTTTGTTTGTTCCAGAACCATGACTGGAAGAGATCTCATTTAGAATTCAACATTTCCCAGCGCTCTTTAGTCCCTGACACACCTGTGTATTTGTCAGGGCCTGCCAGGTCACATTTAGGTGAGGTTTTTTTTAACTACCTCTTAGTGCCTCCTGCACCATCTTCCATATTTTATATACACTGTATTACACACACCCAGATTACATTTAGTATATAGCCGCAGGTATAAAAAGGGTGTGACAAATGTGCTTACAGATTAGATATTGTGCACTTTAGAGTTTATATACACGCTTATATTTTACACACATATAAAAATGGTGAATATAATGTAGGGAAGAGAATATTGACTCAGAGTTCCATATTTGACTAGCACTGTGACCTTACAGGCACATTTGTTGAATTTCCTTTTAGTCATCTGCAAAATGGGGAGACAATGCGTGCTTTTCCTAATTGCACTATTATCTTTTTTTTTTTTTTTGTGAAACGGAGTCTTGCTCTGTCGCCCAGGCTGGAGTGCGGTGGCGCGATCTTGGCTCACTGCAAGCTTGCCTCCCAGGTTCACACTATTCTCCTGCCTCAGCCTCCCAAGTAGCTGGGACCACAGGCACCTGCCACCACGCCCGGCTAATTTTTTTTGTATTTTTAGTAGAGCCGGGGTTTCACCATGTTAGCCGGGATGGTCTCGATCTCCTGACCTTGTGATCCGCCCACCTCAACATCCTAAAGTGCTGGGATTACAGGCGTGAGCCACCGCACCCGGCCTAATTGCACTATTATCTAAGGATCAAATGAGTTCCCACACCTAGCAAGGTGTCTTGCTTGTACATTCTTTTTGCCAGCTAATGAGCTGTACCTATGAACTCTTGTAAATATATATATGTAAAAGCTGCTATCACCTTTTACAGAGTAATATTGCACCTTTGTGTATCTTTGTTGATTAGCCATAAACTCTCCCTCCCCTGTTTCTCACCTATTGACAAATTTCTAGAATTTTGGGTAATAAGCATGGGTCAGAGGTTTGAAATTTAATAGAAAACAGAGGAAAGGACAGAAGGAAAGGGAGTGAGAGAAATATTTGTTCAATTGACATACTAACATGTTTTGTTTTGTTTTTAACTAAAAAACAAGTCACTGTTGGCTAGGTTGATACACTATTGTTGGAAGTGTAAATTGATAAAATTTTTGAAGCGGGGCTGGGTGATGTGGCTTATGCCTGTAATTCCAGCACTTTGGGAGGCTGAGACGGGAGGATCCTTAAAGCCAGAAATTCAAGACCACCTGGGCAACATAGCAAGACCAGCAAAACCCTACTGAAAAAATAGCAATACTCTACTAAAAATTAAAAACAAAAAAAATTATGCAGGTGTAGTGGGATGCGCCTGTAGTCTCAGGCCTGTAGTCCCAGCTACTTGGGAAGCTGAGGTGGGAGAATCGCTTGAGTTCTGGAGGTCGAGGCTGCAATGAGCTATGATCACACCACTGCATTCCAGCCTAGGTGACAGAGTGAGACGCTATCTTAAAAAAAAAAAAAAATTTAAAGAGCTAGTTATCAAATTGAAGATCAACATATAAATCCCACTTTGTATTAGATGATACAAAACAAAAAATTAAGCTCACATATATACCAAGATTTACACAGAGAAGGTACAAAAAGATAAACAAATGGTTAAATTAACCATGGCTATCCCTCGTGGGTGAGGTGTCCGGGAGGGGAAGTTTCACTTTTTATTTAATATTCTTCTATATAGTTTGTTTATAAGCATTTATTATTTTTTGCAAAAATGGAATAAGCCCAGAGCAAAGAATAGCTAGATATGCATACATCAGCTCTACTCCTGTGTCCTTCTTCCTTGGCTCCTCTCTGCAAGGCCAGTTTACTGTCCCAGGAGGGTGCTGACCCCTGCCTGCCTGGTTCTTCTTGTTCTGTTTTGCAGTTCATTACAAGCTGCTTAAGCAGCAGGTTCCCAGTGGCTGGTCAGCCGGAACTGCTTCAGGAGGACAAACAGGAAGGATGCAGCCTGCCAGTGCAGATTACCCTGTTAGCCTTATTGACAGGAAAAAAAATTTAAACCTTAAAATGTTGAGGAAAATGTCATGCTATTAACAACTCTCTCATGCCTCTGCCTAGATCAGGCAGTGAACTGGATTTGGGTTGCTCAGAAGGAATCCTTGCAGTTGCATGTAACAAACTTCCACCTCCACGTCCTAGCAACTTGCCCCCAACACTTGGTTAGGAATTACGTTCCATAGGCTAAATCTCATGGTAATCCTTATCCCCCTATGTCAAACTAAAGCTTCCTCCATGGAAAAATAAAATGTCTCACCATTCCTGCAGCTAGCCTTCTCTTATGCAGGATGCCTGCAGGAGCTCAGAGTAAAGGGAAATTCCTTGTAAGAGAATCAAGATAAGAAGTGCAGCTGTGGAGTCAGGTAAATGGATATCATATCTCTGCTCTGATACTTTCTAATCATGTGGCTTTAGGCAAATGACTTCACCTCTCTGAGACTAATTTTCCTCATCCGTAAAATAGGGAAAATTAACATACCTGTCTCATAGGGTTGGACATAGAGGAATGTAAGTGCTATATTTATTTATGCATTGAGCCTCATTTCCTATCACTCCCTACATGGCAGTGGTTAAGAGTTTGGCCTCTGGAATCAGATTGTCTAGGTTCAAATCCTAGCTCTATTACTTGATTTATTTATTTATTTATTTATTTATTTATTTATTTATTTATTTTGAGATGGAGTCTTTCCCTGTCGCCCAGGCTGGAGTGCAATGGCGTGATTTTGGCTCACTGAAACCTCTGCCTCTTGGATTCATGAGATTCTCCTGCCTCAGCCTCCTGAATAGCTGGGATTACAGGTACATGCCACCCTGCCCAGCTACTTTTTTGTATCTTAAGTAGAGACAGGGTTTCACCATGTTGGCCAGGCTGGTCTCAAACTCCTGACCTCGTGATCTGCCCGCCGTGGCCTCCCAAAGTGCTGGGATTACTGGCGTGAGCCACCGTGCCTGGCCTATTCCTTATTATGAGTATGATTTTGGACAAAGCTCTTTGGGCCTCAGCTTTTTCATCAGTAAAATGGATATTCTCATCTCATAGGAATCTTATGAAGATTAGCTGAGTAAATATAAAACAGTAAAGTGCCTGGAACACCGACAATCAGGAAATGAGGCTGTTCTACTTTGCTGCTGATGAAAAAGTAGCATGTTTCCTATATAGAACATGAAGTTTGTAAAACTATCTTCTAAGTCCCTCCCCGTCCCCTCCCCAAACACTCAGAAAGTGAGCTGCTGGCTCCAGTCTTAAATCTAGTCCTGTCTTCCTGTGCTGTACGATGTTCCTCTCTTCATCTCTTTCCTTCTCACTCTTCCAGCTTCTCTTTCTCTCCCTGCCCAGGCCTCTCATTAGTCCAATTAATAAACTGTTGCTGTCATTTTAGTTCAGCTCCAGGATCAGGGTCCCTTGGGGATACGCATTATGCTGGGGAAGTGAGATGGTGGGGGAGCTGCAGGGACATCCTCATTTCCACAGCGGAGTGGAACTAGGAACCAGGGTTGGCAGCAGATGAACCTCCCCGGGCCCAGGTCTCCTGGGCCATCATCAGGATAATCAGTGAGAACTTCATTATATACAGTGAGAGTCTGGCTGTTTGGTATTGTGCCAGGGTCCCATTCAGGGACAGGAAGGTTCTGGCTTGGAGATAATGACCAGCCTGAGGCCTCTGCCTTCTGTGCACTAGCCTTCAGCTCCCTCTTGGGCATGCACACATACGCATTCATGCATTCATGCAGGCAGGCACGCAAGTTCCCTGGGCTTTCAGTCAGCTCAAGGGTTTGTGGGTACATTCCCAGCCTGGAAAGCTGGTGAACAGAGTGAGGCTGGAGGGCCCAGAAACGCATGACTGCCTCTGCTGATTGCTGAGAATAATCAAACTCTGAAGTTCCCACCAAGAGCCCATTAAACCAACGCAAGTGTCTCATCCAGAGTGAGAGCAAGGTTTCCTCCCAACCTTGAAAGGATAAAGGGGCAGGTCTGGGGAGTAGCCCAGCTAGCTGAAAACACAAAAATGGGACTCGCTGCAGGTTAGCTCAGAAGCTCAAGCAGCCCATGGACAGGATGGTTTGCTGGGTATGGGATGGAGGTCAGCATTTTCAATCCCTTCCTCCTCATGCCTTTAGGGTATGAATCGAGTTTGTGCAGAGGATGGGGACTGGGGTGGGAGTATGAAGGGCATGGTTTGATTTTCTCAACCAGTTACATTGTACTTACTTCTTCAGGCATGTATTTGGAAGAAAGGGGGTTCATATCACACTAATTCTCCTGACATCTGGCTCCTACCTGCTGCACTGTCAATACTCCTATTCACCACCTAGAATTATGAGCTTCTGTGCTGGCCTCAGCCCAAAGAGAATGTAGAAAATGGCACTCTTTCATTCACTGTTTGCCTCTTAATTCCTCACAACCACAAAAACACCTGTATTATGTAGACAGACTTTACTGTAGGTCCCAAAGTGTGGTGTTTTTTTTTTGTTTTGTTTTTGTTTTTGTTTTTGTTTTTTTTTGAGACGGAGTCTCGCTCTGTCGCCCAGCCCAGGCTGGAGTGCAGTGGCGCGATCTCGGCTCACTGCAAGCTCCGCCTCCCGGGTTCACGCCATTCTCCTGCCTCAGCCTCCCGAGTAGCTGGGACTACAGGCGCCCACAACCGCGCCCGGCTAATTTTTTGTAATTTTTAGTAGAGACGGGGTTTCACCGTGGTCTCGATCTCCTGACCTTGTGATCCACCCGCCTCGGCCTCCCAAAGTGCTGGGATTACAGGCGTGAGCCACCGCGCCCGGCCCCAAAGTGTGGTTTTTAAGTATAATCTATGGACCAGCCACTTCAGCAATACCTGGGAACTTGTTAGAAATGCAAATTCTCGGGTCCCACTCTAGACTTACTGAATCAGAAAGTCTGGGGCCAGCTCAACAATCCATATAATAACAAGCCCTCTGAGTGATTCTTTTATGGTTATTATTATTATTATTTTTTGAGACAGAGTCTGGCTCTATTACACAGGCTGGAGTACACTGGTACGATCTTGACTCACTGCAACCTCCATTTTTCAAGTTCAAGTGACTCTCCTGCCTCAGCCTCCTGAGTAGCTGGGACTACAGGCGTGCACCACCACGCCTGGCTAATTTTCTATATTTTAGTAGAGGCAGAGTTTCACCATGTTGCCCAGGCTGGTCTTGAACTCCTGAGCTCAAGTGATCCACCCATCTCGACCTCCCAAAGTGCTGGGATTACGGGCATGAACCACAAGCCCTCCAAGTGATTCTGATACTTCATGAAGTTTAAGAACTTACTGCTGTATGTTTAAGGGTAACTTGAAAAAAGGTTACAATGTAAGGAATGAAACTTAAAACTGATTTTCTTTTTTTTTTTTTTTGAGATAGAGTTTCACTCTTGTTGCCCAGGCTAGAGAGCAATGGCTCAAACTTGGCTCACTGCAATCTCTGCCTCCTGGACTCAAGCGATTCTCCTGTCTCAGCCTCCCAAGTAGCTGGGACTACAGGCATGGGCCACCACGCCAGGCTAATTTTTTTATATTTAGTAGAGATGGGGTTTCACCATGTTGGTCAGGCTGGTTACGAACTACTGACCTCAGGTGATCCCAGCCTCCCAAAGGGCTAGGATTATAGGCATGAGCCAACATGCCAGGCCAAAACTAAATTGTAAATAGGGCTGTTTAAAAGCCTACAGGAGCCGGGCGCGGTGGCTCAAGCCTGTAATCCCAGCACTTTGGGCGGATCACAAGGTCAGGAGATCGAGACCATCCTGGCTAACATGGTGAAACCCCGTCTCTACTAAAAATACAAAAAATTAGCCGGGCGAGGTGGCGGGCGCCTGTAGTCCCAGCTACTCGGGAGGCTGAGGCAGGAGAATGGCGGAAACCCGGGAGGCGGAGCTTGCAGTGAGCTGAGATCCGGCCACTGCACTCCAGCCTGGGCGACAGAGCGAGACTCCGTCTCAAAAAAAAAAAAAAAAAAAAAAAAAGCCTACAGGAGCAGCTGGGTGCAGTGGCTCACGCGTGTAATCCCAGCACTTTGGGAGGCTGAGGCAGGTGGATCACGAGGTCAGGAGACTGAGACCATCCTGGCTAACACGGTGAAACCCCGTTTCTACTAAAAATACAAAAAATTAGTTGGGCATGATGGCACACTCTTGTAGTCCCAGCTACTTGGGAGGCTGAGGCAGGAGAATCGCTTGAACCCGGGAGGCAGAGGTTGCAGTGAGCCAAGATTGTGCCACTGCACTCCAGCCTGGACAACAGAGCAAGACTCCATCTCAAAAAATAAAAAATAAAAAGAAAGAACCCCACCCCGCAAAAAAAAAGCCTACAGGAATATAAAAAGTGTCTTTCATGGGGTTTTGCTTCCCTCTCTGGGGGTCCACGTGGTAGAGGTTGATTTTTTTCTCCTACTAAGTTAACAGAAAGCATGTACCCATACATTCACACATGAACTCATTCCTCACCTTTTCTCCACAGAGGTCACAACATTTTTGAATTTGGTATTTGTCACTCCTCTGCATGTTTTTTTTTTTTTTTTTTTTTTTTTTGAGACGGAGTCTCACGCTGTTGCCCAGGCTGGAGTGCAGTGGCGCGATCTCGGCTCACTGCAAGCTCCGCCTCCTGGGTTCACGCCATTCTCCTGCCTCAGCCTCCTGAGTAGCTAGGACTACAGGCGCCCGCCACCGCGCCCGGCTAATTTTTTGTATTTTTAGTAGAGACGGGGTTTCACTGTGGTCTCGATCTCCTGACCTTGTGATCCGCCCGCCTCGGCCTCCCAAAGTGCTGGGATTACAGGCTTGAGCCACCGCGCCTGGCCTGCATGTTTTTACTATTTATCTCCTACATAGTCTTTTGGTTTTTGCTTTTTTTTTTTTGAGACAGAGTTTCCATCTTGTTGCCCAGGCTGGAGTGCAATGGCGTGATCTCAGCTCACTGCAACCTCTGCCTCCTGGGTTCAAGCGATTCTCCTGACTCAGCCTCCTGAGTAGCTGGGATGACAGGCACGTGCCACCATGCCCGGCTAATTTTGTATTTTTAGTAGAGACGGGGTTTCTCCATGTTGTCAGGCTGGTCTCCAACTCCCAACCTCAGGTGATCCGCTCGCCTCGGCCTCCCAAAATGCTGGGATTGCAGGTGTGAACCATCATGCCCGGCCCTACCTAGTATTTTCCACATATTTTGAACATTGTATATTTTAGATATATTGTACATATCTGTTAGCAGTTTGCTTTTTTCCCATTTGCCACTGTTTTTAGATTTATCTGTGATCCTACTACATCTACCTTTTTTTTTTTTTTTTTTGAGATGGCTTCTTTCGCTGTTGCTCAGGCTGGAGTGCAGTGGCATGCTCTCAGCTCACTGCAATCTCTGACTCCCGATTTCAAGCAATTCTCCTGCCTAAGCCTCCCAAGTAGCTGGGATTACAAGCCTGTGCCACCACATCGGCTGATGTTTGTATTTTTAGTAGAGATGGGGTTTCACCATGTTGGCCCAGCTGATCTAGAACTCCTGACCTTGTGATCTGCCTTTCTCAGCCTCCCAAAGTGCTGGGATTATAGGAGTGAGCCACCGTGCCTGGCCAGTTCTACTTTTTTAACTCTGAGAGTGTCTTTGTGATTATTTTCACCTTAGAATACCATGCACATTTGGGATTTTTATTTTTTTTATTTTTTATTTTATATATTTTTTTTGAGACGGGGTCTTGCTCTGTCACCCAGGCTGGAGTGCAGTGGCCGGATCTCAGCTCACTGCAAGCTCTGCCTCCCGGGTTCACGCCATTCTCCTGCCTCAGCCTCCCCAGTAGCTGGGACTACAGGCGCCCGCCACCTCGCCCGGCTAGTTTTTTGTATTTTTTAGTAGAGATGGGGTTTCACCGGGTTCGCCAGGATGGTCTCGATCTCCTGACCTTGTGATCCGCCCGTCTTGGCCTCCCAAAGTGCTGGGATTACAGGCTTGAGCCACCGCGCCCGGCCTCATTTGGGATTTTTGTGATTATTTTCACCTTAGAATACCATGCACATTTGGGATTTTTATTGGGATTGCATTAAATCTGTAAATCAGTCTGAGAGGATTGACATCTTTTGTTTGTTTGTTTGTTTGTTTGTTTGTTTTGAGACGGAGTCTCGCTCTGTGCCCAGGCTAGAGTGCAGTGGCCGGATCTCAGCTCACTGCAAGCTCCGCCTCCCAGGTTCACGCCATTCTCCTGCCTCAGCCTCCCAAGTAGCTGGGACTACAGGCGCCCGCCACCACGCCCGGCTCATTTTTTGTGTTTTTAGTATAGATGGGGTTTCACCGTGTTAGCCAGGATGGTCTTGATCTCCTGACCTCGTGATCCGCCCATCTCGGCCTCCCAAAGTGCTGGGATTACAGGCTTGAGCCACCGCGCCCGGCCTGTTTTTAATTTATTTTTAATTTTAGAGGAAGGGTCTTGTTGTGTTGCTCAAGCTGGCCTTGAACTCCTGGGCTCAAGCAATCCCACTGCCTCAGCCTTCCAACTAATTGAGAGTACAGGCCCACACCACCACACCTGGTCATTACAATAGTGATTTTTTTTTTTTTTTTTTTTTTTTGAGACAAAGTCTCGCTCTGTTGCCCACGCTGGAGTGCAGTGGCACAGTCTTGGCTTGCTGCAACATAGGACTCCTGGGTTTAATTGATTCTCCTGCCTCAGCCTCTGGAGTAGCTGGGATTACAGGCACCTGCCATCACACTCAGCTAATTTTTGTATTTGTAGTAGAGATGAGATTTCACCATGTTGGCCAGGCTGGTATTGAACTGCTGACCTCAAGTAATCCACCCGCTTTAGCCTCCCAAAGTGCTGGGATTACAGGCACGAGCCATTTCGCCTGGATTATAATATTGATTCTTTCAGTCTGAGAGCATAGTATTTTTCTCCATCTATTTAGATCCTTTTTTATACTTTCCAATAAAGTTTTAGAATGTTCTCTATATACTTTTTCTCTTGTATTTCTTTGTTTGATCTAGGTATCTTTTAGTTTTTATTGCTATTGCATATGCCATCTTAAAAATATTTTATAATTGCTGATTTATTATGATAACATTGATTTTAGTATATTGATCTCATAGTCACATCCTTGTTGAACTTTTTTGTTAGTTTAAATTGTTTACTTGAGATTCTTTTGGATTTTTTTTCTGCAGAGAATCATATCCTGTGTAAGTAAGGGCAGTTTTGTTTGTTCCCTTATGATTTTTTATCCTTAATATCTTTTTCTTAACTTGTACTGGTTAGGACCTCTTAGTGTCCAGTAGAAGCAATGATAGGCATCATTGTCTTGATCCTAACGTAAAAGGAATGTTTTAAATGTTTCACTCTTAAGTAAAAGTTGCTATAGGTTTTGGTAAACACCTTTTTTTTTTTTTTTTTTTTTTTTTTGAAACTGAGTCTGGCTCTGTCGCCCAGGCTGGAGTACAGTGGCCGGATCTCAGCTCACTGCAAGCTCCGCCTCTCGGGTTTACGCCATTCTCCTGCCTCAGCCTCCCGAGTAGCTGGGACCACAGGCGCCCGCCACTTCGCCCGGCTAGTTTTTTGTATTTTTTAGTAGAGATGGGGTTTCACCGTGTTAGCCAGGATGGTCTCGATCTCCTGACCTCGTGATCCGCCCGTCTCGGCCTCCCAAAGTGCTGGGATTACAGGCTTGAGCCACCGCGCCCGGCCTGGTAAACACCTTTTATTAGCAGGAAGAAGTTCATTCTATTCCAAGTTGGCTAAGAGTTTTTGTTTTTGTTTGTGTTTTTGTTTTTGAGACAGTCTTGCCCTGTTGCCCAGGATGGAATGCAATGGTGCGATCTCAGCTCACTGCAACTTCCGCCTCCCAGGTTCAAATGATTCTCCCGCCGGGCGCGGTGGCTCAAGCCTGTAATCCCAGCACTTTGGGAGGCCGAGACGGGCGGATCATGAGCTCAGGAGATCGAGACCACAGTGAAACCCCGTCTCTACTAAAAATACAAAAAATTAGCCGGGCGCGGTGGCGGGCGCCTGTAGTCCTAGCTACTCAGGAGGCTGAGGCAGGAGAATGGCGTGAACCCAGGAGGCGGAGCTTGCAGTGAGCCGAGATCGCGCCACTGCACTCCAGCCTGGGCAACAGCGTGAGACTCCGTCTCAAAAAAAAAAAAAACAAAAAAAAAACAAAAAAAAAAACAAATGATTCTCCCACCTCAGCCTCCTGAGTAGCTGGGATTACAGATGCCTGCCACCACACCCAGCTAATTTTTCTATTTGTAGTAGAGATGGGGTTTCACCATGTTGGCCAGGCTGGTCTTGAACTCCTGACCTCATGATCTGCCCACCTCAGCCTCCCAAAGTGCTGGGATTACAGGCGTGAGCCACCACGCCCGGTCAACTCTTGGCAATATATTATATATCATACAGTATATATTTACATATTTTATATGATATGTATATGATATATATTATATATTAAATAGTACGTATGTGTTAAAGAGGAAAAACCATACTATTTCAGGATGTACAAATATATGCTACATATATATGACATATCACATATATCACATAAAAAGTCGTATTTTTTCATATACTAAAATAGTTATGTTTTTTCTCCTTTACTCTGATAATGTAGTGGATTGCTGGCACTCTCTAGTTTACCTATTAAAGAGGCCATTTGTAGGCCTGTTTGCTGTGTGGGTGGTTTTGATGGGAACAAGATGGAAAGATGTGTTCAGTTACGAGGCTACTAAGGTGGTAGAGATGAAAGATTATTGTGTCTTGGATTGGTGTGGTGGTAAGAGAGATGGAAAGAAGTAGTCAGTTTTAAAATATATTTTGGATTTGCTGAAGGGTTGGAAAAGGTAAGGAGTAGATGGAGAATAAAGGGAAAGGAAAGAAAATCCTCAAAGTTGAGTTCCAAATTTCTGGCTGTAGATTTTTCTTTAAAAATTGTGGTAAAAAATATGTAACATAAAATTTAACCATTTGGAACTATTTTTAAGTATACAGTTCTGTGGTAATAAGTACATTCACGGGGTGAGGGGAGTGGGGAGGGAGAGGATTAGGAGATATACCTAATGTAAATGACCAGTTAATGGGTGCAGCACACCAACATGGCACATGTATACATATGTAACAAACCTGCACGTTATGCACATGTACCCTAGAACTTAAAGTATAATAATAATAAAAAAATAACAACAACAAAAAAGTACATTCACATTGTTGTGCAACCATTGCCACCATCTATCTCCAGAACTTTTTTCATTTTCCCAAACTGAAACTCACCATGCATTAAACAATAACTCCCCATTCTCTCCTCCTCCTAGCTCCTCCTAGCCCAATCACCAATCTATTTTCTGTCTGTATGAATTTGACTATTTCTAAGTACCTCATATAAGTGCAATCACACTATTTGTCCTTTTATAACTGATTTATTTCATTTAGCATAATGTTTTCAAGGTTTATATACATTGCAGCAAGTATCAGGATTCCCTTCCTTTCTTTTTTTTTTTTTTGAGATGGAGTTTCATTCTTGTTGCCCAGGCTGCAGTGCAATGGTACAATCTTGGCTCACTGCAACCTCCGCTTCTCAGGTTCAAGCGATTCTCCTGCCTCAGTATCCCGAGTAGCTGGGATTACAGGTGTGTACCACCATGCCCGGCTAATTTTTTGTATTTTTAGTAGAGATGGGGTTTCACCATGTTGGCCAGGCTGGTCTTGAACTCCTGACCTCAGGGGATCCACTCACCTCAGTCTCCCAAAGTGCTGGGATTACAGGTGTCAGCCACCGTGCCCGGCCAGGATTCCCTTCCTTTCAAAGGCTGAATCATCAAATTTTGCTTGTTTATTCATCCATTGATAAGACACTTGGGCTGCTTCCATGTTTTGGCTATTGTGAATAATACTGCTATGGAATATGGGTATACCCATATTTCTTCAAATTGTTTCAATTATTTTATGTTTAATTTTTTGAGGAAATACTGTATGATTTTCCACAGCCTCCCCTCTCCTCTCCTCTCCTCCGCTCCCCTTCTCTTACCCCCACCTTCCCTCCACTCCCCTCTGCTCTCCTTTCTGAGATGGAGTCTTGCTCTGTTGCCCAGGCTGAAGTGCAATGGCGCCATCTCAGCTTACTGCAACCTCCGCCTCCTGAGTTCGTGATTCTTCTGCCTCAAAGAAGAATCTTCTTTGATTCTTCTTTGAATCTTCTTTGAATCTTCTTTGATTCTTCTTTGATTCTTCTTTGAATCTTCTTTGATTCAGAAGAATCTTCTGCCTTTGATTCTTCTCCCAAATAGCTGGTATTACAGGCATGCACCACCAGGCTCAGCTACTTTTTGTATTTTTAGCAGTGATGGGGTTTCACCATGTTGACCAGTCTGCTCTCAAACTCCTGACCTCAGGTGATCTGCCGCCTTGGCCTCCCAAAGTGCTAGGATTACATGTGTGAGCCACCATACCCAGCCAGCTACACCATTTTACATTCCTACCAGGAATGTACAAGAATTGTAGTTTCTCCACATCCTCACCAAACTTGTTATTTTCTGGTTTCTATACATATACATATCATATATATATAATTGCCATCCTAACAGATGTGAAGTAGTATCACATTGTGGTTTAAATTTGGATTTCCTTAATGATTAGTGATCTTGAGCATATTTTACTTGTGCTTATTGGTCATTTGTGTATCTTTGGAGGAATTCAAGTCCTCTGCCTATTTTTAAATTGGGTTGCTTTTTTGTTGTTGAGTTGTAGGAGTTACTTGTTTTTCTGGATACTAATCCCTTATCTGATATATGATTTGCAAATCTTTTCTTCCATCACATGGGGTACTTTTTCACTCTGTAGATAGTGTCCTTTAATGAACTGTTTTTAATTTTGATTAAGTACAATTTATCTATTTTTTCTGGCTTTAGGTTTCACTTCAATAAATAGTAGTTACAATTATTATCATTATTTCTCCTTTGTTTTAGTGGGAAAAGGAGATAGGTGAAGGAAGAGATGGAAGGAGACAAAAATGCATTCTCACTAGATTTGGGCATATTTACAGAGAAGCAGTGAAATTAACAGTAATTTTTTTTTTTTTTTTTTGAGAGGGAGTCTCACTCTGTCGCCCAGGCTGGAGTGCAGTGGCCGGATCTCAGCTCACTGCAAGCTCCGCCTCCCAGGTTTACGCCATTCTCCTGCCTCAGCCTCCCGAGTAGCTGGGACTACAGGCGCCCGCCACCTCGCCCGGCTAGTTTTTTTTTTTTTGTATTTTTTAGTAGAGATGGGGTTTCACCGTGTTAGCCAGGATGGTCTCGATCTCCTGACCTCGTGATCCGCCCGTCTCGGCTTCCCAAAGTGCAGGAATTACAGGCTTGAGCCACCGCGCCCAGCCTAGAGATGGGTTTTCACCACGTTAGCCAGGATGGTCTCGATCTCCTAACCTCGTGATCTGCCCACCTCGGCCTCCCAAAGTGCTGGGATTACAGGTGTGAGCCACTGTGCCCGGCTTTTTTTTTTTTTTTTTGAGATGGAATCTTGCTCTGTTGCCCATGTTGGAGTGCAATGGTGCAATCTCGGCTCACTGCAACCTCCGCCTCCTAGGTTCAAGCAATCCTCGTGCCTCAGTCTCCCCAGTAGCTGGGATTACAGGCGTGCAGCACCAAGTCTAATTTTTGTATTTTTAGTAAAGACAGGATTTTGCCATATTAGCCAGGCTTGTCTCGAACTCCTGACTTCAAGTAATCTGCATGCCTTGGCCTCCAAAATTGCTGGGATTATAGGCATGAGCCACTCTGCACCCAGCCAAATTAACAGTAATTTAGTCAACAATAAATATTTATTCAGTGTTGCTTATATTCCAGACACTGCTCTTAGCAATGGAGATATAAAATGACAAAACATACCTGTAACAGTATGCTTTGGAAAGATAATTCTAGTGACAGCTTAGAGACTTGGAGACAGGAGAGACTGGAGGACAGGACATGGGTTCAAAGGTTATTGGAATACTAGTCATATGAGATGAAGGTCTGAACTAAGTAGCAGTGGGGAAGGAGAGCTGGGGAAAGATCTGAGACATTCCTGAGGGGGAATCAAGAGAGTCTACTGACTGGATGTGACAGGAAAGAATGGGAGGAAAGCACAGGCAATCCTGAGACTTCTAGTTTGACAGAATAGAACTGATAAGGTTAGTTAGCTATGACTTTGCAAAGAGTAAAGTCCTGAGGTAAGGAGATATAGGGCAGCTAAATTGTAAGGGATTGGTGTTTATGCTAAGGTGTGGAACAAGGGATATCAAGTAAGTAGTTTTTTGGTTTTTTTTTTTAGTAATCTGGAGTTGGGGTATACTGTGCTTATGGATTCCACTGAACTCTAAAATCTCGGCCCAGGTACCTTAGCACCCACAGATTAATTAGACAATTGAGGGCAATGAATATAAAAACCCTATATTCCATTGTTAATCAGAAATGAATCACTAAATTCTGTAAAAGACATGTATTTGTGTCTGGGAGCGGTGGCTCACACCTGTAATCCCAGCACTTTGGGAGGCTGAGGCAGGCGGATGACCTGAGGTCGGGAGTTCAAGACCAGCTGACCAGCATGGAGAAATCCCATCTCTACTAAAAATGCAAAACTAGCCGGGCATGGTGGCGCACGACTGTAATGCCAGTTACTCAGAAGGCTGAGGCAGGAGAATCGCTTGAACCCAGGAGCAGAGGTTGCGATGAGCCAAGATCGTGCCACTACACTCCATCCTGGGTAACAAGAGCAAAACTTCGTCTTAAAAAAAAAAAAAACCCAACAAAAACATGTATCTGTGGGCAATCAGGTTGGCTCATGCCTGTAATTCCACACTTTGAGAGGCTGAGGTCGGTGGATCACCTGAGGTCAGGAGTTTGAGACCAGCATGGCCAACATGGTGAAACCCTGTCTCTACTAAAAATGCAAAAATTAGCCGGGCATGGTGGTGCACACCTATAGTCGTAGCTATTTGTGAGGCTGAGGCAGGAGAATCGCTTAATCCGGGAGGCGGAGGTTGCAGTGAACCACTTATTGGGGAGGATACAGGCTAGAGAGCATTAATTTCTAATGGCCCCATTTGGTATGGTTTCATAGGAAAGCTCTGAAACTATAATGCAGAAAGGAACTAAACTGCCTCCTTTTTTTTTTTTTTTTTTGGTGGGGTTCCTGCCTGTGCTGGATTTCTTACCAGAGTTTGTTAAGTCTGCTCAACAGCTAAGGGAAGGAGGTTAAGAGTACGTTTCATGGCCGGGCGCGGTGGCTCAAGCCTGTAATCCCAGCACTTTGGGAGGCCGAGACGGGCGGATCATGAGCTCAGGAGATCGAGACCATCCTGGCTAACACGGTGAAACCCCGTCTCTACTAAAAAATACAAAAAACTAGCCGGGCGAGGTGGCGGGCGCCTGTAGTCCCAGCTACTCGGGAGGCTGAGGCAGGAGAATGGCGTGAACCCGGGAGGCGGAGCTTGCAGTGAGCTGAGATTGCGCCACTGCACTCCAGCCTGGGCGACAGAGCGAGACTCCGTCTCCAAAAAAAAAAAAAAAAAAAAAAGAGTACGTTTCATTCTGCTGTCTTGGCTTTAAATGTTTGGTTTGGGCTGGAGCATTGGATATGGCCTTGTTTCCAATAGATACTTCAATATTAAAAAAAAAAAAACAGAAAAAGGTTTTTAAAAACATAATTATGACTCCATAATCTGCCATGGCAAAGATTGCTTTCAGTTACTTTCTAAGAGAACCCTAATCTAGGCATTATCATTCTTTTTAACCTGCTCAGATTTTCAATTTATGTCAGAAAACCCATGTTAATGTCGAACCTGCCCCTGCCTCAGAGTAACCTGGTTTAATCTCTTTGGGCTTGTTTCATCATCAGCAATAATTGTCTTGCCAATGTCACTGTCATTGAAGGAGCAAACAAGGTAACAGAGCAAATGCCCTTTGAAAAGTTCCCTACATATAAGTGAACCATTACTATTATTCTCAAAGTCTTATTTACAACCTTGGATGGCTGAATGAGCATAAGGTGGTCAGACTTCACTGTTCCTAGTAAGTTTTCCATAGCCTCTGCTTTAGGAGGAATAAATTTCCTCACATCCAGTCTTTGCTTTGTTGACTGCTCAACACCCTCTTTACTTGTCTCGCTTGCTTTTCTGAGAGTGACCATGACAGCATCCCTCCAAACAGAAGGGTGTTTCCCTTGTATAGACAAGCAGGTGCAGTCCCACCAAAATTTATTGAACTCCAAGCTAGATCAAAAGGTGGAGGCGCACCGATGAAGAAACGGAGCCTCTGTTTTCAGGAGCTTACAGGGCCATTAACAGAGTGATACTGATCACATGCAAGTGGGAGTTGCCGCCTACTTGCAGAAGAGCAGGGGCTACAGTCAAGCAGCAGAGGGCAGAAGAGACTCGAGCTCGGCTCTGGAGGACGAGCTGGCCAAAGCCAGGATAGAAACTCCCGTGACTCATTCGTGTCTGCGACTTGGAAGGTAGCCCTTCTGCCACTCCGCTTTCTTAAAGCCCAGAGCAAATAAAAGATCCTTTTCTACAACTACAGTAGATAGACCTGTAGTCAGGACTTTGAACTCACAGCGATTTGCCGCACCATTCCCTCTTAAGGAACTACTGCGCCCTGCAGCGGAAGAACAGCGGCGGAATTCCACAGCGACACCTAAAGTCCCTGAACACCTTAAAGTCCTCCTCCTAAAGAATCTCGGCTGCGTCTGGCCCCGCCCCTCACTCAGTTCCGCCCCGGACGCAACCTCGTCTTATGGCACCGATTGGCTGACCCCTGTGCGTGAGGGCGTAGCGTCGTGGGGCGGGGCGGAGGAGCCCCGTCAGGCCTCAGCGGTGTGTCCCAGGCCGTCGCCCCCGCTGTCGCGCTGCATCTGCTCCTTGCATGCCTTTAGATGGTACAGCCCTCAGCCGGGGCTTGGGGAGACAGTGCAGCCGCTGAGCATCTCTGCTGAGCTTCTCCGCCGATCCTCCTTTTCTAGCAGGCAGCTCATCTAGGCCAGGTCCAGGTCGAGGGGGAAAATGGCGCCCGCGCCCCTAGGCATCCCGGAGGAGCAGTTGCTGGGGTGTCGATCTGGATTGCTTTCCCGGTTACTCTTCCTTGCCCAGAGCGCTCTCCTCCTGTTGCCCGCCGCCGGAGCAGGTCTCTGCCCCGCGCCCTGCTCCTGCCGCATTCCTCTCCTGGACTGCAGTCGCAGGAAACTGCCCGCACCGAGCTGGAGGGCGCTGTCGGGCCTGCTGCCCCCCGACACCGCTATCCTGTGAGTAGAGTGGCCAGGCAGAGTGACCAAAAGGAGGGGGAGCTTTCCTTCCATAGGGGTAGGCAGGAGGGAGACAGGCCTGCCTGGTGGGAGGGCGTGGTCGAGAGCCTAAGCCCTGAAGGAAACTGCCCTCAGGATGTTATGAACTTTGTTTTAGGTGGTGGGAGCCTGAAAAAGCCGGTGTTAAGGTTTCTGGAGACATTTATGATGAAGACCAGAGTTAAGATTCTTGGGGCCAAGGAGTCTGTGATTTCCTCAGTTGGGGAGGAATTGGTGCGGGGATATTTAATGATAAGGACTCACGGGTCCTGGGCACCAGCATGGACTTTGGATGGTTGGTGGGGGTGGGTTGAGCACGGAACAGTGCTTTCTGCTTACTTTGAGCTGCATTATTTGGTGTGTACCTCAGACTTAGTGGTCCTCAGGCACGTGATTTTATAACCATGATCTCCAAAGACCTATGAACTGTCTTTTGTCCTTAGTTCGCATGTTGGCTGATTTTGTGCTGCAGTTTTGATACTTAACAGGGTTGAAAAGTTCATTATGATGAATCAGGAGATCCTGTACTAATTCAGAACATCTTTGTAAGTAGCATTCTTGATCTAGTTTAAACTTAACTGTAAAGAGGAGTATTTTTTCCAAAACCATTTGATGCCTTGTTTTCAGGCATCTTCTTGTGGCAAATAACCCAAAAATCAGTTGTTTATTTATGTATGTAAAGCAGGTACAACGGTTGAATGCATTCTGGAGTCTCCACTGTTGAGTTTTCACTTTGACAGGTCTTTATTAGACAGTGGAACTTGGAGGGCTCCTCAGTCTGAGTCAGCCTGGGTATTAGGAACAACAGCAGATATTAAATGTTGCAATTATGGGGCCTCTTAACCACTAACATACAGTTATTTCTCGTCACTAACTGAGCAACACGTTTATTAACTGACAGATTTCTGATGGAGTCGTTAAGAAAGAGTCATCACTGGGCCAGGCTCGGTGGCTCACCGCAACCTCTGCTTCCTGGGTTCAAGCAATTCTTTGCTTCAGCCTCCCAATAGGTTAGCACAGATAGGAAAGAAAGCTACCTCATATAGTCATTGAGAAAATTAACATAAATAACCAAATGTTTTAGTAAACATAGAACTGCAGTGCAATAAGATGCTTTCTGTCTTATGGTAGTGACACCTGTAGTCAATTCTGGTTTTATTGACTCAAATTTAAAAACTCATATCAGTGTGCAGTGTAGTCTGAGTTAAACCTAGCGCAGACTCTTTGTTATGCAGCAAGTGCCTTTTTCTAAGACATTCTTGGAAGAGCTACGTGATTATAACAATAAATCTGGCACAGATTTGACAAAACAATTCATTTAGCTGTAATTGGAATGAATGTGGCCTACTGTTTTTTTTTTTTTTTTTTTTGAGATGGAGCCTCGCTCTTGTTGCCCAGGCTGGAGTGCAATGGCGTGACCTTCGCTCACCGCAACCTCTGCTTCCTGGGTTCAAGCAATTCTCTGCCTCAGCCTCCCAAGCACCTGGGATTACAGGCATGCGCTACCATGCCTGGCTAATTTTTTGTATTTTTAGTAGAGGTGGGGTTTCACCATGTTGGCCAGGCTGGTCTTAAACTCCTGATGTCAGGTGATCCACCCATCTCAGCCTCCCAAAGTGCTGGGGTTACAGGTGTGAGCCACCAAGCCTGGCCTGGCCTACTTTTTTTTTTTTTTTTTTTTGAAAGAGTCTTGCTCTGTCACCCAGACTGGAGTTGCAGTGGCACGATCTCGGCTCACTGCAGCCTCTGCCTCCCGGGTTCCAGTGATTCTCCTGCTTCAGACTCCCACGTAGCTGGGATTACAGACTGAAGCCAGTATGTCTGCCTAATTTTTGTATTTTCAATAGAGACGGGGTTTCACCATGTTGGCCAGGCTGGTCTCGAACTCCTGACCTCAGGTGATCTGCCTGCCTCAGCCTCCCAAAGTGCTAAGATTACAGGCACGAGCCATTGCGCCCGGCCACAGCCTGGCCTAGTATTTAAGATTCTCCATTGGTTGGTAAACATTTAGAAGTAATTTTATGTAAGATATATTTTTGTGTTAAGGTTTCATTTTTGTTTAATGAAGACCAATTGCCTAGAGCCAAGTGACATTCAAAATTTTTAATGTCCTATAATGAAATTGACATTTTCAGTTGAAATGAAATGCCTTAGAGAGCAATTCTGTTGTAGAAATGTAATTGGATGGAAGTCTTGTATTGGTAGAACTCTTAGAATATTAAAAGATAGTACCATACTATTTTAAATTGAGAAATGAAACATTCTTCAGCAGTTGCCTTTAGCTATAAAACCACCGAGTACATTTGGATTTCTTTATGTAATTTTGAATGTTGAAACACATGTAATGCTTTAAATATATTAGTGATTCAAATTCACATGCTCAAACCTGTGACCATCAAAATGATGATGGACAAAATTCATTAATACTGGTTTTTGGAAACCTACTCAGATGCTATCTTTATGCTTCTCTGTATGAGAAACTCTCTAGAATATTATTTGATCATTCAGAGCTTGACTGGATTCTCTGTAGGTACAGAGCTCTTTATCACATTGTTCTGTTTACACACACACAGCCTTTAAAGACTAGGTTTATCACTCAACTTATTTTGCAAAGTAACTTTGTTAGAACCCCTTTCCCCCAATGATGTGTTGTCTTGGTCATTTCATGATAGTACCAAAACATTAAGAAGTATGTATTTTTAGGGTTAAGGACGCTTTTATAGATTATATAGATTTAGCTTTATGAAAAATTTGTAACCTTTTCTTTACTGTTTTATTTCACTGTAGACTGCTAAATTTTTTTTTTTTTTTTTTTTTTTTGAGATGGAGTTTCTCACTTTCGCCCAGGCTGGAGTGAAGCAGTCTGATCTCGACCCACTGCAACCTCCATCGCCTGGGTTCAAGTGATTCTCCTTCCTCAACTTACATGGTAGGGATTATAGGCCTCCTTCATCATGCCCGGCTCAGTTTTGTATTTTTAGTAGAGACAGGGTTTTGCCATGTTGGCCAGGCTGGTCTCAAACTCCTGATCTCAGGTGATCCACCTACCTCGGCCTACCAAAGTACTAGGATTACAGGTGTGAGCCACTGTGCCTGGCCAACTGCTAAAAGTTTTGTTTTGTTTTTTTTTTTTTTTGAGACGGAGTCTCGCTCTGTCGCCCAGGCTGGAGTACAGTGGCGCGATCTCCGCTCACTGCAAGCTCTGGCTCCCGGGTTCGCGCCATTCTCCTGCCTCAGCCTCCCGAGTAGCTGGGACTACAGGCGCTGCCACCTCGCCCGGCTAATTTTTTTGTATTTTAAGTAGAGACGGGGTTTCACCGTGTTAGCCAGGATGGTCTCAATCTCCTGACCTCGTGATCCGCCCGTCTCGGCCTCCCAAAGTGCTGGGATTACAGGCTTGAGCCACTGCGCCCGGCTGCTAAAAGTTTTATCATGGATCAGTATTGGGAACCCATGCTGTACTTGATTAATTTATTGGATTATGTATATACTTAGTTACCTATACTTTTTTAGTTCTTTCTATTTTCATTATAATTGTTTAAAATTTGCTTGCATTTTTCTTTATAATGGTTGTGAACAGATTCGTGTTTTAGCATATAGAGAGGACATAAGCTTATGTTTGTTTGTTTGTTTGTTTGTTTTTTGAGACGGAGTCTCACTCTGTTGCCTAGGCTGGAGTGCATTGGCGCAATCTCAAATCACTGCAACCTCCACCTCCTGGGTTCAAGCAATTCTTTGCCTCGGCCTCCCGAGTAGCTGGGACTACAGGTGCACGCCACCACGCCCAGCTAAGTTTTGTATTTTTAGTGGAGACGGGGTTTCACCATATTGGCCAGGCTTGTCTTGAACTCCTGACCTCAGGTGATCCACCCGCCTTGGCCTCCCAAAGTGCTGAGATTACAGGCATGAGCCACTGTGCCCAGCCATGCTTATGTTGAATAGCTCTACGAAAGTCTTTCCATGTGTGACTTGGGCTTCAGCCTCTGTAGCTATTTTAGTAACCCTGGCAAAATGTTTTCACTATTAACATGTGGATTTAGTCTTTTTTTTTTTTCCAAGATGGAGTCTTGCTCTGTTGCCCAGGCTGGAGTGCAGTGGCGGGATCTTGGTTCACTGCAACCCCCGCCTCCTGGGTTTAAGTGATTCTCCTGCCTTAGTCTCCCAAGTAGCTGGGATTACAGGTGCCCACCACCACGCCTGGCTAATTTTTGTGTTTTTAGTAGAGACAGGGTTTCACCATGTTGGCCAGGCTGGTCTTGAACTCGTGACCTCAGGTGATCTACCCACCTCAGCCTCCCATGGATTTCGTCTTGATCCCTTTAAAGATTATGAGCTAACGGCCGGGCGCGGTGGCTCAAGCCTGTAATCCCAGCACTTTGGGAGGCAGAGACGGGCGGATCACAAGGTCAGGAGATCGAGACCATCCTGGCTGACACGGTGAAACCCCGTCTCTACTAAAAAAATACAAAAAACTAGCCGGGCGAGGTGGCGGGCGCCTGTAGTCCCAGCTACTTGGGAGGCTGAGGCAGGAGAATGGCAGGAACCTGGGAGGCGGAGCTTGCAGTGAGCTGAGATCCGGCCACTGCACTCCAGCCTGGGCGACAGAGCGAGACTCCGTCAAAAGAAAAAAAAAAAAACACAAAAATTAGCCGCGGTGGTGGGGTCTTGTAATCCCAGTTACTCTGGAGGCTAAGGCAGGAGAATCGCTTGAGCCCGAGAGGCAGAAATTGTAGTGAGCTGAGATTGTGGCACTCTAGCGACAGAGCAAGACTCCATCTCAAAAAAAAAAAAAGGTTGTACCTTTTGAGAGAAATCAGGAATGAATTTTTTTTTTTTTTTTTTTTTTTTTTTTGAGATGGAGTCTCGCTCTGTCGCCCTGGCTGGAGTTCAGTGGCGCAATCTCGGCTCACTGCAAGCTCCGCCTCCCGGGTTCACGTCATTCTCCTGCCTCAGCCTCCTGAGTAGCTGGGGCTACAGGCGCCTGCTACCGCGCCCGGCTAATTTTTTGTCTTTTTAGTAGAAACGGGGTTTCGCCGTGGTCTCAATCTCCTGACCTTGTGATCCGCCCGCCTCGGCCTCCCAAAGTGCTGGGATTACAGGCTTGAGCCACTGCGCCCGGCCGAATTTTTTTTTTTTTTGAGACAGTCTTGCTCTGTTGCCCAGGCTAGAGTAGAGTGGCACAATCTCGGCTCACTTCCGCCCGGGTTCAAGCAATTCTGCTTCAGCCTCCCAAGTAGCTGGGATTATAGGCGTCCACCACCATGCCTAGCTACTTTTTGTGTTTTTAGTCGAGATGGGGCTTCACCATGCTGGCCAGGCTGATCTCGAACTCCTGACCTTGTGATCCGCCTGTCTCAGTCTCCCAAAGTGCTGGGATTACAGGTGTGAGCCACCGCTCCCGGTCTGATTTTTTTTTTTTTTTGAGACGGTATCTTGCTCTGTTGCCATGCTGGAGTGCAGTGGCACAATCTAATCTCGGCTCACTGCAACCTCTGCCTCCCAGGTTCAAGTGATTCTCCTGCCTCAGCCTCGCAAGTAGCTGGGACTACAGGCACGTGCCATCACACCCGGCTAATTTTTGTATTTTTAGTAGAGACGGGGTTTCACCATGTTGGCCAGGATGGTCTCAATCTCTTGACCTTGTGATTGGCCCACTTTGGCCTCCCAAAGTGCTGGGTTTACAGGCGTGAGCCACTGCCCCTGGCCGATCAGGAGAAATTTTAAAAGAAATTAAAGCAACCCATTATCATTTGCTTCTGGTCTTTTAAATGTCTTACTATATGGTTTCTTTTCAAGGTACCTCATTATCTATAGTAAATGTTGTGAATGAATCAGGGCGTTATCTTAGCTAATTATTTCAAAATCATCTTTTTATTTTTTTATTTTTTATTTTTTTGTTTTTTTATTTTTACTTTTTTTATTGAGACAGAGTCTCTCTCTGTTGCCCAGGCTGGAGTGCAGGCACGATCTCGGCTTATTGCAAACTCTGCCTCCTGGGTTCACACCATTCTCCTGCCTCAGCCTCCCGCGTAGCTGGGACTACAGGCACCCGCCACCACGCCCGGCTGATTTTTTTGTATTTTTAGTAGAGACAGGGTTTCACCGTGTTAGCCAGGATGATCTTGATCTCCTGACCTCGTGATCTGCCTGCCTTGGCCTCCCAACGTGCTGGAATTACAGGCGTGAGCTACTGAGCCCGCAAAATCATCTTTTTAAACAAAGAAAAATTCTAGCCTGACTCTTTTTGGAGTCAGCTCGCCTGCACCCAGATGATTAAAAAGCTTTATTGCTCACACAAAGCCTGTTTGGTGGTGTTTTCACACGGATGCTCGTGAAATTTAGTGCTGTGACTCCGATCGGGGGACCTCCCTTGGGAGATCAATCCCCTGTCCTCCTGCTCTTTGCTCCGTGAGAAAGATCCACCTAACCTCAGATCCTCATACCAACCAGTCCAAGGAAGATCTCACCAATTTTAAATCCAGGAATAGGCCAGAGGGAGAGGACATCGAGAAAGGTCGAAGAAGATGAGCTGGCAGCCTGTAAAGCAGGCTCTGGGAGTGGCTCTCAACTATTCTGTTCACACCTCATTGGTCAGAAGTTGGTCCATCACTTCCCCCTCGCTGCAAGGGAGGCTGGGAAGTACAATCTCCATCATACAAGAAGCACTGTCAACTAAAGGATGATGTTTCACCTTCTTTGAGTATCTTTGTACAGCTTTACAGGAATACTATGAAGTATACTTTTACGAACAAAATTGAAACATGTACGTTTCTTTATGCCTGATTTTTTCAGAATTTGGAAACTATTTGTGAGTATTCATATTTTATGGCAATATAGTAAGTACATGGCAATATAGTTTACTATAAAAATTTATTTGTATCAGTTCAATAATCTGTTCTTCTAACAACACGATTGGAGACACTCAAAAAAAAAACAAAGAAAAATTCTAAATATGGGAACACTAAAAGGTTTTTTTTGAGACAGAGTTTTGCTCTTGTTGCCCAGGCTGGAATGCAGTGGTGCGATATTGGCTCACTGCAACCTCCGCCTCCTGGGTTCAAGGGATTCTCTTGCCTCAGCCTCCTGAGTAGCTTGGATTGCAGGTGTGCACCACATGCCTGGCTAATTTTTGTATTTTTACTAGAGACCAGGTTTCACCATGTTGGCCAGGCTGGGCTCAAACTGCTGACCTGGTAATCTGCCCACCTTGACCTCCCAAAGTGCTGAAATTAACAGGCGTGAGCCACCGCACCTGGCCCGAAAAGTTATTACTAGCTCTGGTTCCCATCTTACTCTGCATCTGGGATGTTTCGTCTAATTGCCTCAAAATTCAGAAAAACATATCCACAAGTAATCTTTCATTTTTTTCTTTGTTTTTTTTTTTTTTTTTTTTTTGAGACGGAGTCTCGCTCTGCCGCCCAGGCTGGAGTGCAGTGGCCGGATCTCAGCTTACTGCAAGCTCCGCCTCCCGGGTTCACGCCATTCTCCTGCCTCAGCCTCCCGAGTAGTTGGGACTACAGGCGCCCGCTACCTCGCCCGGCTAGTTTTTTGTATTTTTTAGTAGAGACGGGGTTTCACCGTGTTAGCCAGGATGGTCTCGATCTCCTGACCTCGTGATCCGCCCGTCTCTGCCTCCCAAAGTGCTGGGATTACAGGCTTGAGCCACCGCGCCCGGCCTTTTTCTTTGTTTTTATAGAGCCTTGCAGCATCCATCAGATAGTTACTAAATTTTTTTTTTTTTTTTTTTTTGGGAAGCCCCTGGCTTCCACGATACTGTTACAATGAACTGTTTCACTTGCAACAATCATTTCAAAGCATATACGTGCTTTCACTGTATTAAGGATTTTAATATATTTTATCTTCTTTATCCTAGTATATCTGGGGAAGTGGTAAACAGCAAATGTGAGCCTTCAAAATCTAGTGCAGTCTTCAAGGCATTTTTGTTAATGTATAAGATACCTGAACAAGAAAATCTGCAACAAGAGAGCCTTAAGTCTGATCTAATACAGATCTGATACAGATCACTTGGGCTTGGTTGTTAACACAATACTACCCTGATGTATTAGTCTTTTGCACTGCTATATAGAATTAACTGAGACTGGGTAATTTATAAAGAAAAGAAGTTTAACTGGCTCACAGTTCTATAGGCTATACAGAAAGTGTGGCACTGGCACCAACGTGGCTTCTGGTGAGGCCTTAGGGAGCTTTTACTTATGGCAAAAGGCGAAGTGGGAGCAGGCATTTCACATGGTGAAAGTAGGAGTGGGAGAGAGAGTTGTGTAGGGGAGGTGTCACACTATTTATTTATTTTTATTTATTTATTTATTTATTTATTTTGAGATGGGGTCTCGCTGTGTCTCCCAGACTGGAGTGCAGTGGCGCGATCTTGGCTCACTGCAAGCTCCGCCTCCCGGGTTCACGCCATTCTCCTGCCTCAGCCTCCTGAGTAGCTGGGACTACAGGCGGCCGCCACCATGCCTGGCTAATTTTTTGTATTTTTAGTAGAGACGGGGTTTCACCGTGTTAGCCAGGATGGACTATTTATTTATTTGGAGACATGGTCTCACTCACTCACTCACACAGTTTATTTATTTATTTATTTATTTATTTATTTATTTGAGACAGAGTGTCTCTCTGTTGCCCAGACTGGAGCGCAGTGGTGAGATCTCGGCTCACTGCAACCTCTGCCTCCCAGGTTCAAGCAATTCTCCTGCCTTAGCCTCCTGAGTAGCTGGGATTACAGGTCCCTGCCACCATGTCTGGCTAATGTTTTTGTATTTTTAGTAGAGATGGGGTTTCGCCATGTTGGCCAGACTGGTCTCAAACTCCTGACCTCAGGTGATCCACCCACCTTGACTTCCCAAAGTGATGGAATTATAGGCATGAGCCACCGGGCCTGGCTGTACACTTTTTTTTTTTTTGAAACGGAGTCTTGCTTTGTTGCCCAGGCTCGAGTGTAGTGGCACCATCTTGGCTTACTGCAACCGCCGCCTCCTGGGTTTAAGTGATTCTCCTGCCTCAGCCTCCCGAGTAGCTGGGATTATAGGCACGCACCACCACACCTGACTAATTTTTGTATTTTTAGTAGGAACGGGGTTTCTCCATGTTAGCCAGGCTGATCGCGAACTCCAGACCTCAGGTGATCCACCTGCCCTGGCTTTCCAAAGTGCTGGGATTACAGGCAAGAGCCACTGCGCCCAGCCAGCTGGACACTTTTAAGCCACCAGATCTCATGTGAACTCAGAACATCCTTGGCCCATCAGGCTTTGGGTTATTAGATGGATTTCTGGACTGGTAATGTTCTCAGCCCCACCTGTGCATTAGACTGTTGCTTGGAGAGCTTTTACAAAATACCATTGTTGAGAACACTTGGACACAGGGCGGGGAACATCACACACCGGCGCCTGTTGTAGGGTGGGGGGAGGGGGGAAGGGTAGCATTAGGAGATACACCTAATGTAAATAACGAGTTAACGGGTGCAGCACACCAACAGGGCACATGTATACATATGTAACAAACCTGCACGTTGTACACATGTACCCTAGAACTTAAAGTATAATAATTAAAACAAACAAAAAAAAAACATTGTTTTGGCCTTACCTGATGATTCTCTGATTTGTTTGGTCGGGGGTGGGACTTAAGTATCAATATTAATCTTCCCTATTGAGGTTAATGTGCAGTAATGATGGAGAACCACTGAACCATAAGCAATTTTTGCTTACTGAATGTTAGTTGAAGAAATTTGTACTTTACTTAATTCTTTAAAATTATTTTCTGCTTTGGAGGACCCGTTTATTTTTATAGAGATTAATGTCCTAATTATGTTTCATTATATTACAAATGTTTTGCATTTTCCAATGTAAAACAAATAGAATCAGCACATGAGTAATCAAAGGATTACTTGTATATTAAGATAATCACTTGGTTTCCTAATGCTAGAAAATACATTTCCTTCATCTTAGATCCATGACATTTTATGTGCTTTCTCTTTAAAGGTCTTTCAATCCTAATGGAAAACTGGCATTTAACCAGTTGAGAAAAGATCACATCATATTAAGTAAAGGCTTAGCAAAATGTTTTTTTAGAAGTACTCTGAAAGCATTCTTATGTCATATTTCCTATGCCAGAGAAAATGACTCAACACATTTATTCTGTATTATTTCAGTCATGAAAAATGTTACAATATTCAGTTGGTGCAAATAAAAAATAAAAGCAATTTAAGTAATTACACTATGCAAATTATTAATTTTATGTGTGGGAGAAAAACCTGGAGAATGGCATAGTTAATGAGTTTTACTTTGTTGTAAACCAGTTTTTTAAGGTATTTGTGTTCTTCATCTGCCCTTCCTCATCTCTTCTCCTTTTGCCCTTCCTCAGCCTTTCCCAAACAAGACTGTAATTATGTTATTTGTAACAAATAACTGGCAGAATAATTGCCAGAATAATTAGTGGTGATTAGCAGTTTTAAAGTTAAACCATTAACAGAGCAACAATAGTGAAGTGTGGTGTAAATCAACTCCTATCTGAATTCTTGGTTTTTTTTGTTTGTTTGTTTGTTTTGAGACAGAGTTTCATTCTTGTTGCCCAGGCTGGAGTGCAGTGGCAAGATCTCAGCTCACCGCAACCTCCACCTCCCGGGTTCAAGCGAGTCTCCTGCTTCGGCCTCCTGAGTACCTGGGATTACAGGCATGCGCCACCATGCCTGGCTAATTCTGTATTTTTAGTAGAGACAGGGTTTCTCCATGTTGGTCAGGCTGGTCTTGAACTTCCGACCTCAGATAATCTGCCCGCCTTGGCCTCCCAAAGTGGTGGGATTACAGGCGTGAGCCACCACGCCCAGCTAAATGTTTCTTAATTTTGGGCTTCTCATACATATTTTTTGCGTATCTATTTCAGAATCACTATAAGAACTTGCTTATGTAATCAAAATCTTGGTAGGTTGCAGCAGGAAAAGCATAGCCAACCCTGAGCATAGTGTGCTTATTTGAGGAGATATTAGACTTGGTGCCAGGTTAAACTACATAAGCATTAAGGAATGGTGGATTACATCAATAATGAGAAATCCAACTGATGCGTGGCTTTTTTTTTTTTAGACGGAGTCTGGCTCTGTTCCCCAGGCTAGAGTACAGTGGCGTGATCTTGGCTCACTGCAAGCTCCGCCTCCCGGGATCATGCCATTCTCCTGCCTCAGCCTCCTGAGTAGCTGGGACTACAGGCGCCCGCCACCGCGCCCGGCTAATTTTTTTTTGTATTTTTAGTAGAGACGACGTTTCACCGTGGTCTCGATCTCCTGACCTTGTGATCCGCCCGCCTCGGCCTCCCAAAGTGCTGGGATTACAGGCGTGAGCCACCGCGCCTGGCCAGATGCTTGGCTTTGATTAAACCTTCTTTACCAATAATATAAGTGATAAGATGACTTGTTTTACTCTCGATTAACTTGTAAAAATCTTTACAATAGGTTGGGTGCAGTGGCTCACACCTGTAATCCCAGTACTTTGGGAGGCCAAGGCGGGTGGATCACCTGAGGTCAGGAGTTTGAGACCAGCCTGGCCAATGTGGTAAAACCCTGTCTCTACTAAAAAAAGAATACAAAAAAATTAGCTGGTGTGGTGGCGGATGTCTGTAATCCCAGTTACTCAAGAGGCTGAGGCAGGAGAATCGCTTGAACCCAGGAGGTGGAGGTTGTGGTGAGCCGAGATCGTGCCACTGCACTCTAGCCTGGGCAAAAGAGTGAAACTTCATCTCAAAAAAAAAAAAAAAAAAATCTTTACAATAACTTAATAATTGTAAGATATAAGTAGTCTGATACAAAGATATGAACCTAGAAAATGCTGGTACCTAAATGCTCACTAATAGTGATGGAAGATGTCATAGTTTTCTGCATATTTTCTTTTTTTTTTTGAGATGGAGTTTTACTCTTGTTGCCCAGGCTGGAGTGCAATGGCACGATCTCAGCTCACTGCAACTTCCACCTCCTGGGTTCAAGCGATTCTCCTATCTCAGCCTCCTGAGTAGCAGGGATTACAGGTGCCCGCCACTATGCCCGGCTAATTTTTGGTATTTTTAATGGAGACGGGGTTGCACCACGTTGGGCAGGCTTGTCTCGCACTCCTGACCTCAGGTGATCGCCCGCCTGGGCCTCCCAAAGTATTGTGATTACAGGCATGAGCCACCGTGCCCGGCTAGCTTTCTGCATATTTTCTTTTTTTTTTTTTTTTTTTTTGAGACGGAGTCTCGCTCTGTCGCCCAGGCTGGAGTGCAGTGGCTGGATCTCAGTTCACTGCAAGCTCTGCCTCCTGGGTTTACGCCATTCTCCTGCCTCAGCCTCCCAAGTAGCTGGGACTACAGGCGCCTGCCACCTCGCCCGGCTAGTTTTTTGTATTTTTCAGTAGAGACGGGGTTTCACCGTGTTCGCCAGGATAGTCTCGATCTCCTGACCTCGTGATCCGCCCGTCTCGGCCTCCCAAAGTGCTGGGATTACAGGCTTGAGCCACCGCGCCCAGCCTCATATTTTCATATATAAATATGAACCTGTGTTCCACTGTTACTGGACTATTATTTTATTCTAAATGAGGGCAGGAAGGACAGATGTTAAAAATATGGATAGGAGTGGTATTCCATGGTTTTGTACTGCTCACTAAAAATTCAGCTCTGTTCATTTGAAATTTGAAGGCCAGATACTAGGTTCTAAAGTGGAATTTACGATTTCATACATCCGTCTAAAGAAACAGTCTAGTATATTTGTATTTTTCACTATCTTTCTGAGGTATCTTACTGATTAGGAATGCAAAAGGACATGGAGTTGATAAGTTTTTCTTGTTCCTTGTCAGGTGTCATAATTAACCTGATTTGGTCAATTTATGGTATTATTCTGAAAACATTTGGTAGGAAGAATTCTAATCTCAGAAAAGTAACAATTAAAATCTTATTTCTGGTTGTGTGTGGTAGCTCATGTCTGTAATCCCAGCACTTTGGGAAGCTGAGGAAGGAGGATTGATTGAGTCCAGGAGTTTGGAACCAGCCTGGGCAACATAACGAGACCCTGTCTCTACAAGAAATAAAAAATTATCCTGGCTAACACGTCTCTACTAAAAATACACACACACACAAAAAACAATTAGCCGGGCGTGGTGGCAGGTGCCTGTCGTCCTAGCTACTCAGGAGGCTGAGGCAGGAGAATGGCGTGAACCTGGGAGGTGGAGCTTGCAGTGAGCTGAGATCAGGCCACTGCACTCCAGCCTGGGCGACAGAGCAAGACTCCATCTCAAAAAAATAAAAATAAAAAATTAGCTGGGTACAGTGGCACATGGCTGTAGTCCTAGGTACTTGGGAAGCTGAGGTTGCAGAATTTTTTGAGCCTGGGAGTTAAGGTGAGCCATGATCAAGCCACTGCACTCAGCCTGGGCAACAGAGTGAGACCCTGTCTTGAAAGATAAAATCTTATTTCCTAGTACATTCTAGGTTAAAGGTATATTTAAATAAGTTAATACCCATGGTAAACTTTTTTTTTTTTTTGGAGGCAGAGTCTCACTCTGCTGCCCAGGCTGGAATGCAGTGGCACAATCTCGGCTCACTGCAACCTCTGCTCCCCAGGTTCAAGCAATTCTCCTTCCTCAGCCTCCTGAGTAGCTGGGATTACAGGTACCTATCACCGCACTTAGCTAATTTTTTGTATTTTTAGTAGAGAGGAGGTTTCACCATCTTGGCCAGGCTGGTCTTGAACTCCTGACCTCGTGATCCACCTGCCTTGGCTTTCCAAAGTGCTGGGGTTACAGATGTGAGCCACCACACCCGGCCATATTTTTTTTTTTTTTTTTTTTAGATTGAGTCTTGCTCTGTTACCCAGGCTGGAATGCAGTGGTGCGATCTCAGCTCACTGCAACCTCTGTCTCCCAGGTTCAGGCAATCCTCCTGCCTCAGCCTCCCAAGTAGCTGGGATTACAGACATGTGCCACCACGTCCAGCTAATTTTTGTATTTTCATTAGAGGCAGGGTTTCACCATGTTGGCCAGGCTGGAGCCCATGATAAACTATTAAAATGGTACAAAACATTTAAAGTCGGACAATAACAAGTTCCTTTGTCTTACCTAAAGAGAATTCACTGTTAATTGTTTCCTGGGTTGCTTCCAAAATTTTACACATACATCTATTTTTCCTTTTCTTTAAAAACACACAAAACCATACCAAGTGTATAGCTCTCTATATTACTGTTTTTATTGACTGCAGGGAATTCCATTGTATAGGACTTGCATAAATTATTTAGCTGATCTCATATTGATAAGCATATAGGTTTCTTTTTATGATTTTGTTGTTATAGTAACTTCCTGGTAGATATCTTTTCATAACTATAGATATATATGCAGAGTAGATTCTTAGAAATGGTGTCACTGGGTAATTCTGTTTTTTTTTTTTTTTTTAATTTTTTTTTTTGAGACGGAGTCTCACTCTGTCGCCCAGGCTGGAGTGCAGTGGCCGGATCTCAGCTCACTGCAAGCTCCGCCTCCTGGGTTTACGCCATTCTCCTGCCTCAGCCTCCCGAGTAGCTGGGACTACAGGCGCCCGCCACCTTGCCTGGCTAGTTTTTTGTATTTTTTTAGTAGAGACGGGGTTTCACTGTGTTAGCCAGGATGGTCTCGATCTCCTGACCTCGTGATCCACCCGTCTCGGCCTCCCAAAGTGCTGGGATTACAGGCTTGAGCCACCGTGCCCGGCCAACTGGGTAATTCTGAAACATCAAATCTTATGATGTGTATGCGTACTCCAGTAATTTGACCAAATCTTTGGTGAACTGACTTGTTACTGGCATCTCTCATAAAATTAGAATTCAGAAGCAATATTTAGATTACTATTTCAATAAGTTAATTAGGGGAGTAGTCCCAATTAAGGTTTTATATTCTTTTTACATATATTATTCTAGTCTTCTAAGCAATCTGATAAGGCTGGTACTAATGGAAGAGACTGAAGTTGAGGTTCAGTAATTTGCCCAATGTCCCAAAACTGGGCATGCTGAGGTTGCATTCTTAAATGTATCTGTAGAATTAATATTTTCTGTTTTTTTTTATTGTTGTTACATTCCCTGGTGAAACAACATTTTTAATTATTAAGAACTCAAGGAGCTGGGCACGGTGAATCTCGCCTATAATCCTAGCAATTTGGGAGGCTGAGGCAGGTGGATCACAGATCAGGAGTTTGAGACCAGCCTGACCAACATGGTGAAATGCCACCTCTACTAAAAATGCAAAATTAGCTCGGCATAGTGGCACATGCCTGTAATCCCAGCTACTCAGGAGGCTGAGGCAGAAGAATCGCTTGAACCCGGGAGGCGGAGGTTGCAGTGAGCTGAGATCGTGCCATTGCACTCCAGCCTGGGCAACAAGAGCAAAATTCCGTCTCAAAAACAAAAACAAAAACCTCAAGGAAAGATAAAGGAAGAAAAGAAAACATGCCCCTTATTCTTTAAATGAATGTTCCTATCTTCATACTACTTCTAATTTTTTTTCTCTTCTTTTTTGTTGTTTTGGAGACAAGGTCTCCCTCTGTTACCAAGGCTGGTGTGCATGGCTCACTGTAACCTCAAACTCCTGGGCTCAAATGATCCTCCCCTCTCAGCCTCCTGAGTAGCTGGGACTACAGGTGTATAGTCCCACCTTGGTCTCCCAAAGTGCTGGGATTACAGGTGTGGGCCACCATGTCCAGCACCTCTGATTTAAAATTCATATAAAAAGTATTGTATGATGTATTACAAATAAGCAGTACAAATGAAATATAGAAAGTTTAATTTGGAACAGCTTTATGCTTCAAGCTATAATACAATCTTATTTATCCTGAAGATCTTTACCTAATTTATTCACAGAAAAGACTCTCAGATCTCATTTACTCCTAATTCAGATAGTTCTAACAGGAACTGGGGTCTCCTAGCCTATGACAATTGATTAGAAACAAATTTTTGTAAAAAGTTAAAGTAGCCTGTTATAGAAAGGAAGGCTGAAATTTCCAAGAAATGAGAGCTTTTAGTGTAAAGCTATTAGTGGTAGAGGAAAAGCCAACTTACAAGAGCAGACGATTTTCAGAGTTGTTTTAGAATTCTTGTGTTTAGTTCACTTTACTCCAAGAATACTCAAGATCATAAGCATGTTAAATCACACTATAGTAATTGATTATAATAGTAACCCTGAGTTGTTTTTTTTTTTTTTTTTTTTTTTTTCTGAGACAGTTTCACTTTTGTTGATCAGGCTGGTGTGCAGTGGCGCCATCTTGGCTCACTGCAACCTCTGCCTCCTGGGTTCAAGCGATTCTCCTGTCTCAGCCTCTGAGTAGCTGGGATTGTAGCCACGTGCCACCACACCTGGCTGATCTTTGTATTTTTAGTAGAGATGGGGTTTCACCTTGTTGGCCAGGCTGGTCTCAAACTCCTGACCTCAGGTGATCCACCCGCCTCAGCCTCCCAAAGTACTATGATTACAGGTGTGAGCCACGTGCCCGGCTGAGAATTATTTTTAAAACTAAATTATGCTAGGTACACGTTTAACAAGACAAGGATTTCCAAATTATGCTGGCTAAATGAAGCACTGTCATACCCAAAATATTAGATACAATATTTTCTTATCCTTTAACTTTTACAAAGGGCCTCTTTGTCAGATGTTTTGTTGCTGAAGTTCCCGGTTCAGCCTATTATTGCTGCATATTCTTGAAAACGAAATCGATGATTCAGATGTATGTGTGACTGCAGAAGAAAACCCTTCCATTTCTGTTGCTGTAGGACTTCGTTGCAATTAGCTTGCTGAACTTGATTTTCTCTTCCAACTGTTGTGATTGCTCTTTACATCCTATAAATAATTTACCCCTGATGGTACTAAACAAGTACCTTAATGGCACCTCTGGCTCCACATGATATCAAGGACATTAATAATTCATCATTTATTACAGCTACATCTCTGTAGATTAGCATGAGTGGGAATTGAGTTTACAACATTGAGATCAGGCCTTCTGAGAGACCTTTACTCCTCTGTCATCATATCTATAAATATTCAGATATCAGTGGTGTTAGAAAATAAAGGAAAGACTGTTACAAAGCTAGACTTTAGGTTAAGTTTATTAAGCATTAGATTTACAGCCTGGGCAACATAGGGAGACCCCATTTCTGCAAAACAGAAAAAATTAGCTGGGCTTGGTGGCATTTGCCTGTGGTCTCAGCTACAAGGAGGCTAAGGTAGGAGGATTGCTTGAGCCTGGGAGGTCAAGGCTGCAGTGAGGTGTGATCTCACCACTGCATTTCTGCCTAGGCAATAGAGCATTAGATTACTTCAAGTTCTTAAGTACATTTTAGGGATATTTGAAAGAGAGTTCTCCATTTCAGGACTCTTGCTTTTTTAAAAAAATTATGCAAACCACCTGGAATTAATGGGCATTGGGAAGAATAGTGAGACCAATTTTTAAAATCATCCAAATCCATATTCTAAGAGTTTTAAATTTGATATTTGAAGTCTTCATTTGTTTATTTATTTTTAATTTTTTAACTTTTTTTGGGATGGAGTCTGGCTCTGTCACCCAGACTGGAGTGCAGTGGCACGATCGTAGCTTACTGCAACCTCCACTTCCTGGGTTCAAGCAATTCTGCCTCAGCCTCCCGAGTAGCTAGGATTAAAGGTGCCTGCCACCATGCCTGGCTTTTTTTTTTTTTTTTGAGCTGGAGTCTTGCTCTGTCAGCCTGGCTGGAGTGCAGTGGCATTATCTTGGCTCACTGCCAGCTCCACCTCCCAGGTTCATGCCATTCTCCTGCCTCAGCCTCCCGAGTAGCTGGGACTACAGGTGCCCGCCACCACGCCTGCCTAATTCTTTGTATTTTTAGTAGAGACGGGGTCTCACCATGTTAGCCAGGATGCTCTCGATCTCCTGACCTTGTGATCTGCCTGCCTCGACCTCCCAAAGTGCTGGGATTACAGGCGTGACCATCACGCCTGGCCAATTTTTGTATTTTTAGTAGAGATGGGGTTTCACTGTGCTGGCCAGACTTGTATCAAACTGCTGACCTCAGGTGATCTACCTGCCTCGGCCTCCCAAAGTGCTGGGATTACAGGTGTGAGCCACTGCGCCTGGCCCTGAAGTCTTCATATTTTAGTCTTCTGTCTTTTGGGAGGTACTTAACAAAAAAGAAATAGGAAAGGCATGCTTATGGGGAACGAGAGTATGTCTGTGCACTCCTGTGTGCACATGTCATTTGATTAAATTCCAGAGTGAAATTAGGTGTAAAAGCTAATTTACCTGTTTGCAGTAAAGGAGAATAGTAGAATTGATGTTGAATTTTCTTATAGTTTTGGAGTGACTGCACCTCTGAGAATTGTTAAGTGCTGCTTTCAGAAAAAGAAAAAGGTTACTAAAGTTGACAGTGCTTATAACCCTAGCACTTAGTCCACTGCCTGGCACATGGTCCAATAAATGTTTATTGTATGAGTGACTAATCAGATCAATCCATATAATTCTAGTTAGACACTTGGTAACTTAAAAACAGTTGTACCGATGCTGATGTATATTAGTTGCTTTCTATGATAGTACTGCTTTGGGAATATATTTCAGTTCACCTTTAGTGTTTTTTAAATCTTAACTGAATGTGGGTTTTAGAAGGGTCTAGAGAGCCTCATTATATGGGGCTCTGACCTATGAGGCTGCTTGAAAGCATATATCCTTTCAACAACATTATCCAGTACAGAGGCTGCAGAGAATTTCAGGTATCCTTTGGGTTGCATCGAAAAGCCTATAGATTCTTCAAAGATGAGAGAAAATTACTCTTTCCCAAAACAGAGGACACTGGACAGTTTTCACTAGTACCGAATACTAAGTTATTTGTAATGTATAAATTGATTGCTTTAGGTTTTATTGCTTTAGGTTTCTTTAATAATTATTTTCTTTAAAAATGATTGTGTGGGTCATTGATTATTGACATTCATAGGAGAACTCTAGGGGATGAATACAGTCAAGAGTTACATTGCTAGGAAGATTTAGGGTTGGGAAAGGCATTATGAACACTGTTAGGATTAAAATGAAAGCCCTTAATCTGGAAGGGGAAAACTGCTAAGTTATAGTAGTCACAAGATACAAAATTAGATCATACTATGCTAGCCTGCTACACAGATGATATTAGCTCTTCATTTGCCAGACTAAGCAGCTTGGAGTAGAATATAGAATATCTAACTTAAAATTAGAACAGTTGAATTTCTTCTTGAGTCAAAACACCACAAAACGACAACAAAAAACATCTTTTCACTTATATTTTTATACAAGTGTATGTGTTTGTTGTTTAGTAGCAAGTGTGAATTGGATGAAGTATCTGAATATGAGATTTTTATGTGTAGTGAATTCATATTTTTATCCTTTATATTTTCTGACACCCTCCTCCTTTCATAAGTGTCCTTGAGCTGATACCTTGTGCCAGACATCCTGGCATATTTTAGAACTGCTGTGGAAAAGTGATGGTTTAACACACAGCTTCTGTTATGTCATGGTGTAAATTAAGCTCTTAAATGAAAGTGGCTAGCTTTTACAGATGGGCAGGCATGAATCTAGCTGAGAACAAATTGTTCTAATGTGATAGAGACATTCTTCAGACCTGCATGCGTCTGTCAACTGCCTACAGTGGCACAGTGAGATAAAGTGATCTGCAGTGTTTCTGTAATGTGTCCCTGTTGCTAGCCATCTTGTAACATATAGTACATCTTTTAGGCAGACAGCTTGTGTGGGCTGCATTCCACCTCAGCCTTGTAAAGATGCCAGAAGCATCAAGGTGAATTTTTAAAGCCTATTTAACTATTTAGACTTAACTAATTTCAGTGAAATCTCTACTGTATCTAATAAAGTACTTGCTAGAAGTGAGGTGAAATTTCAAAATTTTAACTTTTATTGGTTGTTTTGACCTTAGATTGACCAATTAGTAATCTTTCTATGCCTGTTTCCATATTGGGAAAGTGAGTATTTTAAAAGTATTTGCCTCATAAGATTGTTGTGTGGATTTAGCCAGTTAATATGTGTCAAGTGCATAGAAGAATGCCTGCCTTAATAAATGCTAGCCACCAATGCCGTCATTATTATTAACATAATTTGGGGTGAGATTAATTTCCTTTTCCTGAAGGTGGATTGTGTTTTTTTTTGGAGCAGAGTCTTGCTTTGTCACCCAGACTGGAGTGCTGTGGTGCAATCTTGGCTCACTGCAACCTCCGCCTCAAGGGTTCAAGTGATTCTCCTGCCTCAGCCTCCCGAGTAGCTGAGATTACAGGTGCATGCCACCACGCCTGGCTAATTTTTTTGTATTTTTAGTAGAGATAGATTTCACTATGTTGGCCAGGCTGGTCTTGAACTCCTGACCTGGGGTAATCCACCTGCCTTGGCCTCCCAGAGTGCTGGGATTACAGGCATGAGCCACCATGCCTGGCCTTTTTTTTTTTTTTTTTTTTTTTAAAGGAAGGCCACATCCCTATCAAGGATGTGGTCAACTTCAATTTTAATACAGAAGCTCACCATTTTGACTTGTGAAATATATCTTCGAATGTATTTACAGTTAAGGTATAATACATAATCACTACAAGGAATAAAGAAACTATATACTGCTATGGAATGGTCTAAGATGTATTACTGAGTGAAAAAAGCAAGGGGCAAAATAATGTGTAAATTGTTCTATCATTTCTGTAAAACTTTGCTGTACATGCTTAAAATATCTAGAAGTCTGCACAAGAAATGGCATATTTTCTTTTCTTTTTTTTTTTTTTTTGAGACGGAGTCTCACTCTGTCGCCCAGGCTGGAGTGCAGTGGCCGGATCTCAGCTCACTGCAAGCTCCACCTCCCGGGTTTACGCCATTCTCCTGCCTCAGCCTCCCGAGTAGCTGGGACTACAGGCGCCCGCCACCCCCGTAGAGAGGGGGTTTCACCATGTTAGCTAGGAAGGTCTCGATCTCCTGACCTCGTGATCCACCCGTCTCGGCCTCCCAAAGTGCTGGGATTACAGGCTTGAGCCACTGCGCCCGGCCGAAATGGCATATTTTCATTTGTTGTTACTGGGAAGGGGAATTGGGTGGCTGGAGACAAAAGTGGGAGACTTTTTACACTTTTTGATTATTGGACCATGTGAATGTATTCCCAAACTCAGAAGCTACACACACATATATAAATACACACACACGTAAAGTAAAATAGCTATTTTTAAATTGAGATATATTTTTATTCATCCTTTACAAACATTCTTGTCTCAAATTCACATTTAATAGGACTTTTATTTTTTTTTTAATTAAAAACATTTTTTTTTTGAGACAGAGTCTTGCTCTGTCACCCACGCTGGAGTGCAGTGACGTGAACTCGGCTCACTGCAACCTCCACCTCCCGGGTTCAAGCAATTCTCCTGCCTCAGCCTCCCAAGTAGCTGGGATTACAGGCATGTGCCACCACACCTGGCTGATACTTGTATTTTTAGTAGAGATGGGGTTTCACCATGTTTGCCAGGTGAGTCTTGAACTCCTGACCTCAGGTGATCCGCCTGCCTCAGCCTCCCCAAGTGCCAGGATTACAGGCATGAGCCACTGTACCTGGCCAAGAGGACTTTTAGTATTTCTATTCAGTTTCTTTTTTTTTTTTTCTTTAGGTCTACTCTCCAGCACTAAACTAAAAATGACATTTTGTCCTCTTTCAGGGATTTGAGTCATAATCGGTTGTCTAACTGGAACATCAGCTTGGAATCACAGATGTTACAGGAAGTGTAAGTTATTTTTATTTATTTAAAGTTATGTTAAATTCCTGAGGGAACTTAATAAATTGTGATTTGCGGGATGTTCAATCCAGAGATGCCATAAAAAAATTGAAGGAAAAAATTAGTTAAAAGAAATAATTTGAAACCTAAAATGTTTTGACTTTGTTATTATCAGACTGTCTTGGCATTGGGTTGGTGATTTCAAGTTGCAGGCTGTGGGGAAATATTTTACCTTCCTGGGGCTAAAAGTAAGATTTACACCTCTTTAGAGCAAATTATGTTTTGATTTTGGCCAAGTTTTCAGCCAGTGAAACTCTTGTATAACCTTTTTAAATGTCTTGACATGTTATCTAAGATTGGGAGCATCATGTCTAAAGTAGATTTATATGAAATAGAATCATCTTGATATCGTATGAGAATGTAATGGTTGATAGAATTCAGTTTTTCTCTTTTTTTTTTTTTTTTTGAGAGGGAGTCTCGCTCTGTCGCCCAGGCTGGAGTGCAGTGGCCGGATCTCGGCTCACTGCAAGCTCCGCCTCCCGGGTTCACGCCATTCTCCTGCCTCAGCCTCTGGAGTAGCTGGGACTACAGGCGCCCGCCACCATGCCCGGCTAGATTTTTGTATCTTTTAGTAGAGACGGGGTTTCATCGTGTTAGCCAGGATGGTCTCGATCTCCTGACCTCGTGATCCGCCCGTCTCGGCCTCCCAAAGTGCTGGGATTACAGGCTTGAGCCACCGCGCCCGGCCAAGTTTTTCTCTTAACTAAAGTTTTTCCTTTAATACCGAGATGTATTATGTAATTTTGGAGGGAGTTTTCTAAGATATTATTAATATTAGTTTTTGCATCGTTACATTCCTAGAGCATTGTTACATTCCTAGAGGCACAACCATTAAGGTATGTAGGCCTATTTGCCTCTAGACTTAACACCCTCGGAACCCTGAGATTTACTTTCCTTTTTAATTCTTTGCTGACAGGGATACCTTCTTCATGCTCATTGTCTCTGCATTCTCTCCTCCTAGCCCCAAATTCACTACTTCTAATGTGTTGTGGATGAGTACACAGTTGACAAGTTTGTTAGCTGAAAGAGTAGGCACTGAGGAAAGGCCTGAAAATGCTTCAGTGGGAAGTGCATGGGCTTTTTGTAACTTTGGTTGGTTTCCTGAAGGTCTTTAGTTCTGGTTTCTTTTCTGTGCTCTTTTGTTGAGATTGTTGAGGTTGTTCAATGACTAAAAACCAGGTTAATGAAATGTGATTGTATTAGATTTGCTTCTAAAACATTTGAGACAATCTGTTTAAAGGGCTGCTGGGATCAGATGCAACACGTTATGTTATCTGTAAAATTAGTCATAGATTCCATCTCTGGGTGGGCTGATAAATTTCATCTGTGGTCTCAAGTGACACTCTCTAACATTTGTATAGCTTCAGAATATATGTATACACACACACATTTATATGTGTGTGTTTATGTATATTTAGAGAAAGAGAGATCTGGATGGACTGATTATGCCTTCTTTGTTTAAGGACTCAAATTAGCTGTCGTAAACCCAACTTATTCAAAGAACTTTGCTTGAACTGACAATATTTAATGTGGAAAATACTTCGTAGCCTTTCTGATATTAATACCAATAGTAGATCAACACTATGAAAACACATTTCTTGGCCAGGCGTGGTGGCTTACACCGGTAATCCCAGTACTTTGGGAGGCCAAGGTGGGCGTATCACCTGAGGTCAGGAGTTTGAGATCAGCTTGGCCAACATGGTGAAACCTGTCTCTACTAAAAATACAAAATTAGCCAGGCGTGGTGGTGCATGCCTGTAATCCCAGATACTCAGGAGGCTAAGGCAGGAGAATCACTTGAACCCAGGAGGCAGAGGTTGCAGTGAGCCGAGATTGCACCATTGCACTCCAGCCTGGGCAAAAATAATGAAACTCTGTCTCAAAAAAAAAAAAAGAAAGAAAGAAAATAACTTTAAAATTAAATTTTAATTTAAAAATTAAAATTTCGGCCGGGCGCGGTGGCTCACGCCTGTAATCCCAGTACTTTGGGAGGCTGAGGCGGGCGAATCACGAGGTCAGGAGATCAAGACCATCCTGGCGAACACGGTGAAACCCCGTCTCTACTAAAAATACAAAAAAATTAGCCGGGCGTGGTGGCGGGCGCCTGTAGTCCCAGCTTCTAGGGAGGCTGAGGCAGGAGAATGGCGTGAACCCAGGAGGCGACAGAGCTTGCAGTGAGCCGAGATGGTGCCATTGCACTCCAGCCTGGGTGACAGAGCGAGACTCCGTCTCAAAAAAAAAAAAAAAAAAAAAAAAAAAAAAAAAAAAAAAAATAAATAAATAAATAAAAATTTCTCATTAAAACCTCTAATTTCTCAATAAGTACATTTTTATTTTAGTCTAACTCATTCTGAGTCATAATTATTTTTCAAATTTGGCACCTATTCTAAAGAATATGTGTTAGCCAGATGGTAGAATTCAAGAGGTAATATTTCCCTCACTAAACATTTAAATCTGTTTTTCCTCTTGCCTAGGAAAATGAATTACAATGAACTAACAGAAATCCCGTATTTTGGAGAACCAACGTCTAATATTACTCTACTTTCATTGTAAGTTAATAAGTTTTCAGGTTTTTTATTTAAATTATGAATAGTATACAGTTTTTTATTTTTTTTAAGCACATATATTGTTGATTCTAATTATTTAACGTTTTTGTGGCCTAGGGTGGATCCAGTGGCAGCAGCTTCATTATAATCTTTGTTTTACAGAGTCCATAATATAATCCCAGAAATAAATGCACAGGCACTCCAGTTTTACCCTGCTTTGCAGAGTTTAGACCTCAGCTCAAATATAATATCAGAAATCAAGACATCTTCATTTCCTCACATGCAGCTTAAATACCTGTAAGTAACACAGATTAAATTAGATTTACTTTAAAGCACATGTTTATTATTCATCAGTACCTATCTTTTCAAAAGTATTTATTTATTGTGCTTTTTATATGCATATGTGAGACAAACCTAGGGTTGGTATATTGGGTGGTTGGCTTTGCCCACTCACCCCACAAGCCCCCTAAAGAAAGATCGCACTATTGTCAGAAAATACTGGTAAATATCAAGGGTAATTTTGAGATTCAATTTTTTTTGTTTTTTAAACCAAGCTTTCTAAAAGGTAAATAGAGATTTGTTAAACAATGGCTTACCGTATATAATGATAATTAGCATGTGTGCCAATGTTTTCCAGTTTACAGAGCATATTCACACATGCTGTTTTGTAACAACCTAAATGAAGTAGGTAGCCTCCATAGATGAAGAAACAGAGCATTTAAATGATTTATAAAGTTGTGGATAGTCATTAAGTGATAGCTGGGGGCTTATACATAGATATTTGGCAGTTTCTAGTGGTAGAATTTTTATTTTACTAAATGTTTTCTTTTGCTATTATCTTGTTTATTTTAGGAATTTAAGTAATAACAGGATAACCACCTTGGAGGCTGGCTGCTTCGATAATTTATCGAGTTCCTTATTAGTGGTAAAGTTAAACCGTAACCGAATTAGCATGATTCCACCTAAGATCTTCAAGCTGCCTCACCTCCAATTCTTGTGAGTAACGAAATAGTTGGATTATAAAAGATAGTTTTTTTGTTACAGGGTCTTTTTCTTTTTAATTTAATTACTGTTAGAGCATTTCAGCAAACCAATTTCCTGACTCTAAAACTATTTTTGTTAAAGGGAACTTAAAAGAAACAGAATTAAAATCGTGGAAGGTCTTACATTCCAAGGACTTGACTCCTTAAGATCTTTGAAAATGCAGCGGAATGGAATTAGCAAACTTAAGGATGGAGCATTTTTTGGCTTAAATAACATGGAAGAACTGTAAGTACTCGGGACTAGAGGTGATTATTAGGAAAGTAGTCTGTCTGGGACTTTTCAATGTCAAATGGCTAGGATAGTTGTTCTGATTATAATTATAGAGATATGTTCATTCTTTCCCTGCTCACTGATGTGAAATAAGTGTACATAAAACCTTTAAAGTTTTGTTAGCTAACTGATCATTTTTGAAATAATTCTTACAAACTTCTCATCTAAAAAGTTTATATTCTTTTTTTTTTTCTTTTTGAGACGGAGTCTCACTCTGTTGCCCAGGCTGGAGTGCAATGGCGTGATCTCGGCTCCTGCAACCTCCGCCTCCCAGGTTCAAGCAACTCTCCTGTCTCAGCCTCCTGAGTAGCTGGGATTACAGGCACGTGCCACCAGCCCTGGCTAATTTTTGTATTTTTAGTAGAGATGGGGTTTCTCCATGTTGGTCAGGCTGGTCTCAAATTACTGACCTCGTCATCTACCCACCTCAGCCTCCCAAAGTGCTGGGATTACAGGCACAAGCCACTGCACCAGGGCAAAAAGTTTATATTCTTAATGTTTTAGTTAATGAAAATTATCAGAATTTATCCAAATGGGTATACTATACCACTTGGCCTGTTGGTTTTGTAGAGCTGCTCTTTTAGACAGTCTTAGTATCTTCTAACACTAAATCTTTTTTTTTTTTTTTTTTGAGATGGAGTCTTGCTCTGTCTCCAGGCTGGAGTACAAGGGGCGCGATCTCGGCTCACTGCAACCTCTGCCTCATGGGTTCAAGCCTTTCTCCTGCCTCAGCTTCCTAACTGGGACTACAGGCGTGTGCTGGCACGCCCAGTTAATTTTTGTATTTTTAGTAGAAACAGGGTTTTACCATGTTGGTCAGGATGGTCTCAATCTTTTGACCTTGTGATCTGCCCACCTCGGCCTCCCAAAGTGCTGGGATTACAGGCGTGAGCCACTGCGCCCAGCCAAGCACTAAATCTTAAATAAAATATACATTTTTATTGAATAGAATTGGTCAGCTCAGTTGGCTTGAACAAAGATATATGCTTCTCTGGGAAAAACTTAAGATTTAAAGCTATTTAATTGAACTGCCTTGTTTTGGAACGTATTTTCTTCTTTCTCTAATTCTGCAGAGAACTGGAACACAATAACCTTACACGAGTGAACAAGGGGTGGTTATATGGCTTGCGAATGTTACAGCAGCTCTATGTGAGCCAGAATGCTATTGAAAGAATCAGCCCTGATGCATGGGAGTTCTGCCAAAGACTATCCGAACTGTAAGTGTTGGATAGCATTTCACTGGAGGCTGTGAGACTAGAGCAGATTGAAATAAATCATTCCCATGGACAGTAATGAGATATAACATCCCTCTTTACTAGAAATTTGTAGAAAGCTCTAAATTTACCATGTAGATGTAATAAGAATTGTAAGTTGAACCAAATACAATGAATTCCTTACCTTCCACATTTCTTGTTTTCAGTGATTTGTCGTATAACCAGCTGACCCGCCTGGATGAATCTGCCTTTGTGGGTCTGAGCTTATTGGAGAGATTGAATTTGGGAGACAACAGAGTCACTCATATTGCTGATGGTGTATTTAGATTTCTTTCCAATCTTCAGACATTGTAAGTATATCCATTCTCTTTTTTGGTTGTTGTTACTGATTTTTTTAGTACAATAAAGCAAATTAATTAAAACAGCTAATCAGTCTGCAAATTATGTATGCTAATATTTTGTGGTTCTTCTGTCCTGTGCCTCAGAGCAAGATAGTTTTATTTGTCTCCATCTCCATAAAAATCTCAAGCCTGTAGTAGGCAATTCAGTTTGTAGTTTAATTCTGAGTTAATCCCATAAACAGTGAAGCATGTCTTATTGTGTTAGTTGCTATGGAATAAAACACAGTTGCTAGTGTCAGGAATGCAGTCATTTTCTTGTTCCTTTGAACTTGACAATACACCAGAGCTACTAGTTATCATTCAAAAGGATGCAGGATGTGTAGAGGGAACTGCCATGGTAGGAGATCAGTTCACTGTTACTGGTTTGCTACATGACTTTGGATGGAAGAAACTAATACTTATTATCTGATGTGTGCCAGGTGCTTTCAAATACTAGGATGATACTGCTGTTTTCCATATTAGGAGGCTGAGGTTCAGAGAAATTTAAATAATTTTCTCAAAGTCACATAGCTTGTAAATATTGGGCCAGAATCAGATCCCAGGTCTGTTTGATGCTAAAGCTCATGCCCATTTTATCATACCACCAGAAGAACAAAATCACTTAGCTTTTCCTGGGCATCATTTTTTCTTCTCTTTTATACGGCGAAGGAAGGATATAGGATTAGATGGTTACTAAAGGCAGTTTCCATGCTAAAATTCTGTGGTACTGTAAGTTACTCAATTTATAGAATATAAGAATATGTTTTTATGAACTTTTTGTATTTATATATAAATATATCTAATTTTAGAATATAATTTTACTAAATAAAGAGGTATTTTAATGAAATATAGTAGTCTCAAACACAGAGCAGAATAAAAGAAAACAAAGAGTAAGTAGTAGAGTCTTAAGTTTCCTGAATAGGGTACTTTATGGTCGTTAGGTTTTGAGTTGAAATGGTTCAGAGAAGAGGCAGGTTCCCAACTTGGAGACCTAACCATCAGTGAGAGGGAAAGCAAGATAATTTTGTGAAGGGTATATACATGCACAGGTGTGTATTTGATTTTTTTTTTTAACTTTCTTTAGATTTGGCCTTGAAAAATTAAAAGTGATTGTATTTTTCCTTTTCCTATATTATCAGAAGTGAAATTGGATCAATGCAATCTCAGAAACTTAGATGTAACTGCAGCCTTTTGGCAGTTGAAGGGGTCGCAAATAGGTTATTTTAGTATACCACTGATTATTACTTTTAGAATTAAAGTTTAAGGAAGTAATAGCAGAAGTAAATGGTTGTGTAATACCACAGAGATAGTTAAGACAGAATTAGGATCAAATCTGGGGAATTCTGGCTTTAGCCTCGTGCTCTTGCCAGGGTAGATACAGTTCTTAATTTGTTGAATGGTTTCTATTTATCCTGTGCTGTGGAGGAGGGGGAAAGTCCTGAAGAGCTGAGCCATTGGTTCTTTCATTATTTATTCCTTAGTAAAATAAAATGAGCTTTATTAGCTTTTCACTTAAAGAAAGCCAAGTGAAAAGAGGGATCTCCTCTTTACTGCTAATCACACAACTCTGCATGTCCCTTATAAAGTAGAAAGCTTTGTGCTTTATTATGAGATGACTTAAAGAAGCAAAAGTGATTAAATATTTTTAATTCTATGGAAATAATTATTTTATCATAACATGATGTGGTACAATTGCATTTCCTTTGAGAATGGAACAGTGAATTTTAGAAGATCCATAGTTTCCCTTTGAAAGAAAATCTGATGACACTGTAACACATGGGTATATCATTTTTGCTTCCCATGGGGCATCTTTAATTGCTCTTGAGCAGTGAAGCTCTGTATTGATATTACGCTTTGTCAGCCATTGTAAGTTTAAGGTCCCAGGGGAAGGCTTGGGTCACCCAGAAATCCCATTAGTCTGAAATCAGATTTATAAGCCATGTACTCTGCATCTTGAAACCCTCCTCTTTTCAGGACCCTGTGTATACTTTTTAATATGCTAACATAATGAGGGACTCTTAGCTCGGAAGAGTAATACTTTTAGCAGGTTGCTTTATTTGTCAAGGCCAGCTTAATTCTTAGCTTGTAAGAATCAGTTCTTACATGTTTATTACAGATATTTCTTTTTTTTTTTTTTTTTTTTTTTTTGAGACGTGCCGCCCAGGCTGGAGTGCAATGGCCGGATCTCAGCTCACTGCAAGCTCCGCCTCCCGGGTTCACGCCATTCTCCTGCCTCAGCCTCCTGAGTAGTTGGGACTACAGGCGCCCGCCACCGCGCCCGGCTAGTTTTTTGTATTTTTTAGTGGAGACGGGGTTTCACTGTGTTAGCCAGGATGGTCTCGATCTCCTGACCTCGTGATCCGCCCGTCTTGGCCTCCCAAAGTGCTGGGATTACAGGCTTGAGCCACCGCGCCCGGCCCAGATATTTCTTAAGAAGCAGAGTTGAGCCTTCTTCATAAATAACTGTTAAAGTAAGGATCAGAATTAGCATGTGCACCTTGACATCACCATGCCAGGATGCTGCTCAATGTTATAATGGTTGTATTGACTAATAGAACCTGTCTTTCTCTGACATTTTTGTAGAGACTTAAGAAACAATGAAATTTCATGGGCCATAGAAGATGCTAGTGAAGCCTTTGCTGGACTCACAAGTCTCACTAAATTGTATGTATTTATAATATTTATGTATGTCTGCATAGGCGTGTTTTCAAGAACCGACTGTAAATATGACTGAATTATGTTTATTTCATATGGCTAGAAAGTCTGAGCTTTCTGACACTCTGGGAGCTTTGTGGGGGTTTCTTTGTTTGTTCGTTATTTTGAGACCGAGTCTCGCTCTGTAGCCCAGGCTGGGGTGCAGTGGTGCGATCTTGGCTCACTATAACCTCTGCCTCCTAGATCCCTGTTCAAGCAATTCGCCTGCCTCAGCCACCTGAGTAGCTTGGATTACAGGCGTGTGCCACCGTGCCCAGCTAATTTTTGTATTTTTAGTAGAGATGGGGTTTCACCATCTTGGCCAGGCTGGTCTTGAACTCCTGACCTCGTGATCTGCTTGCCTCGGCCTCCCAAAGTGCTAGGATTACAGGTATGAGCCACTCCACCTGGCTGGTTTTTTCTTTCTTTTTTTTTTTTTTTTTTTTGAGACGGAGTCTTGCTCTGTCGCCCGGGCTGGAGTGCAGTGGCCTGATCTCAGCTCACTGCAAGCTCCGCCTCCCGGGTTTAGCCATTCTCCTGCCTCAGCCTCCCGAGTAGCTGGGACTACAGGCGCCGCCACCTCGCCTGGCTAGTTTGTTTTTTTTTTTTGTAGTTTTTGTAGAGACGGGGTTTCACTGGGTTAGCCAGGATGGTCTCGATCTCCGACCTCGTGATCCGCCCGTCTCGGCCTCCCAAAGTGCTGGGATTACAGGCTTGAGCCACCACGCCCGGCCTTTTTTTTTTATTTTGAGACAGGGTCTTGCTCTGTCACCCAGGCTGGAGTGCTGTGGCACAGTCACAGCTCACAGCAGCCTCAACCTCCTGGGCTCAAGTGATCTCCCACCTTGGCATCCTAAGGAGCTAGGACTAAAGGTGTGTACCACCATGCCCAGCTAATTAACTTTTTTTTTTTTTTTTTTGTAGAGACAGAGTTCTCACTATATTGCCCAGGCTGGTCTTGAACTCCTGGGCTCAAGTGATCCTCCCACCTTGGCCTCCCAAAGTGCTGGGATTATAGGCATGAGCCACCATGCCCAGCTAGTTTTTCTGTTTCTGTGTTTTTGTTGTTGTTGTTGGGGCACTTTTTATTGAAAAAGCATTCCTATGGACACTTAAAGAGAAGTTATTTATAGAAGTAGAATTTCTATTCAAGTAAAAGGAATGCATTGAGAAAGTAATGTCTTGATAATCTGTTTGATTTGTAGTTTGTTTAATTGTATGAGATTTATGAGTAATTTATCTAGCAGAAGTAGAGCATTCTCTCACATAAGATTTTAGATCTTCTCCCATGAGAATAATTTCTCCAAAGGGTCACACTTGTCTGAATTTCTTTTTTTTTTTTTTTTGCTCTGCCGCCCAGGCTGGAGTGCAGTGGCCGGATCTCAGCTCACTGCAAGCTCCGCCTCCCGGGTTCACGCCATTCTCCTGCCTCAGCCTCCCGAGTAGCTGGGATTACAGGCACCCGCCACCTCGCCCGGCTAGTTTTTTTTTGTATTTTTTAGTAGAGACGGGGTTTCACCGTGTCAGCCAGGATGGTCTCGATCTCCTGACCTTGTGATCCGCCCGTCTCGGCCTCCCAAAGTGCTGGGATTACAGGCTTGAGCCACCGCGCCCGGCCACTTGTCTGAATTTCTCTGACAATCTTTTGCTATGAATGGAGACATGAGGAATATAATTGAATTTAGCATCTGAAAATTACCAGTTTATCAGTGGTCAAGATGGTTGTTCACCTCATGGAGCTTTGATAGACGCCTTTATGCTATGTTTTACATTGATTAATAATTAAATTTCATAACTTTCTTAAAAATGCATGGTTCTCATCAAATTGTACACGTTAAATATGTGTATTTTTTTGTATACAGTTGTACCTCAGTAAAGCTGTTAAATATACAAAAAAGTACGCTAAGCAAAAATAGGTAGATGTTTAATGAATTTAATTTTGTTTAGTGGAGAGCTTTCTTACAAAGGTCTGTTTATATTTCAGAGTCTTACAAGGAAACCAGATTAAGTCAATTACAAAGAAAGCATTCATTGGTCTTGAATCCCTTGAGCATCTGTAAGTATTTGTCATACATTTTGCTTACTCTATAAATAATCTTTGCTATTAGCAGAGGTTTTCATGACCATGTAAAGTGTTTATGTAACTTCATATAGAAATGGTGACTGATAATGTTTCATTTCTCTTTATTTCAGAGATTTGAACAATAATGCTATAATGTCTATCCAAGAAAATGCTTTTTCTCAGACTCATTTGAAAGAACTGTAAGTAACTTGTCTTTTTAAGATCACCAGTTGGATCATTGTTCCTGCTTGTTGTGCTTAAAGTGTGATGGGAGTGACCCAAGTTATTTCCAAAAGCACACAGTTCAGGCAGGAAGAAAGTATTAATACTCAGTTATTTTAGTGGCTAGAGGTAATTTTAAAATACCCAACACTGAAAAGCCCAGAGTGTGTGGCATCAAGACCTTCTGTTTTGCCTGTTCTACCAATGCTTATAATTAGGAGACCTTAGCACTGCTCCTTATGCTTTTTGTATAACCTACTGTTCCTTTTTGGATTATCAGAAATATGTGTTACCAGTTCTTAACACTTTGTGTGGGTTACAATAAAGGTATCAGGTAATTTTGTTTTATAGTTTCCGAGGTGATTTAACACTTAGGATAATTGTCAGAGAAGTCTCTAACCTGTTCAAACTACTAAAATGTCAAAATAGACAAGTGTGTATATGTACCCTTTTTCTTTTTTTTTTTTTTTTTTGAGACGGAGTCTCGGTCTGTCGCCCAGGCTGGAGTGCAGTGGCCGGATCTCAGCTCACTGCAAGCTCCGCCTCCCGGGTTCATGCCATTCTCCTGCCTCAGCCTCCCGAGTAGCTGGGACTACAGGCGCCCGCCGCCTCGCCCGGCTAGTTTTTTGTATTTTTTAGTAGAGACGGGGTTTCACTGGGTTAGCCAGGATGGTCTCGATCTCCTGACCTCGTGATCCGCCGGTCTCGGCCTCCCAAAGTGCTGGGATTACAGGCTTGAGCCACCGCGCCCGGCCTATGTACCCTTTTTCATTCATGAGTTTTAAAAATTGCTCTTACTGGTTTCGAGATTTCCCTAGGGGATTGGAAGTTAGTTGGGCATTGGTATTATTTATATTTATATATTTTATATTTTTTTGGAGACAGAGTCTTGCTCTATCCCCCAGGCTGGAGTGCAGTGGTGTGATCTCGGCCCACTGCAACCTCTGCCTCCTGGGTTCAAGCGATTCTCATGCCTCAGCGTCCTGAGTAGCTGGGATTACAGGTGCCTGCCACCACACCCGACTAATTTTTGTATTTTTAATAGAGACAGGGTTTCGCCATGTTGGCCAGCTGGTCTCGAACTCCTGACCTCAGGTGATCTGTCCGCTTCAGCCTCCCAAAGTGCTGGGATTACAGGCGTGAGCCACCAGTCCTGGCCTGGTATTGTTTTTAAACTCTATTGATTCAAATATGCAGTCGGGTAAGAACCACTAGACAATAGAAATTATTTTACCTTGCCTGGGAAGCTACTCAAAGGATACTCTGTGGAGCAGAACCGGTTGATGACAATATAAGGATAGAAATGCAGCCGGGCACGGTGGCTCAAGCCTGTAATCCCAGCACTTTGGGAGGCCAAGACGGGCGGATCATGAGGTCAGGAGATCGAGACCATCCTGGCTAACACGGTGAAACCCCGTCTCTACTAAAAAATACAAAAAAACAAAAACTAGCCGGGCGAGGTGGCGGGCGCCTGTAGTCCCAGCTACTCGGGAGGCTGAGGCAGGAGAATGGCGTAAACCCGGGAGGCGGAGCTTGCGGTGAGCTGAGATCAGGCCACTGCACTCCAGCCCGGGCGACAGAGCGAGACTCCATCTCAAAAAAAAAAAAAAGATAGAAATGCAGAATAAGCATTTAGAAACTTTTAGAACAATTTGACATTACTGTGACACTTTTGTTGTAGTTTATAAAAGTATTGGTCTGCAGTAGATTGGCAGTTTAAAAGACTGGTCCTTACCATGGATAATTTGAGATGCACTGGAAATGTGTGAGTTTTCAAACTGCCTAGGTTCAAATCCTTACTCCATTCCTTACAACTGTGTGACAGTGGGCCAACTGTTAGCCTAAGACTCAGTTTCTGCTCCCAGAATGGGGATAGCACCTCCCTCAGGGTTATGTGAAGATAAAGTGAGATAACTTGTTTACTCAAATATTTATTCATTATCTGCTATGTAGGATACTGTTCTGGATGATAAAAACAGTAGTGAACAAGACAGAGTCTCTGTGCTCATAGCATATTACAGTAAATCCTAGTGAGGAAGATAAATAATATACCAGTAGATATATAATATCTCATCAGGTAACAACTGAAGAAAAATAAAACTAGGTCAAAGGTATGGAGAGTGATGGGGATTGCTATTTTAGATAAAGTAGTGAGGGGAAACTCTTTTGAAGATACAACATTTGAACCACGACCTTAATGAAATGGCAAACCATGTGAACACTCAGTGAATGGCTTCCCAGGCACAAGGAATAGGAAGTAAAATGAGTTTAGAGAGTTAAGCAGAGTAGAATAATTAAATATGTACAATTTTTTTTGATATTAATCATCTTATTTCTCATTAGTCGTTCTCTTCATTTGTTGCAGTATTTTTTTTTTTTTTTTTTTACATTAATTAATTTTTTTTTGAGGTGGAATCTCACTCTTGCCCGGGCAGGAGTCCAGTTGTGCCATTGCAGCTCACTGCAACCTCCGCCTCCCAGGTTCAAGTGATTCTCCTGCCTCAGCCTCCTGAGTAGCTGGGACTACAGGTGTATGCCACCACGCCCGGCTAATTTTTTTTTTTTTTTTTTAGTAGAGACGGGGTTTCACTGTGTTAACCAGGATGGTCTCGATCTCCTGACCTCGTGATCCGCCTGCCTCAGCCTCCCAAAGTGCTGGGATTACAGGCGTGAGCCACGACATGTAGCCTGTCAAGATATTTTTCTTTTATCCCAAACTGCTTTGTTCTAACTTACCTTTTTTGTTGTTCTTGAAAAGCATATCGAATTTACAGTTTTATTAAGTCCAACAATAAAATTATGCTCATATTTTTCTTTTTAAAGAGACAGGAGGCAGATCATAATAGACCATGAGGAATTAAGATTTTTGCTTTTTTGAACGTACTAGGAAACGAGGGTTTTGAGAAAATGCTCAGCAGAGCTTGGCACAGGGTAGAAGTGGAGTAATGTTAACAATAAAGACTAAAATTAAAATGTTATGAAAATCATCATTAGTTATTTTCTGCCAGATTCTTAAAGTAGATATTTTGATCTGTTGAGATATTTTGAGTTATTTCTCATAGGTTTAGTTTAATTATAAGTTGTGACTTACTACAAATTAGTATACCCCCCCGCCTTTTTTTTTTTTTTTTTTTTTTTGTCAGTGATAACCTGAGGGCCAGCAAGAAAGTTTTAACTGTTAGGAGAACTCAATTTAACATAAAATTTAAACAGTAGGTGAAAGCAAATATTGCAGTCGCAATCTTCAGAGAGTCATTTAATAATTTGGGAGTCGTGACAAAGATTCTTTGGTTAACCAACCTTTAGGCAAGCAAGCCCTTAAACCTTCTCCTAGGCCTAGCTGTGTAAAATCCAATTTTAGCACGAACCCTGTAAAACCAGTTTAGCAAGAACTCTTCCACAATGTAGACCATTCCCAGGTGATGTCTGATCACCCTGGCTTGTCTTCAGCAAGAATCCTGTTAGGGTTTAGCCAGAGTCTCCCTTTCTCTGGATGTTATTTTTTAGTAATTTCACATCCACTGAATGGGATGAAAGCAAACCCACCTTGCTCCTTGGCTATACTTGCCCTTGCTGTTTCCCTACTGTCTCTCCCTCACTGAGTTGAGCCCAGTCTCTCTCCCCAACTGCAACATCACATTGCCATGGTTCCTATATCTATTGAGATGATCCTGAATAACGTCTGCCTTACCATGCTTTAACAAGTATCACTGAGTAATTTTTCATTTAACAGTTATGGTGCTGTGACTCCGATAGGATCAGATTCATCATTGGACCCCCAGACCTCTCACCCAGGACCCCAAGTGTGCACCTTTGAAGCCATTGTCTTCACTCCTGACTGATAGATCGGGGATCCAATGGTGAGTCAGACTATGAACCATTGCTCCGGACAAACATCCGTTGAAGCTGGTAAGGAAAGATTTCGATTCTCAAGATTGTGAATATATTCTCTGGAGTTGGGCTAGAGGCCAGGCTTCTTTTGAAAGGTACCTCCTGGGCTTGAAGGTCTTCCTGGCTCTCTTTCCTTAGTGGGGTTTATTCCCTGACTCCCTGGACTAAGAGTTCTTGGAACTCTGTGAGGCTACTCTGTTCTCTGTAATGGATCCTACTTCTCCCATGGCAATTTCTCTGGCATCTGAATCCCTTCTTTTTGAGCCCCTGCTAACTCTATTGCTCCACCACTCGTTTTGTCCACCTCCTCCTTGTTGAACCTTTATTGGCCTCTTTGGGATACTTAGGATCTCTCCAGACCGCATCCTGTAAGCTCTCTTTCTTCCCATTGCTACTGCTCCTTATTCCTCCTCTTACCACCTTTAATGTTCCCTCCGGTTCCCTTAAGCCCTTTGATAAGACTCCCTTCAAATCCATCTGTCCACCCACTGCTAGACTTTTTCCTTCCCACTCTGGACTCTTAGTCACTGGGACTGTAGGCCCCCCACCCTCCTGGGGATCTCTCAGGGGACTTGGGGACTCCCAAAAGTAATGACTTGAGGTTGAAAAGGAAAAAGAATAATTGGAAATAGACTAAATATTTTATCTACACTCAGATGGGCTTTGGAGATATCCAGACAGCCCTTAGATGTTTCTTCAGCCTCCATAAGATTACACATGGCAAAAGAAAAATTTTTTTTTTTTCTTTGAGATGGAGTCTCCCTCTGTCACCTAGGCTGGAGGGCAGTGGCATGATCTTAGCTCACTGCAACCTTCGCCTTCCAGGTTCAAGCTGTTCTCCTGCCTCAGCCCCCTGAATAGCTGGGATTACAGGCGCCTACCACCACACCCAGCTAATTTTTGTATCTTTAGAAAAGAGGAGTGACCTCGTCCAATTTATGTTTTCTTAGGTATACTGTAAGCTGGACTCATAAGACCTGGGCTCATATCCTAACTCTACTATTTATTTTATTTTATTTTATTTTATTTTATTTTATTTTATTTTATTATTTTTTAGATGGAGTCTCGCTTTGTCACCCAGGCTAGAGTGCAGTGGCACGATCTCAGCTCACTGCAGCCTCTGCCTCCCAGGTTCAAGAGATTCTCCTGCCTCAGCCTCCCAAGTAGCTGGGAATACAGGCGCATGCTACTGCGCCCAGCTAATTTTTTGTATTTTTAGTAGGGACGGGATTTCACCATCTTGGCCAGGCTGGTCTGGAACTCCTGACCTTGTGATCCACCCGCCTCAGCCTCCCAAAGTGCTGGGATTACAGGCTTGAGCCACCGCGCCCAGCCTCTACTATTTATTTTAGACATAATACTGAATGCCCCCAAAATCTCATTTTCCATTTCTAGAAAATGGAATTGAAAATGCCTACCTCAGCCGGGTGCGGTGGCTCACATCTGTAATCCCAGCACTTTGGGAGGCCAAGGCAGGCAGATCACGAGGTCAGGAGTTTGAGACCAGCCTGGCCAATATGGTGAAACCCTGTCTCTACTAAAAATGCAAAAATTAACCAGGCGTGGTGCCATGTGCCTGTAGTCCTAGCTACTCAGGTGGCTGAGGCAGGAGAATTGCTTGAACCCGGGAGGTGGAGGTTGTGGTGAGCTGAGATCTCGCCACTGCACTCCAGCCTGGGTGACAGAGCAAGACTCTGTCTCAAATAAATAAATAAATAAATAAATAAATAAATAAATAAATAAATATTTAGCACAGTGCCTGACCACAGACAAAACTTAATTCACAATAGCTCCCTTCACTTCTGTTTCTTTTGTTTCTTTCCACTCTTCATATACTAACCAAACCCTGACCACAAGTACTTAACAGAGTATAAGGTATTCTCTCAACAAGTGTGTGGATAGATTATACTAAAATATTTCCAGTGGTTTTCTTTGAGTAGTGAGGATTTGGAGGGCTTTCTCTCCCTCTTGGTTTAGTGGTACTTTCTAATTTTCTACTACATAATTTTAATGGAAAATGTTTTAAAATTTATATGCAACTTTTTCATACACTTCTTATTATTGATGCAAAGCCTTGTGGGGAATACCAAAAAGTATAAAGAGAAGATTTTAATAAATGTTGACCTAAAAAGTATTATAAATATGACTTCTAAAGTAACCAAAAGCAACCAACAATTCTCAGTAAAAAAGTTCCATTAGATCCAGGTGTGGTGGCTCATCCCTGTAATCCCAGATACTCAGAAGGCTCAGGTGGGAGGAGCCTCGAGTCCAGGAGTTAGAGACCAGGCTGGGCAACACAGCGGGTTCTTGTCTCAAAACACAGTTGCATTAAAGTTCCTGCAATAGCAGTTTGTTCAAACCAACTGTTAGAGAAGAAATTACTCAATGAAGCTTGTTAAAGCATTATAAAAGCACAGTCATCTTTGCCAGTGCCCCCTTGTTTAATAACAATATAAGTCAACTTTGAACAATTGAACAATGTAAGTCAATTTTTTTCATTCTTAGAATTGAAACTTTGCCAGGCGTGGTGGCTCACACCTGTAATCCCAGCACCCTGGGAGGCCAAGGCAGGTGGATCACGAGGTCAAGAGATCAGACCATCCTGGCCAACATGGTGAAACCCCATCTCTACTAAAAATACAAAAATTAGCTAGGCATGGTGGCACACACCTGTAGTCCCAGCTACTTGGGAGGCTGAGGCAGGAGAATCGCTTGAACCCAGGAGGTGGAGGTTGCAGTGAGCCAAGATTGTGCCACTGCACTCCAGCCTGGGCAACAGAGCAAGACCCTGTCTCAAAAAAAAAAAAAAAAAAAGTTAAAATTGAAACTTCTGTGGAATCAGATCTTAGATACTTTATTCAAATATTAAACTTGATGAGGATTTTATCATGTACATAAAGCAAGTTCTCAAAATCATTTACTTTCCCTGCTTCTAAGTGGATGGGATATTTAAGGGGTCATTGAGAGAAAATACTGATTTTTCAGATATGTTTTACAGGGTTATAAACCACAAATACTTTTTCAGTGCTCTTAGTTTAGATTGCATTATACATTCCCACAGTGCTGAAGTGGTTTTTTGTTTGTTTGTTTTTGGGAGACAGAGTCTCAATCTGTTGCCCAGGCTGATGTACAGTGGCGTGATCTCGGCTCACTGCAACTTCCGCCTCCCGGGTTCAAGCAATTCTTCTGCCTCAGCCTGCCAAGTAGCTGGGATTACAGGTGCCCACCACTATGTCCAGCTAATTTCATATTTTTAGTAGAGACAGGGTTTCGCCATGTTGGCCAGGCTGGTCTCGAACTCTTGACCGCAGGTGATCCTCCTGCCTCTGCCTCCCAAAGTGCTAGGATTACAGGTATGAGCCACTGAGTCTGGCTTAGTGCAGAATTGTTTTTAGTCTTCATGAAATAATTTGACAGTAATTATATGCTGTCTACAACAGAGATCTCTCGATGCTCCAATATATATAGTGTTACATCCCAATACTTTCATGAGAAAAAATTTAAACCTCCAAAATTTAAAGGAAGGTGCAATTAACACCATATACGCTTTATCTAGATTCACTGACTGTTAACGTTTTGCTAAATTTGTTCTGTTTCCCTCCCTCCTCCTCTCTCATTTTAGCTCTTGCTCTCTCTCCACGTACACACAAATATATATATACACACACATACAGTTTTTTTGCTGACCATTTAAAAGTTGCAGCCATGATGACACTTCACCTCTAAATATCTCAGCATGTATTTTTTAAGAACAAGTACATTTTCTAACGAAGACATCACCATTACCACACCCAAGGAAATTAACATTGATAAGATAATATTAACTAATACACAGTCCATACTCAAATTTCCCCAATGTTAAAAAAAAAAGTCCTTCGTAGATGGTTTTTTTCAATCAAGAATCACACATTTCATTTGATTGTAATGACTCTTTAGTCGTCTTCAAAATAGGTCCCTGGCCACCCTTGTTCCCCTCTCTTTTTTTAGTGTCTTTCATGAGGTTGATACATTTAAAGAATTTTGGCAGACAGTCTCAATTGGTTTTCTCATGATTACATTTATGTTGAATGTTTTTGGCAAGAATAATGGATAGGTGTGTGGTAAGGTTTTAATACTGAAGACGTTTAGAACAAAAAGTAAAACAAAGGATACTTTTCCTCTTTTCTTTACTGCAGGATTCTGAACACAAGCAGTTTGCTCTGTGACTGCCATTTGAAGTGGCTACTTCAGTGGTTGATTGATAATAACTTTCAACATTCTGTGAATGTAAGCTGTGCACACCCTGAATGGCTAGCAGGGCAAAGCATCCTGAATGTGGATCTGAAAGATTTTGTCTGTGGTTTGTATTTTTGTTTTAAAATTTTATATATTACACACTTAATAATCTTAACAGAATTTAAAAAAAAAAACCAGAATGATTTTCCACTAGCAATTTTTGTAATCATACAGTTTTAATTGCCATTAAAAATGATCACAGGCATTTTAATGAATGAAGGCTTTTCTCTTTTAGGGGGATTGTTAACCTTAGGTTAGGTATTTGGTAGTCAGATTCCTGAATCAAGCAATATGAGTTTTTTTATATGAACATTTTTAGTAGATCTTGAAAAGTGCCACCAGGTACTTTCTATTTTTTTTTTTTTTTTTTTTTTAGAAGGAGTCTTGCTCTGTTCCCCAGGCTGGAGTGCAGTGGCGCGATCTCGGCTCACTGCGAGCTCCGCCTCCCGGGTTCACGCCATTCTCCTGCCTCAGCCTCCCAAGTAGCTGGGACTATAGGCGCCGCCACCTCGCCCGGCTAGTTTTTTGTATTTTTTAGTAGAGACGGGGTTTCACCGTGTTAGCCAGGATGGTCTTGATCTCCTGACCTCGTGATCCGCCCGTCTCTGCCTCCCAAAGTGCTGGGATTACAGGCTTGAGCCACCGCGCCCAGCCCCAGGTACTTTCTAAAAAGATAGCACTAGTTTAAAGTTGTCACCAGCAGCGTATGAATATACTGATTCTGTGTGTTTTGTATTTTTTATGCGGTTTCATAACATTAAAGTGGCAGAGTTGTGTTTTTTCTTTGAGGGGAGAGAGAGAGTCATAGACAAGTTGTCCTGATTCTAGCACGTATACTTTCAAATATACTTTTTTTTTTTTTTTGAGATGGGGTCTTGCTGCGTCACCCAGGCTGGAGTATAGTGGTGTGATCTCGGCTCACTGCAACCTCTGCCTCCTGGGTTCAAGCGATTCTCCTGTCTCAGCCTCCTGAGTAGCTGGGATTACAGGTGTGTGCCACCATACCTGGCTAATTTTTGTATTTTTAGTAGAGACGGGGTTTTGCCATGTTGGCCAGGCTGGTCTTGAACTCCTGACCTCAGGTGATCTCCCTGCCTCTGCCTCCCAAAGTGCTGGGATTATAGGTATAAGCCACTGTGCCCAGCCAATTTCAAGTATACTTCTATATTATTCTTTCTCAATTTGGAATTTTTTCCTTTACACTTAAATTTCCTTTAGGCTGGGCATGGTGGCTCACACCTGTAATCCCAGCACTTTGGGAAGCCAAGGTGGGTGGGTCACCTGGGGTCTGGAGTTCAAGACCAGCCTGGCCAACATGGTGAAACCCTGACAAATACAAAAATTAGCTGAGTGTGGTGGCACACACCTGTATATCCCAGCTTCTCGGGAGGCTGAGGCAGGAAAATTGCTTGAACCGAGTTGGAGGTTGCAGTGAGGCAAGATTGTGCCACTGCATTCCAGCCTGGGCGACAGAGTTAGACTTTGTCTGAAAAAAAAAATTTTTTTTCTTTAAAGTGGAATGACTGATTCTTAGCTTTACATAGGAGACCTTTTAGCTCAGTGTATCTATGTTGCATATCCCTAGAGTATCTCTGATCATTTGAGTACCTATATGTTGCCAAATCTGTTTTCACAGTGTACTTAAAGATGGTTGGAACAGAACACACACTTGGAAGTTCGGGCCCACAAAATACATCCATTGTTTTTACAAATTTTAAAGAAGAGAACAGAATCTAGTAAAGGTTAAATTCTGCTGACATTGCCACACAATCCCTTTTTACTTAGTTTTAAATATAGACATACCATATATTTTTTTCCTCCCCTTCCACTTACTGCTTTTATGGCACAATGAAATGTTATCCAGTGGAGATACTGGTTAAGATTTATATACCTGCTTCTCTCAGTCAGTCCAATAACATTATTAATTATGAATCTATATTTTATTAGCTAGTCCTAAGCCAATCTTCAGTTGGACATTTGACCTATTTGGATTTTTTCACTGCTTTAGGTGAAACCTGTGCACATACAAAATGCTTTCAAATAATTTGTTTTATTAGGTATTCTCTGTGAAATATAAATCATTCATAAGCTCCCCATTTTATATTGGCACAGAAAGGATAATGGTTTTATATATATATATATATATATATATATATTTTTTTTTTTTTTTTTTGAGACAGAGTCTCACTCTTTTGCCCAGGCTGGAGTGAAGTGGCATGATCTCGGCTTGCCTCCCCACCCTGGGTTCAAGTGATTCTCCTTCAGCCTTTCAAGTAGCTGGGATTACAGGCGCCCGCCACCTCGCCCGGGTAATTTTTGTGTTTTTAGAAGAGATGGGGTTTCGCCATGTTGGCCAGGCTGGTCTCGAACTCCTGACCTCAGGTGATCCACCCACTTTGACCTCCGAAAGTGCTAGGATTACAGGCATGAGCCACCGCTCCTGGCCATATACACGTTTATCTATCACATACATTATATACAAGGGGTAATAGAAGTAGAACTTGTCTTGAAATCCTAATATAAGGTTTCTGTTTTTCCCCAATAAGTGATAATGCTTGAGAAATACATTCCGAGCACACAGGTGACAGTAAGGGCTAGTAGAAAAGTGCTGGATCCTGAAGTCAGGAAACTTGAGTTCCAGTCCAGGCTCTGCCACTGACTTGACATGTCTTTGAGCAAGTCATTTGAATTTTCTGGGCCTCATTTCCCCCATCTTTAACCAAGGGAATTGGACTCTAGCTCTGTGGTCTCTTTAAACTTTAATATGCCACTTTGTAAACAGAACACACAAATTTATAGTATTTGTTTTAAAATTTAAAGCAAAAATATATAACTGACTTGGCTGCGGATGCATTTTTTTCCCCTTAGATGATTTTCTTAAGCCACAGATAAGGACACATCCTGAAACCATAATTGCTCTAAGAGGCATGAATGTGACTCTGACGTGCACTGCAGTGAGCAGCAGTGATTCACCCATGTCCACTGTGTGGCGCAAAGACAGTGAAATCCTGTATGACGTGGATATTGAGAATTTTGTTCGTTATCGGCAGCAAGCTGGAGAAGCTCTGGAATATACTAGTATCTTACATCTTTTCAATGTGAATTTCACAGATGAAGGAAAATATCAGTGTATTGTTACTAATCACTTTGGTTCTAATTATTCTCAGAAAGCCAAACTGACTGTAAATGGTAAGGAATTATGCTCCTTGATTATTTTTTAGTTTAGAAGGATTTTTCATGTTCTGTTTTGAATCACTTGAGAGAATTAGGCTAAACCTGACATTTAAGCAGGACTCTTACTGTCTTTTGAGTTGTGATAACGTGTCAAGTGGGTGGGATTTTTGGATTAGTCAGTCTGCCCACTTATGGTCTCTAATTGGTCTTTGGTTGAAGGGTAAATGCTGTGGCCCTAAGAGATAAGCTGTTTTCACTGCTGTTTATGCTTTTGAAGACATTCTTATGAAATTCTCAGTTTTCATTCCAGAACCATAAATCTCTCTTGATAACTATAAAATTTATTCCTGATGGGCCTTATAATAACTGGGAATATCTAGGTCATTTTTGGGTCTAATGGTCATTATCATTGTCTAAATGTAGTTACACAGGATCATTTGTATGTTTGTGTGTGTATTTTTATTTATTTATTTTAATTTCTCTTTTTTTTTTTTTTTGAGATGGAGTCTCACTCTGTCACCCAGGATGGAGTGCAGTGGCATGATCTCAGCTCACTGCAACTTCCGCCTCCCAGGTTCAAGTGATTCTCCTGTCTCCTGTAATTCCGAGTAGCTGGAATTACAGATGTGCGCCACTAGGCCCACCTAAATTTTGTATTTGTAGTAGAGACGAGGTTTCACCATTTTGGCCAGGTTGGTCTCAAACTCCTGAGCACAAGCGATCCATCTGCCTTGGCCTCCCAAAGTATTGGATTACAGGTGTAAGCCACTGCACCCAGCCTTATTTCAGTACCTTTTGGGGGTACAAGTGAGTTTTTTCCCCATGGATTATAGTGGTGCATTCTGAGAATTTAGTGCACCCATCACCAAGTAGCATACATTGTATCTAATGTGTAGTTTTTTATCCCTAGCCCCCCGCTCACCCTCTCCATTCTGAATCTCGAAAGTCCATGATACCACTCTGTATGCCTTTGTGTACTCATACTTAGCTCCCACTTATAAGTGAGAACATATGGTGTTTGGTTTTCCACTCCGCACAGGATCATTTTAAAAATGAATACTCTTCTTTCCTGCAAAAGCTTCTCAAAAATAGCTTGATTTATCTATTGCGTATCAAATTGAATAACTACAACATTTTAGGCTTTGTGCAACCAAAAGATGTACTTATGTTTCGCTTCTGTTTTTTAATGATACTTTTGAAGGCATAAGTTTTTTTTAGCATGCAGTTTCCTTTTGTAGATGTTGGTTTGGGCAACATCTTTTGTTTTTGAGATGGAGTCTCACTTTGTCACCCAGGCTGGAGTGCAGTGGTGTGATCTCGGCTCACTGCAACTTTCACCTCCTGGTTTCAAGTGATTCTCCTGCCTCAGCCTCCCAGGGAAGCATCATTTAGCTTTATAAGTGAGGGAATCACGGTAAATATCAGGTTCTAAAATAGGAAGTTCAAGAAGGTTTGTGGCCTTCTGCTTTCCCTAGTTCCAGCTGATGATTAAGTGTATCATGCATCCTAGAAGACACAGTTATCAGTGTGCTCCAAATACTCTGAGGTTCTGGAAGAAGAGATGGCCTCAAAACCATATTCACTCTTGGCCGGGTGCTGTGGCTCAGGCTTGTAGTCCCAGGACTTTGGGAGGCCAAGGTGGGAGGATAACTTGAGGCCAGGAATTTGAAGCTGCAGTGAGCTGTGATTGCGCCACTGTACTCCCACCTGGATGGCAGAGCAAGACCCTATCTCTAAAGGTTTTGGTTTTTTTTTTTTTAATTTATAAAACCATATTCACTCTCAATCAGAGAGCTTGTCTTCACAAAGAAATGGAACATTACGGGGTGTTTTGCCTACTAGACTCTTTCATGCCTATTTGTATATATATATGTGTCTTTGTTCCCCTGCCCACTTTTTCTTGGTGGTCTTTCTGGAAACAGAGATGCCATCTTTTCTGAAAACGCCAATGGATCTGACTATTCGCACTGGTGCCATGGCCAGATTAGAATGTGCTGCAGAGGGACACCCTGCACCTCAGATTTCCTGGCAGAAAGATGGTGGTACTGACTTCCCTGCGGCTCGAGAAAGACGCATGCACGTCATGCCCGAAGATGACGTCTTCTTTATTGCCAACGTGAAAATAGAAGATATGGGAATCTATAGCTGCATGGCACAAAATATAGCAGGAGGTCTCTCAGCAAATGCTTCCCTAACAGTGTTAGGTACGTTTACTGTTTCATGGGTCCCTGCTCTTTTTGGAGTCTTTGGGATCTACTCTTGGTCTTAACAAGCAAGAAAAATAAGTTTGAGATTACCTCTCTGATTCTTAGATCTTTATCTTATTTCACAATTTTATGCAGGGTTATGTCAGTCTAGGAATTAGTAGGTCAGATAACTGAAATGTGGGAAAATACATAGGGCAAAATTAGGTAGGCATCCTTATCACAATAATTGAAAGTTCAAATTCCTTTATCAACTTACTTTTTCAAGTCCCTCACTGTAAGGTTTCTATTTCATGTAGGTGTGTTTACCACTCAGTGAGTTTGCATTGAGAGTTCCACTGTTCTCTTAGGAGTATCCCAGCCATTTGATGCTGCTTCACTTATTGCTTGATAGGAACCTGACTGTTTGCTCCTAGTTCATTTTCAAAAAACATTAAACAAAAAATGTATTTTCTAGTTAGAGTTTCTGCTTTCCTTTTCAGTGTGTTCTTCTTAACCCTATTTCTGGTAAAATGCCTTTTTTCCTAAACATTTCCCCCGGATAGCCTGGGTTTTTTTTTTTTGTTATTGTTTTGTTTTGTTTTTTCTTCCTTGTTATAATACTTTTCTTCATGGAACTCAAATCCAAGGTAAATTCTACTTTCCAGTTCTGTATTTTCCTAGATGTCAGTTATTATTATTATTATTGTTTGTTGGTTTGTGTTACTTGTATAACCAGAAAAATAAGAAGTTATTTATTTATTTATTTATTTATTTATTTATTTAGAGACAGAGTCTCACTCTGTCGCCCAGACTGGAATGCGGTGGTGCGATCTCGGCTCAGAGCAACCTCCACTTCCCGGGTTCAGGCGATTCTCCTGTCTCAGCCTCCTAAGCAGCTGGGACTACAGGCACATACCACTGCGCCCAGCTAGTTTTTGTATTTTTTTTAAGAGACAGGGTTTCACCATGTTGGTCAGGCTGGTCTTGAACTCCTGATCTCGTGATCCGCCCACCTCAGCCTTAGAAAAATAAGTCATTTATTGTTTTAGCATGTTAAGATATACAGAAAATTAGGAAAAGGGGAGGAAAGTCACTCAGACACTGAAGGATTTTAGCATATTCTGGACTTTCCCCTCTCACTTTTATGTAGTTAAATATACCTACATTTTTTTCATTTAATATTGTACCACAAGTTACCTTGTTATTAAAGTCTTTGTAAAACATCATGTGACTATACTATAATTTACTTAATCATTTTTCTGCTAGGTTTTAAAATATTTTTCTTCTTTAAAATTACATATTTTGTAGTAAACATCTTTGCATATAAATCTTTGAATTTCATTTTTTTTTAAGTTATTTTTAACCTTTTTTAATGGGTCACCCCTGCTCACCTCCTCCAGCTATTGCAGCTGCCCTGAATTTCTTACTTAGGATAGCTTGCCTAAGCTGGAATTACTGAGAAACGATTGAGGCTTTTGTCAGGATTTTGTTCTGAAACATTAACTTCTAATCCTCCTATGAGTATATAAAATTACTCATTTTATTATACCCTCATTGATCTAATTCAGTAGGAATTAGGGAATAAAACTGCCTAACTTTTCATTTTTTTTTTGAATGTTTTCCTGTTAGAGACACCCTCATTTATTAGACCCCTGGAGGATAAGACAGTAACCCGAGGTGAAACTGCGGTGTTACAGTGCATAGCTGGAGGGAGTCCTGCACCTCGTCTCAACTGGACTAAAGATGATGGGCCTTTGCTGGTGACAGAACGACATTTCTTTGCTGCAGCCAATCAGCTTCTCATCATTGTAGATGCTGGGCTAGAAGATGCTGGGAAATATACCTGCATTATGTCTAACACCCTTGGGACAGAACGTGGCCACATTTACCTAAATGTCATTTCATCCCCCAATTGTGACTCTTCTCAGAGTAGCATTGGGTATGAAGATGATGGCTGGACTACAGTTGGCATTGTCATCATTGTTGTGGTCTGCTGTGTTGTTGGCACTTCTTTGATCTGGGTCATTGTTATTTACCACATGAGAAGGAAAAATGAAGACTATAGTATCACAAACACAGGTAAGTAGTACCCACATGACACCTATGGCTTGTACTTGAGTCAAGAATGTAGTATAGGATTAATTGTACAGTATAAAAAACAGAGCTGGTCATAGTAGCACATGCCTGTAGTCCCAGCTACTCAGGAGGATGAGGTGGGAGGACTGCTTGAGCCCAGGAGTTCAAGGCCCATCTGGGCAACATAGTGAGACCTCATCTTCCCCTCAAAAAACTGAAGAGCTGTGATACATTACCTGATATGTGATGGAAGGGAGTTTTTGTTGTTAAAATGTTCAACTTCTTTGATAGAACCTCTTTGAGGAAAGAATTTTGTTTGTTTATTTGAGATAGGGTGTTACTCTAATGCCTAGGTCAGAGTGTATACGGCTCACTGCAGCATTGACTTCCCAGGCTCAGGTGATTCTCCCATCTTGGCCTTCTGAGAAGCGGAGACTATAGGCATGTGCCACCGCACCTAATTTTTTATGTTGTTAGTAGAGTCAGGTTTTGCCATGTTGCCCAAGCTGGTCTCGAACTCCTGGGCTCAAGCAGTTTGTCTGCCTTGGCCTCTCAAAGTGCTGGGATTATAGGCATGAGCCACTACGTCTGACCAATTTTAAGAATTTGTAAATACTTTTTTTTTTTTTTCCCGAGATGGAGTCTCACTCTGTTGCCAGGCTGGAGTGCAGTGGCATGATCTCGGCTCAATGCAACTTCCACTTCTCGGGTTCAAGCGATTCTCCTGACTCAGCCTTCCAAGTAGCTGGGACTACAGGCGTGTGCCACCACGCCCAGCTAATTTTTGTGTTTTTAGTTGAGACGGGGTTTCACCATGTTGACCAGGTTGATCTCAATCTTTTGACCTTATGATCTGCCCGCCTTGGCCTCCCAGAGGGCTGGGATTACAGGCGTGAGCAACCATGCCTGGCCAAACTTGACTCTTAAAAACGCATTACAGATGCATTCTCTTTAATGTCAAAGGCTCCTTTTCATCATAATTTTGCTGTAAGGAAGAATGGATCCCTTGCGATTGAGATCAGTCTTTTTTTTCCCTTGAATATCAAACTGGATTGTTGAGGTCAGTCTTTTACACCTCTCACCCTGAAATCCTGCAAGAAAAGAAATCTAGTCAGATAGATTATGAAAGTGTGGCAGTAGATAAGATTTCAACCTTTAGGTTTTGTTTCTTTTGGTGAAACTTTGAGAAGAATTCTAGTGAGAAATAGTTTTAGGGGAAGTACCAAGAGCTGTCAGGGTCCTAGGTACATACAGTTTTTCTTGCTAATAGTAATCCCAGCACTTTGGGAGGCCGAGACGGGCGGATCGCGAGGTCAGGAGATCGAGACCATCCTGGCTAACACGGTGAAACCCCATCTCTACTAAAAAAAAAAAATACGAAAAACTAGCCGGGCGAGGTGGCGGGCGCCTGTAGTCCCAGCTACTCGGGAGGCTGAGACAGGAGAATGGCGTGAACCCAGGAGGCGGAGCTTGCAGTGAGCTGAGATCCCGCCACTGCACTCCAGCCTGGGCGACAGAGCGAGACTCCGTCTCAAAAAAAAAAAAAAAAAAAAAAATAGTATCCAAGTGGAACACATTTGCAAAACAGTCTTCTGAGTGTTGACTTCAACTGCCTACCTTTGAGAGTTAAAAATGTCTCTTTTACAGAGGAGCTCAATCTGCCTGCAGACATTCCCAGCTACTTGTCTTCCCAAGGAACGCTGTCTGAGCCACAGGAAGGCTACAGCAACTCTGAGGCAGGCAGTCACCAGCAACTTATGCCTCCTGCCAATGGATATATACACAAAGGCACTGATGGTAATGACTCTGTTGTTTATGGTTACAATTTCAGCCTCATCTATTGAGTTTTTCAGTGTGTAGTTTCTCCATTAATCTGAAGCAATATTTTAAAGTAAGATACCTAATGAAAGCATTTAGCCACATGCAAAATAGGATGAAAATTGACTAAAGTCTTAACAGGATAAGAAAATCATCTTACAGAGTGGAGAAACACATTAAACAAGAGATTAGAGTACACAGCAGAGGCTCCCAAACTTGTGTAATTATAGGAAAGGGATGTTCTGGAAACTTTTTTCAGGTATCTCTTTCTTACCCTTTTCAGGCGGGGGCATCCTTCAGACCACATCCAAGGAAAGCTGGTTTCTCTTCCTGACAGGTAGACATTCAGTAAAGTTTAAAGGGTATCTAAGAGCCAGGCATGGTGGCACGCCTGTAGTCCCATCTATCCATGAGGCTGAAGCAGAAGGATCGCTTGAGGCCAGGAGTTTGAGACTATATCATGCTGTGAGCACACCAATGAATAGCCACTGTACTCTAGCCTGGACAACACAGCAAGACTCCCTACCTATAAAAAAATCAACAAAGGGTAGCAGTGGTTCTCAGCATATATCAGAGAGATGTAAAGAGTTCTCTAATTAAATGAACCTACATCCCAACATGTAGAGATGCGTACCCATACATAGAGCTCTTCTCCCTCCACCCTTTTCATACCCTCGCTCCCATAGGGAGTGACAGAACTGAATGAATTAAGGGATAGAAGAATTGGGTTTGACTGATACTTCTTCCTTTTTCCAGCTCTGTGACCATGAACTAGTTACTTAAGATCTGAGCTTTACTTTTCTAATTTTTAAACAAAGAAACAATAGTTTGTAAAGCACTTCCCCCAACATTCTCACAGATCTTTTTTACAAATCTTTGTGGTACTTCAAATACTATACAAATGAAAGATATATTCCATTTCTTCAGATACTTTTTTAGACTGTCAACAGAACTTTATCTAATTGATAAATGGGATTTTATTTTGGCTTTTCATGAAAAATATAGTAGTTCTGACTCTTTTCTTGTTTCTGAGAAAGAGTCTTACTCTGTCACCCAGGCCAGAGTGCAGTGGCACAATCTCAGCTCACTGCAACCTCCACCTCACAGGTTCAAGCAATTCCTCTGCCTTAGCCTCCCGAGTAGCTGGGATTACAGGTGCGTGCCACCATACCCGGCTAATTTTTGTATTTTTAGTAGAGACAGGTTTCACCACGTTGGTCAGGCTGGTCTTGAACTCCTGACCTTGTGATCTGCCTGCCTTGGCCTCCCAAAGTGCTGGGATTACAGGCGTGAGCCACCGTACCTCGCCAGCATTTCTGACTTTTAAAAGAATACTTAAAAGTCTATTCTTTGAAATATGTGGGAAATAACACTGCTTTCTGGGTTAAACTACTTTTCACTCTCTTCCAGTTCTAACATTCTGTTGCGTGATTTTGTTTTTTTGTTTTTTTGAGACAGAGTTTCATTCTTGTCACCCAGGCTGGAGTGCAATGGCGCCATCTCAGCTCACTGTAACCTTTGCCTCCCAGGTTCAAGTGATTCTCCTGTCTCAGCCTCCCGAGTAGCTGGGATTACAGGCACCCACCACCACGCCCAGCTAATTTTGTATTTTTAGTAGAGACACGGTTTCACCATGTTGGCCAGGCTGGTCTCAAACTGCAGACCTCAGGTGATCCACCTGCCTCGGCCTCCCAAGTGTTGGGATTACAGGCGTGAGCCACTGCTCCTAGCCTGTTGCATGATTTTGAATAAGTGACTCACTCTATTTCTCACTCTCTCTTCTCTCCTTCATCATTCAGTTTTCAAAGCACATAATAATCCAGGGAGTTCATTATTAAACCTATACTTCTGTCAACCATGTACTTGTCAGGCAGGACTCATTGTCAGAAGCTTTCTCTAGGGATGCTTGTAGCAATTGGTGTTACTTAACCTCTTGACTCATGAAAGTAACATGGTTTTTCATGAAGTGAAGTCATAACTCCTTATTCTCTGACTTAGTTTGCTTAAGCCAAGCATGTGTCTTGTAGCACAGTACCAGCTTTATCTTGCTCCCTTGATTTGGGCATGATCTATCCATCCACGATAGATATGTTTCAGTGTAGTTTTCAAGAGCATGGGCTCTGGAGCCAGAATGGCTGTTTCTGCTCCTCACTCTGGCAGTATGACTTTGGTTAAGTTACTTAACTTCTCTGTGCTATAGTTTACCCTGTCTGTAAAGTGGGGATAATAATAATACCTACCTCATAAGGATGTTGTGAGGATTAATGAATCAATTCACAGAAAGGGCTTGAAACTTCACCTACTTTATAAAGTAAGTGCTCAATACATGCTAGCAATGATGACAACCGTTGAAGAAAACTGATGATTGGCAAAAAATAATTCCTTAACAGAAAGATATTTAGATTCTTTTTCTTGTTATTAGGTGGCACTAGTACCCGGGTGATTTGCTCAGATTGTTATGACAATGCCAACATCTACTCCAGGACCCGAGAATACTGTCCATACACCTATATTTCTGAGGAGGATGTTCTTGATCAGACACTGTCGAGCCTCATGGTCCAGATGCCTAAAGAGACATATTTAGCTCATCTTCCCCAGGATACTACTGCCCTAGAGAGCCTGATATCGTCAGCTGACGGAGAGCCATCTGCCTTTCCCACCAACCATGAGAGGATAAGTGAGAAGAAACTTCCGTCCACACCGATGAATGGTGGTAAGGGATGCATTTTTGTTGTTATTTTGTTTTTACTTTCGTCTAATTGACTCTTCCTTCTGTCATATAGGTAGTGCTCTCATTTGACAGGAAGCAAACGGATTGGTATATAGGAGAAACTGGCCATTGTTAAATGGTGTAAACTATAGCCAGAGATTTCTACATACTAGGGTTACAAAGAAGTCTTCATCTATAGGATGGAAACAACTTTTGTGGGGGTAACAAGATCACACTACTAAAAATTGAGAGGCCACACACAAAAACATTTCATACAGGGTATTTATTTATTTGAGACAGAGTCTCGCTGTGTCGCCCAGGTTGGAATGTAGTGGCGCAATCCCAGCTCACTCCAACCTCTGCCTCCCGGTTCAAGCAATTCTCGTACCTCAGCCTCCCAAGAAGCTGGGACTACAGGCGTGCACCACCACACCCAGCTAATTTTTGTATTTTTAGTAGAGATGGGGTTTAACCATGTTGGCCAGGCTGGTCATGATCTCCTGACCTCATGTGATTTGCCTGCCTTGGCTTCCCAAAGTGCTGGGATTACTGGTGTGAGCCACCACACCTGGTATCATATAGGGTATTAATTTTTCTCCCATCTTTATTTAAATAAAGAATAAAATATGGGGGGCTGGGCGCAGTGGCTCACACCTGTAATTTTAGCATTTTGGGAGGCCAAAGCGGGTGGATCATTTGAGGTCAGGAGTTTGAGACCAGCCTGGCCAACATAGTGAAACCCCGTCTCTACTAAAAATACAAAAATTAGCCAGGTGTGGTGGCGGGCGCCTGTAATCCCACCTACTCAGGAGGCTGAGGCACGAGAATCACTTAAGCTCAAGAGATGGAGGTTGCAGTGAGCCAAGATCGTGCCACTGCACTCCAGCCTGGGCAACAGAGTGAGACTCTGTCTCCAAAAAATAGTAATAATAAAATTTCGGCATAATTTGGTGATGGTTTTTACTGAGAAGATTTTTTTTTTTTTTTTTTGGAAATGGAGGTTTGCTCTTGTTTCCCAAGCTGGAGTACAATGACGCGATCTCGGCTCACCACAACCTCCGCCTCCCAGATTTAAGCAATTCTTCTGCCTCAGCCTCCCGAGTAGCTGGGATTACAGGCATGTGCTACCATGCCCAGCTAATTTTGTATTTTTAGTAGAGATGGGGTTTCTCCATGTTGCTCAGGCTGGTCTCGAACTCCAGACCTCAGGTGATCCGTCCACCTTGGCCTCCCAAAGTGCTGGGATTACAGGCATGAGCCACCGTGCCTGGCCTACTGAGAAGATTTTTTTTTTAAATTTGAGATGTATTCTAGCCCTGTCGCCCAGGCTGGAGTCCAGTGGCGTGATCTCGGCTCACTGCAACCTCTGCCTCCCAGGTTCAAGCGAACATGTTTTGTTTTGTTGCTGTTCTAGTAGGTAAACATTTAAGTTCAGCTTCACTTGGCGAGTGTTTTCTTCTATGAGGTACGATCAAGGTCATAAGTGAGAATGCAGTTTTGGGCTTGTGTCCCCTGTCTCACATGGCCCAGGAAAAGAAATATACATTATACTGTATAGATTAGGCATTTGATAACCACTTGGCATTTGAAACAAAACTCTTTCTAGATCATGGAGAGTAATGCTGAGCATGTCTTCCTGTCCATCCAAGCTTTTCATCAGCTTTCATCCTTCTGTCAGCCTGACATGCAGGAGCACTGGAATAGGGTAGGAGGTCAGGCTGGGTGCAGTGGCTCACTTTTGTAATCCCAGCACTTTGGGAGACCAAGGCAGGTGGATCACAAGGTCAGGAGTTCGAGACCAGCCTGGACAACATAGTGAAACCCCATCTCTACTAAAAAAATAAAAAATTAGCTGGGCATGGTGGTGGGCGCCCGTAATCCCAGCTACTTGGGAGGCTGAGGCAGGAGAATCACTTGAACCCGGGAGGTGGAGTTTGCAGTGAGCTGAGATTGAGTGATTGCACTCCAGCCTGGACATCAGGGTGAGACTCTGTCTGAAAACAACAACAACAACAACAACAACAAAGATAGGGTAGGAGGTGAGAACTACAGGTTTCCAGAGGAAGGCAAAGTATACTGTGATACTCCTGGGGATAGTTCTGGCAGGAGTGAATGATCTAATGTCCCACGTTTGATTATGTCCCACAGGTTACAGGATCATGCTTTTGATTTTAGTAGGACTTGGAACATTCAAGATGGTAGTGAGGGTACATGAAACTCTCTTCAGGATGAAATCTGGCCAGAGACTTATTAATTTTGCATTTACTACTTCATGTCCCACATTAGATCATTTACTCCTGCCAGAACCATCTGTGAAAGTTTCTAAGATATGCTCGCTTTTTTTTTTTTTTTTTTTTAAGATACAGAGTCTCGCTCTGTTGCCCAGGCTGGAGTGCAGTGGCACGATCTCGGCTCACTGCAACCTCTGCCTTCCATGTTCAAGCGAGTCTCCTGCCTCAGCCTCCTGAGTAGCTGGGATTACAGGTGCCCACCACCACGCCCGGCTAATTTTTTGTATTTTTTAAAAATAGAGACAGGGTTTCACCATGTTGGCCAGGCTGGTCTTGAACTCCTGACCTCAGGTGATCCACCCACCTCAGCCTCCCAAAGTGTTGTGATTACAGGTATGAGCCACTGCACCCAGTCTCTGTTTTTTTTTTTTTTTTTTTTTTTTTTTAAGATACGGAGTCTCGCTCTGTTGCCCAGGCTGGAGTGCAGTGGCTGGATCTCAGCTCACTGCAAGCTCCACCTCCCAGGTTTACGCCATTCTCCTGCCTCAGCCTCCCGAGTAGCTGGGACTACAGGCGCCCGCCACCTCGCCCGGCTAGTTTTTTGTATTTTTTAGTAGAGACGGGGTTTCACCGTGTTCGCCAGGATGGTCTCGATCTCCTGACCTCGTGATCCGCCTGTCCCGGCCTCCCAAAGTGCTGAGATTACAGGCTTGAGCCACTGCACCCGGCCTGTTGTTCTTAAGAGATTAAAGTCTTCCAAAGAGGTTACAGGTCAGAGGAAAGCACTATTATTGAAGCACTATTATTATTGAAGTTAAATCTCTTAATCTTTACATTAAGTGTTCATGAAAGAAATGCATCAACAGTAAATCCACTTTAAGTTGGATGTCTTAGAAGAGTTAACACAAAAAGGGTTTAAGAAGGACCAGAAATGTAGTCCATCTTTTTTCTAACTTTAGGGATGCCTTAATTTTTAAACTGGTCCGTAAGTAAGGAAATCAGCAAATGAAAGTGCTTTGGCGCATTGGCCATTTTTTACTTACGGTATCCTAGCTTCTTCTTACTCAAAGTCAGGTCTGTTGACTATCAGCATCACCATTACCTAAGAGCTTGTTAGAATGATCCCAGCGCAGACCTAGCAAATCAGAGTCTACATTTAACAAGATCCTCAAGTTATTTGTGTGCATATTAATTAAAACTTGAGAAACCCTGATCTAGCTTACTTTTCACATGGATTTTATTTTTTTTTCTGGGTATTTGTTTTTATAATGTTTGGCTAGCTTTTTCCAAAATGCACCCATGAAGTTAATATAATTTTCAGTAAACAGTCTTTGGGAAAATAGTTCACTATTGTACTAAAGAAGAATGAGAAATGCGTATTTGAAACCAGTGTGCAGATAATTTGATTTAATATAGCTCCTTTGGCTATCATTTGTTGTTAGAATTGTTGACATGCTAGGAGTTGGAAGGGAATGGCCGTTTATTTTTAAAACAATTTTGTGACATATTTAAAGATGTAATGGCTGCACTGAATCAATGATTATTATCTATCATGAAACTTTCATTACAATATGGATACCGTTTTGTCTTTTAGTTCTTTTACATGTGTCTAAAGAGTTTTATTTAAAAATCTTGTGGCTGGGCACAGTGGCTCACGCCTGTAATCCCAGCACTTTGGGAGGCTGAGGCAGAGAGATCACATGAGGTTGGGAGTTCGAGACCAGCCTGGCCAACATGGAGAAACGCCTGTCTCTACTAAAAATACAAAATTAGCCGGGCATGGTGGCACATGCCTGCAATCCCAGCTACTTGGGAGGCTGAGGCAGTAGAATTGCTTGATCCCGGGAGGCGGAGGTTGCAGTGAGCCGAGATCACGCCATTGCACTCTAGCAACAAAAGCGAAACTCCATCTCAAAAAATAAAATAAAATAAAAAAATTTTTGGCAACAGAACCACTAAAATAACAGGTGAAAGTACATGATATATAATATGATCTCAGTAAATAATTGGTTAGGTTTGTGAAGTAGAGGGATTTGAAAGACCATCTTCTGGTGGTGGTGGTGTGTGCGCGTGCGCGCATGTGACTGTGTTTGATTTCAGTGTGAAAGTACATGATATATAGTATGATCTCAGTAAATAATTGGTTAGGTTTGTGAAGCAGAGGGATTCGAAAGACCATGTGGTGGTGGTGGTGGTGGTGGTGGTGGTGGTGGGTGGGGGTGGGTGGGGGTGGTGGGGGTGGTGGGTGGGGGTGGGGGTGGGTGCGTGTGACTGTATGTGTTTGATTTCAGTGTCCTTATTCAGGAATATTGAACATCTTTATTTCTTTGAGGATTTGGCTAAAAGGATATTGTTTTACCAGTCACTACTGATAATTCTTGTCTTTCATTCTCAGAAACATTGCAGCGGCCCGTCTGGAACATAAACAGAGAACTAGGTCTGCCTCATCCTCCTTTTTCCCAGCAGCCAGTCCATGAGTCACCACAACTTCATCAAAATGAGGGCTTGGCAGGGCTGGAGCCAGACTGTTCCGCTTCTTCCATGTCCTGCCACAGGTTACAGGATCATGGTTTTGATTTTAGTAGGACTCGGAACATTCAAGATGGTAGTGAAGGCACATGAAACCCACTTCAGGATGAAATCTGGGCAGAGACTCATTAATTAATTTTGCATTTACTACCTCAGAGCTCAGAAGAAACTCCGAAGTCAGCATTTGCTTTACTCTTTCTTTATGATTGCATCTGACTGCACCAAGGTGGGCCATGCGTTGTTTGGTCTTATACCTGATGAAGAAATGGTAACAGCTGACAGAAATGGGTACAGCTCATCAAAAATGTGCAGCATCGGCAGAGGGAAGATACGGGGCATATGTGCTTCCTGATGGTTCCATGGGGATGTGCCCCAGTGTGCATCTGCCTGTCGGAAGAGTCACATTGCTGCTTAACCTGCTGGATTGCCCTAGTCTTCAGAATGGTCCTGAGAAAACATCACTACTTGGATGTTCTGCTTTGCCTTCCAAGGAGCAAAAATAACTTTGGAGCCTTGTGGGAAGTGTGCCTGGGATTCTTCAGTGGTTTCAGGCAGATAGTTGAGACTGGGGCTTTGATATTCAAGGTCTTTGGCAAGAATCCCAGACTTGACCAACTGGTACCAGGTCAAAGGTTTTTGTATTCTTGTGAATTTTTTTTTGTCCCTATTGCCCAGGGATGTCACTGTAAATATATGTACATTTATAAATAATTTTTGTATTCATTGACCATATGTGTTGGCTGCAATGTAAATATTTTTGATATGCCAAAATTATATATAATATTCAGTTATAATATTGACAAGTAGCTTCTCAGATCACAGATTTTAAATAACTTGATTTAATGATATCTAAAAATTTTATTTAAAGTATAAAAACTGTGGCTCACACCTGTAATCCCAGCATTCTGAGAGGCTAAGGTGGGAGGATTGCTTGAGGCCAGGAATTTGAGACCAGGCTGGGCAACATGGTAAGACCCTGTCTCTGCAAAAAATAAATTTAAAAAATAGCTGGGCATTGTGGCATGCTGTTGTTGTCCTAGCTACTTGGGAGGCTGAGGTGGGAGGGTCACTTGAGCCCGGGAAATCAAGGCTGCAGTGAGCTGTGTGAAGCCACTGCACCCCAGCCTGGTGACAAAGCGAGACCTGGCTCAAAAATAAATAAAATAAATAAATAAAAAGTTTTAAAAACTTGTTAAGAAGTGTATCTATAGAGGCAGCTGCTTGGTGATTGTATACACATAAACACAGTCTTGGTGTAATTAACTGCCTTCTTCAGGCCTAGAGGTTCATACTTCTGGTCATTTGCCATCTGTTTAAAAGTGCTAGGTGATACTCCCTTTCTAACATAAAAAGCTTGTTCTTTCGGAGCCTGGCAGTCCTGTCACAGCTGTATGTACCTAGAAGAAAACTCGTTTGGAAATTCCTTTCATTTCCTTCCCCTCTTGCTCCCCACTTCCCTCTTTTTTACTGAAACAGAAATTGATTGAGGAAAGTTCAGTCATTCCTTCAGAAACCAGTGAGTTAGATCGGGTTGTTACTTTATGTATAATGAACGCTTCAAAAACTGGAGGCTGATTTAAAGATTGCAGAACTTGAGTCAGAATCATAAGCAGTACTGTGACATGACCTGGAGCCAGAACAGTTGCTGATATCAGAACCATCTCTTTCAATCTGTGACTTTGCTCTTGCCATGTTCTGACTGGGGTGAGCCGCTAGGATATAAATCACTATCACTGTCCGTATTTGAGTCTGCACATCTTGTCATTATTTGCTTTAATGCTCTTTGAGTTGCAACAGGTGTATTAAATGAGTATTTGAAATTCTGTGAATAGGAATTCTGTTGGTAGTGAAATAGGTTCTCACACCTGCTTGCTCAGAATGTGAAAATATTATTTCTGAGTCCTCGTTGTTCACTTTCTAAAGTGATGTTTTTTTTTTTTTTTTTTTTTTGAGACGGAGTCTCGCTCTGCCGCCCAGGCTGGAGTGCAGTGGCCGGATCTCAGCTCACTGCAAGCTCCGCCTCCCGGGTTAACGCCATTCTCCTGCCTCAGCCTCCCCAGTAGCTGGGACTACAGGCGCCCGCCACCTCGCCCGGCTAGTTTTTTGTATTTCTTAGTAGAGATGGGGTTTCACCGTGTCAGCCAGGATGGTCTCGATCTCCTGACCTCGTGATCCGCCCGCCTCGGCCTCCCAAAGTGCTGGGATTACAGGCTTGAGCCACCGCGCCCGGCCTCTAAAGTGACTGTTGTTTGGTGTTGGAGTTGTTAACTGGGTTCTCTTAGGCGTGCTATATCTTGGCAAATATTCTCTATGATGAACTCTTCCTACTATCACAGCCAGGACTATGACTGGATTTCTCAGTCTCAGTGCCCCAGATGCACCATTTCTGATTGTGTCTGGAGAATGTTCTCCTGGAAAGGTATTCCATGTTCCAAAAGCTGCAAAAAGATGCCCACTTTGCAACTATGGGTCAGTTATTTACTCTCTCAATGTCTCATGTTGCTGAGTTCTAGAAAATCTCTGTCTCATTTACCAGGGGTCATTCAAAAGTCTGAGATGGTGTATTGTCATGAAATATTTGTGAAATTTCTTACCGTGAATTTGGAGGCAACCTACTTTTGTTTCTCGCTCTAGTTCTCCATTGGTCTGGCCTCCTGCTTCTCAGTCTTCTCTGACCTCTGGTAAGTGGAACTTTCATTAATACTTCTGTCGCACTTTGTACCTGACCTGGGTGGCCTTGCAAATGTTGACTCAGATTGTGGATTTTCCACTTTCTTATTTTTTTATTATACTTTAAGTTCTAAGGTACATGTGCACAACGTGCAGGTTTGTTACATATGTATACTTGTGCCATGTTGGTGTGCTGCACCCATATTTTCTACTTTTTCCTCTGACTGTTTTCCTCATTTTCTCCCCTGGGAAGTCTTGCAGATGATGCATATTTATTTGCTGTATTCAGCCTTCCATTATTAAGGATAAAATTGATCCCTACATTGAATCTGAAATTACCACTATATGGATTACTCTGGCTCACTGCTGTCCAAGCTTGGTTTTCTCTTTGCTCACTTCCTGTCATATTTTCAGTTTGTTCAAAAGAGGTAAGCCACTTTATTACAGACTCATTACTAGTACTAGACATTATCCACCTCTGCTTTCACCTGATTCTTGTGGGGAATCCTCTTTAATTTGTTGTAACCTTCTCAGCAACTCTTCTGTACTTCACCTATAATGCCTAGCAAATTGTTATCACTCATAAGCCTGTAATCTTCATCACTCAGATTATTTGCAAGTAGAAATCTTCTGGAACCAATTGGTCCATCTGACTTCTGCACTGGGCCACATCCATCTTCTTCATTGTCAGAATCTGAGTTTTCTGTCTTGGAGAACAGCTGGAAAGTTGTCTGGCTGTTATGACACAGTATTGAAATACCAGACTGAGTTTTAGTTGTTTCTAGTTGTGTTCACTTTGTGCTTTCTCTAAATGGGAATATCTTCTTTCAGCAAAGTTCTTCATTGACCAGGAAACCAAAGATTGCTTCTTAGCTGAGTTTGTTTTGTTTTTAATCTTTTACCAGTGCACAGTATATCTTAAGAAGGGAAGAGTGCTCTTGGGAGTAGACAAACATGCAAACATTCTTTTTTTAAATTTGAGATGGAGTCCATCTTGGTCACCCAGGCTGGAGTGCAGTGGCATGATCTCGGCTCACTGCAACCTCTGCCTTCCAGGTTCAAGCAATTCTCTTGCCTCAGCCTCCCGAGTAGCTGGGATTACAGGCACACCACCATTTCCGAGTTGTTTTTTTTTGTATTTTTAGTAGAGATGGGGTTTCACCATGTTGGCCAGGCTGGTCTCAAACTCATGACCTCAGGTGATCTGCTCTCTTTGGCCTCCCAAAGTGCTGGGATTACAGGCATGAGCCACTCGCCCAAACCCAAAATTTATATACTGTAAAGCCTTGGAGTGGTCCTTGTTTTGTATAAGTGATTAAGCCAAAAAGTTTTCTTCAATTTCTATACCAAAGAGCTTTAGGTAAATAAAGAACTTCACACTAATGCAATGTAATTCCTTCTTTGTGCTTTCAGATTTCCTTACACAAGCTGTCCAGTTCCCTCCTCTAAATCCAGTATTACTCACTAGATAATTTCAGCCACTTAAATGTCTATTTTTAAGTTCTTGTTCAAGGGTTCTAAACTCACATAATTTCTCAACTTTTTGCCAGAAAGTTGAGCATTTATTCTTATTTTCAATCCTAAGTGTTCATCCACAGGCAGCAGCCCTTCTTGAGCTGTTTAGTACTGCCACACCTTTTTCTTTAATATGTCAGCCTCTGATCATTTTCACTTTGAACTTCTTAAAGATCACAATTTCCTGTCCCTTCAATCTGCGATCCCTTTTCTTCCTTTCTTACTAGATTATGGTGTAGTCTGTACTAGACTGACTCAGAATTTAGACCTCGTTCGCTTCCTGACTCTGCTTGTTACTAACTTTGTAATCAAGGGTGAGTCTTTTTCTTCTCTAGGCTAGATTTTCTCATTTATGAAATGAGGACATTTTTCTTTTTTTTTTTTTTTGAGACGGAGTTTCACTCTCGTTGCCCAGGCTGGAGTGCAGTGGCACAATCTTGGCTCACCGCAACCTCCGCCTCCCAGGTTCAAGCAATTCTCCTGCCTCAGCCTCCCTGGTAGCTGGGATTACAGGCATGTGCCACCACGCCCAGCTAATTTTGTATTTTTAGTAGAGACAGGGTTTCTCCATGTTGGTCAGGCTGGTCTTGAACTCCCGACCTCAGGTGATCCACCCGCCTCGGCCTCCCAAAGTGCTGGGATTACAGGCGTGAGCCACCGCGCCCGGCCTGAGGACATTTTTCTAGATGCTGTAAAGCCCTTTCCAGCTGTAACATTCTATGAATCTGTAATTCCCTCCAGGAGCTAAGGAGGATTATGCTACTTTAATAAAAAGCTGCTTTCGTGACATTTGTTCGAGTAGAACAAGAGTGATGCTGCTCATTCTGACTTGAGCCAGATATATTTCCTTTATATATAGCAGGAGTAATGGTGTAAGAAATACTCATTAGGAGAAAAAAATTCTGCTTCTAAACAGTGTTAGTAAACAAAGAATCTTGACTCAGTGGAAAAACCGCCCATTGCTCTCCAGAGCAGAATGTCTGAATGCTGGTTTTATAGCACACTACAGTATCAGAATGAGTTGACAGGTCTACCACAACTAATTTGTAACTAGTTTGTGACTCACCTTTCCAATGTATTCAAAGTTATCCCTATAATTATATTACTCTCGCTCAAATTCTGATAGATTTCCTGAATGGAAAAGGTGGAGTTAGGGCGAGGCTGCCAGAGACTGTGCCAGTGAGCATCAGCGGTCGTGTGTGAGAGGGCAGACGACAGCCTGTGAGCCAGTGCTCTAGAAAACTTTGTGTAGGAGGCCGGGCGCGGTGGCTCACGCCTGTAATTCCAGCACTCGGGGAGGCTGAGGTGGGCAGATCACGAGGTCAAGAGATTGAGACCATCCAGGCCAACATGGTGAAACTCCATCTCTACTAAAAATACAAAAATAAGCTGGGTGTGGTGGTGCGTACCTGTAGTCCCAGCTACTCGGGAAGCTAAGGCAGGAGAATCGCTGGAACCCAGGAGGCAGAGGTTGCAGTGAGCCAAGATCGTGCCACTGCACTCCAGCCTGGTGACAGAGTGAGGCTCCATATCAAAAATAAAAAATAAAAAATTAAACCCGTGTAGGAGTGCTGCCTCAGTCTGGTCTCCTAAAGAGCCAGGTCATTTTCCATTATGTCAACTCAGATGCTTGAGATGTCCTTCTTAGATATTCCTAGCTTGCCTAAATAACTAGTCAGCAATCTATTTAAATGTGAAGAGCCTATCTTAAATAAACACACACACACCCCTAGGAAAAGGAATTCCTGAAACTTTTCATTATTGCGTATGTTTTTGATCAAGCAGTATGTTAACCCTCTAAGCAGGATTAGTGTCCCATGAGTATTTCTTCCAGCAGAATCATGTCTGCTTAATGCTAATCAGGAATGTTGCAAACCAAGGTTAACTGAAATGCTGAGAGAAATACCTCCTTTCCCCACTGCCCCCTAGTGAGCACTTTATTTCAGTAGGAATACATAAATTCTCTTGATTTGTTTGTCCCCTTTCAGGCCGATTCTCCAAGTCTACCTGGAAAAAAAGACAGTATTCCTTGAACTCCGTGCCCTACTGGCACAGGGTCTACATTTATGCCATTGGCTCTCTGTTACTCCGCAACTTTTTATTTTTTTGAGACAGGGTTGCACCGTGTCACCCAGGCTGGAGTGCAATGGTGTGATCGTGGCTCACTGTCGTCACTGCAGCCTCAATATCTCAGGCCCAAGTGATCCTTCCACTTCAACCACCTGAGTAGCTGCACCACCACACCCAGCTAATTTTTGTATTTTTTTGTAGAGATGGGGTTTCACCTTGGTGCCCAGGCTGACCACAAACTCCTGGGCTCAAGCAATCTCCCCTCTTTGGCCTCCCAAAGTGCAGGGATTATAGGCATGAGCCACCGCACCCTGCAGTACTTTCCCTAGTATACAAGCTACTCTCTTGAAAAAAATAGCGGGAACCCATTCCAGTGTGCAAGTTCCCCTAAAGTGCCACCTCAGAATAACTTTCATGTTTAAAAACAGCTGTCTTCACATCGCCCATTGTGAGGTTGTAAAAGGAACATTAAGATGTCAAGCAATTTAGATTCTGTCACCCATTTCCCTATGAAAACAGAGATGTGTTAAAAGTCTTTAATTACCTAAAGGGTCGTCATAAAAAGTAAGAATTCTATTCCAGAAGACAGGAGTTATACACAGGGAGGTGTATTATATACTTGCTAATAAATTTTGTGTAGGCTCTTTAATAAATTTATCTGATAATGGAATAATCAGCCTTTTTGGTGGAAAGGTATATACAGAAGCTAAATCATCATCTGTTAATAGTGTTTAAGAAATTTCTTCATTGAGATGGAATATGGGCAAGATGACCTTTAAGGTCTTTTTCACTTTTATCTTTGGAAATCCCCAGAAGCAATCTGATAGTCTTAAAACTTTGTCCTTTCTAAGTCCTTTGTATTCATTTTAGAGCTCTTCAGGAAACCAGATAATTTTGGGCTTTGGTTGACAAAAGGGGTCTGACCTGTGTTCGTAGCTGGGAACATGAAACACGAAATTCTAGGCTTAATCTTCTGAAGAAATCTGTAAGTAGTTACTAGCATAAGTGGCATTACTATACTAACAAATTTAAAAGCCTATAATGTATTAAAACTCTTTTTTACTCTTGATTACATTTTTTTTGTAAGACAGAGTCTTGCTCTATTGCTCAGGCTGGAGTGCAGTGGCATGGTCTCAGCTCACTGCAGTCTCCACCTCCCAGGTTCAAGCGATTCTCCTGCCTCAGCCTCCCAAGTAGCTGGAATTAATTACAGACACCCGGCACCATGCCTGGCTAATTTTTGTATTTTTAGTAGAGATGGGGTTTCACCATGTTGCCCAGGCTGGTCTTGAACTCCTGACCTCAAGTGATCCACCCACCTTGGCCTCCCAAAGTTCTGGGATTACAGGCATGAGGCACTGTGCCCAGCCCTCTTGATAATTTTTATTCTTGTTTCTTCTTATCTGTGAGACTACAATTAGAATGGGGTTGAGATTGTGGTGTTCAGTTTTATATCAATATTTTACCCAAGTGTGTCATGGCCTTTTCTAATCATTTTAATAGCCACAGAAATGCCAGAAGCGTAATGGAATAACAGGTAAATTTACTGTCATTTTATGCCACATCCTCTTCTTACTTTGCTTCTTGATACAGATTATAGAGGTAATTGTGAAGACAGTTGAACTTTAGAAGATTGAGCTAAGATTCTTTTTTTGGCAACCTGCAAGTAATGTTTCATTTTTCTATTACGTGATCTCTTTCCCCATACAGTTGGCAGATGTTTCCCCCCTTTTTTCTACCTTAAACTTTTTCGTTTGGAGTACAGTCTAAACCAACATCAGTTAGCCTTGATTTTCTTTCTTTTTTGGACAATTGTCTGGTTCATTGACAAAAGTAACGAGTTTGGAACTAAGAGATATATTATAAGCTGCACTTAACCCCTGAAAACCCATGAAACATCTGGAGGTTTTGTCAGTAGTAAGGTAGGGGGTGTGTGTGTGTGTAGATGGAATAGGGTGAAGGTGAAGAAACAGCTTGACTTGTGCCTGTTTTCAGATAAAGGAGTAAAGTGATCCTCTATGAACTGTAACTATCTTGAAAGAGAAATTGATCATCACATGGTCAAGAACTCTTGGAATGTCTCTTTGCTGTTTACTGTGTCCTCTTTACAATGGTGAGACTTATTTTTACCCTCTACTTTCCACTATTATTTTTTTCCCCTATTGGATAATGCCAGTCTGAGCAGCCCTAATACTAGATGTACCTAAAAAGAGATATAAGCCAAGTCATTGTTCAGTGTAGTCATTTCTTAGTATCTGTTTATATTTTGTCACACATCAGAATGTATATTTTATAGAGCATGTGTTTGTCTACTTGTTTGTCTAATATGTCTTTAATAAAGCTAAAACACATTATGATTTTCTGATCTTCTTTTGCCTGACGTACAGCAGTGAAATGGTACATTTTTGAGTTTGTATCCTTTTGAGGGGGTCTTCAAGTAGCTGTACAAGTGAGAACAGGGCAGAGTTGCTGTCCTTTAGTTCTTGCCAAGTCACATAGTGCCTTGAGCCTGCCCCAGGCTGGCCCTGCGGCTGTGAGCTGTGAGGACAGGCACTGTGTGCTCTCCTGCTTCCTCCCTGGTGGTATCCACTGTGGTGCTAGATGCCTGGCAGGTATGGAAACAAATACACTTCGTAATTCATTAGAAAATAAGAGTGTTTTCTACACAGGGAAGGATATGAAGGCAGCATTTTCTAATTCAGTAAATCTTTGATTAATAGGATAAAGAATGTCAATATTCTGGTCAACTTTGTTACTATATCACAGGGGCCATTTTCTTTGAGGCTACCAACTCTTTGAAAGCTCGTAATATTTACCCCATCATGTACTTCTACTGCACTTTATTCTTCTTTTTTTGAGACGGAGTCTCACTCTGTCACCCAGGCTGGATTGCAGTGGTGCAATCTCGGCTCACTGTAACCTCCACCTTCTGGATTCACGCAATTCTCCTCCCTTAGCCTCCTGAGTAGCTGGGATTACAGGCATGTGCCACCATGCCCGGCTAATTTTTTTTGTTTGTATTTTTAGTAGAGACGGGGTTTCACCATATTGGCCAGGCTGGTCTCAAACTCCTGACCTTGTGATCCGCCTGCCTCAACCTCCCAAAGTGCTGGGATTACAGGCATGAGCCACCGTGCCCGGCCAAGCACTTTATTCTTTAGGAGGCACTTTCCACAGACATCTCACTTGAATTTCACAACACTCAGGATATAGATTGGGCAAACAATTTTACTTTCCACATTTTATAGTTATGGAAACTGGACAGGTGACATTATCACTTAGCCAATATCAAAAGTTTTTGTTTCAGCTCACCCACTTCCTCCTGTTCTTTAAAAACTTTTGATATTAGGTAAGTGATAATTTCACCAAGTCCCAGGCAGCCCATCCCTGACAGCATTGGCCAGAAAGACAGCAGGATTTGAATCCAGGTTTTCTGACTCAGATTCAGGGTTTTCCCTACTATGATACCTTCTAATTCAAGCAGAGTATCTTCTCTATAGTCTGCGTAAACACTTCAGTAAAACCCTCTGGACATTGATCACTTCCAGTCTGAAAGTTTGGACTGGAATTTACCCTAGTAAAAAATGCTTTTTGCTAAATTTCTAATAGAAAAGTTAGATCTTTTTTTCTCTTTTAAGGTGACATGCAAAAAAAAAAAAAAAAATGCCGTGGTGTTAATTGTACTTTTTGGAGTGGGACATGCTAGGGCCTATATGGTAGCATCCTGCTGAGTTATGAAAGATATTTGTTCACACTTGTAGATATTTAGAGGTTTGTGACAGTGCTTAAGCTATCTGTGCTAGGGAAGGACTAGTTGCCATGGATCAATACTTTTGTAAAATGCAGTAAGAATGAATTTCTAGAAAAATTAAGACAAAATACAAACATAGAATTTTTATTACAGATTCAACACATAAAATTACTATCAAACTGCAATTAAAATTGCTAAGTGCTTATTCTCGGTTTCTGTAGTTTATCGTGGACAAAGCAAATGCTTTGTGAATTGGCACAAGTCTGCAGATCACTTCTGTAGCAGTATTGCTGGAACTGTGTAACGGTGCATTTATGTGTCAGGATGGGAATCAGCTTTTACTTATTTTGGGGATTCCTTTTAGTCTTGCTGGTATGATATGATTGAAACTGAGGACTGGACTTTGTCTAGAGGCCTCTCTGGCTAGAAGCAACAATTAAAACACCTTTTCAGCTCACTGACTTCCTCCTGTTCTTCAGCTCCTCACTTGCTGGGTAGAGCATTTATAGCACGCTATTTGTTTTCCAGGCCTGCTGCCTTTCTGGCCAATGCTCTCAGGGATGGGCTGCCTGTGACTTGTTTATAAGGGAAATTCTATCACAAGAGAGGGAAAGGGAAAAGGAAGTACATGGGTCATTATACTGGGAGGAAGGTGGTCTGATGCTATGGAGTCTGATGTGGACTTGTGGGTGATCACTAGAGTAATACTCCATTTGGGCTCTTTTCTCCTCTCTTCTCCTCTCTCTCCTCTCTCTCTCTCTCTTTCCTTGTTTTTTGAGACGGAGTTTCGCTCTTGTTGCCCAGGCTGGAGTGCAATGGCGCGATCTCGGCTCACTGCAACCTCTGCCTCCCGGGTTTAAGCGATTCTCCTGCCTCAGCCTCCCGAGTAGTTGGGATTACAGGTGCCCACCACCATGTATTTGGGCCGTTTCATTCACCACCTCTACTGCTTTGTTCAAGAAATGTTTCTTGAAATCTCTAGGATAGAGATTTGTCCCTGTTCATTTAGTTCTCAGACTCTCCCCAAGGCCAGTCATCAAAGCACTGACAAAAAGAGGCAAATAGGAAGTTTTAATCATAATTACTGCTGGGAAGAAATGATGCAACTGATAGCAAATACATTCTGCTTATGCTTTTCAGATACTGTGAAGCATTTTACCTACTTAACATTTACTTACAACACTCCCTTTGAGGATGATATTCTTATCTCCTATATTATGCTGTTCTTGCATTGCTATGAAGAAATACTTGAGACTGGGCAATTTACAAAGAAAAGAGGTTTAATTGGCTAACCGTTCTGCAGGCTTTACAGGAAGACAGTGCTGGCATCTGCTCAGCTTCTGCGGAGGCCTCAGGAAGCTTAAAATCATGGAAGGCAAAGCGGGAGCAGGCATATCACATGCAGAAAGCAGGAACAAGACAGAAATTGGTGGGGAGGTCCCACACACCTTTAAGCAACCAGATCTTGGGAGAACTCACTGGATTCCTAAGAACTGTACCCCCAGGATGCAATCACCTCCCACCAGGCCCCACCCACAACACTGGGATTACATTTCAACATGAGATTTGAGTGATGACAAATATCCAAATTCTATCATGCCCCACTGTACAGAGGATGATCCTGGGTAAGCAAGTTGCCCACATTCACATCATTAGCAAGCAGTACAACTAGGAGTTCAAATTATATTTCAAAGCACACATTCTTTCCCTGTGCCTAAGGGAAAAAGTGAGCTTTTATAAAACTCCTACTTGGTCATTTAGTCTTTCTTGTTGGCTAAACTGTTGTCCTCCCAACCCTCTGAAATTCAATACATCGAAGTCCTATCCCTCAGTACCTCAGAGTATAATCATATTTGCCGATAAGGTCTTTAAAGAGGTAATTAAGTTAAAACGAGCACAGAGCAAAAACCAAAGACCATGTATGGATTCATCAAGAAAGAAGCCACAGAGAGCGCTCTCAGAAGAAACCAAACTTGCTGACTTATTGATCTTGGACTTCTAGCTTCCCGAGCTGTGAGAAAATCAATTGTTTAAAGCCATGTGGTCTGTGGATTTTGTTATGGTAGCCCAGGCAAACTAATACGGTCCCTCAGCCACCCAGCCAGGCTGGTAGGATTTTCTTCACATTTTGCAAATAAGAAAGTTGTCTCAAGCTATGTGATTAGCCAGAGGTCATGTGCTCCAAAGCCCCTGCTCTTTCTACTGAGCCACCTTGTCCTCTGACCCCAGCTGGTTCTTTTCATACTGAAATCCACTGTAGACACTTAATTTTTTTTTTTTTTTAGACGGAGTTTCGCTCTGTTGCCCAGGCTGGAGTGCAATGGCACGATCTGAGCTCACTGCAACCTCTACCTCCTGGGTTCAAGTGATTCTCCTGCCTCAGCCTCCCGAGTAGCTGGGATTACAGGCATGTGCCACCACGCCTGGCTAATTTTGAATTTTTAGTAGAGACGGGGTTTCTCCATGTTGGTCAAGCTGGTCTTGAACTCCCAACCTTAGGTGATCTGCCTGCCTCGGCCTTCCAAAGTGCTGGGATTACAGGCATGAGCCACGATGATGGGCCTGACACTTAATATTCTTTTAGACATTCTGAGGAGAAACTGGAAGTGAAACTGACGAACATACTGGCTAGCATGCTAGCAGTTCTGATGCACTGCACATCCCCAGGCTCACCGAAGTTCAAACAAAAGGCATCTGCGGCACTGAACTATACTTGCCACAAAACAAGAAACTGGAATCTCCTTAGATAAATGAGTGCATCTGGGGACAAAGAAGCAAGTTACCTGGAGCTTTCGAGAGTAAATGCTCTTAAGCTCCTGTCTTATTCTTTCTTCCCAAGGACAAACTGGATTTTGAAATCAATATATAGAATCTCATCTGTGGAATGACTGGCCGCTCTTGAGTTATACTCAAAATCAAGTCGTTTAATTTTGTCTCTTTTCTAAATGCTCCATCAAAGCCCATGTGAATTTCTCTGTCTTGAAAACAGTAGGTGTGTGGTTTAAGGTCAGCAGTTCCAGAGGCTAGTTTGAATTATTTACTCTGGGCAAGTTCCAGAGGCGAGCGCTCGGGTATATGTTCCATGCCAGAAACAGCTAGTGCAGAAAGAAACAACTGTCATCAACTAGTGAATTATTGCCACTTCCATGGTTTTGTTCTTTATACACGTAACCTGGGGGTGGCTCAGGGACTACTCAGATAGGCTCTTACGAAAAAGGAACTTAAGGCTATTTTTTAGGTGTGTGAAGTTGAGCATTTTGACTTTTGGAGAAGCACAAAGCCATCATGAGTTGCAGGTCTGCAGGAAAGCGGAGCATCATGGTGCCAGGAGCGTTACCTTTTGGGCCCCACTCCTGCACATGCACCAGCTTTCTCACACCTTTTTCAGACCTCAGTCACTTGTCTCACCTGCCAAATGTGTACCATTTCCTGAAGTGCCCCTGAGTGTAAAAGACTATAAAACCGAGGGAGGAGGAGAGAAGTTTGAACACTACCTCATGTCTTCCCGTGCTGAAAGCTGCAGTGTTTCTGCCTTTGGGCAGCCTTAATTTAGAGAAGGCCCTAACACTTGTCTTAGTTGAGGGAAGGGATTTTGTAAAGATAAATCCCAATTTACAGAAATGACTGTTCACTTTGACCAGAAGTCCTTTCTTGTGTCTAACTTAAGTTCTATCTGATGTAAGACTTGTTAGTGAAGCGGTTACTGAGGCTGGTGGAAGAATTTAAGAACAACATTTCCTCTGTAGCTCTTGAATGCAGGGGTGTGACTTTTAGAAGGTCTTTGGTTACAAACCTGTTCTGTTTTCTTTCTCTCCCCAGAGAAAGAACATTTCTTTCCTCATTGCTCTTCCTACCTTTCTTCCAACCCCCAATAAAAGAGTTTGGGCAAAAGAACTAGAAACTAAACTCTGAAGTCTCCAGTTTGCCATCCATGGTGGGAGTTCCATGGCTAGGCAGGGGCTGCCAATTTCCTACAGACAGCTGGCTACATATATGAGGATTCCTTGTGGTAAGTGAGTGATTCAGAGCACTGCCTTTGACGGTGAACAGAGCTGGACTCCAATCCTACCCCCACCTCTTCCCAGTTGTGGGAGCTTAATCCAGTTTCTTAGATGCCTTGTGCCTCGTTCCCCTTATCTGTAAAATGGGAACAGTCATGCTTACCTTATATGCTTGTTGAGATAATTAGATGAGCTGATGCATACAAAGCAATAAGCAGTGCCCAGCACAGTGCTCAATACATTTTGGCTGCTGTTAGCTATTGTTATGGGCACTCAGAATGAAGCATCCCCTTCCCACTCCCTTCTCTATCTGGCACAACTCAAGATGGGGCATGGGGAATGTTAGTAGCGAGAAGTAACCCCAATGAGCTATTTTAGGGCTAGCCCTGGAGACTGGGATTCCTAGTTGGATTTTGCTTAGAAATAAGATACAATGTCCTGAAACTATGATTAAACGAAAAGTGCAGGCCAGGCATGGGGGCTCACACCTGTAATCCCAGCACTTTGGGAGGCCAAGGCAGGTAGATCACCTCAGGTCAGGAGTTCAAGACCACCCTGACCAACATAGTGAAACCCGTCTCAACTAAAACTACAAAAATTAGCCGGGCATGGTGGTTTGTGCCTGTAGTCCCAGCTACTCGTGGGGCTGAGACAGGAGAATGGCTTGAACCCGGGAGGCGGAGCTTGCAGTGAGCCAAGATCGCGCCACTGCACTCCAGCCTGGGCGACAGAGCAAGACTCCATCTCAAAAAAAAAAGAAAGAGAGAAAGAAAGAAAGAAAACTTCATTCAGCCAGAGTCCATTGGACTTGGATTCTGAGCAGTTCTGCTCCTCACTGACTGTGATCTTGGGAAGTCTTGATGTCACCTGATGTCTCCCCATCACTGCCCCCATTGTGTCTTTGCTTCTTCCAATTGGTTTATGGTGGCTCTTCTTAACTTTCCCAGGAGAGGACTCCCTTTATCTGCAGAACAATAATGACAAAGTCTTGCAGGAGATTTTATAGGGGACAAAGAGCCTGTCTGGCTTAAGAGAAGAGAATGAAGTAGGAAACTGGAGACATCTTTTTCTTTAACTGAGAAGTTCTGACCCTCCCAGAAAGTATATAGTGTTAAGTGACCAACAGTAAGCATCACCCCTGAATGAGGGTTGTCCTTGGCCCACTGACTCCGCCTATGGTGTAATTCCAGTGGTTGTGTAGGAATTCATGCAACAATCCATGGCAAACTGAATGACTTCTCAGAATATTCTCTTTAGGACTTAGTATGTTGGCATCATGCCAAGGGGAATGGCGGTGTTGGGAAAACTGCAGATGTTCTAGAAGCAGAGCACTTGAGTTCAAATCTTGACGACTCCTCTTACAGGCAAACTACTAAATTTCCTTTAGCCTCTGTTTCCTTCTCTGCATGACAGCAACGACAGTACTTACTTCACAAGATTACTGTGAGCACCAAGTGGAATCATTTCTGCTGGAGAGAAGGAAACACTTCAGTTTTTAGCAGTCTCACTTATTTGGGTGTGTGGGCAAAGGAAATGGCAACTTCATTGCCTCTGGGCCCTGTGGCCGATCAGCGGACTGTACTTTATCCTTGGGGAACAGCTGTGGCTTTTTCATAGATTCAAACGTCACTCTAATGTTCCCCAGGCTCCTCTGGGTTTACTCGAAAGGGAGCCTCTTGTTTGGATTGTTGCTGATCTGAAGAGGGACCAGCAGCTGCTTTCCTGCAAAAATGTACTGCAGCCTCTGTGGGCATTCCCTGGCTACTACACACACTGCCATCCCCAAGCAGCCACAAACTACGATGCTTTGACAATGAGAGTTTGACTATTTTACGTATCTTGTTTTCCAATTATACTTAAGAATCCAATAAGCTGAGTAGTAGGAAGCTGAAGTACTAGCCTGGCAAAGGAATGAACAGAAAAACCTAACATTTAAAAAGAAGATTAAAAAAAAAGTCCTTGCTCCGTTTGGGAGGCTGGCTTACTTTTCTTAGTACTCTGCTGTTCCTGATACTGTTCAAGCTGGGGCGCTGAAGATCTGGAACCACATAGCTTGGATTTTCTTCAGACCAAAATACCTCGATGCTCATTTTGTTTTTTTGAGATGGAGTCTCGCTCTGATGCCCAGGCTGGAGTGCAGTGGTGCGATCTCAGCTCACTGCAGCCTCTGCCTCCCGGGTTCAAGTGATTCTCGTGCCTCAGCCTCCCAAGTAGCTGGGATTACAGGCACCTGCCACCATACCCGGCTAATTTTTGTATTTTTAGTAGAGCGATGGAGTTTTGCCATGTTGGCCAGGCTAGTTTTAAACTCTTGACCTCAGGTGATCCACCCGCCTTGGCCTCCCAAAGTGCTGGGATTACAGGTGTTGAGCCACCACGCCCGGCCTTGATGTTTATTTTGAACTATCAACTTACCTTCGATGCCTTTGTAGACCCATCCAACTACTTCTCAATAAATGGTCCAGGATTAATGCGTATTCATGCTCAGTGTAGGGTAGCTGATTCCAGAAATGTAAGCCAAATCAGCAAACTCTCCTAAAAAGGACATCCTATCTACTGCTAAGCTGTCTTCCCAAGCTAGCCAGGGAGTCTGAATTTGGGCATGAAGGCAGGGGAGCAGATGGGTTGAGGTCTGACATGCAGGGCAAACTGGAGGGTTTCCTTGGCATATTCGTTCTTCAAATGTAGATTTTAGAATATGTGAGAAACAGTGACATTCTCACACTGGTCCCAAGCCATGGAGGAAATCCTGCCCCACTGAGAAGTGGAGACATTTCAGCCCTTGCATATCTCATCAGCAAACCACAGGATTGAGGAAGGGACTGATGGAGTCCTTTTAAAGGTCTTGTGCCATTTTCTTGCCTTTTTGTCTTTTTGTTCAAAGACATCTCTTTTTTTTTTGTTTTGTTTTCTCTCTTGAGGCAAAATTGAAAACTTGGCCTACACATTGGTTTGGGCTAGAACTGGCCTCTAGGTGGCGATTCAGTACAGAGAATGGTAGTGGCTGGCGTCACCTCGAGCCACCATTTCTCAAAGATACCATTATATAAGGGGATTCATGAGAAATCAGGCGTCACAATAGAGGGACAGCTTGGCCTCTGTCGCTGTTCAAGATAGGATCCTGAAGAGGTTGAGGTGCATGGGGAGCTGCGAAAGCACCTAGTCTCAAGCAATATAACACGAGTTTAAGGCTCCCACTAGGACGGAGCCCAGAGTCGTTCGGCAAGGGTTCCAAGGTTTGGGCTTGGCCTGCAGGGAGAGTGAGCCCTGAGCTTCAGGCTTGGTTCCCTCACTTCTGGGAGGCCCCGCTCAGGCTCACAGCCCCTGATGGAGCACTCAGCTTGGTGGCTGCCTGCCCAAGGTCTCCAGAAAAGGCAGACAGCTCCTAGTTGAAGTCCTCCCACTTTACTTCCCCTTCCTTCCCCCTGTTCCCCACTCCCTCTCTTCTCCTTCACCCCTTTTCCCTTCTGCCTCCCGTTCCCTCTGCTTCCTCCTTCTTCCCCCTCTTCCCCACCTCCTCACACACCCCATTCTCACCTTCTGCTATTTACAAAGCGCTTTCCCCTGTGTGATCTCATCTGCTGCTCACAGACTCCTATGGAAGAGGGACAGGTTGAGCCCCCCCTCACTGCCTGGTACACTTTGAGGACACAGTGCAGAAGTGCTTATAAAGATCCCTTTATCTGACTGTCGCCACCAGCAAATAGTGAGTACCTTGGGGCAACTACTGAATTCAAATTAGTGCATGCTGCTTGGCATGGAGGAGGTCTCAAAATTATTTACTGAATGAATAAATATTTATAGTTGCAAAGAACTGAATCAAGGGACAGTAGGTGGTAGAGTCCATTCCAGAAGTTAGGCTTCAGACTTGTAGGACCTGCGACGCTGCCACACTGGGTACTAACTGTAACACAGTTTTCTAGTAAAAAATACAGTATGTGAGTACATAAGCGGACCCATGCAGATCTGTCTGCGTATCTGGCTCTCAACCACATGAAACTGCTCTGGCACCAGTCTGCTGTCTGTCAGGGGCACTAGGAGCTGTGGGTGGATCTAGGGAAGCAGCTGGCCTTTCTGAGGCCGTCCTTAAAGTATGGGATAGGCACTCTGAGCTTCTCAGCTATCAAAACCCTTCTGTCTTTAGCTGATCTAACATATTGAGATAAAAAGCACCACCCAGTTATTACTCAACCCACTCCATTCCAATCCATGAATCAGCACTTTATGTTTTTTGTTTTTTTTTTTCACTTAAATGTACATACTTCAGGCAGTTTAGGACTCTGCGATAAGACTATATAGGTTCAAATCCTAGCTCTATCACTTCCTAGCTGTTGGCCTTGGGTAGGTCATTTAACCTCTGTGTGCCTCTATTTCTCATCTTTTAAATGATAAGAATAAGAGTATTTAACTCAGAACATTACCATGGGAGTTAATATATAGAAAACAATGAGAACAAGGCCTGGCAATAAGTCAGAGCTAGGAGGTGTTCAGCCAATCTCTCATTACGGTTTCCTGGGTTTGAGAATCGCTTTGTGTTCCTCTGATGGAGGTGCTTCACGGTTTTGTAGAATTCCCTGGAATGCTCTCATTTCAGCTGTGAGGCTTTCAACATTTGCCCACTCAGTTACAGCTTTCTTGAGGCCTAAAGAAGAGAGGCAGCAACTGGAAGTGCATTTTTCTGCTAATGAGGGCTGTGGCATTTGTTTCATATACAGCATCCCCAGGTGGCCCCAGACAGAATTCAAGGGCTTTTTTCTCTACAGCAGTGCTTACCACTTAGCACACAGTAGGTGTTAAATAAATGCTTGTGCCAGGAAGTGAGGAAGGAAGATGCAGTACGGAGGAAACATTAATTAGTACTTAGTAGTTTACACGGACAAGGTCCCAATGGGGTATATACTTGTTCCCTAAGATCTGCTGACTAAGCATGAAAATCACCAAGGAAATGTGATCAACTCAGAGCAGAAGGAGTGGGAGGAGGAGAGAGAAGAAACTGGAGCAGCCTGTTACCTGACCGAAGAGATCAGGCTTTACATTGCAAACGGTTCCATCAGCTCAGGCCACGTGGAAAACCCTGCCGCTGCTCTGGGACATCCAAGGCATCTCCGATTGCTGCCTGCCCCAGAGTTTCATCCTTCCAGGGGTAGTTTGTCACTTGTGTTGTAGCCTCTACGGTACTCTTTCTTATGGCTAAACACCAGCCAGCTCCCCAGACATTTCTGTGGGTTTTGGCAGGAGACAGAGATGGGAGGCAGACAATGCTCTAGGGTGGTTCTTAGGAGAAACTTTTCCGACCTTGGCAGTCTTATTCCAATATTCATGCCAAATTAGACTAATAATAGATCCTCACCCACAACCCAAATCCTCTAGCCTGAAAGGCTTAGAGTAGACAGAATGCAACTAGAAACTACTCTATGTTCTATAAGGGGGCTGAAATTGAAACAGAGCTTTTCTGGCGAACACATTAGCTAATCAGCGAGGTCACTGATGGTAAGGAGGACTGTCTCAACTGCATGCCAACTCTGATTGATGGATAAAGCCTGCCTGGGGAATTGTGTTGAGTTGGATTCTAAGTCTCCATCATCACATCTAGGTCCCAGAGGCAAGTGCTGTAATTCACCAACAATGTCTGTCACAAGTACAGGAATGGGGAATAGCCCCAGGAGGCACAGATAGATACCTGCTCCAGGAGGCTATTTGGAGTTAGGAAAACAAAAATGGTTGAATGATCAACTACGCTCATTTAATTAAATCATTAAATCTATGACCTTGAGCAGTTCAACTCTTGAGGAAAATGTGGTATCAGCTCAGGAAAGAAAAAGAAGGAGTAAGAGTGGGGATAGTGGAGTGTTCCAGTTCCATAGCTCTGTAGAGCCTTCTCAGTATTTAAAAACAGTCAGATTGGACTGGGCACAATGGCTCACACCTGTAATCCCAGCACTTTGGGAGACCAAGGTGGGCGGATCACCTGAGGTCAGGAGTTCGAGACCACCCTGGCCAACATGGCAAAACCCCGTCTCTACTAAAAATACAAAAATTAGCTGGGCATGGTGGCAGGCGCCTGTAACCCTAGCAACTCGGGAGGCTGAAGCAGGAGAATTGCTTGAACTTGGGAGGCAGAGCTTACAGTGAGCTGAGATGCAGCCTGGGTGACAGAGCGAGACTCCATCTCAAAATAAATAAATAAAAATAAATAAATTAATTAAATTAAATTAAATCAGATTGAGAGGTAGCCAGTATGACAACATCAGACAGTTATTCTGAGTTGCAGTTCAAGACCTGGGAAGCTCCTGAAGTAGATAGTTAAGCCACTGGCAACCAGAAGGAAGGGCAGAGAGAGCGTTTCCCAAACTGGATACCGTGAATCTCTTAGTATCCATGAGATGTTGTAAGTATTTTGCCATGAAACATAGGCAGTGGTGGGGAGGGGATTTCCATGGTTATTCAAGTTTGGGAAACCTGTCAAAAAAGTTCAGCCAAATTAACTGTAGTCCAGGGTGGCTCTTGGCCTGAGGGCGTTATGGAAGAGAAATGTAACAAGCTAAGAAAGAAAAAGTGTAGGTGGGGTCGGGCTCTGAAAGGCCTTGAATGACAGGATGAAGGCTTTCGTTCTGATTGGGAGACATGGAGGATGTGCGCGCAGGAGAAGTGATACATTCGGGGCTGGGGGTTAGGAAAATAACTGTTGGTACCATGAAGATGGAATAGAGAAGAGACTGGAGGTCAGAAGACTAGTTAGAAAGGTGTTATATGGTCCAAACAAGACAGGCTAGCAGCCTAAACTTGGGCTGTTGCAATGGGAATGAAAAGGAAGGCCCAAAGTCAAGAGACATTTTCACCAGGAATAATGTCAGGTCTAGTCTGACCTCCAGAAGCACTCAAGCACATGAAGGGCTACACTAACAGGGAACTGCCCAGCCCTTCTCTACACCCTTAAGTACAAAGTCAGCAGAGTGGGAGGTAAGTTGCTGAGATGAAGCATTTGATTAGATAGAAAGTGTATCTTCCTAATGCTAGGGATGATTAAAGCCTGGAAGAGCTACCAGAGCACTAGCATAGCTTTCTCACAGGAAAGCAGCCATCTGCCCGGGTCCTCTAAGGCACATGACCACTCAAAGCTCCTTTCTGCTCCATGAGTCTGTAATTAATGTATCTTAGGAATCTGAATATTGAAAGGGGCCTTACAGCTGATCTAGTCAGCGGCTTCCAAACCTGACTGAACATCGCAACCCACTTCTTTTTTTTTTTTTGAGACGGAGTTTCGCTCTTGTTGCCCAGGCTGGCGTGCAATGGCATGATCTCGGCTCATTGCAACCTCTGCCTCCCAGGTTCAAGTGATTCTCCTGCCTCAGCCTCCCTAGTAGCTGGGCTTACAGATGCCTGCCACCATGCCCAGCTAATTTTTTGTATTTTTAGTAGAAACAGGGTTTCACTATGTTGGCCAGGCTGGTCTCGAACTCCTGACCTCAGGCGATCCGCTGGCCTCAGCCTCCCAAAGTGCTGGGATTACAGGCATGAGCCACGGTGCCCAGCTAATATCACAGTCCTCTAAGGAGCTTAGTAAAAAGCAGATTCTCAGCCTCCATTTCCAGAAACTTGGATTTGATTGGCAGAGTCTGGGAATCTGCATTTTATGTCTTCAAGTGATTATAATATATAATCAAATTTAGAAATTTTTTTTTTGAGAGAAGTCTCACTCTTATCCCCCAGGTTTGAGTGCAGTGGCTCTGTCTCAGCTCACTGCAACCTCCGCCGCCCAGGTTCAAACAATTCTCCTGCCTCTGCCTCCCAAGTAGCTGGGATTAAGTCTCCTGCCACCATGCCTGGCTAATTTTTGTATTTTTTAATAGAGATGGGGTTTCACCATGTTGGCCAAGCTGGTCTCGAACTCCTGACTTCAGGTGATCTGCCCACCTCGGCCTCCCAAAGTGTTGGGATTACAGGCGTGAGCCACTGTGCCTGGCCAAATTTAGGAATTATTTAGACCCACCGATTCATTTTATAGATGACTGGGGTCTGGGGCAAGAGAGGAGCAAGGACTTGCCCAAGGCCACATGGGCAAGGGCATCACTTGGTGGCAGAGTGGACACTAGTGTCCCATGCTTAAGGCTCCTCCAATAGATCATAAACGAATGCTGGGTCCCACTGCGTGGCTCTAGGCTGAGGGTCAGACAGTGACTAAAAGGTTCGGAAACCTTTACTGTTACTCCCTCCGCTCATGGAGATGTGTTGCTTCAGTGCAGGATGTACACAAGAGAATGCTGAGTGTTATTACTACCATAACAACAGTTAATGTTTACTGTGTGTCAGGCATTGCTCTAGGCACTTTACATAAAACTCTTCATCTGCACAATAACTCCATAAGATCAATTTTATCCCCTTTTTACAGAAGAGGAAACTGAGGCACAGTGAAGTTAAGAGGGCAAGATGCTGCTCTCACCATACATCCTGTCCTGATTACTGTTCTCCTCTGGCCTGGGACACTCAGCCTCCACTCTGTAGTCACTCCCTTTATTTCACACACTCAGTGCTGGCCTCTTTCTCTTCTTATTTCTCAGAGAGCCATTCAGAACTGAGCAGTGGAAGAGTTTGGCTCCAGAGTCCCAGTGCCACACCCCATGGTGGACCTCCTTTACTGAGGGGCTAAAACCTGAGAGCAGGACTGGACTGCTGAGGCAGCTGGCAGTGTGCAGTAGTGACCAGCCCTGCCAGTTAGCCTGGAACGGGACCTGCAGCTCAGCCAGGCAGCCAGGAGAGAGAAGCTGCGTCTCTTGCCAACCCCAGCTTGCTACTAGAGGGGTGGCATTTTCCAGGCAATTCACTCTTTGGTGATAGGGTTGGGAGTTCCTTTTTTAAACCACATTCTTGGCCAGAGTAGAGCTGCAGGTTTGCAGTGCTTTAAATAAGTGCTAAGACATGTAATAGCAAGTCTCTAGAATTGCTATTGAAATATCCATTTTGTTACTCAAGGACCTTGTGTTAGGACTCACTTGACAAAAAGTTCCTTTGGACTTAGTCAAAAAAGCTGACCTCTCCCGGAGGTTTTGGTGGTGCGTTCCCTTGGCTGTGTCTTTATTTTGCAGTGGCTGCTAGGAAGCTTGGGATTCTATTTGTTGCTGAAGAGAACACGCCATCTGATTTTGAGTTCTTGACAGAATTAACTTTCTCCTCTTCAGTTTTTCCTCCAATTTTAATGGTTATTAATCTGACTCAATTTTAAATTGCCCAGTAGTGTGTGTGGCTTTATTTTAAGCTACCTTAAATGGTTTATCAGAAATAAGCAGGACAGAAAATAAATGAATTACATTTCTTATTTCTGTACTACAATGAGTGAGTATGGAGGAGTCTTTCTGGCCATCCATTTTATCTACATTTTATTTCTGTGGTAAGAAAAATAGCTAGTACTTATTGAGTGCTTGCTATATGCTAGACACTGTTCTTTACACGTATTAACTTATTTCATGACAATCCTATGAGGTAGATATTATTATTCCCATTTTACAGATAAAGAAACTGAGCCACAGATCAGTTAAATAAGATGCCTATGTTTATACAGCTAGCAAACGGTAGAGGCAGGACCCAAACTCAAAGCCTGTACACCAGTGGTTCTTAATGGGGGATGATTTTACACACACACATTGGGGATATAGGAAGTTTCTGGAGGTATTTATGGTTGTGACAGCTTGAGAGCTGCTCACTATAATGTACTGAGTGGAGGGCAGGGATGCTGCTAAACCCTGCAATGCACAAGTCAGCCCCTCATAACTGAGAATTATCTGGCCCAAAATGTCAATAATGCTGAAGTTCAGAAACTCTGCTGTACACCAACTATTACATCATTACTTTAGGCTTCACAAAAGGTCTTTAGTCTGTTTCTGTCCTTGATCTGCCTGGACAACTGAACATGCCTCAGAATCACTCAGGCAATTGTGTCTACACTGGTCCACCCAATGTAAGTGAGCACACACATTTCAGAAAACAGGCCTTGGTGCTCATGTAACCTGAAGAGCAGAAACCTAATGGGAAAAGACTGCTGAAAGTAGGAAGCAAAAAGTGGAAAGCTTTCATGCCCATTGTGATCGCTGGTCCAAAGAAGGGCAGCGGCTGCTGAAGGAACGTGTGGGCTTATTACATTAGGGGAAGTGCCTCATGCCATGACTAGAACCACCCGACAGCTATAGGTTACTGAAGCCCCAGATCCCAAGTGCTTCATGTGCTCCTGCACACCTGCTCCTCCTTCCCTCTCCCCATGGCTCCTCTGTTCTCAGCTTCCCAGACACTAACCCCACATCCTGTCTAGACTACTGACTGAGAGAGGCCCCTCTTATCTCCTCCGTCTGACCTGGACTGCAGATACAGCTGCCACTATAAGTTCCCTGGGGCAAAGAGGAGTCTTACTTCCATTGCACCCTAGCACTGAGCACACTGCAGACACCTGTGTCAGTACATCTCAGTAGAAAACTCTACGCACAGCCTCCTCATGCACACTGCTAGAAGAATTCTCCTAAATCTGGCAGCTAGGGGATCACTCTGGGAAGGCAGTGCGGTTGTAGAAAGAACACTGAGCGAGGAGTTGGCAGGCCTGGGCTGCTGAATTTGTGCACTCGGGAGTCCTGCACAGGACTCAGTTCAGGGCTGAGTTACATTTATCTCCTCTGTGGTACCGGGCAGGGGGCTCTGCATGGGGCTGGCTGTCAACAACGATTTATTGGATGAAATAAATGCATCACTGCTCTGCTCTGGTCTCCTATCTGGACAGATAGAAACCACCCTTACCAATGGACCCAGGCGGTGGCAATAGCCTGCTCCATGCAGAGGATGTAGGACACAGGGCTGAAGGGCTCAGCAGCCCCCTGCCCACTGTGCAGGCACCTGCGCACGGTAGTAAATCTGCCCTTGTCTGTGGGCTTGTCTCAGCCTACCCCATTCTACCTCCCAGCCACACACACTCTGGTTTATATGATCCTTGAGGCAAGGGACCATTAGTTAATTAAACTGAGATTTATTAGGGGCCTACTCTGTGGCAAATACTGGACTGCTTCTCAATGCCTGCTTCTTCTTAGTTGCAGACGCAGCAACCAATAAGAAAGACATGGTTTCTGACTAGCGGAGAATAGAGATTTTGAGCTAATAAGTGGGATAGTGTGATGAAAGAAGTAACAGGGGAGTTTGCTACTGTTTATCACTGATATATGCAAACGCTAGAAATTAAATAGATAGAATTTTCATCATAGAAGCTGTTTCTGAAAAAATACCCTAACACTTTGGCATGCTGAGTACTTTGAATTAAAGGAGAGTGGAAGGCCTGGCAAGCAGCCTCAGAACCAAGCTCTCTGACCTTCTCCTGCCCTCCTGTCTCTCGCCCTTCCTTCTCCCCTGAGGCAAGTCACAGAACCCAGAATGCCCCTCTCCAAGGCAGGTCACAGACACTAGAGCCCCTTTCCCCCAGGGCAAACCAAACAACCTAGAAATACTACTTTAACCCTCCCCCACCTTTCTGTGTAGGAGCTGCCCATATAGTAGGTAATAAGATCCTCATTCCAAAAAGGATCCTGCTTCATATCGGGGAGGAAGGAATGCCACACAGAGAGACCAAGAAGAACACACAGGCCTTGCTGGGTTTCCCACTCTGTCTATTACTATCACATCATTCTCTTTTTGTCCAGTCACATTTCTACATAACTGTCCACCCTTCAACAAATCTAAAAATAAAAGTGGACAGTTTTCCCTTTGGTCATCATTTCTGAAGGCTCCTGTATCAGGTAAAACGTTGATTACATAAATCAGTTATGTTTTTCTCTTGTTAACCTGTCTTTCATTACAGGAGTCTTAGCCATGACTCTTATGATGAAGGAAAGGTATTATACCCTTTCTGCCCCTAAAAAGAGCCACACTTGTGTCTCATTCCTCAATGCTGATCCTCCCCACAGGCCAATGTGGCAGTCATGTGTATGGCCTGGTTTGATAAAGACCACAAGTACATCCATCCCAAAATGTCCAACCTATGATATATTAGGTTGGTGCAAAAGTAACAGTCATTTTTGCCATTAAAGTAATGGCAAAATGCGATTATTTTACAGTAATTTCAGTTTTTGCCATTAAAGTGACGGCAAAATGCCGCAGTTACTTTTGCACCAACCCACTAGTTAAAAGAGCACTGGAATTGTCAAAAGATCTGTTTTGTTTTCTTGTGGTATATTAGTGAATGTTTCTCAGACAATCTTCTTATCAGCAAAATTAGAATAACAATGACCATCCCCAGCATCCCAGGAGGCACCTGTCTGGTTACTGAATGGAGCTGGCCCTGTGGCAGCCCTGCTTTTTTTTTTTTTTAGACAGAGTCTCACTCTGTGGCCCAGGCTGGAGTGCACATGGCATGACCCTAGCTCACTGCCTCTGCCTCCAGAGTTCAAGCAATTCTCCTGCCTCGGCTTCCTGAGTAGCTAGGATTACAGGCACATGCCACCACGTCCAACTAATTTTTGTATTTTCAGTAGAGGCGGGGGTTCACCATCTTGGTCAGGCTAGTCTTGAACTCCTGATCTCGTGATCCGCCCGCCTCGGCCTCCCAAAATGCTGGGATTACAGGTGTGAGCCACTGTGCCCTGCCAAGCCCTCCTCTTTTAGCAGACCAGAAACCCACCCTCAGAGCAGGGCCAGGTCACGTGAGGCCTGTGATTAAAATATCTGTGACAGCTGAAGGAAGAAATAAGGGAGGACTTTTGTCCTCTACCCTCTAGGCTAGCTTGTAGCACAAGCTACAAACTTGTGCTTGTGCTTGGAATGGAATCTTCAAGTACAGGGTTCCCAAACGGTAGGAATAGAAATGGTGACATGGGGGATGGATGGACATTTTAAATTTTACTGTCTAGTGCTGATTTTCTTATGCTTGGGGAAAATACAGCTAGCACAGCAAACCCATGATTCTACAAATATTTTTGTTTAGAATGATGCTAGGTTAAAAAAAAAAAAAAGGTGGAGGCCAGGCATGGTAGCTCACGTCTGTAATCCCAGCATTTTGGGAGGCCGAGGTGGGCAGATCACTTGAGGTCAGGAGATCGTGACCAGCCTGGCCAACATGCAGAAACCCCGCCTCTACTAAAAATACAAAAATTAGCCAGGGGTGGTGGCTCGCGCCTGTAATCCCAGCTACTTGGAAGGCTGAGGCAGGAGAATCGCTTGAACCTGGGAGGCAGAGGTTGCAGTGAGTTGAGATTGTCACTGCACTCCAGCCCGGGCAACACAGCGAGACTGTTTCAAAAAACGAAACAAAACAAAAAAGTGACCTTTGTCAGATGCTTTGCTTGCAAAACTTTTCTCCTATTCTGTAGGTTGTCTGTTTACTCTTTTGCTATTGCAGGTCTTTAGTTGCATTAGATCTCATTTGTCAATTTTTGCGTTTGTTGCAATTGCTTTTGGTGTCATCGTCATGAAATCTTTGCTCATTCCTATGTCCAGAATGGTATTGCCTAGGTTGTCTTTCATGGTTTTTATAGTTTGGGGTTTTACATTTAAGTTTGTAATTCATCTTAATTGTTGCATATGGTGTAAGTCTAATATCCAGCATCTATTAAGCAATTTAAACAAATTTACAAGAAAATAAACAACCCCGTTAAAAAGTGGGCAAAGGATATGAAAAGACACTTTTTGAAAGAAGATATACATGCGGCCAACAGGTGTATGAAACAAGGCTCAACATCACTGATCATCAGAGAAATGCAAATCAAAACCACAAAACCACCCTTTCATACCAGTCAGAATGGCTGTTAGAATGGCTATTAAAAAGTAAAAAAAACTAACAACAACCAGATGCTGGTGAGGTTGTGGAGAAAAAGGAATACTTATACACAGTTCCTGGGACTGTAAATCAGTTCAACCATTGTGAAAACAGTGCGGTGATTCCTCAAAGACCTGAAAACAGAAATACCATTCGACTGACCAGTCCCATTACAAAGGAATATAAATTGTTCTATCATAAAGACACATGCATATGTATGTTTACTGCAGCACTATTTGCAATAGTGAAGACATGGAATCAGCCTAAATGCCCATCAATGGTAGACTAGATAAAGAAAATGTGGTACATATACACCATGGCATACTATATAGTTATATAAAAAAAAAATGAGATCATGTCCTTTGCAGGAACATGGATGGAGCTAGAGGCCATTATCCTTAGCAAACTAAGGCAGGAACAGAAAACCAAATGCCACATGTTCTCACTTCTAAGTGGGAGCTAAATGATGAGATCGCATGGACACATAGAGGGGAACAACACACACTGGGGCCTACTGGAGGGTGGAGGGTGGGAGGAGGGAGAGGATCTAGAAAAATAATGGGTACTAGGCTTAATACCTGGGTGATGAAATAATCTGTACAACAAACTCCTGTGACATGAGTTTACCTGTATAGCAAAACTGCACATGTACCCGTGAACCTAAAATAAAAGTTTGACAAAAGATGAACTAATTTAAAGAAATAACCAGGAGGGCCAGGCGCGGTAGCTCACGTCTGTAATCCCAGCACTTTGGAAGGCCGAGGTGGGCGGATCAACTGAGGTTGGGAGTTCGAGATCAGTCTGACCAACATGGGGAAACCCCGTCTCTACTGAAAATACAAAATTAGGCCGGGCGCGGTGGCTCACGTCTGTAATCCCAACACTTTGGGGGGCCGAGGCGGGCGGATCATGAGGTCAAGAGATCGAGACCATCCTGGCTAACACGGTGAAACCCCGTCTCTACTAAAAAGAAAAATACAAAAAATTCACAGGCGGTGGCGGGCGCCTGTAGTCCCAGCTACTCGGGAGGCTGAGGCAGGAGAATGGTGTGAACCCGGGAGGCGGAGCCTGCAGTGAGCCGAGATCGCGCCACTGCACTCCAGTCTGGGCGACAGAGGGAGACTCCGTCTCAAAATAAATAAGTAAATAAATAATAAAAGTACAATTAGCCAGGCGTGGTGGCACATGCCGTAATCTCAGCTACTTGAGGGGCTGAGGCACAAGAATCGCTTGAACCCGGGAGGCGGAGGTTGCAGTGAGCCGAGATCCTGCGGTTGCACTCCAGCCTGGGCAAGAAGAGCGAAAGTCTGTCTCAAAAAAAAAAAGAAAGAAAGAAAGAAAACCAGGTAAATAACCATTCAGTTGGCACAATGATGTGACAAAAATCAACAAGGTGGCATACAAATGACTGAAGTTTTAGAAACACTGATTTACTAAGTCTCTTCACGTTAGCAATAAAGAAATCAAGGACCCAAAGGGTGAAATTTAAGGTTGGTAAGAAATAAACCTGCGATTACAACTAAATCTTCTGGAGCTCCAGTGGTGGTGTTCTTCCCAGCACCCAGGCTGCCTCTCCATTCAGCTCTCTACACTAGATATCTTCATTAGGGATCTTTTATATAATTCATATATCATAAAATTCACCCTTTTAAAGTGTACAATTCAGTGGGCCCTGAATTAATAGATTCAGAGTGGGGCAACCACAATTTTAGAACATTTTTATCATCCTCAAAAGAAGTCCCATATCAATTAGTAATCACTTCCCCTTCCTGCCAAACCCCTAGCAAAAATTAATCTATTTTGTGTCTCTATGGATTTGCCTATTGTGGACATTTTCATGTGAAGGAAATAATATATGGTCTTCTGTATCTGGCTTCTTTAATTTAGCTTAATGCTTTCAAAGTTCATGTTGCAGCATGTATCAGTACTTCATTTCTTAATTATGGAAGAATAATATTCCACTGTATGAATATACCACATTTAATTTTTTTTTTTTTTTGAGATGGAGTTTCACTCTTGTTGCCCAGGCTGGAGTGCAGGTTCGATCTCGGCTCACCACAACTCCTGCCTCCCGGGTTCAAGCAATTCTCCTGCCGCAGCCTCCCAAGTAGCTGGGATTACAGGCATGCGCCACAGCCTGGCTAATTTTGTATTTTTAGTAGAGACAGGGTTTCTCCATTTTGGTCAGGCTGGTCTTGAACTCCCGACCTCAGGTGATCTGCCTGCCTCGGCCTCTCAAAGTGCTGGGATTATAGGCGTGAGCCACCAGCCCCAGCCTACCACGTTTTATTTACCCATGTATCAGTTAATGGACACATGGTTTGTTTGTTTTGCCATCATGAAGAATGCTGTTATGAACGCTGGTGTGCAAAATTTTATATGGAGATATGTTTTCATTTCTCTTGGGTACCTACCTAGGAGTGGAACTGCTGGGTACATGGTATGATTGGGGTTCTTGATGGCAAGCAACAGAAAATGTCTCTGGCCCCCTTGAACAAAGAGGAAATTTACTAGCAGGATAGTGGAGGCTTCTAGAATCCACAAGGGAGAAGCTGAAGAGCTGGGCCTGGAAAACGGGGCAAGAGCCAGAAGGACTTCAGTGGTCAGGCAATGGAGCTGCAGGCAGCACACCACCCCATAGAAATGCCTGGGCCTGGGCACTGTTGCAGCCTGTTCTTCTGGCTCTTGTCCAAGATTCAAAGTCTAGGAGAGAGCCTCCAATTGGCCAAGGCTGTGAATCACTCCCCTTCTCCCCACAAGCTGGGGGCCAGGGAGACGAATGATGTGACCACTTCAGCCCCACAGCATAAGGGAGGCATTACACAAGTGACCATTTCTCCAAAAGAGAAATTAAGGCAACAATTTGAAGTTGGAATTCGGGGGAATGCTGGATACCTAACAAAAAGAGAAGTGTAATATAGCAGGGCCAGATTATGAGGGGGAAAAAGCCAACATAGAGAGGAGGGAGAAAGCAAGGGAGGAGCAGAGGAAGGGAGCAAAGCCACTGCCTTAAGCTCACTCTGAAGCCACAGAACCTCTGCATTTCCAGTTACATGAGCCAGGGTGACTTGGATTTTCTCTTGCTGGCAGCCAAATGCATCCCAACTGATGCCGTAGCGATTGCACATAAAAGCCAACTAGAGATAGAAAAAGGCAAGGAGACCAGTGAGAAGAACTTGGGTCTAGCCCCGTTTCTGTCAGATGCCTCTCAGCTGAAGCATTTGATTTCTGAACCTCAATTTTCTCATTTTTTCATAGAGTTGCGAAGTGAAATGAAGGATGTAAGAGCCCTGTATAGACTAAAGTGCAAAGGACTTCCCCGTAGGCTCTTATAACCAAACAAGAGAGAAGCAAAAACATGGTAATAAATGAACAAACAGATGTTTTCTCAAAGGCTTTAATATTCCAGGTTCCCATTTGGCCTAAGTTTTCATGAGTTCTTTATATTTGGCAGCTGGGTGGGAGATAGTGGGGGGTAAGAGAAGGAAACACTTTGAAGTAGAATGAGGTCAAAGCTGATCGTTAAACAGCGTGTAGATTTTGGGAATTTGCTTTTCCTTTTCTCTCTATTCTTAAAAAGCATTGGAGAAACTGTAGGAGGGGAAGGAAGGAAGGTGGCAGATGTTTTCCCTTCATTCTCTTATTTTATCCTTACAGCAGCCGTTGGAGGTAGGGATGATTACCTCCATTTTTCAGAGGTGGAAATGGTTCAGAAAGGTGAAGTCACTCACTGTAGGTATGAATTTGAACTCAGTCCCAACAGATGTCAGATGCCAGGCTCTTTTCAGTACACCTCACCAACTCCCAGGAAACATAAAAACACACTCCATTATATTCCATTTGGTATCTGAGCTTCAAAAATTTAAATGAAGCGTACAGAGGGTTAAGGGAAGGAATTGTTCCCTCAGGTTAACTCCAAACATTCTTTTTCCCTAAGGGAGGCAACTGTGGTATCAAAAGAACATGGCCATCTGTGTAAATACCAAGGATATCTTTAAAGAATACTCAAGAAACTGGTCACAGTGGGTGACTTGAGGGTGGCAGGAGAAGAAACTGGGTCACTTGGGGATAGGGAAGATAAAAACTTTCTTTTCATTGTAGGCCTTTTCCTTCATTTCTTTCAATTAATAAACATTTTTAGGGCAGTTTTTGCATCACAGCAAAATTACATGGAAAGTACAGAAATGTCCCATGTCCCCCATCCCCACACACGGACAACCTCCCCCACTATCAACATTCTGCCCCAGGGGGAGATTGTCCATTTGTTACAATCTATGAACCTGCATTGGCACATCATTATGGACCAACATTCACAGTTTACATTAGGGTTCACTCTTGGTGTTGTACACTCTGTGGGTTTTGACGAAAGTGTAACGACATGTATCCACCATTGTGTTATCATACAGAGCCGTTTCTTTGCCCTGAGAATCCTCTATGCTCTGTCTGTTCATCCCTCCTTCCTCTCACCTCGGGCAGCCACTAATCTTTTTATTGTCTCCATAGTTTTGCCTTTTTCAGAATGTCATATAGTTGGAATAATAGAGAATGTAGCCTTTTCAGATTGGCGTCTTTCAGCCAGTAAATACGCATTTAACTTTCCTTCATGTCCTTTCATGGCTTGATAGTTCATGTCTTTTTAATGCTGAGTAATATTCCATTGTTTGGATGTACCACAGTTTATCCATGAACCTACTGAAGAACATCTTAGATGGTTCCAAGTTTTGACAATCATGAATAAAGCTGCTATAAATACTTGTGTGCATGTTTTGTGTGTACTTAAGTTTTCAACTCCTTTGGGTAAATATCACAGAGTACAAAATGCTGGATTACATGGTAGGATTATATTTAGGTTTGTATAAAACTTCCAAACTGTCTTTCTCTTTTTTTTTTTGTTGGAGTACAGTGGTGTGATCTTGGCTCACTGCAACTTCTACCTCCTGGGTTCAAGGGATTCTCCTGCCTCAGTCTCTGGAGTAGCTGGGATTGCAGGCATGTACCACCACGCCCAACACATTTTTGTATTTTTATTAGAGACAGGATTTCACCATGTTGGCCAGGCTGGTCTTGAACTCCTGACCTCAGGTGATCCTCCCACCTTAGCATCCCAAAGTGCTGGGATTACAGGTGTGAGCCACGGTGCCCAGCCCAAACTTTCAAAATGGCTATACCATTTTACATTCCCACAAGCATTTCATGTTGTGTTTTGGTTGGCCATTCTAATAAGTGTGTAATGCTATCTATTTTTGTTTTAATTGGTAATTTTTGAATGGCATATGAAAGTAAGCCCTTGTTGAGCATCTTCCTTCCTTTTTTTTTTTTTTTTTTGAGAGTATCATTGTGTTGCCCAGGCTGTAGTGCAGTAGCTATTCACAGTATTCACAGGTACAATCATAGTGCACCGTAGCCTTGAGCTCCTGGCCTCAAGCAACCCTCCTGCCTCAGCCTCTGAGTAGCTGGAACCATAGACACATGTGTTAGGCCATTCTTGCATTGCTATAAAGAAATACCTGACACTAGGTAATTTATAAAGAAAAGAGGTTTAATTGGCTCACAGTTCTGCAAGCTTTACAGGAAACACAGTGCTGGCATCTGCTCAGCATCTGGGGAGGCCTCAAGAAGTTTACAATCATGGTAAAAGTTAAAGGGAACCAGGCACATCACATGGCCAGAGCAGGAGCAAGAAAGAGAGTGAGTGATTGGGGAGGTGCCACACATTTTTAAATGACCAGATCTTATGAGAACTCACTATCACAAAGAGAGCACCAAGCCAAGAGGGATCCACCCTTATGATCCAAACACCTCCCACCAAGCCCCACCTCCAGCATTGGGGATTACAATTCAACATGACATTTGGGTGGGGACAAATATCCAAACTATATCAGCATGCGCCACCACACCTGGTTTGAGCATTTTTTATATGCTTACTTGCCACCTGTATATCTTCTTTGGTAAAGTGTCTGTTCAGGTCTGTTGCCCATGTTTAAATTGTTTTTTTTTTTTAATTGTTGGGTTTTAAGGTTTTTTTGTAAGTTTTGAATTACATTCTTTTATTTGATGTGTCTTTTGCAAATATTTTCTCCCAGTCTATGACTTTTTTCCTTATTCTGTTTTTGTTTTTTATATTTTTGAGACAGAGTCTTGCTCTGTCACCCAGGCTGGAGTGCAGTGGTGCAATCTTGGCTCACTGCAACCTCTGCCTCCCAGGTTGGAGCAATTCTCCTGCCTCAGCCTCCTGAGTAGTGGGATTTCAGGTGCGCACCACTACACCCAGCCAATTTTTGTATTTTTAGTAGAGACAGTTTCACCATGTTGGCCAGGCTGGTCTCAAACTCCTGACCTCAGGTGATCCACCCGCCTTGGCCTCCCAAAGTGCTAGGATTACAGGTGTGAGCCACCATGCCCAGCCCCTCATTCTCTTGATATTGTCTTTCAAAGATAACTCTTTAATTTTAATAAAGTCCAACTTATCAATTATTTCTTTCATAGATTATGTATTTTGTGTTGTATTTTAAAAGTCATCACCATACCCAAGGTCATCTAGGCTTTTTTTTTTTTTTAATCTTCTAAGAGATTTATAGGTTTTTTTTTTTTTTTACATTTAGGTCTATTATCTATTACAGTTCATTGTTGTGAAGGATGTAAGCTGTGTCTAGATTTTTTTTTTCAGCCTGGACAACATAGGGAGACCCTGTCTCTATAAAAAATGTAAAAACTAGCTGGGCATGGTGGTGCATGCCTATAGTCCCCGCTACTTGGAAGGCTGAACTGAGAGGACTGCTTGACCCTGGGAGGTCAAGGCTGCAGTGAGCCATGATCATGCCACTGCACTCCAGCCTGGACAACTAAGCAAGGCTCTGTCTCAAAAAACAAAAATAAAATAAATTTTTTTTTTGTACATACATGTTCACTTGTTCTGATGTTGTTTTTAAAAGACTGTCTCTGCCCTCTTGTATTGCCTTTGCTCTTTTGTCAAAGATCAGTTGATTATATTTATGTGAGTTTATTTCTGGGCTCTCCTTCTGTTCCATTGATTTATTTGTCTAGTCTTTCACCAATACCACAATGTCTTGACAACTGTAGTTTTGTAGTAAGTCTTGAAGTTTGGTAGTGCCAGTCCCCTGACTTTGATTTTTTCTTTTTTTCTTTTTGAGACTCAGTCTTGCTCTACTGCCCAGGCTGGAGTACAATGGCGGATCTCGGCTCACTGCAACCTCTGCCTCCAGGGTTCAGGCGATTCTCGTGCCTCAGCCTCCTAGGTAGCTGGGATTACAGGTGTCTGCCACCACACCTGGCTAATTTTTGTAGTTTTAGTAGAGATGGGGTTTCACCATGTTGGTCAGGCTGGTCTTGAACTCCTAACCTCAAGTGATTTGCCTGCCTCAGACTCCCAAAGTGCTCGGATTACAGGTGTGAGCCACTGTGCCTGGCTGACTTTGATTTTTTCTTCAATATTGACTTGGTAATTCTGTGTCTTTTGCCTCCCCATATAAACTTTAGACTCAGTTTGTCTACATCCACAAAATAACTTGCTGGTATTTTGAATGGACTGTGTGGACTCCATAAATTAAATTGCAAAAAAGTGATATCTTGACAATATTAAGTCTTCTTATCCATGAACATAGTCCATCTATTTAGTTTTTTTTTTTTGATAAAATTTCATCAGAATTTCATTGTTTTCCTCTGTAGATTTTGAATATAATTTAATTATTTCATTTTTTAATACCTACATTACAATTTATACATAAGCATTTTTATGTCTAAGGGTCTCCTGGGGGGAGTGCTAATGCAATGGTAATATGTTTTTAATTGCAAATTTTACTTGTCATATCAGCAATGGCTGGTATATAGGAAAGTGATTGACTTTTGTATATTAACTTTATATCCTGGAGCCTTGTTATACTCAATTATTCGTTCCAGGAGATTTTTTTTTTGGTCAATTCTTTCAGATTTCTTACACAGACAATCATGTCATCTGTGAATTTTGGCAGTTTTTTTTCCCCAATCTGCATACCTTTTACTTATTTTTCTTGTCTCATTATATTAGTTAGGACTTCCAGTACAATGTTGAAACACAATGGTGAGAGGAGATATCCTTGCCACTTTCCTGATCTTAGCAGGACAGCTTTAAGTTTTTCATCATTAATAAGTATGATGTTAGCTATAGTTTTTTTGTAGATGTTTATCAAGTTGAGGAAATTACCCTCTATTTCTAGTTTGCTCTGGGTTTATTATTTTTTTAATCACGCATGGACACTGGATTTTGTCAAATGCTTTTTATGCATCTATTGATATGATCATGTGATTTTTCTCCTTTAGCCAGTTGATGTGATAGATCATATTAATTGATTTTTGAATGTTAAACTTTGAATACATGGGATAAATCCCACTTGGTCATGGCTATAGACTGAATGTTTGTGTTCCCTAAAACTCCTATGTTGAAACCTCATCCTCATTGTGAAGGTATTTGGAAGTGGGGCTTTGGGAAGTGATTAGGGTATGTGGGCAGAACCCCCATGAATGGGATTAGTGCCCCTAAAACAGAAAACCCAGAGGCTTCTGCCATGTGAGGATGTAGCAAAAAGATGGCCATCTGTGAACCAGGAAGCTGGCTCTCACTAAGCACCAAATCTGCTGTCATTTTGATTTTGGACTTCCCAAATTCCAGAACTGTAAGAATAAACGTTTGCTGTTTAAGCCACCCAGTTTATGTTATTTTGTTATAGCAGCCTGACTGGACTAAGACCGTCATGGTGTGTAAATATTTTTATACATTGTTGGATTTGATTTGCTAATTATTAGAGAATGTTTGTATCTATGTTCATGAGAAATACTGGTCCAAAGTTTTCTTTTCTTGTGATGGTTTTGATATCAGGGTAATGGCCTCACTGAATGACTTAGCAAGCATTCTCTCTACTTCTCTCTTTTGAAAGAGATTGTAGAGGAATGGTATAAATTTTCCTTAAATGTATGGTAGAACTCACCAATTAACCCATCTGGGCATGTCATGTTTTGTTTCAGAAGGTTATTAATTATTTATTCAACTTCTTTAACAGATATATTCAGATTATCTATTTTTTCCAGTGTAAGTTTTGGCAAATTATCTCTTTCAAGAAATCGGTCCATTTCATCTAGGTTATCAAATTTGTAAGTGTAGAATTGTTCATATGATTTTTATTATTCTTTTAATGTCCATGGGATCTATAGTGATGTTTCCTCTTTCATTTCAGATGTTAATAGTTTGTGTCTTCTCTTTTTCTTAGTCTGGCTAGATACTTATTGATTTTATTGATAATTTCAAAGAACCAGCTTCAGGCCAGGTGTAGTGGCTCACACCTGTAATCCCAACACTTTGGGACGCCAATGCGGGCAGATCACTTGAGGTTGGGAGTTCAAGATCAGCCTGGCCAACATGGTGAAACCCTGTCTCTACTGAAAATATAAAGATTAGTCAGGCGCAGTGGCACGTGCCTATAGTCCCAGCTACTCAGGAGGCTGAGGCAAGAAAACCACTTGAACATGGGAGGCAGAGGTTGAAGTGAGCTGAGATCATGCCACCTCACTCCAGCCTGGGCGGCAGAGCAAGACTCTGTCTCAAAAAACAAAAACAAAAACAAAGAACCAGCTTCTAGCTTTATTTTCTCTATTGCTTTTCTGTTTTCAATTTCTTTAATTTTTGCTCTAAGTTTTACTATTTCTTTTTTTCTGCTTCCTTTGGACTTAATTTGCTCTTTTTCTAGTTTCCAAAGGTGGACGCTCGGTTTTTAAAAAAAATTTTTTTGAGACAGAGTCTCACTGTCACCCAGGCTGGAGGACACTTAGATCATTGATTTTAGATATTTCTGTTTTGGTAATACATGCATTCAAAGCTATAAATGTTCCCCAAGGAGTGCTTATGCTGCATCCTTTTGATACAAATTTTGATAAGTTGTATTTTCATTTGGCTTAAAATATTTTTTAATTTCTTTTGAGATTTATTCTCTAACCCGTGTGTTATTTTGAAATGTGTTCCTTACTCTCCAAGAATTTTGGTATTTTCCAGCTATCTTTGTTATTAATTTCTAATTTAAGTTTATTGTGGTCTGAGAGCAAACATAATATAATTTCTATTCTTTTATATTTGTTAAGGTGTGTTTTATGGTTCAGAATGTGGTCTACCTTGATGAATGTTCCATGTGAGCTTGTGAAGAACGTGTAATCTGCTGTTGTTAAAGTAGTCTACAGATGTCAATTATATCCAGTTGGTTGATGGTGCTGTTGAGCTCAACTATGTCCTTACTGATTTTCTGCCTGCTGGATCCGTCCATTTCTAGTAGAAGGGTGCCCCTGTTGGGCTTTGTTCCTATTTTTGTCTTCCAGCTTTTTTTTTTTTTTTTGAGATAGGGTCTTGCTCTGTTACCCTGGTTGGAGTGCAGTGGCATGATCGTAGCTCACTGTAGCCTCAATCTCCTAGGCTCAAGCCATCCTCCTGCCTCAGCCTCCTGAGTAGCTGCAACTATAGGCAGGTACCACAACACCTGGTTTTTTTTTTTTTTTTTTTTTTTTGTAGAGATGAGGTGTCACTATGTTGCCTGGGCTCTTTTGTAGTTTTAACAGAACATTTTATGTGATTTCATTTTCTCTGCTCTCTTGGCATGTCAGTTGTACTTCTTCTTTTACTTGTTTTACTGGTTGCCTTAGAGTTTGGAATATCTATTTATAACTAATCCAAATTTAATTTCAAATAACATGAGTAGGGCAAATATCTTTTTTTTTTTCTCTGTATAAAAATAGAAATACTTTAATGTTTCTTTTTTCAAAAATTTTACTTTAAGTTCTGGGATACATGTGCAGGATGTACAGGTTTGTTACATAGGTATACATGTGCCATGGTCGTTTGCTGGCAAGTGTCTTATAATAATGTAATATTCCTAATTCCTCTCTTCCATCCCTCATATCATTTCTGTTATTCATTTTACTTATACATAAGCATATATAATAATATATATTCATTTATGTGTGCCTACATATTTGACATATGTGCATAATGCAGGCATAATCAAATACACTGTTGCTATTTTTATTTTTACTAAACTTCTCTGTTAGGCCAATTAAGTATAAGGAAATAAAAGTTTTTATTTTTACCTTCACCTATTCATTGTCTGATACTCTTGTTTTCTTTGTATAGATCTGAGTTTCTGACCTACATAATTGTCCTTTCCTCTGAAGAACTTCCTTAAATATTTCTTGCAAGGCAGACCAACCAGCAACAAATTCCCTCAATTTTTGTTTGTCTGAGAAAGTTTATTTCTCCTTCACTCTTGAAGGATAATTTCACAGGGTACAGAATTCTGAGTTGGTGGATTTTTTTCTCTCAATATTTTTTTGTATTTTTGGTAGAGATAGGGTTTCTCTGTGTTGGCCAGGCTGGTCTCAAACTGCTGGCCTCAAGTGATCCACCCGCCTCAACTGCTCCCAAGTGCTGGGATTACAGGTGTGAGCCACCATGCCTGGCAAGAGTTTGATATAATTCTTATCTTTGCTCCTCTATAAGTGTTTATTTTCCTCCCTCCGGTTTCTATTAAGATTTATTTTTAATCTTTAATTTTTTGAATTTTGAATATGATATACCTAGGTATTTTGTTTTGTTTTTGGCATTTATTCTTCTTGCTGTTTTCTGAGATTTCTGGATCTGTGGTTGGGTGAAAAATTATCAGTCATTATTGCTTTAAATATTGCTTCTGGTTCTCTCTCTCTTCTCCTGGCATTTCCACTCTACCTATACTACCCCGTTTGTATTTGTCCCATGGTTCCCGATACCCTTTTTTGGGTTTTTCAAAATCTTTTTTTCTGATTGCTTTTCACTTAGGGAGTCTCTATTGTCATATCCTCAAGCTCAGAAATTTTTTTACTTAGCTGTGTCCAGTCTACTGGTGAGCCCATCAAAGGTATTCATTTCTGTTACATTATTATTATTACTATTATTTGCTTTGTTTTTTAAAATTTCTAGCTATTCCTTCTTATTCTCTCTTAGAGTTTCCATCTCTCTGTTCATATTGCCCATTTGTTCTTGCATGCTATTTTTTTCAATAAAGCCCTTAGCATATTAATCATAGTGTTAAAAATTCCTGTTCTGATAGTTCCAATGTTCCTGCCATGTCTGACTCTGGTTCTGATGCTTGCTCTGTCTTTTTGAACTGTGTTTTCTGTCTTTTAGTATGCTTTGTAATTTTCTGCTGAAAGGTCGACATGATGTACTAGTTAAAAGGAACCGCAGTAAACAGGCCTCTAGTAATGTGGTAGTCAGATCTGCGGAAAGCAGCAGCACTCATAGTCCTGTGGTTAGCTGAACTTCTCTGGCCATCAGCTTCTCTGTAGCCTTGGGATAGTTGGATCTCCTTGGACAATCTGTTCCTTATTAGATGTCCACCTCCAAAATCAGTTCCCATCCATGTTAATCAGATCTTTTTGGAGACATAGGGAAGAAGATACATATTGCATACCACACAGTAGAAACTAAACCAAATTCATCAGCCACTTCTCTTCATCTTGCCTCACATAGTTTTTTTTCCCTGCCAATAATTTTGTTTCCCTTTTTTACCTCTACAACTTCTTAAAACTCATTCTGTTGTCCAGAGCAGTTCACCTCTACCCTCAGCTTGGTGTCCCACACTCAGAAAAACAAACACCAAGCAGAAGCCACCTCCCCAGTTCCTGTAAGTATGTCTGTTTTGGGGTGGGACAAGGAGCAGTCTCAGCTCATCTGGTCACGTGTACACAGGGCTAATTATATGTACCCTGCAAGGATGCTGTGAGGAAGAACAGAGCTAGAATTCAGGCCTAAGTTTTCTGACCTCATGTTCAATGTCCCTTTCCTTAGCTATCTCAAGACAACAAAATATTGTACAGCCTTTATTCTTAGAAATTTCCCTGGCTCAAACCCTTCATTTAACTGGATTTTTGTAACATTCAACTTTTTTTTTCTTTTTGAGACAGAGTCTCACTCTGTTGCCTGGGCCAGAGTGCAGTGGTGCGATTTTGTCTCACTTCAACCCCCACCTCCTGTGTTCAAACGATTCTCCTGCCTCAGCCTCCCAAGTAGGTAGGACTACAGACACATGCCACCATGCCCGGCTAATTTTTTTTTCTTTTTCTGAGATGGGAGTTTTGCTCTTGTTGCCTAGGCTGGAATGCAATGGCACGATCTCTGCTCACCACAACCTCCGCCTCCCGAGTTCAAGCGATTCTCCTGCTTCAGCCTCCTGAGTAGCTGGGATTACAGGCATGTGCTGCCACGCCCGGCTAATTTTGTGTTTTTAGTAGAGACGGGTTTCTCCATGTTGGTCAGGCTGGTCTCAAACTCGCAACCTCAGGTGATCCGCCTGCCTCGGCCTCCCAAAGTGCTGAGATAACAGGTGTGAGGCATTTTTGTATTTTTAGTAGAGATGGGGTTTTGCCATGTTGGCCAGGCTGGTCTTGAACTCCTGACCTCAGGTGATCCACCAAGCCCGGCCTGTAACCTTCAACTTTTGGAAGAGACAAAGAATTAGCCAGGAATGTGAAAATAAAAATTTGATTTCTAGAACATGTGTCAGGGTCAGTACAAATGTACCCCTCTTATTTTCTCTATATCTGTGATGCCAGTCCATGAGACTTGAATTTAGAGTGATGACGCCTGAAGCAGAGTGACATTCTCCATCATTAAAGAGAGATATTACTATGTTCACTGACCCCTACTTAGGCAAGAATGTGGGCAGAGATGTTTCAAAAATCATGGGCAAGTCTTGAGATGCGATGAGGCTTTCTTCCTAGCCTGGTTTCCCACCTCCTCCCAGGAAGGGAAGGAGATCAGGGTGACTGAGCCTATCAACGAGGTCTGCAGAGGAGGCAAACGGCCATGGCAGTCAGCATCAGGGTTAGGAGTAGAGCGTGTGTTAGTTTCCTAGAGCTGCCATAGCAAAGTACCACAAACTTGCTGCCTTAAAACAACAGAAATGTACTCTTTCACAATTCTGGAGGCTGGAAGTCTGAAATCAATACGTTGGCAGGGCCGTGCTCTCTCTGAAGGCTCTAGGAGATTCGTATGTGCTTCTTCGTAGCTTCCTTGGCATTCCTTGGCTTGTAGATGCCTGACCCCCATCTCTGCCTCCCTCGTCACACAGAGGTCTTCCTGCGTGTGTCTGTTATCTCTTCTTATGAGGACGCCCGTCATTGGATCAGGGCCCACCCATCTTAATTAATTACATCTGCAAAGATCCTATTTCCAAATAAAGCCCCATTCACAGTCCTGGGGGTTAGGACTTTAATGTATCTTTTTGGGGAACAAAATTCAGCCCACAATAGAGTGCTCTTTCTATCTTTCGTGTTTGTCAGCAGAAGAATCTGCCGAAATGATCTGGCAGCTAGGACAGAAGGTGACTGAAGTGACTGAAGGAAGGTGAACTTGTGAGGAGGCAATGTCCACATTTCTGAAAACAGGGCAATGGAGGCTTTGTGAGCCACGTGAACCTTTAATCTCCTCCCCCATCCCTGGCATAGGCAGATTTTCAAAACTGCCATCTGAAGTATAGGATACTTGCTAGTCTTCATCTGACCCGTAACTTCAAAATAAATCCTGGCAAAGTGGCCCCTTCATCATTCATAAGGTGCAGTTTCACCAGCTAGTTAACATTCCCTTCCCAGGTAGACGTGTGTGTAATTCATTCCAGTATTTGAGAGAGATCTCCCAGAATTCTGCTCAGATTTATTGTCAAATAACTGTTCGGTAAAACTGCGTCTTTTGCTGACTCGGGCCTGGCAGGAAGAGTTGCCACAAGCACGGAGCTCTGGCATCGATTTGTGACTTCCCCGCGGGAGAACCTCAGGGGTGGAAGCCCATAGGCTTGATTGCCTTCTTAGATTAATATTTAATAGGATGACCGCCCCCATCCACCCTGCCAGCCCGGATCAGTGCCACAAGTCAAGGCTTGGCCTTGCTGTGCACAAGGGCTGTGAGGAAGATCTGGCAAAATTTTAATTAACTGAAGATAAACATATATAGGGAGCGTTAGTCCATTAGCTGGCACCACCACCCAGAGAGAAAAGTCCTCACTAATCACATGCCACAGCAGGTGAAATGACCTGCAGACCTGCAGCGTCCATTTGCTTTCAAATTAAAAAACATATTTTCGAAATAAAATCCTCATGGGGCCCTGCTCATCATGTCGTTTCCCCTGAAAAGCAGGAAATCTGGTATGCTAATGAGCAACGCTTTCAATATTTTAGCCCAAGAAGGCTGAAAACACAAGTGCAGCAAAACAAGGCTGGGATTGCCCTTCCTTTGGAGGAGGGAGGAAAGTTGGACAGGAAACCAAGGAAAGGCAATCAGAAATGGAGGACTCAGCCCTGTGGAAACATACAAATAATATAGTCGGCCTGGGAAGAAGTAACTGGATCTAGAAATCAGGCGTGGCAGAGGTACCCATTTGCTCAGAGGCAAGGAATCAGCAAAGTTAGATCATAGAATAAGTCCGTAATTCACCAACCTTTGGATTGCAAGATGGCCAAGAAATAAGGATAGAGCTTGAGTTTACAATATTCTAGAAGGAAAATTTTATACAATTTGGTCAGAAAGTGGGTACTTCATTTGCTCATTAGGCTATATATTCATCACTTAATATATAACAAGTGCCATTTCAGGTCTGGGGAGGTAGCAGTGCAGGAGACTTAACAAGTCTCTGTTGTCATGTGGCTTACTTTCTAGTATGGGGAGGCAGACAACAAATACCCAAGAAAATATCAGGTGGCATTTAAGTCAGAGACCTGAATGGTGAGAAAGCGCTGGCCATGCAGAGATTAGGGGAGGGCATTCTAGGGAATAGCAAGTACAAAGGCCCTAAGGAAGGTAAGAGCTCAGCCTGTTGAAGGAATGAAGTGTGGCTGGCGCTCAGTGAGAAAGGAGAAGAGGAGAAGAAAAGAATAAGTGGGGCAAGGTACAGGATATTGGGTTTTATTCCAAGTGCACTTATTCATATGAAACTTGTCATTCCCACTAGATTACAAGCTTCAAGAGTGCCGCGACTCTCTCTTACTCACTCAACACCTAGTCTGCATTCCAGGGCATCTACTAGCTGCCTTCTCTTTTTCTTTGAGGCTGGTCTTCTTCTGGCCCTTCTATAGTATGGTGAGCCAGCCTCCAAGATGACTACCAATGACCCTTGCCTCCTTTTGTAATCCCCTTTCACATTGAATCAGGGCTGGACTTTTGTGGCCAGTAAAAGAGGGTAGAATTAATAGTGTATGATGTTCAAGGCTAGGTTATAAAAGTCATTCCAGCACCCACATTGGTCTCTTGGATTTCTTGCTCTGGGGGAGGCCAGCTGCCATGGGAACACTCAGGCAGCAATGTGGAGAGTCCCACATGGAGAGGAACTGAGTCCCTGGACAAGAGCCAGCAACCAATTTGTCATTCATGTGTATGAGCCACCTTGGAAGTGGATCCTCCTATCCTAGTAAAGCCTTCAGATGATTGTAGCCCCAGCTGATATATTATTGTAAGTGCATGAGAGACCTTGAGCCAGAACTGCCCAGCGGAGACCTCCTTAAATTCCTGAACAGCAGAAACCATGAGAGATAGTAAATTATTATGTTAAGCTGTTAAATTTTGGGTGATTTGTTACACATCCTTAAGAACCCAGAACGCATAGTATAAGGTCATATATGAAGTAATGGGATGAAAATGACCATGAGAAACTGCTTAAAAGGGATCCTTTTCGTATGGGACAGATCAGGGAACTCCTAAGACAAGGGGTGGGCTCACATCATTCCTTGGGGACATCTAAGAGTCAGGTCTGAATGAAAGATCATTGGTGAGGTCATTTAAAAATAAATGTGGCCCTTTCCCCTGGCTGGCAGTGCAGAGGCTGCACCATGCCTAGAGTTACTGTAAAAGACGTGGACCAGCAGGAGCTCGTCAGAGCTCTGGCAGCCTTTCTCAAAAAGTCCGGGAAGCTGAAAGTCCCCAAATGGGTGGCCAAGCACAAAGAGCTTGCTCCCTGTGATGAGAACTGGTTCTGCACACGAGCTGCTTCCACAGCGCGGCACCTGTACCTCCGGGGTGGCGCTGGGGTTGACTCCATGACCAAGATCAATGGGGGACGTCAAAGAAATGGCGCCATGCCCAGTCACTTCAGCCAAGGCTCCAAGAGTGTGGCCCACCGGGTCCTCTAAGCCCTGGAGGGGCTGAAAATGGTGGAAAAGGGCCAAGATGGGGGCTGAAAACTGACACCTTGGGGACAGAGAGATGTGGACAGAATTGCCGGAGAGGTGGCAGTTGCCAACAGGAAGCATTAGAACAAACCATGCCAGGTTAAATAAATTGCCTTGTTTGTAAAAATAAATAAATAATAAATAAATAAATAAATAAATAAATAAATGTGGAGGGCAGAATTTATCCATTATTATCCCTTGTGAAGGAGACAAAAGCCAGGGGATTCAAAGTATGTAAGAACCTAGAACCTGTGTAACTTCCCTAGGTTTGTTGTTTCTGTTACCCTGGTCTAGTTATCCAGGGTGAAAAGCTCTTGAATGTTTGTCTGGGGTAACAAAGAAAAGGGGAGAGGGTTTAGGAAATAGGAATTGCCCCACTCCAAAGCTGCTTCAGCGGGTAGCTACTGGAAGAGGAAAGTAGGCCTTGGGACTTGCTGAGGGAATCAAGTTGAAGACAGAGAGCCTGACTGGGCCTGAGGCAGGCCCCCAGGCTAAGAGTTGAAAGGCCACTGCCCAGTGTGTTGAATAAATTGAGCCAGGTTCAGTCATTTCCTGGGGCATAGGCATATCTGCCACCTTCCAAATCTGTCTTCTCCAAGAGAATCTTCCTCTTGTCAGAGCTGGTACCTTGCAGGTGAAAATGTGAAGTAATCTCCAACAGCTGTGGGAGGTGAATGTCCAGCAAAATATTTATCCTCAAACAACCCCCTCCTGGAACATTTGTCTGGCTATGTATTTCTGTAATTAATTGATGTTGTTCAGTTAAAGTCTATTAAATTCTTGTATGAAAATAAATGTTATCTGGAACTCCATGTGTTAAAACAATAAAAGCAGTGCTGTTCCAGTTAAGGTGGGAACAGGAAAGGGGTGCTGAGTCCCGCTTCCCCTCAGCTCTGCCTCATCCACCCACCCCACTTAGTATCCCCAAGGCCTTTCCTAGGAGCCCCAGCATTCTGAAAATTATAGTTTGAAAACAACAGATTGAGGATATTATGGCACCTGCTACATCGTTTTATAATAATCTGCTATTTATGATTATTTATGCCACTGTTTTCTTCCACTACTGCAAATAAACAGATTCATCTTCCTCAGATACCATCTCATCATGTATTTCTCATGCTTAAGGCCTCTAGGAAGATTCTGCTTCTCAGAAGTTGAAGTCAGAGGGGCTTAAAGATGGCTGGTACTTGCCTCCTCCATAAAGAAGAACCTGAATAGTGAGTAAATAATCACATTTCAAATAGGTCATCCAAAAAAGAATGCTGGAATTCAACAGACACGTGTCAGGAAACACCTAAGGCAAGGAATAAAAGGGGAGCAAGGCAGTCTCCTCAGCCAGGATCAGCTAGGCGTCTGCAGAGACTCCCCAGTGTGGGGGAAAAGGACAGTGAGAGATGCCTCATGGTCCATATTCTTACCATGGACTCCTGCAGTCCTAGCCATGGTACAGCCCCTGACCCCCGGGGGCCCTGAGACTAAAACAGAGAGCTTCCTGGGGACCACACAATGGCGCTGCCCCAGAGAGGGAGTTCACACTGGATTCCACACACCCCTAAGGCATCAGCAGCTCCTGTAAGGTGCTATTTTGAGACCCCAACACCAGGCAAACGGCACTCTCCCTGGGGCCCAGCAGTGCCTGCATCTCCATGGCCCTAGTGCCCACTGAGATTCCCCACCTGCAGCTACCACCACAGCCGGCTGCTGCCACTGAGGCTGAAGTGCAGGCCACTGGCTGTGACCCCACTCCCTCCAGAAGCAGAGCCACTGCACATTTTCACACCCCCAGACAGAATCCTCTGCCCATAGCGGTTGTTACTACGCTGCTGGGGCTAAAGTGTGAGTGAAAGGGCTGCTGCCATTAGGTCTGAAGCATAAGCCAAGCTCGCCTACATATAACTGCTGCCACTGAAAACAACTTCGCCCTTCCCAGGAGCAGGGCCATAATGCAGTTGCTGCTGCCCCCAACCTAAGCATTCTGCTGGGGGTCTGGGGATCCCTCCGTTTCTGCCTACCACAGCCAGTGCCGGTACGCACCATTGTTGTGGGGAGCTGACTACAAGCCTGCTCAGGCTGGCTTTCCCCTAATCCATGCCAGAGCACACCGTGTGTGGGCCTGAGGTTCATCCAGCCCAGTCCACTAGTGTCAGCACCTGAACACTCCTCCTGGGGGCCTGAGGTTGGCCCCACCCACCCTTCCACTACCACCACAGCTGGCACTTACTTGCACACAACACCTGCAGACCTGGAGACTAGACTGCCCAGCCCATTGCAGCCACTGCCAACACCACTGCATACTGCTTGGGACCCAGAGAATTGTCTCACCACTGCCACTGCCACCACTCACAACATGCCTACTGTCCAGGTTCCTGAGAAGCCTGGCAGCCAACCACTGCCACCAGCATACGAACAAGCCAGCTGGAAACCCAAGAATCAGCATGCTTGGACCTGCTAACATTGGTGCCAGCATATGCCACCCTGGGGCTTAAGGACAGACACACTCAGCCTACCACTGTCACCATTAGGTCCCAAAGACTGGCCCACCTGGGGTCCCAGTCCCCAGCAATATGTCACCACAGCCTCCACTAATGACCTCATCCTAAGCCACTGAAGAAACCACAGACACCACTAACACTGTCTACAGTCATAGAAATCATACACAGACCACATTACTGTACACACCCCCAAAGTTCTCTACACACGTAGATACATATTCAGGAAAAAGTCCTCCCCTATGAAAGCAAATTCAAAAACTGGAAGAAGGAACTGTTACACCAAATGCACAGATGTTGATATAAGTACACAGGAAACATGAAAAAGCAAGGAAATATGACACTTCCAAAGGAAAATAATAATTCTCCAGTAACATATAAATAAAAAAGAAATTTATAAAATCCTAAAAAAAGAATTCAAAATATTGATTTTAAAGAGGCTCAGTGAGATATAGGAAAATACTGAAAAATACAGAGAAATCAGAAAAACAATTCAAGGTATGAATGAGAAATTTACCAAAGAGATAGTTATCATAAAAGAACCAACCAGAAATTATGAAACTAAAGAATTCATTGAATGAAATATAAACTACAGTTGAAAACTTCAACAATAGACTACATCAAGGAGAAGAAAGGAGCTTCAAATTTGAAGACGGGTCTTTTGAAATAAACCAGTCAGACAAAAATAAAGAAAAAATAATTTTAAAATATGAGCAAAGCTTATGTGACATACAGGACACCATAAACTGACAAAATAGTCAAAATTTCAGAGTCCTAGAAGGTGAAGAGAAAATGAAAGTTATTTAACAAAATAATAGATGAAAACTGTCCAAGTCTAGCAAGAAAGCTAGACATCCAGATACAAGAGACTAAGAAATTCCCAAATAGATACAATGCAAAAAGGTATTCTCCACAGCACATTACAGTTAAACTGTCAAAAGTTAAAGACAAATAAAGAATTCTAAAAACAGCAAAAGCATCTAGTCACTTGTTGGGAACAGGCCCCCCCAAATCTGGCCATAAACTGGCTCCAAAACTGGCCATAAACAAAATCTCTGCAGCACTGTGACATGTTTGTGATGGCCATGACATCCATGTTGGAAGGTTGTGGGTTTACGGGAATGAGGGCAAGGAACATCTGGCCCACCCAGGGCAGAAAACCTTAAAGGCATTCTTAAACCACAAACAATAGCATGAGTGATTTGTGCCTTAAGGACATACTCCTGCTGCAGATAACTAGCCAAACCCAACCCTTTATTTCAGCCCATCCCTTTGTTTCCCATAAGGAATACTTTTAGTTAATCTATATTCTATGGAAACAATGCTTATCACTGGCTTGTTGTTAATAAATATGTAGGTAAATCTCTGTTCGAGGCTCTCATCTCTGAAGGCTGTGAGACCCCTGGTTTCCCACTCCACACCTCTATATTTCTATGTGTGTGTCTTTAATTTCTCTAGTGCTGCTAAGTTAGGGTCTCCCCAACCGAGGTGGTCTCGGCAGTCACTTATAAAGGAACTCCCATCAGACTAACAGCACATTTTTGGCAAAAACCTTACAGGCCAGGAGAGAATAGGATGATATATTTAAAGTGCTGAAAGAAAAAAAAAAAAGGTCAGTGAAGGATACTATAACCAGCAAAGCTATCCTTCATAACTGAAGGAAAAATAAAGTCTTTCCCAGACAAGCAAAAGTTTAGGGAATTCATGACTAGATCAGTCATACAAGAAATGCTTAAGGAAATTCTACACTCAGTAGTGAAAGAAATATATCTACCATCATGAAAACACATAAAAATATAAAACTCACAGATAGAGTAAACTCAAACAAGAAAAAGACTCAAATGTTATCGCTACAGAAAAACCACCAAGCCATAGCGATAAACAATAAAAGAGAAATAAAGGAACAAAGGATACACAAAATAACCAGAAATATATTAATAAAATGACAGAAATAAGTCCCCACATATCAAAAATAACTTTGAATGTAAATGAATTAAACTTTTCACTGAAAAGATATAGACTGACTGAATGGAGAAAAAAACAACCCAACTAAATGCTGCCTAAAAGAAATTCATCTCACACACAGACACATGTAGACTAAAAGTAAAGGAATGAAAAAAGATATCCTATACAAATGGAAACCAAAAGTGAGCAGAAGTAGCTATACTTATATCACATAAAACAGACTTTAAGTCAAAAACAGTCAATAAAGACAAAGAAGATCACTGTATAATAATAGAGGGATCAGTTAAGCAAGAAGATATAACAATTCTAAACATATATGCACCCAACACTGGAACACCCAGATATAAAAACAAGTATTATTAGATTTAAAGGGAGAGAGAGATTCTAATACAATGATAGTTGGGGATTTCAACACTTCATTCTCAGCATTAAACAGATCATCTAGGCAGACGATTAACAGAAAAAAAATTGAAACTACATACTAGATCAAATGGACTGCCAGATATTTACAGAACATTTCCCCCAATAACTACAGAATACATATTCTTCTCAACAGCACACAGAACATTTTTTCAGGATAGATGATATGTTAGGACATAAAACAAGTATCGAACATTTTTTTTTTTTTTTTTGAGACAGAGTTGCAATCTGTCGCCCAGGCTGGAATGCAGTGGTGCGATCTCGACTCACTGCAACCTCCGCCTTCCAGGTTCACGCCATTCTCCTGCCGAGTAGCTGGGACTACAGGCGCCTGCCACAACGCCTGGCTGATTTTTTGTGTTTTTGGCAGAGACAGGGTTTCACCATGTTAGCCAGGATGGTCTAGATCTCCTGACCTCGTGATCCGCCCGCCTTAGCCTCCCAAAGTGCTGGGATTACAGGCATGAGCCACTGCGCCCAGCCCGAAAAATTTTTAAACTTTGAAATTATATGAAGTGTCTTCTCAGACCACAATGGAATAAAAGTAGAAATTAATAACAAGAGGAACTCTGGAAAATGAACAAATACATGGAAATTAAACAATATGCCCCTGAATGACAACTGGGCCAGGGAAGAAATAAAAACATTTCTTGAAACAAATGAAAATAGAAACACACACCATATACCAAAACCTGTGGAATACAGCAAAAGCAGTGCTAAGAGGGAAGATTATAGCAATAAGTGCCTATAGCAAATAAGTAGAAAGATTTCAAATAAATAATCTTATAATGCACCTCAAGGACTAGAAAAGCAAGGACAAACCGAATCCAAAATTAGTAGAAGGAAAGACATAATAAAGATCAAAGCAGAACTAAACACAATAGACACAAAAACAAAACAAAACAAACAAAAACCCAAAACACCAAAGGATCAATGAAACAAAAGTTGTGTTTTTGAAAATATAAACAAAATTGATAAATCACTTGCTGGACTAACCAAGAAAAAAGACAGAAGATCCAAATAAACAAAATCAGAAATGAAAAAGAAGACATTACAACTGATAATACAAATACAAAAATACAGAAATACAAAAGGTAATCAGAGACTATTATGAATAATGATATACTATCAAACTGGAAAACTAAGAGTAAATGGACATATTCCTGGGACACATATAGCCTACTAAGAATTGAATCAGAAATGTTAAAAGAGAAACTTCAGCCGAATTAAAGTTAAAGGAGTTTAATTGAACAATGAACAATTTGCGAATCAGGCAGCCCCCATAATCACAGCAGATTCAGGAGACTCCAGGGATGCCTTTTGGTCAGAACAAATTTATAGACAGAACAGGCACAGTGGCTCATGCTTGTAATCCTAGCACTTTGGGAGGCCAAGGTGGGAGGATCATTTGAGGTCAGGAGATTGAGACCCCTGACCAACATGGTGAAACCCCGTCTCTACTAAAAAAAAAAAAAAAAAAATTAGCTGGGCATGGTGGTGGGCACCTGTAATCCCACCTACTCAGGAGGCTGAGGCAGGAGAACCACTTGAACCCAGGAGGCAGAGGTTGCAGTGAGCCGAGATTGTGCCGCTGTACTCCAGCCTGGGCAACAGAGGAAGACTGTGTCTCAAAAAACAACAAACAACGTACAGACACAAAAAGGGAAATGACATACAGAAATTGGAAGTGAGGTACAGAAGCAACTGGATTGGTTACAGGTTGGCATTTGCCTTATTTGAACACAGTATGAACACTTAGCAGTCTATGAGTGGTTGAAATATGTCCACTGGGATTGGCCAAGACTTAGCTATTGTTACAGGCACATACTCCTAAGTTAAGTTTTCAATCTTGTCTGCCTATTAAGCTAGGTTACAGTTCATCCACAAGGACTCAAATATAGAAGTACGGAGTCCTTTTCAGGCCATAGTTTGCTTTAACAGGAAGAAATAGAAAATCCTGAAAAGATTAATAACAAGTAATGAAGTCAAGGCAGTAATAAAAACTCTCCCCACAAAAGAAAAAGGCTCTGGACTGAATGGCTTCACTGCTGAATTCTACTAAACCTTCGAACAGAAATTATCACCAATTCTCCAAACTATTTCAGAAAATTGAAAAGGAGAAACCTCTCCCAACTAATTCTATGAATCCAGCATCACCCTGTTACCAAAACCAGACAAAGACGCAACAAAATTAAAAAAAAGAAGGAAAGGAAACTATGGGCCAATATATCTGATGAATACAGATGCAAAAATCTTCAACAAAATATTAGCAAATTGAATCCAAAAGCACATTTTAAAAAACACACTATGACAAAATGGGATTTATCCCAGGGATGCAAGTATGGTTCAACAAATGCAAATCAATAAATGTGATACACGACATCTAGAGTGAAGGATAAAAGCCATATGATCATCTCAATATATGCAGAAAAAACATTTGATAAAAATTCAATATCCTTTCATGATAAAAACTCTCAACAAAATAGGCACAGAAGGAACATACCTCAACAAATTAAAGGCCATATATGACAAACTCACAACTAACATTATACAGAACAGGGAAAAGCTGAAGGCCTTTCCTCTAGGAACTGAAATAAGATGAGGATGCCCGCTCTCACCACTCCTATTCAGCGTAGGAGTGAGAGTCCTAGCCAGAGCAATCAGGCAAGAGAAAGAAATAAAAGGCAACCAAATTGGAAAAGGGAAGTCAAATCGTCCCTCTTTTGTAATGATACGATCTTATACCTAGAAAAACATAAAGACTCCATCAAAAAACTCTTAGATATGATAAATTCGGTAAAGTTGCAGGATACAAAATCAACACACAAAAATCAGCAGCATTTCTATACAACATTAATGGACAGCCAAGAAGAAATCAAGAAGGCAATTCTATTTAAGATAACTAGAAAAAATAAATTAAATACCTAGAAATACATTTAACCAAAAAAGTGAAAGATCTCTACGAGGAAAACTACAAAATACTGATGAAAGAAATTGAAGAGGATTGAGAAGAACAAGATAGCTGACAAGATGCAGCCAGGAAATGCCTCTCCCACTGAGAGAAACCAAAACATTGACTAATCCATCATACTTCAAACAGATCTTTTGAGAGAAAATACAGAAAATCAATAGAGAGGCGACACAGACACTAAGGTTGAAGAGGGAGGAAGCTGGGAATACTTCACAGAGTCGCTGAGCACCAGTACCAGCTCCTGGCCCTAAGCAGGTCCTAAGGAAGAAATTCAACTACAAGAGATTCCATGACCCCCATAGACATTTGAATTGGCAGGGGAACTGCCTGGAAAGTAGGCAGAGGCAGAACTCCAACCTGTGCTAAGCCCAAAAGGTTGTGCATGGGGGACAACTGCAGCAAAATGTGACCATAGGTGTCCATCCTCCAAGGCTCTCCATTTTGCTCTGAGTGACTCTAGCCCTTGCTGACTGCCAGGCTGGAAGAGAGCAGAGCTGTCTTTCCTGCAGTACTAGGGTGCATCTGATCTGCACACCCCGCTATCCACTGGCTCCTCCTAAGGCCCCTGCCTGGCTGCTTGAGCAAGAGCTTGCACACAGCACAACCTCCACTGCCCCACCTGATTGCTTTGCTGGTGGCCTGGGAATGATTCAGCCTCCCCCATCCCTCAGCACAGCCAGTGCTCAATCCCAAGGAGCCAAAGGACAAAGCCATGGGCCAGGTCCCAACTCCCCAGGGTTTGAGCACATAGCTCAGGGGTATCGAGCTCAGATCTGTGGCCTGAGCTCAAGCAGGTGAGGAGCGCCTACTCTCAGAACATCTCAGAAGAGTGAGGTGGAGGTTCATGCACTAATGTGGGATTTGGGCATGCCTCCCTCCACACGAATCAGTCTGGGAAAGGTGTATCCTGTTTAACAGCCCACAGCCTCTGCCCAAGGGAGCCCCACAGCCCAGAACACCTAACAGCCCAGCAATCTGGGCACGGAAGGCTTAGAACAAAACTAGCTGTTTGGGCCTGCTATGGGGGCAGACACCAGAAGGAGACTCAGTCAGGGGAGCACAAGCTGGGTAGTCCCCACAGTTTTCTGCTGAGCAAAACCCCCCAGTCATGGGTGCTGCACCAGCTGTGCACCCTTGACGACACCGCCCTGCCTGAGGATCCTCCAGTCTTGGCCCACTGCATCTAGAGACCATCTGCAGACATACTCCATAACCCACTCTCTCTATGTCAAACACAGAGGACCAGTGGGTCTCAGGGGAGCTGTGGGTCTCCTGGCAACCTAATTGTTGGCTCTGGCCACCCAAGAGAGGTGGGAGTGTAGCCTGACAGGGGCCCTCTTGAGGCTAAGGAAATGCAGGCATGATGCCAATGATTAGAGGATGCTCCTCCAAGGCCTAGAAACAAACTTGGGATTGTCTCTCACCCCCAACATCTCTCCCTCCACAGAGCACTGCTGTGAATGCCCTGAAATATAAAAGAGGCACATAGCTGAGTGACAGCCTATTTGCTGGCCCTTACTCTTAAGCTCCATCTACTGGAATGCAGCCTGAGTTAAACCACCAATTAAAAATTCTTTAGCACACATTGACTGTGAAACTCAGTACAGGAGTCTAGCCACAACTCAATAACCCATACAGAGTCTTGGCCCTCTGAAAACACCCAAAAATTAAGCCAATCAACTATATACAATAAGCACGACAGTCAAAGCCTCAAGAGAACAAAAGCATATATATATATATATAAATTAAAAAGCCCCATCCAAATAAAAGCAACTTCAAAAGGATAAACACCAGCCCTCTCAGATAAGAAAAAATCAACATAAGAACTCCAGCAATCAAGAAGAAGGAGTGTTTCCTTACCTCCAAATGGTTGCACTGGCTCCCCAGCAATGGACCCTAATCAGATTGAAATGTGGCTGAATTGACAGATACAGAATTCAGAACCTGAATGGCAAAGAAACTCAATGGTATTCAGGAGAAAGTTGAAATCCAATCCAATGAAGCCAGTAAAGTGATACAAGAGTTGAAATAGTCATTTTAAGAAAGAACCAAACTGAACTTCTGGAATAGAAAAATTCACTATAGGAATTTCAAAATTCAGCTGGAAACATGAACAACAGATTAGACCAAGCTGAGGAAAGAATCTCAGAGCTTGAGGACCAGTGCTTTGGATCAACCCAGTCAGACAAAAATAAAGCAAAAATAATTTTACAAAATGAACAAAACAACTGAGAAATGTTAGATTATGTACAGAGACTAAACCTACAACTCATTGGTGTTTCTGAGAGAGAAAAAGAGAGAATAAGCAACTCAGAAAACGTTTGAGGATATGGTCCATGAAAATTTCTCTTCCCAACCTTGCTAGAGAGGTTGACATGAAATTCAAGAAATTCAGAAAACTCCTGTGAGATACTATGCAAGATGACCACCCCTAAGACACATAGTCATTGCACTTTCCAATGTGAAAGAGAAATACCTTAAAGGTAGCTATAGAGAAGGGGCAGATCACGTACAAAGGGAATGCTAACAGGCTAAGAGCAAACTTCTCAGCAGAAACCTTGCACGTCAAAAGAAACTGGGGGCCTATTTTCAGCATTCTTAAAGAAAAGAAATTCCCATCAAGAATTTTACATTCTACCAATCTAAGCTTCATAAGCAAAGGAGAAATAAAATCTTTTTCAGAGAAGCAAACATTAAAGAGATTTTAGGTCTTTAAGGGAATTCTAAACATGGAAATGAAAGAATGATACCTGCGACCACAAAGCACACTTAAATACATAGCCCATAGAACCTATAAAGCAATTAACTACACAATCAAGTTTGCCAAACAACAGCTAACAGCAGAATGACAGGATCAAAACCTCACATATCAATATTAATATTGAACGTAAATGGTCTAAACACCCCACTTAAAAGGCACGGAGTGGCAAGTTGGATAAAAAAAAACAAGACTCAACTGTCTGCTGTCTTCAAGAGGGTGTCTCACATGTAAAGACACCCGCAGGATCAAAGTAAAGGGATCTATCATGCAAACAGAAAACAAAAAATAACAGGGGTCACTATTCTTATATAAAACAGACTTTAAATCAACAACAGTTAAATAGACAAAGAAGGGCATTACATAATGATAAAAGTTTAATTCAACAAGAAAACTTAACTATCCTAAATGTATATGCACCCAACATTGGAGTACCCAGATTCATAAAACAAGTACTTCTAAACCTACAAAAGACTTATACAGTCAGATAATAATGGGGGGGGGGACTTCATCACCCCACTGACAGCATTAGACAGATCATTGAAGTAGAAAACTAACAAAGAAATTCTGGATTTAAACTCAACTCTTGATCAACTGGACCTAACGGACATCTATAGAATACTCCACCAACAACCATAGAATACACATTCTTCTCATATGCACACCAAACACACTCTAAGATGACCACATGGTCAGCCATAAAGCAAGTCTCAATAAATTTAAAAAAATGTAAATCATACCAAGCATACTCTCAAACCATGGTGGAATAAAAATAGAAATCAATACCAAGAAGATATCTCAAAACCACACAATCACATGGAAATTAAGCACTTACTCCTGAATGACAGATAATGAAATCAAGGCAGAAATAAAAAAATTCTTTGAAATTAATAAAAACAGAGACATAACATACCAAAGTCACTGAGCTGCAGTAAAAGTAGTGTTAAAAGAAAAGTTTATAGCACTAAATCAGAGCAGAACTGAATGAAACTGAGATGCAAAAAAATTCTTACAAAGGACCAACAAAACCAAAAGTTTGTTTTTGAAAGGATAAATAAGATTGATAGACCACCAGCTAGATTAACAACAAAAAGAGACAAGATCCAAATAAGCACGATCAGAAATTACAAAGATGACATTACAACCAATCCCACAGAAACACAAAAGATCCTCAGAGACTATTTGAACACCTCTAGGCAAACAAACTAGAAAATACAGAAGAAATGAATAAATTCCTGGAAATACACAACCTCCCAAGACTGAACCAGGAAGAAACTGGAACAGGCCAATATTGAGTTCCAAAATTGAAGCAGTAATAAAAAACCTACCAACCAAAAAAAACCCTGCACCAGATGGATTCACAGCTGAATTCTACCAGACATACAAAGAAGAGCTGGTACCAATCCTACAGAAACTATTCCAAAAAAATCAAGGAGGAGGGACTCCTCCCTAACTCATTCTATGAAGCCAGTATCATCCTGATACCAAAATCTGGCAATGACACAATGAGAAAAGAAAACTACAGGCCAATATCCCTGATGAACATAGATTCAAAAATCCTTAACAAAATACTAGCAAACTGAATCCAGCAGCACATCAAAAAGTTAATTCACCACAATCAAATAGGTTTTATTCCTGGGACGCAAGTTTGGTTCAATATACACAAATCAATAAATGTGATCCACCACATAAACCGAATTAAAAACAAAAACCATATGATCATCTCAATAGACACAAAAAGCTTTTGATAAGATCCAGCACCCTTTATAATAAAAACTCTTAAAAAAACTAGGCATTGAAGGAACACACCTCAAAATAATAAGAGCCATTTATGACAAACCCATGACCAACATCATACTAAATGCACAAAAGCTGGAAGCATTCCCCTTGAGAACTGGAACAAGACAAGGATGCCCACTCTCACCACATAGTACTGAAAGTCCTAACCAGACCAATCAGGCAAGAGAAAGAAATAAAAGGCATCCAAATAGGAAAAGAAATCCAACGATCTCTCTTTACCGATGATATGATGTTACACCTAGAAAACCCTAAAGGCTCCACCAAAAGGCTCCTAGAACTAATAAACCTCTTCACTATCGTTTTAGGATACTTTAAATCAATGTACCAAAAAAATCAGTATTATTATTATTTTTTTGATGTAGTCTCACTTTGTCACCCAGACTGGAGTGCAGTGGCGTGACCTCAGCTCACTGCAACCTCTGCCCCCCAGGTTCAGGTGATTCTCCTGCCTCAGCCTCCTGAGTAACTGAGGTGCCCACCACCACACCCAGCTAATTTTTGTATTTTTTGTAGAGACAGGGTTTCACCATGTTGGCCAGGCTGGTCTCAAACTCCTGACCTCAAGTGATTCACCCGCCTTGGCCTCCCAAAGTGCTGGGATTACAGGCGTGAGCCACTGCTCCTGGCCTAAAAATCAGTAGTATTCTATACACCAATAATGTTCAAGCTAAGAGTCAAATCAAGAATGCAGTCCCATTTACAATAGCCATAAAAAATACCTCAAAATACATCTAGCCAAGGAGGTGAAAGATCTTTACAAAGAGAGCTATTAAACACTGCTGAAAGAAACCAGAGATGACACAAACAAACAGAAAAACATTTCATGCTTATGGATTGGAAGAATCAATATCATTAAAATGGCCATAATGCCCAAAGCAATTTATAGATTCAACACTATTCCTATCAAACTACCAACATCATTTTTCACAGAATTAGAAAAGAGTATTCTAACACTCATATGGAACCACAAAAAAAGCCTGAATAGCCAAAGCAATCCAAAGCAAAAGGAACAAAGCCAGAGGCATCACATTACCTGACTTCAAGGTAATATACTACAAGGCTACAGTAACCAAAACAGCATGGTACTGGTACAAAAACAGACACACAGACCAATGGAACAGAATAGAGAACCCAGAAATAAAGCTGCACACCTACAGCCATCAGATCTTCAACAAAGTCAACAAAAATAAGCAATGGGGAAAGGACTCCCTATTCAATAAATGGTACTGGGATAACTGGCTACCCGTATGCAGAAGAATGAAACTGGACCCATCACCATGTACAAAAATTAATTTATGATGGATTAAAGACTTAAATGTGAGACCTCAAACTATAAAAATCCTAGAAGGAAGCCTCGGAAATATACTTCTCAATATTGGCCTTGGCAAATAATATATGGCTAAGTCCTCAAAAGCAATCGCAACAAAAACAAAAATTGGTAAGTGGGACCTAGTTAAAGGGCATCTGCACAGCAAAAGAAACTTTCAACAGAGTAAACAGACAACCTACAGAATAGGAGAAAATATTTGCAAACTATGCATCCAACAAAAGTCTAATGTCCAGAATCTAATGGGAACTTAAATCAACAAGCAAAAAGCAAATAACCCCATTAAAAAGTGGGCAAAGGACAAGAACAGGTACTTCTCAAAAGAAGACATACGCACAGCCAAAAGACATATTAAAAAATGCTTATCATCACTAATCATCAGAGAAATGCAAATCAAAGCCACAATGATATACCATCTCACATCAGTCAGAGTGGCTTTTATTAAAAAGTAAAAAAAATAACAGATTTTGGTGGTGCTGCAGAGAAAAGGGAATGCTTGTACACTGTTGGTGGGAATGTAAATTAGTTCAGCCACTGTGGAAAGAAGTTTGGAGATTTATCAAAGAACTAAGAATAGAACCATTATTAAATCCAGTAATCTCATTATTAGGTACATACCCAAGGGAAAATAAATTGTTCTACCAAAAAGACACATGCACGTGTATGTTTACTGCAGACATATTCATAATAGCAAAGACATGGAACCAACTCACATGTCCATCATTGGTGGACTGGTTAAAGAAAATGTGGTACATATACACTGTGGAATACCACACAGCCACAAGAAAGAATGATTTGATAGCACAAGAGGGGAACTATTAGTCAATAATAATTTATTGTACACTTGAAAATAACTGAAAGAGTATAACTGGATTGTTTGTAACACAAAGGATAAATGCTTGAGGGGACAAATACCAAATTTTCAATGATGTGATTATTATGCATCGCATGCCTGTACCAAAATATCTATGTACCCCATAAATATATATGCCTACTATGTATCACAAAAATTAAAAATAAAAAAATGTAAAAAGGAGGTAAATGAAGAAGAAGAAGAAATAACAAAATTATGTCTTTTGTAGCAAGACAGATGGAGTTGGAGGCCATTAACCTGAGTGAACTAATGCAGAAAGAGAAAATCAAATACTGCATGTTCTTGTCTATAAGTGGGAGCTAAACATTGGGTACACATGGACATAAAGATGGGAAAAACAGACACTGGGGACTACTAGATGGGGGAGAGAGGGAGGGAGGCAAAGGCTGAAAAACTACCTATTGAGTACTATGCTTGATACCTGGGTGACAAGCTTCAATCATACTCCAAACCTAAGCAGCATGGTTTGTAACAAACCTGCACATGGACCCCCATTTATAAAAGTTGAGAAAAAAGCCAAAAACAAAAAGAAATTGAAAAGCACACAAACAAAGGGTAAGACATCCATGTGCATGGATTGGAAGAATTAATATCACGAAAACGACTATACTTCCCAACGAAATCTACAGATTCATGCAATTCTTGTCAAAATACCAACATCAATTTTCCAGAATTAGAATGAAAAATCCTAAAATTTATATGGGGGGGAAAAAAAAAAAGCCTGAATAGCCAAAGCAATCCTGAGCAAAAAGAACAAAACTGGAGGCATCACAGTATCTGACTTCAAAATATATTACAAGGCTGTAATAACCAAAACAGCATGGTATTAGTATAAAAAGAGACATATAGACAATGGAACAGAAGAGAGAATCCAGAAATAAATTCAAGTATTTACAGTCAACTGATTTTTGACAAAAGTGCCAATAATATACACTGGGGAAAGGACACCCTCTTCAATAAATGATGCTGAGAAAATTGGATATCTATATGCAGAAGAATGAAATTTCACTCCTAACTCTCAATATATAAAAAAATTAAAGACTTCAAATTATAAAACTATCAGAAGAAAACACAGGGAAAACACTTCAGAACGTTGGTCTAGCAAAGATTTTATGGCCAAGACCTCAAAAGCACAGACAAAATGTACAAATGGGCCTATGTTAAACCAAAGAGATCCTGCACAGCAAAGGAAACCATCAAGAGATTGAAGAGACCACCTGTTGAATGGGAGAACATATTTGCAAGCTATTCATCCAACAAGAGACTAACATCCAGAATACACAAGGAACTCAAACAACTCAACAGTAAAAATAAAAACAATCTCATCAAAAAGTAGTCAAAGGACATGAATAGACATTTCTCAAGAGAAGATGTATAAGTGGCCAATGGGTATATGAAAAAATACTCAACATTACTAATCATCAGAGAAATGCAAATCAAACCACAGTGAGGTATTTCACTCCAGTTAGAATGGCTATTATTAGAAACAGAAAAAGTAGCAGATGCTGCTGAGGATGTGGAGAAAAGAGAACTCTTATACACTGTTGGTAGGAATGTAAATTAGTATAGTCATTACGAGAAACAGTATAGATATCTCTCAAAAAACTAGAAATGGGCTGGGTGTGATGGCCTATAATCATACCTATAATCCCAGCACTTTGGGAGGCTGAAGTGGGAGGATCACTTGAGTCCAGGAGTTGGAGACCAGCCTGGGCAACATCGGGAGACCCTGTCACTACAAAAAATTTAAGTTAAATTAAAAAACTAAAAATAGAACTACCATATGATCCAGCAATCCCATTACTGTGTATTTACCCAAAGCAAAATAAATCAGTGTATCAGAGGGTTACCTGCACAAACATGTTTATTGCAGCACTATTCACAATAGCATAGATATGGAATCAACCTAAGTGTCCATCAACAGACGAATGGATAAAGAAAATGTAGTATATATACACAGTGGAATACTACTCAGTTATAAAACGAATGAAATCCTGTCATTTCAGCCGGGCGTGGTGGCTCAAGCCTGTAATCCCAGCACTTTGGGAGGCCAAGACGGGCGGATCACGAGGTCAGGAGATCGAGACCATCCTGGCTAACATGGTGAAACCCCGTCTCTACTAAAAAATACAAAAAAAAAACTAGCCGGGCGAGGTGGCGGGCGCCTGTAGTCCCAGCTACTTGGGAGGCTGAGGCAGGAGAATGGCGTAAACCTGGGAGGTGGAACTTGCAGTGAGCTGAGATCTGGCCACTGCACTCCAGCCTGGGCGACAGAGCAAGACTCTGTCTCAAAAAAAAAAAAAAAAAAAAAAAAAAGACATCCTGTCATTTGCAGCAACATGGATGGAACTAGAGGTCATGATGTTACACGAAAGAAGCCAGGCACAAAAAGACAGATATCATATGTTCTGACTCATGTGGGAGCTAAAAAAGTTGATCTCATGCAGGTGGAAGGCAGAATGATGGATACCAGAGGCAAGGAAGGGCATGTGGGTGGGAGAGGGGTAAGAAGAGAGGTTGGTTAAAGGGTACAAACATACCGTTAGATAGAAGTTATAATGTTCCACAACAGAGGAGAGTAATTAGCAACAATGTGTTATATATTAAATATTTGAAAGTAGCTAGAAGAGAGGACTTGAAATGTTCTTAACATGTGGAAATGATTAATGCTAGGCCAGGCACGGTGGCTCACGCCTGTAATCCCAGCATACCGGGAGGCCAAGGTGGACGGATCACCTGAAGTCCGGTGTTCCAGATCAGCCTGGCCAACATGGTGAAACCCTGTCTCTCTACTACAAAAAGTACAAAAATTAGCTGGGTGTAATGGCATGCACCTGTAATCCCAGCTACTTGGGAGGCTGAGGCAGCAGAATTGCTTGAATCCGGGAGGCAGAGGTTGCAGTGAGCCAAGATCGCACCACTGCACCCCAATCTGGGCAACAGAGCAAGACACCGTCTTAAAAAAAAAACAACAAAGGATTAATCCTCAAGGTGATGGATATCCCAAATGCCCTGACTGGATCATTACACATTCTATTCATATAACAAACCAGGTAAGTCTAGCTTTGGTGTTTACAGCAGTGCATCTCTGAGCAAGTCACTTAGTCTCTCTGAATGTTGACCTTCTGGTCTGTAAAATCAGGAAAATACAAGGATTGGGAAAATGTATGTAAGGCATTTGGTATATATAGGCACCCAATAAATGGTTGTTATTTTGCAAAAATCGCATCACTCATTTGTTTCCATTTTATTGTAAATTTTTCAAACACACAGCAAAGTAGAATTTTACCTTGAATAGCTGCATACTAACCACCTAGATTCTACCATTAGCATTTTACTAAAATTGCTTCTTCACTTATCTGTCCATCTCTCCATTCTTCTATTTACCCATTAATCTATCCTATTTTAGTGATTCATTTTAAAGTAGACTGCAAGCATCAGTACATTTTCCCCTAAATACTTTAGCATGCATATCATTAACTACAGTTCAGTATTTGGTTAGCTTTTTCATTTGATGTAAAATTTAGATACAATGAAATGCATGAATCTTAAGAATACATTTGCTGAGTTTTGATGAATATAAACACCTGTGTAATCCAAACACCCATCAAGAAATATACAACATTTGTATCACCACCAAAAGTTCCCTCATGCTGCTATAGCAAGATGTCCTAGACTGGGTGAAAAGGAGAAAAGAAAGAACGTTCCCTCATGATCCTTTCCAGTCCTTTCCTCTTTCACCCCTACAAGTGACCATTGCTCGGATTTTTTTTCCCTCTGTTGATTACTTATTATAGAATGTCATTTAAGTAGGATCGCATGCAGGACAGTTGTTCAGGTGGCCTCAGACTGAGCCAGTTATTCCCCTTTTCTTGCTTGTAGTGCTCAAGGATAACTGTAGAATATGCTGCAAATGCAACATCTTGACATAAGGGGAAGCTGGCCAGAACAACCTGGGCTTTGTGCCTGTTCCCCACTACCCAGAAATAGGATTCCTTCAATACTCTGGCCCAGAGTGTCACAGTACCCCTGGGTCTAAAACCCAGAGCAGGCTGCTTGCTGCCCTCAGCTGCAGTGCAAGTAAGGCATTCACAGTCAAACTCATCCACCCCAGGCAGTTTTCTGAGCCTTGTGGGACTGGGTCACAACGAATCCTAGGCTTCTGTTATCCTTGCTGCGTTATCTGTAAGGAATAAACCCACTTCGTGTAATTTGTATGTGTGGCTCTTCTGTCTTACCCGACTCAGACAAGCAGTGTGCAGTGAACTTGCTTCTCATGATATAGTCTGTACTCTTATGTAAGGCTCCTTTCACTCAGCATAATGTTTTTGAAACTCATGTGATTAGTGTCCTTTTTTTTTTAATTGCTAAGTAGTATTCTATTGTATGAACATGCCACCATTTGGCCATTATCTTGCTATTCATTTTAAATAAATACTGGTTACCTTCCTTTCCTTATGGTGGATCATCATGAACAGTATCAACTGCCACGAAACTCAACCAGAAGGGAATTGGCATCCCTGAGAAAAAACACTAAGCTAGTGGGGGACAACACTCCTTACACTGTAAGATCTTCGGTTAGTTCTTTAGATATAGCATGATCAGAAATAGATTAGATTTTAATTTCCTCCAGGGAGATCCCTCACTTTGTCTTATTTTTATTCAGTGCATTTCCCCAGCTTCCTTCACCATGAAATGACTTGGAGCCAATTAAGAGCCTTCTGCTTCCTCATCAGTAATATTTATGACTATGGAAATGTTTATGATGCATGGAGAGAGCTTGGGTCAGGTAGGAGATCAAGCTTTTGCTGTCCTTGTAAATGGGATTTGTCTCCTGCTTGTTTTTGCCAGAGTTGTAAAATGGAAGAGTGCACATGGTATAGTTTAGGGTTGCTTTTTTTTTTTCCATCTAACCTTTGCATTCAGGCTGTGGATTATTACTGACCTTTGTGCTTGGAATGAAGGAGGCATTTTGGTTTTCTGGAGACTTTGGTCGTGTCACCCCCTTTTTCTGGGCCTGCTGTCAAACTCCCTGTCCAGGCTAGAGGTGTAACATGCTAGGGGAAGGCCTTTTTAAATCCAGTAACAGAAATTTCTGCAATCTGTATGAGGCTTAGGAGCTGCTGGAAGCCACCTAAATGCATAAATGTGGAACGGCTAGAGTCATTTTGTGTTTCTGGTAAAATTGCCAGGGAAGCAATTCTTTCACCCCAGTATCCATTTTTCTTTATCCTCCCTGCATGCCTTTATTCTCATCTCTCAGGAATTTCCTTTCTCCAAGTCTAAGGCCTCCACCTGGACTGGAAACCCATCCTCTGCTACTCAGACCTGGCCCATCTCTGTTGCTAAGAACTCCATTGTAAATGTGGCTTCTCCCTTCCCCCTTCCCCTACTGCCCCCAAACACTGTTTGCATCTCTCCTATAATACTAAAATATGTTTATAAAAATAAACATTTGTATCAGGAACTCATGTATCCAAACAGATCTATTTAGGAATGCCTCCTATGTGCCAAGTCGCCCTTTCACATGACTGCCCTCTTTTCTTCGCTTCTGGAAGTCTTGAAACCTACACTCTCTGCCGTAGTTTCCCCACTCCTTAGTTCTTCGCAGCCTTGTCCATTCTTACCACTCTACTGACAGAGTCCCAAAGGTTGCCATCGGCTTCTCAGCTGGCAGACAGGGCAGGCTGTCCTCAGTCTTGCCTCCTTCTGGTCCCGATAACCCTGTCACCTTCTGAGATGCAGCAACATCCCATCACTTCCCACAACCCTACCATTCTGCCTTCTCCTTTCTTGGATTTTATTTTTCCTCCCACATCCTAAAGGTGGTCATTTCTCAAAGTGATGCCCTTGAACCGATGTCATCCCTTCTCCAACCACAATTTCAGCTCTCCCTGTGGGCGGCGCATCCTGAGTCTGTGTCTAGCTCTAACCTCCCCTTGGATTTCAGACCCTAATTCCAAGTTGCTTTCTAGACAACTCTTCCTGAGTCACTTTACCCCTAAAACCAACCTTCTCTCCTAAGTGAAGAGGTATAAAACATGGCTTCTGCCCCCAGGAGCTCATAATTTAGTCCGAGAGACACACATGCAGATTTTGAAATGTTCTGTAACAAACCCTGAGAGCTAATTAACATGAAAGGTGATGTTATAATGAGAGTCATGCCACATGACAAAATGTTAAGGAGTGGTACTATCACCCTGTTCTTACTCACAGTAGAGAGAAATTGTGGGCTCCATTGCCCAGGAATGGTCATATAGAATCTGGGTCCCATCAGTGAGGAGGAACAGAAAGGAGTGTTCATTCCAGACATGCACGGGAAGGAAGGACCTTTCAAAGAACGTTCTTTTAACCTATATTCAGCCACACTGGGCATGATGCTTCTTGACCTGAGGTAGAACTGCTCCCTTAGGGAGATTTTGGAGATTTTGGAGGCCCTTTTGTTGTTAATTGTTACAATGACTGGGGGATGCTAACAGCATTTAGCGCCTGGAACTCAGAAATGATAAATGTCCTGCAATGAGCGGGTTAGTCCCATGTCCAGCCAGTAGTGCCTAGGCTGAAAAACAACACATGTGGGGTAATGGGAAATTGACTCTTCCCTGTCCTCTCCATGCTCCCAAGAACTCCATTCTGGCTTGTGAAAAACCAGTCCTGGAATTACCCATATATGAAAGTAACTAATGCCCAACAGACAAACCAAACAGTTGCCTAGGGCACTAGCAAACTGAGAGACAGAAAGAAGGGTAAGTTCAGCTATAATGAGCTTATTCACAATTTTGCAGGCAGAAAATCTAGAAAGTCGCTTTTTAAAATTTTAGCATAAACTTTAATGTTAAACTAAAAAATAAAATTTTATTTTGAATTTCATGTGCTGTAAAATTGTATTTTGAATTTCATGTGCGAGTCCCTGTAAACTTGTCAGTGCTTAGGGCAATGAAGACATTAATCAGGTTGTAGGAGTATCCCATAAAAAAGCTATAAATGTGTGATTGAGGAGTTGCTGGAAATATTCACGATGCTGACGAGGCTCATCTCAGGAAGGCAAGACTGAAAAGGAGCGTAATTAGGAAATCTAACCAGTGAAGCTCTATGTTGTCTGGGGGAAAACAGTAAACAGATGATGAGAGACCAGTCACTGGTCTGTTGGTCAACAAATAATTACCCATTAACTACTGTGTCCCAGGCACTGGGCTAGACACGGGGATAGAGTGGAGAACAAGACAAGTCCCTCCCTTCAGTGTGTTTACATTCTGGGGTGGGGGAGGGGAAAACAGACAAAAATACCACAGACACAGACCCATTCATACACACCCAGACAGACATGCAGATGATCACAGGTCAGCCGAAAGCCTAGCGAACAGTGAGTCAGAACCATTTTGCAGGTTTTTCCAGCCCTCTCAGGGAAGGTCAGTGGCCACTTGATGATGGGATCCCTAGGTCTCAGCAGGGTTGGTAGAAAGGAACCTTGAGGCTACCTACCTTCCCTTGTCCCTGCACACCCTGTCCTAGCCCAAGGTGCTGAACTTGGCAGCGTCATCCTGTGTGGGACAGCATGGTGGGGGGCATCCAGTACTAGGAAAATCCCCAGGGTCAGAGCTGGGAAATCTGAGCCCTACTCAAGTCTGGGTGGCTAGGAGCAGAACTTGACCAGGGAGACGAGGCCTAGGAAGATCCTGATTGCTCACCAGGTAAATGGCTGGAGCATGTGTTCTTGCCTTATTAGCTGTTGGGCTTGCAGGGGTGTGGTCTGATTTAAAGGAACTGGGAACTATTTTATGTACAATTCAGCCTGGTGTCAGGTGTGTGACTCAGAGTCCCAACAGGAAACAGATGTCATACTCATTAGAGTAACTCAAGGAGGGTGAGCTGAACAAAGGTGTGGGTGAAGTGGTGGGAACCAGAAGGGGTGTTGGGGTGTTTCTGCAGCCCGTAAGCTGAGCTGTAACCACTCCAGGCCCAAGTGAAAGGGGAGGGAGTGGACATTGAAAGGAGGAAGTAAAAAAGTCATGTAGAGGAAGGTAGATATGACAGGGTTACCTTGAGAGAGACTGAGGGGCAAAGCTAGCCTTGGGCCTTCTCATGGGGAGGCAAGGTCCTCATGGGGGACCTTGTTCCTCTGCTCCGCAGTATTCGTGGGCTTCCCATTGGCCAAACCCAGTGAGAAGTCAGAGGACAGAGTGAGCAGAAAATAAGCAGCGCATGGTGACCAGTAGCCAAGGGTGCAGACAGTCCGGTAACACCATCCATTGTAAACCAGGAACCCAGTCTCCCAAGAGGTTAGCTGGCTGTAGGAAGAAAGAGAAACTATGCACCAGCCTGGCACCTGCCCTGATGTGACTCTATCTTGCCTACCTAAATCCATTAGGTACACAATGTTCCCCTTTGGAGCTGTCTACTTCTTTCTCCCCATGCCACACTACCTGTGGCCACCACCTTCTCTAACAGCTTTGCCATCTCATCCAGTCCTCTCTTGACCATGCAACCATCTCTTTCCAACGTGCTGGCCTGGGCCTATCACTTCCTTCCCTAACACCACCTCACCACAGCATCCAAATGAAATCCACACAGCTTACCATGCCTTATGAGGTCCTTCATGGTCTCGCTGTGGTTTACATTTCCAGCCTCATTTCTTGCCAATTCTCAATCTCCCCTCAACAAATGCCCCTCCTCAAATCCATCCCACTATGGTCCAGCCATACAGAACTGCTCGCTGATCCCTCTTTGACTCCAGGGCCTTTGCACATGGTATTTCTCCTCCTGAAAGTCAGGAAGTCGATTCTAATCTAACTCTTTCTCATTCCTCATTCCTCTGTTGCTGGTTGGGCTAGACAAGAGTTCTATGCTGTTCTTATATGCTCCCATAGCACCCTGGCCCTGCTCAAATAATACTTTTTAAAAATTAATTCAATAGATATTTACTGAGTACCTGTAATGCACCAAGCCCTTCCCACCTCAGGGCCTCTCCCATGCTGTTTTTCCGCTTGCACATTTATCCTTTTACTCTTCATCTAGGTAACTCTTACATATTCTTTGAGTCTCTGCTGAAACGTTATTTCCTGCAAGAGGTCCCCACCCCTTTTCTCTCCCACAGCATCCTGTATGACTTCGTTTATTTGATGTCTGTCTCTTTCTCTCCACGTGGGAAGGGGCCAGGTCTGTTTCATCCATGATTGTGTTCCCATCCCTAGCTCAGAACCTGGCATGCAGCAGGCACTGGTTACATACGTGGTAAAGGAGGGAGGCAACAGGGTTCGCCCATAGACCATGACAAGGAATAAAGAATTGTATGTTCCAGGGGTGAACTCAGGTTTTGCGGAGCCTGAAGCTTAGACAATTTGAGGGTTCTCTTTTAAGAAAAATACAAAATTACAAAAACAAAATTAGGCAGAAAAGTGGACCTTTATGTAGATTGGGGAAAGAAATAATAAATTGTTAAGCCTTTAAAGTGGAAAAATACTTCAAATATCACAAAATACAGAAAAATGTTTTTGTTAACTGCCTAGCACACTGCAATAAGTCTTTCTCCACATTTTTTGGCTGAATAATACTCTTTTATTGCCTCTTCATATGTAATGATTCTGTAATATTTTCTATATAGAGAATGGAATGAGAATTAAGTCCTCTGGCATAATAATAATTATATTTATGATTGACGCAATGCATAAACACATGTGACCACAGCCAGACTTATTTGTTGTTTGCAGGACCGCTACAGTTTGTATCCTACAAACACAGGAATTCTGATAAATTATATTCGGCATTTTAAAAAGGGGAAAAAAAGGAAAGCATGTAATTGTATCGCCGCAGTACTCAATATATATATGCCTAAGGTATATGACTATGTATCAGTGAGAACCGGATTCTGCACTTACAATCTTACACATCTGATGTTTGGAAGAATTTCCTACAGACTAGCTTTTGGCTCTATACAGTTCAAATCCTGTTTCTCCTCTATTACCCACATGCTTCCACGGCCAGGCTGCATAGGACACTCGCAAATCCCATATGGTCTTTGGCCCTGCATTTGAGTGCCATAATGCCAGGTAAGTCGGCACCATGGGCAGTAAGTGTGTTTCTGGGAACCATTTCTGCACTGAGATGGCTAGCAAAAGCCAACTCTACACAAAAGTGACTGCAAACCACCTAGATATGTCCCATAAAACAACTGTATCCCCAACTTAACTTCCCTCAGCCAGATCGCAAAAATGTCCATGGCCACTTCAGTTCTGGGCAACATGAGGGGGAGTGTGACAGAGGGGAAGTCTGAGTGGAAAGGGATAGCAGTCTTAACTGAGTGTGGTTCAAATAGCTGACTTCGGCAAGTTTCACAAAACATGTGATCGCCACAAACACATTACTAGGGTCCCCTTCAGAACTTGTCCTAATGGGCGGCCCTAAAGCTTAAGTTTTATTAACTTCATGGTAAATTTGCCACTGCCTGTATCGTATTATTATGTGTGACCCCTGGCACCACATCTGGCACATAGTAGTTGCTTAATATATGCTGAGTAAGGAAAAGTGTTGCTTGGCCTCATTACCCAGACGATAGTCTTTTCCCCCAGTAGATCTCATCCCTTTATTGAAAGCTGGTGCTCAGAATAGTTGATAGACTTATTGGAGGCACTGGGAGGAGAAAGAAAGGGACCGCTTGGTGGGATAGGCTTTCCCATCTCCCCATCACCGGGCAAATAAACTGACGCCAACACATCAGCCGCCCTCATTAGCAGCGAAGCGGCCCTGGCTGCCCTCTTGGGGTCATTCTAATTGGCTCTAATCAGGGAAAGCCAGGTCTGGGCTTTATAAAGTGACAACAGCTCCACTGTTAGAAGAGCAGGTAGAAAGATCACACTGGAAACACCATTTCCAAGCACAGAGTAATTACAACTCATTCTGGCTTTCGCAGCTATGCTGAGGAATCTTTATTTGTCCAGCCCTGCTGATAGTGGCCTTCTGGCTTCCTGCTTCCATTTTCTTCCTTGTTGTGAGGCAACAAGGGATCCCACACACTTTTTTCTTCATGGCCTTGGGTCCAGCAAGAAGAAATCTGGATTCCTAAGGGGCTGACTCTAGGGGTCTCTGGTGCTGAAGAATTAAGAGTCTAAAATTCTAGGGTAAGGAGGGTAGGCTATGTTCTAGACAGGCGAGACTCTTCGGAGGACCGTGGTTTAAATGTGCTGGTGACTGAGAAGCAAATACACTTCCTACTCTAGCAGCCACTTGGCATGTCCACATTGTATGCTGCACTCTCAGCAAAACCTTCCCGGACCCCCGGGCGGTGAGCCACTCCTCTGGGCTCCCACAACATTGGGCCCATGTCTCGATTACACGATTCACTGCATTGTCTTTCATTTACTAGCTTAGCCATCTGTCTTCCAAGATGGACTGCCAGCTCCTCAAGGGCACTAACCAAGCCTCATTCGTATTTATATTTTTGGTTTATTCCCTCGCACAGAGCCTAGCACTTGGGACATATTGACTGACTCCTCAAAGGAAGGGAATGGAAGACACTGGTAGTAAGATGAACCAGGAGCTTCCAGACAGCTGAACACATGGAGGGTGGTGCACCCGGAGAGGACACAGAAGCTCCATGCTCCTACCCCCAAATCACGCTCTGTGTCTCTTCATCTGTATCCTTTATACTAAACCAGTAAACATAAGGTCTATAAGAAAGTAATAGGGTTAAGTGATGTCATAAGGGCAAGGCCTTATCCCAAAGGACCGTTGTCCTCATAAGAAGAGGACAAGACACCAGGGAACGTTCTCTCCACACAAGCATAGCCAAGAGGCCATATGAAGACGCAGCCAGAAGGCAGCCAACCACCATGAGGGAAGACAGCCCTCATCAGAAACCAACCCCGGTGGCGTATTGATATTGGATATAGCCTCCAGAAGTGTGAGAAAAGAATTTTTTTTTTTTTTTAAAGACGAACTGGTGTGGGCATAGAGTTTTACAGTAGAAATAGCAGGTCAAAGAGGTTAAGTTTGGTCTTGGGAGTAAACTGGTTCAAATTCCAGTTCCACCACTATTTTAATGAGGATTAGATTTGGCTATAAATGACAAACCCCAAAACAATAGCAGCTTAAGCAAGTTAGATGTTTACTTTTCTCTTTCATGTAAAATTTTGGAGGTGGCCAACTCAAGATTCCCAAGTTAGGTCCAGCGTGTCCTCAGGGACCAAGGCTCCTGCTCCCCTGCGGCTCTGCTGTTGATGGCCTTGATCACATCATGGCACTGGCTGGCACCCTCTAGCTCAAGCTGTCATGTCTGCATTTCAGCAGTGGAGAGAAGGCTGAGAGTTCCAGGAAGCTGCACATTCCGCTTTTGCTTATATCCTATTGCCCACGATTTAGTCACAAGGACACCTAGCTTCAACAGTCTGGAGAATGTAGTCATAACTCCAAAAGGCCACATGCTCAGCTAAAAATGAGGGTCTATTACTGTACAAGAAGGAGAAATTAGATTTTAGAGGAAAATAGTCTCTGTCATACTAGCTTTGTGACTTTGGGGAAATGAATGAATCTCTCTGATTCAGTTTCCTCATTCAAGAGTTAGAATAATGCAAGCAAACACCTTAGCAAAGTGCCTTGCATTGATGAAGGGTTGAGCTATTATTTTCCTTTGGTTGTGGCTAGGCTGGCAGGTGGCAGGATCCCTCACAGGGAGCGTGTACACGTAAGCCTGCCCAAATCTGAGTTTTTATTCGTGCCACTTACCAGCTCTGTGACTTGGGGTTACTTGACCTTTCCGAACCTTAGTTTTCTCATTTATAGAATGGAGGCAGCAATAATCCTTTCTTTATAGGGTTCTTGTGAGGATTATTTGAGATATCATATGTAAAGCATTTCGTAGAGTACTAAGCAAGAAAGACTCTATAAGTGCTGGCTTCTTTTATTATTACTAGTCAAGACAAGCCCTGAGTGACCTTGAGATTGACCATGAAGAGGATGCTGGAGAAGGTTCCATAGGATTCTGCCTGGCCACCAGACTCCAAAATTCAACTCAGTCTAAGGGGTGGGACTGAGGCTGTAACCAGGAGGCAATAAATTAACTTGGCCTCCAGTGACTGTATTAGGACGCTTGCATTTTGAATTCTCTCCAAACACAGCTGACCTTAAACGCAACGGGAACATCCTCTGCCTTCCTGCATGTTTTCACTCCCTCAAACTGTCAGCAATTCTCATCTACAGGGTGCCTTTCCCAAAGGGCTCAGGCAAGAAGCACCAGGATGAGGAGTCCTAAAGCCAGAAGGAATTTTTGGTCCCAGTAGGACCTGGAGGGCTGTGCCCAGGCTGTGTATAGGCTGGGACTGCCTGGCCCCTCAGGCAGAAGTTGCAGAGGAGCAGAAAATAAGCCTGGATCAGGTGACCCAGACTTCAGCTTGATGAAACAAGCAAAACACACTATTTCTCTTTAGCTCGGCTCCTGGGATTAGCGGTTAGGTCCCCAGAGTATACTGGGTGTTTATTCTCGGAGACACGAAGCTCCAAGGAGTAGCAAGAGTCGGAGGCACAGGGCCTCCCCAGGTAGCTCACTGTTCTACTTCTTGCAGAAGCCAAATTGGGATCATCTGCCATATACCCTTCATGTTCACACGTTGCTTCTCAATTCAGCACCAGCTGAGCAACTGCCAGGGGTCCCTGAGAGACAGGAAAGACTGGGTGGGAAATGGACGACAGCGGCCCTGCTAGCTCCCAGGCTTCCAGGCTCCCAGGGCACCCTTCCCACTCAGTCCTACTGACCAGCATAGTGACTGCTCCATCAGTTACCATGGCCGCTCGGCAACCTACCTGTAAACGAAGCCACTGTTTGATCCCAGAAAACTCCCAGTTAAATCACAAATCTGCTGTTTTTCTGCAGCCTGCGAAGAGGATGTATCACCTGAAGCGAAAAATTGTAAACAACCTAAATGACTAAGGGAAAGGGATTGGTTGCACAAACGATGATTCCATCATTTCAAGTAATATTAGGTGGCCATTAAAAAATATAAATCATTTTTCTGAGGATCCGGCAAGATGGCAGAGGTAGAGCAGAAGAAGAAGCGGACCTTCCGCAAGTTCAACTACCGCGGCGTGGACCTCGAGCAGCTGCTGGACACGTCCTTCGAGCAGCTAACACAGCTGAACAGTGCGCGCCAGCGGCTGTGGCTGAAACCAGGACTGCGGCGGAAGCACCATTCGCTGCTAAAACGCCTGCGCAAGGCCAAGAAGGAGGGACCGCCCATGGAGAAGCCGGAAGTGGTGAAGACTCACCTGCGGGTCATGATCATCCTGCCCGAGATGGTGGGCAGCATGGTGGGCGTCTACAACGGACCTTCAACCAGGTGGAGATCAAGCCGGAGATGATCAGCCACTACCTGGGGGCGAGTTCTCCATCACCTACAAGCCCGTGAAGCACAGCCGGCCCGGCTTCAGGGCCACCCACTCCTCCTGCTTCACCCCCTCAAGTAGTGGCTCAGCTAATAAACGCACACGTCTCAAAAATAAATAAAATAAATAAATAAAAAATATATATATAATCATGAGGATATATATATAATCATGAGGAGATATATACATATATAAATTCGTGAGGATTATGTGGTGACTTGGAAATATGTTTATATTATGATGTTCAGTGAAAATATAAAATCTCATCTCTGCCATGAGTGCAGTGGTAAAAACTATATGTACATCTGGATAAAGAAAAACACACCAAAAAAGGGAAAAAATGAGGTGGGAGGATGGTGGGTACAATTTCCTCTCTCATGTATTTCGGTATCTATTCCTGCTGTTTGTGCACTAAGAAAATCGTTTTAAAATCTTGCTCACTAACCTATCATGCACTTTCACCTTCCCCCAAAGAGGAAAAAGCCTCATTCACTGAAATGTGCTAGTGTAGCTCCTTTGCTTATTTTGATATCAACTTTTCAATCAATATTCTCAGGAAAAGATACGATTATTTTAAGTTGAAAGCAAACCACAGATGAACTCAGTTCCCTGGTCAATTCTCCTCCCAGTAGGTGCTGACAGTTAAAAGCAGCTCCTTAAGGGTCAAAAACAGCTCCTTAAGAGCCAAACCCTGCAGTGAGGCCTGTAAACAACTTAGATTCTTCAGGTGCTCGCAGCGTTTGAATTCCTGGATCACCTGCGGCAGGCTCACCTGAAGTAGACATTAGAGGTGGGGCTGTTCTGCACCAGGAACAAAGCTACTCAAAAATTCTTGGCTCTTTGAATTTGGCTGAGTGAACAGGAAAAATAAGAAATCATCACTTTAAAATGACCCAGAATTTCAAGAGCCACTTTAATGCCATTCCTGCCACCAACTCATTGTGTAAGCCTAAGCACATCACTCAGCCACTCTCCAGACTAAGGGAACAGATTGTAGCCTGCCTGTAAATGGCTGATGGACAGAAAAACATGAAAATGATGGTGCTAAGCACTTTGCAAATAGGAAACAGAGTCCATTTGAAAGAACCTGGGATCTGGAGTCAGAAAGTCTCCAAGCCAAGCCAAGATCTGCCACGCATGAACACTGGGATGTTAGGCTATTCGTTTCTGAGTCTGTTTCCTCAGTAAAATGGGGATAATACTCTATGCAACTGGATTGTTTTGACATTTAAGTGAGTTTATGAGAAAAAGCTTTGTAAATTGTAAAGCACATGTATTAGTTTTTAGGATTGCCATAATAAAATTCCACAGACTGTGTGGTTTAAACAACAGAAATTAATTTTTTTTTTCACAATTCATGAGGCCAGAAGCCTGAGATTACGGTGTCAGCAGGGTTGGTTTCTTGTGAGGCCTCTCTCTTTGGCTTACAGACAGCCGCCTTCTCTCTGTGTCTTCCCATGATCTTTCTTGATGTGTGTCCGTGTCCTAGTTTCCTCTTCTTGTAAGGACACCAGTCATATGGAATTAGGTTCCACCCAAATGACCTCATTTTAACTTCATTACCTCTTAGAAGACCCTATCTCCAAATACAGACATATTTTATTTGTATTATTTTACTTGGCTTTATTATGCTTCACAGAAACTGCTTTTTTCACAAATTGAGGGTTTGTGGCAACCAGCATTGAGCAAGTCTATTGGCATCATTTTTCCAAATACATGTGCTCACTTCATGTGGCTTTGTGTCACATTTTGGTAATTCTCATAATATTTCAGACTTGTTCATTATTATTTCTGTTATAATCTGTGATAAGTGATACTTGATGTTAAATTGTTTTGGGGTGCCATGGACTGTACCTATATAAAATGGCAAACTTAATTGATGAATTTGTGTGTTCTGATTGCTCCACTGATTGGCTGTTCCCCAGTCTCTCCCTCTCCTTGGGCCTCCCTGTTCCCTGAGACACAATATTATTGAAACTAGGCCAATTAGTAATCCTAATATGACCTCTAAGTATTCAAGTGAAAGGAAGAGTTGCATGTCTCTTTCCACCAAAAACTAGAAATGATTAAGCTTACTGAGGAAGGCATGTCAAAAGCTGAGATAGGCCAAAAGCTAGGCCTCTTGTGCCAAACAGTTAACCAAGTTGTGAGTGCAAAGGAAAAGTTCTTGAAGGAAATTAAAAGTGCTACTCCAGTGAACACACAAATTATAAGAAAGCAAAACAGCCACCAGGTGTGGTGGCTCACACCTGTAATCCCAGCATTTTGGGAGGCTGAGGTGGGTGGATCACGAGGTTAGGAGTTCAAGACCAGCCTGGCCAACATGGTGAAACTCTGTCTCTACTAGAAATACAAAAAAATTAGCTGGGCACAATGGCAGGTCAGGAGTTTGAGACCAGCCTGACCAACATGGAGAAACTCCATCTCTACTAAAAATACGAAATTAGCTGGGCGTGGTGGCACATGCCTGTAATCCCAGCTACTTAGGAGTCTGAGGCAGGAGAATCACTTGAACCCGGGTAGAGGAGGTTGCAGTGAGCCAAGATCGCACCACTGCACTCCAGCCTGGGCAACAGAGTGAGACTCCATCTCAAAAAAAAAAAAAAACCAAACAGCCTTATTGCTGATATGGAGAAAGTTTGAGGGGCCTGCATAGAGGATCAAACCAGCTACAACATTCCCTTAAGCCAAAGCCTAATGTACAGCAAGGTCCTAACTCTCTTCCATTCTGTGAAGGCTAAGAGAGCTGAGGAAGATGCAGAAGAAAAGTCTGAAGCTAGCAGAGGTTGTTTCATGAGATTTCAGGAAGGAAGCCATCTCTAAAACACGAAAGTTCAAGGTGAAGCAGCAAGTGCTGATGTAGAAGTTGCAGCAACTTATCCAGAAGATCTGGCTAAGATTATTGATGAAGGAGCCTGTGTTAAACAACAGATTTTCAATATAGATGAAACAGTCTTGTATTAGAAGATGCCATCTAGAACTTTCATAGCTGGAAAGGAGAAGTCAATGCCTGGCTTCAAAGTTTCAAAGGACAGGCTGATTCTCTTGTTAAGTCCTTAATGACTAAGCAGCTAGTGACTAAGTTAAAGCCAATGCTTATTTACCATTCCAGAAGTCCTAGGGCCATTGAGAATTATGCTATTCTACTTGGCCTATGCTCTAGAAATTGGACAACAAAGCCTGGATGACAGCATATTTATTTATAGGATGGTTTACTGAATACAGTGGACCCATGAACAATCCAGAGGTTAGGGACACTGACCCCCACCACAGTCAAAATTTGTGGATAACTTCTGACTCCCCTAAACTTAAGTACTAATAGTTTACTGTTGACCAGAAGTCTTACCAATAATGTAAACAGCCGATAATACATATTTTGTATGTTATATGTGTTATATACTGCATTCTTACAACAGAGCAAGCTAGAGAAAATAAAATGTTAGTAAGAACATAATAAGAAAGAGAAAATGTGTTTATTATTCATAAAGATGGAAGTGGATCATCATAAAGGTCTTCATCCTTGTTGTCTTCATGTTAAGTAGGCTGAGGAGGAGGAAGAGGAAAGGTTGAGCTTGCTGTCTCAGAGGTGGCAAAGGTGGAAGAGGCGGCAGAGGCGGAAAGTGAGGCAGAAGAGGCAGGCACGCTCAGTGTAACTTTTACTGAAAAAAATCCATGGATAAGTGAACCTGCATAGTTCAAATCTGTGTTGTTCAAGGGCCAGTTGTATATTAAGCCCACTGTTGCGACCTACTGCTCAGAAAAAAAAGATTTCTTTCCAAATATTACCATTTATTGACAGTGTACTTTGACATTCAAGATCTCTGATAGAGATGTACAAGGAGATTAATGTTTTTATGTCTGCTAACACAACATCCATTCTGCAGCCCATTGATCAAGGAGTAATTTTGACTTTCAAGTCTTGTAATTTAAGAAATACATTTTGTAAGGCTATAGCTGCCCCAGATAGTGATTCCTCTGATGGACCTGGGCAAAGTAAAAGTGAAAATCTTCTGAAAAGGATTCACCATTCTAGATGTCACTAAGGACATTTGTGATTCATGGGAGGAGGTCAAAATATCAATATTAGCAGGAGTTTGGAAGAAGTTGATTCCAACCCTCATGGTTGACATTGAGGAGCTTAAGACTTCAGTGGAAGAAGTAATTGCAGATATGGTAGAAACAGCAAGAAAACTAGAATTAGAAGTGGAACCTGAAGATGTAACTTGAGAAAAGAAAAACAGCTCAGACCAGAAAGACTTACACCTACCCATGCCTGGGGGTAATTGTTGAAAGACATTTGTTTCTGAGCAGCTGCCTCACCCATGATCTTCTTGTTCCTGGAATTTGTGATACAAAGGACAATGTATAGCCAATGAATAGCTTATGTTATTTTAATGTAAATTCTTGGTAAACACCTTTGGAACTTGCTCTTCTTTTTTCCTTTAAAAACCCACTTATACCTGCTGCTAATTAGAGCATGTGTTCACGGCAACTTGATTCTATGCTCCTGTGTTGCAATCCTCAAACTTGACCCAAATAAACTCTCTACTTATACTAATTTTGCCTCATTTTTTTCCTCCAGGTTGACATTTTGAATTGCTGCAATTTTATGATAAAACTTGAATGGATGAGGAGTTGCTTATCATGGGTGAGCCAAGAAAGTGTTTTTTCATGTTTTTTTAGATGAAGTTCACTCCTGGTGAAGATGCTGTGACCATTGTGAAAAGGACCACAAAGGTTTTAGAATATTACACAAACCTAAAGCAGTGACAGGGTTTGAGAGGATTGTGTCCAATTTTTTTTTTCCATCTGTGGGATATGATGAGGTTTCTCTTCAAATAATCTGATCAATCTTTTATTCTTTAATTCATAGTTACACCCCCCGTTTTTTTTCTCCTTTTTTCTCCTTTTTTCCTTTTTGCCTTTGTTAGGTACACAGGCATGCCACAGTACCAATCGTTATCAGTACCAGCTCACATTCCTTTCCTTATTTGGAAAGAGGACTAACTTTCTAGCTCATTACAGACACCCTTTCCCTTCCTCTCTACTTTCTTTTACGTGCCCTTCCTATCTAAAAAAAATCAAATGTTTAGCCAACCGGGATTAGTTTAGATTGGACGACCCGACCCCGGCCAATGAGGAAAGGGCACAGGGGCAGGACTTGCATCAGGAATAAAGGCTCTCGTGCCCCTTTGTCCAGGTGTGCTCTCATGGCGACTGGCCAGGGAGGCACCCCTCTGCGCAGAAGTAAAATTGCTTTGCTAAGAATCCTTTGTTTGAGTGTTCGATTTCCTTAGGATTTTAAGCCTTATTCCTAACACATGCCCTCAAGAATTTATCCTTTGAGGCCGGGCGCGGTGGCTCACGCCTGTAATCCCAGCACTTTGGGAGGCCGAGGCGGGCGGATCACAAGGTCAGGAGATCGAGACCACGGTGAAACCCCGTCTCTACTAAAAATACAAAAAATTAGCCGGGCGCGGTTGTGGGCACCTGTAGTCCCAGCTACTCGGGAGGCTGAGGCAGGAGAATGGTGTGAACCCGGGAAGCGGAGCTTGCAGTGAGCCGAGATCGCGCCACTGCACTCCAGCCTGGGCGACAGAGCGAGACTCCATCTCAAAAAAAAAAAAAAAAAATAGAATTTATCCTTTGAATTACAAAAACAATCCAATAACACTCTTCACGTTATTTAAAAATGTACAGTGCAGCCGGGCACAGTGGCTCACGCCTATAATCCCAACACTTTGGGAGGCTGAGGCAGGCGGATCACCTGAGGTCAGGAGTTCTAGACCAGCCTGACCAACATGGAGAAACCCCATCTCTACTAAAAATACAAAATTAGCTGGGCATGGTGGCGCATGCCTGTAATCCCAGCTACTTGGGAGGCTGAGGCAGGAGAATCACTTGAACCCGGGAGGCAGAAGTTGCAGTGAGCCAAGATCACGCCATTACACTCCAGCCTGGGTAACAAGAGTGAAACTCTGTCTCAAAATAAATAAATAAATAAAAATTTAAAAAATGTACAATTAAGTTATTATTGACTATTCTCATCCTATGGTGCTATAAAATTGTAAGTCTTATTCATTCTGTTTTTTGTATTAAATACTTATCAACCATCTGCACCTCCCCTCGAGTTTCCTAACACCCTTCCCAGCTAGTAACCATCCTACTCTCTGTGTCCATGAGTTCAATCGTTTTGATTTTTAGACCCTACAGGTAAGTGAGAAGATACAATGTTTGTCTTTCTGTGCCTGGCTGATTTCACTTAACATAATAATCTCCAGTTCTATCCATATTATTGTGAACGACTGGATCTCACTCTTTTCTTTTATGGCTGAATAGTACTCTATATGTATATGTACCACATTTATTATTTATTTATTATTTTTTTGAGACAGTCTTTCTCTGTCACCCACGCTAGAGTGCAGTGGCATGATCTTGGTTCACTGAAACATGAACATGACTCAACAGGCCTATCTCCCTCCTGGGTTCAAACAATTCTCTGCCTCAGCCTTCCAAGTAGCTGGGATTACAGGCATCCGTCACCATGCCTGGTTAATTTTTTTGTAATTTCAGTACAGACAGGGTTTCACTATCTTGGCCAGGCTGGTCTTGAACTCCTGACCTCATGATCCACCTGCCTCGGCCTCCCAAAGTGCTGGGATTACAGGCATGAGCCACTGTGCCCAGCCCCACATTTTCTTTATTCATTCATCTGTTGATGGACACTTAGGTTGCTTCTAAATCTCAGCTATTATAAACAGTGCTGCAACAAACATAGGAGTGCAGATATCTCTTCAATGTACTGATTTCCTTTCTTTGGGGTTTACTTTCAATAGGATTGCTGGATCATATGGTAGCTAAATTTTTAGTTTTTTTCAGGAACCTCCAAACTGTTCTCCATGGTGGTTGTACTTACATTCCCATCAACAGCATATAGGGTTCCCTTTTCTCCATGTCCTTGTCAGCATTTGTTATTGCCTTCTTTTGGATATAAACCATTTTAACTGGGGTGAGAGGATATCTCATTGTAGTTTTGATTTGCATTTCTCTGATACTCAGTGATGTTGAGCACCTTTTCATATGCCTGTTTGCCATTTGTATGTCTTCTTTTGAGAAATGTCTATTCAGATCTTTGGCTCACTTTTTATTGGATTATAAGTTTTTTTCCCTATAGAGTTATTTGAGCTCCTTAGGTATTCTGGTTATTAATCCCTTGTGGGATGGGTAGTTTGCAAATATTTTCTCCCATTCTGTGGGTTGTCTCTTCACTTCGTTGACTGTATTTGCTCTGCAGAAGCTTTTTAACTTGATGTGATCCTACTTGTCCATTTTTGCTTTGGTTGCCTGAGTTTGTGGGATATTGCTCAAGGAATTTTTGCTCAGACCAATGTCCTGGAGATTTTCCCCAATGTTTTCCTATAGTAGTTTCATAGTTTGAGGTCTTAAATTTAAACCTTTAATCCATTTTGATTTGATTTGATTTGTGGATATGGTGAGAGATAAAGGTCTAGTTTCATTCATCTGCATATAGATATCTACTTTTTGCAGCATCATTTATGGAAGAGCCTGTCTTTTCCCCAGTATATGTTCTTGGCATCTTGTCAAAAACGAGTTCACTGTAGTGTGTGGATTTGTTTCTGGGTTCTCTATTCTGTTCCATTGGCCTATGTGTCTGTTTTTATGCCAGTACCTTGCTGTTTTCGTTACTATAGCTCTGTAGTATAATTTGAAGTCAGGTAGTATGATTCCTTTAGTTTTATTCTTTTTGCTTAGGATAGCTTTGGCTATTCTGGGTCTTTTGTAGTTCAATATATTTAGGATTTTTTTTTCTATTTCTGTAAAGAATGCCATTGGTATTTTGGTAGGAATTGCATTGAATCTGTAGATTTTTGGGGGTAGTATGGACATTTTAACAATATTGATTCTCCCAATCCATGAACATGGAATATTTTTTCCATTTTTTTTGGTGTCTTCCTCAATTTCTTTCAATTGAGACCAATTTTGAAAGACGTTCTGGTTAAAATGGTATCAAAGTCTGGTGTGGTGGCTCATGCCTGTAATCCCAGCACTTTGGGAGGCCGAGGTGGGCGGATCACAAGGTCAGGAGTTCGAGACCAGCCTGGCCAACATAGCAAAACCCTGTCTCTACTAAAAATACAAAAATTAGCCGGGTGTGCTGGTACGTGCCTGTAGTGCCAGCTACTCCAGAGGCTGAGGCAGGAGAATCACCTGAACCTGGAAGTGGAGGTTGCGGTGAGCCAAGATCGCACCGTTGCACTCTAGCCTGGGCGACAGAGTGAGACATTGTCTCCAAAAAATAAAATAAAACGGTATCAAACAGCATCTCATGCTATAGAGAAAACTTTCGTGAAAGGAAGAGTCAATCAATGAGACAAACTTCACTGTCTTATTTTAAGAAATTGTTACAGCCCAGCTTTCAGCAACTATGACTGCGATCAGTCAGCAGTCATCAATATCGTGGCAAGATCTTCCACCAGCAAAAAGATTACAACTCCCTGACAGCTCAGATGATCATTAGCACTTTTTAGTAATAAAGTATCTTTTAATTAAGGTATGTTCATTTTTTTCTAGACATAATGCTGTTGCACACATAGTAAACTACAGCATAATATAAACATAACCTTTACATGCACTGCAAAACCAAAAACAAAAAAAAAATGTGTGTGACTGGCTTCATGGTGATATTTGTTTTATTGCAGTGGCTGAAACTGAACCAACAATATTTCCAAGGTAGGCCTGTTGAGTCATGTTCTGACGTATTGGGGTTTAGGACTTCAATATATGAATTTGGAGACACAATTCAGCCATAACAACACAATATAAATATTTTTCTGGACTTACCTGGTACTTCTCATGATGGGCATTTAGGACACAGTAGGAAACAGCCTTGTTGACCATTTTTCCACTACACCATCATGGCGAGAGGCACCAGGAGAGAACTGACAGCACTCTGAGCTTACTCTCTAGCTGCTGTGGGGCCAGGATCTTCTGCGGCTGTGGGCCTCCAGTCCCACTCAGCAAATAAATGAGCCATATTCCCTTTGGGTTTGGAATGCTTTTCTGTAGGAAAGGAGTAATCAAATACTTAACAGCTACTAACTGTTAAGTATTAACAGGGGGAAACAGGTGTGCATGGGCTGTGGGCATTTGTCTCTGTTTACATTTGTGAGTGTCTTCTGGAACAGCCCATCCAGGCCTTTTAAGGAGCTTTCACCAGCTAAAGGAAAAAGCTACCAAAGGGGAGGCCAGGTCACTTTTCTTCCAAATTCTTCCCAAATTATTTACTTTCATCTGCTGGGAAAAGACCTCAACAAACATTTATCAAGGACCTCTTTTGTGCCTGAGGCTGTGCTGGGTCTGGAAGGAATGTACTGCTTCACTGGGCCTGTTTAGTAAATACAGACATTGCTCAACCCACAAGGAGGAGAGAGAGCCCGTGGGTTCAGGAGCTGGGAATGCACTTGTGCCAGCAGAATGGAGGAGGGCCCTGGTCAGGAAGATAGGCTATTTAGTGCTGCTATGTTACTTTTTATTTTGTCTCTTTACGGATGTAAGGAAGAGACATAGCCACGTTACCTGCGAGCCATCCCTCAGTGGCACAGAATCCCATCCTCCCAACATTGCTGCGTCCCAATGCTTCCAAGGTGGTGGGGGTGAGGAGAGGGTTCAGTGCTTTTCATGGAATCTGGATTTCAACTTAAGGCCAATAGATTTGCCCTCTTTCTGAATGTCTAGAATTTATCCTAGCAGAGAGAGGATCTAACTGTGTCAATTTATCCCTCTCCAAAACGGAGCTCTCCTATCTGCCAGAAGCAAAGGACATTTGTTGTTTTTGCCTGCCCAGCTTACCTCCCACTTCTCTTGGAAATAAAACCATACTTTCCTTCCTCGAACCCATTCTATGTGGTTCAGGTGGGGCCGACCTCACCTCCCGCAATGCAGGGAGGGTGCCCTGTCTTTAGTCTAGCCAATAGGAGTAGTCCTCTAGCCCTTGTCACAGTGATTGGCACAGAGCTGGGCACATGACGTAAGCACAGCCAATCAGAGCCTGCTTCAGGCATTGATGTGGCAGCCGGAGGAGAGCAGTTCTGCCCTCCTCTTGGATAATATGCTCTAAGGATGGCTTGGAGCTGCTCGCAGCCATCTTCTCCAGTGGTACAGGGGCGCAGAGGACACTTTCATCATCTGGAGAAAATGAAGTCAATGTACAAAGAGAAATCGCAGAGAGATGGAAAGCTAAAGGCAACCTTAAAGACAATGTTTGAGTCCCTGGATCCATCTCTTCTTAGGAGCTAATACATTTCCTATGTTGCTTATATCCCTTTGAGCTGGGTTTCTGTCACTGGGATTGGAAAACTGACTGTCGCAGCAGCAGGGTTTTGTACTGAGCCTCCTCGGAGACAGTCAGCATTTCTCATGCTCGGCACATGGTGTTTACCCTTGGCTGGAGCCCTGATTCTCATTAAACTAATTATGGGCAGAGTATGGGGACTACATTCACTCAGAGATCAGGGCACAAAGCATTGCAACTTTATGCAGAAATTACTACTGAGGACCACTCCCCTTGGAAGTAAGCTGTGGACCAGAGAGTCATTTCACACTTAAACCCTTCCCTCTTTGTCTTTGGCCTTTAAACTCTGGTTTCTATTCTTTACTTTCTGAGTGTGTATTTTCAAATCACCCCTTTGTGGGGAGGTCTACAGGAACATCCCAGACTCCATAGCAAATGCAGGAAGGTATTTAACTTGCATGACAGGGTTTCCTATGGTTTGGACTGCAGAGGAATACTGCACTGCATGCATGAGCATGGATGGTGGGGTCAGATGGAATGAAGATCTTTGGCTTTGAGGCAGTGTAACCTGTCTGCCTTCCTCTGCCATTGTGAGTTCCTCAATTCACGTTACCGTCAACCTCGCCTCATGTCTCCAAATTACCCTGTGGTCCATTGGCCATTTTATATGCATGTCATTCTAGCCTCAGAACATGCCAGCTCCCTTCCCTTAATGTCTTATTGTCTCTATGAATCTAAACTTGGGGGAGTCTACTGGATTATCTTGCCCACGACCATAGCAGTTTTTTTTGTTTTGTTTTGTTTTGTTTTGTTTTGTTTTTTTTGAGACAGAGTCTCACACTGTCGCCCGGCTCGTGTGGTATACAATGATGCGATCTTGGCTCACTGCAACCTCTGTCTCCCAGGTTCTAGCGATTCTCCTGCCTCAGCCTCTGTAGCTGGGATTACAGGTGCCTGCCACCATGCCTGGCTAACTTTTTTGTATTTTTAGTAGAGATGGGGTTTCACTATGTTGGCCAGGCTGGTCTCGAACTCCTGACCTTGTGATCTGCCCACCTCAGCCTCCCAAAGTGCTGGGATTACAGGCGTGAGCCACTGCACCCGGCCGACCATAGCAATTTACATGTGGGTTTGGTTTGGGATTGAGGGTCAAGATCCACTGAGGGACATGGCTTCTCTTCCAGTATTTACTTTTGTTTGCAAATGAGTACATATTCTGACTCCGACTCCGAAGTCTTATAAAGCTTTTCTAACTCAATTTTCAGAGGTAACAATAGACACAATAGACTCAACCTGAACATTTGATTGGCAGTATCCTCTGTTTCCTTTTGCATAAGATACCTGTGTCGTTTCTCCTCCGCTAAGTAATTGCAGCAGCTTTGGTTTTTCTCTCTGCTATGTGACACAGCATGAAGGTTTGGACAGGAGTTTAACTATTACCCTTTAATGTTTTTGTTGTGTTACTGTCAAATTGTGTCTTCTTAAAGGTTACTTCCTGTCCTGTCTTAGGAGCAGGAGAAAAAAGTGGCTGTGTGCCTTATGCCCTATCTGTATAAAATGCCTTTCATTATTGATAAAGATACACTATTCCAGGAGACTCACCTATTTAACCAGGTCAAGAGCTGGAAACCTTTCTCCAGTCTGTGTTCAGCCTCTAGCCCCACAGTGATGTGAATACAAAGCAGTCTTCCTTGCAGGCGTTCAGCACACAGGCCATAAGCCAAGAGCAGTGGATGGCACACAGAAGGAAGAGGCTCACTTTCTGCTTTATCATTTGGGATTTGAGCGGACCCAGAGAAGGAACGCCAAGGAGAGGACCTAGACTCGTAACCCCCACATGCCACCCTTTTGTTTCTCCTAAGATTAAAAATGCTTATCACTATTTGAGGTTCTGTTAATGTGCCAGATACTTCAAGTGCTTGAGATATGTTAGAGAATATGATTCCCATTTTATACATAAACAAACTCAAAGATGTTGAGAGAATACCTGAAGAAGTTAAAAGGCTGTCACGCAGCCAGAGGTGACCCTGGGCTTTTGAGGGCTGGCAGGTGGCAAGCACCCAGGTGAGAGCTGTGGGGTGGCCTGCAGACCCCGAGGAGTTAGAAACAGAGATCTTGGGACAGGCTCCAGGAAGGTGACCTGTGTGAGAACCTCTCTAGTCTCCCGTGCTCCTGGGAGAGGCAGCTCAAGCGCAAAGCCAGAGGCACCCCCCAGTGGGGTGAGAGAGGGGCGTAGATCACCTTCCAGAAACAGCTGCCAAGTGGATGTTAAATTTTGTAGGTTTTCTTGATTCCATTTGTTAATATAATCTTGTGCTCATGGGTGTTAAAAGACGTGGGCCTGAGGTAACACTCATTTGGTTTATTGTAATAGTTACTCCTGGGGATTACACATGCTAAACAAAGCAAAATATTCACCAAGCTCTCAATCTGAGCTCCTTGGGTCAGTAAGCAGAGGTCACCATCTTTTCCTAGTCCCACTGGTGAGTTAAATTCTGGAATGGCTCTGAATTATCAATATGTCAATAAAATGTCGGTAAGCCAGGACGACATGCTGTTGCAGTATTGACTGTCGGATCCTAAAGCAAAAACATGTTTTAATTGTTTTTTGCCAAGTGTAGGGAAGCCAGTAAGTAGAGACCCGGATTGAGAGGGTTAGAGATTGCCACCGATCTTTAGTTTTCAGTTTTGAGAGTCTTGTAGCGTTGTGGAATCCATTTCTCATTTTCACCCACAGAATTTATATCAGAGTCAGAAACAGGAATGTGCAAAGGGAAATATCCGAGAAAACAGGCTGTTCCAGGCTTACCTGGTAGGGTAGGGCTGGTGCCCAGGTACAATCATTGGCCAGTGTAAACATATTTGAGTCAGCTCCTGGTGATGACTTTGAAGCATGGGAGGAGGAGATGGGTCCGACTTTACTTCCATAAGCATTTGCTTTACCTGATTAGATTCTCCAGGTACAGTGTGGTGAGGAATGAGACTAACTGCAGCCAGACTGCAAAACTGTGGGTGTGGTATGTCTTCTGGAAAGACCTCCTTCTCTTTCCCCACAGAGCAACAATGGTTCCCCTTTTTCTTTGCTTTAGCCCAAAGGTGGGTGTCATCTTGGAAGTCACTTAGGGTTCTCTTTCTCCTGAGGGACACACATGGGCAAAGATTTGAATACGTCTGCGCCCAGGGGCTTTTCCATCCTAAGGACTTTGTCACCCTTTGTGCTTTGCCTTGTTTCTCTTTTCTTTCTTTCTTTCTTTCTTTCTTTCTTTCTCTTTCTTTCTTTCTTTCTTTCTTTCTTTCTTTCTTTCTTTCTTTCTTTCTTTCTTTCTTTCTTTCTTTCTTTCTATCTTTCTTTCTTTCTTTCTTTCTTTCTTTCTTTCTTTCTTTTTCTTTCTTTCTTTCTTTCTCTCTCTCTCTCTTTCTTTCTTTCCTTTCTTTCTTTCTTTTCTTTCTTTCTTTCTTTCTTTCTTTCTTTCTTTCCTTTGTTTCTTTCTTTCTTTCTTTCTTTTTTTTTTTTTTTTTGATGAAGCCTTGCTCTGTTGCCCAGGCTGGAGTGCAGTGGCACAATCTTGGCTCACTGCAGCCTCTACCTCCTGGATTCAAGTGATTTTCCTGCCTCAGCCTCCCAAGTAGCTGGGACTACAGGCGTACACCACCCCACCCAGCTAATTTTTTTTTTTTTTTTTTTGTATTTTTAGTAGAAGCGGGGTTTCACCATGCTGGCCAGGCTGGTCTCGAGCTCCTGACCTCAAGTGGCCTCAAGAGGCCCCCCTCGGCCTCCCTAAGTGGTGGGATTACAGGCACGAGCCACTGCATCTGGCCATCTTTTCATTCTACTCTTAACTCTCACCCTAACCCACAGGACACCTATGCGAACTGGAAAAAGAACGCCTCTCTGGGCAGGGGTAGCCTGTACCAGGCTGCATGGCTGGGTGGGCAGATGATGGGCTGGATTTGGGCCCCCAATTTTCCCCTCGGTGGGTGTTCTTGTGCAGTGAACACTGCATAGCTGAATGTGGTGGCCCTGTTAATGCTCACCATTTTCTTACCTTACACTACAAAGGTAAGCTGCAGAGCCCTTTTGGGGCTAAGGCAGGTGTAAATGAATTAAGTATTAATGTGATATAGCTGAGTAGGCTATTCCCCCACTGTTAACTTGGGAGGGTAGTACCAGGTGGGGTCCCACACACCTGGTGGGGGAGTGGTGGTCACCTCTGGAGGAGGCTTCTTTAGAAATACAGATATGCTTTGCGGGGTGAGCTGAATGGAAACTGCAGCCACTACTGGGGAGTAAGGGTGAATCTCGGCACAGGCAGGAATCAGCATGGATTTTGAGAGGCATAGATGGAACGATTCTGGAGTAGAAACAGTGATGTGAGTTGATGCTGTCAGATGGCAGCTGAAACAGACAGCAAAAGCTGTCATTAACTGGTCAGAGCCAATTGCAGGAAGAAGATAAGAGAAGAGAGGAAAGCAGAGCAGCACAGAGGAAAGAAGAGAAGCGGAGAAGAGAGAGAAGACAGAGAGGGGAGATGGGGGGAGAGGAGATGAGGGGAGGGAAGATGGGGGGAGGGGAGAAGAAGACAGGAGAGGAAGTGGGGAGAAGAGGAGAAGGGAAGGGAGAGGAGCATAATAACATTTCCAAGGTCTGAGGGATTCAGTTTTACTCATGCTCACTCTGTTACAATTTATTACCTCCTCCATTCAGTACACATTTATCGAGCTTCTTCTCTATGCCAGGTACTATGACAGAGAGATGAGCACACAGTCCAGTGGGGAACACAAACATTGAAAGCAACGATTACTGCTTGCTAGGCTCTGATGGATGATGTTATGGCAGTACAGAGTGGGCTTAGGAGTTAATAATGGGGAAAAGTGCAGGATGGCACCATATTTCTGTTTTAAGCGACTGCATGGATGAGAGTGCTCCTGGCTAAGAGATGAACATAGGTGCCACGAACTGGGATAAAGAACATGAAAGAAGCAAGTGTGGTGGATGTAAGAATATGAGCCCAACATTAGACATGTTGCATCTGGGGTGGGATGACACCGACTGATGACTGGGTAGATAGATAAGCCACTGGAAGGCAAGCTCCAGGGCGACAGGGCTTTCAGCCTACTGCACCTAATACTGCATCCTGAGGACCTGCAAGAATGCCTGGCGCACATGAGGTGCTCAGTACATGTTTGTGGAGTGGGTGCGTAGCTCGGATGTGGAGGCACGCCTGTGGAAGTCCTCACTGGTTGCCCACATTCATCTTGATGCTGCACTTAGTTAGCATTTTATTGCACACCCTGCCACCCCCAACCCCAAAACAAAGCTAATATCCACAATGCATCAATGAATTGTGCCTGTCACATAGGAAGTGCTCAATAAATATTTATCAATGATAAATCTCATATTAATGTTAATTCAGGATCGACGGTTATATTAACATAGAAGATATTATAATAATAAATGTAGATTATATAGAGATGTATAGATAACAAATAATATGCCACAGTTCTCGAGGGGAGTTTGGGAATAATAATGACATTGCCCAGCAGATAGCAGAAGCCTAAATATGTCTTCTCTCCTGCCAGTCATCTTGGCTCTCCTCCTTCTCTTTCCTCATGTGACCTCTGAACTCTCCATTAACTGAACTGTTCATCTTTGACTCTTGGCCTGCATGCCCCTGGGAGCATAACAAAAGCCTGGCATTCACTCAGCAGTGTCTTGGAGCCTTCTCTTTGGGGGTACTTCATTCATCCCACCACCAATGGATCTGAAGCTCAGGCAGCATCTAGGAATGCAGATTTGGGGGCCAAGGGAGTGAGTGAGGAGGTAGAGTGTGAGGGAAAGAGGCTGAGGTGAAGCCCCTGTGAAACACTGAAGACTGAGAGATGCGGAGAAAGAGGAGTCTCTGCAGAGACAGGAGCTTGTGCATCTGCATCCAGCTTCCAGCCGGCTTACCTGTCCAGCTTCACAGCTGGGTGTGGCCAGCCCATCACTGCAAGAGTCAGCTGGTCATGCACTATCAGGAACAAAGTTTGCAATAAATAGTTTTTGAATGAAGAAAGTTCCTGCCACTCTCACAAAAATGGACTCTCTGCTCTAGTAATTCCAAAATAACTTCAGTTCTCAGAACATGCCCTGTTCTTTTCAATCTATTTTTAGCCATCCGTTCACTCATCCATTTGTTCACTCAACAGGCCCATTTCCAAAACCATTCTCCCATTTTAGGTTTTTGTTATGGCAAGCACCCCATTTCTAGGTACCCACGGTATTGTAAAGTCACCACAAGTCCCTACCACACGAAGCTCTTCCTGGGCAGGGACAGAGATTTGGCCTCCGTGTTGCCCTGAAGGCTCCAGCCTGACTCAGCCAACCCTTGCTAAGACCAGCAGTCACAGGCCTGTACCAGCTCCGCAGACGACCACTCTCACCCTAGTACCATGATACATTTTCAGACAATTTAGCCAAGTCGGCAGCTCAAGAAGCAGCATCATTGCAAAGAGGTGAAGGTCAGAAACAAAGGGAAAAATAATGGCTCCGTGCAAATCTTGCAAGGAATTTAAAAGGATACAGGAAAAGGTTTCAGGAAAGACTCCTTCAGGAGCTCAGAACCAGGCCCAGGATTCTCATCCAGATGCTGCCTTTTGAAAAACAGCATAATTTCACTCTTGGCGACTCTATGAGCCCATTCTTGCATTGCTATAAAGAAATGCCTGAGACTGGGTAATGTATAAAGAAAAAAAGGTATAATTGGCTCACAGTTCTTCTGGCTTTGCAAGAAGCATGGCGCTGTCATCTACTTGGCTTTTAAGGAGGTCTCAGGGAGCTTACAATCAGGATGGAAGGTGAAGGACGAGCAGGATGCCACACAGTGAAAGCAGGAGCAAGCCAGGGGTGGGGAGATGCCACACACTCTTAAATGACCAGATCTTGTAAGAACTCACTATCACAAAGACAGCATCAAGCCATGAGGGGCCCACCTCCATGATCCAAACACCTCCCACCAGGCCCTACCTCCAGCACTGGGGATTACAATTCCACATGAGATTTGGGCAGGGACAAATATCCAAACTACATAATTCCAGTCCGGCTCCTCCCAAATCTTGGATTCTTCTTACATACAATCATGCCTTCCCAGCAGTCCCCCAAAGTCTTAACTCATTCCACATTAATTCAAAAGTCCAAAGTCACATCTGAGACAAGGCAAATCCCTTCCACTAATGAGCCTGTAAAATAAAAAAAAAGTTAGTTACTTCCAAGATACAATGAAGATACAGGCATTGGGTAAACATTGCCATTCCGGAAGTGAGAAATTGTCAGAAAGAAAGGAGCTACAGGCCCTATGCAAGTTCAAAATTTAGCAGAGCAGTCATTAAATCTTAAATCTCCAAAATAATCTCCTTTGACTCCATGCCCCACATTCAGGGTACACTGGTGCAAGGGGTAAGCTCCCAAGGCCTTGGGCAGCTCTGCTCCTATGGCTTTGCAGAGTTCAGGCCCTGCAGCTGCTCTCACAGGCTGGAGTTGAATGACTGCTTCTTTTCAAGGTGCAGGTACAAGCTGTCAATGGATCTACTATTCTTGGATCTGGAGGATGGTGGCCCCTTTTCACAGCTCCACTAGGCACTGACCCAGTGGGGAATCTGTGTGGGACCCCCAACCCCACATTTCCCCTCCACGCTGCCCTAGTAGAGGCTCTCTATGAGGTCTCTGCCCCTGCAGCAGGCTTCTGCCTGAACACCCAGTCTTTTCCATATGTCCTCTGAAATCTAGGTGTAGGCTGTCACACCTCCTTCACTTTTGCATTCTGTGTGTCTGCAGGCTTAACACTACATGGAAGCTGCCAAGGCTTATAGCTTGTATTCTCTGAAGCAGCAACCTGAGCTGTATCTGGGGCACTTTGAGCAAAGCTGGAGCTGGAATGGGTGATGCAGGTAGCAGTGTCCCAAGGCTGCCCAGGTAGTCCCAAGACTGCCTCAGGCATTGGGGCCCTGGGTCTGGTGCCCACAACCATTCTTTCCCCCTAGGCCTCTGGCCCTGTGATGGGAGAGGCTGCATGAAGGTCTCTGAAATGCCTCTGAGGCCATTTCCCCATTGTCTTCGATTATTAGCACTTAGCTCCCTTCTAGTTATGCAAATTTCTCCAGCAAGTGGTTGCTCCACAGTCAGCTTGAATTCCTCTCCCAAAAAAGTGTTTTCTTTCTCTGCTACATGGTCAGAGAATTTTCTAAACTTTTACACTCTGCTTCCTATTGAATTTCCAACTTTAAGTCATTTTTTTGTTCCTGCATCAAAGTGTAGGCTATTAGAAGCAGCTATGCCACTTCTTGAACACTTTGAGGCTTAGACATTTCTTCTGCCAGATACTCTAGATCATCACTCTTTAGTTCAAACTTCCACAGATCCCTAGGGCATAAACAGAATGCATCCAGGCTCTTTGCTAAAGCATAATACATGAGCTTTTGCTATAGTTCCCAATAAGTTCCTCATTTTCATCGGAGGCCTCGAAAGCCTGGACTTCACTGTCCATATCACTATCAGCATTTCGGTCACAATCATTTAACCAGTCTCTAAAAAGTTTCAAACTTTCCCTCATCTTCCTGTCTTCTTCTGAGCCTTCCAAACTCTTCCAACCGCTGGCCATTACCCAGTTCCAAAGCTGCTTCCACATTTCCTGGTATCTGTATGGCAATGCCCCACTTCTCAGTACCAATTTTCTGTATTAGTCCATTCTTGCATTGCTATAAAGAACTATCTGAGACTGGTTAATTTATAAAGAAAAGAGGTTTAATTGGCTCACAGTTCTGCAGGCTATACAGGAAGCATGGTGCTGACTTAGCTTCTAGGGAGGCCTCAGGAAGCTTACAGTCATGACGAAGGGGAGCAGGCATGTCACATGACAAAAGCAGGCGTAAGCAAGAGAGAGTGACAGGGAGGTGCCATACACTTTTAAATGACCGAATCTCATGAGAACTCACTATCATGAAGACTGAGCACCAAGCCATGAGGAATCCACCTCCATGACCCAAACACCTCCCACCAGGCCCCACCTCTGGCATTGCAGATTACAAGTCAACACAAGATCTAGGTGGGAGCAAATATCCAAACTATATTAGCAACTGTCCAACCAGTGGAATTTTGGTGGCTTCATGGGGAAGACATTCCATCCCTCTTCTTTTCCCATACCTTCCTTCAGATGACCTATTCCATTACCTTCAAAGAATTGCACAGTCACAAAGTTGTTCCTTAGGCATAAGACTCTTTGGCTCCGGGAAAATAGAGAATCTCTGGAAGGGATGGTCTAGGTCTTATCAGAGTCAGGGAGAATTGGTGTATGCAGTCCTCTGCCGGGGGCAGGCTTATATGAGAACGAAAGAAGAGGAAGCCACTGTGAAGATGTTCAGAGGAGAGGGTACAGAAGATGGTGGTGAAAGGGGAACAGTAGGACCAAGGAGCAAAGACAACCAATGATTTGGGGATTTCAGAAACTCTGACATCCTGTCCTTTATAATTCTGGGGGAGCTGCTGAGCCCTGCTGTCTGCTCTGGAGCTTCTTGGCATTTACTTTGCCTGTTTGCTCATTTACTATCAGCAAAAGAGCCGGACATTTCACCAGTTATCAAGGACTGTGCTAGGTTGGGCAGCAGCAGGGGCTACGGACACATAGCCTCGGCTGCAAGGGCCAAACATCATCACTCCAGAGATAGAGGTCAAGCTCCAAGCTGGCCTCACCCGCGGCTGCCTGAAGATTGGGAAATGCACAGGCTTTCTAGTGGGAGAAAGCTGAGTTCAAACCTGGCCCCACTCCTCTAGCTGTGTGGCGGAGGGTGTTTATTACCCTTTCAGAAGCATAGCTTTACCATGTGTAAAGTGAAGATCATCATACCCAACCCAGAGGGTTGTTAGGAGAAAAAATGAAAGAAGTTTTGTAACATACCTAATGCAGGGTCTGGGACACAGCAATTGCTCAAAAACAGTTGTCCCCTTCCCCTTCCCTGTTGGCTCTGTCTTCCCGCATTTCATTAGTCAGATCTCTGTGGTTTTCCTAGAACATCTCTGACTGCAAACCATCAACTACTGAAAACCCTCAAGGAGGGGTAAAATGGATAATAGGAATTTCTAGGGACATAAAAGCGATATCATGTTTGTATGTGTAACTATCAATCAGTTTCAGAGAAAAGCAGGCTTGCGTAGCTGAGCAGACACCACCAGCTTTCTTCTGCTTCTGCAGACTGAATTTTATTTTATTAACAGCAGAACAATGGGCCTGATTTTCCTCTTTGGATACTAAAGAAGACAAATTAGCCCAAAGGAAATTCTGCTGAAACTGTATTTAGTATTTGAGATCCTAAGCCCCAAGACAGAGCCTCTGGGTGACCTTGAGGAGCTGCGTGCATGCTCACTGCTGGATCCCAGCATGATGTGGCCATGGCTGGGTCAGGAGCACAGGAGGCTCAAGGCCAGTCCAGGGCCTGGTCAACAGAGCAGCACATGCAAAATCAAAGTGACCCTGGGTCTTGATGAGGGACACGCTGCCTTCCTGAGCAGTGCATGCTGCATGAGTGTAACTGACTACCACATTTTTAAAAGAAAAAAAATGAATTTTCTTAACCTTTTTCCTTTTCCCCCACCTCCTACTTAGCTCTTTAGGAATGCAATTATAACCTTTACCTTCTCTCCACCAGACACTCCCTACACGGCAAGCTTATCTAACTATGTGTTTACTTAGAAGTTCCAGAGGCTGAACCTTGAAACACAGTAGGCACTTCTGGAACTCTCTCCTGCCAGGAGATTGCCTCAAGATAACAGTTAATTTACAACCTAAATTTTGCCCTAGGCAAAATTAAAATCGTCACTTTACAACATGGCTCTGCTCACAATGGTGCTAGCCAGACCACTTGATAGATAAGACACAGGAAGCAAGTCACGTGGGCCCCACACCTCCTCCCCTACCTCCTACGTGAGGTTCACCCCAAGTCCCCCTTTAAAAGCCCACGCTTTCTGCCCTGAAAGCTGAAGTAATACCCTTAAGGCAGGAGCCTGTACTTCTTCCTCTCAGCTAAGCTCTGAAATAAAAGTCACTTTCTCTCCACCACAACTCCTTCTTATTAATTGGACTCTGCAAGCCATGAGCAGCTGGATCTGTGGGACTTACTGTCACAACTGGTTGTGGGGACCGTCCCCCACACTGGCAAGTTCAAGTCAACAAACTATGCTAGGTAGTGTTAGAGGTAGAGGGCGAAAAGGGACTACAACACGGTCTCCACCCTCCTGAAATAATTGAACACAAGCTAGGCCAGGGATTCTTAACCTTTTTGGTGTCATTGGAAATCGGAAGTATAGACCCCTTCTCAGAATAATGTTTTTAAATGTGTGAAATGAAATGAGATCACAAATGAAACCAACTCGATTGGAGCACACGAGGTCTCATGCTCACATGGAGGGATGTGTTATTGCTAATTTAGAGGTATGAGCAGATCATAATGGTCAGGGGGTGTCTGAAAACTTCATGGATGAGCCGTTAAGGACTTCTACACAGAGAAATGGGGGAAGGCATTTCATGCATAGGGAACAGCATGAACAATCGCTTGGAAACAAAGACTTGCAGATGCATTAAGGGAACAGAATAATCAGGTGAGGCTGGGGCTTTGCAGGAAGCACCCAGTGCTTATGTCTGGGTCCTCTCTCTGTCTCTTAGAGTCCTAGACAGTGTGAAAGGAAAATAAATCTTGGGGTCCCTAAATCACTAAGCTAAAGGGAAAAGTGAAACTGGGAACTGCTTAGAGCCAACCTCCTCCCATTCTATTCAGTCACCCCTATGCCCACTGAGATTAATGCATATCTGATTGCTCCTTTGGAGAGGCTAATCAGAAACTCAAAAGAAGGTAACTATTTGTCTCTTATCCACCCGTGACCTGGAAACCCCCTCCCCACCTTTGCTTCAAGTTGTCCCGCCTTTCCAGACCGAACCGATGTTCATCTTACATATGTTGATTGATGTCTCATGTCTCCCTACAATGTATAAAACCAAACTGTGCTCTGACCACCTTGGCACATGTCAACAGGACCTCCTGAGGCTGTGTCACAGGCATGTGTCCTCAACTTTTGCAAAATAAACTTTCTAAATTAACTGCAACATGCCTCAGATTTTTGGGGTTCACACCGGTAATAGATGTGGACCGAGCTTGCACATGAATTGCCCGTGCTTCTGTCAGTCAGGCCACTGGCAATGGAAAGGTGAGCCCTTGGCATCTGTCCACTCAGCAGTGATCTGCTAGGAAGGTCAGAAAAGCAGGTGGGGGTGAGGGAGGCAAAAAGCAGCCTGGGAAGAGGGTGCTTCACAGTAGCTCTGTTTGGCCCCAGGAGGACAGCGGCGCTGGGAGTTGGACCTGCAGGGGCAGACACCATCAGCCACTGCCAACCCACCTAGGCAATGCTCACTCCTCTGCCAGCCACTCTGTTACTCTGTTGGGACAAGTTTTGGGCAGAATTGTACTCAGGAAAAAATGTAATTCGACATTTATTCTATGAACATGCCAGTCCTGTGTTTTTTTGTGTTTTTTGTTTGTTTGTTTGTTTGTTTGTTTTTAGGTTCTACAGGACACCCAGCTCAAGCTCCTGATTAAATTTGTGCCTGAATTGGGGCCATCCTAGAATCCAGGCCCAGAGTGACCACAGGCCTGGTGGGAGGTGGGCCTACCAGGGCTTATGGAGCTGGCTGGGAAAATGTACCTCAGAGGCAGGAGTCCAGCACACCAGTTTGGTCCAGACACAATGGCCTAGTCAGCAGGAGAGGGTGATTTTGACATCTTCCCTTAGGTGGGCCTCTGAGGCCAGGCTGAGGGGCTGCAGTCAAAAGAGCAGGCGAGAGCAGCCACAGCAATAGCTCACGTTTATGAAGCGCGCATGCAGCACTCGGCACTGCGCTAAGCACTCTTCACGCACTCAGTCATTAAATGGGTAACCCTGCCAGCTATGGACTGGTGAGATCTCCTTTATTCAGATAAGAAGACAAGCTTACAGGGGTTAAGCTGCTTGTGCAGAGCCAGGTCAGTGCCTGCCCCCCTCTGCCGAACTCCAAGTGTCAGTAGACACGAGTACGGGAAAATAAAATATAAAGAAACTGGCCAGGTGCAGTGGCTCATTCCTGTAATTCCAGCACTTTGGGAGACCAAGGCAGGTGGATCACTTGAGCCTCAGAGTTTGAGACGAGGAACATGGCGAAACCCTGTCTCTACTAAAAATACAAAAATTAGCTGGGTGTGGTGGTGCGCACCTGTGGTCCCAGCTACTCAGGAGGCTGATGTAGGAGGATTGCTTAAGCCCAAGCGATCGAGGCTGCAGTGAGCTGTGATCACAACGCTGCACTCCAGCTTGGGGGACAGAGCAAGACTCTGTCTTAAAAAATAAAAATAATAAAATGTAAAGAAACAAAATACGAAACATGAGTGTCACCAGAGCCAGCAGCTTCTAGTGGTCAGGTTTTGCAGTGAGGGAAGAAGTCAGGACTCCGGTAGCCTTGGTCAAGGCAAAAGGTGACCACCCTGGACTCTGAACACTGGCAACAGTAACCAGGTGCTCCCCACAGTGCATCTGAGCATGGAGAAGGGACCATGCAGATGCCTCACAGCAGCCGAGAGGAAGCATCTGCACCTGCAGTGGGCAGACCATTTGAGACACCACCAAAGGATGTCCAGGACCGCATGGCAACTTATGCTGGGTAAGCCCTCCTATAAGCAAAGATGTGTGTATTGGAGAAAGCTTGTAGGTGTAGGGGAAAGGTCATGCAAGGCTGCTTGAATCAGGTGGGAGTGATTTCCAGTAGATCACTGAATCTGAGTCTGTTCTCTCACCTATAAAAGGAGCATAACAATGTTGACTTCACCTGTTGACTCTAAGGATGAAACGAAGTGACATAAATAAAGCAGTCCAGTATGGGGCTTGACAAACCATGAGGGTTCAATAAATATACGTTTTCCTCCCTTCTCCTTCAGAAGAATTTTTAGAGGCTGTGTAGGCTTTTTGAAGCTTTATGTAAATTTATGTGAAGTGACATTCAGTGAAATCACTCATCTGTATGATCCCTTTAATCCTACCTGCAGCTTCAGTAAAATTGAAATTTAAATCATACATTTTATTTAATGGCACAACTCAGATGCCTGGGGAGGGGGGTGGGGAGGAAGGAGAGAGAGGAAAGAAAAAAACCTGTATTAGAAAGAAAAGACCTTGGCACTAAAAATATTCCAGGGGTGAAAGAGCTTTTGTTAAATGGACTCTTATCTTTTTTAAAAAAAGGTCAAATTTTAATCCAAAGATTTAGATTCAAATCAGGCTTTGAAAAAACAAGGGCCTCCATATGAAGTTTGCCCTTTCAAATTAAAATCCATTCTTTTTGTCTTGTGATTTTTTTTCCCCTGCTATTCCTCATGCATCTTACTTTTTTAGTTGGTCTTGTCTTACTACATGAATACATTAAAGGCTATGTATAATGATAAATACTACAAAGCAGAATCAGTGGACAATTCTGGAAACATTATTTTGGGCTTTAGATTTTAAGCACTAAAAAAAGATGCCCATCCACATTTTTTAAAAAGCAGGTTTTAAAAAACTGACAATGAATTTAATGTATTAAAAATAGTTACTGTAAAGAGAAAAAAATTATAGAAAACTATAAAGAAGAAATTAAAATTGTCCCAAATTCTACTACTCAATGATAGCCAAATTTTATAAATTTGTAAAAGCTTTTTGTATATTGAGGATATTAACCATATGCAGGTTTTATATGTATGTGTGTGTGTGTACATATATGTATATTCATAATGTGTCCTCTATCATTCAAACCTTTAAATGGTAGTTTTTTGGTGAGAAGACTTAATTTTTATATTGCAAGATGTACCAATAATTTCTTTCTTTTTCTTTCTTTCTTTTTTTTTTTGAGACAGGGTCTTTCTCTGTCACCCAGGTTGAAGTGCGGTGGCATGATGAGGCCTCACTGCTACCTCTGCCTCTCAGGCTCAAGAGATCTTCCCACCTCAGCCTTCCAAATAGCTGGGATTACAAGTGTGCGCCACCATGCCCTGCTAATTTTTGTATTTTTACTAGAGACAGAGTTTTGCTATGTTGCCCAGGCTGGTCTTGAACGACTGACCTCAAGTGATCTGCCCGCCTTGACCTCCCAAAGTGTTGAAATTACAGGCGTGAGCCACTGCGCCCAGCCTTTACCAGTACTTTCTATCTAAATTTTTTTGTTAGAAAGATTTTTCCATCCAAAAATTATGAAAATTTTCACTTATTTTTCTACCACTTTCACAGTTTCATTTTTACATACACTTTTGGTGATAATTCTGGATTTTACTTTGATATAAAAATTAAGGCTTGGATCCAGGCTTACTTCTTCCAAATGGCTAGCCAGCGTTTTTCACCATCATTTCTTGAATTGCCTATGTGTCTGTACTGATTTGAAATGTTACTTCTCTAATGTACCTATACTTGGCACTATATGAGTATTACAGTCTCTTCCATGATCTGTTCATCTAATTTCATTGCTTTGGTGACTAGGACTTTTTAAGACATTTTAAATATCTGATAAGACAGTTGTTCATACTATTTTTGGGGGAAAATCAACATTTTTAATGAACAAAGCACTTTATAAAACAATATTTAAAAAGTCAAAAATAACAGATGCTGGCAAGGTTGTGAAGAAAAAGAAACACTTATACACTTACACACTGTTGGTGGGAGTGTAAATTCATCCAACCATAGTGGAAAGCAAATCCTTTTGGGACGATACGAACATTCTAAAATCGGATTGAGTTGATGGGAAAACTGTGTGAATTTACTAAAATTATTGAATTGTACATGTAAAAAGTGATAAATTTGTGGTAAGTAAATTTACTTCAATAAAGCTGGTTTATAATACCAAAAAATATTTAAAAATCAAATACTGTACACATGAAGAAAGAGAGAGAGGGAGAGAGGGAGGAAGAAAGGAAGGAAGAGAGGAAGGGAGGGAGGGAGGAAGGAGGGAAAAGAAAGGGAGGAGAGAGCAAAGGAGAAAGAAGGAAGAGAAGAAAAAGGAGGAAAGGAGAAAGAATATTTCTTTTTGTATGATGAAAACAATGAATGTTAAAAAGACTGCCTTTAGCTATTCTATATCAGAATTAGTAAACGAAACTAGCTCAAAGCAAAATCAAAACAAAGGAAGAAAGACAAAAGTCGTGTAAGTTGAAATATAATGTTGAGGAATTACCACAATTCTTTCCAGAAGAAAATTGTCACCTCTGAAAATGAAGGATCCAAGTCTCTGTAAGAGTGGAAGATAAACAAATAAATAAGATTACACCACAAAGGAGAGTCATTTAAGAGGTCAGTCTCTTTCCCGGGGTCTCACGCCTGGGACTCTCTGGACTGATGGCACTTCTGTTACTCCTTGCCCAGCCCTGGGTGTGTGAACGGAAATCTCATTCTGTGCAGCTGCCCATGGAAAGCCTCACAGCACTGCAGGGCCATGTGAAGCGGGTCACCCCCAGCCCACACCATGGAGACCTGAGCTTGTGCAAGCTCCTAGAAGCTAAGTGCATTCAGCTCTGATCCCCTGGGTGTAGGAAACAGCCAAGAGTTAGGCCTGCAGTTCTGTTAGCATGGCCAGAGAGCATTGAACTCCATATTTGAATAATTAACTCAGCAAGCAGCCTCCCAAGTCAGCCTCGAACGCTAGTTTATCTTCTCGAATAACGGATGATAATCTCTCCTCTCTAACTCATTTACTTCTAACTCAAAAATGTCAAAACGGGGCCCAGCGCGGCGGCTCACGCCTGTAATCCCAACACTTTGGGAGGCCGAGGTGGGCTGATTACGAAGTCAGGAGTTCAAGACCAGCCCGGCCAATATAGTGAAACCCTGTCTCTACTAAAAATACAAAAATTAGCCAGGTGTGGTGGCGCGCGCCTATAATCCCAGTTACTCAGGAGGCTGAGGCAAAGAATCGCTTGAACCTGGGAGGCAGAGGTTGCTGTGAGCCGAGATCGCGCCACTGCACTCCAGCCTGGGTGACAGAGCAAGACTCTGTCTCAAAAAGAAAAAAAGAGTCAAAACTGAATGCAACATTTTCCTTCTGCGTGAGATGGAAAGGCTTCATAGCGTGTGTTTGGATGCAAATGAGGTCTCTGGTTGGGGCATGCTCATGATTCCCTGGCAATTGTTAACAGGAAGATGTGCTGATGGCAAGAGCTTCCCATTTGAACTCTAAAGACCTCTGTCTACACCCTCATGGACATGACAGGCTAGTAGGAAAGGCAGATGGTAAGTGAGTAATAGAGATGAGATGGGAGCAGAATTACGAGGGAGGTACAAGGTCCTGGAAAGCATACAATTTTATAGAAATCAAAAGCGTGCAAATGGCAAAAAGTTCCACATGAATAGACAACAAACTGTTAACAAGTATCTATGAGGTAGAATAACAAAGGCCTTTAACTTTCTCAGGTATATATTTATGTATTATTCAAATGTTTCACAACCAGAGTATACTACTTTTGTACTTATTAAAAAAAAGACATTAAAAATTAAATTAATTTTTAAAATGTGTTTACAGGTTCTTAAGAATATGAAACTATTGGATTTTTCTTTTCTTTTTTTTTGAGATGGAGTCTCGCTCTCTTGCCCAGGCTGGAGTGCAGTGGTGCAATCTCAGCTCACTGCAGCCTCTGCCTCCCAGGTTTAAGCAGTTCTCTGCCTCAGCCTCCCAAGTGGCTGGGACTACAGGCGTGCGCCACCACTCCTGGCTAATTTTTGTATTTTTAATAGAGAGGGGGTTTCACCATGTTGGCCAGGTTGGTCTCGAACTCCTGACCTCATGATCCACCCGCCTTAGCCTCCCAAAGTGCTGGGATTACAGGCGTGAGCCACCACGCCCAGCCTTGAAACTATTGGATTTTGATGTTTTATTTTGTTTTGTTTTGTTTTTGAGACAGGGTCTTGCTCTATTGCCCATGCTGGAGTGTAGTGATGCAATCTCTGCTCACTGCAGCCTTGACTTCCAGGGCTCAAGTGATCCTCCCATCTCAGCCTCCCAAGCAGCTGGGACTACAGGCATGCACCACCACACCTGGATAATTAAAAAAAATTCTTTCAACCAGGATCGGTAGCTCATGTCTGTAATCCCAGCACTTTGGGAGGCCGAGGCAGGTGGATCACCTGAGGTCAGGAGTTCAAGACCAGCCTAGCCAACATGGTGAAACTCTGTCTCTACTAAAAATAACAAAAATCAGCCAGGCATGGTGTCAGGCACCTGTAATCCTAGTGACTTGGGAGGCTGAAGCAGGAGAATCGCTTGAACCAGGAGGTGGAGGTTGCAGTGAGCCAAGATTGCGCCATTGCACTTCAGCCTGGGCAACAGGTGCGAAACTCTGTCACAAAAAATTTTTTTTCTAGAGATGAGGTCTATGTTGCCCAGGCTGGTCTCAAATTCTTGAGCTCAAGGGATCCTCCCACCTCATCCTCCCAAGTTGCTGGGATGACAGGCATAAGCCACCGCATCTGGACTGAAACTATTTGATTTTGAACCTGGACTTTCATGTTGTAATTTATTTTTTGCTGTGGTGACTTGAGGAAGGTAAAGATGAAGCATTTCAGCAGGAACCATGAGTGGGCAGCCCATAGTTTAGGATCTGCTAGTCTACAACAGCAAATGTCAGTCTTCCCTTATGCAGCAAGGGTAGCCCTGTGGATTGAAGTGTCCACTGAAAACCGCACGGCATCTTTCCACATAGTCCTGAACCGAGACTGGTGAGGCCCGACACAGCAGGAATAACAAGCAGTTAAATAGAGCCACAAAGGAGAGGGCATTGAGGAAGCAGGCAATGGAACACAAATCAAATGGCCATTTTCCATGGAGAACTGGTGCCAACTTAAAGGGAATGACTTGGAGCCTCCTTCCCTGTTCAGTAAATGGCTTTTCTTTATCCGTAGCAAAGTTCTGCAAGGTCACCGTGTGCAATGCGGAACTCTTCCCGTCCTCCGTTCCCAGTTAGTGCCCGCTGCCCACGGTCAGCTTTTGTCAAAGGCGTGGTGGAGTTCGCAAGCCGCAGCTCTTTGTTTTAAAATGAGTAAGCCAGGGCTTTCCCCCTCCTTCGTTTTCTTTTCCTGGCTCTGAATAGGTCTGTTCGTACACAGCAGATGGCTTTCTGACGAGGCCCAAATTCATCCAGTCTTTGGGGAAAAAAACTACAGCAAGAGGGACTGTTATTCCAATCTGATAAAGTTTTCTATTTTCAGTTAGAAAAATGAGTCTCCGTAAGTAGAAAAGGAAAAAAAAAAAATAGGAAAGTGAAAGGAACAAAAGCAGTCGATACTTCACATGAGAGATAGATTTGGGGGGTTTTCAATTATGTAGATCCTATCTATCTCCAGACACCATTCTCGCCTGTGGCTCAGAAGCTCCAGGGAAGACAGCTCCAAACAGTAAAGGCCTGTGTGTAAAACACACACCAGAAGGTGGGAAGGTCATACACCAGCTTCCATACAGTGGCTGTCTCTGGAGAGAGCTGGAAGGGATCAGAAATAAGAAGAGCTTAAAAGGGGGTTTCAACTTCTTAATTCTTTTTTTTTTCCAGACAGAGTTTCACTCTTGTTGCCCAGGCTGGAGTGCAATGGCGTGATCTTGGCTCACTTCAACCTCCACCTCCCAGGTTCAAGCGATTCTCCTGCCTTAGCCTCCCGAGTAGCTGGGATTACAGGCATGCACCACCATGCCCGGCTAATTCAACTTCTTAATTTTTAAAAAATATTTTGTTTTCTTTAAAAAGTAAAGCAGGTATTAGTGGGTACCTGGGCATTGTTGGTTGTGAAGAGCAAGGACTATGGAACCACACTGCTAGGGTTAGGATACCAGCTCTGCTATTTACAAGTTGTATAACCTTAGCAAGTTACCCAACTCTGTGCCTCAATTTTCTCATCTTTAAGATGGGGATAATAATAGAAGATATTGTATGGGGCTATGGTAACGATCAAATGACCTCATTTATTCATTCCATAAGTATTCCTGAGGGCCACTATGTACCAGGTACTGTCCTAGGTGCCAGGGATACAGCAATGATCAAAGCACACAAAGATATCTGTTCTGAAAAAGCAAATATTCTGGAGAGAGAGCAATAAGAAGCTAGATAATGAAAAACAGCATGTTAGATAGAGATGAACAATAAGCAGAAAAAAATAAAGCAAAGATAAGATGGGTCAAAGAGGCTGGCATTTTAGGGAGGGTGGTCAGGGAAGGCCTCATTGAGAAGGTACATTATGACAAATGAGTAAAGCTCGAAGGAGGTAATATTTACTGCAAAGCTCCTAGAAGAGTGCCTGGCACTCAATAAATGTTAGTTGTTTTTTTATTATCTATGTTTGAACTATGTCTTATTTTTATATTAATAAGAAAACATTTTGAATGACCAAGAAGAAAAAGAGTACATGGACATATAGAAACGCCTGGAATCAGTAGCAGAATCACCGCAGCACAGGTTTTTGGAAACATTGGTCAAGGAATGCTTCGTTGTGTCAAGAAACCTTGCCACCCAGTGATACAGACCTACAGAGGGACAAAAATGTAGCCAAGAGACAAACAATTCAAAAGTAATTTATATTTTAAAGACAAAGACACAAAAGACTTCAGTCATTTTTCTTTAAAAATGAGAACAGAAAACTATTGAATTCAGTAAGACTGGGAATGAGCAACTATTCAAAATACAGAGCAAAAATGTAAATGGTAGAAGAATTCTGTAGTATAGCCTTATTAAAGAAGAGAGAAGGGTAGACACACCATGAGATGAAACAATGAAAAGGAGAATGAAAGAGATCTATCGAGTGAACAATAGAAATGGACAAGCTGACACACATCCAAAAACAGGCACAGAAAGAAAATATAAAAAGACAGAAACACAAAAAGATACAGCAAGGAAAAGACACTGAGTGAATTTCTTGGAATCCAATCCCGTCTTTTGGCGTCTGTGATGTTATCATTAAAAAATAAAATTAGTACTTTGTGTTTTGTGACTTCAGGCATTATGGGGTACAGTATTGGCGGTGCATTCTTTGCTAGAAGAATAAATGGAATCAAGAAGGGACCCCTGCTCTTGGGAAGACACTCAGGCCCTTATCTGTAGTCAGGGTAAGCTAGAATGTCCTCAGGAATTCTTCATGCTGTCTGGAGCTAGGAGAGGGTGGGCCCAAACTGCCCAAGAACCTCCTCCCTCATTGCCAAAATATACTCAAGCCAATAAATTTAGACTGAAAATTTTAGCAGCTTGAAAAATAAGAGTATTTATTGCAAAATGCTGCAAAAAATTCACAGAACTTGTCTAGATTTTGAACTTGTCAAGCTCTCTTTTTATTGAGAGCAGACCAGTGAAATCATAGGTAGATTTAGTCATGCAATTGCCTAAGAGATTCTGAGATACAAATAAGACTCAAGGCACAAATCTTTACTCTACCAAAAAGTAGATGAACAGAGAAAAGATCACAGCCTAAGCTGCAGAGGTAACGGCTGAAAAGCAAAGGACTGGCATCCCGATGAAGGTTCCTATTCAGAAGAGCCAAAATGGAAATTCAGGCTAATGCAAAATGCAAAACAATATTGGAAAGGCGCCCTGAAAAGTGTTTCAGAGTACATTTTGATCCTGGTGAGGTGAGCTCAGAGCAAGAAGCTAATTCCCCATAGCCTGGAGGAGCTGTGTGGGAAACAGCAGCCAAAGAGAAGCACAATCAAACAGAATTGAGGATGACTGTTCAAGGAGAAATGATCTAAAAGAAAGGGGAGCATCAGGGGGATGGCAGACTCATGGGGAGAGGGACGGGTACACCACCATAACTGTCTGGGGTGACATAAGATGGACGACTTTTCAATTTGTACAAGTACCTACGAAGAGTCTTTAAATTGTTCATATTCTTAGGTTCAACAAGTCTGTATTTAATGTTTTATCTTAAGGAAATAAATAGTATAGGCAAAACATACCTAAACAACAAGGCTAGATAAATCACGTCACATCCATATACAAGAGTTCATGCCGGGCACAGTAGCTCATGCCTGTAATTCTAGCATTTTGGCAGGCCAAGGTGGGAGGATTGCTTGAACTTACGAGTTTGAGGTTACAGTGAGCTATGATTGTGCCACAGCACTCCAGCCTGGGTGACACAGCAAGACCCTGTCTCTAAAGAAGAAAGAGAAGGAGGAAGAAGAAGAGGAGAAGGAGGAGAAGAAGAGTTACTATGCAATCATTAAGAATATTGTAAAATATTTCAAACAGTGTGTGACCAGGTATATGGGCACTCCTCATTAAATATGGCAAGTTGAATCCATATATTTACCTCTGCCTGCTAGGAAAACCCTACAAAATTACATTAACAGGATCACAAAGGAGAAAGCTCCTAAGGCTTAAAGAACAGGAGTGCAGACAGCAGCATATTAGATATGTCAACAAAATTTTAGAAGCTTGAAAGCAAACAGATGAGCATTCACCAGCTTGACACACCAAAAGATGACCTCTGAGGGAAACCTGTAGTCCCAGCTACTCAAGAGGCTGATGTAGGAAAATCGCTTGAGCCCAGGAGTTCAAGTCCAGCCTGAGCAACACAGTGAGACTCCTGACTCTTTACAAAAAAAAAAAAAAAAAAAGGAGGCGACTGCTAAATGCCTGAGGGCAGGGGGCGGTTGGGGAACTAGGAGGCAAGCCAGTTTGCTCCTCAGAAGCCTAGAAAGTCTCAGGAAGATGAGCGTAGGAACGGGCAAGGCTGAAAACAATGGATTGCTTGAGAGACTCTGAGAAGCATCTAGACCTCAAGATGCCTTTCCCCCACCATGGGTCCCTTCCTTTCCCACTCTTCCACCCCGCAGGAGCCTGGAGGGTCCCTCTCTGGAGGAGGATGCGGCGGCCACACCATGGAGCATGGCTCGCTAGGCACTGCCAAGCACAGAACTGTCTTCTGCGTTTTCCCTTTTCTTTTCATTTTCCTTGTTTTTCAAATTATCTACAATAAACATATGCTACTGGTAATCAGAAAAAATATTTTAAAAATTACAGCAGTAACTTAGGCTTAAAAGAAGATTTGAATAATGCAGAAGAAAGCAAAGTTAAAGGCCCCCTCATGCTCACCCCACCTCCACAGAGATAACCCCAATTTAGAGTTGCTTTGTATATCCTTACAGAAAAAAATCATAAAAATACAATGAAAGCAAAATGGAAAGAAAAACAAAAAGAAGTAAGGTGAAGACCAGGAGACCACAATTTTGCTAAAACTCAGAAAAAGGGGCAGAGATAAACACTTCCCTGGAGAATCCAAGAGGCTCCTAAGCACAGAGGAAGAGCAGGCAGGGGAAGAAAAGGAGAGAGGAAAAGAATTGTGTTGTCTTTAAAGACGTTGGCTAGCATAAAAGGGCCTAAGTTCTCTTAATTTAACAACATGGTTCTATCATTAAGAAAACAACTTTTGGCACAAAAATAAAATTAAGGAAATAATGAGTAGTTCATCTCTTCCCTATGATTCATATATTTTCCCATTAGGCTCTAACTGCCTCAGATTTTTTGTTTGTTTGTTTTTTAGAAACAGGGTGTCACTCTGTGGCGAGATCATAGCTCACTGCAGCCTCAAACACCTGGGCTCAACGATCCTCCTGTGTCAGCCTCCCAAGCAGCTGGTACTATAGGTGCATGCTACCACTCCTGGCTAATTATTTTATTTTTTGTAGAGACAGGGGTCACGCTATGTTGCTCAGGCTAGTCTCCAACTCCTGGCCTCAAGTGATCCTCCCGTCTCAGCCTCCCAAAGTGCCGGGATTACAGGTGTGAGCCACCACACTGTCTTTTCCCGGGATTTTAAATAAAAACTCTGAATGTTTCAGTAGAACCATGTACTTTGTTAACAATTTGTCTGTGTAACTGGCTAATGTCACAGGGAGAGAGAGAGATCCTAACATGCTTTAAAAATTTTTTCAATTTATGATAAAAAAAATTGTGCTGTCTCTATTTCTAATAATTAAATTTTGGAACTGTATCCAGCCCATGTTCTGCCTCCACAGTAAAATCACAGCTCTTCTTGCCTTATGCAAATACATAGATTTGCTTTCATCTGTGCACTGGCTATCCACACAGCAGTATTGTGCCAAGGTGAATAATCTTGATTAAATTAAGCATTTCCAAGGTCTTTTATGTACTTAAGGAAATATACCACATATTAAGTGGAGGTTTGATATGTCTTCTACATAGGTTACCCAGGCTATTTCTTAAATCGAATTAACAAATTTAAAATGCTTTATTATGCCAAAGGATTCCCAGGGACTTCTGTACTTGAATCATGACATTTTGTTAAGAGGAACTATTGGACAGACATAGAAGAAAAAAATCCTATTATATGCTGAGCTGTACTTTAAAAGATCATTTTTCTTATAATGTTCTTGGGAAGTGTTTTAATATACTCAAGAACCTTGAGAGATTACAGAAGATACAGAATGCGAGGCTTACCTGAAATTGCATTAATGGCTTTGCTGTTGAATGTAAAACAAATCCAGCCAGGGGAATTTGGGGGCCCGTTAAACATGTTTGTGTTTTACCAGAAGGCAGAAAATCCACTTACAGAAAATCTGCAACAGAAAATCACCGAGAATGCTCTGTGGTTTACTTTGTGTGTTTTTGTCTCAGAATTTCTGAGGTGATGAGGTTTATTGCCGGCCAATACACTGAATTTTAAAGCTCTTCTCTTCAGAATTTATTGCACAGACACATACTTCGGAGAGTCCACATACACTCGCATGCACGTGCAAGGCGGGAGCCAGGGCCCTGCCGGTGAGCTGGGGGGATGGTGGGCGCGCACTTCACTGCTCCTCTGACCCCAAAGGTGGCCCACACAGGGTCCTGCTTTACCTCAGGAGACAGGGGTGCACTGCCAGCTGCTCCTCCTGCAGATGTGAGAGCTCTCCTCCCTTCCACCCCAAACATTGCTTCTTTAATCCCTTTTACACAGTTTGGTAAAACTTCCTCCCCACTCTTTTCCTGGTACCTAAGAGAAGGCTGCTTTTTGTAAACTACCCCAAGTCTGGGAAGCAGATTAGGGCCTCTTTGGTCTAGAGAGGTTTGAAAGAATCAGAATGAGGTTAGACTTAGCAATGAGTTCGGTTTGCTTGTCTTTTAAATACTCCATTCTGGAGCCAGATCTCTGTGATGGCCTCTACCCTGCCTGCTTCCAGCTTCACGATCTGAAGCTCCCTTACATCCCCCCTCCCCATCCAGCTGCAGCATTAGAATTTGTTAAAAATGCCAATAACTGGGGTGAGAGCCCGGGTGGAGGCGGGAGACAAAGGGGCTACAAATATCTAAGGGTTTGGAAGAGGGAAAGGTGAGAGAGTGGTAATGAAAGGGTGTGGCTATGAATAAGGGAATACCCTGTGGTGTCCACCAAGAGTATAGAGCTGGAGTCCTGCCCCGTGTACAAAGGGAGGGCCCAGATTAAGATGCACAGGAGCCACTAAAAGGCCCCCAGTACCACCCTGTACAGACTGTGTCAGTTGGAGAGGTGTACAGGACTGACTGTATGTTCCCCAGGATTCCATGTACATGCTCAAGCAACTAAAAGTGAGACCTTTTATTTTTTTTTCTCAACTGTATGCCCTTCTTTCTCTTTCCATGATAAAGGATATAGTAATGATGGCATAACACCAGTAATACAAGTTACCTGCAGCAAAGTCAGAAAACACAGGTGAGCAACAACAACAACAAACCATATTCTGAAATCTCAGTATCCTGTGAAAAAACCACAATTTAAGACTTTGGTGTGTAGATTAGTAGATCTTTCCTATGCAAATGGGTACAGAATCAGCCTAGAGAATAGCAAGTACAGATTGGAGCTGGAGGGCAGAGTTCTAGCAGGGATGTCACTTAAAAAAATAGTAACTGATGAGTTTCCTAATGTGGTCAACTGCACTGAGAAGGAATTTGTAGTTCTGACATTGTTGGAAAGAATTGGTACTAGGTAAAAAGCAAACCAAAGCAAATAAAATGTGAGGGAATTTTTAAATCTAAGGGAAAAATGTCACACAAGAAAGGAAATGTGATGATCATACTCTATGTGGCTCAGCTGCGAGCTGTTTTTCAACTTCATAATGTAAACACTAAATATTGGCTTTTTTAAATGTTTGGAAATAATTATAGATTCACAGGAAGTTGCAAAGATAGTACAGAGAGGTCCCATGTACCCTTCCCCCAGTGGTTACATCTTACATACCGACAAAAAAATACCAAGCAGGAAATTGACACTGGTACAATGTGTGCAAGTTCTATGCCATTTTACCACATGTGTAGATCCACGTGACCATGACCATCGAGGCAGAACCATTCCATCACCACAAAGGTGTCCCTTTGCTACTCCCTTATAGCCGCATGCTCCTCTCCACCATCCCTAATATTACCCTGGCAACCACTAAGCTGTTCTTCATCTCTCTAATTTTGTCATTTCAAGAATGTTATATAAATGGATTCATAAATAACGTGGCCCTTTGAGTTTTATTTTTTTATTTTTTATTTTTTTGGAGATGGAGTTTCACTTGTGTTGCCTATGCTGGAGTGCAATGGCATGAACTTGACTCACTGCCACCTCTGCCTCTCGGGTTCAAGCGAGTCTTCTGCCTCAGCCTCCTGAGTAGTTGGGATTACAGGCATGTGCCACCACGCCTGGCTAGTTTTGTATTTTTAGTAGAGATGGGATTTCTCCATGTTGGTCAGGCTGGTCTTGAACTCCTGACCTCAGGTGATCTGCCCACCTCGGCCTCCCAAAATGCTGGGATTACAGGCGTGAGCCAACGTGCCCAGCCTGAGATTTTTTTTCACTCAGCAAATGCCATTGAGATCCACCTAGTTGTTGCTTACATTAAGAGTTTCTTCCTTTTTATTGTTGAGTGATATTCCAACTAAATATTCTGTTAAACAAAAATTGCAATACAACACATGACCAACTGTGACCAGAATCTGGTCATAGCTCTAATAATGATAGCAGTTAACAATTCTTGAGTCCTTAAGATTTGCCAGACACTGTGCTTGGTGCTTTTCCTACCCTATCTCATTCAATCCCCACCACAACAACTTTCTTTTTTTTTTGAGACGGAGTCTCGCTCTGTCACCCAGGCTGGAGTGCAGTGGCCGGACCTCAGCTCACTGCAAGCTCCGCCTCCCGGGTTCACGCCATTCTCCTGCCTCAGCCTCCCAAGTAGCTGGGATTACAGGCGCCCGCCACCACGCCCGGCTCATTTTTTGTGTTTTTAGTAGAGATGGGGTTTCACCGTGTTAGCCAGGATGGTCTCGATCTCCTGACCTCGTGATCCGCCCATCTCGGCCTCCCAAAGTGCTGGGATTACAGGCTTGAGCCACCGCGCCCGGCCTGTTTTTAATTTATTTTTAATTTTAGAGGAAGGGTCTTGTTGTGTTGCTCAAGCTGGCCTTGAACTCCTGGGCTCAAGCAATCCCACTGCCTCAGCCTTCCAACTAATTGAGAGTACAGGCCCACACCACCACACCTGGTCATTACAATAGTGATTTTTTTTTTTTTTTTTTGAGACAAAGTCTCGCTCTGTTGCCCACGCTGGAGTGCAGTGGCACAGTCTTGGCTTGCTGCAACATAGGACTCCTGGGTTTAATTGATTCTCCTGCCTCAGCCTCTGGAGTAGCTGGGATTACAGGCACCTGCCATCACACTCAGCTAATTTTTGTATTTGTAGTAGAGATGAGATTTCACCATGTTGGCCAGGCTGGTATTGAACTGCTGACCTCAAGTAATCCACCCGCTTTAGCCTCCCAAAGTGCTGGGATTATAGGCACGAGCCATTTCGCCTGGAATATAATACTGATTCCCGCCACCTCGCCTGGCTAGTTTTTTGTATTTTTTAGTAGAGACGGGGTTTCACCGTGTTAGCCTGGATGGTCTCGATCTCCTGACCTCGTGATCCGCCCGTCTCGGCCTCCCAAAGTGCTGGGATTACAGGCTTGAGCCACCGCGCCCGGCAACAACTTTCATTATCTCATTTTATTGATAAGGAAACTGAGGCTCACAGAGGTTAAGTACTTTCTCAGGGTTAAGCAGCTACCAGGTTGATCCTGATCCACCGCCTAAGCTCTTAACATGCACATGTGCTGAGGAAACAGGACACCATTTTATTCATAGGCCTCAAAGGGAGAAAAGCCATAGGCTAAGTCCCTTCATGAATGTCGTCTCCCTGGAGGCCACACTAGCTGTCCAACCCCTCTTTTAAAGAAAGGTTGAAGAGCACAGACTCTTTCTAAATACTCAGAAACTCAACTGCTGGTGTTAAGTCACTCAAATAAGATTTTACCTTTACAACGGAATTAGATTAACTTACAACTGGCTTCTTGTTTTTATAACTTCTACCAGCGACTCCAGTATCTTCCACTCAGTAGAAACCATTAAGAGAATGTAAGTGACAATATAAGGATTTAATATGCACAGAAATACAGAAATCAGATTGAGAGCCAATTTTGAGATGAATGCCTTTAGGCCCTAAATATGCCTGAGTGATTTTTATAAAGCCTTATAAAATTATGTTCGTTGTAAATGAGCAACCAACTGTTCTGACAATAGGGTTAAATTAATTTACTGACTTGCCAAAACCAAAGGATGAGTAAATATGTAGCTAATAGGAGTTTCCAAAGAAAGGACATCTTGGATCAGAGCTGTTGCTCAAAGGGCACCACGGAATCCTTTCTGTGTCCAACATTTTTCCCTGGGAGGACGGGACCGCCCAGGCCTCCACAGGCCTCTGGCACTTGCCTTGCTGTGACTCCCATGGCTGACTCCTGTGGGTCTTCCCAGGGCCCTCTCTGCAGAGCAGATTGTTGATTACTGTCATAAGCATCAGAAAAAAGCTCTATGCAGAGGGATGACTGTCTTTTTTGGGAACAGCTCCACTGATGGCTGCAATAAGCCTGTGGTAATGACAAGTGATAAAAACCCAAACCCTGCTCAGCATCCCTGTGATGTGTTCTCTGGGCGCCGGTTGAAAAATCCTCACTCTAACAATGAAAATAAGGATACCAGTTCACCTCCAAGAAAGGCTTACATGTCAGGCCCCTGCCATGTGTTATTTCCTTTAATCTTTATAACAATTCGGAGTTGGGTCATATGATCATTCCCATTGTATAAATGGGAAAACAAATTCAGAAGGATTGGATGATTTGCCCACAGTCATGCAGCTAGCTGATGGTGCTCCTGGGGTCAGCCGGGCAGGCTGACTTTCCTACACGAACTAAGCCTCAGGGTCACCAAAGAGCTGACAAAAGAAGTTTCCCTTCATAGGAGTATTGCAGCTAGTACATGAAAGAGGAATGATATCACCATTTTGCAACTCTCTACTGAATTAGTAGAAGTGATCGTTAAGCAATGATCATGAATAGTTTCTAACATTATAAAACTAGAACCTGAACCAGATCAAACATTTAGATGTGATTACCAATGTACTGGAAATAAAAGGGACAGAATAACAGGTAAAGAAACTATGGCGTGCAATCAGCAAAATCCAAAATGTGGGAAATTCTATAGGGTAAACAGTCCAGTTTCTTCAACAGAAGAATGGCAGGAAAAAGAAAAAAAGGGAGAGAGAATCTATAAGTTAAAAGACACTTTAGAGACATATTAAGCAGTAGCAACGTATGAACTTCTTTTAGAGCCTGATTGAGACAAATAAACTATTTTTAAAAGCTATTTATTATCAGACAATTGGGGATGTGTGAACACTGATTTGATGCTATTAAAGAGTTGTTGTATTAGGGGGAGTGTGGTTGGGTAAATTGAGGTTCTGATTTTATAGACAGAGTCTTGCAAAAACACACAATGAAATTCTAACCGCTGAAACGATGACTGGGATTTACTTCACAATCCTTTGGGAGCAGGGAGGTGGGGTGGGGGATGTCTAGGGCAATTGAGATAGGCCACAAGGAGATCATTGTCAGAGATTAGGGACAGATATGTAGGCCTTCATTGTACTATTTTCTCTGCTTTTATGAATGTTCGGAGTTTTCCATAATACATTTGTTTTAAAGGACTCTCAGAAAGAGCAGCTATAATGAAAGAAGAGGGGAAAACCCAGGCAAGTGTCATATCCCTGGATGCAAGGAAAGAAATGCCTCTAGAAGGAGGGTGTGGCCAGGTGGATGAGATGCCTCTGATGGGTCAGGCATCCAGCACTGAGCCTGTCACCCGGTGTCTCCAGGGAGGGACCCACATCCCTCTGGCCCCTCTCACTTCAGGGTGTGCTCCCTGCCACCCAGGAAATGCTCCTGGGCCAGGGATCTCCTTGGTCTCCTCAGTTCCCAGTGTCATCCTTGGTTACTCTGGAACATTAGCAATTTTGCAAGTAGGACTCAGAGCCTCTGAGGATGGCGGGGAGGTTATTCTGCTTCCCTTTCTAATTATGCTGTGCCAGGGTTCCGTTTTAAAAGATTTGTTGACACAGCGTTCGAGGGGAAATTAGTGAAGCTACCAGCATGATGCAAATTTAGTTTCCAGAATCTAGACCAAAGGTTACTCACTTGTTAATTATGACCTCATGAAACCCTCTTGTTGTTTCGCAAAGATCACCTCAATCATTTTGTAGGTTTTGGTAGTGATTTGGTTTTGCCACAGGAAGGGAGGAAGTTTTCCGGGGAAGATATTAACTGCTTGGGCCACAGTTTGTCAACTCTAGCTGTACTCTTAAATGATCTCTCTCTCTCCCCGTCCCTCTGCCCACCTTTGTCTCACCCATTCCACATCCTCTTCTCTTTCTCCTTACCCTTTTATCTCTCTCCCCTACCTACCTACTGTAGGCAGGGAATATGGTGTCTGGAAGTTACTGGTTTGCAGCCCCCTCTGCCTGGCTTCTCTGGGTGAGCCAGGCAGCAGCCTCCCAGCATGGGCTTTCTGTATTCCAGGTACTGCCTGAAGAACACAGCCCTGGATACTCAGAGTGAAGTGTGACTCTCACCTCTCCTCGCCATCAGCCTTGCTACTTGTTTTTGTTTATCATCTTCCCAACCCTTCACATTTGATCCTTTCTCTTTAGTTGCCAGTGATAACAAAGGCCTGGTTTCCTTTCAGACTGGCCTGCCTCTGCCTCTCTGTTCCAGCAATTACGCCCTTGGAATGTGGGCCATCATCTGGATGGATGGCAGCTCCACCTGCCTCTCCCCAGCCTTAGGTGTGAGGCCAGGACAATTGCTGAGAAAGCCCTGGAGGCCGGAGATTTTTGAGTGATGTGTGGTGCATAGCGAAGGTGTGTGTCCATCATTTTCTGACCTTAGGTGGAGTCCCTGATGGTGTGAAACAGTGTTCAGAGGTCCTCCAGTGGGCCTCTCTCACCTCTGTAGAGGAAACGAGGCATCCGTGGAGCTGCATTCTCCAGAGCCATCAAGAATGGTTAAGAAATGAGTCTTGGTCTCTTGTTTGGCTAATTTTTGTTACTGTCTGCCTCTAGCTCCCATAGGAGCACCTGTCTAGCTGTGGCTCTTCATCAGGCTGTTGTAGGACCTCACGGGAATGATTCCATCCCCCTCCCCAGGATGATCACACACACACACACACACACACACACACACACACACACACACAACCGGAAGTTGTATGCCTGTTGTAATTGCTTAATTAAAAAGGAAACTTAGCAGGACTCAAGGGCTTTCTTCTGACTGTTTTACATTTTCATTGAGTGGATTCTTCATCTTTGCTTCTGTGTTGGTGGATTGATTATTCAAGCTATAATAGGATGTGGGTCCTGTATTTCACCATCACTATCAACTATTGTCCTTTTTCTCATGCACACTTCTTTTGTGTTAATTGCGAGTCTAAGTGTCTTCATTTCAATATCCATTATTTCTCTCGTATAGTTAAATTGCTGGTATTTTTTTGCTTTCATAGGGTCCAGAAAATATAGGAAGTTACACTAACAACACGGCTCTCAAAAAATTAATTTTTATAGTTAGCTTCTTTCCTGTGGGGGGCACAGAGACTCACTCAAGTTGCCTAAGAAAAATGGTGTCTAGAGTGAAGATGCACATGGACAAATCTCAGCATTCTCTCCTCCGCGTGTCGGTCTCTGCCTCAGAGCATTGCTGCCTCTCTCTGTGCATTTGCTTCCTTCTCTTTCGTCTACCAGCTTTCTTAGAGAGTCTGCTTCTTCAGCACTTCAGATGGCCCATGCTACAGCGTGGCCTTATGGGACACAATTCAATTCTACTTGTGAACGTTCTCTTTCAAAACCACCCCTAACCACTTTGCCTTGTTTCCCAATGCACATTCTCCAGAGTTAGGATCAGCTAAGTACAGCTTGTCTTTTTATCATGGTCACTGGCCAGTCTGGTTGGCCTGGGGTCAGGTGCTGCACTCATTCTACCACACATAGCATGTGTGATGTGGTGGATCGTGGTTAAACAGGGCAAAACATGGCCACCAAAGAAGTAGGGGCTGTGGTAGCTAGACAGTTTCCCTCAAAGGGGGGTGTGGGCAGGCAGGTACCAATGGATATTGCTAGTGCACTGGTTAACTAACAATCTCATTAGCTATTGGCCTAGAGAATCAGAAAGTTAAAATAGATGTTATAAATTCCATTCACAAAAACCCATGTTTCCTTCTCACAAGAAATCCTCTCAGCCATTTGATGAGTATTTACTCTTTTTTCAGGCAAAATATGCCTGAATATCTGGGTTTCACACCCACCACAGGTTATAAATAGCAAAGCTAAGGAGGCAAAGAAGCACTAATACAGACAGACACTAATAGCATTGAGAGTCAATAACTGAGAGGCTGACAGCATGGCAGAAAATCTATGAGAAGCAGACATAAGAACTCAAATAGCACAGTAGTCTGGGACCACTTAAAATATAGGTTAAAAACAGTCCTATGTACTTCAACAGTCCCCAAAGGCACTGCTGTCTTACAGCCTCATTAACTGTAGCTAATGTTCATGTTGGTGAACCTTGAGTATATAAGGAAAGGCCAGAGGCTAAATTATGTTTAGAATATCCAGCTTAAGAAGGCAAAAAAATTACATAATACACTTAAGAAAAATTTCCATACACTTTTAAAAATTGGTATTTAAATGAGTAAACCCTAAGCTTTCCAAAGCAAGTCATTTGCTAAGTGTTCCAGAACAGCCACAGTCATAACCACGTGCTCTGAGTTTTAATGTTGGCTATCAGGAACCAGGGTGGTAAAATGTCCTTGCTCCTGCAAGCTGCCCAGGGAAGATCACCCTGTTAAATCTCCCAAACCTCTCTCAGGAGGCAGAGAGGCATGGCAGCTGAGAGCATGTGCTCTGCAGTCAAGTCGGTCTGGGTTTGAATCCCGGGATCCTGAGCAGTCTCCTGACAGGCCTAAGCCTTCATTTCCACCTCAGGAAAATGGACAAAATAAAATGTATCACACAGAGTTGTGAGAACTTACTGTTCATAGATTTTTTTTTTAACCTTATTTGGAATTTTTAATTTTTATGTAGTCTTCTAAATAAACAAATGTAATGCACTTGCTTTGAATTTATATGGTTCTCTATGATTATTTTTTTCCTATGGCAGTGGCTCCTAGTAGGAAAAGACTAAAATAACACCTCAGCTTGAATCAGTTTATCGGATTAGCCAAGGAGTCATGCAGTTTTTCTAGAAGGGTGGGATAGAGCAGTCCTAGAAGAGACTGGGGAGGAAAAGGATGGCTTCAATGTCTACACATGAAGACAAAGGGTCGCTTGCAGGGAAAGGAAGTGAGAGGAGAGTGGGATGTTTGAAAGGGAGAAGAGGCCATAGGACAGCAAGCAGAGAGGTGCAGAAGAGAATTATAGTTACCTCTACGACATTCCCAGGATTGTTCCTTGGTTAAACTATGCTTTTAAAATGTTCTAAAAAGGACAATTAGAGAATTTCAGTCACTGTGACTTTTTCTTTCTCTCTCCACCCCACCCCTTTTCTACAGGTAATTTGCTTGAAAGCCGAAAAGGCCACCATGAAAGAATAAGATAGATGAGTGTGAGGTCTGCAGAAACCTTGCAATCTTGGCTTAAAAACTATCTCAGTCATGTGGTCTGCCTGCCCAGGAATTCAATCACCTCAGTCATTTTCTTCAAATAACCGTTATTACATTCCTTTTAAAAATAAACAACTCTAGGCTTCCCAGAATCCCTGATAGATGAGAGACGAAGTTTAGCTGTCAGTTGTAGGTGAAGACATCAAATTCACAAACAGAAAATTGAAAAAGAGAGGGCATATTCACTTCATGCTCTTTCCTAGACCTGTTAAAATAATGTGCATTGAACAAACATCAAAAATAATATGGCCAGGCGCAGTGGCTCACTCCTGTAATCCCAGCACTTTGGGAGGCCGAGGCAGATCGCGAGGTCAAGAGATTGAGGCCATCCTGACCAACATGGTGAAACCCCGTCTCTATAAAAACACAAAAATTAGCCAGGTGTGGTGTCAGGCACCTGCAGTCCCAGCTACTTGGGAGGCTGAGGCGGGAGAATTGCTTTAACCCAGGAGGCGGTGGTTGCAGTGAGCTGAGACCATGCCATTGCACTCCATCCTGGGTGACAGAATGAGACTCCATCTCAATAATAATGAATAATAAATAATAATGGTAATAATAATACATGTACCAATAGGCCCTTTCACTGTGTGCTCACCTCATCAAACCGAAATCAAAGACCCTGCCTCTGAACTATCCCACAAAGCTGGCAATCTTCAATCACCGACTGGACTGTGGGTTCATCTCATCATAATTATCTTTTTGTTTTTGTTTTAGAGATTCTTCCCTGTTTTTTTTTTTTAAGGGGTTAAATATTTTTCTTATATACCAGGGATTTGGGTTTATTTGTTTTTAATAAAAGTGGTTCTTGGCATCTACAGATTGCTATTGTTGTTTTATGGCCAAATTCTCAAAAACCATGATAAAAGCATGTCCACCGTGTTCATCTACAAACCTAATATAACAACATTTTTGCAAACAGGTTCTGCAAAGCCATACATTCTTTTGTGTGCACCTGATTAAACAATAGTTAAATCCTTCTGTCTGGGGATGAGCCAGTGAAAACCAGTCTCAACTCTTGCAGAGAACACTGGGGTTGGCAAAGTTATTTCACATTGTGTGCCAGCCCTGATCACTTGGTTTTCGTGTTTTGCTGGGAGCTTTATTGAGAAGCATTTTAAGGCAGGATTCTTGCTCATTCGGAAAAGTTCTATAATTAGTGATGTCTGCTTAGGTGCAGAGTAGGAGAGTCATGCGTGTTTGCCACTTACTTACCATTTTTACAGAAAATCTTTGACATTGAAAAATTCAGACTTTGTGGTTTTGACCACTTTTCAGCTGTCCCGAAAGTCCATGATGCATGGGTACAGGGAGAGGAACATCACACACTGGGGTCTATCAGGGGGTGGGGGGCTAGGGGAGGGATAGCATTAGGAGAAATACCTAATGTAGATGACGGGTTTATGGGTGCCCCAAACCACCGTGGCACGTGTATACCTAGGTAACAAACTTGCATGTTCTGCACATGTATCCCAAAACTTAAAGTATAATAAAAAAAGATTTAAAGTAAAAAAAAAAAAAAAAAAGAAAGAAAGCCCATGATGTATAGTAATTTGGAAGTTTTATTGCAGATATTTATTTATATACACATAACATATACATAACATATATCTAACAGATAACATTATATATATAATGTTATATATATAACAGATAATGTGATAGCTATATATATATGTATGTGTGTGTATATATATGAGGGAGAGTTCCTATTCCATGTATATCTTGATGTATAACAATTACTACAAATTGTGTTGCTTAAGACAATAATTTTTAAAAAACATTATTTATTTTATTATACTTTAAGTCCTGGGATACATGTGCAGAATGTGCGGGTTTGTTGCATAGATACATGTGCCATGGTGGTGTGCTGTACCTGTCAACCCGTCATCTACATTAGGTATTTCTCCTAATACCAATCATTTTATTATACTTAGAGATTCCGTAGGTCAGGAATTTGGAAAGAGCAAGGTGGGGACAGCTTGTCTGTGCTCCACAAAGTCTGGGGCCTTCTTTAAAAAGACTCAAAGGCTGCGGGTGACCCGATGGTTGAGGGCAGAGCCATCTAAAGGCTTGTCACTACTCACATGTCTGGCAATTAACGCTGAGGACCTAACGATGGGACTTCACCGCCTCATGGGGGACTTTGGCCAGAACATCTACATGCAGCTGCTTGTGCTTCCCGATGTTCCAAGTAAACCACAAGGAAGAGGAAGCTATATGCCTTTTGTGACCTTGCCTCAGAAGTCACACAGTGTGCCATGGCCATAAAAACCTGCCAGATTCAACTGGAGGGAACATAGGCCCCGCCCTTCAATGGGAGGAATGCCAAAGTCACATTCGATAAGAGCACGGAGGAGGAGGATACTGATGCAGCCACTTTCAGAAAATACAGTCTGCCACAGTCACTGGGTGAATGAGCCAGTCATTTCATTCCAATACACTTTGTAGTTTTTTCTGTTCCCACAGTAATTACTTGCCTAGATTAATAAAAACTTGATTTTTGTGTGAAAAATGGTTAACAGTAAGAAATCAAAATCAAACTTCAAGGAAAAGTTCAAAATTCTTAAATTACGGTATGAAAACCTGTATAGTAAACCACTGATAAGGAAATAAAATTCAGAAGAAAGTCATTTGCTTTTATATTCATTTTAATCTTTACAAATATGAGGTTTTGCTAATGGTTTGTTTCCCTGAATAACACCATAATGGTGACAGACCAGATATATCCATCTAACTTCGGGATTCTCAACCTTGGCACCATGATTCTTTGTTGTCTGGGGCTGTCCTGTGTTACTGCAGAATATTTAGCAGCATCTCTGGTTTGCATCCCTTTGCCCCGTCGTGGAAACTGAAAATGTCTTCAAACATCGCCAAATGTCCCCTGGGGTGCAAAATCTTCTTCAGCTGAGAATTGCTGATATATGAGGCTGCAAATATATTCTCCAAAATTTGTTTCCTAGGACACTCTTAAGAGGTTTGCCTAATATATTTTTTGAAAGTTTGCATTGCCTGAT